>NC_060144.1:0-2400000 GCF_021461385.2 Schistocerca piceifrons | reverse complement strand
CCTAATGAGCTACGCATTACGAAATTTTGAAAGGGTTTTTACCTCGACGTTTTGCTCACTATACTGTACATCCCGCTTTTCGCGACTTTAGTTGTAGGCCTATTCGAGCGATGTGTAGTTAACCCTTCCGTTGGGTCGCTCGAGCTGGCGCATGCTTTTATTACCCCTTCTGCGAAAGCAGCAAAGAATTAGTTCACTAGTGAATACTACGGAATGACTGTTATCAACACTTAATTGACTTTATCCTCTTACGAACTGGAAGCGCAAGGTCGTAATCCCGTGGCTGGGGACATTAATGGGGAACGCACACAAGAGACCCACGGTGGTCACCTGGCTCTACGTGACTGCCCCAAGTTTGCTCGCGCTGCGGAGCGGGGTGCGCGCTCCGTAAACTTGCTGTTTACTCCGGAGTGCCGTGGAACAAGTGGCCCGCCAGCACCAGATACAATGTGCCGAGCCGCCGCCGCCGCCGCCGCCGCCGCCGCAGACAAGAGAGACCGAGGCGGCCCCGTGGGGCGCAGAGTGTGCAGGCCGTCGTAAAGCACGGCCCGGCAGGCGCGCCCACCCGCCGCACTCTGCATGCGGTGCGACTCCATCTGCGAGGCTCACGTGCAGCTCCTGCCGTCAAGGCGCTTCCTCGTCTCCGTCACCTCTGCCGCCCTCTACGCCTGAGCTGCCAGCGCACACTGTGTAATTTCTCCGTACTTTACGTGCAGTTCAGCTAAAAGACGCTACAGATTAGTAGCTACTTTACGCGTTGCGATAAACGACAGGGACAAGGCGAAACGTGTCAGTCAGTGACAAATGTTCCACGGCGCTTCTCTATGGAGAAAGCACATTCATTCATTAATTCATTCATCTGTTCGTCGTATTCTGCAGATACCGTCAACATGTATGACGTTTAGATGCGACATTATAGAAACTTAAACTGGACACTCAATCGGTCCATCGTTGATGACGGTGGAACCTCGGAGGGACGCATCCGCAATGAACACTGCGCAGCGAAACTGAAGGATATTTTCTGAAATCTCTGAACTTATCCCTTGGCAACGCGGAAGTTTGAAAGGTGCCAACAGACTTCCTGTGTAATGGCGCAAATGCGTGGTGTCATGCGACGCCACCCTCTGCCTAGGCGACGCTGCAAACAGCAAAAAAATAAAAATAAATAAATAAATAAATCCAGAGCTCAGGACTTCACTACAGCTCTGCCCAACGCCACTTTGGACATGTCTCAGGATGGGAAGGTCATTGCACCCGTTATTACCCACATGTCACCCCTTCGTTTGACGCCTCTGCCAGTGTGGTCAGAACCGCGACGACTACGGTTGAAATCGCGCGGCTTTCTTATGTGTGGCCGAGGTAAACATTTCGAACGCACCGCCGCTCAGATTCGACGCGAAACGGCCTCAGGTGGCAAAAGGGCGGCAATGGTATCACCCTTTCCCTAGGGGCGTTCATTTTCGTACGTTGCCTTCTGGAAAAAAACAATCTCAAGTGTGATTTAAAACAGGACGACGTTCTTGACGATTTTTTCCTTTTTTGACTCCCCACGATAATTTTCTAATTACGTCGTGGAGCTGCAGCTTCACTGTACATCTTCTGAGTCCTTCGGAGTCCAGCGTGACCCCAGATTTTGGTTTCGTATACACTGTGGAACTAGGCGCCATTCATAACCATTCGACAAAATTTGAACGGGATCGCAATCAGAAAAGGGTGCTTGCGCTTTTTCATACCTTCTTTCTCGCGCCCTCCTATGGCCTGTGGTCCAAGGGGTGCGACGTCTACATGTATGTGAATGAAATGGCGGAGGTTTCCTGTAATACACTCCAGTGTGGCAACGCCCTTCGTGCCACTCGAGCACGTTTGTTGATCATTTTAAAAATTGCCTTGTACCGAGATACTCATTCACCAATACCTACTCTCAGGCGGGAAAAGCAACCCGCTCGACAGGGGCGCCTGCTAGCTGCGTACGAAGTCAGAGGGGTTGCCTGTCCGTCCTGCGGTTAGATATCCGCAGACGGATGTCTCTGAGGAGAAGAAATTTTTGGAGTGCTCAACCAACGCGCACAGATGGCACCGCTGGTGTTGCCGAACTGGGCGCTTAGAGTGGACCCTTTGCCATTTTATTCACATGTGTATTAATGCCGCACCCCCTCGTATCCGTGCCACAGGAGGGTAGCGTTAAAATTTCATCGAATGCTTTTCAGTAGTCCCTACTAGTTCCACCTTCCATACCAATGCAGAACTTGCGGTCATGCTACACTCCAAAGATGTCAGATCACATTCAGTGGGGTTGTAGCCCTGTAGTGTCCTTAGAAAAGGTTTGTATCGTCCGGGGAGGGGTGTCAACACGGATTTTAAATACCGTCCTTTTCTACATTGCACTGTAAACTGCCGTTTCCGAGCACGAAATGTGTGAAAATCAACACCCTAAGGAAAGGTGTGGTTTATGCCAGCTCCTCAGGCCTTTTCGTGTGGATTCTGATCGGCGGTCTGTTTTAAATGTTTTCCTCGACCACTTATGAGAAACCAGCGTGATTTAGAGTGTGGCCGTCGCGGTTCTGACCTTAATAGCAGCGGAGTCAAACGAAGACGTGAAATATGGATAAGAGGGGCTGTAATAAACCTTCCCATCGTCTGACACGTCTGCGATGGCGTTGGGCACAATTGTAGTGAAATTCGGTGCCAGTGTGACATACTTAATGCGGCTTACAGCTCACAAGAACTTCTGAGCTCTGGCTTTGTTTTTCCGTACGTCAACACCTGGCGGTTTGAATCGTCGCTGAGCCACGGGTGGCATCGCAGGGCGCCATATTTTCGCACCATGAAAGAGGAAAGTGAAGCCACCTCTGAGCCAGTTTTCAAAGTTCCTCGTTGCAAACGGAGGCAAATAGAGGGTTTTAAAAAGTTATTCCATAAATGTGTTGCGTAGTGTATTTTTGGGGTTCGCGCTGTTTTTACAGTGCCATGATGTTATATCATTAACATGAAATACATTATATTACAGTAGAGCACAGTACATTATCCGGAGGTGTCATCACTATCTTTCGGTCAGTGATCGCATGCCAGCATTTACGTAAGAGTTCCCGCTTCTACGGTACATCTGTTGTGTTTGCGAGTTGAAGAAATCTGTCATTCAGTATTAAGAGACGCCCAGATTTTGTTAGAGGGAGACGAGCAGGATGATAGTCAGTGCGCGCCAAGTCTGGTGAATGTGGAGGAAGAGGAAGTCGTTCCCAGCCAAGTTCAGCAACGGCATATGTGGTGATTTTGGCCCTATGCGGGCCTGCATTTTCCATAATGTTAAGAGACAGTTTCACCAGCTGTCTTGTTCTCAATAGCAACAGCGAGTCGTCTTTGCTGTTAAGTATACTCAGAATTTCAAGATGAAAAATGCCGTTTTGGTTCCATTAAATGCATAACATGATTTTTTGAGGGTCTGTGCAATGCTTCGCACCGGGTATTGCGTTTTTGGATGAGCTGAGAAATTTTTTCCTCTTCTTTAAGTTCATACGGACGGACGCCATTTCTCGTTACCGGTAACAATGTTTCCAAAGAGTAGCCCGTGCCTGCGACAAGCTAAACTATAGCGGGCTAGCAGACACGAATATATGGTTATTTGCTGATTTTTGTTGGTGTCGCTTACTACATGCGGTACACGTTTACACAATTTTTGCACCTAACCAAATGAATACAAATTGTCCACAACAATTGTGTAACCGCAAGGCACAATTAGTGTCAATTCTCGTGTTGTCGGGCGAGGATTATTTTGAACCAATTGATTTACGCTGTTTTCATCACAAAGATTATCTTCTATAGTGTGATTCACCACACAATCTGAATTCTCTATTGCGATGACAAAAAGATTCAGTTCCGTGACTTCCTATCAGCAGATGCGTCCCTCCTGCACCCAGCACAAATACTTGTCGTGGGTTCTGCAGATGCAGATCTTCAATTAAACTTGGAAACTAAAATGTGTCAGAAGCATTCATCTTTCTGTACCTGACACTCCATACGTATTAGCCTTAAAATGGCCACAACGATATGTTAACAAACTATAAAATTCCTGCTCGCAACAGTTAAATTTAAAATTGAATAAAAGCAACTGAATAACGAAAACCAGTGTCTTCACGGTCCAGTGCGTCAACCCAAAAGGGCGGGCCTGTGCACCGACCCCGTATTATGTGAAAGATTGCAGACTTCCTCAGCTAAAAATTTACTAGTTTTGATTATTCATACAACATGCACGACCGATTTCTAAATACAAAATCCGTCATTTGATATATTTGGGACATGAGTCACTTCTATATCGATTCAACGGTATACACTGAAGAGCGAAAGAAACTGGTACAACTGCCTAATATCGTGTAGGGTCCCCACGAGTAGGCAGAAGTGCCGCAAATGCCGCAACACGACGTGGCATGGAATCGACTAATGTCTAAGGCAGAGCTCGAGGGAACTGACACCATGAATCCTGCAGGGCTGTCCATAAATCCGTAAGAGTGCGAGCGGCTGGAGATCACTTCTGAATAGCACGTTGCAGGGCATCCTCGATATGCTACATAATGCGGCCAGTCGACGCGTACATCATTATAGCAATAGCTGGGATTATATAAGAATGTGCAAAGAAAAGAGCCACACGTCTTTCATAGCAATCACGCTAGCATTCACCTTTAGAGAAACTACTAAGAGCTTACCTAGCGACGTTCAGACCAGGGCATTCAACCTAGCCTCATCGCCCTCAGCCCACACTCATGATATACACTGACGGACAAAATTGCAACATTAAAAAGTAATTAATACTGAGTAAAAATATTTCGGGAATAAATTTTTGTAGGTAAGATGTCTGGGTTATTAACACTGAAAGACCACAGATTAATGCAAGCGCGAGATACGTCAACGCAAATGTGAAATGCTCGTACATTAACAGCCGGTGTAACCAGCAGCATGTTGAATGCAAGCATTTTCTCGTACAGGTTCAGATAGTTCAAATGGCTCTGAGCACTATGGGATTTAACTTCTGAGGTCATCAGTCCCCTAGAACGTAGAACTACTTAAGCCTAACTAACCTAAGGACATCACACACATTCGTGCCCGAGGGAGGATTCGAACCTGCGACCGAAGCTCTCGTGCGGTTCCAAACTGTAGCGCCTAGAACCGCACGGCGTCGTACAGGTGCCGGATGTCAGTTTGCGTGCCGGAGTTGCATGCCTGTTGCACTTGGTCGGTTTTACAGGGCGATTAATGCTGTTTGCGGATGACGCTGGATTTGTTGTCCGACGAAGTCCCATATGTGCTCGACTGAAGACAGATCTGGTGATTGAGCAGGCCAAGGCAACACGTAGACTCTCGCAGAACAGGTTGGATTATAATAGAGGTATGTGGGCGAGCGATATCCTATTCGCCCGCATCTCGTGGTCGTGCGGTAGCGTTCTCGCTTCCCACGCCCGGGTTCCCGGGTTCGATTCCCGGCGGGGTCAGGGATTTTCTCTGCCTCGTGATGGCTGTGTGTTGTGTGCTGTCCCTAGGTTAGTTAGGTTTAAGTAGTTCTAAGTTCTAGGGGACTGATGACCATAGATGTTAAGTCCCATAGTGCTCAGAGCCATTTGAACCATTTTGATATCCTATTGGAAAACACTCCCTGGAGAGCTCTTCACGAATGGCAGCACAACAGGTCGAATCACCAGACTGAGGTACAAATTTGCAGTAAGGGTGTGTGGGATAGCACGAAATCGGACGCCAGACCATAACTCCAGGTGACGGTCCAGCGTGTCCAGCGCACAGACAGATCGGATGCAGGTCCTCGAGTGACTTCCTTCGAGCCAACGCACGGCGATCTCTGACACCGAGACACAATTGCCTTTCATCAGAAACAGACTTCCACGCTACCCTCCAATGAGCTCTCGCTTGACATAACTGCCGTCACAAATGGTAGTGGTTTTGGGGTCGGTGGAAAGCTCTCTGCAAGGAGTCTGGCTCGCAGCTGTGCTTCAAGTAACCGATCTGCAACCGTTCGTTTTGTGGCTGTGGTGCCAACTGCTGTTTAACCTGCTGCTGCAGGATATCGCCGAACACGGCGGTCTTCCCTCGCGGTAGTGCCACGTGGTCGTCCGGCGCCCGCTGTTCTTGCGACCACCTTGCCGTTGGTGGGGAGGCTTGCGTGCCTCAGCGATACAGATGGCCGTACCGCAGGTGCAACCACAACGGAGCGGTATCTGTTGAGAGGCCAGACAAACGTGTGGTTCCTGAAGAGCGGAAGCAGCCTTTTCAGTAGTTGTAGCGGCAACAGTCTGGATGATTGACTAATCTGGCCTTGTAACACTAATCAAAACGGCCTTGCTGTGATGGTACTGCGAACGGCTGAAAGCAAGGGGAAGCTACGGCCGTAATTTTTCCCGAGGGCATGCAGCTTTACTGTATGGTTAAATGATGATGGCGTCCTCTTGGGTAAAATATTCCGGAGGTAAAATAGTCCCCCATTCGGATCTCCGGGCGGGGACAAGTCAAGAGGACGTCATTATCAGGAAAAAGAAAACTGGCGTTCTACGTATCGGAGCGTGTGATGTCAGATCCCTTAATCGATAAGGTCGGTTAGAAATTTTAAAAGGGAAATGGGTAGGTTAAAGTTAGATATAGTGGGAATTAGTGAAGTTCTGTGGCAGAAGGAACACGACTTTTGGTCAGGCGAATAAAGGGTTATAAATACAAAATCAAATAGGGGTAATGCAGGAGTAGGTTTAATAATGAATAAAAAAATTGGAGTGCGGGTAAGCTACTACAAACAGCATAGTGAACGCATTATTGTGGCCAAGATAGACACGAAGCCCACGCCTACTACAGTAGTACAAGTTTATATGCCAACTAGCTCCGTAGATGATGAAGAGATTGATGAAATGTGTGATGAGATAAAAGAAATGGGTGAAGGGAGACGAAAAGTTAATAGTCATGGGTGACTGGAATTCGATAGTAGGAAAAAGAAGAGAATGAAACGTAGAAGGTGAATATGGAATGGCGGTAAGGAATGAAAGACGAATCCGCCTGGTAGAATTTTGCACAGAGCATAACTTAATCATAGCTAACACTTGGTTCAAGAATCATGAAAGAATGTTGTATACATGGAAGAAGCATGGAGAAAGTGGAAGGTTTCAGATCGATTATATAATGGTAAGACAGAGATTTAGGAACCAAGTTTCAAATTGTAAGACATTTCCAGGGGCAGATGTGGACTCTGACCACAATTTATTGGTTATCAACTGTAGATTAAAACTGAAGAAACTGCAAAAAGGTGGGAATTTAAGGAGATGGGACCTGGATAAACTGACAGAACCAGAGGTTGTAGAGAGATTCCGGGAGAGCATTAGGGAACGACTGACAAGAATGGGGGAAAGAAATACAGTAGAAGGAGAATGGGTAGCTTTGAGAGATGAAATAGTGAAGGAAGCAGAGGATCAAGTAGGTAAAAAGAGGAGGGCTAGTAGAAATCCTTGGGTAACAGAAGAGATATTGAATTTAATTGATGAAAGGAGAAAATACAAAACTGCAGTAAATGAAGTAGCCAAAAAGAAATACAAACGTCTCAAAAATGAGATCGAAAGAAAGTGCAAAATGGCTAAGCAGGGATGGCTAGAGGACAAATGTAAGGATGTAGAGGCCTATCTCACTAGGGGTAAGATAGATACTGCCTACAGAAAAATTAAAGAGACCTTTGGAGAAAAGAGAACCACTTGTATGAATATTAAGAGCTTAGATGGAAACCCGGTTCTAAGCAAAGAAGGGAAAGCAGGAAGGTGGAAGGAGTATATAGAGGGTCTATACAATGGCGATGTACTTGAGGACAATATCATGGAAATGGAAGACGATGTAGATGAAGATGAAATGGGAGATACGATACTGCGTGAAGAGTTTGATGGAGCACTGAAAGACCTGAATGGAAACAAAGCCCCGGGAGCAGACAACATTCCATTGGAACTACTGATGGCTGTGGGAGAGCCAGTCCAGACAAAACTCTACCATCTGGTGAGCAAGATATATGAGACAGGCGAAATACCCTCAGACTTCAAGAAGAATATAATAATTCCAATCCCAAAGAAAGCACGTGTTAACAGATGTGAAAATTACCGAACTATCAGTTTAATAAGTCACAGCTGCAAAATACTAACACGGATTCTTTACAGACGAATGGAAAAGCTGGTAGAAGCCGACCTCGGGGAAGATCAGTTTGGATTCCGTAGAAATATTGGAACACGTGAGGCAATACTGACCCTACGACTTATCTTAGAAGAAATATTAAGGAAAGTCAAACCTACGTTCGTAGCATTTGTAGACTTAGAGAAAGCTTTTGACAATGTTGATTGGAATACTCTCTTTCAAATTCTAAAGGTCGCAGGGATAAAATACAGGGAGCGAAAGGCTATTTACAATGTGTACAGAAACCAGATGGCAGTTATAAGAGTCGAGGGCCATGAAAGGGAAGCAGTGGTTGGGAAGGGAGTGAGACAGGGTTGTAGCCTATCTCAGATGTCATTCAATCTGTATGTTGAGAAAGCAGTAAAGGAAACAAAAGAAAAATTCGGAGTAGGTATTAAAATCCATGGAGAAGAAATAAAAACTTTGAGGTTCGCCGATGACATTGTAATTCTGTCACAGACAGCAAAGGACTTGGAAGAGCAGTTGAACGGAATGGACAGTGTCTTGAAAGGAGGATATAAGACGAGCATCAACAAAAGCAAAACGAGGATAATGGAATGTAGTCGAATTAAGTCGGGTGATGCTGAGGGAATTAGATTAGGAAATGAGTCACTCAAAGTAGTAAAGGAGTTTTGCTATTTGGGGAGCAAAATAACTGATGATGGTCGAAGTACAGAAGATATAAAATGTTGACTGGCAATGGCAAGGAAGGCGTTTCTAAAGAAGAGGAATTTGTTAACATCGAGTATAGATTTAAGTTCCAGGAAGTCGTTTCTGAAAGTATTTGTATGGAATGTAGCCATGTATGGAAGTGAAACATGGACGATAAATAGTTTGGACAAGAAGAGAATAGAAGCTTTCGAAATGTGGTGCTACAGAAGAATGTTGGAGATTAGGAGGGTAGATCACATAACTAATGATGAAGTATTGAATAGAATTGGGGAGAAGAGGAGTTTGTGGCACAACTTGACAAAAAGAAGGGACCGGTTAGTAGGACATGTTCTGAGGCATCAAGGTATCACAAATTTAGCATTGGAGGGCAGCGTGGAGGGTAAAAATCGTAGAGGGAGACCAAGAGGCGAATACACTAATCAGATTCAGAAGGATGTAAGTTGCAGCAAGTACTGGGAGATGAAGAAGCTTGGACAGGATAGGGTAGCAGGGAGAACTACATCAAACCAGTCTCAGGACTGAAGACCAGAACAACAACAACATATATACTGATCTCCAGAATATCTTTTCATCAATTAATAGCTCTTTTTCTTCCTTTGCTCTGTCCATGTTTTCCTTGATGTTTCTTTTCTTGAGACGATCAATTTTCTCGTTTCTGATTTTATTTTAGAATTGCTTTGCATCCTTACGTCTTATTCTAAGATTTTCACTCGATCGAGGGCTATTTTTGTTTCTTTCATCCAAGGGGTGTTAAACGTTTTCGCAGTCCATCCTACATTTATGTCCATAGAACAGAAGGCATTTTTTTCTATCATTAACTAATATCTTGTATTTGTTTTCATAGAGTTCCTGTGCAGGTCGTCTGACCCAACTTCGACCTCGGAGAACAGCGCTACACAGTTTTCTTAGAATTTTTTGTTGTTCTTTCTCGATGTTATAAATTTTGATCATATCTGTAACCAGTTTAATTTATGCAGGATAGAAGTAGTGTCGTAGTTTATCATTACAAGCTACTGCCCTATTGTGGTAGTCATTTCATGGCAGGTTGTACGCCTTCGGATAGATATGTACAGTCTAAGGCAAAATACGACGCACCACGATAATTACAGTTTCAGAAAACTTGGATGATTTGTTCAAGAGGAAGAGCTTCGCAAACCGAAGAAATCAATAACAAATTGGTACACCTTTTTGCCCGTACTCGTATGCAAGCAGCTATTCTGTCGGATTCGCATTGACTGATTATTGTTAGATGTCCTCCTGAGGGACAGATCGTCAAAATCGCTGGTTGGTTGGAGGGCCCTGGCCATAACGCGAGGAGGCAGGAACCAGGATTCGGTGGAAGGAGCCTGTACTTCACGTGATCAGGCCCAGACGGTCGCGCGTAGCTACAAGGCTCCTCCTACACTGAATTTTGTTTGGTGTCCTCTGTCTCCAGTCACCTCTATATCGATCTGCGGGAAATTCTAGTGAATTCCACCTCTTCGCCTATTTTTTTCGACTGCCTGATCATCTTCTCTCGCAAGAGAACAACGGTGTTCATCCATGCGAGAGACGTGACCTGCCCATACAAGCCGTTTAGTTCTCATCAAGTTTCTTTCCCAGTGTACCCAGTCAGTGTCAGGATCAAATAAAAATGCGAATACAGATGATGTTTCCTTTATTTTAACATTACAGCAAAATAACATGCACAGATCGCATGCAAACCAAATGGTCACAGTTACTTGCGGGAGAGTTACGGAGATGCCTATCACACTCAGGTGGCACACACTACAAGAGAGACGATGATCATCACAAAGAGTTCGATTATTAAAGCTTTGAAATCCTAGTTCCTACACTGTCATGAATTCCACCTACGTACATATTTAGAAATGACCACAATAGGAAAGCGAGAGAGAGAGAGAGCATTTATAGAGTAGTACTCGTTGTCCCCATGTATGATTGGTGAATGGACCGGTTGGTAAATAATAATAACATTAGGAGGATACTCGGCAACAAATCGTACGGTGGCTTCAGTAATATGGATATGAACGTCATCCTATGTTGTTCTGAGAAGACTTGAGAACAATCGACTCATTTAGATTTTTAGCAACAGTAAGAGTGAACACATGAATATGAGTCAAAATAGGGGAGAAAGAGGATATGTGGTAGGTATTTATTATAACGTGGTGGCATTAGCATGCATAGAGGTAAATAAACATAATGTTCCAGTAGATATGAAATTTATTTTGCAAACCCCTCATGTGTACACGTAGAAATAGGAGCAAGAGATTCAATGTTGATACACTAGGCACGATGGAAATACGCTATTTAAAATTTCTCCTTTGCGTGAGATCCAGAGGTGGGGGAATTGATACAAAATCAATTAATAATTATATTTTGAAAACAACTGGTAATGAAAAATGAGATGAAGGGAACACTACCTACTTTTAATTAAATTCAAATCAAAATCAACTGGTGATTTATTACAAAAGTTCAACTTCATACACAAGAAAACCGACAGGTTGACAATACGAATCTAACATGGCTGTCCGTTAATCAGCAAAAGTATGATGTCCAGGGAAGGATAATTGATTCAGGCTGACATTAAATCAATGATGTGAATAAACCCTACGAATATGAATTTTGCTATACAGTGATTGGTTGTCCAAACTAAAATGGAAAGAACCCATTTTCGTAACTGGAATGTAACGGTACTAAGGCGTCGGTGTACCCTTATAAGCTAGTAAACTCCCTCCTAACTAGCCGGTGCTCTACAATATGCTCGCCAATCTCTTGTCGTCTCTGTGGACGTGAAGACGTGGGTCAGCGCGATATGTAGACCAGCCGGGAATCTGCCGGTCGTAGGGCTGCATCCCGGCGCAGAACACCATAATGATTGCTCCCTCAGAGGTCGAGCACGTGAAGTCGCCTCTAAGACGACTGATCCAAGAGTTTCCCCAATCGTGCTTCGCTGCACCAGACTCCTCCGTTTGCAAGCAGCAACCAGGCCAAATGCTGCCCAATAGCGCTAAACTGAAATTTCCCACTACGGAATATATCAAGTAGAGGGCCAATCAGGGCACACTCTCCTCTCAAAGTTTGTTGCGGAAATTCCCGTCAAGAGGCGATAGGCGAATCAGGGTGTCCTTTATACAACTCAGAATTTCCGACACACCAAGCGAACATGATGAGAACTCCACCAGCTAGCGCCGCACCTGTAGCAGCAGGCCTGGCCTTTTCAGGAATAGTGAGTTCTCTCCAGATGTTAACAGCCCTTAAGACTCAAACCCGCTAGCCGGGCACCGGACGATACTGTACGCCACAACACCGGAAATTCCGTCCCCCATTGAGTGAGATGAGAGTCCCACAAGCCTTACTCGAGTGTCTCTACCGCCTCTGTAGGGGAGGGATTTTATCCTCTCAGTTGCGAGCGGACTGCCCTATTACTTCGAGTGTCGCGTGTATCGCCTGTTCCCGAAATTCTGGGGAAACGAACTGCAAAGTTCCCACGAATTCCCTTGGCCGAAGCGGCATAAATTCAGACAGACAACCCCTGCACTTTTATCCAACATAATTGTCGGAATCAAGCACAGCAGTCAGAGTTAAATAAAGTCATCAGAGTCGTCTGTTCCACATATCTCTCGTCATGACAAGGAGCAGATAGTGTTAGCTTATTAATGGGAGAAAGCACGGCAGACGGCTTCTAACCTTTCAATTTTGTAAGAAAGCGTGCTTCGTGTCCTCTATTCGCACTTTTTCTAGGCCCCCTCCTTTCTATCACCCTCCACTACCAATAGCTTAGAATTCGGAAAGATTCTCGGGAACCACTGAATACCTAACCTGAGTAGCCAGGCGAGAATCTGAACAGTGCCTCGCCGAGAGAAAAGAAAAAGGCCACCTAGTAATGTTACCGGAAAATTTTATATTTTAACGTAGCTTCATTTACTGTCATTTGTGGCACCGTTCCGGCCATTTCGCCCTTACATCGAAGACTTGCTACAAAATTTCTTAGCATTTCGCTCCTGCATTAGCCGAGTCGTAGGGGCGTGAAGGTGAGCACACGTTGTTACGGGAAGCCATTAGAAGAGTAATAGAAAGGAGCAGATTAGATTCCGTTGACGTTACAGGCGGACGCTGACGTTTTCCGAGAGCGGAGAACTTTTGCAAATGAAAGATGCCGCGCCGCTGCGAGACAGTGTAGTCTAATTTTCCGCGCCAGCGGCTGCGCGGCTTAATCCGGTCCGCTGCTGTTGCCATAGCTCATAAAACCCACGCACTCCCTCGCCAACCGCAGCGCAGATTTTTGGCCGCATAGAGGGAGAACCAGTGCTCTCCCCAGCTGCAGCGCTAACGAAAGCTCAGCACTGCAGTTTAATATCACAGCTCCGCTAACTGGCTTATCCCGTACGTCACAGTAAATACTAATGGCATTTCACTTTATTCGCCGCCAGAGGGAAGCAGCTCTGTAAAACTGAATTCGTCTGTGGCGCTGTTGGCTCGATTGGGAGCCGCATAAACCATGAGATGGTTGTCTGCTGCACAGTAAATTTCAAGACCCATAAGTGAATGCGTCTGCTATAGCGCAAAAGTTGCTGGAAAACTTATTTTAGGAGCCCACTGTAAGTGTTTGATTGTTTCTGATGAAGTAAGCGCCTCTCTTCGTCTACTTTCTTCTACTCTGAAGCCAGTTTGAATTACACGTGTTTAGAGGGGCTTTAGGAGCAACAGTCAGTGCACAAGTAGTGTCAACCCGAACAGTCCAGATTGCCTCGCGCCTTAGCACACCGCTCCCGGGATTCTGGGAGGGCGCCGGCCCCGCATGACGTTATAACGCACGGAAATATTGTGCGACTGACATTGAGCATGAAAGAGCTAAAGTTGATGATCTAACGACCGTTGCAACGGCTCACCAGGCGGTTCCTATTAACTTCTCTAATACAGTGTTCCGAGTTGCCACATTCCGGAGACGGGTTTCGCATGTCAAAGACTTGTCGAGGATTACATGTAGCTATTTTGGAATATCGCAGTATTGGAGAGTCCGATCTCTACGTGAGTGTTCGGTTTCTAATTTGCAAGTTTACACCGTTGATGGAAACTTGATACAATTATTAAGATGATACTGAACTGTCTTAAGCGACCTCTTGGTCAGAGACTATGGAGGAAAGAATCCGAAAAAGTCCTTCTCACCACTCTCCAATTCCTAAGATTGGAGCTTTTTTTTTATTATTATGACACTCGAATGTGGACACGAAATGCGGCGTAGTGTGGGAGTATGCACACGATACCTGAGCAGTCAGGTGTGTAGCCAGTACGGCAATAAGTCGCGTGTTAACCGAACGGGGAATGGCAGTAGTTGCAGGATGTATAGCATATAGGATAGTACAAAAGGATGCCTGTTTCTGAGGTCAACAGTGGTGGTTCTACAGTATCACAAGAACAATGTTTCGACACGCTTCTACCACAAGTGTTTGACGAGAGGGTGTTCCGTAGGTGCTGTAGGACCCACTCGCTGTTAACATAACACCCAATGCCTTCCCTCGGTCATTCTTTGTATATGAAACAAGTGACCAGCACCGAGGGCTCAACATATTATATTCTAAATTTACCTCTTACGTGAAGGATAGTCTGTAGTAGAGTGTAATTGTCATAAGGAAAAAGAAGGAGAGACTATGACCTAACGCCTTGTCAGAAGGATTATTTCGTTCGAAATAAATGTCGTTCTGTTTGATTTTTTATTTATTTATTTATGTGTCCAGAAGATAACATATAATACATATATTATCGAATGTTGAATATCTCTCTCTGTCTCTCTCTATCTCTCTCTCTGTACACGTCCACTCCTGGTAGCTGAGTGGTCAGCGCGACAGAATGTCAATCCTAAGGTCCCGGGTTCGATTTCCGGCCGGATCGGAGATCTTCTTCGCTCAGGGACTGGGTGTTGTGTTGTCCTAATCATCATCATTTCGTCCCCATCGACGCGCAAGTCACCGAAGTGGCGGCAAATCGAGAGACTTGAACCCGGCGAACGGTCCACCGGGCGGGAGGCCCTAGTGACACGACATTTACACTTACATAGCTACACACACACACACACACAATGTATATTCATGATTATATTCCACTTGTTGCCCAGAATTCCGCTGTACGAACTGCCTTATCTTTGGCGACAACCAGATCAACCAACAGGACAAGTTCTGCCAGTTCCCTGCATTTGGGTACGTGCTGGTGGTCTTGAGGTTCACCACACTCACGTAGCTCGTCCACTGCGATGTATCACCATTTCTTCATGTTTACCTATTTGATTACCACGCAGGACACACGTGTAGTCTGAATGGAACAACAGCAGTGAAAAATCACGTAAGTTGTACTTGCAGAAATGAGCATGAAGAGTGCGATATTTAATCCATTCCTGCCTTCTTCATCCTCTTCAGTTCAGAGGATATACTAAAAATACAAATGAGCTATTGTTGCATTAATTGGTTTCTGTTAATGCTAGACAACAGTGAATGACACTCAAAATTTTTTTTGAAACCATCGTGAATTTATTAAAGATGGGGTCGTATATGATAAGCAGGACAATTGCACACGTAACTTTGTAGCCTCTTGTCGCGTTATTACAAAGGGAAAAATAGTCATATGCGTTACACATGTTCCTCCAATTTCCTGTAGGTTTCAAGACAGGTCGAAATACACATTTGGTATCAAAACTTGTCTATGCTTGCGCCCTTCCTGATGTAATTGTAAGTAAACAGGTCGAAACACAAAATTACCACAGTAATTTTTTTCAAAATGTTCTGGCTTTTCCTGATATTACCGCATGGATCAGTTTTCAGGTTAAATTACTTGTCCTAATTTTATTTCATTTTTTGTGGAATGTATAAAGAAAATCTAGTCACAGTAGTGAAGCAAAGGAACACTTTACATTGCTCTCACTGTACAAAGGTAAGGACATCCTTCTGCCTGCCATTTTAACCTATTCTTCTGAACATGTGAATGAAGAATAGTAATATATATATATATATATATATATATATATATATATATATATATATATATATATATATAGTGTGTTTCAGAAGCGATGGTCAATAATTCAGACATGGAAGAAAGTACAGGCCAAAAATAGCTATAAAGCTTCAATAAAAGTGGGTCGACAAATCTCCGAAATGAGTTGCGAATCCTCTCAGGTAGTCCTGGGGAATTCTTAAATGCTGGAAGGTTGCTTCAATCCACAAGCGCAATACCTCAAGAGAGTGGATATCGGTATCATAGACCAGGCTTTTGACATCATGGGATTTAAATCCGGAGACGTTGGAGTCCATGGGACAGAACCTCCTCTACGTAACCCATGTTGACCGTACTTCCGAATTACAAGCCGGCGCACTCGTAAATGAAAATGTGCTGAAGCACCATCATGCATGAACCATATGTTCAGGCGTTGGTTCAGTAGGACATCATCGTGTACATCTGGAAGTACAGTACCCAGAAACCACATTCACTGCTGTCCGATTAGTCTCTGTGGCAGGCAGCGTGGTCCAGTATTGCGGTCTCCGGGCAGTCCTGCCCAGACGTTCAACGATTAGCGCTGCTGATGTCGTGATACGCGTGTTGCCTTAGGATCGACATCGGCCCAACTGTGGCAGTTATGGTAGTTAAAAATACCGTCACGGGTAAATCCAGCCTCATCTGTGATCAGAGGATTCAGAGTACACTGTTGTTGCACCTGTTGGTAGAAATTCCCTCTAGGACGGAAGTCTGCGTTGTCGAGGGCTTGCACTCGCTGGAGATGATATGGATAGAGTACTTGCCGGTGTAAAATCCGCCACACACTGCTATTGAAGCATCCCCTTAGAAAAATTTATGAATTGCTGTGCTGGTAAACCTCTTACGTTATTTGATTTTCAAACAGCTGAGCAAAACTGAACGTACTCAGACATTTCTCTCTTTACTTATTCTGATCAACACTAAACTGACACACAATATTTTTACCAGAACGCAATCTGACTTTCAATATACCTACAAAGGAATGGCCGTGACTAACAATAACATATACCTTCCATGAATCACTTACCTCACAAAAATCTTCGTTACTCGAACTACTGCAATACAGCGAGCGCCAATCCTGCCAGCTAAATAAAAGATTCAAACTACTGAAGGCACTAACTACTGATAGGCATATATAGCAAATGAAAGACTTTGATAGAGAACAAACAATGTGTTTACCTTAATAGTGTTCAAAAGTCATATATGTTCATGACATCCAGTCTTACAAATTTCGTTTTTCTGACGGACACACGTCCAGATCGTTCGCTCTCAAAACCCTGCCATCTCTCTTCCCACATCCACCACTGCTGGCGGCTCACCTCCAACTGCGCAACGCTACACGCTGTTCACATCCAACTGCCCAAAAATACAATAGCAAATATTCCAACAAGGCAAATCAGCCACATACAGCACACAGCACAGTCAGTGATTTTCATATAGAGCGCTACGTGGCGTTAACAACATAAAAACCGTAATAGCCTACTCACACTATGACTCAGGACACACTCTTGGCCTACAATCCTCCTCCTTGAAGTGCTCGGACGTTCGTGTGCAGTGCGTAACACCCTTTCCGCAACATTGGGTGTTACGGATCTCCAACATGGTGTGCGAAACTCCGGTACGGCACAGTGTACGGCGGGGGAAAGGGAAGTAGCTGCGCATGCGTAAACAAACAGGTAGTCGATCCCACACCTTGAGATATCAGCGTAAATACAGCGGTATCCAGGGACGTTGACAGTTGGTTCCCACCTCGAATTAATGCGATGCCTAGGCAGCGGTTGATTTTCGGACCCATGTCTACTGGAGCTTTTCAGCTACTTTTGACCTGTATTTTGCATGTGTGGATTATTGACCATCACTTCTGAAACACCCTGTAGATATACTATGGTCGATTGTTAAACCTCTGCAGACTTCGCTTAGCCACAACGAATTTCTGTACAGTTCTTGTCGTGCGAAATTTCCATTTTAAATTACGTTGTTTGCTCTTCAGTTGCAGGCTCCATATCGTGCTCATTTTATACATTTATAAAAGCGAGAACGATATGAGATATGAAACGTGCAACTGAACAGCAAACGACATAATTTTTCAATGGAAACTCCGCGCCACAAGAATCCTACGGAAATTAGTTGTGACTAACTGAAGTCAGTAGAGGGTTAACAGTCGACTGCAGTGTAGTTCATCACCAGTCTAGTAGTTTTCGTTGTGATCGTGTGAGTAAACGATGACCTAAGGTCAGGAAGGGCGCAAGCATAGACAAGTGAATGAAGTGTAACACATGTCATATACACCACTGTTGATTATAATCGTGCGGCGTACGAGAAACTTTCTGAAACGTCAGGGATATCCCTACATTCCGTATTCGGAACGTTCACAAGTTATTTAAATTAGACAAAAACTGCTGCGCGATGTGTGCCTGACTACTTGCATGTGTAAGAAAAGCAGAAACGATTGGATGGCGCAGCCTTAGTGGAAAAAAGATTTGACGTTGAAGGCGAAGCATTTTAGCATTCTTTCTTAAAAGTTCGACGCTTATTGGGAAAGACATAACTGGAAAGCTGCACCAATACGGTTTGGACGTTCTGCCGCATCCTCCATACAGTCACGCGATGCATCCCCCAGACTCGAACAGCTTTCCAAAGCTGAAACAGTCTATATATCGCTAGGAAGACCTTCCCTGTGGCATTACCAAAACTATTGGACAAAGGAACAGTAATTGTGCCTTGGATGGAACAACGTAGCTACTTAGACGTCATAACATGATCATTGAGAAGAAAGTGTAGTATAATTAAGGAATTGGCAGATTTTTCTTCAGTTTACATTAAGCAGTAAATTTACATAGGTAGTGCACAGACTTACTTTTTGGGAGTAACTAAGTTCCAATTAAAATTACTTCCCAGGAAATATGAGTTAGTAGCAGTTATAGTTACTACATATGAAAAGTAACTGTACAGTTACAGCTATCATTACAGCTACTTAAAAAAATTTAATTGTAACTCGTCTGTAAATAAATAATTTATCCTGTGGAGAATGTCAATCAATAATAAAATACATTGTCTACGTCGTCTTCTGTCCCAGTGCGTCTCAGCTGAACTACTTATTCATTTTCAACTAAAGTTGTTTTTGAAATGTTTCATCTAGCAGTTTCCCCTCATTGTCCTCAGCAGAATAAACCCTATGCTGAAAATACTCTCTACAACTGCACTAGTTGATATGCCTGTATTACCTTTAATACAGAGGGTCTCGATTGTGATAAACACATCGAGCATCTGTATATCTACATCTACATGGATACTTTGAGAATCACGTTAAAGTGCCTAGCAGAGGGTTCATCGAACAACCTTCACAATTCTCTATTATTCCAATCTCTTATAGCGCGCGGAAAGAATAAACACCTGTATCTTTCCGTATCTTTCATCGTGGTGATCGTTCCTCCCTATGTAGGTCGGTGTCAACAATAGATTTTCGCATTCGGAGGAGAAAGTTGGTGATTGGAATTTCGTGAGAAGTTTCCGTCGCAACGAAAAACGTTCTCTTAATGATGTCCAGCCCAAATCCTGTATCATTTCTGTGACACTCTCTCCCATATTTCGCAATAATACAAAACGTGCCGTCTTTCTTTGAACTTTTTCGATGTACTACGTCAGGATCCCACACCGCGCAGCAGTATTGTAAAAGAGGTCGGACAAGCGTAGTGTAGGCAGTCTCCTTAGTAGGTCTGTTACATTTTCTAAGTATCCTGCCAATAAAATGCAGTCTTTGGTTAACCTTCACCACAACATTTTCTATGTGTTCCTTCCAATTTAAGTTGTACGTAATTGTAATACCTACGTATTTAGTTGCTTTACAGCTTTTAGGTTTGACTGGTTTATCGTGTTACCGAAGTTAACTAGTTCCTTGTAGCACTCATGTGGATTATAGCACTCATGTGGATGACCACACACTTTTCGTTATTTAGGATCAACTGCCACTTTTCGCACCTTTCAGATATCTTTTCTAAATCGTTTTCCAGTTTGTTTTGATCTAC
Source organism: Schistocerca piceifrons (assembly GCF_021461385.2). Classification (NCBI taxonomy): domain Eukaryota; kingdom Metazoa; phylum Arthropoda; class Insecta; order Orthoptera; family Acrididae; genus Schistocerca; species Schistocerca piceifrons. Next base: position 2,380,093 of record NC_060144.1, on the reverse strand, counting down.
TGACGATTTTATTATTCGATAAACGACAGCGTCATCTGTCGAACTTTTGAGTAAAAATTGTTCGAGATCCGGTTGAGCACATGAGATACGTGTATTTTGTCTCTCAAAGCAGAAGAATTTCCCTCCTCGTCATCGGGTACACGGGTACTTCTGCTTCTTTGCTGGTAGTGTCGTTTACACCTGTTGTATGCACCATGGCTTCCAGCGTATGGCCGTTAACTACACACGCATGTGGTTTGCCTATCCAGTTGGTTTTGAATTTAGGGTGCAATCATGATACGAATTTAGAAATCCATTTCTAAGTGCTTCTTCAGATGTCTTCTGCAATCTCAGAAGAACGGCATCAAACAGAGGTGTACACAGTTCAAATTAGTGGATAATTTATTCAGCTTCTGTTTGGAAGCAGTCAAAATTGGTAGAAGGAAACTCGCGATCACAATTTCTCATTGTAGCCAGTTCAGAGTCTGTGCCAGTGGACTCACCACTTCAGAATATCCTCTCTCGACAGTAGCTTCCCCAGGGGTTAGTCTTGGCAACTGTTTACCTCGTGGTTGTACCTGTAATGGTACTGCTGTGCTTACTTTTTCGCGCCTTGCGCTTCATATCCCTCAATGCTTTTTAGGGAATGTAGACTTTTGCTCTAAACGAAAGTGCGAATTGAATATAGTAGCTTTTCTATGTTTGAACTTATATTTTCTATTTAAATAAGACAATGGTCTCAATCATACTTCTTTAATTTTTTTGTTTTGTTTTTAAGTTTGGTGTCGAGCTCCGAATGCAACGTGTTCTTTCCACACTGGAGGACAGTTTGTAATGAAAGGAATCATTTCTTCCGTCCGGGGTCAAAAATTCAAACACTTCAGAATACGTTGGCCAAGGGATGCGCGTCTATGCTTACTTCTCCTTGTCCGGAAGATGCGGAAATGAATATGACAGCGGATATTACATGGTACTGACGGGTGAAGTGTCATGTGACTTCTTAACACTCAGTGTTGCACATGGAAGCAAAAGTATAAATAACATAAAAAATTAAAATGTTATGAGTGAATGAACAAGAATTAAGTGCTATAACAGCAGTAAAAATTATTATTCAAACATCACACACTTCCTGAAGACAAATACTTTCAGAATACATAATAGAGTTTTAATATATGTTGTTTGTTGTTGTCGTCTTCAGTCCAAAGACTGATTTGATGCAGCTCTCCATGCTACTCTATCTTCATCTCTTGGTTTCCCTCTACGATTTTTAAATTCCACGTTGCCCTCCAATACTAAATTGGTGATCCCTTGATGCCTCAGAATATGTCCTACCAAGCGATCCCTTCTTCCAGTCAAGTTGTACCACAAATTTCTCTTCTCCCCAATTCTATTCAATACCTCCTCATTAGTTATGTGATCTAACCATCTAATCTTCAGCATTCTTCTGTAGCACCACCTTTCTAAAGCTTCTATTCTCTTCTTGTCTTAACTATTTATCGTCGACGTTTCACTTCCATACATGGCTACACTCCATATAAATACTTTCAGAACCGACTTCCTGACAGTTAAATCTATACTCGATGTTTACAAATTTCTCTTCTTCTGAAACTCTTTCCTTACCATTGTCAGTCTACATTTTATATCCTCTCTACTTCGGCCATCATCAGTTATTTTGCTCCCCAAATAGCAAAACACTTTTACTACTTTAAGCATCTCACTTCCTAATCTAATTCCCTCAGCATCACCCGATTTAATTCAACTACATTCCATTATCCTCGATTTGCTTTTGTTGATGTTCATCTTATATCCTACTTTCAAGATACTGTCCATTCCGTTCAGCTGCTATTCCAGGTCCATTGCTGTCTCTGACAGAATTACAATGTCATCGGCGAATCTCAAAGTTTGTATTTCTTCTCCATGGATTTTAATTCCTACTCCGAATATTTCTTTTGCTTCCTTCACTGTTTGTTCAATACACAGATTGAATAACATCGGGGATAGGCTACAACCCTGTCTCACTCCCTTCCCAACCACTGCTTCCCTTCATGCCCCACGACTCTTATAACTGCCATATGGTTTCTGTACAAATTGTAAATAGCCTTTCGCTCCCTGTATTTTACCCCTGCCACCATGAGAATTTGAAAGAGAGAATTCCAGTCAACATCGTCAAAAGCTTTCTCTAAGTCTACAAATGCTACAAACGTAGGTTCCCCATTCCTTAATCTATTTTCTAAGATAAGTCGTAGGGTCAGTATTGCCTCACCAGTTTTTCCATTCGCCTGTAAAGAATTCATGTTAGTATTTTGCAGCCGTGGCTTATTAAACTGATAGTTCGGTAATTTTCACATCTGTCAACACCTGCTTTCTTTGGGATTGGAATTATTATATTCTTCTTGCAGTCTGAGGGTATTTCGTCTGCCTCATATACCTTGCTTACCAGATGGTAGAGCTTTGTCATGACTGGCTCTCCCAAAGCTATCTGTATTTCTAATGGAATGTTGTCTACTCCCGGGGCCTTGTTTCATCTTAGGTCTTTCAGTGCGCTGTCAAACTCTTCATGCAGTATCATGTCTCCCGTTTCATCTTCACCTACATCCTCTTCCATTTCCATAATATTGTCCTCAAGAATATCGCTCTTGTATATACCCTCTATATACTCCTTCCACCTTCCTGCTTTCCCTTCTTTGCTTAGAACTGGGTTTCCATCGCTGCTCTTGATATTCATGCAAGTGGTTCTCTTTTCTCCAAAGCTCTCTAAAATGTTCGCGTAGGCAGTATCTATCTTACCCCTAGTGATATATGCCTCTATATCCCTACATTTGTCTTCTAGCCATTCCTGCTTAGCCATTTTGCACTTCTTGTCGACCTCAAATGGTTCAAATGGCTCTGAGCACTATGGGACTTAACAGCGGAGGTCATCAGTCCCCTAGAACTTAGAACTACTTAAACCTAACTAACCTAAGGAAATTCCACGCATCCATGCCCGAGGCAGGTTTCGAACATGCGACCGTAGCGGTGGCACGGTTCCAGACTGAAGCTCCTAGAACCACTCGGTCACTCAGGCCAGCCTGTCGATCTCATTTTTGAGACGTTTGTATTCCTTTTTGGCTACTTCATTTACTGCAGTTTTGTATTTTCTCCTTTCATCGATTAAATTCAATATCTCTTCTGTTACCCAAGGATTTATATTTGCCCTCGTCTTTCTACCTACTTGATCCTCTGCTGCCTTCACTATTTCATCTCTCAAAGCTACCCATTCTCCTTCTACTGTATTTCTTTCCCCCATTCTTGTCTGTCGTTCCCTAATGCTCTCCCTGAATCTCTCTACAACCTCTGGTTCTGTCAGTTTATCCAGGTCCCATCTCCTTAAATTCCCACCTTTTGCGGTTGCTTCACTTTTAATCTATAGTTGATAACCAATAAATTGTGGTCAGAGTCCACATCTGCCCCTGGAAATGTCTTACAATTTAAAACTTGGTTCCTAAATCTCTGTCTTACCATTATATAATAGATCTGAAACCTTCCAGTTTCTCCATGCTTCTTCCATGTATACAACATTCTTTCATGATTCTTGAACCAAGTGTTAGCTATGATTAAGTTATGCTCTGTGCAAAATTCTACCAGGCGGATTCGTCTTTCATTCCTTACCCCCATTCCATATTCACCTTCTACGTTTCATTCTCTTCCTTTTCCTACTATCGAATTCCAGTCACCAATGACTATTAACTTTTCGTCTCCCTTCACCCATTTCTTTTATCTCATCACACATTTCATCAATTTCTTCATCATCTGCGGAGCTAGTTGCCACATAAACTTGTACTACTATGGTAGGCGTGGGCTTCGTATCTATCTTGGCCACAATAATGCGTTCACTATGCTGTTTGTAGTAGCTTACCCACGTTCCTATTTTTTTATTCATTATTAAACCTATTCCTGCAATACCCCTACTTGATTTTGTATTTATAACTCTGTATTCACCTGACCAGAAGTCTTATTCCTTCTACCACCGAACTTCACTAATTCCTACTATATCTAACATTAACTTATCCATTTATCTTTTTAAACTTTCTAACCTACCTGCTTGATTACGGGATCTGACATTTCACGTTCCGATCTGTAGAACGCCATTCTCCTGATAACGATGTCCTCTTGAGTAGTCCGAATGGGGGACTATTTAACTCCGGAATATTTTACCCAAGAGGACGCCATCGTCATTTAACAATACAGTAAAGTTGCATGCACTCGGGAAAAATTACGGCTATAATTTCCCCTTGATTTCAGCCGTTCGCAGTACCAGCACAGCAAGGCCGTTTTGGTTAGTGATCATTACTGTTGCCCCTGCAACTACTGAAAAGGCTGCTGCCCCTCTTTAGGAACCACACGTTGATATGTCCTCTCAACAGATACCCCTCCGCTACGGTACGGTGCGGCTATCTGTATCGCTGAGGCTCGCATGCCTCCCCACCAACGGCAAGGTCCATGATTCCCGGGGGTGTGGGGGTGGGGGGGGCTTTTAGAATATTATGCGCTAGTTATAACACAATAAATATCAGACATATTGCTGACCAAGTGACGTCAGAAAGAAAAATAAGGATAAACACCTGCAGTAACAAGTCGCCGGTAAGATGCGGCGTTCAGTCGGGCTACGAAAGGTGTGTCACCGGCGGCCGCAGTGACTCAAAGGTTTGCAGCAAGCGTAACGCCCACGTTCTTGTTCAAATGAGACATTCTTTTCATTTTCTTCAAAATAACGGCCGGTATTAGGCTCTTGAGATTCTCACAACAATGTTATGTGCAATAAAAAATGGAACAACACTTTTGTTAAATAGTTACCGCTATAAATAACCTTTTTACAATTAAAGTTACTTTGTGTAAATAATTGCGCTTATGTCGGCTGTTACCTTTGCAAAGTAACTATTACTAGAAAAGGCGTTAAAAGTAACGTGTTACTCACCAACTCTGGTGAGAGTCGAGAGCCATCACAATTGTAAAGAGCGTGACGGAACAGATCGATGGTTACATTATTCCAGAGAACAGATGAAACATCACGAAGTGGTAGACGGTAACATTACATCGCATGATGGATTCTAGAGATGACTATGCCACATGTACTGTACAGTTAATTCAGTATGAGTTTCTGCATACTGTCAATACTGCGTAGATTCTTCTCATCTTAATGACTTGTTTCCGGTTAAGTGCTATATCAGCTGTTGGTTTTATTGTTGTAATAGTTCAGCCAGAAAACTGGTTTCATGCAGCTTTCCTCACACTCGTCTCCGAATAACTATTACAACCTACATCTATTTGAACCTGTTTGCTGCATTCTTCCCTTGGTCCCTTTCCCCCTCAAATGGTTCAAATGGCTCTGAGCACTATGGGACTCAACAGGTATGGTCATCAGTCTCCTAGAACTTAGACTACTTAAACCTAACTAACCTAAGGACGTCACACAACACCCAGTCATCACGAGGCTTTCCCCCTCACCCCACCCCCGCCCTGAAAACACACACACACACACACACTCTCTCTCTCTCTCTCTCTCTCTCTCTCTCTTTCTCTCTACTCTCCATTACAAAACTGACGATTATTTGACGCCTCACGATGTGTTCTGCACAAGTCTTTTCTTTTAGTCAACTTACGCCATAAATTTCTTTTCTCCCCAAGTCGATTCAGAAACTCCTCATAACTTACGCGATCTACCCATCTACCATTCTCCTTTGCACCACATTTCAAACTCTCCATTCTCTCCTTCGCTACATTGTTGAATGTACACCTTTCACTTCCGTACAAAAATACCATCAGAACAGGCGCCTTAACATTTAAATTCCAAAGATTTATATTCGATTTATCGTTTACAGATATTCATTTCTTTCTATTGCGATTCTAGATTTTAGACTCTCTCTACTTTCGCTAACGTTGGTTACTTTGCTGCTCAAAACACGTCTACTAATTTCATTGTCTCATTCCTGTATCCAATTCTCTCGGCATCTCCTGATTTAATTTGATTCCACTGTTTTGCTTTTGTTGGTGTTCATCTGATAACGTATTTTCAAGACACTATTCAGCTGCTCCTTTGCCATCTCTAACAGAAATACGGTTTCATCGCTACCTTTTGATTTCTTTCCTCTACCAGTAGAGAATAAAAAAGTATGAGATAGTAAATGCATGTGTAATAGTAAACCTTAAGATCGATTTTGGCCTTTAAGTGTGTCTCCTGAAGATTTGCTCCAGATTTTAAAATTTCAGCCTGTGATTTATTTACATTGACCACACTATGTTACAATGAGGCCGTATCTACATCTGCATCAACATCTTACTAACGGTGTTTGGCGGAAGGTACATCTAGTACGACTAATTTCCGAATTTTCCAGTCATGATAACTTCGCGAAATGTATTTGGGAGGAGTTAATGTATTGTGGAGGAAAGAACTCTCTCGAAATTTCAATAGCAACCCCTTCCGTGATGTACAACCCCTTTCTTCTAGCGTCTGCCAATGGAATTTTTTGAGCAGCTCTGTAACTCTCTCGCACCGACTAAACCATGCCGTGACGAAACACGCCGAAACACGCCGCTCTCGCATACTTTTAAGTCGAAGGGTTTATCACTGGTTTTAGATGGAGTAGTAAGTAACTGGAGAATATACCTTTTCCTAACGGTTCAATGAAATTTGTACCACCGCAGTATCGTGACGTCTGCTAAAAAGCTGCAACGAATTTTACGCAAGTGTGTAGTAGCTGAAGGAGTAACTTCCGCATTACCTTCTACTGTTCCAGAATTTTCCCTGCACTTAGTGAAGCGTTCAAACGACGGACTTTTTTCAGCTGTCCCCACGTTCTCTGTCTGTATACGACAGAGAGAGAGAGAGAGAGAGAGAGAGAGAGGGAGGGAGCGAGAGATGGGGGCAGGAGACAACATTCACTCAAGCGCTTACGCTCCGCGCTCACACACACACACACCAACGTGCTCACACACACGCATACGAATGAAACGTTCACACGGAAACCGTCCCGCAGACATTCATCTGGCTTAACAATGGTGAGCAGCGCATAAGGAGCATCCTCCCTTGTAATTCCTGACCGGAATTCTCAAGATGATTGATGACTGAGAAACGTGGCAATTCCGGCGGCCACCGAGTCCGTGCCCGTAAAACACACAGCAAAATGAGAGGATTAATTTTCGCCGGAAGGGCGCGAAGCCATTTGTCTGGCGTGTTCCGCGCGGCATTGTGCTCAAATGACCAAAAGTGGACGGGGAATGAGATTAATTACGCCCCGAAAACATCTAGGTCGCCTGAAACGAGACGCGGGAGGGGATTAGCGTGGATCTATGACAGTACGGGCATTCGTGTGTGTGTGTGTGTGTGTGTGTGTGTGTGTGTATTTATGTGTGACAGCGTGTCACGTAATGCACACACGAAATCCATCATTGCCTCCGTGATGTGTACCGATTTTTGTCTTCCAAGCAGGCAAAACACGATCTCTCTCTCTCTCTCTCTACCTGACCGTTGTGGCCGAGTGGTTCTAGGCGCTTCAGTCTGGAACCGCGCGACCTCTACGGTCGCAGGTTCGAATCCTGCCTCGTGTATGGATGTCTGTGATGTCCTTAGGTTAGGTTTAAGCAGTTCTAAGTGTAGCGGACTGATGACCTCAGATGTTGAATCCCACAGTCCTCAGAACCACTTGAATCTCTCTCTCTCTCTTTCTGTCTCTATCTCTCTCTCTCTCTCTCTCTCTCTCTCTCTCTCACCACACGTGCAAGTGTCCACAATTCCAAGAAGATATTTGAAATTCGCATGAATTGTGATAAGAAAACTGACAAATTGTAAAACGATTGACAGGTTATAAAATTGCAAAACTGTTCGTCGTCTCTGACCTGAGGAACTCTGGACGTCTTGGTGTGGAATGAAGTAGGACATGGATACGTTTCTTGAGAATTTCCAGCAGCCCGTTATATACGGTAGTCGACAAAGCGGCGAAGTTGGTTGCTGGGGAGAATCATGACGTATAACTTTCTTACGAGCCATATTCCTTGTACACTGAGAAGCGAAAGCAACTCGTACGCCAGCACGCCGCGAGCACGCAGAAATGCCGCAACGTGATGTGGCATGGACTCGACTAATGTCTGAAGTAGTGTTGCATCAAATTGACACTTTGAACCCTTGATTGCTGTCCATAAATCCGTAAAAGTGAGAGGGAGTCGAGACCTCTTCTTAGCAGCACGGTGTTAGGCATCCCCTATATGCTCAATAACGTTCATCTCTGGGAAACTTGGTAGCCAAACCCAGAAGACTGCTCCTCTAGCCACTATGTAGCAATTCTGGACGTGTGGGATGTTGCTTTGTCCTGCTGGAACAGTCCAAGTCTGTCGGAGTGCACAACAGTCATGAATGGATGCAGGTGATCAGACAGGATGCTTACGTACTTGTCACCTGTCAGAGTCGTATCTAGACGTAAAAGGGGTCCCATATAATTCCAACTGCACACATCCCACACCATTGCAGAGCCCCCTGCAGGCCCCTGCTGACATGCAGGTTCCATGAATTCATGAGGTTGTCTCTATACCCGTACACGTCCATCCTCTCGATACAATCTGAAACGAGACTCGTCCGATCAGGCAACATGTTTTCAGTCATCAACAGTACAATGTCAGGGTTGACGGGCCAAGGCGAGGCGTAAAGCTTTGCGTCGTGCCTTCATAAAGGGTACACGAGTGGGCCTTCGGCTCCGAAAGCCCGTTATCGATAACCTGCCAAACTGATAACCTGCCATTGTAGCAGCAGTAACCGATCTAACAACTGCACGAGACACTTGTTGTCTGATATAGGCGTTGCCGACCGCAGTGCGGTATTCTGCTTGTTTACGTATCTCTGTCTTTGAGTAAGAATGCATATAGCAATTTCTTTGGCACTTCAGTGCATATTCAAGTAGGAACATGTTTATCATATGCGCAGCTAGAGAAGCAAAAGTATCCGACCACCATGGAAAAAGTCTTATGTGTACATCCCATCACGATTTACTGGCTATTATCATCCTTTCATTGGAAAAAAAGCACAACGCTCCCAAGGACGTTGTTCAGTGGCGCCATTGTGCAGTATGTGCTTACAGGGTGGGGGGGGGGGGGGGGGAGGGAGGGTGCAGTGGCGATCAGACGGCGCTCAGGAGGCCAGTCTGGGAACCCTCTGTCCCTCTGTTTTAACTCTGCAGACAAAAACTGTGCCGAGGTTGGAGGTAAACAATGTTTTCAAGATTCATTCTAGGGTACAACCATGTCCCACGGACGAGCACGTACTCCTGTTGAACAGCTCCAGCCGTTTGAGACACGCCGTGGGCCCGTGAGGTAGCTGGACGGATGTTTCGACGGACTGCTGCACATATTGTGCACAGTGTTTCGGTGGTGTGTGGTCAGTTTATTCCCTCCGCTGTATACCAAGTTCTGGACGTCCGCTTACTACAGACGCACGGTACAGCTCGCGGTCAAATATGGCGTTTCTGTAGAACAAAGTAGCCAGTGCTTTCTACATTGCAAGGGCATTATGCCGTGTTTCTGCCACTGCTTCTACAGCAAGTTGATGTGTCTTTAGGGCAGGATAACGGGCGACGCAACGCGCTCTACGTAGTGTACAACTACAGCGCGGCACACAGTGATCACCACATTTCCCGCCAGTTGAACACCTATGGGACAAGACGTAGCTGGAACTTACTCGCTCTCGAGGGCATGCTAGAACCATTGCCGATTTGCAACAAAAGGGCAAGATATTTGGGACAATACATCGCAGGATGCCATTCCGGCCCTCATGATCGTTTGCATGCGCGAATACAGTGCTCCATTGCCACCTGGGGGGGGGGGAGGGGGGGGATGTTCACTGTGTATTGTAGAGACTATTTTTGTACCGTTAGCTGTGACATGCGTGTCTGGTCTGAATTTGCTATCATATCTCCCTATAACGAGAAACTGTCTGTCATCTAACTTGTTTTCTTCAGCGCTGCTGTTTTTTTCAGCAATCTGTGTGGGTCATATCTGGTATAGAGATGGGTTCTAATTTAACCGGTAAACTCCGCTCCCATTCCACCCCTGATTCTTTAAAAAATCGAGCTCCCAAATCCAGTGAAGCTTCAGGCGTTTTATTGTTGGACAAACATAGTGTGTGTAATCAGCGCCCCGTGAGTCACGCTGCCTGCAGACATAATAAACACACACTCAAATACTTGACTTATTGCATTAACCCTCTAACATAAGTTTATATTTCCAAAAGAATAGATTATGGCAGAAATTTAAATTTTTAGAACCTGTCGGTAGCTATACGAAATTATGAAAACCCAATTTTTGTTGCGCCTGAGAGCCGTTAGGTAGGCACCTTCGCAACTGGAATTGGATGACGGTTTTAGTCGATTGTTAATGATACGCAGATGTGAAACGCTACTTGAATGCCAATCTTTTCACGAAATTTCCATCGTCAACTATCTCCTCTAGATGAGAAAATATTTTTTCGTACCTACCTACTTAGGAAGCGGTATTGCACAGCCCACGTGCCCATTCTACACGGTCTTACTACTGCCAAGGATTATGCGAACATTTTGATTGATCAGGTCCATCCCACGGTACAATGTCTGTCCCCCAAAGGCGACAAGGCTATGCTGTGTTCGCAGATGATCGGGCACCTGTACACACGCCTCGCGCCTCGCATCGTTTAAAACTGGTTTTTTGAAGGCGATTGTGAGTCGCGGCGCCTCACAGCTACCAGATCTCAACCAGTTTTGCAGCCTACTTTGGAGAGCAGGGTGCGTGACCGCCATCTGACTCCGTCACCGTTACCCCGCTTGCACGTATTTTCTAGGGAGACTGCTACAGGGTGTCCTGGAAATTGCGAAACGATTGGAAGCTGTTTTGAATGCCAACAGTTTTCCTACACCGTATTAGGCGTGATAAGGTCGTATGTTTTTGGTGTATCGAAATGGTTGAAATGGCTCTGAGCACTATGGGACTCAACTTCTGAGGTCATCAGTCCCCTAGAACTTAGAACTAACTAACCTAAGGACATCACACACATCCATAAGCGAGGCAGGATTCGAACCTGCGAGCGTAGCGGTCGCGCGGTTCCAGACTGAAGCGCCGAGAACCACTCGGCCACACCGGCCGGCTTTTGGCGTATCCATATTTTTCTCCAACGACTGAGTTTCATTTCAAAGTAAGACTTCTGTGATTATATGAGCTTCCTTAGGAAATTATGTTTTAGACGCGGTTCAATTATCACTGTGTGGCACAACTAATACTAGTGAGTGTGCGTGTGGATAAAAAAAGTCGTCAACACAGAGGTCATGAGAGAAGTATTATCAATTCAGTTACACACTGAGTTGGCAAAAGTCTTGGGATACCTCCTAGTATCGTGTCGGACCTGCTTTTGCGAGGCGTAGTGCAGGATCTGGACGTGGCATGGACTCGGCAAGTCGCTGGAAGACGCTGCAGAACTACTGAGCGTGCAGCCCCTGCAGCCGTCCGCAATTGCGAAAGTGTTGCGAGTGCAGGCGTTTGTGCACAGACTGACCTCTCGATTATACCACATGTCGGGTGATCTGGATGGTCAAACCATCAGTGTTCGTCAAACCAATCACGAACAGTTGTGGCCTGGTGATATGACGCATTGTCATCCATAAAAAATCCTTCGTTGTTTGGGAAACATGAAGTCCACGAATTTCTGCAAACGGTCTCCAGCAAATGATCGTTTCATCCCCCCCCCCTCCCAACGGGTGCGTTCGTCGTGCTTCTCACATTGATTTCTGCAGTTGTTGCACGCAGTGTTGCTTGTCTTTTAGCACTGACAACTATACGGAAACTCGCTGTTCTCTGTCATTAAGTGAAGGTCGCAGGCCACTGCGTTGTCACTGGTGAGATGTAACGCTTGAAATTTGGTATTCTCGGCACACTACAGACACTGTGAATCACGGAATATTGAATTCCCTAACGATTTCCGAAATGGGATGTCCCATGCGTCTAGCTCCGATTACCGTTCCGAGATCAGAGTTTGTTAAAACCTTCGTGCGGCCATAATAGCGAAAGGTTTTCTCGTGAAACACCCGAGTAGAAATATCAGTTCCGCCAATACACTACTCTTCTGTACCTTGTGTACGTGATGCTGCCGCCATTTGTATATGTGCATATCGGTCCTATGACTTTTGTCATATCATTGTCGTGGACGGTACCCTTTTTGAAGGCATATTTTTCTGCATTGGCTTCAAATCATAAAGTGAAACTTGGCAAAATCTGTAACACGATACCAGAAAGGGAATTCGATACTAATTCCCATGAATACGAATCCTATTTGAGGCTCATCATCTAATTACTTCGTGTATTTAATAGTTCAAATGCAAACGTAAAGAGATAAAACAATATATCCGGCACATATATAATCCGGCAGAAGTTCTGTAGGTTCGTAGGAAACACGAAAAAGAGATAATTTGCTGCCTGTTTTGGATCGCAAAGGAAGCATCTGCAGGTTTTAACGGCCCTTCGGTGGAGATGTCTTTAGAGACGCAACACAAGATCGGATTAAGAAAAGATGAAGAAGTGAATCGGCTACGTCTTCTTTGAAGAGATGGTTGCGACAATTGCCTCAAGCGAGGTAGGAAAACCATGAGAATCCTAAATCAGGGTTCGAACACGAACCTCCCGAATACGGGTCCTTTGTCCTAGTCACTGTGTCATCTTCTTCGGCGTCAGTTTGAGAAAAATATATTCAGCTTCGTACATGATTCTGCTTTTCCGATGCCGTTATAACAAGTCGTACTCATATTTAGGTATTTTAAATGCATTACATTACGGAGAAGCTTAAGGGGATACGTTTCTGACGCAATTCCCGTGACAGCCGAGATAAAGACGTTGTGCAGATAGTCCAACGGTCTCCTCAGTGCAGCGGCTACTTACAGGGAGACTGGCAGATTTCTTTTACAGGGGAAGGGGGAAGAGGTCTTGATTAATTGCGGCTCAGTAGACCGGCGCTTATCTTCCAGATACAAATTGTAAGAGGATCTACCGTGATCGATACGGGCCCAAGTGGTGCAATTTTTCTCCGTCGAGACTACGTCTATATTGCCCGTACTCGTTTCACTGCCTGTAAAGGAAATTTGTTTGCCGCTGTAGGTAGCTACGGAACTGATCAAAGAAGTGAGCGATCGAGGACCATTTATTCAAAAAGGTAAACCGATCCGTCACATTCGTTTTGAAAAAAAAATGGAGTATTTGCTTTCGATCCATCGCTGGCAGTTAGGTCATAGGGCTCGGTCAACTTTTGCGCAGGGTGTACAATTCGTGGAAGAGTCCGCTGTCCTTACATGAAACTATAGGAGTTGTATTAGAAGAAAGTAACTCTTTATTAACTGCCAGTTTCCATCATCTGATCTCCTTGAATTGTATAGCAACGAAGAGGACACATGCGACATACTTACACTTTACCTGTCAGTGCAGCGCTATGTGATGGACATTCTGACATACCCTCCCATCTACAGGGGACATACAGCTGCAAAAACGTTCTTAAATAGAAAAAAATTATTATCATGTTACGACATGAGTCTGTTGCTTGTTTTAAATACTTAGCTGTCGTAGTTAAAACGTTGTCCTTTTTTGTCATTAGGCACGAGTTTTTATGCAACCTATCGAATGAATCACCGACTGTTGTCACATTTCCGTATATTTTACAAATTACTTGAATTGTAGTGCGCACCATAAACATTTTACTTACACAATACTGCTTCACTGTTACAGTACAATTGCTTCACAACTACTACATAACTATCTATCGAACCGGACTGACGCTGGCTCTTAATTAAATTAATAACTATGAAGAATATTGACACATCATTGCCATTAGTAAATTTACAGATTCACAACGAGGAATTAAAACTCACGAAGTATACGTCTGCCAGGAAAGATCCGCATAAACAAATAAAACATATTTAACATTACAGGCGCCTTCATTTACAAACTTCCAGTGGTGAAGTATTATCAGTACACACGTAAAGTTCTCTTTAAATTCATGTTGAAAGGTGTGAATGTTTGAAATATTTCCATGTTGAATGACAGGCTGTGCTGTTTCAATATTTTTGCTAGAAATTTTTTTAGTATAAAGTTGCATATTTTATTAAAATTCTAGTTTATAAACTAATTTATGTCTTCCTTGAATATAAATATCAAATTGACTGGACTTAAACATGTATACACGAAGTTCCAATCTGTTTAATTTCGTACTTCAGTGTACGATGTGAGCAGATAAACTACACTGTAAGCAATTCCTTTAAACAGTCTTAAAAACGATTAACTGTGTGACAGTAAGAGGCATAATCCAAAACGTTGGTCAACATAAGAAAAATACTGTTTACTGGAGACTCGTGTAATTGCAGTTGACATATAACTCACTTGAAAAATATATGACCTATATGAATCCGGTATCGGGTATTCCATCGTGTTGCTCTCGTAACATGGCACTATATTTTACTATACTTATTCATTGCTATCATAACATAGTGGAACGTAATAATATAAAACTATTTACCACAGTCTACATGGTACCGTTCTCTGTGTTTCAGAATATAACAAAAACCATTCAAAATCACTGAACTTAAGATACAAAGTATATAGTAATGGAACTGAAAGTGTAAATGAAATGCCGTAATGCGATAAGTATGTACAGACGACTACAGCAAAACGCATTGCACAGTCAACAGTAAAATGTATTTACAGAGTTAATCAATCGCTCATATTGTCATGACTAGATTCGATCTTTGCGTATGGAGTGCAATCTACATACTAGCGACTGTACATCTGTTTTCTGACAATACAACCGCACAGCTGATTTTTGGCAGATAAGTCCTCTAGCCTTGATGACTTCATCAATTACGATAGGAAGACAGCACACCAGTTCTTCAGGGATGCCACATGCAGCGGAAAGCATTAATTGATGATTAAATCTCATAGAGCTATTGACTTTGATGCTACATTTACCAGCTGTTCATAACAGTCCCAAACATTTTCTATGGATTTAAGATCGGCTGACATAGAAGACCAGCTGACGTGTGATTAGATGTCACAGTCCTCGTCATCTACATCTACATCTACATCTACATACAAACTCCGCAAGCCACCGTACGGTATGTGGAGGAGGGTACCCTGTACCACTATCAGCCATTTACTATCCTGTTGCCTTCGCAAACGGAGCGGGGGAAAAACGACTATCTATATGCTTGCTCACCAGCATCGTTGTGGTCCTTACGTGAATATGTGGCGGCTGTAGAACTGTTCTGCAGTCAGCTAAAAATACCGGTTCTCCAAATGTTCTCAATCTAGTTCCTCGAAAAGAAGGTTCCCTTCTCTCCAGGGATTCCCATTTGAGTTTCCGAAGGATCTCCGTAACGCTTTCGTGTTGTTCGAACCTAACGGTAACAAATGTAGCAGCCCGCCTCTGAACTGCCTCGATGTCTTCCTTTAATACGACCTCGTACGGCACCCAAACATTAGAGCAATACTCAAGAATAGGTCGCAATAGCTTCCTATATGCGGTCCGCCATAGAGATAAATCACACTTTTATAGAATTCTCCCAAAAAGACGAAGTCGACCAATCGCCTCCCCTACCACAGTTTTCACCTCACACGTTCCTTCCGTTTCCTATCGCCTTGCAACGTTACGCCCGGATATTTGAACGACGTGACTGTGTCAAGCACGACACTACTAATGCTGTATCCGAACATTACGGCTTCGTTTTTCTTTATCATCCGGATTAACTTACATTTTTCTACATTGAGAGCTAGCTGCCATTTATCACACCAACTGAAAACTTTTTCTAAGTCATCTTGCATCCTCTTACACTCGTTCATCTTCGACATCTTCCCGTACAGCACAGCATCATTAGGAAACATCCACATATTGCAGCCTACCCTGTTCGACAGATCATTTATGTGTATAGAAAATAATAGTGTTCCAATCACACTACCCTGGGGCACTCCTAACGGTACACTTGCCTCTAATGGACACTCGCTGTCGAGCACAACATACTGGGCTCTACTACTTAGGAAATCTTCGAGCCCCTTACATATCTCGGAAGCTATTTCATATGCTCGTCGTACCTTTGTTAACAGTCTACAGTAGGCCTCCGTGTCAAATGTTTTCCGGAGATCTAGCAACGTGAGATCTGCCTCTGACTCTTAATCCGTATTTCGCAATGTATCATGTGAGAAAAGTGCAAGTTGAGTTTCGCACGAGCGATACTTTCGAAAAGTGTGCCGATCCGTGGGCATAAGTTTCTCGGTCTCAGCAAAATTCGAACTGAGAATATGTTCAAGGATTCTGCAGCAGACTGATGTTAGGGATATTGGTGTGTAATTCTGCGGGTCCATTCTTTTACTCTTTTTATGTTCTGGAATCATCTCCGCTTTGTTCCAGTTGCTTGCGTCTGCGCTCTAAAGTGACCACTGCGCTCTTCGAAGAGGGTGACAAGTATTTTTTTTCCGGTGAGCGCGTTTTAGGTAGGAAAAATACAAATGGCCAAAATTAAAGTTATTTTCACTATGATACATTCAGCAGCAAAAATCTACCATACAGTTGTTACAAATTTAAATGAATCCGTTACGGGAGAGTAACTACTGACAAGGTAAAATACAGCTTATGTCGTTTAGAAAACTCACGATTCAAACACACCCACTCTAAGCCCATAAGCATTATTAAAATGTACGTATATATATATATATATATATATATATATATATATATATATGTGTGTGTGTGTGTGTGTGTGTGTGTGAGTGTGTTTTCTACATTTCCTCCTAAACCACTCCACCAATTTCAACCAAACTTGGTACACATACCACTTGCTGTCAGGGAAAAAACTAATTATCGTAGTTCAGAATACATAACGTCATAAACAATGAGACACGTGAAAAACTGCAAGATCATGCGTGACGTGTAAATATATTTCTTCTGTACTACTAACTGTATGCGCAATTAATTTAGCAGGCAATATTTCAAGTACGCCCCTAAATGCACTGACAAAAGTATATCATGGTACTACACATAGTTCAGAAAGTGTATCATGGCACCACTCATAGTTCAGGCGATATGACGTAATAAACACTGAGATGCGTGAAAGAATTGTCGCATTATGCATGACGTTTGAATGTATTACTTCTTTCCTGGTAACTCTATTCGCAACACATTTTTCAGTCAATATCCATCTGTACAGCTGAAGGTACCTAAGGAGATATGTCGTCATCAACACTGAGATGCGTGAGAAACTTCCCTATTATGGATGACGTTTTAATAGATTTATTCTTTACTTCTAATACGCTCCTACATTTGAGTTAGCTTAAGGAAATCCCTGACACCTGGCAGCGCTTTTGACAACTTTGAATTGCGAAGCACAAACGGCTGCAGGCGAAAACAATAGCCATCTATGGAGCTATGAAGAGGCGTTGCCATAGAGACGTTTACAAAATTGTATTGTAGCAACAGCACCCAGAGTAAACAAACTGTCCTGGACCATGTTTGTTAATTTGGATACTCTTCTTATACATTTGCGCATTACGCATATTTCACAGTACAACTGTTTCATAATTTCAGAGGTGATTTCACGAATACACAGAAATGAAATTTTTTCGATAATTCACTACAATCACAATGCAAAAATGAAAACGCGGACAAAGCAGGATTTATCAGCTAGTTCAAAATAAAATACGGCGTTCTAGCATTACATTAAGATACACTTTCTCAGACTGGTATTTAATCTATTTGTCTGATCGTTGCTGCCACTGCCAACAGTCATTCATAATAGTTGTTCTTAAGTGCGCTGGACTACAGCAGGATTAAATTCATTTTATTAAATATGTGCGTTTGTGTGTGTGTGTGCGTGTGTGTGTGTGTGTGTGTGCGTGTGTGTGTGTGCGTGCGTGTGTGTGTGTGTGTGTGTGGGATGAGTCGTTTTAGACAGATTCCACACTAAGTCATCTATACGTAAGACAGTGGAGGGAAACTGAAATAAGAACTTTCTCAAGAAAGGGCTGGCCTATGCCGCGAATCCGCGGAGACAATAAAATAGTGATTCTCAAGAGTAAAACTAACAAAAATTTGCTTTGTTAATCTCTCTAATGACAGCGGAAGAACGTGAAAAACAGAACTTAATATTTCGTGCTGTAATTTAAGGGCGAGAAACAAGAGCAGTTAGTTCAGCAGAAACGTCTCTCAATACGTTTAGGGTAACGTTATATTTATACTCGCACACAAATGCCACGGCAAGACTAAAAGGGGCGCGAATTTAACGCCCAAGTCGCATTTTCTTCTTCGGGAAAGCCGCTCTCTGGAAATACGAGGGGATCAGTTTCAAGAGGACGGACGCGACGCGAAAGTAGTTCCCAAGTTCCACGCGGCTGTCTCAAGTGCCGCAGAGAGAGATCTGCAGAGCGGAGGAGGGAATTGACAGAGGCTCTCTGCAGTCCTGCCTCCCCGTATATCTGTGTAAACTCGTACGTGGGGCAGGGTGCTGTCAGGCCAGGTGAATTTCCACGTCTGAGGATTCACCGCAAGTAACCCTCGTCAACAGAACGAACACAAACAAACGAAATCACTCCACATGCACTATGAGAGCTGTGTTTTAGGTATGGCATGCACACTTCACGAGGGAAGTACGCCACATGCGATCCAGTAGGAGATAGCTTCTTTACATCATACACTGTTTCTCACCGCCTTACGTTAAACTAGCGAAACCGCATAACAATGCCCCAAGTCTAGAAGTGCAGAATTATTCAGTCGCATGTGAACGACTCTTGTCTCCCAATGCTGGAGGGCGATGTTGGAAATACAGGGAAATTCGCGAATTCTCAGCAGTGAATTTGCGTGAGTTACCGAGCTGTGCTCTCTTTTACTATGAACTGAGAGTGAAGCAGTCCAGATCACTGGGAACTATACCTAATTCTTTATTCGTAGACAGATACGAAACCCCAGATGTCCTGGAAGTTTAAAGACTTTTCCTTAAAAATGAATGAGCACTTCACCTAAACTGCAAGTAAAAAGATAAAATAAAATAAAAAATAAAAATAAATGAAAAATGTTTCGCACAACCTGCACATCTACAAAGGTGTATATGTACAGACTTAAGGGGAGTTATAACGGAAATTTTTTTTTCACATTTTCGGGTTTTTATCTCATTATAAAATTTGCAATTATCAGTAAATTTTTATTTAGAACACTGTGGATTGCTGTGTTATAGAGGTTAAATTAGGTGTCTGTATTGGTAGCACTGTCAAAAACAGTATGTATCCCTTTATAGTATAAACACGCGTTGTGCCGGAGTGCTAACGTTTCTCGGGCAAAAGTGACGAACAGATTGATAAATCTCTCGAAAAGTAATGTATGGGGCCAAAACGAAGTGTTTTTAAGGAACGTGGGTTTCATGGTAATAGATTTTCGAATAAAGGGAAACACTGTCTTCAACATGTGGCTTGTGAAGTTAAAGACAGTGAAATACAGGCAAACTTATCAGTATCTAGAGAAATACCCATTAGTGCTTCGAAGATTAATATAAAACGTTGTGATACACAGTTCTCTCAAAACGAAAGTGATGTAAATGGTAGGTTATGTTGTATTCTGGAAGATTTAGACATCCTAACAAAGGTGTTGCGTGAATGTGTGTGTTACAAAGTATGTGGAGGGCCAGTTAGTTTACATGAAGTCAGTAAGGTATCAAATGAACTAGCCATAAAACTTATCATTAATTGTGCCAGTTGTAAATATACTCATTCATTTTGGAATTCTGGTAAGTGTAAAGACGACTATTTTTAAGTAAATGTTAGGTGGTTATGGATTGAGAGATATTGGCAAAGGACACACTGCAGCAGAAATAATATGTGCCGTGATGAATGTGCCATGCGCACCTTTAGAGTCGACAAGTATGCAGGATTTATTGGAGCTGCTGTGGAATCTGTTGCATGTGAGTCAATGAATGGTGCTGCAAACGAAGCTGTTGAAATAAAAGATGGTATGACTGACATACCAGTCGCTTTTGATGGCATTTGTCAGAAGTACGGCTGCAGTTCTAAGAACTCTGTTGCTACAGTGAGCAGCGTGGATACTGGAAAGGTAGTAGATTTCCAGATTTTAACCAAACATTGTTATAAATGTAAATGAAGGAATGAAGAAGGGCATATCTGTGACAGAAATTATGAACAAGTGGTGGTATGGAGGCCTCTGCAGCTATTAAGGTTTTTAGTCGAACTGTGTACGAAAGGAGTGTTACAGTAAGTTCTTAGGTGATGGAGACTCAAAAGCATGTAACAGTGTAGCAACCGCTCAGCCGTATGGTGAGAAGGTTATCACAAAACTGGAATGTGTTGGTCATGTCCAGAATAGGATGGGCACCAAGTTGAGGAAGTTCAAAGATAGTTTGAGAGACGAGAAACTTTTCAGTGGTAAAACCATAAGAGGCAGGCTGACGGACAAAATGATTGATGAACCGCAGCAGTATTAT
This sequence comes from Schistocerca piceifrons, assembly GCF_021461385.2. Classification (NCBI taxonomy): domain Eukaryota; kingdom Metazoa; phylum Arthropoda; class Insecta; order Orthoptera; family Acrididae; genus Schistocerca; species Schistocerca piceifrons. The sequence continues at coordinate 2,359,616 of NC_060144.1, read as the reverse complement.
GGGATGGCCACTAGAAATAATACTGAGGATTTGTTGAAAATAAAGCACGCAGTATAGGCTACCTTCTTCCGTAGACTGTCAACTGATGAAAACCAATACACCACCTTTGCCCTTCCGGACCTGATTCGTGGTGCAATTACCGCAATGCCCAAACTCAAACAGTTCATACAGCTCAGCAGCAGTCATGGAAATCATAAAACCTATTTAGAGAGACTTGGAAAATCCTGAAGAAGTATTTTCATGGTCAGACTCAAAATCGAGTTGTTCAGTAATCTTATATGGCCTGCTTACCAAATTTTTTTTTGTTGGAATGAAAGGCACTATAGTGACGGGTCAGTGATGCTGTTATTGCTTTTAATTATGGCAACACTGGTAGGGTGAAAGTGCTACAGCCTATGGAAATTAATCCTGGAGCAAACTGCATCAGAGAGCTTGAACGGATGAACAAGTTTCGCATTGATAAAGTAGAATATGCAACACAATTGGCCACTAAGGAGTCCATAAAGAAAAAAAGAAGAAGAAACTTGGAAAAAGATCAAGAAAATGATATACAGTATGGTGCAGGGTCCTTCTGAGCGACTAAAAACAAAAAAATAAGCATATATTAAATGAGTTACAGTCTTTTCAAACTTTAGAAGCCGTTCCTGAAAATTTACATTTTCTGTTGTATTTGTCCATAAATCTCAGAAACCACTTCGAGTAGAGTGTTCAAATTTTCAGGGTGTAATAACATACATATCATGAGTCTACTGAACTAAAAGAAGAACATAAGTATTTAGGATAACGTACAAGAAAAGTACACAAAATTTTAACTGCGTAATTAAAAGATTGTATTTCCGACAGAAGTGGCTGAAATGCAGTTATTGTAGTTCAGTAGACTCAGACCACACTGTTAAATGTCCTGTAAAAGTTTCACGTTAATGGCTACAGTGGTTCCTAAAATACAGGCAAGCCAAGTCACTAAACTTAACGTTGTCGGGATAGGGCGTTCCAACTTCCGTCATGGGACCAGGGAATGGAAGAATAAACATTACAAAACTAAAAAAGGAGCTGTACTGCGAAATAAAAAAAAGCAATAACTAAAATAAGAACATGCCGTTTAAAAATGCATACCTTTACAGGCCTGTGCATTCAAAACTTGGTACTAGTACCAGTCAACACAATCTGTGCATTGTTATATTCACCAAATAAACTTGGTGACCAACATATAAATGTGACCAGAAGAGAACCACCTACCACCGAGAGTAGTAGTTGTTACTGAGGCTGCTTACTTGTAGGCAGGTACCATACAGTTTCGTCACAAGACGAAGTAAGGTTAGGCACCATCTATGGAAAAATAATGGCAACACACATTAGTAAAAGGTTACAATAATTTATTAATAGAGACTTCGTAATAGTGCTAGAATGTGACAGTACCTCCTAATCACGAATCTAGCGTGCAATAACTCCAGTTTGGCATTTCTTGGCGGTGGCTGTAGTTGAATCCCGAGGTACTATTGATACTGTGCGACACTGACTGATTGGAGTCGCGTATTATCTTATAGCCTAGTTTGTGGTATGGATGCCAACTTAGGAGCTACTTGTGCAACTTAAGGCAGAAACATAAAATATGTCTTGCCATGTGTGCTCACTGTTGGAGGCAAGGCTAACTCAGTTGCATCTGAATACTGTCCGCCCGCTGTAGCTGAGTGGTCAGCGCGACAGAATGTTAATCCTAAGGGCCCGGGTTCGATTCCCATCTCGGTCGGAGCTTTTCTTCGCTCAGAGACTGGGTGTTGTGTTGTCCCAATCATCATCATTTTTATCCCCATTGAGGCGCACTCGCCGAAGTGGCGTCAAATCGAAAGACGCACCCGGCCAACGGTCTACCCGACAAGAGGCCCTAATCACACCATTTATCTGAATACTAGGCAGCTGGGCGCTTTTCTATGTACTGCTCTATTCTGTATCTTTTGAAGGACATTGCATCGTCCTTGGATTCTCCTAGGCCTGTTGTTCGCAAAGTGATTGAGACGTTCCTGCTCAATTAAACTGAAGAGTCAAAGAAACTCTTACACCTGCCTAATATCGTGTAGGGCCCTCGAGAGCACGCATAAGTGCCGCAACACGACGTGCCATGGATTATACTAATGTCTCAAGTAGTGCTGGAGGAAACTGACACCATGAAACCTGCAGGGCTGACCAAAAATCCTAAAACGTACGAGGGGATGGAGGTCTCTTCAGAATAGCACGTTGCAAGACATCCCAGATATGTTCAATAATGTTCATGTCTGCGGAGTTTGGTGGCCTGCAGAAGTGTTTGAACTCAGAACAGTGTTCCTGGAGCCAGTCTGTAACAATTCTGGACATGTGAGGTGCCACATTGTCCTGCTGGAATCGCCCAATCCGTCGGAATGCACAACAGTCATGAATGGATGCAGGTGATCAGACAGGATGCTTACGTACGTCACCCGTCAGAGTCGTATCTAGACTTATCTGGGGTTCCATATCACTCCAACTGCACGGGCACACACCATTACAGAGCCTCCACCAGCTTGACAATCCCCTGCTGACATGCAGGATCCACGGATTCATAAGGTTGCCTCCACACCCGTACACGTCCATCCGTTCGATACAATTTAAAACGAGACTCGTCCGACCAGGTAACATGTTTCTAGTCATCAACAGCCCAGTGTTGGTGTTGAGGGCCCATGCGAGTCATAAACCATTGTGTCGTGCAGCTGTCAAGGCCACATGAGTGGGACTTCAGTTCCGAAAGCCCATATCGATGATGATTCACTGAATTTCACACGCTGATACTTGTCGATGGCCCAGTACTGGAAACCTGTAGCAATTTGCGGAGGGGCTACACATCTGTCAGTTTGAACGATTCTCTTCAGTCGTCGTTGGTCGCGTTCTTGGAAAATCTTTTTCGGGCCGCAGCGATGTCGGGTATTTGATGTTTTACTGGATTCCTGATATTCGCGGTACACTCGTGAAATGTTCTTACGGGAAACTGCCCTCTCCATCGCTACCTCGGAGATGCTGTGTCACATCGCTCGTGCGCCGACTACAACATGATGTTAAAACAAAGACACTCGAATCTTGATAACTTGCCACTGTAGCAGCAATGAGACATCTAACAACTGCGCCGTACACTTGTTGCCTCATATAGGCGTTGCCGGCCGCTGCGTCGTATTCTGCCTGTTCACATATCTCTGTATTTGAGTACACGTGCCTACACCACGATCTTCGGCGCTTTATTGCATGTGCTACTTCTTGATGGCCATTCTCCTGGCGTCATCCAGGGTACGAGTAGCGTTCCCGAGTCTAACACAAGTCCCAGGCACGCTCGGTCGCGTTGATGTAAGCTAGGGTCGGGCACGGCGTGCAAGAATTCATGGGTGCACCACGTGCTGCGCGTGTGCGCTTCGATATTCCGCCTGCCTCGGCACGTCTCGACTTTACTCGGTCTTTCTCGGAGATACTCGCTACAGCGCGACATTTCATTTAGCAGTGGGGTACAACACAGTTTTTGCTGGAATTTTCTGCGGAACTTTCCAGGTGCCACGACTTTATTCAGTTCCGAAGAATCGTGGTGTCACTACTATTTATCCTCCGCTATTTATTTGTGGTATAAAGGAAGTTCATAGGCCAGTGATTATTTGTACAAAAAGAAGCAGTATAGCAGTCTATCGTCCCAGTCTTTGAAAATGAATAAGAATCATATCACTGGGGAAGTATGAGAATTCTCTGTATATACTATGCAATCCTAAAATCGAAGGGTACCGCAAATTTGCTATGGAATGGCACTACAACACCATGCAGAAAGAATTTAAAGAGTTAGTTGACGAAAGAAAGAGCAAAAAATGGCAACGATCAGTGGACGACTTGTACGACGTTCATTGTTCTGTACAACAAGAAGCATTTTTTCCTTAATGAGCAGGCATGAAGCACATGATGAAATTGGTGGTACGAATAGTAAGTTTTCTGAAGCAGCACGCATTATTACATTGTCAGTTGAACGTAGCGTAGGGAGAGGACATATATTACTGGAAAGAACGTTGGTTATGTCAAGTGGCATTCCTGGAACGTTTTTCGATTTAAGATCCGCTGTTGTTGACTTTCTGAAAGGAAAAGGAAAGCAGTAACGAAAACTAGAACATCCAGCATTGACTGGAGACCTCTCACTGCAAATGGAATTGATTACACACACCTACAGTAAGATGCAGCAAGATGAGGAATAACTTATTTCTTATTTGTTGGGGATCCATTTAAAAATAAAATCACATTGTGGAAAGGGAAACCTTTACAGATGATCAGTGGAACGATTGATGTGCAATGGAGTTCCTGTTTGAAAGATAAATTCTTCACGATAAAACTGTCCAGGCGATCTACGTCGCTTTTCCTCTGGAACTGTTTCCAGCTTCTCATAATGAGGTTTCAAACGTGATAAAATGTTTCAGTCACGATTAACTGGCAATTCGAGCATCAAAAATTTCCGAAATTGTCTGTTTCTGTCCGTATACCGATAGTTTGTGCCAGATATGACTTCATTTTGCCTTGAGCATGTCAAAAATAATTATGTACTACTGAAAATTTTGATTGTGATTTTTGTTATTGTGAAATGTGAACCCAGGCCACATGCAAGAAGTTCAGTGTTCCTTGCATGACTGCAGTGCCATCAAAATGCGGCTCCTCTTCCCACTCGGACACCGCGGCGTGATAATGGGGGAACGCCGCACATGAGCGAGAGTATTGCATGCACGCAGAATTCTTGACTGTCCGTGACGTAAGCAGATACCACAGGCCATTCCATGTGTCTCACTCCTGCGTCCTAGAGGAAGATGGTCATGTGTGGGCGTTGTGAGCTCGAGCATTAACGTCTTGGAAAACGAACCATTTGCGTAAATGTTGACTGTAGGGCTGGACAGGACGTTGGAGGATATTGTCTTCATACTGAACAATCCTGAAATTTGTCTCTATAGCGATGACAGGTTCCGACATGCGTGCGTGATGGCAGCCCCTATACACGACTAATGCACTGCATGCCTGAGACGTACGTCGGTATCTGGTCGTACCGAACTTGTCTGCAGGGAGCCTCGGGCCTCACACAAATCCTGCACTCGTCGGTGAAGGGAACCGAACTTCCATTCCAGGAGACGTTGTGCCCAACGTCTTCTGGCACCAATGTGCTGATGGGTGAACAGAATTACCCAAGTTGCATTTTTCCTTCCACAATAGTATACATAGCAACCTGCGCAGAAATGCACTCAGAATGCAAGATTACTTTTACTACCATTACACAGGTATTACACAGGTGACCGTACAAACGGACTTCCTATAGTCGTAAGAGCGCTGAGGAAGACATCACTGACAGAAACTAAAAATAAAGTATAAAAATCGTCATGAAAGAGATAGGCAACATTTGGTCACAGAGTACGTGAAAAGACACTTCACGGTCCATGTTCACGGTGTGCTGCAGGTGGCGTCCCAAATTTTGGTACTAAAAATTACCCTCAAACATTACAGAAGCACCACCGGGATGAAGTACATCTTTCACAAAACGCTGCATCAGCCCGTCTGTGCACTGGACGCCTTGCGGCGTTTGAAATAAGGCAAAATCGCGGCTAATCGGACCACGCCATACATCTCCGCCCGCATCGCTCCGAAACGAACAGCAACCTCTTTTAAGGAGGTGTTTAATATTTTTTCCGAGGGCATTATAATCTACGGAAAACGTATATGATAATAAAATAACTAACAAAAAAGAAGACTCGTGACTTTATTTCAGCAGTGCAATATTCTTACGCGCTCTTCTCGACAGAATTGCTGATTTACTCTGGCTACTCCTTTTACCGGAATGGCCAGTTGTACAGTTATACTGAAAAAGATAACACCAGGAAAAAGGGATATGTGGGTTTGTAGCTAGAGTTAAGTGCATCAGAGCGTTGATTATGTAAGTGGGGCGGAAACCGTTCCCTTGTAAAGCGTAAGAGGTGCGTCCCCAGCGCTGAGGGCCGCGGCCAAGCGTGCGCGCGCTTCACGGTATCCTCGAGGTGCTCTCATTAGCGCTAACGGCTATGGCTTACTGCCCAGTGTTACACGCGTCCCCTTTCCCGTCCGCCGGGCGAATTTCCCCCGCAGAGTGCTCCGGGCTCGCTCCCGGTGTCCCCACTGGAACATCTTCGCGCCGTTAACATCGTCACGCGGCCAAAGAACGCGCATCCTCTTGAAAGTATAACCGAGATAACGCATCTCTCCTGATACACCTCATTTCTGAAGCTACAGCAGACTGACTACTGGCACTTTTTCCAACCAAAATGGCGATTATTCTCCAATAATAGAAGCAAGTGGAATGGAATATTTTGTTGGTACTTTAACTCGGCAACACGGTTAATCTAATATCGCACTTCTCGTAATCCAACTGGCGTACAGGAAGCCTTCTCAGTTACCCTACATGCCACACTGTCAGTTTGTAGCGCAGTAGGACACCTAATTATACAGTTGAAATTTGTGGCCTCCAGCGAAAACGGATCCAAGTAGAATATTGAACTACATTAAATTTCCTACAAACAGGTCACGTCCATTAATTTCTGCAGGACTAACAGTTTGTGTGTAGGGAACTAGGCAATATGAAAATCTCGTGTGCAGTTTTTGAAGGCGTTACCTATCGGTAGGGGCAGCGATTCATCCTGCATACAGATGTTTTTCTATATACTATTTTCCGGTTGAACGGGAAGAGAGAGACTGGCATCAGTGCAAGGCACCTCCACCGTGCGCCATATAACGGCTTGCCGACTGTATATGTATATGTAGATAAACTGTTTTATTCTGTGAATGAATGTTACGGATACTTGGCTAATGTATTCAGAGACCCAAGTCCTGAAAAATAAAAATTGTGGGCTAGGCCACATCCTGAGCCTGAAAGTGTGCCGTTTGCGGAAAACATTCCATCAATTTAGACACACGATCATACGTCACACCAGTACTTATACCCTCAATCTACCAGCCTTTCCTTTGACCACTAACGTTAAATGTTGGTACTCATTTATCGCAAAGCATGGGAAAAGGATTACAGTTTAACTTTACGTCAGCGAAGAGGTCTTTAACGGCAGAGAACAAGCTCGAATGGGACAACGGTGGAGAAGTACTTCGACCTCATACTTTTTTAATTGGTCCGTACCGAAATTTGCGTTGAGCAATTTAGGCAGTCAACGGAAAACATTGATCAGTCTGGACGGAGGAGGAACTGAATCCTGCACCCCCTTACAGAATCTATCATCGAATTGTCGTTACGCCATTCATTCCGCAGCAGAATGAATCTCTCATTCGGAAAATTATGAAACTTTGGTTAGAATAACTACATATTAATAACTGCTTAATTACGCTACTTTTTCGAAAGTTTTGTGTCGGAGGCACTTGACGGTAGCTCTTTTTCAGTGTCCAGATGCTGCAGCACTCTCAACTCGCACTCAACACTACATTGCCTATACCTTGGAAGACGTCCACTTTGCTGTCAGTTTCACTTTCGCAAAGTACTGTAACTTACAAGGTTAAACGGTCAGTAAACAATGACGTGATCACAGCTTTGAAAGATACTTCGCTAGTACCTGGATTTCATGAACACACAGCTTGTTACAAAATATTAATTTACTGAAGCTTTGAAAAAATCTAACAGAAACGCAAAAAAAATTGTAGAAAACTGTGCTATCGTGAAAGCAGTTTTTAACAACCTTTGTATCAATTTTATGAGTGAAGTCACTATCCACACTATTTTACAAATCAAGTTACAGTTCATAAAAGACGTTTCCTGCTTCTCGTCCATTAACTTACCCCAGCTATTGCAAAATTTCTGCCATCTCTTTAAGCTGAAAAAGGACCACAGCTGTTCTTGTTCACGGCTAACACCGGGCGACACTTTGTACACTAGTCGCTTTGTCCTCTTCGTTATCAGCGAGTGAATAATGCACCACAACGACAAGACTATAAATAATAGAATAACCCATTCCGGAGGGATATCTGTTTACGCGGCTGCAACAAATGTGCAGACAATAAAATATTTAATTCCCATCCCGGGCTCAATTAACTTCTCAAACTCCAAAAATTTTGCTGTCGCCCAACACGGTTCTCGCTTCCCTCTTCAGAGACAATGATGCGTAGAATTAGGTTGCTTCCACTCGACATAAATGATTGTTTCCCGACTTCTAGTGCTTGTATGTCACTTTGAAAAGTATATAATATGTCTATATTTCAAGTTTTTACACCATCTGAATTTGTTAAATTTTGCATCGATTGACGTAACGGAGTCTTTCAAGTGATCTTGGACGGGATTGTTTAATTAAGAGAACAGAAATTACGAAATGTGACACAAAAGCGACGTCACCAGCTCTCGTATTGACGATGATTGCAGTGTGGGTCAGAAAAAAAGGTATTTCAATCAAGCAATGGTCAAGATGGTTTCACGCTGCAGCAGTTCATTGAGTATTCGTTGCCCGGTTTTATCGTATTTGTAGTTTTTGTTAAAGCCTTAGCCTCGGTTTCAACAAAATCTGTGCAAAAATCATTTAAGAAACTATGATGGCATATTAAAAATATACATGTCAATGCTATATCTATCACAAACTTCACAGAAACTGTGGAAATCTCTCAACTGTAAACAATAACTACCGTTAAATAACTAGGAGCAGCTATCCGGAGCGGCCTAAAATGAAACGACTCCGTGAAGCTGTTCTCAGGAAACACAAGTGGCAGTGCGGAATAATCCTAAGAAAATGTAACTTATCCGCCGAAGAAGCAGCTTGCGTAACAATTAATGTGTAAATGTGTTTCAGTCCTAGACCCTAAAAAGACACGGGGAACTGAGGAGATTCACAAGAAGAGTGGCGCATTACGTCACGGGTTCGCACAGTAAGAGCCAGACGTATGAGGCGTTGCTCAACGACGTCTGTCGACAGCTGCTGTACGAGAAGTATTGTGTATTGCTGAGGGTCTCGCTGTAGAGAAGAGTTGTCACACACGTTCATTCAGGAAAGCCACTGAAATTCGTGAACGTAGCAATATTTTTAACAAAACAGAAGGCAGCGGCGATGGCCACGGAAATGCCCTCAAGACGCTGGCATGTACATACACTGGTGCGAAAAACTTAACGACGAAAGTATTATTTTCGCATGATGTGTCACTGCAAAATAACATGTCTCGAGGAAACATGGACGACAGCATAGCACAGAAGATAACTGAAAGAAATATTCAATGAGGCGAACAGAAAGGACACTTTTATTCAAAGACAATAATTATACCGCGATTGACGATGGTCCCCTGAATATTAAAAAGGCAGAGATACGGTTCATAATACTTGTACTCACCAATGACGGCAGTGCGCGCTTTGCAAAGTGCTCGCACGCTGGGCCACTAGGTTGGTGAGTAGTCCTCGTGGTAGGGCGTTTCACTCCTCCACCAACGCTGATGACAGCTGCTGGATGGTCATTGGTGCCTGTGGTCGTGCTGAAATATGTCTTCCCAAAGCATCCCACACCTGTTCGATGGGATTTAAGTCGGAGAAGTGGGTATGCCAGCACTTCCCCGAATATCCTCGCGTTCAAAGGTGCGCTCGTTCGATGTACGGTGTTAAAAGATTTGGAGGTTAGAACGCCCATGCATCATTATGCCAGCTCACACTATACCTGGACCACGAAAACGACATTTTCAACGACGTTGCTGGGTGCATTAGGTTTTCTCACCTCTGGCCGTATGAGGCTACGTTCAGGATCACTTCTCAGACTGAATCTGATCTCGTCCGAGAGGAGCACGCGATGCCAGTCCTCGTTGGTGCAGTCATTAGCCCCTTGGCACCATCGCAGACGTTGCCGCCGACTTGCAGTTGTATTGGTTGTCTGACAAAGAACACCCCCATGCAATCGTCGTGTAACTGTGGAGCGTGAGCGCCATGTGAGGGTACTCCCAGTATTCTTGAACTTGATCCTTTATATGGTCCAGGCGTTACGGTTTGGGAGGCATAATGTTGCACGGGCGCACTGTGCTCCAAATCTTTGAAGACTGTACACTCACCCGTCAACGTTCTCGTGGCGCTGTACTCTTTTTCCCATGTGTGTCTTTTCAGAGGTGCATTCCGGCCGGACTTTATTTTTATTGGTGATACTACGCAACCGCATCTAACTGCAGAGGTGGCGGAGTTCTTGGAACGAGGGGATATTCGGTGAATGGCGTAACGCCGACTTAAATCACATTAAGTACGCGTGGGATGATGCATTGGGGAGAAAAGCTCTGCGTTTACAGAAATGAAAATCATGTTTCACGACTTAATGCACATTCTCAGTGAGCTGTCTCGGGAAATCCGAGGGATTTCTATCCGGAATGATGGAATACTCACCCTCTGACATCCATCTACTACCACTTTTGAAAAATGTAGTGGCTGGAATATTCTCTTCCGTCCAACGAAGTTAGGGCAGTAATACATATGTATGTTGCAGCACACCTACAATCGTACTTCAGGAACCGGAAACACTTTATACAGATACTAGAAGACCCGACAGCCGTTGTCATGGCTAATGCCAAGCAAATTGGAAATTGCAGAGGTCTGAATGGAATGGGTGAGTCTGAAGGGCTCATTGGGATTAGTGGCAGGAGAACAACTTCACCTTCAAACTTGCCGTTAAAAATTGTAGCTTCAAGAGCATTGCCCATAATTTTTTTTATAACTCATCTTGTATCGTTGTATAGCTTATAGGTGCATTTAAATTCCGAAGCAAAATGATAGGTGAGCCAGTTTTTAATGGTAAGTTATTTGGTGGCATTCCAGGTAAATCCAGCGATTCAAAAATTCAACAGGATAGTTGACTGCTTCGTCAGGATCGGTAACAGTGTCGATCGATTTGAACAATATCTCATTGCGGGCAATGACTGTTGTATTTTGAAGTTAATAAGGTCAGCATCGAAATTTTCTGCGGCTAAAATAGCTCGTTTACTAAGCCACGCATGATTAATATAATTAGCTTGTAAATCTGGAAATCTGTTTTCAATCAAAGCATCTTTCGTATTTACCATGTTGCAGAAATTGTCTGGCAATTTGATGCATTGTGTGTCTCCATGCAATGGTATTGTTCCTTTTCCAGTGTTGAGCAATTGCTCGGAGAATGATAGTGCCAATGGATCGTTTTGCAGTTGAACACGTATATTTGTGTTAAGACGTAATGTACTGACATTTCACCATAGATGAGATTGTTTTACACATGCGTTAATTTCATCCGCATATGTATCGCATAGAATGACCGGCAATGTCTGTCTAAAATCACCGGACAGCAGCAGTAAGGCACCACCGAAAAGCCTGGTGTTATTATTTAGATCTTTCATCATTCTATCGAGAGCTTCAAGTGAATGCTTGTGGGCCATAGTGCATTCATCCCAGATAATAATTTTGCATTTTTGCAAAACTTTAGCCGTACCGAAATGTTTTTTTATGTTGCACACTGCATCTGGATTTGTGTGAATGTTCAACGGCAACTTGCTGTGAGTGCTGAATGTGCAGTCCGTCCGCCATCAAGCAAAGTGGCTGCAATACCTGATGGAGCAACTGCTGACGCAACATGATTTTGTGATCGAATGCGCGCAAGTATTAGTGAGATGAGAAGCGTTTTTCCAGTGCCACCTGGTGCGTCCAAAAAAAAAAAAAAAAAAAAAAAAAGAGAGAGAGAGAGAGAGAGAGAGAATCCGCCTTGTTCTGCTGCAACTGACAAATTAATTCGATCGTATGCATTCTTTGCTCATTATTTTCAATGAAAGCAGGTAAAGAGACCGTACTGAAATGTTGTTCGCGCTGAATCTCGCTATTAATGATGGCTGTTGCTGGGCGGTTAGGTGCGGGCATACCAAAATGAGTGAGTGGCATATTCGAAATCAGAATGCAAATATCTTCAATCTATGTTAGCGCTTCGTTATATATTTCCGGCGAAAAATCGGTATTGGGATCTTTATCAACGATCTGAATGCGATGCAGAATGTCGTTGCTCACGGAATCTTTACATTTGTCCCAGAGGACAGAAGCTTGAAATGGAAAACATGTCGCCAATAATATGGCGAATAATTGGCGAATTTGATGAGGAGAGGAACTCAGTGCTGCATCTGCAATGGTTTTCATCTTCCAGCAAATGTAATTTGCGACACGCATCATGATGTGTGTCGTACAAAATGCCATTGACTGTTCTCAAGTATTGGAAGGACGTCGGCCCAGGAACATTAACCAACAATAAACGCAAGAAGAAACATTCGCGTTGCTTTGGATGGACTGTGTATAATCGGCTTAATGTATTTCCCATAAATATGCCGTTTTACTCTTCAACCGGAACACCTCTCTTTCGTGGTTCCCACTTTTTTGACTGATTGTTCCACGTGAAATATCGTGGCACATCAGTATACAATAATGTCTTTGGGAATTGACCGGGAATTCCTGGTCGGTTGCATAGTTCGAAAATCTCAGTTAATGTGGTTTTTGGGACAATTGATACACGTTGTAGAGCAGTCTCTTCCGTGAAATAAACACGCTGTCCATTTTCAAGGTGCTTCATTGCTGCTGATGTATCGGCCCATTTGATACCGTGTTATTTCATCGTTTTCGTTAACATTGTGAACAGCAAATACAGCCATATCACTGCCCTTATGGACATATTTGCATATATATTTTATGGACTTCACCGAACTACAGAGCTCAATGTTTATGTGTGCTTTGTACATTTTACACAGCAATGGTGAATACGGGACCACCCAGTGATTGTCAGTGTCAACTGCTGTACCGTTTGACATGCGTAATTGATGTGATTGATCATCATGGTCAGTGTCCCTACGACGATACAATGGATAACCATGGATATTAGCGATTGTATCATTTATACAATTTTTTGGAAAACGTTTCGTACATTTTCCATTGTCCATGCACGGCGCCGTCATGTTTATAGCACCGCATGGACCACGGATCATGTTAGCGGTAACAATCTCATACAATTCTTGATCGATATTACGATCCGGAATTTCTGCTGAGATAATTTTATCAATTTCTTCTGACTGTATTTTGTTGACCAACCAAATCAAAATATGCGCGTGTGGCAAACCTCGTTTTTGCCATTCAACAGAATACAGCCAGCAACGTGTTTTGCCAAATACAGAGGAATGTATAATCAAGTTCATCAACGATTTTAACTTTTGTCTGAAGACACGTGCAGTGATATAGTGCTGATCTATTGCAGTTTGACCCAGCAATAACGCAATTTTAATTTTCGATTACACCTAAATGTAATGAACAAATCTGGACGTCCGTAAACGCGCACAAAAGTCATGGCGTCTTGAATATATTCTTGCATATGACATGGGCTACCAATATATGATGATGGAAGAATATATGAAGTACCGATGTCGTAGTTATTAGTTATTCCATCTATGTTACAAACATTACCATCACGCAAATGAATTTATTCCTCAGCTCGAAGTTTCGCTTGATTATGCCTGACGTATCGTAATCGCTCCCTTTCAGTTTTCGCATACATATCAACGATATATTGATGAAACAGCTGGCGGCATCGAGGAATATTATTGTCTTCATTGGCACGAATCATCAACCGATATGCACAGAAGTTCATAGCGCTCACTTTCTTGCTGGTTTCTGCACCTGCAAATTAAAAATATAATTAAGACACAAAGAAATTAATCGTGCATAAAAATAAAATATTAGGTAATGACATGTGTAGATTGTACCTGTTGCTGGATTTCTTTGTTTGATATTTAAATGATATCCATTTTCTCCTTCCCAAAATATCAATCGATATATCAAAGCGTCGTAAGAGAGATGACTGTCTTCAATCTTATGCACTGTGTTATCTCTGCGTTGGATTCCTATATCTCGACGTTCAAATGCGTCGTCAACCATAACAACTGCAACTTCATTAATGGTCGGTACATTATATCGACCCTCGTGCTGCCCAGATGGTACTTTGTCTGCTTTGATGACGATCGTATAGTTGTCGTTTTGTAGTCTTATTGAAACGGTATTGAACAACTTGACCAACTGGTTGTGATTCTGTAAAAACGGTTCTAAAATACCCACAACTTCTGGCTCCTCCATCTGCTCGATATGGTTGTACTGGCAGCGTGCGTTTATTTGCTGCTCCTCATCACCCATGAAGTAGATTTGCAGAAAGTTTGAATCGGTATCAGGCATCGGCATTAAAGAACCAATTTGATGATAAATTTGGCCCTGAATCTTAAACGATGATTGAAAATTGTGACCATCCTCATTCTGAACGACTTTGTTGCTCCAAATGATGTCATTTGAAATCACGAATTGAATTTGCGGATTTCACTCAAAAAAATTTAGATTGAGATGTAGCTCGAGCCAATAGTGTTTTTAGTGGTTCTGGTGGCGAATTCAATGGTGACAATACAACTTTTCCAGACGCGCAGCAGAAACCGGCTGATTCACCCTTGTATTTGAGTGCATGACAGTGTTGGCATTCTTTGTTCATAGCATCGATTACAATTTGTGAATGTGACGAATAGTCGACGTCCGACTCATATTCAAACGCAAGGCGAAGAAGTGATGCACGTGTCAATGCACGATATACTTGCAGACGCTGTTGTTCACGTGCTTTTAATGTGTCGGTGACTCGTTGACGGGCCAGTAATCGTCTCAATGCATTTGCTCGAAAGCGTTCGTTGCGTTGCTCTTGCCTTTCATTAGCATGTCTGATTGCAGCCTGGTTTCTTAAATTTTCATTGTCCGTCAATTGATCTTCTGCCTATCCATTTAACCGACGGTTCTGGACCAACTGTGAATTCTGAGTCCGTAGACCAACATTTCTTCCTCGTCCACGAAGACGTGGCATTGTTTTATGTACGTAACTTATGTGTGAATATAATAAACTTAATATTCACTGAAATACGACACCTGAAATAACAAAAGACACCGTACAAAAAAATTAAAATGTCAAAATAACGAAACACTCATAATATAAGACACTCAAATTAAAATGTCGAAAAATAAACGAAATCCTATGCACGTAATTTATATCTGAGTATAATACGCTCAATATTGCACACAAAAATGATCGCCACCTGCCGTGCTGATTTAAGAATGTACATTTTCCAGGCCCCCACTTGAATGCATACACAAAAATTCATTCAAGTCGATCCAGCATAGATAAATAACCTAGATACCGACTGCAGCGCCATCTGCCGGGCTGATTTGTGAATCTAAACCATCCAGGGCGCCACCCAAACGCATACAAAAAAATTCATTCAAATCGGTCCAGCCGTTTAGGAGGAGTTCAGTGACATACACACGTACAGTAGAATTATATGTATAAAGATAAGAAAATATGCATAGGCCTATAAATCGCTTTAAAATGTGTCTCTACAAAGCCTGTAACATTATATCCAGTTGTTGTGGAATTACGACAGAGAAAAACGTGTTATGTTTGTGAGTTGAGTATACAGGATACCATCTGGTTATTCTGCGAATCAAGCTTATGCAACACTCCAGATTGATACGTTACTCTGCTGAGAGCACCGTCTCAACGTCTCTTTTTCTTTGTGCAGACATGTAAGGCGCAACGTAACGATCTTGCGGCGCGTGCAACAGTCGTCGTTGCAAACGATGCCCAGCCGTCTGTTGTGCTGTCGACGTTGCGCTGACGACAAACATCAATGGAGTCACTGTTGAAAGACGTTGCCCTTTTTTGTGACGCTTGAAAGCCCCATTGACATGGGGGCTATTAGAAGGGTTGCGTTAGATAGGTATCGGAGAAGAAGCTTTCTCTTGGCCTGCTTTGAGGAACCACGGGTCAGAGGTTTCCTCGTGTAAGTTTATGGGCGCGCACGATGGACCGAGCTAGTTTTTGTTGCGCTGCTTCCGCCAGTCTGCGTGTACTGGTACTTCCTCTTGCTGATGTCTGTGCGTAGCCTGGGTGCTGTGTGCTGTGCGCTGTTTGAAAGGATATCTCACGACATGTTATAGGCTCTTCTGGACACTGCTGTTGGATTATTTCCTGTACAGGATGGCGGGTATGGGCAGGCGGTGGGCGTTATGGAATAATAGTGTAATTTTTAGAGAAAGGCCATTTATTGGCTAAAGCATGATGAAAGGGGCTACATAGGCCTAGGGAGGTGAGGGTGAGCCAGAGCTTGCAATTTGGCGAACATTGTTCGCGAAGCTACCGAAAGTGGTTGTCTGCCAAAACTAAGTCCACAGTGCCGCAGCACCGGGAGAAGCGGGAGATGATCAATGCTACAGGGCGCGCATCCGACTCGCGGGTGAGCAAGAATACAAGAGAGCGGTCCCGGCGACGGGCGGCCGGGTATATTCGACGCACCACGCGGCTTCCTCCACCGTGATTGGTCAGGACCGAGCAAACCGTGCGGGCGGCATGGAACTTTCCAGAGCGTTGCCTGCTAAGCGACGCCTGGGACGGCGTTACCTCGTCAGCACACGAGAGAGGCGCGTGAACAAGGTGCCCTTTCTCGGTGCTGACTTCCTGTTACTAGACCGTGGGACGAAAGAATTTACAGGCAGCTAACACTGCCGGCCGTGGCTTGGCCGCAATGAAAAAATGAAGTTACCGTTTGGGTGCTCATATAATAAAGTAAAATCCCTTATTGTCTGGCTCATCCTTTACATTCCTCCCCCTTCCGTGGGAGCGGAGAACGTACGTGAATTCGCTCAATGTAATTAGCATTTAAAATGTAAACAAATTCAGCTTGCAAAACAAAGTAAACATTACTTGATTAAGAATGGCCCTCACGGAAGACGGTAGGGGTCTTAACCTACGGGAGGATGTAGAGACTCTAAAGACCTCCTAAGGGTCACAAGGGGACTTACATCAACAATATTGTGTGCATGCAAGAATCATCATAAGACATCAAATCATCATAGAATATCAAAACATCATAAAATATCAAAACAAAATTAGAACAAAACATAACAGTGTGAATTAGGTAAACATGCCAAGTGTTCTTGTTGCTAAGTTGAAGTAAAAATGTCTTTTTTTTTCTTTTGTTGGAATAAGTTGAAAATATAAACACATCACCACTGATGAGTCACGGCGAGGGCGACAGACGCGAGGCGGCGTGGGGTGTTGTCCTCAGCGGGCAGCGCGCAGGCTGCCGGCAGGAAGGGGGCGTGGCCGTGGCCAGGTCCGTGCACTGCAACTCAGCGCAGGGGGGTATGAGGGGAGGTCTACATGTTTCAAACACTTTAAAAAGGGAGTTATCACTAAGGGACCACTTCACTACACTACACTAGTTTTTCCACATTAATTGATATCTCAGTTTCACTCTTAAAACTAAGGGAGGGCACATGCCTGATAGGTTTTTGTTTTCTACTTTTTGTTTAGTTCGTGGCTGTTTGCCATTAATTTAAGTGTGCCAACAGGCGAACGTAAGAAATTTGTCCTTTTTTCATTTTTTAGCAAATCATCAAGTGACGTTAGGATGTGATTATTCGATTTATTAGATAAAACTTGAACGTTAGCCGACAAGGGATCACGAATAAGCTTTCAGGTATAAAAAAAAACATAATTAAAGAGGTGTGAATACTAAGTAAGCCGTAGTGGCATGAAAGATTATTAATGGTGTTCCAACAGGAACCGTTTGCTAAGACCTGCGTGGAGGCTACGTCACAGTGGCAGCTGGCTGCAAGGCCGAATCTCGCGCTGCATCAGAAAGGCGCGCGGCAAATAATTTCAAAAGCCAGCGCGTCGTCAGGGCTGCACGCGGTAGCTGAGGGGTCTATGACTGTCAAATGCCGACTGTCAAATGCAACAAAATAGAAGTGGGATTACGCGTGACATAAAGCTAGATGAGCTGTTACAGTGGGTTCTGTTTAAAATAACATTATGCATCAGTAAATTGGTTCATAACATGAAAATGTAAAAGTGAAGTACACATATATCAAATAAAATTTACTGCATATTCCATATCGGTAAACAAAGAAAGTTAAGTGCGTCTTTGGGCTGACCCTCTACGTGTAACAACATTCACATTGTGAGAGGAAGTTTCTCATACATCAATACATTTGCAAAACACCATAAAGTGAGAGTGACAAAGAAAAGTGACACCAGTTTGGTGCAGGTGGGACATAGATTGTGTCGTAGGATGTCAACGCTGTTGCTAACGAAAGGAGAGAAACAAAACTCGAAGGGAATCTAGAGATTTCCATAGTGGAGACAGAAAGCGTAAGAAATTGGATTAAAATATAATTTGAGCGTAATTTCTGAAGGACTTTTCCTTTATGAAGGTTTAGCGCACGGCGCATCGTTGACACGACGTTATCGCCTACTTAACTGTGTATATGACAATGCTGCGACTGCAAGATAGCTGCTACTTACTTCTTCCTACTCGACTTCCATCACATAAAAAAAAAAACTTTACTGTGCGACCAAATTCGCCGTCTTTATCCTCTCAACATCTTGCGACTAACTTTACTTTGCGACCAAATTCGCCGTCTTCATCCTCTCAACATTTTGCGACTAAACTCGCCGTCTCTATAACACCATGGTGCTGGCCTCCTTGGGCCCAGCTGGTTGCTTAAAACTCCGTCTATCCTTGCTTGTATCGCAGTGTCCTGGGACACGTCATACAGTTAAATGCTACTACTTCAATAGTCGGTATTCCTTCGGAAAATACAACGGGAAAACAAAGAAGGCTCAAGGTTTTGAACAGAGATTTCCGCTTACTGGCGTTTAGCTGCGGGCTAGACGCGGTTCGCGTCTGACGTTGCCTGATCAGCTGTCGTCAGAGAGCACGGAACACTGTTCTCGTGAACTCTTCTTCGAGATGGAAGATCAAAGTCTGGGCTGAATAGTATTGTGTCTGTTGAAAGTTGACAGATCAAAGTGGGTAGAACGGACTATGCCGCGAAACGGAAAAGTGAAGGAACGACACAGACAGCTAAGGGACCGCGCGGGTGCCAGCCGCGTCACGTAAGGTACGTGCCCTTGCGGGTGGTGCATGTGGTATGTCCCTCCAGATAAACATTCAAATACAAATCAAAATAAAGCATGGTTACATCCTAAACTACTCTTCTAAAACAATTTATCACCTAAGACATCATTATTATTAACCAGATAATTGGCAGTACTCGGGAACTTACTCTAGCATGCTTGAAATCCTACAAAATTATTATCTTCATCAGTATAGTAACACAGCGACACATGGAAACACTAGGTTGATACAAACACTAAATTACTGGTGCTGGCAAAACTTTAGCAAAAACTGTCTAAACATTTGATAATAGCATAAATAAGACCTGGACAAAATGAACAATAGTAAAAATAATACATCGAATTAGTAATTAGACATAACTAATTGGATGTAAGTAATTGGACATAAGCAATTGGACATAATCAATTAGACACAAGCAATTTGACATAAGTAATTGGACATAAGTAATTGGACATAATCAATTAGACACAAGCAATTTGACATAAGTAATTGGACATAAGTAATTGGCAACTCGTCATAGTGATATAAGCGGTGGCAAAACCGTAACAAAAGCAAAAGTTTAAAATATTATTTCCTTCAAACAAAACTTCCTTATCCTCCAGTTACATTTCGTAGCAAAATGAATGTAAGCATCCCCTCGTATTCCTTTAAGCTCTCGTTTGTATTTTCATTCCAACCGATCTTTGGTACTTCTACCCACAGGAAAACTGTCATTAAGCAATGGCAATGTTGTGTGTAATGCTGTGGAATAGTGTAGTGTCACGTTAATACTTCCTGTAACAAGATTCTGATGAAAAATGATTTTATGTCTCCTTCAATGAACAGCCCAAAAATTATTAAACGTGCGATAAACCGTTTCCTGTGTTGATTTGTATTTGCAAATATTGACGATCATCAGTCACCCAACCAATCGTTCCGGTGTGTATTGGTTGTTCCTTTTGTTCATTCTCTCACTTACCTGCTTCCATATAATCAATATTGGCGGCTTGACGAAGCTAGTTGCATCTCTGAAGACGTCGATATGACTTACCTGTCGGTGCTTTGGTTTTTAATAAAATTAGAGTTCATCTGTCATATAAAGAGTGTGTAGGGAGCAAAGTATGTTCCTTACTATTGAAAATGTGCGCAAGGTTATTCAAAGGGTTCGTTATATAATGGTTAAGAATTTCTGTGTTAAGATTCAGTGCAG
Organism: Schistocerca piceifrons; assembly: GCF_021461385.2. Classification (NCBI taxonomy): domain Eukaryota; kingdom Metazoa; phylum Arthropoda; class Insecta; order Orthoptera; family Acrididae; genus Schistocerca; species Schistocerca piceifrons. Next base: position 2,339,446 of record NC_060144.1, on the reverse strand, counting down.
CTTGAGGTGCTAAGGTGCGACACGCGTCGCGCTCGTGAGATTGTAAGTTGCTGACAGCACAGCTGACAGTACGGCTGCGTCCGGTTTCACTGGCTCGGCTGCATAACTGGCGTTCACGCTGGGTCCGTCCTCTTGCTACGCGTGGAGTTTATCTCTCGGTACAGTCACAAAATTTCCTTCCAAAGTTATCTTATGTTGTTCAAGACAGTTATGCGTGGAGGATGTTCTTTTCTAAAGGACTCTAATAACTTCAATCGCTAGAGGTCACAAAACTATCGGGTTACAACTATTTTACTTAAACACTCTGTTCTTCAAAATTTAGGTAAATGGCAGGTGTTAGGCTTCTATATAAACTATATTTTGCAATGGCATTCCAAACCCAACTCCTTGGCTAACGCGTTCCCCACTCAGCGGTCGTTTACAGGACAGATATAGCGGCAAGTGCCGGCTTTCTTGACGCCATATAGATCCGTTTATTAACCGTGGTGGTAATACAACATAGCCGGAGATCGATCTGAAATTCCAATGTTTTCTAATCCTGATGGTTTAGACAATGCGTACCAGGAAAAGTTCTCTCTTACGATTTTTGTTCCATACTGAAAATTCAAATAGACAATACACATAGATTCCCGTCTTTAGATAAGACTAATAAAATCTGTAGGGCAATATTAAGCTGGTGATTTTATTTTTATAACCATCCCTTTAGGTTTGCTGTTTAAACTGCAACGTACGAATGTAGGAATGTGTAGCGTGGCTGAGGCACGTGGCCTGCAGGGCGATGGTAGGGTGGCGTGGAGGGGCGAGGGGAGAGGTGCAGATGCTGCACGCACCAAAGACAGAGGCGGCGGGTGGGGAAGGGGGAACTGCAATGGCCGCTCTCTCTCGTCAGGCTGTGAGAGGGAAGGGAAGGGGGCCGCGTCGCCAGCTGACAGGGAGGGGCGGGACTCGCCGCATGTGAACAGCTGTAGACCACAGCGGAGGTATTTACGCGACTCCTTCCGTGGCATTTAATATACAGAAATACGTGGTACCAAGAAAACTTACCTTGTTGTCTGTTCATATCGCATCATGAAAACAATAAAATAGCACTTGGGAAAGACTTACTTTAGAGTAACATATTGGTTGTTTAACTTGGACGTATTTATTCATGTTTTTATCGTTGTGTGATCATTTAGCAAAACATACATGTAATAGGGCGTCTTTCAAAGTACAGGTAGACGGCTGCATGTAGTCACTGATCTACCGGCAGTTACGAAGGCGTGTTACTATCATGTTTTTAAGGATAAAGCTTTAATACCTGTGTTCGTGCACTATTCACTAAATTAACAAGTGAAATGTGAATCTCTTTGAAATATACAAGATTAACTGATTCTTTCTCTACGTGTTCTTTTGACAAGGACAACTTTCCCCTTAATTCCATGATTAAAGAATGTTTGTGGTTTTAATTCTCGACTGCTACGATAACATTACTGGAGACGTTAAATGACAAGACAAAATGATTACATAACTTCAGTCACTTTCATTAACATGTGACGTCATAAATTCTATTACCAGTTACCAACAGTTGCCAATTCTTATGTCTACTTATAACTAACATGCACAATTTAATTAAAGGTATAGTAACGACGGTGTTTTCCGTCAATTGATTCTCTTACTTCATGCAGGACTTTTTCAACTGTATACATACCATTCCAGACCTACTTTCAGGAACGCAAATCATAGGGGTTTGACCTTAGAGCATATCTACGTTGCTGTCTAGGCGGTTGTATTACCTTCTTTCTTGCTTTTTTTGGTGGAACTACTGGCGTAATAGGCCCGGTTTCACTGTTAGGTGGGGGTGGCTCGGGTCCTTTATACAGTTTCAATCTGTCAAAATGAACGATCACTGTGCGTTCCGCTAACTGAATTTCCGCATTTACTGGTGAAGTAAGCCGGATGATACGGTACGGTCCTTCATAAGTAGGTGTAAACTTTTTGGTTCTTCCCTTTTTTACTACTGGATTGCTCAACATAACTAGGTCTCCTACCTTGTACTCAGGCATTGTTGCTTTTTGATTACTTCTCTTTAACTGTTGGGCGGTGGCTCGGGCATTGTTCCCTCTTACTTTTTTCCAAATGGATTTTAGACGTCGAGCTAGACCTTTCACATCTTTGGATTTAATTCCAGGGGGCAGTTTGTCAATTTCAAAAGGCGAATTCATAGGGCGGCCATATACTGCTTCATAAGGTGAGTACCCTGTAGCTTCATGGACACGGCTGTTATAAGCTGACGTAACGTATTGAACATACTTATCCCAGTCAGAGTGATGTTTATTAACATAGTAAGACAGCATGCGCATAACGGTGCGGTGGACTCGTTCCAGGCGACCGTTTGCTTTTGGGTGGAACGGTGTCGTTCGCCACTTTTTAATTCGCAATAACCGACAAACTTCGGTAAATACCGCAGACATGAAATTCGTACCCTGGTCTGTGAGTACAGCTTCAGGGCTTCCGTATGGTAACACCAAATGGGTGACAAAAGCACGCGCTACTGTTTCAGCGGACATATCTGGTATAGGAATGAGAATCAAGAACCTAGAGAAATGATCTATAAGGGACAGAATATACCGATTATTTTGGGGGCTCACAGGGAAAGGACCGACAATATCTGCTGCTACTACTGCCCAGGGATAAGTGGCTTCTGGTACCTGCTGTAAAGGCACTTTCGTTCGAGGTGGTAAGGACCTCTTAACACAAGGTAGACAATTTTGTATGTACTTTTGCACGTCTTTCCGTCTTCCTGCCCAGAAATATCGGGCGGCTATTCGGCAGTTTGTGGCTCGAAGGCCGTTATGACATGCCTGCAGGCTATCGTGACACTGTGCGATAATCTTGGAACGTAATTCTTTCGGGATTACTGCCTGTTTGCCCAAGTGGGTCTTTCGATATAAAATTCCATCTTCAACGGAAAATTCAGGCAAAGCCACATACTTCTGACATTCGACGTCTCTTTGCTGTGCCTCCCTTAATTCTTCAATAGAAACGTCATTAGCTACGATCACTCTGACCTTTCGGCTTAATGCGTCGGCGTTCTGATGCAACTTGCCCGGTTTGTGTTTCACCTCATACTCAAATTCGCTCAATTTCAAAGCCCAACGAGTTAGCCTACTACTAGGGTCTTTTAAGCTCAACATCCACTGTAACGCGGCGTGATCAGTGATGACAGTGAATTTTCTCCCATACAAATAACATCGGAAATAAGTTACACCAAACATGAGTGCTAGTAGTTCCTTCTCAGTTGTGCTGTAATTTGACTCTGCTTTATTAAGCTGTCGAGACGCATAACCAATTGGTCGTTCTTCGCCATCTATCTCTTGTGACAGGATGGCTCCTACAGCATAATCTGAGGCGTCCACTGACAGTATGAATGGTTTTTCAAAATCCGGGTACGCTAGTACAGGGGCTCTAGTTAAAACATGTTGAATTTGTTGCATAGCTTTATCACATTCTTTGGTCCAAATAAAACTAACTCCTTTTTTCAATAAATTAGTCAGGGGCTTAGCAAGGGTGGCATAATTATTCACGAAACGTCTGTAGTAGTTTGCAAGGCCTAAAAATGACTGTAGTTCTTTGACATTTGTCGGTGTTGGGAATTCCTTTACTGCGGTGGTCAAACGGGGGTCCGGTTTGACACCTTCTCCACTTATTATATGACCTAAATATTGTACTTGTGACTGGGCGAAAGCACACTTTTCTAATTTTACACTCAAATGAGCTCCTTTTAACCTTTGCAAAACATCCCTCAGTCTTTCTGCATGTTCTTTTATCGTTTTAGAAAAAATAATAATGTCATCTAAATACACCAAGCAGGTTGTAGGTTTCAACCCACGCAGCAGCAAGTCTGCAAATCTTTGAAAAGTGGCAGGGGCGTTTCTCAATCCAAATGGCATCCTTACAAATTCATACAATCCTGTAGGTACAACAAAAGCAGTTTTATGGCGGTCCTGGGGTGCAACAGGGATCTGATGGTACCCAGAACGCAAATCAAGGGTGGTAAAATACTTACAGTTGCCCAATCGGTCCAATGTTTCATCAATGCGCGGTAACGGATATGTGTCTGGTGTCGTTACCCGATTTACTGCCCGCATATCGACACATAGGCGATAGGCTTTCTCCCCATTTACTGATTTCTTTGGCACAACGACCACGGGGGACGCCCACGCACTCGACGAGGGTTGTATGATTCCTGCAGCTAATTGCTGCTGAATCGTATCTTCAACTACAGACTGCAAATGATATGGTATTCGGTAAGGTTTTTGTGCAATTGGCCGAGCTTCTCCGGTCGGAATTTCGTGCTGAACCAAATCCGTAGCCGGTAGAAACTGCCTCTCTTCAAACAACCACGAAAATTCCTCTAATACCGGCTGCAACATCCTTTTCTCCTCACTGTTTAAATGACCTAACTTCTCTGCTAACTGACTCCTTATCGTCGACGCGACATATCGCACTTCTCTAACTGAACATTTCTTTCCTTTCCTTCCTTTCTTATCTTTATTTCGCTGCTTCTCAGCTCCTCTTATTTCCTCAAAAATTTCCTGACCACTGGCAACAATAGTACCCTTCGGTATCACAACATCTTCTACACCAAAATTATCTATACTTACTGGTATCGCAAAACCCTTCTGTCTCCTTTCCGGTCGGCAGATACTTCTCTTTATATGTACTGACTGACGATCTAAAACATCATTCTGGGTGAGCGGGTCAACCAGAATGTCTGTATTAGGCTGTTCTTGATTTTTGACATCTATCCAGAGAATCTTTCCACTTCCGCCTTTTATCCTCACAGGGTCAGTGGTTTTTATCGCCCACATCTGCGGTTTTATGGGAGACTGTGAACGGCGCCTTTCGCAGCTCCCTCGCGTCTGACGGGGGTGCGCACTGCCAAATCGGTGAATTGCTTCGCCGAACTGCACAGTTCGCGTTCGATAGTCCACTATCCCCTGATAACGGTGCAGGAAGTCATTCCCTAGTATGATGTCAAATTCACCCTTCTTTAGCCTCACTACCTCCATCCTCTGACTGTATTTACCACCGTCTATTTGCAGATTCACTACACACGAACCTGCAGGGACAATTACTTCCTCTCCAAGGCCACTGATATTGTACCGGGGTGGCTGTAACACCCTTCGATCATTTTTCTCCACAAACAATACACTAACTTGAGCACCAGTATCAACTAAAATTCTAACTGATTTGTTCCCGAGTACGCCAAATAGACTAACGTGTTCCACCTCTTTACATTTTTCGGTCCTAACCGGGTGTATTATTTTTGTCGGGGGCGCGGGTGGGTGGCGGAACCTGCCCCCCAAGCGTTTCCCTGATTCGACCCCGCGTTGCGGCGGTGGCCGCGCATCTGATTAGAAAATGGTGACTTTGTGGGGCAAACATTATTAGCATGACCTACTGTCTGGCAAATAGTGCAATACGGCGCGCGACAGCGCATTGCCGTATGGTTGGGCTTCCCACAACGCTGACAAAATACTTCTTTTGCTGGGACCGGTACTGGGTCCGTTGGGCGCGGTGCGGCAGCACAAAAACGCAGTACCTCTTCGCGTAACATTGCCAAACGAACAGCTTCAAACAGAGAAGTGGGGGAGGCCGCTTTGACTTCTCCTCCGATGCGGGGGTCAATACCGCGAACAAATGAATCAATTGCACGCGCTTCCGCTTCTGAGCGCAAAATTCTGTTTTCACTGGCATTTTCACCTAGCTTATAGGTACGACAAGACACTGCTCGTATGCGATCTGCAAAGGCATCAAAATCCTCGTTAGGCTTCTGCCTAAGGGTTGATAACTGATCTCTGTAATATGCGGTACCTCTGGTATCGGAATAACGTGTAGTCAATCCGCGGGCCAATACTTCAAATTCATGCGTGTCACGCAATTCGTCCACCGTTTCTATGAACATTCGTGCTTCCCCTGTCAACTTGAGTCTGGCTACATTGACCAATAGATCATCCGGCCAGGCACACGTGCGACCCACATCACGAATATTTTGTAAGAACATAGCTACATTTTCGTGGGACTTCCCAGAAAAGGTGGGAATGAAATCAGCCGCAGGAAAATTGCTTACAGTCGCCATGTTAGCAGAAATTGTGGCGTTTGTATTAGAGACAGAATTAGTGTTAGTTGCCTCTGTTTGAGCATTTGTTACAGGGGTGGAGCTAGCCACAGGTATGGAAGTTCGCGCACTAGCTTCCAGCGTCTGTTTCAAGACGTGGTTTTGCTCAAGTAGCTCCTGATTTTGTGCGAATAACTGGCGCATTTGCGAATTTATGGCCTCGAGCGGGTCTTGCGAGGCGGGTGCCTCTACGGGGGTATCCCGTTCCGTCGCTCGTGTTCCCATCGGCATGTTTACAATTTTATGGGACGCTAGTGACCAGAAAAAAGTAATGATTGTTACAAAAAAAGGACGGCCACAAAGATTCTCAATCCAGCGGCGGAAGATCGTCGAAGATATAGTTGTAAGCATCGCGGCGACTTACATGGCGATGGAGGCGGTGCGACGCATTGGTGGCGGCGACGGCGTGGTGCAGTGGCGGCGAGCGGTGGTCGGCGGGCGGCGGCGACGGCGTCCGGACCCGTGGGCGGCGGCAAATGTGTTGGCGGCGGACGGCGCTGGCTCGGCCGGTCGGCGATGGCGGCAGGCCCCTGGCGCGTCGGTGACAGCGGCGGATGACAACGGCGGATGACGGCGGCCCGGCAGGTCGCGCAGCGCAGCGCAGGCCCCTCGAACTCAGGCAGCGGGCAGCGCGGCGGCGTCCGGCTCACGTGGCTGACTAGCGTGGGCTGCCTCGCTGCAGCGCGCGCCCTGTGCGTGTTTAGTGGAGCAGCCACGGCCCACGTGGAGCAAACGTGGCAGCCGGTTGGCGCATTCCATGCGCGAAGTTCACGGCGTCTCGCCGGGAAAAATTTTGTGTAGTGACAAAGTCACTACGGGAACGTATCCAAACTTCTGACACCACTTGTACAGGATGGCGGGTATGGGCAGGCGGTGGGCGTTATGGAATAATAGTGTAATTTTTAGAGAAAGGCCATTTATTGGCTAAAGCATGATGAAAGGGGCTACATAGGCCTAGGGAGGTGAGGGTGAGCCAGAGCTTGCAATTTGGCGAACATTGTTCGCGAAGCTACCGAAAGTGGTTGTCTGCCAAAACTAAGTCCACAGTGCCGCAGCACCGGGAGAAGCGGGAGATGATCAATGCTACAGGGCGCGCATCCGACTCGCGGGTGAGCAAGAATACAAGAGAGCGGTCCCGGCGACGGGCGGCCGGGTATATTCGACGCACCACGCGGCTTCCTCCACCGTGATTGGTCAGGACCGAGCAAACCGTGCGGGCGGCATGGAACTTTCCAGAGCGTTGCCTGCTAAGCGACGCCTGGGACGGCGTTACCTCGTCAGCACACGAGAGAGGCGCGTGAACAAGGTGCCCTTTCTCGGTGCTGACTTCCTGTTACTAGACCGTGGGACGAAAGAATTTACAGGCAGCTAACACTGCCGGCCGTGGCTTGGCCGCAATGAAAAAATGAAGTTACCGTTTGGGTGCTCATATAATAAAGTAAAATCCCTTATTGTCTGGCTCATCCTTTACATTCCGAAAGTCAGTATACACTGACTAGAGTGAATGACTAAAACTGTCGAAATGATGCATGAACGCTATAAATGGCTATATATCTATGGCAAAGGACAGAAACAGGAATGTGAACAAAATCAATTAAAAATTCTGTTACAGAATGAGTAATAAACCTCTCAACTGAGGTTGTGAAGTAAACAAGGCAATCAAGGCTGTACTGATCTAAGGAATCTGAATTTGAAACGTACATATTTAAAAGCAGAAATGACCTTGGAACATTTTAATAGACTTCTGCCCTACCGCAAGGGTTCGATATGGCTCGCGCATTTACTTGTGCGCTTAAAGCCCGACGGTCATGCTCTGTTCTCTCAGTGGTCATGCAATTTGCTCATGAAGCGATTCAGACTTTCGCGACGTTTATGTCGTCCAAAGAAGTTGTTATGGGTTTTCTTTATGGAGAATCTCAGGAAACCCTTAGAGCACCGGAACAGTTTTATGCCGAAACGTATCCTGATCGCATCAATCCCTCACGATCCGTTTTCGCAAGAATTATAAAGAAAATTGTTAAAAAATTGCGCTGCGAAGAATAAATGACGCCAACGGAAATGGCTGCGCCTCTTTGCAGTGCAGCGTCATACCGTCTACGTATGAATGGTCGCGAAGTTTGTTGTAGGCGACCCAAATGTGCAAGATAAACTTAGGGTGCAATAGGTATTAAAGTCGGAGCGTCATCTCATTGCCTGTGCTATCATGCTTCTTTTTGTACTTCCTCTCAAATTACCACGTTGTCAACGCAACGTTACAGATCTTCCTTCTGCCTTTCATAACATTCGAAATCGGTAAACCAATATAGACCCAGCTAAGAGACTTATGACTACAAAAGTATTTATCAGGATAGTTCACTAGCTCAAATATGAGAACATCAGATTTCGCCTAATAGTGACATATGTTGTTTCCTCAACTCTAGGGTACTGGCTCTTTTAACTTATAAACCGAAGAAAGACGGAAGTATTGGGCACAAGTACAGATTAAGTAAGGTTGGGGAAAAAAATCTGCTGTATTGTTTTCAAAGGAACCATCCCAGCATATGCTCTAAGCAATGTACGGAAATTACGGAAAACCCAAATCAAGACGTCTGAACGGAGATTTGAAGCGTCCTCCGCTTTGATGGGAATGTAGAGTGCTAACAACTTTGCCGGCTCGCTCGGTCAACTCTAGTGAGTACTATCTTGTATTTTGTTAAGCAGTTGATTACCGTGTCAAATTTTCATATTGTGTACATCGTGGACATTTGAAATCGCCTCATTTAAAGTGACTGAGATGGGCTCTAGATTACTATTAGACGTGTTACTTTCGTAACACTTCTTACAACATTTAAACCTACTCGCACAATTTTGTAACAAGTGCCGTGCGTAAAATACGTACAGTGTGTTTTTGTACGTAAAATCCGAATGAAAGTTGATTTTTGGAAACAAGTTTCCAATTTTATCGTAGGAATGCATTTTTTATCTATCTGAATTACTTTAAACCGTTTGCGCACGTTGTATTCGCGTAAGAATGACTTACATGAGCTACATTTACTTCGTGTTGAGACAATCGTATCTCAGCAATTGATAAAGAATATTGGATGAAAAAATTTCTTTTCAGGTTTATCCATTTATCTACCTTCGTGCAAAATTTGATCCGATTCGTACAAATTTAAAGCTTAGGAGCGGCACCCTTCAAAAACTTCCCAGAAAATATGTGAGACAGACGTTCGAATGGCTATAAAAGTGACGGCTGGTTCGGGCTAAGCTAGTAAATTTTTACGTCACGTTCGTAGCCCAAATTGTAACCGAACAACGAGACCCACCCCCGAAAACAGCGATTTTGCGCGCTGCCTTCTCAAATATATTTGTTTGAGCTCTTTCGCGCTGTGATGACATCACTCGGTGCTTGTTAGTCACCGGCGTAGCGAACTGAGTGCGGTCACCCTCCCGGAATTTCGCCGTGGCCAGCGGGAACGTGGCGACGCTTGTGACTGCTAATGCCCGCCCTCGGTGGAGGGCTCGATTCTCGCCCACACATTACAGTATGCAGCTGAGAACGCTAACCCGTGAAGGCGCACACGTGTACGCAGGGCCAGAGGGCAGCGCCCACGCCGGGCGACCAGCGGCGGCGACGGCCGCAAGTGGCCGAGCATTCTGCCACAGTCCGCAGCCTGAGACGCCGCGCTAATTGCACTGCGGTCCCCGTGGCCGTCCGCGGCAGTGCGAGGGCGGCGGCGCGCTGCCTCGGAGGCGCTGTGCTGTGTTAACCACAGGTAGGCCGCAGCGGGGGCGGCTGACGCCTGCCCGCGCTGGCCGGGGCAGCCGAGTGGCCGGCGCGGCGGCCAGCCTCAGCAAAAGGCGCAAGCGTAACGAGACGTACTGCGTCCACGTAAGAGGCACGTCCACAACTTTTTCCGCGTCAGCAGTCTTTTGACTGGTTTCGTGTGGCCTGCCGCAACTTTCTGTCCTCGGACAAATTGGACATGGGACAACAGTACGGATCGAACCGGAGCCAAAGGCTGAGCGGTCTCGTGCGCCACCATCTACGCTACGAGAACGGCTGACACCAACTAGGCCTATATCTGGCGGGCCACTTGAATCTGCGTGCACAACGGCCTTCTTATCTAAGTTCAGTGCTATTTAACTCTTAAACCGCGCAACGTATCGATTTTTTTTATTAATCATGTATTTCTCAAAACAACCTAACCTGCAACGTCATAATAAGCTTATCAGACTGTTCCTGAGCACTGTTTAGTTTTCATTTGACGTGTTCATAGCAATTTTCGTTTTCGTTGTTGTATTTTTGTACGTTTTAACGCTTTTATCAGTATGGAAGCCCTGTTCAGTAAGTAGATTTTGAATATAATTTTCAGGGGAAGTGAATCGGAAATCTGCGAGGGACCCCGAATTCAATTTTGATCCACTGAAAATTGGCTATTAGTTTCATTTGAAATTATATAAATGATCATCTGATTCATAAGGTACCTCGTAATTGGGACGTAGGGCTTTGCAGACGCACTAAGAACGACATCACTAGCAACCACTATAGAAGAAACCGCCGCAGCTGGAAGTGGGCATTTGTAGCAGGCATGGACCGAGTTCATTGAGGCCATTTGCAAGTAGAGCGATGGAAGTAGCAGTTTCAGATGATTCTATTCTTATAAACAATGTGTTGTCAATAGACTATATTGAAGCGAAGTATATATATATATATATATATATATATATATATATATATATATATATATATATATATACTTGTGCTGAATGATAATAAACAAACCTCATGCAAACTTCTTATTTATAATTTGAAAGTAATTTCAAACAATATATGAAGCCCTGGATTAATCAACGACCGCAAGATATTTATAAGCACGAAAGCTGTACACATAATAATATACTGATAAAGGCTCGCCTAATACGCCAGAATAATAAACGCAATATGCGTGGTTTCCTTGGGGTCCCATACCCTGAGAAACTAGCGCCCCTCAGCTTGCACAGATCGATCAAGTTCACTTCTTGATATTCACTAACGATGCCATTTAGAACTATGAAAGTCTTAACTGTGTGTTGTAACCTCCATCTGCTGTTGAATTTCGATCACTCAGTAATATCAAAGTTACTGTTAGTTCTCTCGGTGTCGCTATACTGAATAAATTCCTAACTGTTCTGAATTTTGCTTCGTGAATTTGTTCGAACGTTGCATCAGTTAAATGACAGATCAGCATGCAAAGCTCTTCTCTTTCGCAGTCTGGATGATCGCTTATTCTTTGCTGCTTAGTAATAGATAAAATAATTAGCAAAATAACTAAAGGTTATAGCGAGTAGTTTCATGTTGCGACGCTGCAATTCCAATAGGACTTGTAACAGTCTCGATTCCATACTTCATAAGAGCAGTATTGGGTGCCTTCTTTTGAAACACCAAATTACTTCCGTAAACAAAGTCTCTGAATAGATTCTACGATACGGTCAATGGCAGATATTTGAGCTTTATTTTTAAATAAGGAGTGAAGCGTAACAAAATACAGACGACGAGCAGACCCATGATGTTTACTTTTTTGTCTGTAATTTTGTTGCTATTTAGTGTAATTATACTTCATTGGAAGATATTGTGCACACCAAAAGCAGAGTCTAAGACAAATACAATTCTAAAGTGTCCATAGCTGTAGCCATGGCAATTTACTTGCAGCATCATTACAACTGATGTTGATGGGCTACACACCATCGTTTCTGGTCCACTTACATGTAGCACACCAGCTTATTTAGTTATTTGTGGTATACTTTGGGCAGGCCAGTACGGAATTATTACTTCAGTCATATCTTTCTAGCTCCGTGCTTTAAGAACGTTAATCCATACCTGTTACGATCGCTTCTAGAGCGTATCTGTCTTACGGCATCATCTATATGAGACATAACCGTTCAAGTCCAAGCTATCTTGGGGGCAAAGCAGGATAAGACGTTAACAGGAAAACAAAAACCAAACAGAAATTGAACTGTATCATTACTCTATTCGTAATGTATGTTATCCACATACATTTCGTATCCTACCGAATTTTCTTTGCCTTTTCACACTCTATCAGCTTTCGTCTCATAGTGCCGACGAAGAGTCTACTATATCGATTTACAGATGACTCTTCACTCCTGGGAACTTTGCTGCAAATGCAGAGCCGGCCGCTGTGGACGAGCGGTTCTAGGTGCTTCAGTCCGGAACCGTGCTGCCGCTATGGTCGCAGGTTCGAATCCTGCTTCGGGCATGGATGTGTGTGATGTCCTTAGGTTAGGTTTAAGTATTTCTAAGTCTAGGGGACGACCTCAGACGTTAAGTCCCATAGTGCTTAGAGCCATTTCAACCATTTTTTTGGAATTGCAGCTTCTACTGCTGAGGCAAATTTGTCTCCATTGCGGAACACATGCTCCACATGAAACACTCTCTGTTCAATCGTCAGTATAATGATCTGGATGACAATGATGTCACGCAAGATGTTGATCCTCAATCAGACAGGACCTGCGAACAAATACAAATACCCGGTCCATTATGGTTCAAATACGTTAAACAAAGGAAAATATTGTATTAATAATTGACAACCATGGCAGTCATTTCCTATTACACCACAACATGGCACTGCATAGTTACTTTCTGAACACCCGGTATATCTAGTGAACGTCGGAAGTGCGGTAACATTCGTCTCCACAATAGCTGAAAACAATCATCTTTTTGTCAGACTGCGCAGCGCAGGTCCATAAGTCCAAAGGTTTGCTAGTTGAGAATTGCTGTCTTCCTTTTGGCAACGCATTCATTTAAATAAACCAATTATTTTGTAACTCTTTTCCTTTTGTGACTAAAGAAATAAGCGTACACTTGCTTACAAAACAATTTAGCTAACTAGGTGGCCAACCATAAATTTCTAGCGAACACGCGCCTGGTTTGTAAAAAAGTTCATTATCTAATACTTTTCCGTATGGAGTCGTTTTCCTTAAAACAGCACAAACTACGTCGTTATGAGATATGAGACTAAACAACATTACTACTTGTTGAAGGCTAAATTCAAAAAGATATAAAGATAGCGAAATTTCAAATGTTGTCCCTCACTAGGATTGGACTCACTTTATAATTATGTGACTGAGCTATCCTCGCAAGAAGACACATTACAATTATGAGTAACTACATTTCTCACAAAATACAAAATTATTAAAATACACTGAAGCGCCAGAGAAACTGGTATACGTGTGTGTATTCAAATACAGAGATATGTGAATAGGCAAAATACCCCGCTGCGGTCGGCACAGCATATATAAGACAACACGTGTCTGGCGCAGTTGTTAGATCGGTTACCGCTGCTACAATGGCAGCTTATCAAGATTTAAGTGTGTTTGAATGTAATGATATACTCGGCGCACGAGCGATGTGTGACAGCATTCTTGAGGTAGAGATAAAGTGGACATTTTCCCGCACGACCATTTCACAAGTGTACCGTGAATAGCAAGACTCCGGGAAAACACCAAATCTCCGCTATCTCTGCGGCTGGAAAAAGATCGTCCAAGAACGGAACCAAGGAGGACTGAAGAGAATCGATCAACGTGAGAGAAGAAAACCCTTCCGCAAATTGCTGAAGATTTCAATGCTGGTCCATGAACAAGTCTCAACGTGCAAACCATTCAACGAAACATCATCGATATGGGCTTTCGGAGCCGAAAGTCCACTCGTGTACCCTTGATGACTGCACGACACAAAGCTTTACGCCTCGCCTTGGGCCCGTCAACACCAACATTGGACTGTTGACGACTGGAAACACGTTGCCTGGTCGGGCGAGTCTCGCTTCAAATTGTATCGAGCGGATGGACGTGTACAGAGACAACCTCACGAATATATGTACCCTACATGTCAGCAGGGCACTGTTCAGGCTGGTGGAGGCTCTGTAATGGTGTGGGGCGTGTGCATTTGGAGCGATATGGGACTGCTCGACGACTGTGACACGTGAACGTACGTAAGTATGCAATCTTATCACCTGCATCCATTCATGTCGACTGTGCTTTCCGACAGACTTGGGCAATCCCAGCAGGACAATGAGACACCCCACACGTCCAGAATGGCTACAGTGTGACTCCAGGGACATTCTTCTGAATTTAAACACTTCCGCTGACCACCAAACTCTCCAGATATGAACATTATTGAGAGAATACCTGGAATGCCTTGCAACGCGCTGTTCAGAAAAGATCGCTAACCCTACTACTATTATGGATTTATGGACAGCTCTGCAGAATTCATGGTGTCATTTTTCTCCATCACTACTGTGAGCGTGTGGGTGCTATTCTGTCACTCTGCTTAACTGTTTAATCTGAGATGTACACTTTCCCCTGTGGCTCCTGCAAGATGCAATTTCCACCCCCACACTACTACAGAAGTCAGACAGACGCTCCTAACGTTCTAAAGAGAAATGCCTGAAAAACTTTCAGCAATAAATATCTTATGGAGTCGTCGCTGTAAGGAAATGACACAAAAATTCACAAAATTTCTTACGTAACTAGTGGGATACTTGGGTACTGGAGTAGTGCTAGTTAGTGTAAGAAAAACATGAAACTAACAAAAATTATTATTTATTTTGCAAAAATTCTGAGAAATCACAATGGCACTTTTAGTTATGAACTGAACAAGTTATTTCTGGGTTCTTTTCGGAATGTGAAGTTACCTCTTATGGATAGGATTCGCTAATGAAATTTCTATACGAAGTTTAAGATTGTTATTGACTTGGCAGAATGGCTGAGAGCCGCGCCTACTTAGCTTGAATAATTATCCGTTAGAATGTTGCTAGGTACGTTCGAGGCTGTCGCATGTGAAATGCAGTGAAGTGTACTGTTGTGGAGGAAATATGGGGCTCGCGAGAGCTGTAGCGCACAATACCGTAAGCTGCGATGACTGCTGTCTACGCCGCTCGCTGCTGAAAAATAATATAACTCTCGTTCTATCTGGATAGACCTTTGCCAATCAAACTCTCTCTATGCCTAGTCCACCTATTGGCGTGGTACACCGGTCAGATGACCAGTCCACTGCGATGCCACTCAAAAATTCGCTTGCAGGCGTTTAACTATAACTCTGTCTGTTCACACCGCACGATAAGTGTGGCGACCAACACAGTGAACAACGCTCAATTGCAAGGACTCAATGTAGAGTCACACTCCGATTTGCTCTCGACAGTGTTGCTCTCCCAGTGGAGTACTGAAGAGAGACTTGTTACTCACTCTTTGAGTACACGTGTGAGTGCACACGCTCTCGTTACGTGTTCTCGCTCAAGAGCGACAACAGAACGGCCCCTCTCCACGCCAGACATGAAGGGGTATATCTTTTGGTCTCTTCCAGTACTTCTTCAGCTCAAGGCATCAGGAACATCGTCTGCCAATCAGAATTGCTCTTCTAAAACGGGAGAATGACGTTTCGTTTAAGGCGACCAATCCGGAAATCTGTAGCATCGGCGTTTGATGTTTGATGTCTCCCTGTGAAAACCCCAGAAACTGTGTGCTATGTTTGTAAAGAATTCCTAGGCTGGGCACTCCTACACAATGTAGCGGAATTTGCTTTTAAGCCGAACACGGGGTCGTTCTCCCCTTTCACTCGAGCAAACACTGTCCGCTCCACGGGCGGTCGCCGTCCGACATAGATAGGCTGAATCGTCCTCTGAAGGGCCCGGCCTCTCAGCATGCGGTCCGCCGCTCCTGAACTAGAAGCTCTTGTGACCGTCGTGTCTTGAATGTGTGTGTGTGTGTACGCCAGCCTTGAGTAAAAAAATGGTTCAAATGGCTCTGAGCACTATGGGACTTAACATCTCAGGTCATCAGTCCCCTAGAACTGAGAACTACTTAAACCTAACAAACCTAAGGACATCACACACATCCATGCCCGAGGTGGGATTCGAACCTGCGACCTTAGCAGTCGCGCGGTTCTGGACTGAGCGCCTAGAACCGCGAGACCACCGCGGCCGGCAGCCTTGAGTATCTCAACCCCATTGCGCTCTTGTTATTTGCGTAATGCTTACATGAAGTCATTCAACATTGACTTTATCTTATCGACTTTGGGTTCAAATGAAGCGTCTTGATGCGGAATATCATTGTGAGTGCGGAATAAGTAAGCAATGAAGGTCAGAAGACCACGGCGTCTTACACTACTTCAGACATTAGTCAAATCCATGCCACGTCATGTTGAGGCCCTTCTGCATGCTACCGTGGGCCGTACACGATATTAGGGAGGTGTACCAGTTTCTTTGGCTCTTCAGTGTAATTTGCTGACGCATCACATTCAAAAAAAATGGTTCAAATGGCTCTGAGCACTATGGGACTTAACTTCTAAGGTCATCAGTCCCCTAGAACTTAGAACTACTTATAGCTAACTAACCTAAGGACATCACACACACCCATGCCTGAGGCCGGATTCGAACCTGCCACTGTAGCGGTCGCGCGGTTCCAGACTGTGGCGCCTAGAACCGCTCGGCCAACCTGGCCGGCATCACATTCACTTGCGTTTAGTGTGAAAATATTGTTTCACTTTTAAAATCGTCTTTTGACGAATATTCGTGTAGTATTTATTGTTTTGATGTGGCTATGGAATTTAATTTAGTGGTCAATAATCAAAATGATGCAACGCGAAAACTGGGAATCAACAAATACGAGGTGTGATCCACTATTTTAATTAAACAGTTTCCTGTAAAGATTACTACGTCACTGTGAACTATGTGCTTTCCTGCATTTCAGTAAATGTTAATGTAATTTGGCGTGTACACAAAACATCGATCTGGGAGTGCATATTGGATACACTCATACACATCCGCACGTATAGATATGTTTAGTATAGCAATACCAAACAAATCAGAAAATTACAAACAGAATTACGATTTTGGCAGAACTTTATGTTGCGTGCAATTGAAATTTAGCTTAAATAGCCTGTAAATTTAATTAATGATGCCACAGAGATTCCCGTTTGCAGTAGTCGGCCAGTCATCCGCTTTGTTCATGCAGTCGACCTTTCGTGCATGCGAGTCGGAAGATGAGTGGCATTACGTTACAGCTAGTGTCCGCCGCGGCTTCGCACAGGTTTATTACTTAGTATTTGAGGCCGGGCCTCTTGTCTGTCGTAGTGGTAATAAATTTATACACAAACCTTCCTCCTGAATCACTCTATTTGCTCACAAAACCCTATCAAAATCCCTACAGTAGTTCCTGAGACCAGCCTTCATATACAGACAGAAAAGAACGGCTGGGGTATTCAATTTGTGATGTATGTGGATTCTCGCCAAGCCACGCTGCTATCTTGATTTGTGGCAGGTTCTAAATTTACTGCTTTCATGTCAGATACCGCCTCCTCTATGGCTAACTCGCAGCACCCATTATTGGCGCGAAATGTCACTCTAAGCGTGAATTAAAGAGGGAACAAATCAAAATAGACGTATTATACACTGATTATTATTAAGTAGTAATGAATTAGACACACAAAACTTCCTTGTGATTCGGCTTATCTACTTTGTATTAGTGAAAACATTGTCAGAATCCCCACAGCATTTTCTGAGATTAGCTCAAACATACAGTACAGTGAGAATCTGCGGCGGGGTACTTCAATTGATAGTATGTATATATGTGATGTGTGCTTTTAATTCTCGAATACACCCTTTGCAGTGAGTGTCCAATAATTACCTCATGTAGGCCATTCAGAATATAACTGTTGTTTGAATGGCGTTTTCCCTTCAGAATGTTCGCTATCCTCTCTCGATCAAGTGCCAGTTGCTCTCGTGAATACCATGCATAGAGCGAAGCAAATAACCGTCGTGGCTAATTCGATATTATTTCTAGGTCTTCAAACAGTTAATCAAAAGGAAGGAATGTGTCAACACGACAGTGCACGGGCCTGTCGAGTAATATATGCCTCTGTTTGATGTGACTCGAATGTAGGACACTATCAGGCAATGACCTGAGCGATTCGTTCATCCGACACAAAGTAACTACATGATTTAGGGGCTACCATTGTAGAAACTGCTTATTTACTCGTAAATACCTCTCCCTCCCTCTCCCCCCCCCCCCACTCTCCTTTCAGAAAACAAATTACAGCTCACGAAACCGCATACCCGGGAATTGCTCTCGAATTATCTTGTCCACTATTTGTCAGTACACCACTCCGAGTTGAACAACTTTTTCGAACACTGCGCAAGAGCATTTTTATATATTATCATTATCGATTTCGATTGGGCAATAATTTACGACCAAAAGAAATGTGTGCATCTTGAAGCACATAGAGCGGCATGAATTTCCTGATCTGGTGTAGACACTGCAAATAAAAATTATAGATTTTATTCTTCAAAAACTTTTATTTCAAACGCCATTAGCGTTTCAGGGGCCATCAGTTGTATTTCGATATTCCTGATCACCCAACTTGTAATTACAGCAGCCACGTTTATCGTCTGTTTGGAAGGCAGAAATCAGCGAAGAGGCACGGAGGATGTGTTTCTTTAGGAGGATGAGGAGGAGGAGGAGGAGAAAGAGGGGAAGAGATTACTGTTACTGTCCCGTCGACAACGATGACGTTAGACACCGAGCACAAACTCGTGTTAGGAAAGGCTGGGAAAGAAAATCGGCCACGCCCTTTCAAAGCAACCATCCCTGCTTTTTCCCGAAGCGATTTAGGGAAATCACGGAAAACCTAAATCGGGACGGCCGGACGCGGGTTTGAACTGTCGTCCTCTCAAATGCGAGTCCACTCCACCACCTCGATCGGTCGTGTTTCTTTCGTACCAGCGCATAAGTGGTGAGCTTTATTTACAACACT
Source organism: Schistocerca piceifrons (assembly GCF_021461385.2). NCBI lineage: Eukaryota > Metazoa > Arthropoda > Insecta > Orthoptera > Acrididae > Schistocerca > Schistocerca piceifrons. The sequence goes on along the minus strand of NC_060144.1, from coordinate 2,320,502 downwards.
TATGTGTTTCACGCATTTCAAAGTGTACCAAGAAGATGCAAAACACCTAACAAAGAGCGACACACGTGCCTTCCGTAAGTGCTTTCCTCGAAGTAAAACAATTACAGTCCATCTGATGATGACGACGACGATGATGATGATGATGATGATGATGACATGACTGCTGAAACACATAGTGCAGTTTAAAATGAAAGTTTTCTGGAGCAATAAACTTTTTTTAAGCAGAAGAAAGGAAAAAAAAGGCTTATGCCGAGCTTGGTAACGCACGTCTTTGCGTTGTTGTTTGAGGCAACTGCTAAGTACCCTGCTGTTGGAAAAAATATTCACCGATAACAGTTGGCTGCCAAGGGAGAAGAGGTAGCTGACCACCACACAATGCGTAAGTGCACTGCATTACATTCTAAAACTCAGCGAAGTGTCTGATGGAGTGAAAGCATTTGATACTGGTGATGGAGATCAGTCGTCCATCGGAAGGAGCTTGAGCTCGGCTGACCTTTAGGTGCAATTCGAGAGGAATATGCTGCGTGTTGGCACGAAATTTCGCACTCTCCTTTCCCTCACTGCCATAGACCTCAAACATGAGGCCACTCAATCCATAACTACTTTAATATCATCTACACGCAACAGACACACTTCTTAAGACGAAATTCTCACACAGTCAAAGGAAATGGGTCACTGTGCTCAGAGAAAGGAAACATTTTGTGACTAGGTGCATCAACCCACCGTCAGAGTCTCCAGCCAAAAATTCCATTCAACTCTATCTACCTTTTTTCACCTTTCGACATACATTAAAAGGAGCCCATTCGGAATTTAGAAACAGCCACCGAAAGTCAATCAAAATACCAGTTCTTACTCTGCTATTATTTTGTAGGAGAACACACTCTTATAACAAAAATGACTTTCGCGAGATGAAATTTCGTTCGTAACAGATTAAAAGTAAACACAATAAAAAAACGTAGGTTATTACCACCACAGTTGATTAAGTACGATGGGCATCTAACAGGCGGTGTAAGAACGCCGTGTTCAATGACATGAATAATTTTATCACATTATGCAACAAAATGTCATAAATGAAATACTGAAGCATGGTGGCTCATATATTTCAGGTAAGGAAGGACGTCGTAACTCAGTGCCTCCGAGCAGTGACTGCAAATCATCTGCCTTGACAAAGGGTCATAAATTATTCGATACTCATGAAACATGAGAGCGCACTGCGTCAGCAACACAGGTTACGCAACTGATACCGGTACAAGCAGAGCTAATTCACCCCGCGCACTCACATTTACCGATAAAGCAAACATGTCGGTACCGTTGTGCCACTGATGCCATCTGACCCAGTTTACGTGAAATATTTTGTACCAAGAATGAAATGTTCCACTAGTCCTCCGTTATCACAGCAGTGACTCAAACCTGCAACAATACAGATTTGTTTCCCATTCGCGGTATCAGGTTTTCCGTTGCCTATCTTATGACCTCTGTTGCACTTTCTCACACTTGTCGTGGGCTTCCCATGTTGTTGTTGTGGCCGGCAGACTGGCTTGATGCAGCTCTCCGTGTTAGTGTATCCTATTGAAGTATCTGCGAAACTACTGCGGCCTATATACAATCGAACCCGCTTACTGTGGTCAAGCATGGCTTCCCCTAAAACTGCTTCCATTACCAAATCGACAGTTCTCCAATGACTCAGGGTACGCGCCATCAACCTATCCCTTCTTTCAATCAAATTGCGCCATACATCTCTTTTCTCCAGAAATCGATTGAGTATCTCCTTATTAGTTATACGCTCCAGGTTCCTTATTCATGTTTCCAGATATTCAACGTACATTGTCATAACTACAAAAAAGATTTTGCAGTAACATCATCATCGTATTAATAATTCAGTCTATCTAAACAGTTCAACAAAACTTTAGGAAGGACAACAAATTCACGTTGTACTGTTGTTTTATTTCTTTCACTACAATTGCAGTTCCAACTACCAGATCAAAATGAAGTAGTACACCTGCTTTAGAGTATATCGAAATACACTCCGATTTGCGTAATACACATTAAGTCACGACCATGAACAAGGAAAAAGTGTATAATGTAAATGTATAAGCAAGTTCGTAAATTTATCTATGATGCTGAATTGCCATAATATATTACAGCGGCTTATATAACAGACTAGAACTTGCCAGACTTATGATTAGGAATATATACCACTTGACAATGAGTTGTGTCCGAAACTGCTGTAGTGATAGAAAATAAATCAGAATAACAGACCACAGCCATCATGATGTACTTTATAATCGTAATCAGTACCATCTGTAGGTTGGGTTACGTATCGTAAGGTGCATGAAATATTATTTTACAGACTAATTATTATACTCACCTACTTTAAAACTTACGATATTAACTTCTTTACGCCTAGCCCTTGAAATTCAACTGCACTACAGGCAAAGAGTACAACGTACGGCGGAGGGTCAGGTGTATTTCAGGAACAGGTTTTCCTCTTCCTTTTCCTCAGTTCAGGAATGTAAAACCTTACGTAGGGCCATATAGCGAGATACAGAATCCACATGTCTGTAATTCTGAATTTCCCACTCGCCTGATAGATGTAGCGTGTATGTATATACTTTTCAGTACACTATTATAAGTTGAATCAGTGCCTTATTTTCAAGCGCTGTTTGTAAAGGTTTCGTTGAAACTGAATCGAAAGTCTTCCAGAGACTTGCGAATCCCATGTTTCAATCTCTATACTACTTCGACGAGAATGGAAATGTTTATAACACGTAGCACTAATCCGATATTTATCAAATTTTGTGGAGATGCTGATCACGTAACGGGTATTAAATAAAAAATCTTTCATTACACTCTAAACTGATGTCCATCAACAACATCATTACGATATACGAGACTTAAGTGTATGGATGCACTCTTGCATTCGTTGTGGCACGGAAGAAAGCAGTGTCCGCCCGGCATCTTCAGGAATTTTTTGCCATGCCTGAAACTCACTCTTTGTCAGATGAAGAAGACTGTTCTCTGGAGAATGGAATGACAGTATTCGTCTTTCCATTGGAACACGAACAATGGGTGACAGATCAGCGGACCGGGTAGAACAGTCAAATATACGCACATTCCTCAAGCCGTTAGTGGCACTAATTACATTATCCTGCTGAAATATGCCGGTCCGTACACGGGACGTGAAGCGTAAGACAAGACAGAGGCGACTATTCTACTTCCCTTCAAAAACGACCAAATCAGTCCTTTTGTCCTATCCAGCAGCTCGCCTCACAGTGGTTCCCTGGCATGGCTCTCGAAAGCTGCTACTTCCCTCGACCTTCCACCAGTTCATCTATGGACATGGTGGCGTCGATCTGACCGCCACAGACAGAAGTGAGCATCGTCTCCGAACACAACAGTATGCCGCTCACGAGAACACGACAAGTGCCATAACCGATTTTCCAGAAACTCCGCTCAATGGAAAAGCGGTCAAAATGAGTGAACACGTGTTTCGGTTTATCCATAGATATTCGACCGTTTCTGAAAAAACAACGGTCAAAGTTTTCGAGATATTCTCAAGGCACTTTATTTGCCTTTTACCGGATGATATCCTCAGTGGCCCTGTGGTTAGCGCTACTGCCTCTTAATTTTGCGCCCCGTGTTCGAAACACGATTATTACTTTTAATTTTTTTTTCATTTTTGTACCCATGTCTTTAGAAGATTACTACACGAATGTTTTCAGTGTCTGCTGATATAACGTTGGCCTTACTCGTCTACTAACTGTACGTCAGATGACTGCATTAAAAAGGAACGAGAAAATTGTTTTAAATTATTTTCGGTAAATTACCTGTAGCGTATTTTGATTCATAATAAACTGCAAGCACGAGTTTTTGGAAAAGTGATTCGTTATGCACGGTTTACGTTGAATTTATTACCAACGCGAGAAGTCTTCTCCGACGTTAACGACGATTTCTCTAGTGAGATTCATTCACTGTGACAAATCTACCTTCGCGCGATGCTCGAGATGTCCAGAACATCTGTGTTTCGAATGTTTGTACGATCTGTATCATGCAAGGTAATGCACCAAAATTTTTCCTGAAGAATAAACTTATGAAAAAAAATATAAGAATTGATATGAGAATGAAACATCACAATGTGAAAACTTAAAAAGATTGTAACCGCCTAACATACCATACTCACATGTATAAGGGGCGTTCAAAGAGAAACGAGCCGGAGTCTGGAATGCGCAAGCCGGTGACGGAGGGTCATATCGTGGTGTGTGCAACGAGGTGTGGTTCCGACCAGAGCGTGGCAGTTCACAGCCCGTCGTTAGAGGGCAGGCGTGCACGTCACGTGACTATACAGAGCTAGCAGTAGCATGCATCAGTCGTCCAACGCTGCCAGTCGCATTGCAAACAGTGGCACGGAGGAGTCAAAAGAAGAGTGTTGTTCGTTGTCTGAGAGCGGAAGGGGTAGGAGGAAAGGAGTTTCATTGACGAATGTCGCAAGTACACAGCGAACACTGTATGTCCCTTGCAAGGGTCAAGGCGTGGCACAAGTGCTTCAGGAAAGGAACGGAGTCGTTAGCTGGAGCATCACACTGTGCATTACCAATGACATCGTCCAGCTGGTGGATTACCCAGGACCGCCGAGTGACAGTGAAATGCATAGCCGCCGTGGTCGGATTGAGAGTCTGAATTGTTCACATCATCATGAAAGAACGACTGCACATGCGCAAAGTGTATGCCCAATGGGTGCCCAACAGTCTTCAACCACACCAGGAAGCATGTCGAATGGGCACGGTCTTGCTCATCTGCGGCGCTATGCTCGGAAAGCGAATGCGTTACTGGCGTGGCTGGAGATGATTCATGGTATCATCCTTCGAACCAGAATCAAAAGGACAAAGTCGCCAGTGGAGGCACCCAGGATCACCACCACCAGAAAAAGACAAGGTCAACCAGAAAAGTGCAGGAAAGGATATGCTGACGTTCTTCTTTGACCTACATGGCCCCTTTCTGATTCACTTCCTGCAGCATGGGACAACAGTGAATGCCCACAGTTACTCGCAAACCTTGACCACCCTTCGTCAACCGATCAAATCAAAACGACCAGGCAATCTCACCTGTGGGGTCATTCCGCTCCACGACAATGCAAAGCGTCATACGGCCAACACAGTCGCGGCACTCCTGCAGAAATTCAAATGGGAGGTTCTCGGCCATCCTCCGTACACTCCGGACATCTCTCCCTGTGATTAGGCCATTTTTGGGCCACTTAAAAATGCTCTGAGGGGCAAACGATTCACCTCGGACGACGACGTCCAGCTGTACGTGCGGAACTGGTTAACATCGCAGCCCCCGGAATTTTATGAGGCAGCCATTCATAGCCTTGTGTCACAGTGGGACAAGTGTCTCAACAGCCAGGGTCAATACTTTTAACATACGGTAACTGGTTTCTATAATTAGGCCTCTGGCTCGTTTCTTTTTAAACTCCCCTTATATTATGTAATAAATGTGTGACACTTAGCGTGAAATGCAGTTGTAATCGTACAATTAATATAAAGCTATTTATTCCGTAGTATGATAAGAAACATTTGTGTAATAATTTTCTCCGGACTTGGGTAGATGAATGAAAACAATAAAAATAAAATGAAATCAGTAGAAACAATAACTGAGTTGCGAATATGGGGCACAAAGGTAATAAGCCGTCACGCTAAGCACGCAGCCATCATTTTATATGAGGAGAGCGTCCGCTAAATGGCACATAAAGTACCTCGAAAATACCTCGGAAACTTTATTATTTTCAGAAACGGCCGAGTGTCTACGGAAAGTTCTTGGGAAACCGCGTTATGACAGTTGCCGTGTTCTCCTCGCCAGCGTCGCAGGTGACCGGCTGTACAACATGCAAGCCCTATTGTCTGTCGTATAGTGGCAGTCGTGAACAACGTATGCCAACTCGAAATCCCAACACAGCTTCCAGTAATTTGTTACCGACCGTTGGTGCTGTTACTATGTCCGCAACATCTGCCTGGATTTCAGTTGTTGTCATCCGTCGATTCGTCAGAGCAGGTAGAACAGTGCTACTATCTTCTAGTGCCGGTGTTTCTGGAAGGACTTGTCTACTCTTCTTGCAACATTGTCTTCGTGGATCCACCTAGGCATCGCTCATTCTGCTGTCATTTTACTACGGCCTACTGTGCTGTCTTTCAATACGAGGCTCCCATGTCCTCATGCCAATGATTCGACTGTTTTCGAAGTCCGAAAGACGGCGACAAGCCGTAAGTGCGCGCCTCCGGGCATGCGGTCTTGCAATATCCACCTCGAATTCTTCAGCTGTAATAACATTTTTTTTCTTTAGTGAAACTAAACCTGTATAAGGACAAAATTTTAATGAACATATCCCATAGTCATAAAAATCGTGAGTATTACTAGGAATCGTTCGGTCAAGGTATTCAGGTGTAACACTTCTCGTTTCAGTCGTTGTATTTAATGCATCACACAGCAAGGGAAAGCTTGATTATCAGCCATGATTTGTTTTCAGATAAATTTTGTGCCTTCCGACGTGGACTGTGCAAGTCCTATCAACAATAAAGAAGACAGAAAACTGTATCGGTTTCTACAGTATGCAAGCAGTTAAATATATTCTACAACCTTCATTCTGGGTGTAGAGTATGTTATTATTGATTCATGTTTTCGTCAGACCACGCTTATATGAAACTGTTGTTCTCCATGTTACTCAACGTTGTGCAAGCCTCTTAATCTCCAAATAACTACTGCAACCTACATCTTCTTGAATCTCCTAGCTACATTTATTTCTTCGTCTTCCCGTACAATTTTTACCCCCCAAACTTCCTTCCGGTATTAAATTGGTGATAACTTGATGTCTCAGAATATATCCTGTAAGTCGATCCTTTCTTTTAGTCAAGCTGTGCCACAAATTTCATTTCGCCCCAATTCTATTTCCTATCTATTCACTACTTGCATAATCTACCCATCTAATTTTCATCGTTATTCTGTAGCACTACATTCCAAAAGCTTCTGTTTTCTTCTTTCAAGAACTTTTTATCGTTCACGTTTCACATCCACACAAGGCTACACACCAAACAAGCACCTTCAGGTAAGGTTTCCTTGCACTTAAATCTATGACAAATTGACTGTTGGCTTCTGTCTCGGGTCCTTCGGCCGACGTTCGTTCGATGGTTTTCGTATTGTTTCGACAGCACGAATAGCTGGCATTGTCAAAGTTTCACCCTCCGCTGCAGGCGGTGGAGCCAGCCGAAGCAACCGAGACACAAGTCAACAGGCAATATGTCGATAACTGACCACGAAAGCCTTAACAATTTAGTACCTAAATCTATATTCAATGTTAACAAATTCCACTTCTTCAAAAACGCTTTTCTTGCCATTGCTACTCTAAATTTTACATCACCCTTTCTTCGGGCATCGTCACTTACTTATTGCCCATATAACAAAACTCATCTACTACTTTCAGTGTCTCATCTTCTAATGTAATTCTCTAGTGGCACCGGATTTAATTCGACTACATCCTATTACACTTGCTTTATTTCTTTTTATATTCTTATTACAGTCTTCTTTCATGACTCTGTCTATTCTGTTCCACTGCTCTTTCAAGTTCTTTGCTGTCTCTGACAGAATTACAATGTTATCGGCGAACTCCGAATTCTTATACCTTCACCCTGAACTTATATTTCCTTACCAAATTTTTCTTTGGTTTCCTTTACGGCTTACCCAGTGTACAGCTTGAATAACATCGGGGATAGGCTACAGCCTTTTGTCATTCCCTTCTCAACCACTTCTTCCCTTTCATGTCTCTCGAATCTTATGACCTATTGTGTACAAGTTGTAAATAGTCTGTCGCTCCCTGTATTTTAAGCTGCTACGTTAGAAATTAGTCAGCATTGTCAAAAGCTTTCTCTAAGCGTACAAATGCTATAGGTTTGCCTTTCGTTTAAATATCTTGTAAAATGAGTCGTACGGTCGGTGCTGCCACATTTTCCCTGAACCCAAACTGATCCTCCTCGATATCGAGTGCTACCAGTTTTTTCATTACTCCGTAAATAATTTATGTTAGTATTTTGCAACCATGATTCATTAAACTGATAGATGATATTCACAGCTGTCAGCACCTGATTTCTTCGGAATCGGAATTATTACATTCTTCCTGAAGTCTGAGTCTGTTTCGGCTGCTACATAAACTTTGTACACCATGTGGAACAATTTTGTCACGGCTGGCTCTCTCAAAATTATCAGTAACTGTGACTGAATGTCGTCTGCTCCAGGAACCTTCTTTCGACTTAGATCTTTCATTGCTCTGAAACCATTTTCGTGTGGTATTGAGATGATGGTTTGACTCCGGTGAACTGTGATTTATTTTCAAAGAATATTCTTAAGAATTTATTTTATTTACTAGCGATTCATCAAGAACATTAACACATTTAATCACACTATGTAAGCATGGAAGTAGTTGCCAGGGAGTAACTGATGAAATCATAACCAAATTCCTTTTGACAAATGGGAATTTTATTCACTCTAATACTGCCTAAAAGCATTTTTTAAAAAGAAACAGTTTTAACATTATAACCAGAAAGCACCCTCTAAATATCAAAGTTACAATTTATTCAGAGACAAAAAGAAACAAGTTTTGACTGTATGAGCTTTCGGGCAGAGAACCTTGCCGCTCCATTTTGACACGGCCGTAGTTACGACCGCTCACAACAGCCTCTGAAAGACTACACTGGTGCAAATCTGCAACACACCAGATAACTTTAAGAGTTTTAACAATTTACACATGCACACAACCTATGTCCCCCCCCCCCCTTAGGTGGGACGGAAATGGTACAAAACACTAACAATTAAAATATTAACATTGCCACCGAAGGTGCAACTTTATTTTAACTTCTAAGAAAAGTCTTACGGTGAAAGGGTGGCAACTTTATATACTAAAATGATCACTTAAATAAAAGCCCATGAAATGCAATCTTATATTAAATTCTACAAGGTTGGCCAAACAATAGTTAAGATGCTCTACAGTACACAGATACCGCCTCTCAAGATCATAGGCAATAATATCAAAGTTTCCAAAGATCAAAACATATTTCAGGTATTAGGCCGTTACACTTCAAGCAATAAATTCGTTAACACACCAAATCCGACAAACATGACAGAGGCAGCAACTAACGTACGGTAGATTGATAGGGAGATTACCGAACAACCCGAACCGCAGGGTGCTCTGACCCGCCCCTACTCCACAAGGGAAAAACGGACCACCCAATTTATAAACAATCACCTTCCCGCGGGTGGACAAACGCAGAAGAATGGTGGGACGACGACCCCCAAAGCAAAATGGCTGGTGACCCCATCAAAAAAAGAAGTAGAATTTAACAAGAGTAAATCAAACAATATATGACCAATCACTTAACTTCTAATAAACTGCAATTTCTCGAGAAGACCTGCCGCAGCACCCCCAAATCGCTCTCCCGAATCGTCCGCTGCCAGCCGCTTCAACGGACGCAGGAAGGCGCGCCGATCTCCCGTCTCACGGCGTCACAGCTTGCACCGGCCAGACTAATGTCGTGGGTTGACTCCTGTTGCTCTCGTGTCGACCGCGAAGTCACTACCCCTCGCTATACGCCGCGGCCCACTGGACTCACGTGGCGACCTCACATGCGCCGACGCTCAAGACGGACAAGTCATCTTGTGTCTCAGTGCGCGACCGACCAACCGATCGATCCAACCGCCAATGACCATTGCCTGAGCAAAATCGAGCAGGCTGGCGGCCTAACGCACAGATGCAGGAACTAAGCCCCGACCGGGCGACCACCCGCTGAGTTCTCTTGCCGTAGTGGAAAGACTCACATTTTGCCGGCTTTAAAGGTTGATCCGAACGACAGACATACTAGAACTCCGAACGACAAACTGCCTAACAAATGCGGACGAGAGACAGACTAGCAAGCTGGGGATGAGAGACTGACCCAGACTGCCCCACTGGCGAGCTCATAGCGCCCCTTCCCCACCAGAGGGACACACCAAAGCTGCGATTGCCACAGCGGCGCCACCGCCAGAAACGGAGGGCGACTGCTTCACACTACGCGCTGCGGCGCGCTCTTCAAAACAGCAATTTTTACCACGGCTCATCCGGGTTGAGTATTAAGAAAAGGATAACAAAGATAACAGCTTTAGAGTACACAACCTTAACTACTTCTCGACATTTTTTCGGTATATAGTCAGTTACCGCAGAGTTGGACGAGCTACTTTATACGGTCATAGAAGAAGTGTGCCATCGGGGTCTTACCATCCGACTGCCTCTTCAGGATTCTCACAGCCTGAGAAACGTTACGATGACATATCGTTGGTGACATGGGCTTAAACGGCGCCTAAGGTTTCATCTCCTACTTCAGAAGACAATCTCAGAAGTTGTAACGAAGTATTAAGCTAATTTTCAGACATGAAGTTGTTTAAATAATCAAAACTGCTAAACTATTTATTGGTAGCCGTGCAACATTAGAGTTTCTAACATTCTGCGTGGTGTCTGTTTGTTCTAAGTCGTGTCTCCCTACCACTTTCGCGCAACGACGCTCTGAGCGTGTTTTTTAGGGATTTGACTAGTTTGAACCTGGGACCTGTTGCTGGCAAGGAGACGCCAGACCACACATGACATGTAGAGTTCAGAAGAGTTCAGTGAGACTAGCGATGATATAATCAAATACTTAATGATTTCAGCGTCAGCTCCACTGCACTCCCTGTAAAAGAATCTTAATACTAACTAAATTTAGTGGAAGGGGTTCAAGGCTTTGCTATGTTTAGTTAGCTGGTAAAATAACGTCGGAAAAGCAGTTAAGTTTACCATTGGAAGTTTTATTCTACTCACAAAACACTGTTTTTAAATTGCACTATTGATAAAAGGAAATATTTTAATACAGGATGATAAAAACCATCTGCGTTCAACAAAAATGAGAACGAATATTCCCTGAATGGGTTTCCAAGTTCTACAATGGATCGAAGGATGACCTATGACACATTATATCTATAATCTAGGTTTAAGTTAAGTTTCATAAAAGAGAAAACTATCAAAATGGTCTACAGTGACCCTCAATTATCTTTAATTACTTATATAACCTGCCGTAAATTACAGTGGCTGATGTGGCTTCTCAATAATTATATAACAGAAAAATCATTGCGTTTCAGATTTTTACTTCAAGTAGCAAATGTGAACACCATGAGATTTAATTGACGATCGACACTAGTACTACATAAAAAGGGGGTGTAACAGATGAGACTTCTGCAGTTCTGAGTGAAGCTTTATGCGCTGTTATGCAGCATTGCGTGCGTTCATTACCTTGTCGTTGGTTAGGCAGCGTCAGGGGGCGGCGGGCGGCGTGGCTCCAAACAGCTCGCCCTCTCGGAAGCAACTCTCCCCTAACTTCTCCTTACTACAACTTACTGAAGTTGGTTAAAAAAAAAAAAAAACTATCTGGCTGTGTTTTCATCTGACCAATCAGGGTCTCAATGTTAACCTTAAGCTCCGCCTACAAAAATTCTGTCTATCCAATGAGAAACGTTATACTTTTGGTGGTGGGGCAATGTTTTTAACGTTTGCAACGTAACAGAGACGCGGAAAAGTCTCACGCTAAAACTTGCAGCTGGTGTGGCCCTTTTAGTGTTATCGTAAGATCTATTCTGTTCTTATGGAGGGCTCTATCTTTTAACATGGGCTGGGGGTGGTCCTGGCGGTTGGCTGGAAAGTGTGTGTCCGCCCCTTATCGTAGGGCCTTCTGGCTTAAAACGGTTCTGTTCTCGGTTTCTGTTCTCGTTTCTCCCCTCGGAACTGCGTCTGTTTCACGGTGGGAAGGTATGACATGCATTTAGGCATTCTTGTATTAGTCTGTGGTATTCCATTTGCTCACTCGTTAATCGTATTAATTTGGTTAATTTAATGTCACGATTTACTCAGAGCTATGTGACGTACTGCTGGATTTGCTTATCATGTCAGGGTTTTCATGGAAGGTGTTGGATTTGCCTGACACCTTACAAGTTGTGACGTCATCTGACCGGTGCCAAGTATCGTTATAGCATCATACAAAGTGCCATGCAAAAGAAATCATAACCTACACTTTTCTTTTGTCCTGTTTGTGTAAATGCATTCACTGGTATCTAGAAAATAAGTGCAGTACAAATGGGTTTCTCTTTTGTTTCAGGTAAGTAATTCTGATCCTGCCGCCGGAGGTTAGGTGAGTAACCAAAACAATGTCTTGCCTTGATTACGCCGCATCACATAGTTTAGTGCCATTGTCTCTAAACTAAATCACTTTTAACTTTTCATCATTTTAATAGTTCGTTGTTTCTAACTTGTAAATTTCAGGTATTTTACAGGTGCGTCACAGCAACTTATACAAAGTATTTCAGACTGTTATGTTGTTGTTTCCTTTATGTTTGTGTTTCAGCGAATAGTTATATTTTTTACCTAAGGTTTTATTAAGAGGTATGTAAACAAATGAGTACGTTGCAACTGTTTTTTTGGAGTCGCAGAAAGTTTCTCTCGTTGTGGCGACACTACCTGGCAGTGGGTGCAGAGTTTCTGTGCTGCTGTGCTCTGCACTAGCGTGCTGAGTTCAGTTCTGCCGCAACAGGCGGCGCGGAGCGGCCCGCAGTCGGATTGTTTCAGATGCACGGAGCAGCGCAGCGCCGCGCCGCAGACACCCGAGCAGGGGAGCCGGCAGACAGGCGAAAGCACTCCGGGGGCGGCGAGCGGCCCAGCACAGCCGCCGGGTCGGGGTCGGGTTTCCTGCGCTCTCGCCGCCTCCCCAGAGCTGGCCGCTCTTCCCTCGCTGCTGCTCTGCGGAGAGCCCCCTGCTGCAGGTACCTGCCTCGCCTCTCCATACGCCTAGCTGCTGCGCTCTGCCGCCGACGAGTGGTCCGACGTGTCGAGGAGGAGAACTAGTTGGGTGAGCCCGACCTTGAAGACAGAGCGGGGGTAGCGAGTGAATCTGCATCGGGAGTGGTGACGTCTTTCGGTCTAGTCTGTGACAGTAACTGAAGAGTTTCTGCTTCAGAAGACTACCTTCCTACATATACGTCCACGTAGACTCAGTGAATACCTTAAGATCACAATCACAAACGTTGCCCAAGTGCGATATCGGTTGATGCCATGTTTGCACTTAGCAGAAGCACACACAGGAGCTTCAAGAGTTAACCTATGCGATTTTCCCAACTCCGACAGAATATGAGATGAACAACACAGTTGTAGACACACTACTTAACATCTAAGCTCAAATTAATACCCACCCCACTGGAGGCATCACGCTGCTACCGTGTGACATCCCCTCTAGTCTCGATGGTGGCGTCAGTATGGCGAGGAACAGAGGCCATTATTTTTTTTTTTCAGGTATGCTACACCCACAGCTGAAGTTACTCAATGATGACTGGATCCTATAAAGGTACCAGATTGAGGAGATGCCCATTAATTCGTTTCACTTGCTATTCCAGTCAGCAAAAGCATAAAGGAAAGCTCCCCTGATGGTCCAATCGGGACCGATCGACCACCGTGTTATCCTTTGCAAATGGCGTCCTCTGGATACGGTGTGCAGGAGTGAGGCTTCAGCACACCGCTTTATCGTCTAAAAAATGGTTCAAATGGCTCTGAGCACTATGGGACTCAACTGCTGAGGTCATTAGCCCCCTAGAACTTAGAACTAGTTAAACCTAACTAACCTAAGGACATCACAAACATCCATGCCCGAGGCAGGATTCGAACCTGCGACCGTAGCGGTCTTGCGGCTCCAGACTGCAGCGCCTTTAACCGCACGGCCACTTCGGCCGGCTCTTTATCGTCTGTTGTTCGCTTTCTTGACCTTATAGTTGCTACTTCTCACTCACGTAGCTCTCCAGTTGACCTCACGACGCAGAATACACCCCATACCAGTCCTCCTACGAAGGAAAATTCCATTGAGTACCGGGAATCGAATCCGGATCTTCCGCATAGTAGCCAAACTGATCGCTATCATTCTGTTTCTTCGTCATTTTTCATCTGTTTTTGTGTGCGAATGTCGCAAGAAACCTGTCAGATTCCGTCGATGAAAAATTTCGATCAGTTTTTCTATTACAGAGGTGACCAGTCCCCTGACCAAGCACGCCGAGCTGCCGTTGCACCACCACTTAGCTAATAGCCCCGCACATTTTCTATGGCAGTAAGACTGGTTGATTTAATGGGTCAGTCTAGTTGCGATAGCGTGCCTTAGTCTCTGACAAACCATAAACGTGTGCGTGCAGTTTAGTTATCACGGATGCTGTCGCCTTAAAACACACGAGTGTACCCATCGTAGTCATCATGAAGATGTAGAAGAAACGGCAACACTTCGCTAGCAAGAGTGTTAAAATAAGCATGCTGATTCACGTTCACGACAGCCTGAATGAGTGTACCCAAATCACGGTACCGGAAACACAAGCAAATCATCACAGGATCACCTCTAACCTCAACTACTACATCCTCCAGATAGCGGGTTGATCACCCCATTGGGCCGTAGTGCACTCGAAGCCTTTTATCATTTTTAAAAGAGCCAAACTGCAACTTTTCGGACCACATAATATTCCTCCAGTCAGTTACTGCCCATTTTCGCGTTGTTTGGGCCACTGAAGTCGCGTAGCTTCGTCTCCCCTGTGAGCAATGGCCTTTCTCGTGGTACTCGACTCCAGATAACTGTTACATTCAGTTCCCTTCGCCAAGTTCACTCGGAAACTGGTTGAAGTGCACGAGCATTCACAGGCAACAGCGACTCCTGCTCGATATGAAACTGTTTGTCAAGGTGTGGGCCTTCTCTACTATCCTGGTAGTTACAATCTTTTTATAACCACTGCCCGTACGCTGTGTTACGTCGCTGCCTTGGTACACCATAGTGGTATGGGCTCTCTACGATCCTGGTAGTTACAATCTTTTTCTAACCACTGCCCGTACACTGTGTTACGTCGCTGCCTTGGTACACCATAGTGGTATGGGCCAGTGATAGTGAAGGCTATTTGAATCGTATTCGGAGCTGTTACCGGCTGTTAGTTCAAATAGTTGCCGAGATATCATTACATTGGAATAGTGCCATCAGCCCGGTTAAACCACTGTATCACATATCTCTGTTTATCATAGTTGTGGTATCTGCTTCTACTCAAGAACGAAATGATCGCAACAAAATGCGTAAAACTTGAGACGGAATGCACGGGCACAGTGCCTTCGTGCCACGTGACGTCGGTAAGATGCCAACAATGTCATTTATCTTTGACCTCGGAAGAAAAATCTAAGGTGTCGGCTCAGGGAAGTGAAAAAAGTCAGCCGTTCATCCAAAGCAACACCTCCCGGATATTGTTGGAGACAGGCTGCAGAATATATTGCGCTATGAGCTCTGTAATCACTACGCCGTTAATAAATGTTGCTGATTGTCAGAAACTGAATGTTCTCTAATACTTATGGAAGCCACTATATTAGAAAACTGACGTATCTGTCGGTATTTAGTGATTCATCTATGGAAAACAGAAATACAAAACGGTCATCTCCACCATCACTTTCGTATTGAAAATGAGGAATGTCTTCAATTACGAAATGTATAAGCGGTTGAATCAAACGAATATTCTACTGTTGTTGGGAGCACTGCAGAAGTTAATATCAGTACGTCTTGCGTGTATTTCTGTCTTGTGGAAACAGCATCAACTACACATCCAGTTTGGGAAATATTCGTGGTTGTGACTTTAGAAATCTGACCTGGTCTTTATACTTTTCGAGACATAACAAAGCACTTAAGCGATTTTTAAGGACGTAGTATTTAATAAGCAGTCTCACTTGCACAGTAACATTTATCAAACAATCAGTTCTGTATTTCTAGCATCCATTTCTTAGTTTTCTACGGCAAGATAAAATCTAAGATTACTGATATAAATGTGAAAACTCTACAAGAAATGCACTTAATAACCCAGCAGTAGAATTATTACGATGCGTTGAACCCCCCACAGTGTCACTTTTTATCGAACAGTACACCTGTAAATTATCTAAAATCTTAGATGCAATTGTCATTTTAACTCATCTTCCTAATTATGGGTGTTATAATTTCAAAAACAGCTTACTACTGCAAACTCTTTGTAGACTCGTTGTAAAATATCACTGATAATTGCGTTTTAGCATGTAGATTATTTTGGTTCTCTAGCCTAAGTGACATCAAGCACACTTCGTTTGGTGTATCGTCGGATATTTACAGTTCCGTTTTTATAATGCATAGATGCACTGACCTCAGACAAACAATGCTTATAGCACGACGCCCAACGTCGACGGAGAACGTCGGTTTCTTTTTAGTGAGAAACATATCGCTTTCTCAAACCTAAGTTTATGATCTCATGCAGTAGGGCGGCCTCAGATTTGTTCAGATTGGTGTCCTGTTGAATGGTGTGTCTTAACAGTGAGTGCAAAACTCGGAGAACAATCAGAACTCCGGCGACGACCGAGCGTGGCTGTTGCGTGCCAGACGGCGCTGAAGACGAGGAAGGTGCCTCGGACATCTTCGAGACCTCTCCTCAGAACTTCTTGAAAATGACGCCGTAAGGTGCTTCACTAGCTGCGTGACTTGCTCTCGATTCCTCTATGATTGCCAACGAAACCGACAACAGAATAGAAAGATCGACACACATTTGATCGACACGACTTCTCTGTTAATGTGCACCGGCCATGTAGCAACACCACTCAGTCTTTGCTGGACGAATGGCTATCCTTCGTTTTTATTCCCCAGTTAATAAGAGTTGTTGAACGAAACATAGCACTACACTAGTTTAGGACCGCACTATAGCATGGATACACAAAATTCAGATTTGAATTTTTTTTCTTTTTCTTTTTGTGTGTAACGGGAAACTAACCCTCGACACTGGGCGTCGTGTGAAACACGGGTAAGCAATATTTGCTTGGGGTAATACCATCCAATCATTCAAAACGCAAGTTGCAAATATCTATCGAAATAACATGCAAATAAGCCAGACAACTCTTAGAGGAGATTCCCTGTATAAGTAGATTTCTTGTACTATTTGCACGTGAATGTCAGTGACGATAAATTTCGCTCTGTTGAACGAAACTTGAAAATAGGTACTTGACATCTGAAAATGGACGTTAAACACGAATAAGTGGGACTGTGTATTACATATCCTGAGCGTTTCCTATTGCTGTGTGCCATTATGACAAATATTTCATAATTTGTGTCCCTCGTCCAATACGTGTGTGTTGTTAAGTTTTGAGTCCTTACGATTGTGTGGAATAATTAGTCACAAATAAATATGCGTTACACTAACCCGCTTTGGATTGCTTAAAAGCTAGTCAGGAGCATTATCCGTTTCATAATAATTAGATTTGTAAAAGACGTACGTGAGATCTGCTGCAAGCACCACTGAAACTCAGTTGCTTGTTTTTTTTTTTTTCCTAGCTGGTGATTCTCAGTACATTCAATATCGATGTAATTAAATTCATATTCTGCTCACAAGACAGGACCGTTTAAAATAAGAGTTATCGGAAAGTGAAGAATGTTAATAATACTTCCAATAACAGTACGTCGCAAACTCTCCAAAATAAATAGTGAAATATAAAGGCTGTTCAGTACCTCATCCTAGAAGAATTTGTATCAACAATGACAAGCTTAGGGATTTAGCTGCAGTCTCTGGAAACGCTGAGATATTTGTAATGTAAGGAATACTTAGTGTTACTGCAGGCCGAATTATTGGGGATTTCAAGCTAAGGCTGGAGGGTGCAACATTTCACAGCTACGAAAACTGTTAGCTCACCCACATAAGCCCTCCAACCGAAGTTACGCATTGGTAAGATCCGTGGCCTTAGACTATACCTGTAATGTGTTGTTAGGTGTTCTTCACTCAGACTAACTCTCTTAGCTACTAAAAGATTTAGAGTCTTGTCGGCTTCCACAGGGACAAGTTAATGAGAGATAAACTGTGGAAGCACTGATAGGATGTTATGCTCTTTACCGCAATACTGAATATGAGCTATTACGCTGATATACTCCCTCACAATCGGTAAACTCCAGAAGACTAATTGTTTGCTTTTATCTGCTATGAATCTACTGGTCTTCTCCGCTTCCGTTGATATCCGAAATAGGCCTATGTTTCGCAATAATGTCCTGTAGTCTTTTATGGACAACGGAAACTGAGAAACAGCTACCAGCTATTGAACGGCAAACCGTCGAAAACTAGTAAAACTGCAAAGAAAAGAGAAGTGGGCTTACTGGTAATAACAAGTAGTTCTTTGTTTCATACATGCATTAGCTAGACTGAGGCTCTTAGGTGAAAAATTAAGATTACTTACGCCAGTATTCGAGTGCTTACTGTAGGCATCTTTTGGAGACTGTCGCAGAAATAAATATTTTGGATCAAATGGTGCCACGATCACTGTTGTTAATTCCATTTCAAAAAACAGCGCCTCTCATTTCTGCATGTGAAACGATGTTAGAGCTTAATGAGTACTATTTCCGGACAAAAGTTGGAGTTTCCTTCAGAAGAAGGTTAGAGTTTTTGCTTCATTACTATGTCATCAGTCAAACGAAACGGAGGAAATTACGAAGATAATGGCTTCTCAAACAATACGGTATCTGCTATCAAATTCGAAGTCAATTGATCGATAAAGACAGAAATATTGACTCATCTTTTTATTTCAAGGAGAATAATTTTAACAACAAGCACTGATGTTGGTCACGGCAAGTGGACTTCCAATAAAAATTTCTGACACGTTGTGAATTTAGAATAGAAAAGTATGCGTGCCGCGTTACTCGTAAATTTACCACAGACAAACGTTCCTCCAGACTGACCTTCTATTATGTGGAATTTGCTTTCCTTGCTGCATAGACTGCCCGTTTGGAGTACATGTTTACAGGGCACAGGTAACGGAAAAAGGAAAAGGTATAATCTGTTCCGAGACCCTTACAGCAGAGACACAGTACGTGGCTGTCGGCGTGCGGCTGGCAGGCGGCAATCCGCGGAGGCAGAGCAGCCGCAGCCGCGGCGTCGCCGCTGGGGGCTCGCCGTGACGTCAGCGGGAGAGCAGGTGCCGCCCCCTGCACCGCCTGCACCAAACGTAAGTGCTGGCTGGCTTGTCTCGCTTGCTTGGCGCCATCTCCTTCCTCACCGGCAGCGACAAAGCGAGTGGACTATTCACTCACAATCTCATCTCGGCCTCTGCCATGCCCGAAAGAAGGCACCAGCCAACATAATATTCCAGCCGAAAGCTGGGCTCTTAACGAAATTGCGGAGCCTAGACGAAATGTTCTTTCAGACGCATCCATACAGTTGTGCTGCTTACGTTATCAGGACGAAAATGAGCTGTCGTATTCGCAGCATTGCCCCTCTGGTGAAGAAAGATCCTAGTAAACAAGTTACAACTTTAAGTATCAGGAGGATCAAAAACAATCGAAAATTGATTAACTGGTGCTTAAAACACGTATCAGTAGCATATTACAAAACATTTCATATGAAATTTTTTTTCTAGTAAAGATATGAGGGAAGATATGTGTCAACACTTCAATAATGCTAAGCAGTCTGACGAGAGAAATGCGCCCATCGCTTATGGAGTTGTAAGAGGAGATCCTTAGCTTCCCCGTCACAGATTTAAATTTCCAGTACTTGCCTCCTGTAGTTTCTGTTTAGTATAGTAAATCCTTATAGAGATTGACGATAGTTCTCACACAACATTTGTCAAGATCGCAGTGTGTTTATTCCTTATAATTACAACACTTTTCAGTCATAGCCATCATTAGATCTAAACCTGATAGCAAACCATTGCTACCTAATGCAGAAATTGCGTAGTGCCGAACATCGTAATACTGTTATTAAACACTAAAATAAAGTTAGGTACACTTAAGATTGTCATAAAATGTATTGAATTTTAATGTGAGAAGTGGCGAACACAATGTTAATGAGGGAAACAAAAGTGTTTTCACATTCTTCCTCCTGTTTTGCTTTCGACACCTAACTTGGTCTGTTATATAATAATTTTTCTCATAATGCGGGGCTACAGTCATAATATTTTTTTTTTTTTAAGTCAGTACCGCCTTTAGACTGTTGTTTATTTGCAGTGTTACATTTACACTTACTCGATCATTATTTCTGCTTCAAAGTACCATTATCAAGTGTTTTAAGTTTTATCTTAGGCACTGTGTAACACTTAAAACACTCCAAATAAACAACAGTCTAATGGCGGTACTGACTTGAAAGGAAAAAAAGGTGGTCTGTTATAATTTGTAATTTTATATTTTACGTTTCAAAAATTAACAGAGTTTTAATTATGCAGGGTGAGTCAGTATTGCCACCTGGAATAACCCCGAAAGTACGATAGTAGCTGAAAAGTTTGTGGGACAAATGTTGCATGGGACAACGGGGACCATAATGTGACATTGGTTTTTGTTGCTAGGTGAGATCACGCCAGAGATATGAAGGTCAACTTTGTTTTTTGCTTTTTTAAATGGGATGCTATAGTTTGGTACTTACTTTCTGATAGCGGCTATCGATGTGAATACAATGACGTGTAACAGTAAGGTCTTTGAAGGTCAACGAAGGTCACAAAGGTGACATGAACGTCCATTTACAGAAGGTGTTCGAAGTGATGACCATTGGTATCAACGCAGTGCTGCAATCTTCTTATCAGGGATTGAGTGGTATTCCTTATCACTTCGGCACTTATCGAAGCACATGCCCTGACAATTCTCTCTCGTATATCGTGCAAAAAGTAACGGCGTATCCATCTAGCGTGCCATTGACATGTAAACACCATTCGATGGTTTCGCAATACAGCACTAATAGGAACGGTAAGACTAGTATCGTCGAATCAAGCGAATGTGAATGACGTATTCCTTCGAAGAACAAGTCGATATGCTTCTAATTTAAGGAGAGTGCCAATGAAATACAGCGAGAGCTGGAGACTTATATGCTGAAAGTTATCCTCAACGTACTCACCCTGCACGTCCCACATTTAAATATCTGTATAATAAATTGAGAACAACTGGATATTTAACGCACCGGAAACGAATCCGGCAAATGAAAGTTGTTAACGAGGAAACGGAAATTGATACTCTTGCCACTGTGGTTCGAGATCCTCGTGTTAGTTCGCGTCAAATCACAAGGGAATCTGGCTTGAGCCAGTGTAGTGTTGTTCGTGTTCTGCATCGCCATAAATATCATCCTTACCATATCAGTCTCCACCAAGAATTAACTGGTACGGATTGTATGCGTTGCACTGAATTCTGTCGTTGGGCTCAGCTTCAGATTCAGAGGGATGACACATTTATTAATTTTATTTTATTTACTGACGATAGAACCATTGCATGACATTCATTACTGGGCAACTGAAAACCCATGTTGGCTGTGGCAAGTTGCACACCAAAAACTGTGGCTGATGAATGTGTGGTGTGGGATTCTGGAGCACAGAGTTATAGGCCCCTGTTTCATCGAAGGAAATCTTAATAGTAGGACGTACACCACATTCCTGCAAGAAACATTAGGTCTGTTATTGGAAGAAATGACATTGGGAACAAGGAGCACATTTTTCGCTGATGGCTAGAAATGACTTGCAGAGACAATTCCCATATCGTTGGATTGGACGCGGAGCAGATGTGTCGTGGCCGGCTCGTTCGCCAAACTTGACGCCTCTGGATTCTTTCTCGTGGGTATTCGTAAAAGCCATTGTTTATGAAGACGTTCCAAGTAGACCTGAACATATGCAAGTGAAAATTGTCTGAGCATGTGCTTCGATAAGTGCCGAAGTGATAAGGAGTACCACTCAATCCCTGATAAGAAGATTGCAGCACTGCGTTGATACCAATGGTCATCACTTCGAACACCTTCTGTAAATGGACGTTCATGTCACCTTTGTGACCTTCGTTGACCTTCAAAGACCTTACTGTTACACGTCATTGTATTCACATCGATAGCCGCTATCAGAAAGTAAGTACCAAACTATAACATCCCATAAAAAAAACGTAGCAACAAAAAAACAACTTCATCTTATGGCCCCCGTTGTCCCATGCAACTCTCGTTCCACAAACTTTTCAGCTCCTATCATACTTTTGGAATTATTCTTGGTGGCAATTGTTAGTGACTCACCCTGCATAATACTTCACTTTGCAATCACGGTGGCTATTTTTATATTTTATTTTATGAACGTTTCAAGGTACCGAAACAAAGTTTGCGAAAAACGTTAATAGGCAGATGATGATATAATTTTGTTGTACTGTGGGTAATACAATTAACTGAAACACCCTGGCAGATTAAAACCACGTGCTGGACCGAGAGTCGAGCTCGGTACCTTTCACTTTCCTGGCAAGTGCCCTGCCGACTCAGCTACCCAATTACGACTAATGACACGTCTTCACTATTGTACTGTCTCCAGTACCTCTTCTCCTATCTTCCGAAGTTGCACGCGAAAGGCAGGTTTCGTAACAATATAGATATTCTGATTACGTGTCACAACATTCGAAACTGGAAACTGTCAAAAGCCCACCAAATGTGATAGAGAAAATTGTTGATAAAAAGTATTTTTTTCAAATAGGTCGCTTGCTCCAGTTTGCCAAAATATCAACGATACTCGTCAATGACGGCGTTGAAACTTTTTGCCAAAGTATTTGAGAAATGTGCTTAAACTGAAAGTCGAGTCTGGCATTATCGGTTACTGCAGTGTGATCTTTGCCAAGTTGGGCACTCACGCCAACATCTGCTGTTATACCCAGCAAGAAGGTTACGCCTAAATCTTCTTCTTTTTTGCTTCTGCCTTATCCCGCGGTTTCGCAGGGTCGGCATCGTTAGGACAGATTGGGCAAGGCTGATGTTAAGGGGTGGCTGGATGCCCTTCCTGCAACCACCCCGTACCCTCCCCCCTCCCCCCCCCCCCCTATCAGCATCTAGTGTAATCCATGGACGAGTGTGAACGTGTTTAGATGTCTGCGAGTCGTATAACTGAGGCGGTAAGTGGAGACCAGCCCAATATTCACCTAAGGGGTATGTGGAAAACCGCCTAAAAACCACATCCAGGCTGGCCGGCACACTTGCCCTCGTAGTTAATCCGCCGCGCGGATTCGATCCGGGGTCGGCGCGCCTACCCGAGCCCAGGAAGCAGCGCATTAGCGCCCTCCGCTAACCTGGTGGGTAAGGTTAGGCGTAATACAATACGACAAAACGTAGTACCACTTGTGCCTATTTGATATGATATACGCACACGTTAAGCTCCGATAGTTGTAAATGTAACTGTATGCTAACGTCTGGCGTATCAGAAGGGGTTCAAGAACACTATTCCAAATGTATGAACGAACTCACGTGAACCTCTGGAAACAGGTGAATAGTCGAAACTGCTTGGTAAATGGCGCCACCTGGTACGAGTGCACGACTTGCAGGTGTTTACACAGCAATAGGCAATAGTGGCCGCCTTGCCTGTTGTGGTGTCACCGCCGGACACCACACTTGCTAGGTGGTAGCCTTTAAATCGACCGCGGTCCGTTAGTATACGTCGGAGCCGCGTGTCGCCACTGTCAGTGATTGCAGACCGAGCGCCGCCACACGGCAGGTCTAGAGAGACTTCCTAGCACTCGCCCCAGTTGTACAGCCGACTTTGCTAGCGATGGATCACTGACAAATTACGCTCTCATTTGCCGAGACGATAGTTAGCATAGCCTTCAGCTACGTCATTTGCTACGACCTAGCAAGGCGCCATTATCAATTGCTATTTATCTTGTGATGCATGTACCGTAAGAACGATGTTCCCCAATTATGGATTAAAGTTAAGTATTCCAACAGCTACGTACTTTATTTGCTAGACTCAATACCTTTAACAGTCCCAGACCTCACGCCAGCCCGCGTGAGCTTAAACGCGTGCCTTTCGGCTTCATCTCCTAGTGGCTTGGCTGTCTTGCCAAGTCACAACACCTGTCATTTTACATTTCTCTCTGATACTTTGGCGAGAAGTTTCAATGTCAACATTAGCAACTGTTGTACCACTGTACTCGTGTTTTAAAGACCTTCCAAACGCCGTTGAGAAGTTCACCGTTCCATTAAAGAAACAGGTTTTATTCAACATCTACGGTTATACAGGAATTAAGAGTATTACCCAGCCAACAACATTACATGCCCCTCTCTCTACTATCATTGGCGAAAACGTCCTTTCTATGTCTTGAAACCCTTGCAAAATGAATGAGTAAAAGCTTTACGCGATTCATCCTGTATTGTATACAGAGGGCGAATGTCCATGTCTTTCTAAATTGCTTAATGCACTCTTACGTGGCTTTTTCTTATGACTAAGGCTTTTATGTTTATTGTTTAAACTATGCGCCTATGCATATTTGACTGTAGCGGCAAATATCATGAACAGTATGCTGCTTCAAAAGCAGTACCTCTGATGGGCACCTAGCACCTGCCGTGGTCACTTAATGCTCGATTACGGAGAGTGCTAAGTAACGAGCTTCCACTGCCTTATACTGTCTTAGACAAGAACATAGTGTTCATCCTTATTCGTTTTCTGGAATGTTTAACCGAAAGTTGCAAATTTTCGTATCTGAATTTTCACAAGCTGCGACACTGTCGCGAGAAAACAGTGACCCGTGTATGCAATAAGTTTCCTTTAATTTACGTCTGAGGTCACAAACTTTTTGTTAACAGATTACCGGTTTCGGCCTTTAACGACCATCATCAGATCTGTTTCATAAAAACAAAGTCCTAATTAACATTTGACGATGCCCCTATGGCTCCAGTACATTAGGACTTAGTTTTTATGAAACAGATCTGATGATGGTCACTAAAGACCGAAACCGGTAATCTGTTAACAAAACGTTTGTGACCATAGACGTAAATTAAAAGAAACTTATTGTACGTGAATTTGAACGCGAAGCAGTCTCCAAGGTATTTAGTGATAAAGAAGTGTAACAACAGTTACAGAAATTTTTTCTGCCCTTAATACTGTATGTAGCATTTTTTATACAAACTGAATGTCAAATTAGTAATAGCTTTATAATTTCCAAAGGGATAGTTACTCACAACAGCACCATCAGAAACTCTTTGAGGCTGTTGCATATTGTAAATAAAACTCATTAAACTGCATGTGAGGTTATTGTTTTATGATTGTGATGCAGAACTGGAATTCTATAAAGAAATAAGTAATGGTGAGTATCTCCCTTGTCTCTCATGTCCGTCTCTATGAGAAAAAAGTCTATTTATTCGTCTTCTATACCGGGTTCGCTTCTCTTGTTTATAAGCCGTCAGTAGTCGCAATTGTTTGCTAACGTTTCTTCCATCTGTGCCGTTGCGGGATTGTGCATAGTTTTCTTTTTCTAAAAATTTACTCCTTTTATTGGGCTTGGGCGTAATGAACGGTATAAAAGCGAAATACATACGCAGAGAATACAAAAATAAAAATAGTTTAAACAATCGTTTGAGGTTATTTTGCTGTATCTACATAGGCATCATACTTACACGTAAAGAATATTGATGTGATACCGGTTATAGGCAAAGCTATAAACGAACAGGAAATCAACAGACACTGGGCAACATGCATCTTGCCTTTAGCGTTTACATAGACACAAGTAGTATACCAAATTTCTTAAGTACACGTTACTATTTCGTATAAATCAGAAAGGGCTTTTTGTAAAGGGTTTTCGAAATTTCCCATTACAGATTTCTAGTATTTGTAGAGGGGAGTCAGTACATAAGATATTGGAAACGTAACGTTTCCGTTCTACGACGGTTTCAGCCCAGATGTTTAAGTGATCCACTTCTGCTTGAGAAACCGAATTAGCCGTGACACAGTACAGTTATTATGTAACGATTCGAAAGGAAACATAACGAAAGATCCACTTGCACTTTTGTGTTTATTAACGCTCAAGCATTACGTGTTTGCATTATTCCAAAAGAAAAAAGAGCCCAGCATACTGTACGTACAGAATAGTACCGGTATATAAAGACAACTACTCTATTTAGAGACCACCAACGTTATTACAGACATTGCATCTATGAAGCATGTTCTGGTACACACTTTCTAGCCCATCTAGTGTCTCTTTAATTTCTAGTGCAGCAGCTAGAGCTCTTGCCAGATGATCGTAAATTAAAATTTGCGTAGGACCCCCTCAAGAACAGTCCACAGGAATTAAATCTGGCGATCGCCCTACACTACTGCATACCACGAAAAGCAGCTCTGAGACCTTTCTCTTTCCCCGAGCAGACGTGGACGCGTTACACATCTTAATTCAAACCGTCGTAGGACTGAAACGGTACGTTAACGGACATGTGTCCCAGTTCAGGATATTATGTACTTACTCCACTCTACAAGTTCTAGAAATTTATGACGAGAATTGCCGAAAATACTGTATTTGAGTTTCTTAATGAGAGTGCCTACTGGTGCCTTCATTTTTACAAAATTTTCCAATAAGCGATTTTGCTGTGCTCCACAAAACTGCAGGCAAACAATAGGTGGTTAACATCTCTTTCTCCTATCTTCTGGCAGTCACAGAAACGGTTATCATTGCTGCCTATTCGATGTAAGTGCGAAGGAGGGGAGATTGTAATTAATGCATAGGATGTAGCGAAGTACTGACCTGGTCATTCTCACTGCGGGCAGTTTCTTCGTCCGTAAATTGAGAACCGAGTATGGGAGACTGTCGCTCTTCACAAGGACAGAAACACTGGCTGTCTTCGCCAAGCGGTCGATCTGTGTACTGTTACCTGTATAGTTCGGTATGGACGCGAAGTGAAGAGCGTTAAATGTGTACGCGATTGTTCTCAATAGGGTGTACTGGACTGTATACGACAGTGAATACACTTCCACCGCGAAACAGATGAGAAGAAAGGACCACACAAAATCGCCACTGAAATAGCTTCCAAAAATTTCACAAGTGAAATCTGACATGGAAAGAAATCTCTATTTCTTCGAAGATTCGGTTCCCAGTCATAAAAAAATTTAACGTACAAGAAAAGGTGGATGATGTACAAAATGATGAACTTTCAGTTGGTTTGTTCCCAATGTTCTTTCCTGCACCTTTCTGTGCCCAGCAACTGCTTATACTTCATGTGTAATGGAGAAAAGCTCATGAACGCCACTTCGAATACTCGTAGAACACATCTTCGTGACCTTTCCTTCGCCTTCTGTTCTGTCTTCGCCAATCCCACGGGGCTGCGCGAAAACTCTGTAGTCGTAACAGTGGAACTGAACGCAAAAGTGAGTTGCTTCCAATTTCGTTGGGACTGCCGTTACTCCCTGCTGTGTTCGCTAAGCATTTAGACGCTGAAAGAGCGCGCGCAGCTGTTAGCGCACTCTCTTATTCCTTGGGAACGTACGTCTCTCTGGGAGACACCGTTGGCATAGACACCCTGTCGGCTACACACAGTCAAACTGCTGGGTCGTCCTTTCCGTCGCTTGTATAACGACCGCACTGGAAATTTTTCTGACTAACGGAAAAGGTCGCGTTGGCTTAAGGTCCCAGTTGTGAGGAACGTGATAGCTCGTTAGAGACACGTTACAGTGATATTAACTTTCCGGCAAGCTATTCCCGTATTATAAACAATTCCACTTGTTTGTCTTACCTTATTTTCTTATGTTAGAAACTCACAGTTGCCATTACAGTAACAACTACTACTACACATATTGCAAATCATACCATCATCGCAGTTGAGCAGGCCAGTAGGAATATGAGTCTGAATATCAACCTGGAGAAAACAAAACTTATATATCCTGGGAAAGCACTAAGGAGAACACGTAGCCATTAATAACATCAGAAAATTACACTTCTCTATGCATTTAGCGATTTAAATACCTCGGATCGAGAGTCGCCCACTCAACAGTCTCTTATGAAATCACACGGAGATGAACAGCGGAGAGCATGTCCTATTTTGCATGAAAAACTATTTTTCTCAAGCTCTTTAACTCGAATAATCAAATTAACGGTTTATAGACACTTACAAAAGCAGTACTGACATATGCCTCGGAAACAGCCGTTCATGTGAAAAGACGTTTGCCCTGGCAACTAAGTCATTAACATCGAAAGGTATTGGAGTGCTGAGTGTCTATGAGACGAAGGTACTTCGAAGAATCGTTGGGGCAGTCTGTGGAAGAGGTAGATGGAGGAGGCCGTAATGTCATCAGCTGTGCACTGTTCATTGAGATCAGCCCGTTAGAAAAATTGTGAAATTAGCCAAATTGATATTTGGTGAAGGGGAAGCGGGGGACAATGGTGGGAAGGACGGGGTGGGGAGTTGAGGAGGGCCACGTGGCAACGATGAGTGATACGGAGGGAGATAAGTGAAAAGAAAAAAAATATTACTTGCGTATCCGGGGGTCAGACTGTGGAGACGTCTGAGAACCGGGTAGATGGAGTCATGGACGACCTGCATGAAATGCTTTTTATAACAAGCTAACACGCGCGGCTCTGGCTGTAGTAAGCTTCTTTATCAAAATCACGACCGGTTTCATGCCAATTTTGGCGCCCCCTCTTGTGATATAAACAGGGATTAGTAAACAAGTATTTTACATTTTTATCCTTCTTATATTGGCTTAGTAAATATTTTAAAATGTGTAGAATAGTCCTCCGTATTAGGTACAGCATTGTCTTACGCTGTCTTGAAGCCTCTCCCCGTCCTTCACGTCACTAAAAAATTAAAACCCGCTAGAAGGGTTTGTCAAACTGATAAAAAGGGGTGTCCCTAAAACAAAATAAAAAAGTAATTGGTGCGGAGAAAATAAAATAGGCGCTGCAAAGCGTGCGAGGAAGTGTATGATCACCAATAAGAACATATATTATCAGCTGGAGGCGATGCGGTCTCGGCCATACGGAGCAATGGACTTTGCCATGTGCCCGTGGTATCCAAAAACCATGCGAGACGGCTTGTGCACCGAACGGCGAAGCGTGAAAGAGAGAGAGGTACTGTACATAAAAATAAATTACAATTTAAATCAATAAGTGATGTAAAATGAGGAAGACTCGTGGATAGAAAATTACTACGGTAAATCGCCTATGATGCAGACTGTTAATATTTGTAATGGACATTGCATGACGCAGTGGAAAAACGAATGGAGAATTTGTAAATAGTAAAGGTTTTTACGTGCAGCAAAATACGTTGTGGAAATATAAGAACAGTGGAGTAACTGGTTAGGTGGTGAAAGTTTGCTAAAGTCTTCCTATGTCTCAGTTCTGTCTGGGTGTTCAAGGAGATCACAGGAGAATGTTGTTAGGCTTGCAAAATCACTAGCTCTTCTAAAATATTAAGGTTATTACCCATATTCTCCAAATATATGATTTGCATACTGTTGTATATGTCCACGATCTGATGTCCTGTGCAGCATAAATGAAGAAAATGGGTTGTAGAGGATGGAAATATCGAACGCTGGATCGTGATAACTGTCGGAGACTTGTTGAAGAGGGCAAGGTTCAGAATGAACTATCGAGCAGCGAAGGAGAAGAAGAAGACCAGTCATCAAGATACAGAGTTTCATTTGCTTCTCCTTCTGTTTTTTCTGTCTGTGTATTACGTCTGGCAAGAGAAGAACCCTGACAGTTGGAAGCATCGTTGCCAATTTTACAGCGCGAGCTGCACATAGCTACCTTCAGTAGTACAGCCCGAAACCCACAGCTCTCTGTGACTGAGCAACAATGAGGCATTTCCATAGAAACGTAGTAAAAGAAACCGCAATACGTTACAGGCCGTGGAGGGCGCGCGAAGCAGACGTTAACTGTCAGGCGTCTTCTGTCGGCGTACGGAGTTCCTGTTTCTTCCGTCACGCGATCGAGCATCCGACTGAGGTACGTTTCGTACAAAGCCAAGCACCCGTAGATTAATGTCTGCTTCTCAGTCATTCTCAGTAAATAGCTCGTGCCATCCGTTCTCCTGACTTTATTCGTCACAAGCTGTAGCGTTGTAAAATCATCACGATTACTTTATTAATACTAAGGGAACACTATTCGTGTCACCAATTTTTATTTTGTTTGTAGTATCTATCGCGTAGAATTTTTACGTCAGTAAATTTATTGCAGGTCGTTCAGGCTCCGTTTAAGATTGCAGCTTCTAACATGTGAGAAGGTTTTATTGCAAAACTTTTTAGAAACCAGCGAAACTCCGCAGCATTCTGCAGACTGTTTACGTCACAAAGCAAAGGAGAAATAAAGCAGTAAAAAAATCTTTGTTTAATATCAAAAGTCACTAGATGGCGAAGAAAGTCCACAGGGGTAAAACAAAATGTGCTAAAATTGCCTTCGAGCTGTCTGAACGACTAAATTATTGATGGATTTTAATTTGATTGGGAACTTCATTAAGCTCTCAGTACATCCCATTGAAGAACGAAAGTGACCAAGCACGAATGAAACGCCGTTTCCACATGGTGCGTACACTATTACATCATAAAAACACTGATGAGCCCTTAAAACTTGCATATCTTTGCACACATTCGGGAAAACTGACTTATTCCCTATGCTTTGATTCGAAAACTGGTTATAACGAGATCGATGGAAATCAGATTCACGTATACATAACAATATTAGAAAAGAGCCGCATGACCTGCGAAATTTAGGGAAATGGTATTAACTTAGGCAGGCTAAAAATTTGCATGCCACTCATGATGTTCACGGTCTCTGAATACAATGTGGAAACTTATTCAGCTCCAAGGTCTGAGCCAAGCCATAACCCCGTCATATACATCAGTACATCTGTTTACTGCTAGTAAAAACAGGTTTGGGAAGCCATTTCTGATGGAATTGACCAACGAGCAAAACATGTGCAGAATGATGTCGCAGTTCCTCCATTTGGAGTCGGAGTTCCTGTGCCAGTATTGTTTACAGACGTGACATTTCAAAGGGGCGCGTCAAGTGCAGTTAGTTGCGTATTACTTCTGGATATACTCGCCACTGCCACGGCTTAATCAAGCGTACAGGAAAAATTTGCGCCTCAGATGTAACTGATATTTGGAAATATTCTCTACATTTCTATGACGCTACATGATATTTCTATTACTGAAGTAAAAAAAAATCTGTGCACCACTAATTATTTATAGGTCTCTCCATTTGTTCAGTTGTTAGCAAAGAGCTTAACTGTTGAACTGCTGCATATCTTCACACACTACTAGGGAAGGTTTCACTATGAAACAAGTTTACATTTGAAAGCTGGTTCAACACGACCTGAGGAAATCCTCTCGATATAATGAAGTACTAAACTGTTTTACATATTCAGGGATACTCACTTCCCTACTTGTTGAAATTATCAAAATTACAGGATTGTAATTCGATCCTAATATGTATTTTCGGGGCCCGACATCATTTAATCCACGGGAAGCTTGAAGAAAACAAAACCTCAAGACATTCTAAACTTGGCCGTTTATACAAGGACCTAAATACCTCCAGTTTACGGAGATCAATATTAAAAGAAAACGAATTCGCCGAGGATGGACTATATGGTGGTAGAAACAAACTCGTATCAAGGGGTGAACAATGATCTACTTTACATGAGAATCTTCTGTTGACTACTGACGGAGACAGAAACGCCTAGGTCGTTCATTGTAGGATCATCATAAGAATCATTATTTTGCAACTACTATATAGTGATATTATGTGCTGTCATTGCTCTTAGTTGGCGGGATAATCAGCCAGAGATAAGATTTTGAACAAATTCAAGCACTCAGATGGAGACACAGGTTGTAGCAATCCAGGAGAAACTACAGATCTTTCACAATTTTTACGATTTTCGCCTTTTAAACACTCTCGTCACATAAATTTTTTAGTATGTGCGCTAACTGTATTAGACTGTCGTTAGCCCACATCAAGGCGTCATTGTAATCTACATGATGATAATCGAATCCACCTCGTATGAGTTTGAAGAGGTATTCACTGAACGAAAGCTGACAAGTAAACGCCTTCTGTTATAATGAGGACCACCAGTGTCTAAAGTTATGGCGGTGAGATTACTTATGCGACCAGGGCAGGAAAACCGAGATGGTTTCCAAACAGGAGGTCGGGACATATGTACCACTGTCTGTACTTTAAATATAAAAAATCATTTGAGAGAAAAACATAAACGTATTACAATTTAAATTAATTATTATATTTCATAAATTTCTGATTCATTTTGCTGAAACTATTCTCAAACTTTTGAGGCTACAGCTTATAAGAAGAAATTTGATGCCTTTATTTTAACTTTAATTACAAACACATAACAAAAATTTCGAATACAAAAAGGAAAAAGACATCAAATAACTACAAGACTTGAAAGTTTACCAGTTTTTTCCAAAAGTTATCTGAAAAAGGAATGTTTTACCTTTAGATGATACCCTATATCTGGTACTTGCTCAGATGAAGGCCGGCGTTTGATACCTGTAAACTGTTCCCAGAGTGGCCTATTTGCCTGTGCTAGACTGCTTTGTGTGTCCTCCTCCCTTCGTCCGTCAAGTGTTACTGTGCTTCCAAGGTAGCACAATTCCTTCACTACGTCTGCTTTGTGTTCCCCATTGGGGAGAAAATAGCATTATGATACAACTTGTCTAAAACATGGTCTCAGTTAACAGTACACGTCGTGATGGCTCAAGGTCTCTTCAATTTGGAATCGAGGGAAGTGTGGGCTGTAAAAGTTGTAGAGCAACAACTAGGCTCGATTACAATAAGTAGTTGCAAGTGGTTGTAAGCTGCAACAGTTGAAGAAGATGATGAGACTTTCGCGGGTCAGACAGGCTCGGAAACGTGCTTGACAGCGGGCGTCGCACTGAAGACCACAATAACAACAACACGAACCCAGAGGACACTGAGAGAAACAATCTCCATTGACATTTGAACAGGCTACTTGCGGGAATAAGTATTCGCTCTCAACACACACGATATTAGCGCCGAAGTGCAGATGCTGTGTAAATAAACTGCGGAGGGAATCTGACCGCGCTGTCGGTCTGGGAACACTGCGGCCGCGCTAAGCGGGTCTCCGCTCGCCAGTTTAGACTTTCAAATGCGGTGCAGCGCGGGATAAATGAGTTCCGCGACGCACGGTGTTTACTTAAAATCGTGGCCTGTTTATTCTGTCGCCGTGGGCTCGCAAATCCAGTAGAAGGGGCGCCGCAGTCCGCCGTCGGGGCCCCCTCCGTAAACACGGACAGCTCTCTTGGAGCTGGAGCTCGGAGTGGGAGCCACAGGCAGCGGGCGGTTCGGCCCCACTGAGGCGCACACGCGCTGTCTCAATGCTGCCCCACCAGCAGTCCTCCACAATGCTATACGCTCGGCTCAGCAGGTGCAGACTGTGCCCCGTAACTAACTGCTGCTGTGCTTAAAGACGTGTCTAACTGCTCTAACGGTTTACGTCACATCTCGTGCAGTGGCTGGTGCTGTCCGAACTTTCAATCGCGGCGCGATCTAGTGCCGCCTGTTGCAGAGTGGCGTGTCGTGTTTGAGCATTTTTAATGTGCTTCGGGTTACAGTATTAAAAATAACTTTTTAACACTACAATATCTTCCAGGGCACAGGCTGTGGCGTTTACGCCACATCCGTGCCCACGTTTACTACATTTTTGTTGCCATATTTTAACGCACAATATAGGAAGATTTTGCTAAGGTAATCTAGCGAGTGGATAGGATGACAAGGCAGATTCATCGAAGGACGCGCCAGACGGCCTCATGGCTTGAGGACACCCGGGCGAGTGAGTGTCTTATATTGTACTGGAACAGAGAGAGGCAGCCGGGACTCACCTGCAACGCTGGGCGCCAAGAAGCGAATCCTTCGTTATTTTTGTTTACTGTTTAAGTATTAATTTGTAGCTCCAACCGTGCTGATGACGTTACTTTCACTGAGAAGTTGTTAACAACAATTTCAGTATCACTCAATTTATCAGGAAAGGCTAATTACAAATCTTAGTTACTGTCAGAGTTTATTGATGGAAAGGATAGATGAGTTACAAGTGCGCCCTGAGGGGGCAGGTGCCAAACTGCTAATATAGCACAATACTACGAGTGTTGCCCAGAACGTATGAACCGCATTTTTTTTCTACAACAATTACACACACGAAAGTACGGTATTTTATCCAAACACCCTATTTTTCTACGTAATCTCTTTCCCGTTCTATGGCATTCCTCCAGCGCGAGTCAAGTGTGATTATGCCCTGTCGGTACCGACCCTTGTCCTCTAGGTGGAGCCAGTGCTTCACTGTGTTAATCACCTCCTCATCGTCCTCAAAATGTCTTCCAAGAATGGAATCCCTTAATCTGTCCTCGTGAATGACTACGTCAGATCGCTACAACATGTCAGGTGTGGCAGCCGAGAATGGTCTCCCCGGTCGGTGCAAATCGTGGAGCTCCGGCGAACCACCCTCTGATGAACTCACCTTTCGCGCCTAGCGACTAACTGTACTTCTGCCGACAGCAGATGCTCCATAGACTTTGCACAAGCGTTTGTGAATATTCCCCAAAGTTTCTCTCTCTGCAGTGAGAAATTCAATGACAGCACGTTGCTTGTAACGTCCATCACCTACAGACACCATTTTGAAACTGCCCTGCATCTACGCTATCTGTCGGAAGTGACGGAAACGTGGCGCGCTCACTCTGGAGACTTCGAATAGTACATACGTAACGTTTCGCAGTCGTTGCATTTTTCGGCTGAGAAAAAATGTGGTAACCCTCGTAGTCTACGGTCGCCTTCCAAGGAGGTAATACATCAACCCGTGTCTAAAATCTGAACTCATGTAAGGACGGAACAGTTTGCTGAAAAACTGCCTCGGATGACGTGTGATGTAGTGTTATTCCTAGGCGATCTACGATCGGTTTTCGAGGTGGCAACACACGAACAAGTTTGTGAAGTGCAATTCTCGTAAAGACGGAATCAATTGTTAAAGTGCCTCGAAAAACACATTTGTGCGATCTCATGTGCTTTCTAAGAAAGTCTGAAACATTTTGTGACATTTTTGGTGCTCGGGAGCTAATGATTAATTACCGGGAATCTTGTTCTGAACATTAACGACAGACTGGCGGTACAAATAGTTTTTATTAATTTTGCGATTGGAAAAATAAAACAAAATTGGTTGTCGTTCTAAAATTTTACGATTCCATTATGTTTGGCATTTGAAGCCAGCTATCCACTTGTCGCTTTATTATCCACTGTGTATTGTACAAGCGTTAAAGCTCGCGACCGACGGAGAAGAAACCAACTGGTGCAACACGTTGGCTACAATTCAGTTTCGCGAAGTGGCGGGCGGACGCACTAGACTTTCATATGTAAATCACACGTAGCATTACTATGCGTCCTCATGAACATTTTACGGTAGACGGTATTTCTAGAATTCATTCCCCTGTCGTCCGTGATAACGTTACAAAGGCACATGCAAAAACAGCAGCTAACATACAAATGAAAGAAGGCAACCAGATTCAGTCGTTTACAAACTTTGGCTCATCTCGCGATGCTGTCCGTCGTTGTCAACTCCAGCACAGGTCGGACCGCTGTAATTTATCCTTGCTGTTACCGCTACAGTCAGTTTACTATGGTTCATATCGTTTATTAGGCACGTACTTCCAAACAAATTTACCTTTTTTTCAACTGAATTTCAATATTGTATTTTCAAGTAGAGTGAAGTCTGGCAACTTTTTCACTTATTACTGTAATACCTGAACAGTAATCTGAATGTTCATTTGCAGCCCATGTTGTAAAGCATTATTGTCTCTGATAACGCACTAAAATATTGTAATGGGTTCGGAAACAAATAAAGTATTTGAAGGACAATATTTAGTTAAAGTTCACCATAAATGCTTATATATACTTACAAGCTGCATGAGAACTCTTATTGCCGCTGCGGCGTATCGGGATCTCTTGGACCTATCCGAACGCGAGTGTCGTCTGCTCTGACCTGCCAATAACTTCCAAAACGACAGAAAATTGGGCGCACTAAAGCGAGCGAGAAATCATAAAATTATTTACAACGTTCATATTGTGGCTACCATCTTTCCCTGCCGGCGACAGTAAAATTAACCATCCTCCGATCAATAGTAAAATGTACTCATAGTTAATCAACCGTGGTTTACTGTCATAATCATATTCCTTCTTTTCATATGGACTGCACTCTACATGCTTCAAAGAGGACTCCACTTGAAAAGATGGAACCTGGTTATGATAATATATAAAAATTGACTATATAATGTATGTTACTTGATTATGGTGGCATACGAAGACTGACTGTATAATGTGGTACTATTGACACACACACACACACACACACATACACACACACACAAAGAGGCTTTCCCTTTCCCTCCAACCCCCCCCCCCCTCCCCCCCCCCCCCCCAGAGACGGGGCTGTGTTTTCCGCCAGCAGGAAGGAATTGATCAAATAATTCGGTGGTGTACTTTGTCATCTTCAGGTTTCTTCACCACTATTGATGTTCCGAACCCGTTGCAGGAATTTTCCGGTGTTACCGGTTAGCTGAAAACTGTCGAAGACCAATATTGTGCTCACTTAGAAAAGAAAAGGTTTTTCTGTGCTTATTTTGAAGACGTGGTGTTACTGGGAAAAATTTTTCCCGGTACCATCGCCGCTGGATAGGTAGCGATAAAAGGCACAGCATGAGAGGAAGATGTTTACCAAGATATTATTGTCGTGCCGTAGAGGCGGCTTCCCTGTTGTCGTTTGTGTTCCTCGCGCACGACGGCGGCGTGTTTACTTCCTCGATCGCGAGGAGCTGTGAAGCTGGACGTCTGCAGTCTCATTTCTATTGAAACTATTTTCGTTATTAGAGAACTCAAACGTTTATCGGACTTACATTCTTTGGCTAAGACAAGAATGTAACTGAAATCCATATCCTGTTCGCAGTTCTCCTGACGTTCCACTGCTGTTGATTTCACACTTTGTTCTAAAAGCGTGCGACGCTAGTGGTCTTTAATCTGTTCTTTTATTGTCCTCCCAGTTTTGCTTGCATACGCATTTCCACAGTCACAAGTCGCTACATAGACTGCTGCAGTGTGAAGGGAAGGAGGTGCGTCCGTTCTGCGTCGGAGAAAATATTTTATTGCTTTCTGGTTGATAAATCTGGTCTTGCGCTAATTTTCCAAAGAATTTCGCTTATACGGTCGCCGCGGCTAGGAACGAACGGTAGCCTGATAGAGTGAGAAGCAGTTCCTAGTTGTTTTCGTTATCAGTGTTAAAGTAATTTCGTTTGAAGGCCCTATCTATGGACTCTTATTTCACCCTCGGGCAGCCATCGGCATCGTCTTGCGGAGAGCAGCTATCGCCGCACTGACGCGAGTCATACTCTGGCGACGCGTGTGATTGAAGCCTAATCTGCGTGACTTCAGTGAGGCGTGGCTGCACGGACCACAGTGCGGCGCCGGTGTGGATTGGATCGCGACGTGGCTGTCCGCAGCGCTATTGTCAACAACTGGAGAGCGACTACAGAATGGATGGAACACCCACAACCTCTTCTCAGTGCGACAGTCAGCCCAGTGTCAATAGTTGGGCCCTATCAGTTATTTGTCTTAGCCCGCACACACAGCCAGCCATATTGATACCTGGAACGTTTATATTACTTTCTTTAACACTAGTTAAAACTAGTTTGAAGTGATATAACTGCTGGTGCAACAAGGGGACCCTCAAAAACTACTTTTGCAAGACGCAGACTAGAACTGTGGCAGTAACAACCCACAATTTACGCACGAATGACTTCCAACTCACCATCTGCAACGGTTCTATCTGCTTAGTTGACACATTCAAGCATCTACTAACCATCCAACGAAAAACCCACAACAGACTAAAACTAATAACCAGCCGAACATGGGGAATCTGTCTCGCCTTTCTTATCTGTGCACCAACTCGCACTGGGATCGTCTACAAGTTTATTAACTTCACTTCTCTCCTCTGCCGTGCTGAACAACTTCGGATTTCCTACACTTCCCACAGTGTTGACAGCAACCATCCTATTATTTCACACTCTTGTACTCTGCCGCCCTTGTATCAACACATCTTTGCAATGTTGGAACTGCACTCTCTCCACATTCTGCCCCGATGAAACTTTAACTTCCTTCCCCAACTGACTATTAAATCAGCTCAGAGCTCTACCCATTCTTCTAGCTTTAGCAGAACACTTATTTTCTTCTAGATGTCACGACTTCTCTCCGTCCGCTTCCTTATTTTCATAATTACCTTAACACTTGATTCGTTGTACTCCTCCCCAGCTCTTGCA
Source organism: Schistocerca piceifrons (assembly GCF_021461385.2). Classification (NCBI taxonomy): domain Eukaryota; kingdom Metazoa; phylum Arthropoda; class Insecta; order Orthoptera; family Acrididae; genus Schistocerca; species Schistocerca piceifrons. The sequence goes on along the minus strand of NC_060144.1, from coordinate 2,282,350 downwards.
TCGCATTTCTTCTCCACAATATTCTCCCTTCAAAAACTCTCCTATTAACTTCTCACTTACAGTGACTCATCTAGTGAAGTGAAGTGCTCCAAGACTATTATCAGTTCATTTTAAAGAAGATAACGATAATTTGCTTTAAATTTTCAGTACGAAGCCACCTGTTTTAGTTTTTTTAATAACGTATTAACAAATAACTAATTTTTAAATTTTTTAAAGAACTATTCGCATGGCGGAAGAGTGGCAGTACCCCGGTGCCAGGAATGGGAGAGAGAATGAGAACACAATGGAGGATATAGTATATATAAAACTGCTTCAGAGGAAAATCGAAAAAAGACAACGATCTTAGTAAATATTGATTTTCTTTCCCAACTATAAATTTTTCTTCGTAATTTTGCGGTTACGTCAATATTAAAAAAAATACTGTGGCAGTGTTTTGTTATTTCGTATTATTGTAACTTCTACAGAGTGTCCTCTATACGTCAAATCTGGAATTTGCGCCTCATATTAGGAATTACGTATTTACCGAAACTACGTCACGAAAATTATTTTAAGCACTTGTTGTATGGAGAGTCACTGATTTCAATCAGTGCTCGTATCAAAGACAAAACTACATTTTCCTTTCATTATTTTTAGAATTCCGTACCTCAGTTGGTAATAACGGGACCTTTATAGAATCGCTTTGTTTCGTGTCTGTTTGTTTGCCTGTTAAGAATGCTTTTGCTCAGGAATTGGTAGATGCATCAGGTTGATATGTGTGTCATATACTAAGGCCTACAGGCCGTGGCAAGTGCAAAACAAAGCTTCCAAGTTAATGCAGTCAAAAGATACCGTCATTTATGTTACATATTTTGATACTCGCAAACTGACTCACAATAAAATTTGACAGTAAGTAAGGTTTTACATTACGAGTAAAAGAAAAAATCCGAAAGTTTTTAATTTGTAATTATATCACACGAAACAAATTTTTTCCTAATTTTTTATCCGTCTGCCCGTCTGTTAGGACCCCTTTTATTCTCGGAAACGGGTGGAGGTATCAAGTTCAAATTTGTCACATTGTGAGGTCTACGGTCATTTTACGGTGTAAAGCATTTAAGCTTCTAAGTGAAAGCAGTCAAGAGATGTGGACACACTGAGGAACACACCCTGGGTCAAAACTAAGGACCGATAATCCTCTTCTAACAGCAGGTCCACAAATATGAAAGCATTAAGAATGGAAGGGTGAGGCACGCGGAAACGGCTGAAACTCTACATAAATATACACTGCCAAAAAAAAAAATTACAATTTCACAGTTTGTAAGCCCGTCATTTCTCCCACTGCGGCGAAGAAGTTTTAAATTTGGCTTAAACGTGCCTACAGCTTTCCTCTGTAACGGTGCAAAAGCTTGTCTCCCAGCGACATGATCCTCGGGCTCGCTACGCTTCAAACAGATGCAAGATGCAGACACGTGAGAAGAAAAGAGCAGAGCTGAGGCGTAAGGTGGGCTAACGATGTCACACTGGCATCGAAATTCACCACAAGTGTTCCCAATGCCACCTTAGAAACGACACTCCCCCCCCCCCCCTTCTCCATTTCACTGGTTACCTTTTTGATGACCAGCGTTGTTCTTATGGAGGGGGAGCCGACGAAAACATTTCAGCCACACCGACGATCAGGATCGACACGAAAAGGTCTGAGGAAGTGGCGTAATGGACGTCAATGAAGCCGTCCCTTCCATGGGGTCGTTCGTTTACATACTTCACGGTCGAAAACGACAGTTTGCAGTACGATGTGCAACGGAGCGACGTTCTTGACAACCTTTGATACACCGACACGTTTAGCCCTTCTCTATGGACGTCATGCGGCTGTAACTCCCACTGATCTGACTCCTTCGGCGTGTAGTGTCTCAGCAACTATTTATCTGGTATACAATGTGGAACCACTAGGGACCATACTAAAGTGTTCATCGAAATTGAAACATGATGCAAAGCACCAAAGTGTGTCTGTGCTTTATCAGACCCCTGCTTATGTCCTCTTGTGGCTTGATCGCAGGAGGGTGCGGCATTGACACATTCATGAATGAAATGGCAAGGGGTTTCTCTAAGATCACCCAGATTGGCAACATCTCGCACGCCTTTGTCGACCACTTTAAAAAAATGTACCCGTACGGAGACAATCCTTTACTGATTCTTAAGTGCCGGCGTACAGGCGAGCACTTCGGTACCTCTGGACTCCACGTGGCCACGAATGCGCCCTTGTGCAGCGGCGTGGTGCCGCTTAGCTGAAGGATGTCAAGGGGTTGCCTGCCTACAGGTGTCTAGGAAACAGAAAAAAATTGTTTCTGTACAGATACATTTTTAAACAGCTCAACAAAGGTGCACTGTGGATGTAGCTGAAATGGGAGATCCTGAAGAAATCCTTTGTCAATTTATTCACACATGTGCTAACATCGCAGCTCCCCCTCCCCACATCCCCACCGCCGCCCCCCCCCCCAATCACGCCAAAGCTGAACGTGAACAATGGGGCTGGCTGTAAAGACTGTAAAACCCCTTCGCTGATTTGGATCACGTTTCAGTTTCATAGAACGGTTTCAACGGTCCCTAGTGGTTCCAGCCTGTACACCAGAGAAAAAATTACTGTCGCAATGCGCTCCAAAGGTGTCACATTACGTTCAGTGGGGTGCAATCTCACAGTGTTCTTAGAGAAGGATTGAAAAGTGTAGGGTTACGAAATGTGCGTAAATTAATGCCGTGATCGAAAGGATGGTTTCACTGATGTCCGTTACGCCATCTCGTAAGGCCGTTTCGTGTCTGTTCTGAACGGCCCTGTATCCGAAATGTTTCTCAGGCCAGCCACAAGAAAACCGCTTGATTTTAGTGCTGGGCCTCTCTGTTCTGACCAGCACTGCAGAGGCGTCAAGAGAAGGGGTGGGCATAGGGATAATGGGCGGTCGGGGCAACGACCTTCGCATCATATGTGACACGTCAGCGGTGGCGTTGGGCAGAAATTAGGTGAAATATGGTGCCAATGTGCCATCATTAACCCACCTTAAACCTCACAAGAACGTCCGAGATCTGGCGTTTCTTCTGTATGTGTCGATACCTTGCTGTTTGAACCCTCGCCGACGTCGATTGTGACCTCGCAGGTGGCCAGGCTTTTCACCATTACAGAGAAAGGTTGTAGACACTTTGAGCCAAATTTTAAACATCTGTGTTGCAACGTGCAAGACTAACTGGTTTTCCAAAAAAAGTGACCCTTTAGTTCTTTCGCACAGTGTATATGTGTTAAATCGGTATACAGGGTATCTCAAAGACTATGCATAAAACATCTATGGATGATAGATAACATTATGGGGAACATCTTGTGTTGAAGACAAAATGTTCGCTGAGACTTCCCAGCCACGCCCCATGTCCTGTACATTTAGTTATACCCCTGACACGCGGTAAGGGTAGGATGTCTATAGCGTTCGTATTCAGTGTCTGTTACCTATACTCCAGTGATTTGCTTCGCATGAGCAAGAGTAGGTTGAACTTCTAAAATATATTCCTCCGTTCAGACACACTCATTATTAAAAATTTCTTATTTAAAATCACTGTTTCAGTTTTTTGGGATATGTTATATGTAGATGCAACAAACCTGGTTACTGATCTTGCTACTTCTGTGAAACCTCTTCTTCCCAGGGCTGGGGAAGTCGATAAAAGGACGCCTAGTATCGCCGGAAAGCGTTTGCTGACATTTTGTTTGTGACCCCATGACGTCATCTATCGTCCGTAGATGTTTGATACAGAGTTTTAGAAACACCCTGTATATTAGTTTAGTGAAAACTTAATATTACTATTTAACCTTGCTAAATGCAACAAATGATGTTTTTCACCCTGTTTCCCTTCCTTCCCCTCATATGAAGCTGTTTTCACCAACTGATGGTTTCATGTGGTGTTGATCAATTTTGTAGTGGAATTTCTCCTATTCAAAGGAAAATTATAGCTGTCCGGTGAATCTTCTTCCCCTGCAAAAAGGCTGCGACAACTGTGGACCCAATCCAAGGATCCACCATGTTGAACAGTATCAAGTTACTGATATGACTCTGTTTGCGATGTATGTAATTATTTCATGGTAGTCATTACATTTGGCTCTCATACGTCACTTTTTTTAACAGAATGGATAGTGTCTTGGGAGGAGGATGACAGATTAATATAAACAAAATCAAAACAAGGTTAATGCAATGCAACTGATGTAAATTAGGTGATGCTGCAGAAATTAGGTTAGGAAACAAGACGTTTAAAGTAGTAGATGAGTTTTGCTATTTCGGTAGCAATGTAACTGATTATGGCCTAAGTAGAGAGGATACAAAACGTAGACTGGCAGTGACAAGGAAAGCGTTTTTGAAGAAGAGAAATTTGTTAACATTGAATATAGGGTTCTCAAGGTAGCCATGTATAGAAAGTAGCCATGTACAGAAGTGAAACACGGACGACAAATAGTACAGACAGAAAGAGAATGGAAGATTTTGGTATGTGGTGCTACAGAAAAATGCGGAAAGTTAGATGGGTAGATGGTGTAACTAACAGGGAGGAACGGAATAGAATTGTGCCACAAATTTCTTGTCTTCCCACCTTGACTAAAACAAGGGATGGGTTGGTAGGATACATTCTGAAATATCAAGGCGTCACCAATTTAGTATTGGAGGGAAGTGGGGGTGGTAAAAATCGTAGTGGGAGACCAAGAGATGAATACCGTAAGCAGATTCAGAGAGATGTGGGTTGCAGTAGTTATTCGGAGATGAAAAAGGCTTGCACAGGACAGAGTAGCACGGAGAGCTGCATCAAACCAGTCACAGGACTGAAGGCTACAGCAACATGTCAGTTTCAGTATAACAATTATAGTAGTCATATTTGTAGCTGCTGGATGCGAGAACCGTTTTATTCTAATCTGGATTCTGAGCAAGATTAGTCAGCGACTGATGGTTGTACTGCAACAATTGTTTTACGAGGTCATTTGTGCTGAAGTAATTTGGCATGTTTTTACATGCACTGGTTGTGGCCTGAGATACACAAAATGTTAGTATATTTTTAGTCGTTTCTTTTGTTTTTCCACGGATTAAGGATTTGATTGGTGGATAACAACTAATGTGTCGTGGCTTGTTGTAAAAAATTTAACGAAGTACATAAAAACAAATTACCCATAAAGTTGCGTAATGATTGCAAATACTTATGTGTCTTTGTGTTTAGTAACATTATGTTGGTTCCTGTAGTTCACTAACCGTTTTGAAACGTATTACTCAACTTTGTTTCCCTGTAGTATAGTTGCCTGTCACTGCTAACTGTGTTCCCTTACTGCAGTTTTTTTAAACGACTCTTTGTACATAGTATCACGGTAATAACTGTAGTAAATACACAATGGCTGAAGCGAGTTTGATTTTGAGGGATGTAGCATTGTATTCTACAATTTTGAAGGGGAACAAGATCCCACTGTTATTTTATTACATAATAGGTAGTAGGTGGGGTTAAATAGATGAATTCATATTTTTATAAAGTTGTTTGCGTAGTGTACTCATAATAGAAAGTTCTTCACTGGTTTGATTGACACCAGTGCAACGGCGCGACACTGAAATTAAAACGCGACCCAGCTGGTAGCTAGATTCGAAGATTTGCATGAATATTGCTGCTGTGCAGTTATTTCCCCCAATTGGTACCGCATAAATATCGATTTGCAAAAATGTAATTTGATTTCGGAGAGCAAACTGCTTTTAAATTGCTGCTAATCTGTATAATGAGTCGCAGTTTTACTGACTGAATTGTTTCGGAAACAAACCACTTTACATCCGGCAGGTGACCTGCTGGCGAGGCGGCCTGAGCAGTCGACACACCGGCCGCGCGCCGCCTCTGTCCCTGAGCCTGGCGCGTGCCACCCGACCTCATAACTAATTACTGCGTGGCCGCCGAACCCCGAAATAGCACGCCCGCGACCGGAAGGTCACCGTCTGCGCAATCGCACGGAAATGCTCACCACTGCACGGGGTTGGTCCTCTGGTACTTATCCCGCCCTCGCAATGGCGGGTGCGTTGCCGCACTTGAAACACATCAGCAAGATGTTTATTGCAGGTTGTTTTCCAGAACTAGTAGCTGTTTGTTTACCGGTAATCAAAATTTTGTTACAGCTATTATTTTTTAAACATACACTGCTCGCCATTAAAATTTCAACACCACGATGTGACATTGAAATTACTGTGAAACTGGCATGCCACGTCCGCGGATGATTAGGATCTTAGCTTTCATCTCCGTAGCCGAGAGGAGACATTCGTGCGGGAGACTCAGGTTGGTTTCCTGGCACTGACGTAGATATTTTCTCGTTGAGAGGGCTGTATCGGAGTGCACTCAGCCTCGTGATGCCAATTGAGGAGCTATCTGATTTAGAGGTAGCGCCTCCAAGGCCGGAACGTCGACAGTGTCCATGAGTGCCGTACGATGACCTCATGGCCCTCCATACCACATTCAGTGATGAACGACGGAGGATCATACGGCAGTCGGTCGACTATCGTATGAGCTTCAGTGCCTCATCACAGGATTTCCTTTTCTTACAAAATAAATAAAAATATAAAAAAATAAATAACACCATCTACATCTTGTATAATGAACGATTACTGAATGGGTTTCTCGTTCAGAAATAGCCTTTGACTGCTGATTGTTTATGAGGAGATAATATTACACCAGTATGTGTTATGAGGAGAAGCATCTACCAACATGTGTCAGAATTAGACACCAGCAGGATCATGGCCTATTGAGACTGTAGTACATCGGTCCCTTAAGTGTTTCCTTGTGGTGGCTGAAACCCCACGACTGCCATACGTATACAGAAGCGTCGGGTTCAGGAGGGCCATGAGACATCGCGCAAGATCTTAGTCGTCCCACGAGACTAGCGCCAGAGAGGAAAGGCATATTGTTCACTCGGCCATTCAAGACTATACAGCCACTCCACGTAATTTGAATCAGGAAATAAGATTGCATAGTATCTGCGGTTAGTGTTTTTCCCTTTCAAATATAATCAATAAGGGGAGAAATTCTGCACCCTACAAAATATCGGCCATACATGTTCAGCTTCAGAAATTCACTTCCCCTTATATGGTGCGGAGCTACCCGCCACCATCTTCATATGTACTCTATAAACCATTTTACACGGTGTGGTGGGAGGAACTTCTCTTATCAGGATCATTTCTCCCCTTTCCTACCCCATTTGCGAATGGAGCTTGATAGAAACGACTTTTGATAAACTTTAACCGTAAACTTCTCAATAATGCACAGAGCTCCTACTCTAGCGTCGGCCACTGGAATTTGACGAGGATCTGCATAATGATCTCGCAATTATTAAATGAATTCTTCTTTGGATCTCCACTGTCGCTTCTATTAATTCTACCTACTAAGGGTCTCAGGAGGGCGAATATTGTTCGAAAATAGGTCGGACGTTAATTCGTGCTTGAATTACTTCTTTCCATGTACCTTAGGCAACTCTGTTTTTCCTACATCCGATTATATGTTGTAGTAGCGGTTACACCGAGGTATTTTTCGGTTCTTAATGGCCCCAGTCCAGTCCAGTAACGTAATCGATGGAAAATGGATCTCTTCGCCTGTTTATCCACGATTATTTACAACTATTTACGTTGAGGCTCAACTACCAGTCCTTTCACCAATCGTCCACGCACTGAAAGTCTTCCTGCATTTCGCTGCAGCCATCTGGCATTGCATCCTTCATGTAGACAACAGCATCCTCCACGAACAGCCGACTTCATCCATTCATAGGACCCTTGCTGTACGAGGTGTCCCAGAAATGTTGCAACGACCACAGAGGGTTTGTAGACGGTATCTTCAGGAACAAATCGTGGATAATAGCCCGTGTCTGGAAACGTCATCCAACGACGATACAGAGCGTCGAAGTTCCAGGCACCAGCGCCGGCAGCTGGACAGCTCCTTCGGCAGCAAGCGTGACTTCGTACGCTGGCAGACCGTCGGCGGACCGCCTCGCAATGTTGTTAGTTACTCAGTGCTAATTACAGATTTCCACGTTCGTCATTGGAGAAGATAGTTAGCCAGCTGTTCCGTAGAAAGACCTTCTCTCCTATAAATGTGATGGTCTGTCACCTCGGTTTATAACCCTTCCGGACTCGTTTCGATCCGCAGTTTATTTTTCTCCTGCAACTTTCTAAAATCTTCAGTGTTTTTTCGTATACCGTCGTCAGATGACATTCCCCGATCGGGATCCTGTGCTCGAGTTGTTCCTCAAGACACCCTCTACAACCCCTCGAAGTTTGTCGCAGCATTTCTGGGACACCCATGTACACTGTAAAACGATAACGACTCCTTAACACTTTCTTGCTGTTTTTCCAGTGCTGCTTCGTATCAGGTGTGAAGAGGTGAAATGTTATATTACCCACAGTAACAAGTCGACGCATGATCTTAGTTAAGTGCATTAAATAGTCTGAAGATTAATTTGGAATTTGTTCTCACATTGTTTTCCTATGCAACAAATACCGCACTTTTCATACAAAAACGTTTCTCGTACCTGACTATTAATCTAAACTGTATCGCACTATTTTTCTCCCGATATGCCTTTGGCGTCAGCTGTTTCACGCACCTTCTATTCCGAATGTTCAACGTCCTAATGTACAAAGTATCGATATTCTCATTTGTTGTCGCACTTTCACGCTGTTCTTCACGTGGTCATATACGGGAGTTTAGAAAAAAAAGAAAAGAAAAGAAACAGCGCGATAAATGCATGCTTGAACGCAAATGAAAATACAAGCCAGGCGAGCAGATTGCCCTGTTGTATTTCACCACTAATGGCATCTGTGCAATGTCCTCAAGTTGTTGCACGTGTCAGCCGTTGTGAGAACAGTGCTGTATGTAGTTGTGAGTGCATTATGTCGGAGCTGAGTGAATTCGAACGTGGACAAATTGCTGGTGATCGTATGGTGGGTGCGTCCGTAACCAAGGGTGCCCAAGTGTTTGTGTTTGAAGAGGCACCGTGTTGAAGATCTATACCTCACACATCATCAGCTATGTCATAACGCAGACAAAAGTGTCTGCTGTGTGATTGTGAGAGACGCTCATTGAAGAAGACTGTGGCAAAAAGTAACAGGACGACAGCTGCCAAAGTCACTACTCAAGTGAATGTCGCACTCGCGAACACAATCACAACAACAGGAAAGGAATTCGAGATGCAAGGTATTCCAAATCCACTCATCAGTGGTGCAAAAGCCCGTAACAGGAAAACGTGCTGCTGAAGCCATAAAACCTGAACTACTGACCAATGAAGCAAAGTCGTGTGATCGGCTTAGCCTTGTTTCAAACTGTTTTCGCGAAAGACCGCGCGGGTTCGGTGAAGACTGGAGCCGCCGTGTGGTGTCAGCCGGCGGGCCCCACGGTCACTCTGCGCGGTCGCAGTGGCGCCACGGATCGTGCCATCGTTTCGGCTCATGAGGCCCATTCCACGGAACAATGTCTGTTCTCCAGTGTTCCGAGACGACAGGGCACCTGTTCACACAGCTCGCGTCTTCCTGGACTGGTTTTGTGGGCACCAGGGAGAATTGTCGTACGTCCTCTCGTCACCACGTTTACGACATCTTTATATTATTGAGCCTTTGTTGTATACGGTGGAGGGAAGGGTGCGTGATCACTCTCAGCCTCTATCACCGTTATATGAAGTTGCCACTATTTTGCAGGAAAAGTGGTATGAGATTCCACTAAAAACCATACAGGACGTGTATTCATCCACTCCGTGACGACTGGAAACTGTTTTGAATGCCAGCGGGTTTCCTACATCCTATTAGGCAGGTTTCTTACCGCGTTTTTGTCCAGCCACTGTGCAAGAGTTGTGAGCTACTTTCCTATACTCTCTCTCAATTCAGCATTGATAAAAATGAAAGATTAGACCCATTATAAATCTTTATCAACCTTGCATTGGTGACATACCCTTCAGAATAAAGAATATTTGGTAGTTAGCGTAATCCGGTTTGTATCTTTGAACGGAACACACGCAACAACAATCCTCAGATTAATGAATTTGCAGCTTGATATGTCGGTAGCTTTCTTAACTGTTTGCCTCAGCATTACCGAACACAACTCTCTGTAACTCACTGTTTGGTCTTCTCCTAAGAGTTGCTCTCACTTTGTTATCGTATGGATAATTGTAAGACAAATGTTACAGTTACGAATAATGTGTCACCTCCGATAATGAGACACCCCCTACGTCCTGAACAGTTCTTTCAAAAATGTTCAAATGTGAAATCTTATGGGACTCAACTGCTAAGGTCATCAGTCCCTAAGCTTACACACTACTTAACCTAAATTATCATAAGGACAAACACACACACACCCATGCCCGAGGGAGGACTCTAACCTCCGCCGGGACCAGCCGCACAGTCCATGACTGCAGCGCCCTAGACCGCTCGGATAATCCCGCGCGGCAACTGTTCACTCACACTGGTGTGTGTAAGCGTGCTTCTGAGTCGCCTATAGTGTCACTGTGTTAAACCACCAAGATCTGGGAGTAAATCTTTCTACTATTGCCATTTTGCATATATTTACTAAGACGTCCTCTGAGCGAGAGTCACGTTCAGTGGACATTTAGAATGTGGCCACCTCTGTGAATTATGACACGCTCACACTTACATGAGAGTGGTGAATGTCTCCGAGGAAGACGTCTTTTCTACATCTACAGGTACCTCTACATCGATATCTGTACTCCACAGACAAGTGCGTGGCAGAGGGTACTTCCATTCCATCAGTTGTTAGGGTTTCTGCCTTTTCCATTCAGGTATGGAGCGCGGGAAGAATGACGACCTAAATACATCTGTATGCGCTGTAATTAGTGTAAATTTGTCCTCGCGACGTCTACGTGAAAAATACGTAGTGCGTTTTTGTACCTTTCCAGATGAATCACTTAGAGCTGGTTCTTATTAATAGACTTTCACGGGGTAGTTTGCGGCTATCTTCAAGCGTCTGCCAGTTCAGTTTCTTCAGACTCTTTCCCGTTTGTCAAACAAACGTGTGACCATTCGTGCTTCCTTCTTTGCATAGGTTCAATATGAGCTGTTAGTCCTATGTGGTACGGTTCCTCCACACTGAACAATGTTGTAGGGTGTGTCGTGCTAGAGTTATGTAAGCCATCTCCTTTGCACGTTCATCACATTTCGTTAGTGCGCTACGAATAAATCTAAGTCTGTCATCTACTTTACGTACCACTGAGCCTGTGCGATCATTTTATTTCCTATAATAATAAATAGTTTCACCCAGGTACATGTATCACTTGATCGATTTTAGCTGGGGCTTATTCACGTTGTAGTCCTAGGATACTAGGCGTTTTCGTTTTGTGATCTGTTCTTGTTTATACTTCTAAGCATTTAAAGCTAGTTACCAATCTTTGAAACACTTTGAAATCTTAATAAGATCTAGCTGCTTATTTTTGCAACTTTTTTCAGACAGTACATCACTATAGATAACATCATTGTCTGCGAAAACCCTGAGGTTGCTATTAATATATCATTAACATACAACATAGGAAGGTTCCCAAGACACTTCCCTGAGGCACATGTGAAATTAATTTCCACATGCGTAAATCACTCTCCATTGAAGAGAATATTTTGCGTCCTCCCTACGAAGAAGTTTCAGCCCATTCAGCTTGACTCCCCATTCGGTCGTCTTTCGATAACAAGTGTAGGTGTGGTACTGAATAAAATTCTTTTTGGACTTGAGGAAATGCTGCTTCTACCTGAGTGCCTTGATCCAAGTCATGTGGAAAAAGTGCCAGCTGGGTTTGAGATGATCCACGTTTTCGTACTACATGCTAGTTGGCACGGAGGAGATTATCCTGTTCGAGGTATTACTTTACTTTATTACATTTGAATTCAGAATATGTATTTTTTCTTTGAGACGGTTAACAGAACTCATTTCGCGGTGAATACTACGTGAAATTATCCGAAGAGCTTTTGATAGGGCGAAGTACGGTATCTGATAAGAAGCATCCGACCATCTCTATGTAACGCAGAACAGACCACAGGATGTGACACGAGAGGGCAGTCAGCTGTTAAGAGCAGGTGGGGAGTGTTGAGCCGTCAGCAGAGACGTGGCAACCTCAGGGTGCGTCGAGAAGGAGAGCTCGACGAATCAGCACGTGGAGCAGTCACTCGGTGTTACCTGATTAGCACATCCGTCAGGGACATTTCAGCATTTATGGAGCTGCCCAGTTTGACTCTCTGTCACGTGACTGTGAGGTGTACACGTCAACGAACGACCGCAGCTAAACCGAGACCAGGCAGATGCTACGCACTGACGGACAGCGACCGTCGATCGCTGCCAACGGTGACTTAAGGCCGGTTCCCACTAGAGCGCGGCAGCGCGTCGTGCGGCAACGGCAGCGGCAAGCGTTTTCCGCTTTCACGCGGAGGCTCGCGGAATTGGCGTTCCCATCTGGAAGCGGCAGACGCTAGCGGTAGCCAATGACGGACAGCTACTGAGGTACGGGTCGGGACCCACTGAAACTCCCGGTGCGTTTGAAAAACTATATCTTACACCTACATGGAGGAAAGAGGAAGTTGGGTGAAGACATACCAATTTTTCATTTTCTGTACAATGTACTCTTTCACATATTCCATTATGCATGTTTTCTCATTTCACCATAAACAGATTTCATGACTACCGTTCATCATTGTTCACTATCTAGCATATTGCTTAAGAATCATGAAAGAATAATACGTATTTGGAACAAAGTTTTCGAAACCAGATTTTAAATTATAAGACATTTCCCGGTGCAGACGCAAACCTACAATACTTTATTAGTTACGAGCTGCAGTTTACAACTAAAGAGACAGTAAATGGTAGCAAATGAAGGAAATGAAACTTGAATAAGTCAAGACCCACAGTTTTTCGATAATCTTAAAGTTTGCGTAATGCAACGACTGACTGAAACAGAGGAAGGAATCCGCTAGAATACGAATGGATATCTTTGAGAGAAGAAGTGGTGAATGCAGCAGAGTATGAGAACGGGAAGAAGGCACAGTAGAAATCGTTAGATAAAACGTGAAATATTGAATCTGACAAGAGGGAAAAATACAAAAATGCAGCAAATAAAGTAGGCCATTGGAAATAGAAATATCTAAACATGACGTTGACAGAAAGTCCAAAATTGCAACGTCATTTTGCACTTGGAAAACATAAGGGAATGAAAATGAGAAAGAACAAAGAAAACTTTGCTCAAAGGAGAAGCAACTGTCAAGAACTCATTTGGCAAACCAGAACTAAGCAAATAAGAGAAGGCTAGATAGTGGAAGGAATATGTAGACAGGAGAGGGGGAGGGGTTGTACAAACTAACATAAGTACAATGTTAGATTCCTGTGAGATGTCTGAACACGCAAGGCAATACTGATCCTACCACTTAACTAAGTAGACACACTGAAGAACAGCGAAACTGTGTTTATAGCATTTGCATGTTTAGAGAAAGGTTTTGACAATCTTAATTAAAACATTCTTTGAAGCTCTGGAGATGTCTTCGATAAAACACAGGGACACAAGATTATCTACAACTTGTACAGAAACCAAACTGCATTTCTAAGACTTCAATGATTTGAAAGGGAAGCAGTAATTGAGAAGGCAGAAGTAGAGAGGATATAAAATGAAGACTGTGAATAGCAAGAAAAGCGTTCTGAAAAAGAAAATTTGTTCACATGGAATATAAATTGTAATGATTGGGTACTATTTTACGAAGGTATTTGTGTGGAGTGCAGCCTTGTAAGTGAAACGTGGGCGATGAACAGTTCTGTCGAGAAGACAATGGACGCTTTCAAAACGTGGTGATCAATAAGAATGCTGAAGATTAGATATGAGGATCGTGTAACTAAAGAAGAGGTACGGAATTAAATAGAGTAGGAAGAGGAAATTACGGCACAACTTTGACTACAAGAGGGGTAAGTTGACAGGACATATTATGAGGCGTCAAAGAGTGAGGACAAAGGGGTTGCGTGATAGTAATCTGATAATAATCATTTGTTCAAATGCTATTCTACTATTTTATCTGTTAATGTAAGCAGTGAATTTAGTCTTCCATGCACTCCTCCACAAAACATTTAAACCAAAACTGAAATCAGCTGAATACCAAACCCTTCAACCACTGTCTGACAACTACTGCATTCATTTTCAACTTTCTGTAACTATCACTGGCTAGCCCCACACATATACAGATATAAGGAGATCAGAAATAAACAAACAATTTCAGCATATAATTCTTTAAGTTGGCAACATGTACATAAACAAACCAAACAGGAAGGGGCATGAGGTGAACACACTGTAGTTACGACTTCAAATCAGTGTTTTCGGTAAAATGCCTAAAGCTAGTGACAGAAGAAAAAAGAGCGAACATGAAAATATGCCTATGTTCCATAATCTAAGTTTTAGTTCAACCTCCAGCATGTGACCAGGTGAGGGGAAACGTATATGTCCGCCAAAAACTCGATTCACTGTAAGTAATCAGTTATGCATTTAAAACAAAACTGAATCATTCCAGATTCCACCGAAAATGCCTTAAAGTAAAAGGCGAAACGCGTCTTGAACCAATAAAGTACACTCGATAAAGAAAAAAAAACGTTTGTTACTTACCAAAGGAAATAATCAATAGCTGTAGATACTTAGCAAATTACATCTTAGGACATACCAGCAAATTAGTTTCTGTTTAACTTCTCATTCCACACGCTATTAAATGCTGTTTAAAAAAAATCATCTATCCCTTCTGAAAAACTGTAGTTTCTTTCGTATCTCGGTAGATAAACAGATTTTGGATATTTATCATGCGACGAAATACATGACTTTTTACAAGTTATCGTTTGCAAAAAAACGCTTTTAGATTTCTTGAACCGTTTACGAAATTTGCAGTTGATACAACCACATGGTTTACAACGAGCAGGACGAAAGTATCGGTCGCGTCGCGAGCGACCCGCGCGCGGTCACCGCACAGCCCGTCCGCCGACATATCATTCAATATCTCGAGAACGGTGATAGCTATCGTTCTGCTCTCAGCTTTAAAAGCAATTTCGATATGTTGACTAAATTTCATACGCAATAATGTATTACCTAAAATGAACTGTACGCAAAGTCCACGCAATGCGTTTTTACCTCTGCACACTCATTAAAATTTCGTGTAAAGGTTTACGAAAATGCGATACAGCAAGTAACCACGACGAATATCGGAAAGAAATTCGGCCCTTTATCGAGAGAAGATATCAGGCTGTAACATGCCCAAGAATCAAAATTTTCTACCGAATAGTTTCCTTGGAATCGGATGATAAGTATTTCATAGCTGCCGCCGCGTCCGCGCCAGCGGTTCGGGGAAAGTTCTTGTGGCCCGGGGTTGCGTACCTGACGTCACGCTCAGCGCGTTCTGTGATTGGCGGCGCGCACCTGGGGCGCGTCACGCGGCAGCGGAAGCGGTTCGACATGGTCAAACCGCGACGCAGAGCCCGCCGCGCCGTGCCGCTGACGCCGTTTCCATGGCAACCACGCCGCTGACGCGCGGTTTTGACGCGCGGCAGCCCTAGTGGGAACCGGCCTTATTACAGAGTCAGCGGCAGGAGTCGCCCGTGGGTTCCAACGTGGAAGCGGCAGACCAGGTAGCAGGGTGACCGTGCGCAGCGAATTAAAAAGTGTTGCAGCCTAAAGTCGAGCACCGGCACGTCCGTCGGGAACGATTGCGAAGAGATGGCTGTGACAAGACGTCAGCCAATCGGTCCGCCGCTCGCGGTCTAGTGGCTAGCGTTGCCACCTGTGGATTACCGGGTCACAGGCTCGATTCCCGGCACTGGTGGGGACTTTCTCTGCCCGGGAACTGGGTGTTTATGTTGTCCTCATCATTTCATCATCATTCGTGACAGTGCCTAGATTGGACTGTGAAACAAATTCGATTTTGGAAAAACTGGGACTTTGTATGGGCGCTGATTGGCGTGCAGTTGAGCTTCCCACAAACCAGCCATCGTAAACGTCGTCATCGTCAGCCAATCGTACGCTCACCGACCGTGACCCCTCTCCAGGAGTACAACGCAACAGCAGCGGCCCTTATGTGAAGAAGGTATAAGCGCTGCGACCGACTAGCGACGACCCATTTCAATAGCAGCTTTAAGTTTAGGCACTTGTATAGCAGCATCACCCCTAGTCACTTCGCTTGTACACTCTGTGTAGCACAGACTTGGGACCGTTTATAGTGAAGAAGATTTATTGTTTCGAATGTCGCTCTTTGCTTGCGACACATCTGTGTAATTGTCAAAGTTAAGTATTGTAGTTTTCTTTTTGTAATGAAACTCATTAATACCATTTGTTTGTACGTTTGCCTAGCGAACCGAGCATACAGGCTCCATAAACACCGCAAAAAGAGTGCTGCACAAAGGCCGTGCAGCTGCTCATGTGGCACACTTTTTCCAGACGCCGCTGAGCGGCGCTTGAGGTGCCACAAAGAGCGACTCCAACGGACGGTCGATGACGAGAAACGAGTGACTGGGAGTGACGACTCGCACTATACCCTGCAATAATCCGACAGAAGCAAGGGTTTTGGTTGGCCGAATGCTTTCAGAACGTTACCTGCCATCGGGTCTATTGCTAACAGTGCCGTACCAATGAGATGGTGTTACGAAACCGACATGTCTTTCCTGGTTAGTTCGTGGTCCCATTATTGCGGTTAAAAGAACGCCCAATGCTGAAGGATAAGAAAACATTTTTCAGCATTGTGTACCGCTTACCGTAGAGGAACAGTTCGGAGACGATGACTCTAACAGCGTGGCGGTACACCATGTCACAAAACAAGCAGTGGTCAGTGTACAGTGACATCCCTGTAACGGACTGGGCTGTCCACAGTCCCACACTTAGCCCAGTGAAACACCTTAGGGGTGAGACAGAATGCCGACTTCGCTCTAGAACCCGGCGTCCAGCACCACTACCTTCTTTCGCTTCGGCTGTTGACGAGGAATTCCTCCACAGACATTCAGACACCGTCATGAAGGCGAAGGTGGACACTATTATTCTGTCACTGTTTCACGATGAATGACTAACTAACAGCGTGAAGTTCAAATTTTCTTTGAAGCTCGTGTAATGGAGAATCGTGGCTTCAGGCACACTATATAGCCTCTATTAATGGATAGTTTAGTCACGCGTTGCTTGTGCAGAACAACCACCGAAGCAGTTCCATCCATTAGATATGCAAGAGTATGCGTACAGAGCGATCTAAAGTCGATCGGTCACGTAAAACTTATCACCAGTAAGACAGATGCCAACCCTGGGTTCGGTGTGGGGCGGCGGTGGGGTGAGTGGATTGCTGTAGCCTGTTGCGGGGTTGTGAACCACTGAGGGCTACGGCAGGGACGGAGCCTCTCCGTCGTTTCTAGGTTCCCAGTTCCATACAATAAATACAATACAATACAATACAGAAGCCAGACTGACACTCGAAGAATCCTCAGGGAATGTAACCTACCCACTAAGGAGGTAGACAAAACCATCGTTTGATCAATACTTGAATGCTGATCGCCAGTCTGGGATCTGTACTAGATAGGATTGATATAGGAAATACAGAAGATCCAAAGAATAGCAGCACATTTCTTTACAGGTTCATTTAGCAAGCCTCAGAGTGTCACGAAGATGCTCACACAGCTCAAGAGGCAGACGCTGCAAGAGCGGCGTTCTGCATCACGCTATGATTTACTCAAAAAGTTTCTAAAGCGTCCGTAAATAGAAGAGCCAATTAATATGTTGGGTATGCGAGGCCGCCATGGCTGTTTCTCTGGGAAGCTAATACACATTCTCTATACAGTCCCGATATTTCCCCATGCGATTTCCATATTTTTGGAACCCAGAAGAAAGATATTCGTCGCTATCGATTGCCTCGAAAGAAGTGTTACACGCCTGGGTACAGTCATGGTTCTGTTGAGAAACTAAACCACGTCCGAACAGGCCTCGGAGGAGCCAACGGTACCAATCAACCACTGTGACATCCTCAGTCGATAAGCGTCACTGGACGCGGATATGGAGGGGCACGTGGTCAGCAGACCGCTCATCCGGCCGTTACCAGTTTTCGTGGCCGTAGTCGCTACTTCTCAATTAAGTAGTTCCTCAGTTCTCCCCACAAGGGCTGAGTGCTTCTCCAATAGCGCGCGGTTGACCCGGGCCAGCCGTCACCCAGCGCCTAACTTCGGTATCTGACGGAAACCGGTATTACCACTGCAGCAAGCCTGTTGGCCGATTCCGTAGACGACTGCAAACATTTTTCCACGAAGGCTTTGACTGTCTTCTCCGGCCACCGCATAACTGTAATTACAGTTGAAGGTGGTGTTCCACGTCCCACTGTCGCATTTGGATAAAACATTACTCTCTCTACTGGATGAGCTACGAATTCTTTCAGAATCCCCCAGACCATCTAGTACATCTTGACAAGACTTCACAATTCACTGTTCGAGGGAGTAGTGTATATTTCACTTTTCAGATGGCCCCAGACAGAAGCACCCCTAGGACTGAGGTCAGGTGATCTCAGAGGATAAGATACATGCCCTAACTGACCTATCCATCTTGGACCATGCTGGCGCGTTCTATGTCATCTTTCATCAGTAGAAAAATGTGACGGTTCCCCCTCGCGCATCTACCGCATTCCCGAACCATGGGTCATGGATAAAATTTGAACATAATTGTCCAAAGGCCCTGGTGGTTCTATCGGCACCGACCGACCGCCGTGTCATCCTCTGCCAATGGCATCATTAGATGAGGTATAGAAGAGCATGGGGTCAGTACATCGTTCTCCCAGCTGTTGTGAGGTTTCGTGGATCCTCTCTGATCCTCTACTAATTGGTCCACTCTTCCCAACAAGGAAAAATTCCTGGCGGTACCAGGAATCGAACACGGGTTCTCCCATGGCAGGCAGCCATGCTGATCACTCAGCTATGGAGGCGAACTAAATTGCAGGGATACTTAATCGAATATTTCACAACTAAAAAACATTCTTCTAGAGGCGCACACTCTCCGACTTACAACAATAGACTCCTGTTTCTATGACACACAGTGCCTCTCTTGTAGCCATTGGAGTTTGAAGGTCTCTGTGACACGCCTTCAGTGAAAATAAGCGCGATCTCTTCTGTTAATCCAAATTGACAAGAGATCCAGATTGAAGAGGAATACTCAAGACTCTGTCGAACGTGTGCTTTGTAAGCCGCTGTTTTCGTGGACTGTGTTGCGTTTCCATAAAATTCTACCAGTGAACTTCAACCCAGCATCTCCTTGTCCTGCAGTTTGCGTTATGCAGTCGTTCGACAATACGTCGCTCCGAATGGTTAGTACCAAGAATTTTTGGTACTTGCCGTTTCAAGTGAATTGTCACCTGTAATGTAATTTGGCAGCAATGGATCTCTTCACCTATTTATTTACGTTCCGGGTTAGTTGCTAGTGCCTGCATCAATCGTCAAACCTCAGCGAACCTTCGTGAATTAAACAACAACCGTTTGTAGAACTCACCAAGCGAGGTGATGCATTCAACATGCAGATTTAGGTATCCGTGGATTCCGTAAATATTCTAACAAGAATTTTTATATTTTGTTATATAGATTGTGCGTGAAGTTTAGAACTCAAACAGCAAAACGGCGAAAGCAGTTCGATGCAACTCAAAAAATTTCTCGAGAAAAATTGACTTTGAAGCTTTCCAATTGTCTGTAATATCTTAAAGCAAGATCTGTTTTTCGATGGCCGGCGAGGTCGTGTGGTAGAGTGCTCCTTTGTCATGTGGGTGGGATGAGTTCGATTGCCTGCTATAGTAACTTTTAAACAAAGGTGCATGTGTCACAAGCACATCTGTGAAGCGTAAAACACATAATGATGAAAACAAATTAATTTGAAGAGCTTTTTAACCTACACAATATTCATTAACAAAAATTCATAGAAAATCAAAAATTATGAGTTTATATTTCCAATGAAAACTTGGTTCTTGTGTACGAAATGTAATTAAGATAAGAAGACCAGCATTTTTCATAAAACTGACGATTATATATGTGTTAATTATCACATATTTGATGAATTTTTTAATTAAATGACGTAGGTATTCGAAATGCACAAAAAACGAAAGAAAACAATGACCAAAATGAGATTCGAACCCACGAATACCTGTCTAGAGTTATACTGATTTTTCCCCATCTTTATGTATTTTACACATCACGGAAATACTCGTAGAACTTGAAATTTACATCGACTGAGAATCGAACTCAGGTCATGCACATGGCAGGTAACCGTTCTGTTACTGAGCCACACAGGCTTATTTTGGGTTATTCACGACGCTCGCAAAACTTCAAGATGGTTTTTCTCGCGAATTTTTGAGAGATACATCAAATTCCTTTAAAGGATTTATACTTGAATTTTGAAATTTACGTACTATAAATATAGAAAATTAGAACACCCGATCTTATAACACGAACACCGGAGAAAGTCGGCTCCTGACCTGATGTTTGTATGCAGCAGCCTGGCTGCCTCTGTAGCAATGCGCGATGGTGGTCCCATCTGAAACGAAATAAAACTGAGTGAAACTAAAAACGTGAACCTACCCATTACAGTAAAATTATCTGTACATTTGAAACAAATAGGAATTTGTAGAAAGTATGAAACTCTGCAGGCATCTTCATCTGCTGAACTAACGAATTGCTTACCGAAGCCAAAAGGGACGGTAATTAGGAACAGAATTACGCAGTCTGAAGAACCACTGTGAAGATTTATTAAACAGGTAGGACGCAACAGCGCACAGTGTAAAAAAGTGGGGAGGGAGCCATGATTAAAAGACGGGACCGTCTCTTAAAATTCGAGGAGCGTCGAGGACGGTGGCTCTCTGGGCCGCTGCACTCCGGTAATGAATCTTGCGGGCACACGCACGCACGCACGCACACACACACACACACACACACACACACACACACACACACACACACTTGTTGCACTCCATCACAGCGAATGAGCGGCCGTTGGCGACAAAGCTGCTCAGCCGGCGCGCCTTGGACCCGGCGCAACCGGCGCTGCCGAATTTACTGCAGTGCGAGATTGCCCTCCCCACTCATTAAATGTAAATCTAAGACCCCAAGAACTGGCGAGCAGCTTAAGCCCGCTTCCATCATAATTTCTATACACTCCGTGACCGTATCGCCGAAAGTAAATCAGTATTTAACTGTAAAAGAAGACGATACTGCGTTTACTCCACTAGAAGGTGTGCCAGTGTTTATGTAAACATTTTCGGGATGGCGTGCGAGTTTTATAAACGAGAGCGAAGCCACTCTATTCGTTCAAGAATAACTCAAAAAATACAATTAGTTTGCTTCAATCATAAAACTGCTTAACTGCTTCAGTAGAACAAGGAAAAGGCAACAGTGCCGCCGCCGTTTCGTTGTCCCAGTAAAGAGAGGAAAGGTGCTCGCTACAAAAGAACATAAATCTCTCAAAACCGACAACACCTGTCGCAGAACTATTATGCTCTACACAGAACACATACTTCATTTAGCTGCTCTTTTACTCATAGTTTTTCAAACTTCCACGAAGCAAAACGTGGCAGCAGTGACGAGAGAAAAATGTATCTATATCGAATATATTACCAGACTAACCTCCATATTCGTATTAATGCAGGAAATCAGGAAAATATGGCGCCCTCCTTTGTCTCTTAATTGAGGTACTTTCTTTTGGAAAAGTTAAAGGTTGTTTTTTTTTTTTACTTTATTCATCAACTATAACAACTTCAAAATGAGTGGAAGCAAAAAGATTATTAATTTCTATTGTTACTATTCGTAAACGGAAATTCACAAAAATCTTGTAAATATGGTAAAAATACGGGCGCTCCCAATGGAGTCTCAAAATATTTTGAAATGTTTAAATAAAACTAGATAAAACGGTAGAAAACGTAGAGCAGTCTACAAGACCCACTAGTGCATTAAACAATTTTAAATGAACAACAAATTAAAAATTATTGACAGAAATAGCAAACGTAATGTCCCTTTCAGTCCCGGCCCAGTCCATGTGTGTTCACATTTCGCACAAAACGCCCTGCTAATCAGTTGAGAAAACCTTTAATCGCAGAAGATCCAGGTTGCGTCTATCGAGTCTGGTCTATCCCCATCGTTGGCGTCCGGCTCATTATTGCTGTCCAGGAGGGGAGGATCGCAAGAGTCTGATGAAGACTCGGATCATTTCATGAGATGATTATTTTTTTTCTGAAGACCTTCAGTCTTCCCAAACCTGTCTCCTAGCCGGCATCCGACCCCGGAAAAGTCTTAACTGCTTCTTCTTGACAACACTTTTGTTAAGAACCTTCGTCGACTGATCCTTGCACGGCGTTGCGATCATGAGGCTGACACTTGCTGATTTATGTTCCCGATTGCTAGCTATCTTATTAAAATTGGGGACAGAAGATATGTCGAACGGAGAAACTTCATTTAGAGTCCATTAGGAATATTGCGATGTTTAAATGTGGCCCCGAATTTGCAGTAACCCATTGCACGTAAAAAGGCCACTATCACATGTAAACTAAAGACGTAGGTGACTGAAGACTTGCTTCTAAAAGCGGACTGGGATTCTGCTTTTCGGATATCACTGTGAAATTACTTTAATATAACCAGAAGGAGATGAAAAGAAGACGATATCATACACGCTTCAAAGGTTTACGGATTAGAACAAACGTCAGTTTGCACTATAACAACGCAGCACTCACACTAACTGAATGAAAGGTTCGAACTGCCCTCTACTATACTCTGTCTACAAGAGGCAGCGTTTACAGTCATGGACGCCAGTTTGCAGCATCTACCGTACCACATTTGCATCTCTGCCCGTTTTTGCAGCTTGACGTCCAGTAATAAAAAGCGAGTCAACGGCATGACACCGCTGTGTCACGCCTATCCAGGCAGCGAAATCAATCGTCTCGATTGGCCTTATACAGTTGCAACGTTTGCGCTGTTTACCAAAACGAATTACCGCTTGATATTGCACTTTACCAGAGGGCTACGACGTTCCATTTTGGCTGCTCAAGTGGCGTGTTAGGTACTGTGGAACGGGGATTTCAGTGTGTTTCAGGACTGCAGACTTGTACATGGTAACAAACAAAAAATAAATTACATAATTTTACTTTGTCAA
This sequence comes from Schistocerca piceifrons, assembly GCF_021461385.2. Lineage (NCBI taxonomy): Eukaryota > Metazoa > Arthropoda > Insecta > Orthoptera > Acrididae > Schistocerca > Schistocerca piceifrons. The sequence continues at coordinate 2,259,219 of NC_060144.1, read as the reverse complement.
GGTGAAATCTTGAACTTTATGTCTATCACTCGTATACAGGGTGGTCCATTGATCGTGACCGGGCCAAATGTCTCAGAAAATAAGCGTCAAACGAAACTTGTCTAGCTTGCAGGGGGAAACCAGATGGCGCTATGGTTGACCCGCTAGATGGCGCTGCCCTAGATCAAACGGATATCAACTGCGTTTTTTAAAATAGGAATCCCCATTTTTTATTACATATTCGTGTAGTACGTACAGAAATGTGAATGTTTTAGTTAGACCACTTTTTTCGCTTTGTGATAGATGGCGCTGTAATAGTCACAAACATATGGCTCACAAAGTTAGACGAACAGTTGGTAACCGGTAGATGGTTCAAATGGCTCTGAGCACTATGAGACTTAACTTCTGAGGTCATCAGTCCCCTAGAACTTAGAACTACTTAAACCTAACTAACCTAAGGACGTCACACACATCCATGCCCGAGGCAGGATTCGAACCTGCGACCGTGGCGGTCGCGCGGTTCCAGACTGTAGCGCCAAGAAGCCCTCGGCCACTCCGGCCGGCGGTAAGCGGTAGATTTTTAAAATTAAAATACAGGACGTAGGTACGTTTGAAAATTTTATTTCGGTTGTTCCAATGTGATATCTGTGAGAACGCATGCTGTTACAGCGTGATTACAAGTAAATACCACATTAGTGCAATAAATGCTCAAAATAATGTCCGTCAACCTCAAAGCATTTGTCAATTCGTGTAACGACATTCCTCTCAACACCGACGTTTTTGAATTCCCGATTCTCCCGCAATTTTTCTGCTACTGATGTGCGGATTAGCCGCGACAGCAGCTAAAACACCTACTTGGGCATTATCATTTGTTGCAGGTCGTGGTTGACGTTTCATATGTGGCTGAACACTTCCAGTTTCCTTAAATAACGTAAATATCCGGCGAACGGTCCGGACACTTGGATGTTGTCGTCCAGGATACTGAGCAGCACACATAGCACACGCCCAATGGGCATTTTGATCACAATAGCCATACATCAACACGATCTCGACCTTTTCCGCAATTGGTAAACGGTCCATTTGAACACGGGTAATGTATAACGAAGCAAATACCGTCAGCAGTGGCGGAATGGTACGTGATTCCACGTACTTATGCGTTTGTGACTATTACAGCGCCATCTATCACAAAGCGAAAAAAGTGGTCCAACTAAAACATTCATATTTCTTTACGTGCTATACGAATATGTAATAAAAATGGGGGTTCCTATTTTAAAAAACGCAGTTGATATCCGTTTGACCTATGGCAGCGCCATCTAGCGCGCCAACCATAGCGCCATCTGGTTTCCCCCTTCAAGCTAGACAAGTTTCGTTCTTTGTAGTTTTTTCGTTTGATGCTTATTGCGTGAGATATTTGGCCCGATCACTATCAATGGACCACCCTGTATAGTGATACGCACACAAGACATCTGGCTTGTATTAATAAAAGCAAATGGTAGTACATGACTTCGACTACGACAAAGCAATAAGGGAAGCCAGTCGTGCGTAAATACGTCGTCTCGTATGTTCTTTGTGGAGTGGATGTGGTATGTCTTATTAATCAGCCTGCTAGGGAGTAGTATTAGTATGGAAAACTGTTATGGATTCGATTTAGGCTAGCCGGGATGATGTCAAAACCAGATGTTGTGTTCGCCAAGTATTCTGCCCGCGTCCGTCCGACATACGTCGCAGGGTAGAAGTAGTCACTCACACATGGACATAGGCGGTCCGCTTCGCTTGCATGACGGGAGGTCGTGGATTCGAATGCGCAGCTCCATTACTACGATACGTGAGGTTAGACAGCGGGTGCATGATGTGTTGGCGGAGAATGGCAACCGTCGTGTAGCTGCTCTGAAATACAGTGGCTCATCGTCCAGCGTTATCAGGGAGGTTTGTCACGGAAGCAGTCTACTAGATGAGGGGCGCCAATATTGAAACAGGACTCTGGCAATCAGTTTGTTGTCTCGTTCCGCGTAATTCTACTTCACAAAATGTTCAAATGTGTATGAAATCTTATGGGACTTAACTGCTAAGGTCATCAATCCCTAAGCTTACACACTACTTAACCTAAGTTATCCTAAAGACAAACACACACACCCATGCCCGAGGGAGGACTCGAACCTCCGCCGGGACCAGCCGCACAGTCCATGACTGCAGCGCCTTATAAATTCTACTTTACATTCTGTGTTTCTGTAGGCTGCACTCTCGAACTCACTGACTATCGGCATGATAAAAGTAACAACAACTGAAATAATAACAGTGACACACATGCGGATATTTAAAAGTATACATGTAAGAATGTGCACCGAAAGTTGTGAGCATTCCGTCACATCTCTCACAGCTGGAAGTGTAATCTTGAATGTAACATACAGCATACAGTCTTTGAAGTAATAAGTCATACAACTCATTACACATGTCTGATGGTTCAACAGTTCATTGTACTGGGTTCAGTGAGATGCAGGTATATCGATCTTGGCTGGTAAATACTTTTATTTACGTCACAACCGTTGCGGAATTTGTTATCATACACTCCTGGAAATGGAAAAAAGAACACATTGACACCGGTGTGTCAGACCCACCATACTTGCTCCGGACACTGCGAGAGGGCTGTACAAGCAATGATCACACGCACCGCACAGCGGACACACCAGGAACCGCGGTGTTGGCCGTCTAATGGCGCTAGCTGCGCAGCATTTGTGCACCGCCGCCGTCAGTGTCAGCCAGTTTGCCGTGGCATACGGAGCTCCATCGCAGTCTTTAACACTGGTAGCATGCCGCGACAGCGTGGACGTGAAGCGTATGTGCAGTTGACGGACTTTGAGCGAGGGCGTATAGTGGGCATGCGGGAGGCCGGGTGGACGTACCGCCGAATTGCTCAACACGTGGGGCGTGAGGTCTCCACAGTACATCGATGTTGTCGCCAGTGGTCGGCGGAAGGTGCACGTGCCCGTCGACCTAGGACCGGACCGCAGCGACGCACGGATGCACGCCAAGACCGTAGGATCCTACGCAGTGCCGTAGGGGACCGCACCGCCACTTCCCAGCAAATTAGGGACACTGTTGCTCCTGGGGTATCGGCGAGGACCATTCGCAACCGTCTCCATGAAGCTGGGCTACGGTCCCGCACACCGTTAGGCCGTCTTCCGCTCACGCCCCAACATCGTGCAGCCCGCCTCCAGTGGTGTCGCGACAGGCGTGAATGGAGGGACGAATGGAGACGTGTCGTCTTCAGCGATGAGAGTCGCTTCTGCCTTGGTGCCAATGATGGTCGTATGCGTGTTTGGCGCCGTGCAGGTGAGCGCCACAATCAGGACTGCATACGACCGAGGCACACAGGGCCAACACCCGGCATTACGGTGTGGGGAGCGATCTCCTACACTGGCCGTACACCACTGGTGATCGTCGAGGGGACACTGAATAGTGCACGGTACATCCAAACCGTCATCGAACCCATCGTTCTACCATTCCTAGACCGGCAAGGGAACTTGCTGTTCCAACAGGACAATGCACGTCCGCATGTATCCCGTGCCACCCAACGTGCTCTAGAAGGTGTAAGTCAACTACCCTGGCCAGCAAGATCTCCGGATCTGTCCCCCATTGAGCATGTTTGGGACTGGATGAAGCGTCGTCTCACGCGGTCTGCACGTCCAGCACGAACGCTGGTCCAACTGAGGCGCCAGGTGGAAATGGCATGGCAAGCCGTTCCACAGGACTACATCCAGCATCTCTACGATCGTCTCCATGGGAGAATAGCAGCCTGCATTGCTGCGAAAGGTGGATATAGACTGTACTAGTGCCGACATTGTGCATGCTCTGTTGCCTGTGTCTATGTGCCTGTGGTTCTGTCAGTGTGATCATGTGATGTATCTGACCCCAGGAATGTGTCAATAAAGTTTCCCCTTCCTGGGACAATGAATTCACGGTGTTCTTATTTCAATTTCCAGGAGTGTATCTAAGTGTTAATGAGTAGAAAATATAATTATTTGTTATGCCTACATTACACTTGTCCGCCCTCTTTTGGAATAAAACTACACGGTCTGGGATCCTTACCAGATAGGACTAACGGAGTACATCGATATAGTTCAAAGAAGAGCAGCACGTTTTGTATAATCCCGAATTGGGGAGAGAGTGTCACGGAAATGGTACGGGATTTGAGGTAGACATCATTAAAGCAAAGGCGTTTCTCGTTGCGGCGAAATCTTCTGACGAAATTTTAATCAACAATTTCTTCATCCGATTGCAAAAATATTTTGTTGGCGCCGACCTACATAGGGAGAAACGATCATAATAATAAAATAAGGGAAATAAGAGGTCGCGCGGAAGATTATAGGTGTTCGTTTATCCGCCCTCTGTTCGAGACTGGAATAATAGAGAATTATTTTGAAGCTGACTCGATGAGCCCTCTGTCAGGCACTTAAGCGTGATTTGCCGAGTGTCCATGTAAATGTAGAGGGAGACGGCACGCGGCTCGTGACATGCCAGCCACGGTTGAGGCAACAGCACCTGCTATGTGGTCCGGTCCACACAAGGAATGCTGTGGCAGGGCTTGTGCTGGAGCTCACTCGAGTGCTGAACACTACGACATCGTACGCAGGTTGAAGGCGACGTCGTAGCAACAACTTCTCAGATGTGAGGATTTAGTCCTCATCAGTGCTGTAGTTTTTTAAGCACATCGTGCAAAAAATACAGTGGCATGCAAAACTTAAGGCCGAAAGGAACTTTTGCATGATGCATCAGCGCCACGTAACACAGTTCGATGAAACTTGGACAATGCATGGAATGAGGTAACACTGTACGTGCACAAGTAACTGAAACAAATCGGCAATGGGAACGGAAACAACACTTTTATTCAGAGATAATAATCAAGATGGTCGCCTGGACATTAAAAAAGGCGGGGCGTGGTGATCACCAGCGGCACCAATGCACGCTCTGCAAGTGCACGCACGTTGGACACGAGACTGGTGAGTAGTTCTCGTGGTTGAGCGATCCGTGCCTCAAACATCGGGGTTGACAGCTGCTTTGTGGTCGTTGCTGCAGCACGTTCCATACGTACTGGTTGGGACTTAAGTCGGGACAGTGGGCAGGTCACTCCGTCGGCCGAATATTCTCTCTTTCTAAGAGTTTCTCCACCTGTGCCGTTCGATGCAGTCGCACATTGTCATACATAAAAACGAACTCGGGGTCGAATGCACCTATGAAAAGATCCACTTGGGGAAGGAGTACAGTGTCACAACAACTCTGAACGGTGAGTGTACCGTGTTCAGAGATTTTGAGGTCAGTACGCCCATGCAACATAATTCCTCCCCACACAATGACATCGGGACTTCCAAAACGACAGCCGCCCGGAGTGGCCGTGCGGTTCTGGACGCTACAGTCTGGAACCGAGCGACCGCTACGGTCGCAGGTTCGAATCCTGCCTCGGGTATGAATGTGTGTGATGTCCTTAGGTTAGTTAGGTTTAATTAGTTCTAAGTTCTAGGCGACTGATGACCTGAGAAGTTAAGTCGCATAGTGCTCAGAGCTATTTGAACCAAAACGACCATGTTCGACGACTTAACTGCGTGCATTTTGTGCTCCCACCTCTTGTCATGTGAGTGTCCGTACAGAATTACTACTCAGACTAAACCTGAACGGAATGTGAAAATAAATCTCAATCGTCTTGGTTCCCATCGTAATCTTCCAACCTGCCGCGGTCAAAATATGGTAAAACACAAGCAGAGAAAAGATGCTGTGCAAAACTACAAAATCTCATGAGAGATGGATTGACTTCTGCCTTTCATCGCGATACCCCCGTTGTGCATTGGTCGTAACATGGGAGGACATGTGTGATTAGCTTCCCAAAGTCCCTCCGTATTCCTCAAGTCCCTACGGCTTGTCGAATCCTAATCATTACATTTGACAGCGAAATAGGCCTGTCTATTTGTATGAATTTTCATTGACCATCATCATCATCATTATCATCACCACCATCATCACCATCATCATCGGTAGTTGTTGATGGTTGCTGTGGCTCTAGGCATGGAAGTTGGCCACTGTCTTGCACTATCCACTTTAGTTCCACGTAGTTATCGCTTTCACCACTGGTACTGTCTTGTATTTGGCATATTTTCTTCCTCTCCCTCTCTTTCCCTTTGTCATCCCTTCAATTCCTTGCTGAAGAAAGCACTAACGTCTCAGTACGTAATCTTTCAAATTAATTCTTCTTTTGCTAACTGAATCTAAGTAGTTTCTTTTCTCCTCAACTCTTCTCAACACCGTATCCTCCCTCTCTCTGTCTTCCCAAATCACAATCTCTAGTTTCCTCCACACTTTCCTTCCAAGTGCCTCTACATTTATTTCCACATCTTTTCACAGTGAGCCGTGTACGTAGCATTTCGCCAAGCTTTTTTTCTGGTTTTTATTCAGTGGCCTTCACAACGATTCGCGTTCTTTGTTTAACACTTCCTCGGCTATCGCTTTGCTTTACCTCATTTCTATGTCACATTCCAGGTCCTCCGTCCAAATATTTCCCAAGTTCCCCAATTTTGCAACCTACTACAGTTGTCCGCCTAACGTGATTTTGGCCTTCTCTCCTTCCCCTCCATGTATCATACTATTGGTCTTTATCTTATTTATTTTCTTTCCGAATTCTTCACGTTGGCTGTTTAGGTTCCCACCATTTCATTAAGCACCGTCCTAGATTCCACCAACACTAGCACGTCATCAGCGGGCTGTTAACGCTCTACCCTTCTGTCTGCTACACTCACTCGCCTCCTCCGTCCGTGTACCCTCCTAATCAAAATCTTAATACTGGACATCTGCTCAGCATTCATTCGGGAGTCACTCCCAACGACTGTCGTTTCCCACGCAAACTGTGCTCTCAGCATTTCTGAAACTGACGACGGACCGCAGCGCGTCCCCCTTTGGTATAGTCCAGCTGTCAGTAGAGGCCTCGAGACGAGGGAGAGCTACCGGCGCCTGACACGCGCAGCCACTGGTCGGCTGGAGCGCGGAACCGCCCGCCGACTGCGCCGCTAATGAATGCAGAGCGCCCCGCGACCGCTCGCCAGCTTGGCACATCGACCGTGGCGTGACGTCACGGAGGCTGTTGCGTGGCGGCGTCACCTTGTGGCCACCCGCCGATTCGCGGTTCTCGCAAACTGCGCACTCTCGTCCACTCGCGGGCACAGCACTGTTGACTCTTATATGCTTCTGTTCAAAAATTCAGTGCCCAAACTGACAGGGGTGACGACGGAGACAAAAACTAATATATTTGGCAATCACGAGTCGCAAACGCATATTGTTGAAGTACTGAGTATGCAGGAGGTTACTGTGTGTTATTGACAATTACACAGTGTCAAATGGTTTTCATTGCTTTAGTGTTCAGGTCACTATTACATTACCACAAATGCTCAAAGTGAGCAACATTTACCTCAGCGCAGAGCCGGTATCGACGTAGCAGGGAGTCCTGCTTTCGCTAGAAAATGCGTGTTGTGTTCTCTATTTGTGTGGCTGCTGCACGAATTCTTACAAACTTGTCCGCCTCCGAGTCAGCAGGGCTAGATTGTACGTCAGCTTTCGTATAGCCCTAGAGAAAGAAGACTAACGGGGTAAAGTGCGCGGATCTTGCAGCCCAATGTGCGCCGGGGACCTGTCGTGCTGAAACCACATTCTCCTTCTTATAATCTAGGGATACGTCGTCAAGTGACATCGGCAGGTGAACTTCTAAGAGCAGTCTGTACATTAGCCACCAGAGTCCAGCAGGCAACTTATAAGGCCCAAGTAAGTAGTCGCCCACGATACCAGTCCACATGTTTACTGCAAAACATCTCTGATGACATAGCACGGAGGGTTTCAGCCGCATAGTGAACAAAGTGCATGTCTAGTAGTTCTCCCCATGTATAGCACTCCACGTTGACACTGCAACTGTCTTGCGGGCACTAGCGCTACCCGATATTTACTGCCTCACTGTCAAAGAGCATGACACCGTAACGTAATACGTATCTCAAACTAACATTTGGTGTAACGACGACTTTTATCTGCTCCACTCATGCATTACCTATGCGTGCTCAGTAGACAAGCAATATATGGGTTTCCGACACATGGTTACTTTAGGAAACATTTGTTTTTGTCTCCTGTGTCATGCTAGTCTGGGAGCTGTAATTGTGAACAATCTTTATATTAAAACTGTGTGCCGGACCGAGACTCGTACTTGGGACCTTAGCCTTTCGCGGGCAAGTGCTCTACCAACTGAGCTGAGTGTGTCCTTCAGCGCACACTCCGCTGCAGAGTGCAAATTTCAATCTTTATATTGACAATTCAACTGAGGAACGGATAGATTATAACAATCAACGAGTCAGCAACGGAGACTTAGTAGCAACTTCTGTCTGATAGCAGGAGAATCCAACCAGTACGTCATGGATTTTAATAACCATTTTCGTCATTGTAGTGCATACACTGACTGAAAATGTAGAGGTTAAGTTATGAAGCGCCAGCTCGATGTTTGAAACACTTTCTGGAGACGTGCGGCCCGTGACTTGTATTAAGGGATTAAACTTTCATTCCTTTCGGAACATTATCGGTATGCGTGACCCTCACGGCCACGAGTAGTCTCTTTTGTACGTTGCAACATGGAAGCAGACAGCCTCAGAATGTCATCCTGAGGAATTTCTTGCCATGTCTGTAACGCACGATGTGTCAGGTCATGAGGATTGGTGACTGGAGACAGATATGGAAGTACACGCCATCCTGTCGAATCCCAAGCACACTGTAGGGGTGGAAATTCGTGGAACCAGAGGGTCAAGTCAGGAAACCATAAATTCCTCAAAGCGTGCGTCTTGTGCACTGTGATGTGATGTCTCGCATTACGCCGTTTGGAATCCTTGTTATGAAGACAGTGACAAGAGAGTTTAATATTCTCGCCAAATATTTGCGAGCATTTAGGCTTTCTTCAACAGTTACCATAACAGTCCTCTTACCGTGTTCAGTAGTGCCCCTCATTACGATTCAGGAGTTGGAGATGTACAGGGTTTGAACAAAACCGTCGAAACAGCGCGAAAAATGGATGCAGGTGCTAGCCAAGGCGGCAAGTCGCGCGGTCGTAGCTGTCCGCGATCGGAACCTTTGCAGTCTCCTCAAGTGCCGCAAGTGTCTGCGTAGTCAGAATATTGGTTCAAAATGGTTCAAATGGCTCTGAGCACTATGGGACTTAACATCTATGGTCATCAGTCCCCTAGAACTTAGAACTACTTAAACCTAACTAACCTAAGGACATCACACAACACCCAGTCATTCAGAATATTGTTCTGTGTTGTTGTGAGTGCATTATATCGGATCTAATTGAATTCGAACGTGGAAGTTGGTGTTCGTATGGTGTGTGCTTTCATCACCAAGGGAGCTAAAGTGTTCGGTATTTCAAGAGGCGACGTATCGTAGATTTATACTGCATACAGGGAAAGCGCGTAAACATCATCCGCTAAGTCACAACGCAGCGGAAAGTGTATGTCGAGTGTGACGAAAAATAAGAGGACGACAGCTCCAGAGTCACTGCAGGACTGAATGTCGCAGTCGCAAACCCTGCCAGCATCAAAACAACATGAAGGGAGTTCCAGAAACAGAAAAGAGCGGAGCAATCTGGAATTCCAAATACACTCATCATCGATACAAGTGTCCTTAGCAGGAAAACGTGGAGACGAAGCCACAAAATCTCGAGTATGGAAGAACGGAAGAACGTCATTGGGTCGGATTAACTTTGCTTCACACTGTTACCAACTTCTGGACGAGGTACATCCTAAGAGTGAAACATGGCGCGGATTTAGTGGTGATTTGGGCAGCCACGTTTTAGTATTCCGTGCTGGACGTATTCTCATATGGCGAGAGATGGGGAAACGTAATGAACCGAGGAACAAAATGGCTCTGAGCACTATGGGACTTAACATCTGAGGTCATCAGTCCCCTAGAACTTAGAACCACTTAAACCTAACTAACCGAAGGACATCACACACATCCATGCACGAGGCAGGGTTCAAACCTGCGACCGTAGCAGTTGCGCGGCTCCGGACTGAAGCGCCTAGAACCGCTCGGCCACCGCGGCCGACACCGAGGAACACTGTCGAGCTCTGTCCTTGTGGTAGGTCGGGGCTGTTGTGAGGCGAAGGATAATGTTGCACGGGCGCACTGACTTGCAGTTCTTTCAACTCGGCACACTCTGCGGCAAACATTACTATGACACTGCACTGCCCGCGTGGAGTGGCCGTTGCGGGTAGAGGATTGCGCGACCCCCTCCCGTCGGAGGTTCGATTTCTCCCTCGGGCGTGTGTGTTTGTGTTGTTCTTAGCATAAGTTAGTTTAAGTAGTGTGTAAGTCTAGGGGCCGATGACCTGTGCAGTTTGGTCCCTAGCAATTCATACACATTTACACGTTTTTTTTTTTTTTTTTTTTTTTTTTTTTTTTTTTTGACGCTGTACTCCTTCGTGAAGTGCATCTTTTCCACGGTGCAGTCGCCCCTGATTTCATTTTTATGGGTGACAAGATGCGACGGCGCAGGTCGAAATTCTCTTCGGACGAGACAATATTCGCCTAATGCAGTGGCCCGCCAATTCTTCCGACTCAGATCCCATCGAGGACGCGTGGCATGCGTTGGGAACACGTATTGCAGAAAGTCCACATGCACCAACGACCGTCTGTCAGTTACCGACCGCGCTGGAGAATAAATGGAAGGGCCGCCTACAGGAGCTCCTTTGCAGCATTGTGGCCTGCAGGGGAGCACGTGGCAGAACGCGGCCTGCCGCCAGTGGTGATCGCACACCCTACTAAGGACCGCGTCGCGCCTTTTGTAACGTCTGCCGCCTTAGCCGGTAGCGCTAAAGACACTGCTCCACGGCTGCTTCTGTTGAACGGTACTCGACAGACTCGTGAAATTTTGAATGTCAATCTCGAAAACGCTCCAGTGGAAACGTACCAGGACAGCGTTCGTTACGTATACACTGGTGACGCGAAACATTATGACCACCTGATTAATAACTTGTTTGTCCGTCTTTGTAACGAAATACATCACTGATCCTGCGTATCAGGTATCCGACATATTGTTGGTAGCTATGTGGCATTAGATGTTTACAAACAGATCATGTAATTCGCGTAGGTAACGGGCCACTGATTCGCATACGCAGGTAATGGCACCCCATAGCGACGCAGGTGGGTTCCATAGGATTTATATCTGGCGAATCTGGTCGCCGTGACATCAACTATCCTGGTCCTCAAACCACTGTCGTACGGTCCTGGCTCGGAGACACGGACAGGTGACACCGCCGTCGGGCAAGACATCGAGCACGAAGGGGTGCACGTGGTTCGCACCTGTCGCCGTGTCTTCTATCACTACCACAGACACCCTGCAAGCGCAGCAGAAGGTCTTCCATAACATCGTACTCTTCCCACCAACCTGCGTCCGTGGTGCGCTGCGAGATTCGAGCCGCCGTTTTTGCGACGTTCGAATCCCGATAGCCGTGTGCCCACTGCAATAGTTATTGACGATGTCGTTGGGTCAACATGTGACCACGTAGGGTTGGTCTACGGCGGAACTCAGTGTTCAACAATGCACGATCAACGGTGTGCTCCGAAGCACTTGTCCGTGCACCAGCATTGTGCTCTTTCTGCAGATATGCCACAGATCACCATCTATCCTACTTTACAGAGCAGACAAGCCCCCGAACACTACATTCTGTGAAGTGTTGTGGACGTCCAACCATTTAGCGCCTAGTGGTAGTTTCACTGTTCTTTTACCTCTTTCCGTAGATGCTCACGACAGTAGCACGTGAACATTCGACTACCTTCGCCGTTCTAAACATACTCGTTCACAGGCTCTGCGTAATAATAATCTGCCTTTTTTTCAAAATCGCTTATCTGAATGGATTTCCCATTTGCAGCCCGTATCTTCGGTAGAGTATTCGTCCGTCCGCGTCTGCTCCGCTTTTATAACTTTGTTATCGTGTCACGTGCCCGCAACACCACCAGATGGTATCCAACTTCGCGGTGGGCAGTGATCGTAATGTTTTGGCTTGTAAGTGTATGTATGTGATATAATCTTGAAAAATATAAGAACTTATGACTCTTTGAGTGCATGTTTCCTTCGTGAAACGTTTGTGATTGCTCCACAATGTAAGTACACTAAATTGCATCGATAGTACGAGTCCGTCATACAGCAGCCCACGCCCGTTACAGTGTTCCTTCCACATCCGGGAGCCATTATCAGCTCCGCTCATTTTTCTACATTCTCACCATTTCTATTATAAGAACATTTGCTTTCTTCGAATAAGTTTTTTTACACAAAACGATTGCAAAAAATCTGGTAACGAGGTCAGGGTAAGCAGTGGGACGTCGAACACAGTGACAGTTTCCATATAAACAAAGCGTCGGAAATGCATTCTTTTTGAGCTGTGAATCTAAAATAACAATCAGCAACAAGCGTTCGGTAGTGTTTTGGGTACGTCAACTTCTTTAGATGTTATTGTTATCACGGCTGCATCAAATACACCAAGAACACATTTCTGTCGACCAAAGTTCAAATCTCTCTTCCTCCTGAACACCTAAAGTCCGTCAGATGACATTACGTGCATATTAGCACAGCCAGGTGCTGTTTTAGTAAGGGTTTAACGTGCAAATGGACTTAAACATTCAGTGACTGTTAGACTCTAACGTTGCGACACCATCCTGGTGGACAGAGATTTGGGCAGGAATTAAACGTTGTTTTTCTACATTCTTCTTTCCCACATTTGCCTGAAATGATGGAAGGACACTACAGAAACCTCAAATCAGATTGACTGGTCGTGGACTTGTAATGACCTTTTCCGAAACACAACTCCAGCGTCTCCCCCACCGAACCAACTGACTTGGGGGAACAAGTATTAGGAATCATTGCTTTTCATGCCTCAACACTACATATACCACACAAACTAACTTTCGTTTAAAATCGCAGCAAATTACACTACAATATGATACTCCTGTACGGCATGTTTTAAATTGAAAAATAGTACAAAATACTGTGACAAATGAAAATAGTCGCACAATATGTGAACGCCTGTCGTGAGTGTTGGTCACTGTATGTGTCTATTTCAGTTCCAATATTCATATGGCCTGAATAGCGGACATGAGTATTTATTACAAGTTCTGCATTCAACTGAGCGTGTAAACAGCGCGGTGTTTTGAATCCACATATTACTCTTGTGTTAATGCATGCTGCAGTAGTTGCCTGATGGGGCAATTCCATATTTACCAGCCAGTTAACACAACAAAATGTGCGGCACAGTCCAATTATTCGTCTTTCACGGCATGTCACCAATACAAACGGAAGTTCATTCATAAATACTAATTACAGTTGATTATTAGAAATATATTATCCTTTCCTGACGGATTGTGAAAGCGTACAGACCGGTAAAGGCTTGAGTCACTGTCCAGCGTAATCTGCAAACAGAATCACCAAAATAAAACTGGATCGAAAAGCATTTTCGTCACACCGTAGTCAAACAGGGAAGAGATCGGCAGATATCAGAACAGACGCAATCTCTAGTTGTTACTGTAAAATGTAATTCTCTTGTTCATTGTTGTTGTTGTTGTTTTGCTCTCCAGTCCTAAGATTGGTTTGATGTGGATCCCCACGCCAGTGTATCCTGTAAAAGCCACTTCATTACTGCTACGGCCTACATCCGTTTGTTCCTGCTGACGATATTCCTCCATAATTTGTACCGTTCATACTTCCTTCCACTGTCAAACTGGCCATTCCTTGATACCTTCGGAAGTGGTCTATCAACCTATCCCATATTACGGTCAAGTTGTGCCATAAATCACTTTTCTCTCCATGTCGTTTCACTACCTCCTTATTAGTTATTCGATCTACCCATCTAATCTTCAGCATTCTTCTGTATAACTACAATTCAAAAGCATCTATTCTCCTCTTGTCTAAATTGTTTACGTTTCATGTTTCACTTCCGTAGAAGTCTGCACTCCACACACATACCTTCACAAAAGGCTTCCTAACAAATTTACATTCGGTTTCAAAAAATTCCTGTTTTTCAGAAATGCCTTTCTTGCTATTACCAGTCTACATTCAATATCCTCTCTATTTTGCCCATCAACTGTTATTTTATCAACCAAATAGCAGAACTTATCAACTACTTTTACTGTTTCATTTACATATCTGATTCTCTCAGCATCGCTTGACTGAATTTTCTTGTTCGTTACCTAGTGTGATTTTCTTCGCATCAAACTTATAAATAACTCTTTGCCACCCTGTACTATTCTAACATGAAGCTTTATATCATTAGCTGCATTTGCTTTATTCTACGCGAACATTACATTGATACATTTCTCTCTACTGCAAGTTATCTACAGAATACGTAACTGTCCTTCTACAATAAGCTATCCAATAAGGATGAGCACATTGACGGCAGTTACCATGACATGAGATTCCATTTAGAGAATTTTTTTATAGGCGACAGCATTTGAACATTGTAGATCCCTAGATGCGAAAGATTGTCTGACAGCAGACAGTGTCACGCTACGGTTAATTATCTACGCAATGTGGTGGCAGCTGTATTGGAGCCAAGCGATGTGCTGCACAGTCTTGCAGATTCCACTTTTGAAACGTCTCTATTGTTCCATATAACTCCATTCCAAATTTACTCTAATAGGAATCCGGAATATTTATTTTACATGAACATACAGGGTGATAATTATTGAACCATACGAAAAAACGAAAAATAATTACAAACTACGGCGTCCACACACTTTAAGCAACATGTAAACGCCACTACAGATTCGAAGACTGCTATGAAGTGTCGATTTTTCATGGCTAATTGTTTTTCAGGCTTCTTTTAATGTCAGATTTATATGTAAAATCAAGCTTTGTACGTTTTCCTCTGTCGTCGTCAACAAGAATCATACTATATGTGTTAGAGACGCAATGAGACTAAAAAGATTTCAAGCGATCTGACAATACTCTGTTGATCTACTTGTGTAGGTCGGTATCTTCATCCCTTCCAGAGCGGCATCAATGAAGTGTTTTTGTTGTGTGTTACGGAAATGGAACAGCCGAATTTAGAGCTCTGTTATGGCATCAAGTTTTGCGTTAAACTTGGGGAAACCGTGAGTGTGACCTTTGAAAAGTTGAAACAGCCCTATTGGGAGCGTTTCTTGTCTAGAGCACAACTGTTTTGCTGGGACAAAGATCATTTCTGGAAGGCCGAGAACGCATTGAAGATGAACCTCGCTTAGAGAGACATTCAACTTCAGAAACCGACAAAAACGTCAAGGGTGTGCGTGCTTTTGTGAGATCAGACCGAATTTGTTCCTGGAGGACAAACTGTCAACCAAAGATTTTACAAAAATGTCCTTGAAAGGCTCAGAGAAAGGGTGAATCGAGTGAGACGGGACGTGGAGACAAATGCTGAAGGCAAATCGTGACGCGTGAAGGCAAATCCTCATAAAAAGTGGATTAAAATTTTAGTGAATAAGTAATCGAGTGGAGCGTTGAGGAATTGGGGAGATTTCACCTCGTTAGGGAGGAAAAAAAAAATGTAACTCACGATTCCCCTGAGGAGAGACAACGTTAGGCTGGTGAAACCCAACGGAATCAGACTTCGCAGTCCTCGAATCTTTTGAATGCTTAGCTTCACTGTCGACGTTACGCTGGCGGTTCAATGTGTGGCTTTCAAGCCTAAGACCGACCGCGTAATGCAGTCGGCAGCCAGTGCCGCGCTACTAGGCGAATCCGCGTGAGCTGTTCGGTCACACCTGGTGGATACGTGTCTATTATTTATGGCAAGATAAAGACACACGATACGATGGTCATCAAAGTTCTGTTTAGATTGTAATTTTGTAATTTTCTGAGTTTGCTGTGCCATGTTGTTACGTGAGATGCACGAAACGTCCAGTTCTAAGAACATCCATTTTATGCCTCAAGAATGTGAGTATACAAAACCGTGGTATGCCATACGTCCACTTACAGGTGCCACTCCTGTACTGGCGAATCTTTTGAACTCGGCGTTGACAGGGACCCGGAAAAGTTGCTTCAACAGGTTTTCGACAGAAGGATACGTACTTTTGTTGTGTGTTTAATCTTCTTAACTCTTATGTCAACGAAGATACCGGAGGAAGTACTCTACTTGTTAATGGTATTCGAAAGTATATAGAGAGACGACTACAGTGATACAGTATATTGCTTGTTAATGTAAGCGCTACAACTTTCCGCAAAAGAAACCGATCAATAAGATCAAACTGAAATAGAAGTTGGCCGAAACCAGCTAGTGCGGTGTAAACACTGCGAAGTGGCAAAGTCACACCTCCAGCGGAAACAAACAAAAATTATCATCAAGTGAACAAACAAAAAGTTAATTACGTAACTTTATTTTTTGGAGGAAATAATCAAAACTTTACGACCACGTTTCGTATATACTTTCATTTGACATAATTAGAAAAATCACTACATGTATATTAGAAGTACTTACCTGCTGGTGCAACATGAGTGTTCAGTAGTCTACTGTCGACTGCCGGAACCTAATGCTCTTGATTGGTGAAGATTATAAAGAGTTACACGAGCAAAGGTACGCACCACTCTGGGTACTGAGACATGAGAATTTTACTTTTGGAACTGCCAGGTTAATATACGAGAGAAAGGCGACATTGGCGGTGTGTCTCGTTGTTATTGGCTACTAATTTAGTCTGTAAACCATTAATTTTATCGGACTTCGTAAGAATGCGCGGAAACTCGAAAAACAAATTTATTTTCGCAGCAATAATGAAAACTAAGCTGTAGTAATAGTTTTTTTTCTCTTCAAGTTAAATACTTTACATCTTTTTGGTAGCAGCCTCGTTTAGCGTTGAATGTAAAAGTATAGTACCATTACAAAATTAATTGTTTGCATTTGGGGAGAGTTTTTAATTACTGCAGCACAGATGACAGTCATTTATTACTGAAAAACTTGAATTTGTATCGCTGGAAAATGCTTGCATTTAATACACTCCACATTTTCGCTTTGATGGATATGAAACACAGCAATTTCATGTTCACTGTTACATATTAATTAATGTTCTTGACATGTAAACATTAAGTTTTCTGATATATTTTGTCATCATTTTTCTTGTGTCACAATTTCTCGAAGTGCTGTTACTCACAATACACACTGCACACATCATTAAGGACTACATCCGTCCTGAGGCAGGTACCAAAAGAACTGAGTATTTCCTTTATGTCATCTATGAAGGCAAGTTTAACGGTTTTTATCTCTTTTATTTTATTATAATAAAACCCAACGAGGTTCTCGACAGTACGGGCCCGCCTTCTGGCAGTATGGACTTTGGCGAAAACATGGAAACGACTGGCACTGCAACAAAACTCCGCTCCAGTACAAAAGGACTATCTCGTAAATTCCATGCGAAACAGAAAACAAGCAAAAGTGTATGAAAATAGCGAAAACAAAAACCCGTTTAAACACTGTGAAATATAAATTTATGAATGTTTACTTGATGCTTCTCGCCCAGGTAGGCACCAATATTAACACTAATATTTTTAACACAACACATTACGATTACTTTCGTTCCGATATACACTACTGGCCATTAAAATTGCTACACCAAGAAGAAATGCAGATGATAAACGGGTATTCATTGGACAAGTGATTACATTTTCACGCAATTTGGGTGCATAGATCCTGAGAAATCAGTATCCAGAACAACCGCCTCTGGCCGTAAAAAAGGCCTTGATACGCCTGGGCATTGAGTCAAACAGAGCTTGGATGGCGTGTACAGGTACAACTGCCCATGCAGCATCAACACGATACCACAGTTCATCAAGAGTAGTGACTGGCCTATTGTGACGAGCCAGTTTCTCGGCCACCATTGACCAGACGTTTTCAATTGGTGAGAGATCTGGAGAATGTGCTGGCCAGTGCAGCAGTCGAACATTTTCTGTATCCAGAAAGACCCGTATACATGCGGTCGTGCATTATCCTGCTGATGTAGGGTTTCGCAGGGATCGAATGAAGGTTAGAGCCACGGTCGTAACACATCTGAAATGTAACGTCCACTGTTCAAAGTGCCGTCAATGCGAACAAGAGGTGACCGAGACGTGTAACCAATGGCACCCCATACCATCACGCCGGGTGATACGCCAGATTGGCGATGACGAATACACGCTTCCAATGTGCGTTCACCGCGATATCGCCAAACACGGATGCGACCATCATGATGCTGTAAACAGAACCTGGATTCATCCGAAAAAATGACGTTTTGCCATTCGTGCACCCAGGTTCGTCGTTGAGTACACCATCGCAGGCGCTGCTGTCTGTGATGCAGCATCAAGGGTAACCGCTGCCATGGTCTCCGAGCTGATAGTCCATGCTGCTGCAAACGTCGTCGAACTGTTCGTGCAGATGGTTGTTGTCTTGCAAACGTCCCCATCTGTTGACTCAGGGATCGAGACGTGGCTGCACGATCTGTTACAGCCATGCGGATAAGATGCCTGTCATCTCGACTGCTAGTGATATGAGGCCGTTAGGATCCTAATTAAACCTAACTAACCTAAGGACAGCACACACATCCATGCCCGAGGCAGGACTCGAACCTGCGACCGTAGCGGTCTCGCGGTTCCAGAGTGCAGCGCCTAGAACCGCACGGCCACTTCGGCCGGCGTGGCTCCCAAGTAGAAAACCCAGCAGCTAATGTAACCGGCGTCCAGCGCCGTGCGAATACACGGAGCTGCTCCAGCTGTTTAGGTGTAGCCAGGATAAGACACAGGAAAACAATACGACGGTGAATGATAGACACTGCGTCGCCGGAAGTTTTGTGTACATCGTAATTTTGTGATTTTCTCAATCTGCTGTGCATTCTGTTGCGTCAGATTCAGCACCTGCGTAGTAAAATTATAGAGTATAACTCGAAGAGCGCTGCATAGCTGACATCCACATTCCTGATTTGTCATACAGCCTCTTGTAGGCACCACTCCACAACTGCTGAGCCTTCTACCAGGGATTGTGTATTGTGTCTTGTGTATTAAGCTGCGGACCTAGAAACGACGGAGAGGCTTCGTCCCGCTGTAGTCCTCAGTGGTACACAACCCCACAAGAGGCCACAGCAGTCCACCCACCCCACCACCGACCCACACCGAACCCAGGGTTATTGTGCGGTTCGGCCTCCAGTTGACCCTTTCTCCCCCCCCCCCCCCCCCCCCCCCTCCAGCGGCAACGTCTCATTCCCAGACGAGTGTAACCCCAAATGTTTTGCGTGGTGGTGTAATTATGGTGTACGTGTATGTGGAGCCAGTGTTTGTGGAGCAATCGCCGACATAGTGTAACTGAGGCGGAATAAGGGAACCAGCCCGCATTCGCCGAGGTAGATGGAAAACCGCCTTGTAAACCATCCACACGCTGGCCGACACACCGGACCTCGACGCTAATCCGCCGGGCGGTTTCGTGCCGGGGACCGGCACGCCTTCCCGCTCGTGCTAGCCGGGCGGGCTTTTACCAGGGACAGTCGCAATGTTTTCGTTAATAACTCGAAAAAAAAATCAAGATTCGCCATGAAATATGCTGACGGTGTTCAAGTCGCGGGCCGGCACAAATTTTCATTGCCCTCAGTCCAGTACACAGCTGTTGAGAAAACATTGCACCTAGAAATCACTTCGCCCTTCTTCTGCAAATGCCTGTTACGCAATGGTTTCTTCATCAGCGGAAAGAAGAAAAGTCGATGTGTGCCATGTCAGGGGAACACCTGGCCAAATCAAAACGTTGCAGCCTGTCTGCAATTTATCAGCGGACTGCATAATTTTACTGTCGGTCTTGTAGCGTCTGCTAAGATACAGTGGCGCGAGGATTTCTGTGAGCGCAAGGATGACAGACGTGTACCTGAAAACAAAAAAATTAGTTAAGGCATTTTATTTTTTTCGAAATGATAATTAAAACTTTATGACTATCTCTCGTATTTCGATGAACGTTTGCTCACCACCGTCGTGCATAAGCGACCGCTCTCGCTTGTGATACATTGTTGTCCTAACATGTGACCAGATTGCTCCCATAGCCAGTGTTGACGCTTCTGTGACGCCGTCATCCGGTGGCCACGTTCTAGCCAGCCTTTTTCAGAGCAACGCGACGCGTTGTTGCAGAACGGCCAGAATTCTGAAACAGTAACGTAACGAATAAAATGGTTCAAATGGCTCTGAGCACTATGGGACTTAACATCTATGGTCATCAGTCCCCTAGAACTTAGAACTACTTAAACCTAACTAACCTAAGGACATCACACAACACCCAGTCATCACGAGGCAGAGAAAGTCCCTGACGCCGCCGGGAATCGAACCCGGGAAACCGGGCGCGGGGAGCGAGAACGCTACCGCACGACCACGAGCTGCGGACGCGTAACGAATAACGCGACGCAGAGCATCGGGAACAGTATACGACGGACGGTTCTGTCTCGATGTGAAAAGTTACATATTGAAAAACTATAGTGCAAGTTCAATTTAATTTTGCTTAACTATCTCTCTGTATTTTGTATCAGAATACAACTATCGTACCCTTGATAACGCCATCTGACTCGCAAAACTTAGATGATGTAGTGGTAGAATCATCACTAGCGCAACAAGGTCGTTTTCTACAAAACGTTTCTAAATATCACTGATGGAATATTATTTATACTCGCTAAGTAAACCAAGACCAAACGCGTCATGAATCTCGATTCGTACAGGGCAAACGTGCTTGTCATCTCTTGCCGATAACATTTCAGAATTATTAAACAGTGAGCTGTGGTGGACCTGAAAATCATCAAGTTCCTAATCCAAGTCGCTTTTCAGCAGCTGCATCACGGCGTTCTTAACTGACCGCTGAAAAAATAGCAGGTGCACGCATTGCAAAGCGACTAGATGCTTTCTTTTGAAAACGAACTTCACTGGAAAATGGGATCAGGTGCCATGAAGCCATCTCGTTTCAGCATGAATAAACTAAGCCACGTGGCTACATAGAAGGACAAAGGAAAGTTGTTTACTTTAGTATAATTCGCACGAAAATCTGAGGAAATGTATGCTATGCTGATTGAAAATAAATAGTAGGGGAGAGATAGTCCCACATGGTCAGTATAAATCACTAACACAAGTGATTCAAAAGTTCATAAGCCATTTAATCACTCGATAATATGCATAATTAAAGCTACAAATTGATTCCAGTGCCTTTTACGAGAGAGAGAGAGAGATCCTAAGGCATTTCTCGCAGAAAGAAAATGTGTGACTGGATATCCCTGTTGCTGCGTGCATGTAGATTCTAATAGCCCACAAACAAATAATAAAGTATCGCAACAAATTCTGACACAGTTAGGGAATTTACTTTCAATGAAGATTATTCTAAATAACGGATGCCCACTAGAAAACTGTCATAAAAATTTAGACAACATGAAACCAAATTTGTACGTGACATACTATTAAAGTTGAGATGTAAAAATACATTTCAACAGATGCCGGAGGTGATATGCCCGCCCCTTATACTCTTACACAAGGTTCAAATCGGTGCTGCGTGTTCGAGAATGTTGCTGCCAGTGTACTGGATTCCGCGGCGGATGTTTCAATCCAGCCACTTGGCTGTCTGGTTGCTCTATTTATTAAAATTATATAATTCAAAGCCATGGAGCTAAACAGGCAGTTGTTGTTGTGGTTGTTGTTGTGGTCTTCAGTCCTGAGACTGGTTTGATGCAGCTCTCCATGCTACTCTATCCTGTGCAAGCCCCTTCATCTCCCAGTACCTACTGCAACCTACATCCTTCTGAATCTGCTTAGTGTATTCATCTCTTGGTCTCCCTCTACGATTTTTACCCTCCACGCTGCCCTCCAATGCTAAATTTGTGATCCCCTGATGCCTCAAAACATGTCCTACCAACCGATCCCAGGCAGTAAAATGAGTAAATTATTGTTCTCTTGTAAGTTGTTGATGTTGTTTGGTTTATTCTTGTAGACATTACCTTTAAGGATATACTACAGAAAAAAGTCGTAGGGAGGGGGTGACCTTGGGAACCACAATCCTTTGCAGAGCACTTTGTCAGGGAAAAATGATGCCACTGCAGCCATCCTTGCTGTAGGTGTGTGCCATGTTGCCCTATCTTGCTGGCACCAGCCAAATGTCATTTCCTCATTATCTGACTGGACCACAAATTCATGATTCATTACCTGGTACACTTCACCAGTGACAGTAGTATCAAAAATCGACAGAATCAAGCAGCACCACAAGAAGCAAGTCGCAGGGAACGCCTCGAACAGTAAGCCGCGCTATACTGAAGCACGAGACCCACACACAGCTCGCGGGACCTCGACGTTGCCACATTTCACAGATGCTGCCACGGCGACGAGTTACGTGAGAACACCCTCCGTGGAACGCTACGCTCTGGTAGGAATATTCGCAAACAGGCAGCGCCATGTTGTACTGTATATACACCTCCTGTAATACACCTTAATTTCTCAACCGTAAAGGTAAGGCAAGTACAAATTTGGTTTCATATCCTCTGTTATTGAAAATTTTTATAATACTTCTCCGGGGCCCCCTTCCGAGTGTGACAGTCTGCACATGCTTAAAGCACGTGAGCCGTGAACACATCGCACATGTAGGGCGTGCAGCTGGCACTAGTCTTACCCAGTCGTACCAAATAATACGAAATAATTTGACTCGCTAAGGGGTTCGGAGCTCCTGACGCTGACGACCTTCAAACATTTGGAAATGCCGTCGCTCCATTGGGAGTCTACAAATTTCAATACCACCTTTACGACCGTCTACTGTCCGAACACTGACAATGAAAGCTTGTTCGCACCGGGATTCGAATCAGCTACCTCCAAACGGAGTTAAAGGGAGACTTGCCTGCGCAACCGGGCTGTCCTAACGTGCGACCGAGCTTTTCTCATACGAACGCTCGGCCTATTGTGATGCCGTGCACAGTATCCGAATACTGGCCTTCCGTTTTGGACGCGTTTGCAGCTAACAGTGCGAATTCCGCCGTGGGCGCTCGGCTGCAGTGGACGCAGACAGGCACGCGGGCGCGGGAATTCGGTGACTGTCGGGGCGTCGAATGTCGGCGGCTGTGAGCGCGGTAATGGCACTGGAAGAGCGGCGCTAATGCTCACTGCCTTCGGTTCATTACGGCCGCGCCGGCCTCGGCGCTTCATGAATAAGGCAGCCGCCGGTAATTGCAGCCACACCTGCCGCCACGCGCTTGCGCACTGCACTCTCCGGCATTCAGTGCTGTCTGCACTCGCGAAACCTCCCGTCCTTTCATCGCTGCCGCCCGCGCCCGCTGCCGCGAAATTTTTTTTTCACGTTCCATCGACTCGAGCGACAGCGGGAGCGGAACCGCTCCGCAGTCAAAACAGTTCAAAGAAAGAGCCGCGTCTTTCAGCCAGTCACTACGAGTCTTACCGCACCCCTCACGGGAGCGAAGTCGTGTCAGTCAAGACGCTGGGCTTACAGTAACTTCACTTCTGCAGCCTTCTATCAGTGGGAGAGCAGTCGTCTGAAGGCAGCTGTGCGTCGTCACTGTTCGGGCGCAAACAGTTTCCTTGCAACTGTGGAGCTGTGTACACCACCACTCCTCTTCCTGGCATTGGTGCCTAAGCTCGTAGCAATTTTTCACAAGTTTAATAAACACAGCAGATAAACATAACAGTGACTTTACTATTAACAACGATCTGTCAACGCTGGGCTGTCTTCTCGAATTCACGATTGTAGAACCCACGTGGTTTTGAGGCGAACAACTCGTCGAGCTATGTTCCGAGAGCATTTTCGTTCGGAAAGGAAGTTCCCTGAAGGCTGTTCGATAGAGCGCAGAAGAGATGAAAATTTGAGGACGCAAGATTTGATGAATAAGGACGGCACGGAATGACTTCCCGATCCATCTGTTGTATGGTGATTTTTGTTAGTCTAGCACAGTGTTTTTCAACTTATGGGTCTATGGGTCGCAACCCCAGTGGGGAAAGGGGGGGGGGGGGGGGTCTCAGGAGAAAGCAGTTGCAGCGTGGCTGGTAACACATGTCTCATGACGATCGTCTGCTATGGTATAAATGTCACACGGAACTGACAAGGTTTTGTGAAAGCCACTGGTCGTACTTATTTATAATAATGAATAAGAATTTAATTTAAACCTGTTGAAGAGTTTCTAGTGTGATAAAAGAAAAAAATAAGTTAAATATATTTCAATTTTTTTAATTTTAATCTGATAATTATAGTGTGTTTCATACTAGAATGTCGTGTTCCCAGTTTGGCACAGCTTTGGCACAGGAAACTCGAAAGCGGTCGAAGACGTCGTCTTCTGGTCGGCTCCTGATCGTTGTCAAAAGGAGGCTAGTTTTTGATTACGCAAAAGCTTCTATTATTTGGAAAAGAACAACCCGGATTTCTTTACGTAATCAGTATGAATTTTATAATTACCTAAGGGACCTTTAAGAATGAACAATAAAAAAATTGCATTTGCAAATGAAATTATTAATAAATGGGGCAGATATGAATTGTATAGAAGACAAGGAGCGGCCTTGTGTCTACGACCAGGATGCTGCAGTATTCTCTGCTGTAGTAAAGGCTGTTTGACATTTAGAAAAATAATATGACGTGGAGGTTAAAAAAAGGAAAAGAATAAAATAATAAATCTGGTAAACACTAAATATATTCAAATAATTCTCACAAGCAATTAGGGCTTATTTATAAACAGTATAACTTACATAAGTAATTTTCTAACTCAATGGTGCGATCAGATTTCGGCCTGTCCTGTGCTAGCATCTTGGTTCACGTTTTTGTCACAAATTACAGTCATTACTTTTCTCCTTCCTTCGAGACAATTCCTGCACAGTTCAACACCTTCATAACAATAACTTGCCGGTTTACAGTATCGAACATAAATTACTCGAATTTTATTAATTAATAACTGTTGTGTGCACGCTGGCAAGACTGCTCACTTCTCTGGTTAAAGACGACCTTCTTTACGCTTCACATTACAAGCAGAAGCACGATAAAATCTGAAGATCTACAAAGGTTTTCTACCGTCATATTTTTACTTAGATTGAAGCGGAACGCTCAATTTAGCTTCTGTTAAAATGTTTCTTTGATTGCGCAATCTATGTATTAGCGTTCCCTCTAGAGGCGCATCTTTACAGTTACGTAAATTATGTAAAACAAATGTCTTTCAAAGAATAGGTCTCACCTCACAGATTGATCATTTAATACACAGCTAGGTGAATGCCTTTCCAAGGGTACTCACAGCTTTCATACGACGGAAAGCCCAATGGTATTACAAGTTCAAATAAGCAAACACTTGCAGCAGTGAGAAGCAAGACGACGTCTGTCGATCTCTTCACACTTCTGCGGAATGGAACTAGGGCGGCAAGAGTCACGAAGTCTTGTACAGATAGTATTTACCTCTAAGATGCCCGCAGGGAAAGGGAGAGGACCACATCAACTTCCGGGCTAGAACGGCTGTGCAGTGGCAGCGTCTTGTGTGTTACTGACAACTTAGTGTACTTGCCAATCATATGCTGTGGTAATAATATCACACGGAACGAGAATAATTTATGAAAGCGCATTTAAAAGAGGCTCACGTTCAAATGTGATACAAGATTGCTGCAACAACACGCACACAGCTCACGTACAAGATTTGGCACCACTGTCACTAGAATGAATGCATTTCAGTAACAAGCTTCGAACCAAACAACAGACTGCTAGGATTGCCAGCAGTGAGACAAGACGCGAAGTACAGCAATTTCTATCGAGCGGGTCTAGGATGCCTGAGCTCAGTTCAGACTTTAATTCACACACTGCATGTTAGCATTGTTTTTATTTTCCTAGTTCTGTGGCTTCATCGGGATTGCCACAAAATCGTCGCTGCTGCTCACCTGGTTACTTTCTCACTTCCTTAGTGTAGTCAATTGTGGTGATTGCCGTGAAGTGAATCATTGTTTTTTTGATAGTGCTTTATAAAAGAGTTGAAAAATATCTTACAGTCATAGCTTTAGCACAATCATTACAAATGGCGATACATTTTGTCCAATCAGTCTCGTGGTTACGAGTGGTTTGTAAAAGCATGTCATACAAACACTGGCCAGTAGTGTTCGCAGGGAGTGCTTTGCAAAATAAAAGTGTCTTCCAAGATACTTTCATCTGCTTCAAAGCGCACAAATACTATAAACTGAGCACAACCTGAAACATCAGTAGATTCATCAAACTGCAAAGCAAAATGTAGGCTCTTCTTTAATTTTTCGACTAACTGCTCTCGAATGTCACCGGCCGTATCGTTTATTCTGCGTTAAATGGTATTATCAGAAAGTGGTATGCTTTTTAGCTTGTTTGCCTTTTGCTTACCTAACATAATTTCAACCATATCCAGGGCTCCTGGAAAAATAAGTTTCTCTGCATCTGTATGCGACTTCCCTACTTTAGCGACTGTGAATACGACTCGGTAGCTAGTTAATAACCCTTTCTCGTTGACACAGGACAACTAAAATCAGATAAAAATATTGTTAAATCAGAAAAACGAAAAAAAATCAGCAACATTAATACTATTTTAAATCAACAAATAACATACTATTTTATTATCTGAATCATAGCAGTTTGTTGTTGGTTGTTTTCAGTTTCCTTTCGAAGAAATCCAACGGTTTATCAGCTTCCTTGGAATATTTAGTTAACAGGCGACGTTGTAGCTGCGATGGTTCCATACTCTCACGTGACAATACTTCGCCACAAATTAGACGTGAGGTTTATTGTTAATGACGGTAAAACCATACTTTAGGTAACTGTCGTCGTAAAGTCCATTTTTTTCGAATTTGATTCGCTTCCGTCACTGCCAATTGTACCATACGTGGAGGGATGCACGGATATTGTATGAAACTTCTCTATTTTATGCTCGCTCAGAGCGAAGCGAGAAGACAATATTCACGTCCGTACCTGCTGGCGTACTCGGCCAACTTCCTGTAGTGACCGAAAAAGCGTGACTGTGCCTCCACTGACCCCTTCTCACCCCCACCCCTCTGCCACGGCAAAGAATATGGGCAGCTATGTCTCTGCCTGCAGAGCACTGCGACCTCTGTTCACATTGCACTTGATTTCTCGATCAATATACAGAAAGAAAATTAATTACGTTCACTTTGAAATCGCTGACATACATTTATTATGGTTCTGGGGGTCGCCAGAATATTTTTACTTGGAAAGGAGTCGCGTATTCAAAAAGGTCGAAAAACACTGGTCTAGCAGATCGCGGTAAGGCGTCACCGTCGTTCTTGGACTGTTGGCTTGTTCACAGAAATGTCAGCAGTGAGGGCTACACCTAGGAGAGGCAATTCGTAGCACGCTACAGCGTCGCTCTTCCACCAGACGTATAACATTATATTTTGGGTATACTCGCTTATCTTTGTACAGACAACTGCTGCTTGGTACGGGATCAACATTCCTTTCCTTTGTTTACGTTAGCAGAAAGACATCATTTCTCATCCTGAGTTACGGTACAAGATAAGAATTGTCGGTGTTGTTCACGAGCCAACTAGAAATTGGAAATTTGTGGTAACGTCTTACGGGACCAAACTGCTGAGGTTATCGGTTCCTAAGCCTACACCTTACCTAATCTAACTTAAACTAACTTACGCCGTGGACAACACACACACACCCACGCCCGAGGGAGGACTCGAGCCTCCGACTGGGGGAGCCGCACGGACCGTGACAAGGCGTCCCAGCCCGCGCGGCCACGATCCAATTGATGACGAACGAGCGGAGACGCACATATGGCCACCTACCGATTTTTGTGAGTTATGTTTAAGCATGCGGTATCATACACCCTATTTTTAAACCTTCCTCACTGCATACAAATGCCGCGCGATAGTGAAATCATCACAGTTCATCACATCTGCAAATTCTCGAGTACACTGAAGAGTATCGTAGTCGAGTAATATATTTAAACGATCTCCATTAAACCCCTTACATCTTCGTGAAGGTGGAGAGTCATTACTGTCAAAACGAACCTTCTTGAAAGTAGAAAAGCACTTTGGTGCCGTCCCCTGTCGGATGATATCGCACCTACAACATTGGCGCTGCCTCCGCCGCTGTCACCCCTCTGCTTCACTCAAACGGCAGAGTACGCAGGAAATGTTACGATTTCTCCACTCGGCGATCCATTTTCCAGGGTCAGTATCTCCACTAGCTACCTCCAAACGACACAATGGTAATACGTAAACTCGAAGAGCAATAGTGAACTAGAAATAGAAAGTGAAAATCTATAATTAAAGCCACAACAACCGGAATACCAACATGCAAAGCAAAATGTTCAAATGTGTTTTAAATCTTATGGGACTCAACTGCTAAGGTCATCAGTCCCTAAGCTTACACACTAATTAAGCGAAATTATCCTAAGGACAAACACACACACTCATGCACGAGGGAGGACTCGAACCTCCGCCGGGAGCAAAGCAAAAACTCTATGAAATTATGAGCCAGCCTAATACATCATTCTAGTGAATGTACCTACACTGTCATCTGAAGTAGCTGACAATAGCTATATTCACACAACTGCACGCTTATGTTCGTGGTCAGACTAACACATACGTGCCCTACCGCACGTCGAGCTTAATGTCTGAGACTATTTGGAAGAGCGAATCTGAAGTAGCAATTTTTTTGCTCTGTGGAACTTAATCGTCAGTGGGTGAGTGTTTCCAACTGCATATGAAACAGCTGAGATTACATATTAACACTCTTCCTAGACGAACTGACCTGATTATCAAGGCTTGACGTGGTGTTACATGGGATTATCATTACATTTTCTCTAGTTGATAAATTTTATGTTCGGTGAGCTTATGAATAAGATTTAAAAATCAATAACTTCTAGAAATATTGCGTGTTAGGATCCAAGACCTTTACTATTTAAATTTTTAGGTTTCAAGGTAGACATAGAGACTTTTCTTGTTAAATTGAGACTGTTAAATAACGAAAAATTATTAATAAATTTCATCTACTTTGTTTACAGCACTTTTTCTATGCCAATTTAGATTTCTAAGTCACAGATACATTATGAGGATCTTCGTTGCTATGCCAACAAGACAGAAACGAGTATGTGTGAATTATGTTGGTTTCTTTTGTGTATAACATCTCACTGGAGCAAGTTCTCCATTTTCGGAAATTGTATGCCTTGGACATGGCTATGTTGCTTCATTGGGATGTCAAACACAAAGAGTATCAACATAATTTGCAAATACTCTTTACTCTTGTATCGTTATAGCAATGAAGATCCTCGCATAAGAACTGAAAGCCCTGATGATGAATCTGTGGCTTCTAAATGTAAGCTGGTGCTCAAAACTTAAGGACCAAAGGTTATTTCGCATTATGCTTCACCTTCAATTAACATAGCTCGATGAACCTTGGACCACACACAGAAAGAACTGCTACATTATAGTACAGAAAATAACTGAATAAAATACGCAGTGAGACAAACAGGAACGACACTTTTATTCGAAGGCAATAATTGCACTGAAGTCATTACGATTCACGATGGTCCGCTGAATATTACAAAAGGCGAAACATGTTCTTATTAGAGTGTGGAATCGCAACGAATGGCAATACATACATTGCAACGTGTTCCCATGTTGGCTACAAGGTTAGTAAAGTGTTCTTGTGGGAAAGCGCTCTGCTCCTCGAGCAGCGCCTTTGACATCAGCTGCATAGTCTGTGCACTTGGTTCCAAATGGTTCAAATGGCTCTGAGCACTATGGGACTTAACTGCGAAGGTCATAAGTCCCCTAGAACTTATACCTAAGTAACCTAAGGACATCACACACATCCACTCCCGAGGCAGGATTCGAACCTGCGACCGTAGCGGTCGCGCGATTCCAAACTGTAGCGCCTAGAACCGCTCGGCCACTCCGGCCGGCCGTGCACTTTGGCACGCTGCACTTCCCAACGCATCTCAATGCTGCTCGTTGGGATTTAAGTCTGGACAACGGACTGGCCAGTAAATTTGCCGAATATTCTCTCATTGAAGAGCTCTTCCACCTGCGCTTTTCGATGCGATGACACATAGCCATGCATAGAAATTAAGGCACCTCTGAATGAACCCCTAAAAAGAAGCACATGGGGAGAGAGTACAGTGTCGGAACAATATTGATCAGTGTGTGTACGTGTTCAAAGATGTGGAGGTCAGTACGACCTTGCAGCATTATGCCTTTCTACACTATACCAACCTGGACTATCAAAATGATTATGTTCCACTGTGCTGCACGTAGCCTCATATGGTGAGATGCGGGAACACGTAACGCAACGACGAACATTGTTTAACATGACCGTTTTGGTGATCCAGGTGTTACGGTGTGGGGAGATATAATGTTGCATAGACATAGTGACCTCTAAATCTTTAAACATAGTTTATTCGCCGGTCAAACTTGTGTCACTGTACCCCTTCTCCATTTCTTCTTTTCGGGCGTGTATTCGGCCCTGACTTCATCTCATGTATGACAACACTCTGAGGCATCGAACTGCACAGGTGGAGTTCTTGGAACGAGAAGTTATTCGGCGAACCTGGCCTGCCGCCTCCTCCGACTTAAGTCGCACCGAGCACAGGCGCGACGCACCCACGTGGGTAAATGGACAGCCGCGCTAGCAGGAGTGTGGGGTGCACGTTGCAGGA
Source organism: Schistocerca piceifrons (assembly GCF_021461385.2). NCBI lineage: Eukaryota > Metazoa > Arthropoda > Insecta > Orthoptera > Acrididae > Schistocerca > Schistocerca piceifrons. The sequence continues at coordinate 2,228,571 of NC_060144.1, read as the reverse complement.
CATGCACTGCCGTCCGTCTTGATCACGCTGCCTATTAAGAACTACGTCCCTCGTTTTGTACTGTCTAGGGGACGTCACTTCCGCGTTATTTCCGTCTTTGAATAAATGTGACATTTGTGTTTGGCTCATTGATTATTTCTTCCAAATATCTTCTGTACCTTGCTATACTATACTGTAGCAGTTCTTTCTGTGTATGGTCAAAGTTTCTGCGAGGTATGTTACTTGTCAGTGACACATAATGCGAATGTTACTATCGTCTTTACGTTTTGTACACAAGTGTACGTTTCAAAGCTAGAGATTTATCATCAGGGCTTTCAGTTCTAATATAACGATCTTCATTCCTATAACAACACGAGAGTATCTGTGAATTACGTTGATCTTTTTTGGATGTTGACAGAACGATGAAGCAACTTATTTATGTTCAAGACACACAGATACTCGTTTGTGCCATGTTTACACATCAACAGAAACCCATACGTAAGAACAGAAACCCCTGTTGACACATGTGTGACTTCTAAATGTAAAGTGGCGTAGTAAAAATTCTGTAAATATCGTAGACGGAATTTGTCAATAATTTTTTCAGTTATTTAACTGTATCTAAAAATAGTTCAAATGGTTCTGAGCACTATGCGACTTATCTTCAGAGGTCATCAGTCGCCTAGAACTTAGAAATAATTAAACCTAACTAACCTAAGGACATCACACACATCCATGCCCAAGGCAGGATTCGAACCTGCGACCGTAGCGGTCGCTCGCTTCCAGACTGCAGCGCCTAGAACCGCACGACCACTCCGGCCCGCTTTAACTGTATCTATTTGACAAGAAAAGCCGCAATGTCTACCATAAAACTTAAAAATTTAAATAGTAAAAGTCTTGCACTCTCACACGCAATATTTCTAGAATTTCTTGACTTTTGCATTTTATTGATAAACATACCGGACATAAAATTTGTGACCCCGACGGGATATCACGGTAATACCGCGTAACGTCACCTTAAGTGTCGATAATAACCTCAATTGTACGTGTAATTTCTACATTTACATCTACATGGATACTAAGCAAATCACATTTAAGTGCCTGGCAGAGGGTTCATCAAACCACCTCCACAATTGTCTATTATTCCAATCTCGTATAGCGTTCGGAAAGAATGAACACCTATATCTTTCCGTACGAGCTCTGATTTCCCTATTTTATCGTGGTGATCGTTCCGCCCTATATAGGTCGCATTCGGACGAGAAAGTTGGTGATTGGAATTTCGTGAGAAGATTCCGTCACAACGAAAAACGCCTTTCTTTTAATCATTTCCAGCCCAAATAATGTATCATTTCCGTGACACTCTCTCCCATATTTCTCTATAATACAAAACGTGCTGCTTTTCTTTGAACTTTTTCGATGTGCTCCGTCAGTCCTATGTGGTAAGGATCCCACACCACGCAGCAGTATTCTAAAAGAGGACGGACAAGCGTAGTGTAGGCAGTCTCCTTAGTAGGTCTGTTACATTTTCTAAGTGTCCTGCCAATAAGACGCAGCCTTTGATTAGCCTTCCCCACAACATTATCTGTGTGTTCTTTCCCATTTAAGTTCTTCGTAATTGTAATACCTAGGTATTTAGTAGAATTTACGGCATTTAGATTATACTGATTTATCTTGTAACCGAAGTTTAAAGAGTTCCTTTTAGCACTCATGTGGATGACATCACACTTTTCGTTATTTAGAGTCAACTGCCACTTTTCGCACCATTCAGATATTTTTTCTAAATCGTTTTGGAATTTGTTTTCAATTTCAGATGACTTTATTAGTCGATAAACGACAGCGTCATCTGCAAACAACCAAAGACGGTTCCTCAAATTGTCTCCAAAATCGTTTATATAAACAAGGAGCAGCAAAGGGCCTATAACATTACCTTGCGGAACGGCAGGAATCACTTCTGTTTTATTCGATGACTTTCCGTCAGTTAGTGCGAACTGTGACCTCTCTGAAAGGAAATTGCAAATCCAGTCACATAACTGAGACGATATTCCATAAGCACGCAATTTCACTACGAGCCGCTTGTGTGGTACAGTGTCAAAAGCCTTCCGGAAATCCAGGAACACGGAATCGATCTGAAATCCCTTGTCAGTAGTACTCGGCACTTCATGTGAATAGAGCTAGTTGTGTTTCACAGGAACGATGTTTTCTAAACCCATGTTGACTGTGTGTCAACAGACCGTATTCTTCGAGATAATTCATAAAGTTCGAACACAATATATGTTCTAAAATCCTGATGCATATCGACGTTTGCGATATGGGCCTGTAATTTAGTGGATTACTCATACTACATTTCTTGAATATTGGTGTGACCTGCGCAGCTTTCCAGTCTTTGGGTACGAATCTTTCGTCGAGCGAACGGTTGTATATGGTTGTTAAGTATGGAGCAAAGGCATCAGCATACTCCGAAAGGAACCATTAAGTGATTTGAGTTGCTTCACTACTCTGAGGATATTTACTTCTACGCTACTCATGTTGGCAGCTGTTCTCGATCGAATTCTGGAATATTTACTTCGTCTTCTTTTGGGAAGGCATTTCGGAAGGCTGTGTTTAGTAACTCTGCTTTGGCAGCACTGTCTTCGACAGTATCTCCATTGCTATCGCGCAGAGAAGGCACTGATTGTTTCTTGCCGCTAACATACTTCACATACGACCAGAATCTCTTTGGACTTTCTGCCAGGTTTCGAGACAAAGTTTCGTTGTGGAAACTGTTATAGGCGTCTCGCTTTGAACTCCGCGCTAAATTTCGATCGCCAATCTTGGTGATATTGTGTCTGTTTGAATTTGGCATGTTTGTTTCGTTGTTTCTGCAACAGTGTTCTAGGCCGTTTTGTGTATCAAGGAAGATTAGGTCCGTCGTTTGTTAATTTATTTGGTATAAATCTCTCAATTGCTGCCGATACTAGTTCTTTGAATTTAAGCGACATCTGGTCTACACTTATATTATTGACTTGGAATGAGTGGAGATTGTGTCTCAGGAAAGCGTCAAGTGAATTTTTATCTGCTTTTTTGAATAGGTCTATTTTTCGATTATTTTTCGAGGATTTGGGGATTACAATATTCAATCTCGCTACGACAACCCTGTGTTAACTAATTCCTGTGTCGTTTTTGATGCTCGTTACTAACTCAGGATTATTTGTTGCTAAGCGGGCAAGTGTGCTTTCACAACTTTGTTAAAATCAAAACTGCTTTTAACACAGCAGACGGAATTTATTATTAAGTTTCCCACAGATTTTTAAACATTTGCTCTTACTGCCCAAGGTCACCGAGGAAGCGTAAGTGGCTGCGCCGTTAACAGGAGCGGCGTAGGCGGAACTTTGTCGGACGTGTATTACGAGCCATTAGCGATGCATCTAGGCAGGCTGCTAGGTGGCGGCCGGCGTGTTGGCCCACCACTTGTGCGCCTGCGAGAGCGGCTCGGGGGCGGCGGAGGCGGAGGCGCGGCTCGTTAGTGCAATCAAAAGGCGGCGGCGGCGGCGGCGTCCCGACGGCCCGGCCTCTGCCTGAGCGGCGCCGACGTCGTATCGACCGGCCGCCGCCGCCGCCGCCGCCGCCGCCGCCGCCGCCGCCAGATGGCCAGCGCAGGCACGAGGTGGTCGCAGAGCGCCGCCCCTGGCCTCGCCGACGGCCGACGGCCGACGGCCGACGGCCGACGGCTTCCCCGGGGCTCCGGCAATGCAGCTGCCTCTCTGGTATCGCAGCACGTGGGACACCACGCTGACGAACAAACGCTGTACTCTGCCGTCGTGTGCGAGAAGGAGGGATGGGCGACAGAGTGGTTCAGCAGCTGTCGTCGTAGGAAAGCTGGACAGGAGCAGAAATGTCTAGCGGACAAGTAAACATAGTAAACACAAGATTTACTTAACTTGGGGTCTCCGAGCATATGAAAACTCATTACAAATTACGCAGCGAGAAATGTAGCGCAGGTCTCAAAGGCAAAAAAGATGACGCTCTCTGAAATGAACACGAACCGTATGCCAGAGCCACAACCAGCCGACACCTGTGTTGGACCGTGCAACGAAATACACCCAGTCCGAGTAACTGCCTGGCTGCCTCCAGCCGTTCTGTATTGCGGCAGCAGAGGGCACTCAGCGCAGGGCAGCTCAAGGGGTGGCGCAGCGGGCGTGCTCCATTCGGTCTCCCGGATTCTGCACGACCGCTGACGGATACTTGCAATTCCACTGCCAAGTTTCTGACGCCCGTGGGATATATCGATACGAGATACCACATTTGCCAGTGCAGCAACAGCGCTGCAACAACGTGATGTGGTCACAGTAGATGCAGCACACTTTCATACCGCGGTCGCGCACCCACACGAAATTTCGGAAACTATTAACAGGCCAGTGACGGGGTTACATCCTCCTACAATCCTCTACACTTACGAAAGGCACCATAGCCCGTACCTCCACACCGCCAAAATTTGGCCTCTCCGTACAAGTCTTAGAATGCCCGAACTCTGACTAGCCTTCGGTATCAATCTTCCCTCTTCTACACATAACATCGACCAGCTGATAAAATTTCACGTGCTCCTCGAATTCCTCAATCATCTTCGCAGCTCCTATACCTCCTGCAAACTCGGAGACCATTTACCAATTATCTACCCAATTCTCTCGATTCCAGGTCTGTTGCCACCTATGTACCAATACGTTCCACTCTCCCTTCACCTCCACACCTTCCGTATTCTGTTCGAAGGCAGTTTAAACCGTGCTCCCTGTTTCTGACACAAAACCCACCCTATCGTCTACCCACCTACAAGCTACAGCCCTGGTCCCCATAATCTCTCCTTAGATCGAGACTTCAGTATCCCTCCCAGCCTCCTGACCCAATGTCGCTACGGCCTCCACCTGTCTCTCTCACTTCGAGCGCAACATAATCCCCCACATAGCCATCCATTTATTTGTATGATCCTCTTATCACTCCATCCTTCCTTTCTTCCTAGTCGCGCAGAATCAACTGGGGGTCTGACCTCGAGGAACTTTCTGAATATGTCACCGTCATCGTCATCTGACATTTTTACAAACTCATCGAAAGGAATCATGTTATAAACCCTTTATTTTAATCTTCTTACTTTAAATAAAATCTATACACTGCATTATTTTAACACTTGCCTGAGGAGCAGCAACATCACCCAGCTTCTAGCCTGACTCTCCCACAGTCTCCAGCTGGAGGGAGTGACATTAACAATAAAGAAAGAAATAAGGCTATATGCCAGTTGCTGTTTTCTAATAAAGACATTCTTCTCGCGCCACACCATACTCAGTATAACAATCGTAGTTGCCCATGGTTTTCCCTGGCTTCATGTGATGGAGTTGTGGGTTTAGGGTTCACGACGACTTTTGCTGTTCAAACTATTTCACTTAGCGTCGGTATTCGCTTCGTAACAACCTGTCGCTCGCAACCGATAGTTAAGCGTCGGCGCAGCAGGGCTGCATCGGTCACGTAACCAGACTTGAGCATTTTGGTTTCACAGCACAGTGCCAGTCTGCTGACGAGGAGTTTACTCATCGGTGACGTAATACCACACCCTTTCTCCCTAGCCGTCATCACCACGCACCTCCTGAAAGTATAAATCGATACCAAATCAAACTAACTACATGAAAGAGCATTACAACAGTTGGCGTAGATAGGGCGACGATAGATAACCGGAATACCCGTTACAAAATAAAAAACTCCGCGTATTGGTCAGGAGACCACGCGATTCGGTGTAAGTGTCGTTCTGTGACCTCAATGGACGGGGCCGGATTTTCGCATCGAGGACACTCCATTGTGTTTCACAGGGTTGAAGACTCGTCGTTCCAGTCCCCTCACCAAAAGAAATTTCTTATTCTGTGGTATCGGACCCAGGCCCTCAATGAGGCAGTCAAACCCGCAGCGGACTACGTTACTAACTCGGCAGAAATAAAAAGAAGCAACTGGTGAACTTTTTTTCAGTAGTACAGCAGACAGGGAAAGTTTATTGGGAGAATTTTGGGAACGTGTTCCTCATCTGCGAGGGAGACTGTGTGTAGAATCCTAGTGCGACCCATTCTTGAGTATTTCTGGAGTGTGTAGGATTCCTACTAGTTCGGATTACAAGAAGACATCGAAACAATATTGAAAGGAGTGCAGTTAGATTTGTTACCTACATATTCGGTCAGCATGGAAGTATTATGGAGATGCTTTGTGAAATCAGATGGGAATCCCTGAAGAATTGGTGAGGGTGTGTGTGTGTGGGGGGGGGGGGGGGGCGGTGGGGGGACGCTCTCCTCGCGAGGGACTGTTGAGAAAATTTAGAGAACCGACGTCTGCGGCTGGCTGCACGACGATTCTGTTGCCGCCAACGTACATTCCACGCAAGGACCACGAAGATGAGAGAACATCGGGCTGGTACGGAGGCACATACACAGTCGTTTTGACCTCGCCCCATTTGCGAATGGAACAGAAAGGAAATGGCTAGTAGTGGTACGTGGTACCCTCCACCATGCATCGTACGGTGTCCTGCGGAGTGTGTCCTGTAGATATGTGTTTGACATCCTGAATCTCCCCGCAGCCGCAAAGTTCTGATGGTATGATATGGCTTCGTGCGTTGTTGTTAGCAGCGTGTCGAATTTCAGTCTTGCAATATCATTTCGAATCGACTCTTGTTCCAGAGTTATATTCCATACCGCATTTTCAGTGTATAATTGCACATTCCGTAAATGTGGGTTCATTTGTGTATAACAGAGATTAGAAACGGATCGTGTACGAGTCTAATGTTCGGGTCGCGTAGGCCTACTTCACAGATAAAGGTGTCGCCGTTACGTTGGAATCTTCCGTTCCCATCCTAGCCTATACCCGTCGACTCGTTTTCTCTTACTGATGTGGGCAGGAGTGTAAGGTTAATACAGAAGATGAGTACACGATCTCGCTGCTGTAAAGAAGCACTGTCGAGACGAAATGACTGATTGCCGGTATCAGATTGCCTTCAGTTTGGTGAGACTGTGAAGGGTGATAGATGAAAATTAATTGATGCGAAACAGACAGTTGCAAATACGTTCCATGAGAGTGATATCTGGAGCAAGTTTCACGCTATAGCCCACGCTTCAGCTGAAAAACATACAAATTTCGTCCAGTGAAAACGAAATGGTTGTATTTTTGTTTATTCCACCCCCACCGTGAGTAAATGTATGTGCTACATGAAACGAAAACTGGGCACAGAGCAACTCCACTGTTATCACCGTGCGACAAAAAACGCGGTATTTCTGTATTGATTTTGTCACGGAAATAAATTTTCATCACTCTTCGAAAAAGTATTATTTGTATAAACGTATGTATAAACAGAGCAATATTCACTTCTAACCGATAAGTTGTTATATTGATGTATGACTTGGTTCTGTAATTTCGGCATGTCGGATATTTTGTGATATTTCAGCTCGCATTTGAGAATGGCTACAAAGACATAACCATAATTGTATGAAATATATCAACAGTAATCTACAATTTATAGAGAAAATATTTTTCAAAACAGCTGTCTATGCTGCGGGAAAGAGGCGAGTCCGCAGCTGCACTCGCGAACGTGCCTACTCCTCTCCTTGCTGAGTGACTCGAGTAGACGGCGAACTGTGGCGGAGACTCACGAGCCGAGTCTGTTGGCACACGCAGACGACGAGTTCGCAGACGGCGCCACAGGGTTAACTTGCGAGTTTAAAGCTAGCATACGGAGCTGATTTCTGATCTCTAGCGTGTAGCAGGTGATCCAGAGTACGACGTCGATCTCCCGGTATTTCTTCGGTTGGGTGATAACGCTGTTTCTTACTACAGCCATTAGATCCCCAGCTGGAATGCGTCATTTTCCAGACTGATCGGCCTTCTCAGTCCCCATAGTCTCCTAATGCTCCTCTGCCCACACAACTGATCGTATGCCCTTTCTGTTACCACACTTAGCTAAGGGATTTACCTACCTACGTATTATATAAACTTCGTTCTGTGTATGATCTTATTTTGACTATTTGTTAATCGTATTTTCTGAGGCACAAATTGGGAACCAGCCAAGCATTTGCCTAAACAAGCGTGGAAGACTGCCTAAAAATCATACTCAGGCTTACTCGTGCACCAGCTCACCTTCGTATCTCTCAAACTAGGGGCGTGCACTTTTCTCTGTACGCGCAAGTTTAGGTGAAGCTCTGGAGTGGTAGCCGCTAATTACTGTGGCAGGTGGCAAGTCCCTCTGTCGCCAGCACACCGGTCGGCAAAGATGTGGCGCGAAGATGGATAGCAGGCGCCGGATCGAGCGTGCCTACCACGAGACACGCGAGAGACAGACTCGCAAGCAACGGGCTAACAGCGGCCTCCAAACAGCGTGCATGTAGCTGTCGCCGCTGACCGGAGGGGCTCGATATCTCAGTCACTAGCTCACTGACTCACGCTTCCATTTGGGGTCTGCCAGTTCACATCGCAGGCCACGACAGCAAATTGCGACCAGATCAGTGTCGACAGTGGGACGTGTACTTTACCCACAGCGAGACTAAAGTTTGTAATAGCAAGAATACCGATATTGTTTGAAAGAAGACTATTATTGATCAGCTTGCACCACAGAACATAGACTCCATTCCAGTTAAGTAAAAATTACAGTTCACGTGAATAAAGAACCGTGTTAATCCACGTGTGGATATGAGTTGTAGAAAGAGGATGCCAGCCACCATAACAATATCCTCTCCCTTTCTTCCTTGCTGCAAGACTCTACATTAACTCTCTCGAAATGGCTGACTTCAGCGATGTAAAGTGACAAAATGTTCAGCATTGAAGGAGTATTTTGTTCGTCGTTTGCGCCATCTGATTTTTGACGTAGCGATGTGCTACGCGTTCCAGACCGCAGCTCGTGGTCGTGCGGTAGCCTTCTCGCTTCCCGCGCCCGGGTTCCCGGGTTCGATTCCCGGCGGGGTCAGGGATTTTCTCTGCCTCGTGATGACTGGGTGTTGTGTGCTATCCTTAGGTTAGTTAGCTTTAAGTTGTTCTAAGTTCTAGGGGACTGATGACCGTAGATGTTAAGTCCCATAGTGCTCAGAGCCATTTTTTGCTACGCGTCCGCAGTCGCCTTCCGAAGCGAGCAGCTGGCCGGACAAACGTGCGCGCTGGCCCTGTCGAGGCAGCGCCGTCACACCGTGCTTCTGCCGGGCAACTATCGACCTAGTTGGGTGCTGGCACACCACCCCCGGTGCCATAAACTGGGCGCCCCCTGGCGGCCGGCGCTCAGTAAACACACTCAGGCCTCGAGTTTCTGCCGGGACGGGCTCACGCTGCCCTCGCACGGTACACTTACCGCTCCTGGGATCGCTTACCACTCCGTCTTCGACCCTGCAGATCGGTCGCTTCATCTCTAATATAAGGGACGAAACAGCTACCGTCTGCCAGCAAAGCACGCGGCACCCCACTGATGTCTCAGACGCTTCATAAAAAGAAAAATTATTCTCAGCGTATTGTCACCATCCGATGTTTTGGATGAGGTTATATGAGATTATCGCGAAAACTATACATCGGGTGAAAATAGTGGGTAAGACAAGTTCGTAAGCTCAAAGGGGGACATCGAATGATACTACACTTGACCCCCAGCCCCCGTCCCCTTGGGTGGGGCGGGAGGCGACTTTTAAATCTTAAATGTAAACACCCATGTTTTATTGCAGATTTGGATTCTCCATAAAAAAGTAATCAAGTTTTGTCTGTAACATTTTTTAAAACCGTTGAATGTGCTGCTCAAAACTGTGGACAACTTTCGCAGACGATTGACTTAATGCATTGAAGCAAATTGGGATAGTTATGAACAATTTCTTCGTGGCTACTTTCATTAATTATTCACCAAAAAAAGTGAGAGGCAAGGGTACTCACACTGATGAAACACCCCAACATGTGAGAGGCAAGGGTACTCACACTGATGGAACACCCCAACATGTGAGAGGCAAGGGTACTCACACTAATGAAGCACCTCAACAGGTGAGAGGCAACGTGACTTACACTAATGAAGCACCCCATGGGTATCGTTCTACTACGCCCATGTCGTTGTTCCTGGGTAACGCTAAGAGTAGGATGCAGTACATTTTGTACAAAAGTAGCTTAATTTGGCGTAACGAAAGAACTGGTGCACATTTTTTATCGATGTGATGCGTCTTTCTCTGATAATTCTAAATAAAGCTGAGTTCTTCCCAAGTTTTACTTTTTTCTCGATTTCAGCGCCATCTGTCTATGCTTTAACAAATGTTTCAGACAAAACTTGATTACTTTCTTATGGAGAATCCGAATCTGCAATAAAAAATGGGTGTTTCCATTTAAGATTTAAAAGTTGCCCCCGCCCCACCCAAGGCGACGGGGGCTGGAAGTCTTTTTACTCAGTCGAAGGTTGATTATGAATAATAACATGTTTTATGTACGTTCGTCGGAGTATTGATGCGATGTTTGACATATTTTTGTTTTGTGGCTCCTTTTTAATTTACCTTTTTTTGACAAAATTTGGTTTTCTGATACTATATGATAATTACATCCCTGTGTTTCACGTTACAAATTAATAATTTTCGAATAAGACCTGAATGAAACATTGACCATTTCAGTATTGCTATAAATACTGTTCATCTCTAAGTAACAGACAGGAGGATAACTATGTAGCTGAAAAAGTTTCTATAGGTTACGTGGCCCTTTATATATCGCCTCTCAGTCTCTAGACCGTTCACCACTTCTGGTTTTAGGGAAATCTAGTATGATACTGATCGCATATGCAAAGAAAGCGCTCGTTGTGAGGTAACGTCCAGTAGGTATGCAACACGCCTAACTTAAAGGTAATGCGGGTAAATCTTAACTAGCCAAAGTTACTAGCAGAGCTACCGTAGTCTGCACTTACGTATGATGATCAACTGTAGCCTACAGTATTTACAGAGCTGTACTTTTATTACAAACTCGGCTGTTCGTACGCTTAAATAAATTTTTACGACTTGCACTCTGTACTGACACGTAACGGATTTCACTGTTCATTTTTACATACCGTGGGGAATAGCAAACTAATAACAAGTTAAGAACAGAGTAGGCGAAATGTTGAGAGTAACCATCTTTCGGAAATGCGCCGTTATGGAGATACTTCCATAAAACGACAGCAAATCATCGACGAGGACGCGGTATTTTGTCTGATAAGCGAACTTCTTTGGGTGTGTCTGGCTGAGCGGTTTTGTCTGGCTAACCTACTGCTGTGTTAAGTTGTATTTATTAGGCTCCACTGCACATGATTAAATGTTCATTCGCCCTCTCTGTGCATTATCAGAAATGAAAACGTTTGGCATTTGGATACCTCCAAATCTTTAAGCACGGTTCACTCACCGGTCACCCGTCTTTGTGGCACTGCACTCCTTCTCCTTCCGCGTGTTTTGAGTCGTGCGTTCAGTCCTGACTAAATGCGCGACACTGCCTGACCTCTTGGAACGAGAGGATGTTCGGCGAATGGGCTGGCATGTCCGTTGGCTCGGCTCGCTTCCCACGGATCTTCTGTGGGATGCACTGGAGAAGCGGATCACAAACCACGACGACTTCAATGAAATTATTATCTTTGAATAACTGTATCGTTCCTCTTCCACTCGTTGCTTATTTCTTTCATTTACCTTCTGTACTACACCGTACCAGTTGTTTCTGTGGGTCGTCCTAGTTTGATCGAGCTGTGTTACTTGGCAGTGCCACATTATGTCAAAGTTTACTTTAGTCAGTAAGTTTTGCAGACCAGCGTAGTTCATGTACCGTGAGACAAACAACACAGCTTACTTCATCCACCGCAGGTGAGGACGATGGAAACTTTGATTGTCTAACGTAAGGTGCATGAAATATTTCTCAGACCAATCTTGTTTTGCTCACGTTGTATTATTTGCCTCTTACCGTAACAAGAGACAGGCTAGTGGTACATCAACCACGACATGTGTTAAATGTTAATCTGCTTCTGGAAAGAGCAGGAGATGGGAAAATTGCATGGGAAGAAAAAAAGTTAGAAAACGGACGTGCTCGTACAGCTTAAAACGTAGTATATTAGCTTCCAAGGCACGGAGATGGGTCAGACACGGAAGCAAACCACGCAGCGGGCTGTCGACCACTGGTGTGGTACACGGACCAGCTGGACTATGGTTGCCAGGTGGTTTTTGACGATTGTCTAGACAAATCGTGCACTGGTTCTCAATCTACATCACCGAAAATACGTTAGATAAGTAACTAAAACAAGACACTGCACTAGATTTACACGATTCACAGGCAGTAAGCGCATGTGACTCAGTCCATTGACTGTGGTATAGGAAGTACATCTTGCCACAAATTTAAAATAAAATAAATTTGCCAAATTATTAAAAATGTAAATGTCATACTACGGGATAAACGCAAGAAAAGGGAGACAAGACATAAGAAAGACTATAATTTTCAAAACAGATTATAGAGAACAAGTGATCCCTTCCCTCTTTGAACAGGTAGATCTGAGTATCTACGGCAGGTCGACTTGGCTGGCGCAACGGTAACACATTGTATACACAAACCTTGCACAGCTGTCAGGCTGTTTATTAATGAAAACCACACAGAAATCCCTACTCGAGTTCCTGACATTAGCTTTCATATACAAGCAGAAAAAAACGTGGCGGGGGCGTTAAATAATATTTCGTCTTATAGATGTTAGGTGTAATAGTTACATCTACACGGAAAAGACCATCATCTAACGCGTGAAAAGCTGATTGCTTAAACGAGTACATTTTAGATTTCAAGTTTCGCCAACCCCTGATTTGACATATAGAAGACACGCGCACGTAGAGAAAGGAGTAGGGGGATATGAAACACCACTTGATGTGCCTACTAATTCTTCTCTAAGTTTTCTCGTAAACATCTTATTTCGTGGACGGTTTGTTTGCTACATGTCGCCTATGGCGGAAGTGTTTCGATCGTTATATATTTGTTTTCATTTTACGTCACTACCAAACAGAACTGTCAAAAACTTTAAAATATTTTACGATTTTAAGACAGGCAGTTCTCCTTTTCCCATTGTGTATTATTAACACAGACATTTGTGGTCGAAACCAGAAATGATTGTGACTTGAGTGTGAAAGAAATAAAAAGGAAGCTCTGCCTATGTTGACAACACGTTGCCAGTTTTACTTCTTTTTAGTGCCGTACATTGGCCGAATGTTAGGACACAAGAGGTTACAGTGGTTTGGCCACATCCTTAGAGCAGACAGATGCCTCCCATACCGAGTCCTCCATTCTTAACCTGCTGTAAAACGTTCAATAGAACGTCGAAGAACGCCATGGAAGGATCGAGTTTTAACAATCCTTAAGAAAGTAGAGCCAGGAGCGATGGGAGATGAAACCAGAGACTGGCAAAGACGGGCCTCCGTGTGCAGTAGGTACCTCCTCTGTTCTGACGCACTGAATTTTCTGATGTGCTTTTGCAGTATGTTGTTTTACATCCTTTTATAGAGTGCTGTATATCTTCTTTTCATGTGTGTGTCTTTCTTTTATTTTTCTGCTGTAGACATCACAAACTCGTTTATGCAATAAATTATGATGATGACGATGATTTAGTTTTTAATACAGCCAGACAGGTAGGTTCAAAAATGGCTCTGAGCACTATGGGACTTAACTACTGTGGTCATCAGTCCCCTAGAACTTAGAACTACTTAAACCTAACTAACCTAAGGACATCACACACATTCATGCCCGAGGCAGGATTCGAACCTGCGACCGTAGCGGTCACGCGGTTCCAGACTGTAGCGCCTAGAACCGCTCGGCCACTCCGGCCGGCAGACAGGTAGGTAAAGGAAGAGAAACGCCTCTGTCAATGGCCGCGAGTTGCCATAGCCGACAGAGAGGTCGACTACAGATTCGCTATTTGTTCTTCTGCGTCCTTTGAATGAATATCAGTGAAAGCTACATCTAGTTTTTGATGCAAATCGTTGTTCGTCTCCCAATGATGCATGGAAGGAGTTTTTAACTGCCAATTAAGAAAGATGCACGTGCGAGCCCGGAAGAGACATTTGACTGAGAATGCGTGATTAGTATTCAATCAGTTACCTTCGGAAAATTCATATCTTGTTTCACCCAAATAAAGCTACGGGCTAATTAGATTTTCGTAAATAATGGCAGCTTATCTACATGCGCTTATATTTTATTTTGTCCAATTTGCACCTCGTCTCCGAAGTAAGGCGTCTGCACTTGTCGTTATAAGGTTTATTAAACGGCATCTGCTGTTGCATAAAATTGTCCTCTAAATAAGTATATCCGGCAGGAGTTGCCATTTAATAAAATATCCACACACGGACTTCGCACGTCACTGTGGAGTGTGCGGCAGAGGGTACTTTGTACCAACAGCGCGATTTCTTGTTCTATTCCATTCGCCTATTGAGAGAGAGATACTTTCCGTACGTCTCTCAACGATCCCCATTCTCATCTAATTTATTGCCGTGGTATCTGCGCGAAAAATACGACGGTAGTAGCAGAGGTAATGCACAGTCTTCGTCAAATATCGGTGCTCTTTTTACCCTCCTAAAGAGTTTCAAGAGAACAATGTCGCATCTCTGGAAAAGAATCGCATTTACGTTTCATGATTATTGCTGTTTTATCCACGAACCTGATGTGCTGGTCTGTTACGATCCAATCAACATGCCTCTGAATTCGCTCGATATCCAATGCCATATATATATGATGAGGAATTCAAACTCTGGAGCAATAGTCTGGGACTGATAATACAGTATCTTACATGCGATTTCCTTTACAGATGTTCTCCACATGCCCACAACCCTAACACCAAATCTAAGTCCTTCATTTGTCTTCCCTAATAAAATAATTACATGTTCGTCCCGTTTTATATCGCTTTTGAAATTACCATCCAAATATTTAATGTAAAGTATGACACGACTGTGATTGTATACTATTTCTTTCTTGCCCTTCGTTTAGCGGATGCTCGGTAAGAGTGCGTAGCGTACAGTTCAGTGATCTCCATTTCTTCGTCGAAACTTCTCTTTATATTGACAGAGGATAATTAGCTATGGCTGCGTCCTCTTCGGGCAGTAGACTTTCCGGTTTCTGTTGTTTTTTTCCTTAAAGCAGAACTGTTTCGGAACTTGTGTAGCACGTTGCTCTGGCTTTAATTGACACCCATCGTGTCGTGTTTGGAACACAAACAAGATTTAAAAGTATACATGACGTGTCCAGGTCGCTTTCACTGATCATTTATATAATCTTAAATTACAACTCTAACAGAAAGCAGACGTCATTTGTAAGAGTGGAGGACTTGAAAGGAAAGAAGTAGCGGAGAAGCGGGAGCGGCGAGGGAAATACATGAGGAGATGAGAGACTACCAGAAACAGATGAGCGTTGCTGTTTAAGCAGCGTAACAACTGATGACGGCGAAGTAAAGATGGAAAAATAAAATGCAGATAGTAGCGAAAAAAGCATTTCTAGAAAAGAGAAATTCGTTACTATTTTAAGTTTACATTTAAATTTTAAGAAGTATTTACTCAAGGCATTCGTCCGGAATGGAACCTGTACGGAAGTAAAACTTGGAGAATAAACATATCGGATAAGAAGAGAATAGAGACTTGATGTTACAGAAGAATATTAAATATTTGATGGGTAGCTTGAATAACTGATGAGGAAGTACTTCTTCGAGTTTGGAAAAAAGACATTTATAAAAGTTGTACAAGCTGCTGGGAGCTATCGGATATTTGACGAATAAAAATATTTCTCAGTGAATATCGCGTGTAGTAATACACTTTATTTCCCCAATGACCGGTTTATACAGAGTCTAGCTGTCATCTTCGGTTCTTCTAGAAATAATATTATTTTACATGTATCGAACAAACATAAAGAGAGCATACTTCGCTTATAAAACAAAGGTGCCACATTGGCTTGTCAGATACATAAAAAGAGTAAATAAAAAGCTTATAACACTAACATTGCGTCCTGGAATGGAGACGAGTTCAATAATGGAGTTGTTATAGGTACCGCATATCAAAAAATTGGCAACAAGGAATTTTCGGTTTGGTAGTGGAGGGAAGTGTGAGAGGTAATAATTGTAGAGGAAAATCAAGACTTGATAGACTAGGCGGGTTTCAACAGTTGTAGGTTGCAATAGTCACTCAGAAATGAAGGGCATAAGATAGACAAAAGTGGAGAATTGCATCAAACCGGTTATTCCAGATGGATTGTAGCAATAATGGCTCCAGTGACGAACCCACCTCCACTGAGGGGTACACTTTTGCTGCTATGGACTTTTTATTTACTCTGTTTTATGTATTTGACAAGCCAGTGTTGCGTCTTTGTTTTATGCGTGTGTGCTCTTGTTATGTTTCTGCGATTCATGCACAGTAATATTATTTATCAGAATATCCGAAGATGACTGTTAGAATCTGTCGAAACCGATCGTTGGAGAAAAAAAATTTACAACATTCGAGATTGACTGTCAAATATTCTTATTTACCAAAAAGAAATCTATGGCACAGACTGACTAAAAGAACTGATCGCTTGATAGCACACGACCTGAGCCAACAAGAAATTTTCAATCTGACAATGAAGGGAAGTGTGAGGGGTAAAACTTGTAGAGGCAGACCGACAGTTGAATACAGTGAACAGGTTTAAACGGATGTAGGTTTCAATAGACACGCAGAAACGATGGACGCAGAATACACTAGCATGGAGAGCTGCATCAAACCGGTCTTCGGACTGGAAACCACAACTACAACAACATTCCCTATAGCTTATAGCGGCAGCAGTTTATGTAATTAGAAAGAGAAGTTGAAAATCAGTTCCTAAGCGAAAACGACGTCCAACTGGCAGCAACGTAAACCTGTTACTGTAACTGAACACGCACCGCGCTCGTCTTAGAAACACGGAGGTGGACCGGAAATGAACTCGCGTGGCCAGCAAACGACCATAATTCTGGAGCAGTGTGCTGCTTGAGTGTGTTTTCTGGGCGCTCTTGGAGATTCGTCCAGGCAAATATCAATGTGGCCCCCAATCTCCGTATCAGAAAAGCGGCATACAAGCGGTTACAATACGAATACATTCCCAACAAAGTCTACACAATTCACAGACAGGTGATCGCTCACGACTTTCGACCATCCGACCACGGGACATAAAATAAAATAAATCCACGCATCGTGAACGAATGACTGCACATCATTAGCCCAATAAAAAGAACTCCAGTGGACACGAGCTAACGACACTTTTCTGTTGTCTTGAATATCAACTTGCCGCATGTCTATTACTGCTGAGACAGAAACATCCTTTTGCTTTCTATTGTTCGCTGACACTTAGTTTAAGCTGTGTAACCAGAATCAGGTGTAAATTGTAACCAGTTAAACGTAAACACTTGTGTTACACTCCACGTGCTTGTCTGTGTACCACAACTGTATAAGAAAAGCGTGGTTTGCCCTGAGACCAGCAAGGGATTCCTCCCAGTATCTTACACGCAGTCCGTTACGTAACAGTGAACAATATAAAATAATAAGATCGTTTAATTCGTTTAATCATAGGAGTAATAGCCACTGCGGCAAACTGATATCATCTTTGAAATTTATCTTGCCTGTTGACTTATTGCAACTAAAAAAAGGGAATTTTACATTGCCTTTAATCCACGACCAGGATTTGCCAAATAAACAGGCGACCAGAAAGGTGCGTAGGGCTTCATAACATATCTTGATTTAAAAAAAATTCTAAAGAACTATGGTTGATACAGCTGTGCGGCCTGTTGAAAATGGTAGCTTGGTTTGTAAAATTTTTTATGGATACGCCTCCACATGTGAGACATTTGTCGACTGCAGGACGTATGAGCGACACTCAGCTTTTCTCAAAGTCTTTGCCAACACATCCTCGGTCACCGAGAATCTCGTACCCGTGACGTAAGAGTTTTTACTTCAGTTACTGGTGAACTAAACACTTTATCCTTAACGTAACCCACAGAAAAATTCGAGAGGGTCTGGTGAAAGTGGTGGCGATGAAATTCGACCCTTTCTATCAATACACGTGTGCAGAAATGTTTCATCCAAGAAGTGGCGAACGAACAGTCTCCAGTGTGTTGTTGCACTATCCTGTTAAAGCACTACACAAGGTTGACATTTCTGTAACTGAGGTGCACCGTAAAGTTCCAGTGTCCCCAGCTAATCTGTTGCTGTAATGTTAGGCTCAGTGGGAGAAAACGGTCCAATAACTGTGTTGTGCATTAAGCCACATCCTAGCTTTCTGCTCGATCCCGATATGTAGGTTCTCCCGTCACCAGATCCGTCGTTTATGCCCGTTTCCTTTCTCGGAGCTGTATAAAGTTGCCTTGTCATAAAAAAGAACTTTAGTAAGGTAGTTATTGTCTGCATTGATTCGTTCGAGCATGTTCCCAGCAAACTAAGCGCGGCTGGGCCTATCATCTGGCTGCAAAGGTTACAGGAGTCGCACTTTCTATGCACGAAAATGCAGCCATATGTTTAAAATCTTCACCAATGTGTTCTGAGGCATGTTTGTTTCTCTGGGAACGCAGCGCCTCGATATCCGTGCACTGTGTTAAAATGCTGTACCCACGCTATCAACAGTGCCGTCACTCACCCCAGATCTTCCACTTATTGCCTTGTCACCAATATCACCAGTCTCTTTTAAGCTATTCATACCATCCTTTGATGCTTTTCCGGATCTCGACCATAGGCACTTCAGAACTGTCGCTGACAGTGCTTCATGAAACACCACAAAACACATTGCACTTTCTCCCACATGCACGTCATTGTTACAGCAGCACTCTTAAATTACGCTACCTGTAACAAGAGATCGATAGATAGACAGATAGACAGATAGATAGATAGATAGAGAGCGAGAAAGGAGAAGAAATCAGCTCTATCAGAACGCATATAGAAGTGTAACCACAAGAATTTCATGAGATAAGCTACCAGCTGCAAATACTGCATAGACGTGGACGTGTATCCATAAAAATCTTTAAGAGTTAAGTCAACATTTGCAAGTAACCGCGTAAGTGTATGTAGCATAGTCCCTTGGAAATAAATTTTGTAATCAGGGAAATGCTTTATGCTCACCGTGTATAGCGATACTTACATTCGGCTTGAATTAAAAAGGTTACAAAATGTATGAAAACTACGTGCTTGTCTTTACAGTATCACTTCTTTCACATCCAGAGGCGATCCGTCCTCAATGCCAACAATCTTCATTTCCTTTAAAACTACCTAGATATATAACCTATGTCATCAAAGACAACTTCTTTTTTGTCGAAATTAATTTCGTCAAATTGTCCCAAATCTGTTTTGAGTCTCTTGCTGCTAGTATGCCAGTAATTGAGAACTACGTTTCCCGATTTGCGGTCTGCTGTTCCCGTGTGAGTGCAGCTTAATTACTTGTAACGGATCCAGCCCGGATAATTACTGCTGCTGTAATGAGAGTGAAAGAGTGAAATCTGTTGCTATCCCAGTGTCAGAGACTCTAGTCGAATTATCCCAAATGAGCGCCCATCTGTATCGCATATTACATAATACTGCTTATCTACACAGGTCACTAATAAGGGACGAAGCAGTTATCGAATAATCTTCCTACCTGAATATATGGTACTATAATTTACAATTACTAGTCGTTGCAATTCCTAAACACACACGTAGTACCATTTCCAGGAAAATTCGCTATTTCATACGATATGCGATTTCAAACACCTCTTCTTATGGGAGAAACTTTTAGTCGTTGTAGTGTATCGATTATCGTGATCATAATTTTTCTCGTCAGATTTTGATATAATGTACCCTATCATTTGTTAAAAATACGGTTCTCTGACACCTACATTATCTCCGCACAGGACCTGTCTTGTCAGTTATTACTGCTTCTGTACAGCAGCGTCTGTGCACGTCCTCTGATTTCATGTCGTTGTGAGTATAGCCTTCTTGAGTAAAGCCTTCTTTGTTGGACACGCGTCTAGAAGAAACAGTGAACCAATCCACTTAAAAAAACATTGATTTAGGCGTTCCTTATATATTGAATGTTAGACCGGTTCCTTAAAGGACAATAGCCTTTACCTTATCCAACCCATCTCTAATTGAGCCGCTGTTCGCTGTCTACTGAACTCGACGGCGACGAAATTATTAAGTCGTAGTTTCTTCCTAATTCCCCAATATTGTAGCTAGTAGAATGTGACATGCTCTACCTGACTGGATATACACTCCTGGAAATGGAAAAAAGAACACATTGACACCGGTGTGTCAGACCCACCATACTTGCTCCGGACACTGCGAGAGGGCTGTACAAGCAATGATCACACGCACGGCACAGCGGACACACCAGGAACCGCGGTGTTGGCCGTCGAATGGCGCTAGCTGCGCAGCATTTGTGCACCGCCGCCGTCAGTGTCAGCCAGTTTGCCGTGGAATACGGAGCTCCATCGCAGTCTTTAACACTGGTAGCATGCCGCGACAGCGTGGACGTGAACCGTATGTGCAGTTGACGGACTTTGAGCGAGGGCGTATAGTGGGCATGCGGGAGGCCGGGTGGACGTACCGCCGAATTGCTCAACACGTGGGGCGGGAGGTCTCCACAGTACATCGATGTTGTCGCCAGTGGTCGGCGGAAGGTGCACGTGCCCGTCGACCTGGGACCGGACCGCAGCGACGCACGGATGCACGCCAAGACCGTAGGATCCTACGCAGTGCCGTAGGGGACCGCACCGCCACTTCCCGGCAAATTAGGGACACTGTTGCTCTGGAGTATCGGCGAGGACCATTCGCAACCGTCTCCATGAAGCTGGGCTACGATCCCGCACACCGTTAGGCCGTCTTCCGCTCACGCCCCAACATCGTGCAGCCCGCCTCCAGTGGTGTCGCGACAGGCGTGAATGGAGGGACGAATGGAGACGTGTCGTCTTCAGCGATGAGAGTCGCTTCTGCCTTGGTGCCAATGATGGTCGTATGCGTGTTTGGCGCCGTGCAGGTGAGCGCCACAATCAGGACTGCATACGACCGAGGCACACAGGGCCAACACCCGGCATCATGGTGTGGGGAGCGATCTCCTACACTGGCCGTACACCACTGGTGATCGTCGAGGGGACACTGAATAGTGCACGGTACATCCAAACCGTCATCGAACCCATCGTTCTACCATTCCTAGACCGGCAAGGGAACTTGCTGTTCCAACAGGACAATGCACGTCCGCATGTATCCCGTGCCACCCAACGTGCTCTAGAAGGTGTAAGTCAACTACCCTGGCCAGCAAGATCTCCGGATCTGTCCCCCATTGAGCATGTTTGGGACTGGATGAAGCGTCGTCTCACGCGGTCTGCACGTCCAGCACGAACGCTGGTCCAACTGAGGCGCCAGGTGGAAATGGCATGGCAAGCCGTTCCACAGGACTACATCCAGCATCTCTACGATCGTCTCCATGGGAGAATAGCAGCCTGCATTTCTGCGAAAGGTGGATATACACTATACTAGTGCCGACATTGTGCATGCTCTGTTGCCTGTGTCTATGTGCCTGTGGTTCTGTCAGTGTGATCATGTGATGTATCTGACCCCAGGCATGTGTCAATAAAGTTTCCCCTTCCTGGGACAATGAATTCACGGTGTTCTTATTTCAATTTCCAGGAGTGTAGATCAATATTGAAAAATATCTATTTCATCTATCGTCGATTTGCTTGAGGACTTCGATTGCTAATAAGAACGAAAACAATACTATTATTGCGTCAGTCACACGATTTTTTTTTTTTTTTTTGCTTATTTATACCATGTTTCACCGGTTGTGCTACTATTAGCAGGTTACATGACTGATGTTTTTCACTCAGAGCGATCATATAAAAGGTTTCGATCTTCTGATCATATTCTGTAACTGTCGAAACATGTAGTACAGTATTATAAATCTGGTGAGTGATGCGGGAATTACAGTATCTTCTTTACAGCTGAAAGTGCACAGTACCTTCAGTTAAAAGAGAAGTGACGACAGTGCTGTACGTGGTCTTCACAGCGACAATCACAGCACATTTAATAGGTGAAAACACACTGAAACAATGCATTGAAACAACCACTCTGCAGCTAATTAGTCTTTGTTCTGAGGAAGACCATTGTACCATGGCCGAAACTTGGGTTATTTCGGTTATATAACATGGTGAATATTTTATTGTATGATGTGGTAGTACGTGTCTGGTGTTGAACAGGCACCAGCGGTGAGGAAGAAGCCTCAGCTAACCACAAATACTTTAGCCGTTCCTTGTAATCTGACAGGTGGCGTATCGATTTCAGTGTACTGACGGATCATACAAGATGCTGTTACCCCATAGGTCGATCCTGAAATGCTCCTTTATTTGCTGAAACATGATTGTGTCTGTCGCGATATGTGAAATCCTAGAATAATTGGCAATATTTCATCACAATAAAAGAGCATTTCAAGACAACCTCTCCAACATACAGACGCGTACACACACACACACACACACACACACTCACACACACACACACACACACTCACACACACACACACACACACACACGCGCGCGCACACTACTATAGTCCGAAGCAACACTTTTCAGCGTCTTAGAAACATCAGACACTGTATATGACCACAAACCGTTGCTGAAATTTGTAAAGGCAAAAGTTGAAAAACTAAGAGAAAGGTAACATGTAATATTATACGGCTAGGACGTACATTTGTCACACAGGCCAGACGTCTTGAGCAAACATACGAGGACGTACAATGAGATTACAGACGAAACAACATGAAAATAGATCTGTAGTATGGCATACTCGACTTCACGAACCTTCACTTACAGTACACAAATTAAAGTTAAAACACACAAATCGTAAAAGGTAATAAATCGTAAGACCAGTAAAGCAGACATAGGTGCATGGCTTTCTAATAACGAAACCCAATGGTGGGCGCATGCCGCCACGTATTGCCGATGTATCCCAGTCCTGCTGGACTTGGGTAACAGGAATGTAAAACTCACCTCTAATCTTTCCTGACACCTTTAAACTTTCTGCAAGTTCAATAAACAATCTCTCAGATTTCCAGTAGACATAATTTGTATTTTATAATTTCTTTCAATATTAAAAGAAAAAGATGCGGAGGAGCGCAGGATAACAGCACACCCAAAAGATTTAAGTGGCCTGTCACCACGGACAACATTGCGCCGAGAACCGCAAAACAAAAGTCTTCTTTTGTCCGAAATCGCCGGTTCGTCTGATAATACACGTCTATTTATTTCACTTTTGGTCTACCTTCGGAGCATAATCTGTATGCCCCACCCCTCTGTTTATTCGGGAGCAAAGTTCTTGCCTTGTTATAGACAAACCTTTTTCTTGTCACGTTTCTACTCTGGTTTGTTGCGGTGTATTGCTGAGATTTTCTGTTGTATGCAGGAAGCTCCTCCTCGATTTGTGCCGGTGGCAAGCTGGTTGGTGTGGACAGAGAAACTGGCTAGAAAGGCTTCGCTCACACTTTTGGAACCTAGAAGAATATGCATCTGGCGCCTCGACCAACTTTTGCAATGACAGCACTTTCACACTCCCACGTTTGTTTGCATCATCCACATTTCCTGTCCTCCGGAACATGTAAATTATTTAATTTCCTTCTTCTTGGCTGCCACTTCGTGTCTGATGCTAGGGGAAGTGGAAGCGATAACGGCTAGGCGGTGCAGCTTGTCAGTCGCTACTGGTCTCCAACGGCCTGTGACGATTCAGCATGACTCACTGAGCGGTATGCCCACTTGCCTGACGTTGTTGGAGTTACGCTACGCACGACATGCGTACTCAGCAGCTGAGTAACACAAGCCTAAAGTTCCATTTCTCACTGTCCTGTTGTACCCGCTACATGTTCTATCTGCCAGTTTGCGCACCGTGTTGCTTCTGGCAGATACTTTACACTTCGCGTTCATACAGTGTTTCCTGTAAGTGAGTGCTGTATCTAATATGAGAGCCAAGTATTTTGGCGTACCACAATGCTCTAGCGGTTACCCCTTCCACGCTGCTGACGCCTATGTATGAATCAGGTGAAAATGACAGGTTTGGGTCATGTTAGAGAAACTGGCATCGGACGGCAGTATCTGAAATGGTCGTTTGATGCATTGAGCAGTCTTATTGGCACAGCAGTCTCAAGTATTAAATGTTACCGGCTCCAACATCAGCTAGTTTGGTGAAAACAGATTTGTGAGGCTACCGTAGACTGCGGTAGTTTTCCTGGTAACTTTGGTCAGCTAAGTTCACAGCCACGTCACCTGTACGTTACTTCTGTTGCATTCATATCGGGCGTTACCTCATTTTAACCGCTTTGTTTACTTGTGCGCTAGTCTTACTAGATTCCCCAGGAAACGAAAAGTTGTCAATTATACAGAAACTGGGTGTGGATATATAAATGGCCACGCAACGTACGCAAAATTTTTGTTCTACATAGTTATCCTCGTACCCATTACTTAAAAATAAAGAGCATTTAGAGAAAAATTGAAACTGACATTGTTTCATTCAGTTGTATTGGAAAACTGTTGATCTGTAACGTGAAACAGAGGGATGTTGTAGCAAAAATAATTAAAAAAAACAATACAGATTTGTCATATAGCTCTAGAAAACGTAATTTCCTCCAGAAAAAAGTAAAACGTAAAAACTGTCAAAGGAAAAAAATATCAAACTTCCCTTCCATACTTCGTCGATCTTATATATAACATGTTTAAGTTATTGATAGCCAATTTTGGCACTTGTCAATTATAACAGGAAGCTTTTGTCTCTGATCATAATGAAGAACTTTTTATTGACTCCAAAATACCAACAATAATTATATAGATTTTGCCTGGTATTTGTGCTTGTAAGCCGGCCGGAGTGCCCGAGCGGTTTTAGGCGCTACAGTCTGGAACCGCGAGACCGCTACGGTCGCAGGTTCGAGTCCTGCCTCGGGCATGGATGTGTGTGATGTCCTTAGGTTGGTTAGGTTTAAGTAGTTCTGAGTTCTAGGGGACTGATGACCTCAGAAGTTAAGTCCCATAGTGCTCAGAGCCATTTGAACCATTTTGTGCTTGTAAACTGTACGTCTATCAAAAGTAATTCTTTTCGCTACGTAAGAGAGCCGAAGATAGACATGCAGAAATTTTTTTTTTTACTTATAAAATGCAGTTTAAATTTACAATACATAGTGGACTAGCACTGAACGATGGGTGGTTCAATTGCGTGCAAAGCAAAGGAACAATCAAACAGAAGCCAGTTTCTCTCGCACATTCATTTATGTTTCTTTTCCTACCAATTGTTTCATTACTCCCGGCAATCCTACCATTTACTACCTCATTTATGTACTGCACCGAAACTACCGAACCGTAGTTTTGGTAGAGCGCAACTCCAGCTAAAAGCTGATACGCCACTTGGCTCAGTCCGAGCAACGAGTGACAGCGCATGCCGTCAACGGTACCTTACCTCTCCGTTATTGGATCCCGTGCGACGTCAGATACGGCCCATGCCTTGCGTGAAACACCCCATGTACGCATTTACCCATGATCTGAACCTTTGACAGACGCTACATGTTCTCCATAATCTACAGTTAATAACACATCAACAGCAGGAATTCTTTACGGATACACTGGTAAATACTTCCCCATGCAGTGACCAGTGGAGAGATCAGACTGGCCAGAAAGGCTTCGCTCAGACTTCTTGCAACCTCTATGCATACGCTCTGTAGCTGGTACGTCGATCAACTTTTCCGACGGCAACACTTCCACTCGTCCACGTTTGTCTGCACCATCCACATTTGCTGTCTTCTGAACAGTGTCGTACAGTGGCTCCACAGTCCATCCTTGCCTTCTTTTTTGAATACCATCTGAGGCTTAGAATAACTGGGACATACAGGGTGAATCCGAGATGGTATAACAGACTTTCAGGGAGGAATGAGGGCGCTTTTTATCCAGACAACATTCACCCGGTATTTGAAACTGAGAGCACGTAGTCACGCCAGTAAATTTTACACATAATCTCAAAAAGTTTCGAACCTTTTTTGTGCTGCAAACTCACAAAAATAACGAAAGGAAATAAGTTTATAGCTTACTGCATTTTCGCAGCTCGTGCACCAAAAGTTCAGCGTCAGACGCGAAGTTTTAATTTATTACTTCCTTCCTACTAACTCTATTCGTAAGACAGTTTGCACACCGTATCCTATACACCACTAACTGCACCTCAAAAATTATATCATCGTCCACACATAACTCACACGTCATAAACATTGAGATACGTGAAAAACTAGCTTTTCTTAAAACGGATTTCTATTTTTTACTAGTCGTGGATAGGGTTCAAATGGCTCTGAGCACTATGGGACTTCACTTCTGAGGTTATCAGTCCCCTCGAACATAGAACTACTGAAACCTAACTAACCTAAGGACATCACACACATCCATGCCCGAGGCAGGATTCGAACCTGTGAGCGTAGCGGTCGCGCGGATCCAGACTGTAGCGACTAGAACCGCTCGGCCACCGTGCGTCCTCAGCTTCCGGTGCCGTTTGCGAGTGGGGCGCGGGAGTAAAGGCTGTCAGCGGGCTTCAGTGGGAGCTCCAGTTTGTCACACTGCGCCGCCGCGGTCACTTGGCGAGATGAAAGAATGTAATTCTTTGTTTGACTCCTGTTGGAACGGACGCTGCCTTGACTCCGACGGTAGAATGGCTAACGCCCCTGCAACGTTCTTTTTTTTTTCTTAACGAACACACTGCCATTTGACTGTATTGTTGTTTATTTAATTATGATCCAGGATTCAGCCTTTTATGATATTTCCAAGTGTTTGAGTTTCTCATTCACATATATTGCATGACATTAAGCTCAGAACTGGCCATAGAATATTTTTTGATCTAAGCCCAACTTTGCGCTTGATGTTATGCAACATATGGTAACGACATAAACTCAATCACTTGAAAATTGCATAAAAGGCCGCAACCTGTGTCGTAATTAAATAAATGACAATACTGTCAAATTGCGGTCTGTAGATTTAAAAATTATTGTATGATTTTTGCTCAGCAACATAAAAAACTATAACATTTCTCGTGTAGTGTCTTCCTTAAGCTGAATCTTTACACTCTCACGTATATTAATCCGACGAGTGAAGAAACACTTCGGTTTGCTTCAAGTATTCTCTGTCTACTCTGTTAATCCTAACTTATAAAATTGCCAGACTGCCGAATAATTCTCAAGAACCTGCCGAAACAGTGTTTTATAAGCTAGACCCTTCCGTGATTGAATTACGTTTCCTGAAATTTTTACTATGAATACCAGTGCGACATTTATCTTTTGCAGAACTAGTTTTATGTGACCATCTCGCCTTAAATCATTCCGCGGTAAACTACTGGATATCAAAGTGGTCCCATACTCAGGGAACGAGGGTAGCGGAGAGCAGATGCAGGAATAATGAACAGCCGTTATAGGCAACATCCTAGTGGACGTGTTTCGCCATTGCCTTCCTCCGACCTGTCACAAAGTGTCAGGTGTATATTTGCGTCGTCTGGATGAGTGAGATGCTATGTGATCAAAAGTATCCGGACACCTGGCTGAAAATGACTTAAAAGTTCGTGGCGCCCTCCGTCGGTAATGCTGGAATTCAGTGTGGTGTTGGCACAAGCTTAGCCTTGATGACAGCTTCCACTTTGGCAGGCATACGCACAATCAGATGCTGGAAGGTTTCTTGGGGAATGGCAGAACATTCTTCAAGGAGTTCTGACTGAAGAGAAGTATCGATGTCGGTCGGTGAGGCCTGGCACGAAGTCAGCGTTCCAAAACATTCCAAACGTGGTGTACAGGATTCTGGTCACGACTGTGTGAGGGCCAGTCTATTACAGGGATGTACTTCTTGTATAACTACTCCGCCACAGGCGGTACATTACGAACAGGTGCTCGATCGTGTTGATAAATGCAATCGCCATCCCCGAATTCCATTTCAACAGTGCGAAGCATGGTGCTCGAAACATCAATATAGCCCTGTTCCGTGATAGTGCCTCAGCATAACACCACCGCCTCCTATTTTACTGTTGGCACTACATACGCTGGCAGATGACGATCACCGGGCATTCGCCATACCCACACCATGCCATCGGATCGCCACATTGTGTACTGCGATTCGCCACTCCACACAACGTTTTTCCACTGTTCAATCTTCCAATGTTTACGTTCCTTACACCAAGCGAGGCGTCGTTTGGCATTTACCGGCGGATGTGTGGCATATGAGCAGCCGCTCGACCATGAAAGCTAAGTTTTCTCACATCCCGCCTAACTCTCATATTACGTGCAGTGCATCCTGATGCAGTTTGGCATTCCTGTGTGATGGTCCGGAGAGATGTCTGCCTATGACACATTACGACCCTCTTCAACTGTCGGCGGTCTCTGTCAGTCAACAGACGAGGTCGGCCTGTACGCTTTAGTGCTGTACGTGTCCCTACACGTTTCCACTTCACTATCACATCAGAAACAGTGGACCTAGGGATGTCTAGGAGTCTGAAAATCTCGCGCGCAGACGTATGACACCAGTGACACCCAGTCACATGACCGCGTTCGAAGTCCGTGAGTTCCGCGGAGCGCCCCATTCTGCTCTCTCACGATGTCTAATGACTACTGAGGTCGCTGACATGGAGTTCCTGGCATTAGGTGGCAGCACAATGCACCTAATATGAAACACGTATGGTTTTGGGGGTGTCCGGATACTTTTGACCACATAGTGTCTGTGTCGTCTGGATGACTGTGGTGAGCGCTTCTACAGAGCAGTGATTGGTTGTGTTGTTATGGATGAAAGGGAGGGAGAAACTGAAACCTGATGCCGATACTTAGCCGAGTCCTCTCGAACAGCACCGAGGCGGTCGCTGAGCTTGCTAGCGCACAGAATGGCGTCGCTCGTCCGTGAGGCGAACCAAATATTTCGAATGCTGTGTAT
Organism: Schistocerca piceifrons; assembly: GCF_021461385.2. Lineage (NCBI taxonomy): Eukaryota > Metazoa > Arthropoda > Insecta > Orthoptera > Acrididae > Schistocerca > Schistocerca piceifrons. The sequence goes on along the minus strand of NC_060144.1, from coordinate 2,199,697 downwards.
TTAAATTCGATAGCGAAGATACTGAACCAAGAACTGTATCAGAAGTAAATAAAGAGTTTTCTGCTGTAACGTAATATGAGAGGAAGTTAAAATACGGATTTCACTGAATATGTGGTATTTCGATCTCACAATTTGCAGCTGCGGCTTTGTATTTTGATAGGCTACAATCCGTTGATAGAAAATAAATAAATATTTCCCATTTCGTTCATGAAATGTCGTTGTACTTCCAGAATTATCTGCTGGGTGGCTATAGCTACAACCTCTGTGCGAAACAGTGAATAAATATAACCAATTAAAACCATCCAGGTAGTACATTCTTCCATTGTTGTTATCATACAGAGAAAACGTTACGCCGACTGCTACATTGTGTATTACTCACGTGTAATGGCTTTTCAGCTCGTCTCCCCAGTGACTAGATGTCGTGCAAGGCTTCTTCCTGAGGGTGCAACGGGTGTAAGTGCAGATATTTTTATACGTGGTACGTTAACATGTACACAAATCAGTTTGTTGGTTGTTTTTTCTCTGCGTCACAAACTTCACGACCTGATGTTCGTGCACAGACGGACTGCACCACTAAGTGGACGCTGCCTCTTGCATCCGAGCATCCACACTTCAGCACCCGAGTGCTGCCCAGGGGAAAATAAGCGGCAATAACTTGCTCTTGCCACACACACGTGGAGGTGCCAAGCAACATGAAAACCTATCAATCGTAATAGCTATAATTATTAGTCTGCAAACGGGACTCCGATTCACAAAAGCTTACTTACGTCACCAGCAAACTTACGTTCCGGTGCTATTCGAGAGGAGTAGGGTACTAGTCGACATCAGGTATTCACTCTTTTGTACTGATTTTTGTTTAAAACTAAAAGGCTGTAATTCAAGTTTTACAAGAAAAGAACCGTCTTGAATCTGATTAATGAAATGAAAGTAAAGGTTACTTGCATTCTATTTTATCATTCCAATTAATGAGCAAACATTCGTTATTTGCATGCTACCGTCAGTTTTCCAATGTTCAATTATCTTTTTTCTGGAAATTTTGCAACAAAGAGTTTTTCGTGTGCATATTCTTACAGGAGACCGCAAATTTCACTTCTGAATCCCAGAAAAGCGACAACATTCCTAATAAGAAGAGAGAATAATTATTGTTTTTTATAGTTACATCTGTGAAGCAGATTAAAAAAAGTACCTCGCTGCCGCTTGTTAGTTTTTCTCTCTCGCTCATACACGTCACTCTTGCGGACATCTCGTGTCGTCTCTGTACTCCTAACAGACGGCAATATTCTCGTCTGGCCCCGATTGTTTCTTTTGCTATCTCCATCGTTCGCGGCATGAAAACACGAAATAAAGTCCATTTTAACAACTACTACCTCCTTACCTACATCATTTAAAACATGATACTTAAGTTATTTTCATTTGTGTGCTGCGAGAAACTCTCTGCATTTCATGGGGTACAAAAAGCACACTGCTCGTGAACGAAATTCGCATGAAAGTATATACGCGAAGAAGTGTCACCTTACAAACCTAACGTCCCGATTCGACGGGCGGATAGCCACCAGCAGTGCCACATGCCGTCACTCCGAGGGGTTTGTGATTTAATGCAGGACTTAGGCACACAGACTGGTGATGAGACCAAAAATTACTGAACACCAAGAAAAGAGAGATCTTTTAAAGTGTGTCGTTAGAATAGTCGAATATAAAGCGTGATCCACATAAAAAGACTAATTTTCAGTAGTTTATCGCAGTGAAACTATGAAAGATAAAAAGACATTGCGCACTGGACAGAGGAAGGTTCAAAGTTTCATGTTCGCACAGACGGTATACCGTGAACTCAAAATGAGCACCATGCGTTGCTCGGTAAAGATGGAAACGGTAGTCCACTTCATTCCACACACGAATCAACAGGTCCTTCTTTATTGACTTCAATAATTAGATTTCTCAGTTGTTGAATAGCAGCTGCCGTATATGTAACAAAGACTCAGTCTTTTATATAGCCGTCATGTATAAAAAGATAACCATTGAGGAAACAGCGCAACGTGTCCAGGGACGACATTCCTGTCAGTCTCCTCCGTAAATAAAAAACTTTGTCGACAGAAACAGCACAAAACAAACTCAGTTTCGATGAGTCCCTTTCATGTTCGATGACGGCGGCCGGATTTGAGACTCGCAAATTCTTACATTATGGTGTTTTGGTTTACCCTGTAGATGGAATATCGATTTCGTCCGAAAAGACGAGTTGTTCGGAGAAAGTGTCCTCTGCCACACCCTGGAGAAATGAACTGTGAAATTCGTACCTTGTAGCTGGTCGCTGGGACGTAGTTGGTGCAGTAGCTGCAACTTGCAGAGGTTCGTAAGCAGGCGTTGTCCGGAACACAACCCACCGTGTTTGAGGAAGTTGAAGCTGCTGACCCGGCTGTCTCGCGCACTTCCGAGGGCTTATCGGGAACCTTCCACCTTCTCATCAGACGCCCGTGGTCGACCAATGCCCCTCCATTTGCACACGAATTTGCACAAGAATTTTGCATTCCAGTCATAAATCTGCTTGTGCAGAGGTGAGTTATAGCTGAATCGAATAAACGTAGCGCTTGAACAGTGGATTGACTTCTCGTGAATTCCAACACAGAAAATGATTTCTCTTGTGGTGTAGTTGCCATGTTGCTACAAACAAACACAGCATAGGTGTGGCAAAACTTTGAACCTTTCTCTATCCAGTGACATTCGCAACCAGTTTCTATCTTTTATAGTTTGTCGGTAATAAAGAACTGTAATCTGTTCATTCTTTTTTAATCACCCACTACAGAGTATAGCAGTAGCAAAAATTGACACGGTTGAAAAGATACCACAACAAAATCAAAAACTTTCCTCTGAACACGATTCTACAAACGAGTTGTTTGGATAATTATTCTGAAAATGTGGTTACGAGCTGTCACTGACCTTATTCTGAAATATTGTCCTAGCTGGCACAAAATTAGTTGAAATGTAAACTTTTTGATTAATTACCCATCCAGTTGTGTTGAAATTACATCCATGACCAAATTTAAAAAGAAGGACGACACTGCTTCAGCAAGTTACGTGTTGCAATTTACTGGTCACACGTGTCGTCTTCGCATTTGTATGCAATACCGCATTCGTCTCGGCAGAGAGTTACGAAATCTTTCAGATGTCCCTGGATCATCTCGGAAATCTTCACAAGACCGTACAGCTCGCTGCTGTAGTTCTTCTATTGTATCACAGGTAGTGCTGCTCGCTTCCCTTCTGCGATATCCCAGCTGCGCGGGATTAGCCGAGCGGTCTCAGGTTCGAATCCTCCCTCGGGCATGGGTGTGTGTGTGTTTGTCCTTAGGATAATTTAGGTTAAGTAGTGTGTAAGCTTAGGGACTGATGACCTTAACAGTTAAGTCCCATAAAATTTCACGTACATTTGAACATTCTGCGATATCCCTAGTAAGAATATTCGCAGGATTGAGCTCAGGTAACAATGCAAGGCAAACTACAGACCCTGCTCTACCATCCCATCTTGTACCATATCGTCGCAAAATGTGTTGGTGCCTCATGAGACTTTTGCAACATTCCAAACCCTGTTCCATGAGTAAAATCTGCACCCAATTAGATTTAAAGTACATTGGGACTAACTAGGACAGTGGTTCATACTGAATTCGTTGGTTAGCAACCTCACATTCGTAATTATTTCGCAACCCGCTAATTTTTTGACCACATTATCTATTACATTTTGCTTTTGTTGTGGTATAATTTAATCCTGTCAGTTTCCGTAACTAATTCTGATACACTCCGTGTATTCGAGGCAATTAAATATTACGCATGCAGTTTTAGTTGTTCTGATAAGCACATTACGGGGAGATAAACTGTCACCTCCGCGTGGTCTCAGTTGAAGTTACAGACATGTACACTGCAAACTTAATACGCAAAGTATGCTGTGAATGCACTAATATCAGAAATCTCTAAAACAGTTTTCATGACATTATTAAGAGATACTTGTTATGTATAAAAACATTCGACAGGAATGCGGCCCCATAACTGGCCAAACAAAAAAACACATAAAGGTAAACGCATCCGGAAACAAGTCAGACTCTGTATTTATTGTTTAATTTGTAATTTCCGTTGACGCTACCTAGAGGCAAAAATTTTTTACTGCCTTGTAATGTGCTTTGATGCCACTTTTTAAGTGGGTACTGATATTTGTACTGCATGTCATCCATTTTCACTGATATATTTTGTAATGTTTTCCTTTCATGCCTCTAATACTTTGACATATTTTTATTCGTTGCTGTTATTTTTCGTTGCTAACCTGGTATGTGTAATAAAGGGTGTCCTGGGACGAACGGTCACCATTCATGGATATGACTGAAACGAGCATTTGAAGAAAAAACCTTCATGTGGACGTACTCCCTATCTCCAGTATTTTTCGAGATAGAATACTGAACCTCTTTGATATTTTCTTCTAACCCAACCTGTCTGATTGCTCTCAACCTCCTTGTTCCTGATGTCTTTCTGCCACTAAAGTAGCCCTATGAACGCGCTGTTGTCCATAGCGTGTTGTCAGTGAAGTAATGCGATGGATTACGAATGTATCAGAGAGGATCATCAGTGAAGTGACTTTATATATGCGTTGGCTAAACTTCCACACATCTATGCTAATGCAGGAATTGCAGTTACAGTGTATGATTAGCGCTTCTGTGTGGTAGTGATCCTGGTGCTGTCGAAGAATACTGTCAGCGCTTTCTGACACGTAAGATTCCTGATTGTAGAGTGTTTACCAAAGTTTTCAGTACTTTGCGTGAAACAAATAGTCTTTCAAGTTTTCATTTTTCTTCTGAATGTGTAATTCAAGAACCTGTGCAGTAACCGCAACAACAACATTGTCTGATTTGGGAGGTGTGGTTCTCCTAACAGCCTTATCAATGTCCCCCAACATGTGTATGAAGAACATTACATCCAGAAAACTTGTAAAATGCATGTTGCATTGTTTACTAACTGTTGCACATGTGTAAACGTTTTGTTGGCGTAAACTGTCGCCAGCACACCGGTCGGCAAAGAGGTCGAGAAAATCGATAGTATGCGCTAAAGCAAGCACTCCCATCAGGAGAGGGGCCAATGACAGACTCGCAAGAAACGCGCCGCAACTCCCTCTCGCCCGCAAGTATTTAGATCGCCACCCGCGGACCTGAGGGTGCAGCCAATCACAGCCGCAGGAGGAGTCACTGTATCCAGTTCACAGTGAGACAGTACCTGGCGACCAGAGCAGTCCACATAGCAGCACTTGTACTTCACCGGCAGTGAGGCTAACGTGGACTAAGAACTATGGAAGAACTTGTACCACAACAACTAGCTTAAGATCAGTAGCTCCTAGTTCTGATAGACAAAGAGCCCTGTTAATACAGTGCGGTTGTGTTGAAGAAAGTGCACACCAGCCACCAGACAACGTCCTCTTCTTGCTTCCCATGGTACAAGAATCTGCAGTGGCAACGACGACACAAAAAGAAACCTGACAATGTATTCGACAATACAGAAAATAAATAACAATTTATAGTGTTCTACATCGGATAGCACTCAGAATGGGGCATATGTCCACATGAAGATTTTTTTCCTTCAAATGATCGTTCCTGTCATGACCTTGAATATTGGCAATTTCTGTTGGAACACTCTGTGTATTTTCAATTAAAAATTATGAATTTAATAAATACATTGAATGTAATCGTATCCTAGTTAGGCTGAAAAATGTAGTACTTTACACACAAATGTCAAGTTACAAAATTTAGTGTTCAGAACGATGGTATTGTATCGCCGGGACAAACAATAACACTGTATTGTTATTTTGTAACCAAAGTACCATTTAGATCAAGTATTTTATTGGTACGACTCGTTTCGGCCGAAAGTGGCGATACTAATAAAAGGCGTCATCTAGACTGCTCATTGTTTAGAGAACAGAAATAAGTACTGAGATAATTGGTACCTTGCAAAGACGCGAGTCTTTCTCACTTTAGTTAGGACTCTTAACTTCATCTGCCAACACAACGAACCAACTGTGACTGAAAAAGCGTGGCGCAATGATTCTCTAGACTAGAAGAACGTAGTGAATGGAACTTGCCTCTTTCCAACATAGGGGTCGTCTGGCTTCACCTAGTCGTCCTATTCGCACTTGCTACTGCACCCACTACGCACTAGCCATAAGTACGGAGAGTAAATCGGTGTTTCAGCTCACACGTTTTCCATTTATACAGAAAAGATCTGTAACTCATCGTAAACAGTTTTCCTTTCATAGCGGACAGGCTCCGTGATAAAAGCAACATTCCAGAACTAAATTTCTCCTTCATCTGTTTATTACTTCTCTTGAAGAGTGTCGTTGTTTTCCTGAAATTCGCACCTGCCTCTTGATCCTCGTCACAAGTACATTTTCTTCCTCAGTCATCAGTCTGTCTTTGTTTTGGTATACGAGGTTTGTACTTTTTGAACGCAGTAACCTGTACATGTGAAAGGCAGTGTCGTGACCGTTCCAATCATCATCGCCCAGCCCAAACCGCTAAGGGGAGAAACTTGAAATTTGGAGAGAGTGTTGATGTTATACTATAGGCGTCGTTTCAAAAGACATTGTTTTACATTCCAATACTAAAGGGTGAAAGGTTTTTTGAAAAGACGTCACTATTCAGGCACTTTTGAAGCTAGAGCTGCGAAAATTGGTGTTTGGTTTCTCGGACAGAAATAAAGAAATATGTGATTCCGCATTTTTTGGAATTTAGCCGCTATGGGAGTGAAATAACGGATGAAACATGTTCTGAATGCCAACCATTAGTAAAGAATTACTAAAGTGCTTTTAAAACTACATCTATCACAATTGTTATTTGACTTCTCGCTTAGATATAAAAAAATAAGTGCCTCTTTCTTTCCGAAAATACAACCGGTTAAGAAGCTGAAATAGTGCATGAAATATATTATGAAAATACTTCATTACGAAAGCATATTTGAAGCTAAATCACTGAAAATTTGTAATTGGTTTCTCGGTTATAGATAAAGAAAATACATGTTTCACAGTTTTTGGAATTTCAAACTCTAAGAAGGTGAAATAGGAATTTTATGAAAATATTTAATTGCGAAAGAATTTTTAGAGATAAGTCTATTAAAATAGGCTTCTCGTTTGCAAATGAAAACATAAGCGTTCAAGCAATTTTGAAAATTCAACCTCTAAGGGGATAAAATAGCGGGTGAAATTTATTTTTAAAAAATCATTATTAAAGAAGTACTTACATCATTGAAAACTGGTGTTTGATTTGTTGGTTAGATATGAAGAAATGTGTGTCAGAAGATGAAAGTTTTTATGGCACTATCAGTACAAAAACTCATAAAGCATGATTAACAAAAACCTCGGACTCCAGCTACCAGAATCCTTTCGGTGAGAAGCACGTTCGGAAAATACCATGCTCCTATGGCCGTAATTAGCGTGAAAAGTTTAAAAGGTGTGACAATTTGTGAAAAACATAGAAATTTCATTAAAGAAAAACAAGACAGAAAAATCTGGGCGAATTATACAGTCTATACGAGAGAAGTAGCTTGGTGCTAAGCTACTCTACCTGTATGGACGCGACCTACATTTTAGGCGACCAGCTCTGATGTGCTATCGAAATGGATAGCAAACGAAGTTCCATTATCCGTTCAAACAGCTCCATTGAATAAGTTGATTTTTAGACATTCGGAGGAGATATTTGAGCTGTTCTCGAACTGTGAACAGTTCTGTATGTGCATAGCGTTTCTCACTAAATTCTGATGGCTGTTTCTCGAAGAAAATAAAGGAAAAAGGAACTCTCTGCTTCTTCTGAAATGTTGCATCTTCTATAATTGAGAGATAATTACTTTATGTGCTTCCAACAACTCATCTTTTTCTAGCATGAAACACTCTATCGTGGAAGAAGACCCTTTATTAACACAAAGAAAGTTACAGGAAATTTACCTTCTTTTCTCTTGGAGGTAATAATAAAAGTAAAGGAGCGAACGACACTCTTAACTGGCACACAATATACGGACGTTAGGCAAGAAGGAGGCTTTGAAGCTGCGTTAAAAAAATTTAAAGTGTGCAAAATTCCTAAAAAGGTTCACAACCTAAATGAACATAGTACTGATTTTTCCGATTAATATGTTACATTTTTCGCATCATAAGCATTGCAATAAATCACCATTTCCATGTCACTTATAACGAATGCTCAAGTCTTCCAGTACTGAGCAACGCCTGTATATTATAGCCTCATTTCTAAAACGGCGCATTTTCATTGCGTGTCAGTAATACAAGATGTTAATTACACATGTTGTGGTTGATTCACAGTCTAGTTAATTACGCAGTAGAGCTCGGAGCCTATATAACAGTTTACACGGGTGATTGGTTAGGAAACCTTTTTAATGCTAAACCCCAGTCCCTTTCCTTCTACAGCAAGCATTATCATCAAGGAACGTAACACTGGAAGAGGTTCGGAAGTGGAATGGTGCAGCTCTTATTTCTCATTTACATAAACGATTTGTGAGATAGGTTGAGCAGCAGACGGAGACTGTTTGTAGTTATTCCTGTCGTATACGAGAAGTCTTTGCGTGACTGTGGGGGGAATTCAGGATAAACTGGACTTATTACCTATATGATGCGATGAATGGCAGCGTGCTGTTTGTTGAGAAAGAAGAACATTCCTGTAATGTTTGAATACAGCATTAATGGTATGCTGTTTGACTGAGTCTAGACGTAACGTTACAAAACGACATGAGATGAAACGAGCACACAAGGGCAGTTATGCGGAAAGAAAAAGGTCGGCATAGGGTTATTGGGAGATTCCTGCAGCCGTCCGATTTAAGACGCCGAGTATACAAAACTTGTGCTATTCATTCAGAAGCACTGCTCGAATGTTTTGGATCCCCATCTTGGTAGAGTAATGGCGAAATTTGAAAAATTCTGAGGCACGCTGCGAAATTTGTTACTCATCGATTCGATCAGTGCGAGGTTGTTGCAGAAATGGGCCCCGAATTTAAATGGGAATCATTTGGGGTAGGAAGACGTCTTTTCGCCAACGATAGTGAGAAATTTTAGAGAACGGCCATTTCCGAAACGCTGCAGAACGATTCTACTGTCCCCAATGTAATTCTCTTCTGAGGACTGTAAGGACAACATAACACAAAGGTGAACATACACTGAGCTAACAAAAGTACGAGGCTAGCAATATGCAGTGTGGCGTACGCAAGGTATTAAAGGTCAGCGCACTGACGGAGCTGTCATTTGTACTCACGTGATTCATGTGAAAAGGTTTCCGGCCTGATTACTACTGCAGGACGCGAATTAACAGACTTGGAACGCGGAACGCTGGTTGGAGTTAAACTCATGGGACATTCCGTATCGACAATCGTTAGGGATTTCAGTACTTCGAGATCCGCAGTCAAGATTGCGCCGAGCATACAAAATTTCAGGCACTAATTCTCACCACGGACTACGCAGTGGTCGATGGGTTTTTACTTCACGACCGAGAGCAGCGGCTTTTGGGTAGAGTTGTCAGTGCTAACAGACAAGCAACGCTGCGTGCAATAACCGCAGAAATCAATGTGGGACGTGCGACGAAAGTACCCGTTAGGGCTGCGGCGAAATTTGGCGTTAATGGGCTGTGGCAGCAGAGGAGCGAGGCGAGTGCCTTCGCCAACAGCACGATGTCACGTGCAACTCCTCACCTGGGCTCTGTTGGGCCGTAGGCGACTGGGAAGCCGCTGCCTGGTCCAGGTTTCCTTTGGTAACGCTGATGGTAGGGTCGGACTGTGGCGCAGATCGCACGAAGTCGTGGAGCCAAGTTGTCAGACCGATACTGTGAGCTCTGTTTACATGTAATGGACTGCGTTCCCTGGTCCAACTGAACGGGTCGTTGACTGGAAGCGGTTATGTTCGACTACTTGGAGGCCATTTGTAACCATTCACGGCTATCGTGTACCCAAGGACAGATGGAACTCTTATGGGTGACAATGCGCCATGTGACCGGGCCACCGTTGTTCGTGATTGGTTTGAAGAGCGTTCTGGACAGTTCAAGCGAGTGATTTGGCCATTCCGACCACCCGATATGAATGCCCTCGAACATTTACGGGACACAATCGACAGGTCAGTTCGTGCACAAAATCCTGCACCGGCAACACCTCATCAATTATAGCCGGCTGTAAAGGCAGCGTGGCTCAGTTTTTCTGCACGGGACCTCCACTGAATTGTGGAATGAATGACACGTCGAGTTGCTGCACTACGCTAGCCAAAAGAAGGTCCGACACGCTACTTGGAGGTACCGCACGGCTTTCCTCACCTCACTACATAATCATTATCCCTCGCCTTATCTGTGAATGAAACAAAAAGGCGTGAGTTATCAATGGTGCTAAATCCCATACCTCATCTATAATAAAATGATTTTCAGAATGTATGTACAGACGTAGATATAACACGTCTGTCCGAAAAGTTTCGAGACTAGGTTAATAAATGATAAAGGAACCGTAAGATGGTGGTTTTAACGCTTCTACTGTTCTACATAGTCTCCCTCACTTTAGTACAACACACATATCATTTGTACAACCGTGTGGAACTGTCAGAAAAGACCTTCTTTGGGATGTCGTTCAAGTCCCCCGTCACATTAGCTTGAATGTAGCTGGTATAGTCAAATCGTTGAGTGATTATGTGAATTCATGCACGTTGACATTTTGAGGTAGGTTCGTAAACACCAAGTCTCCTCAACCGTGACGATATTTCCAGAAAAGAATTGTTCGTCTTTTCCATTTGAGTCAAGTCACGGTAGGCATCGACGCGTCGTTGTTCTTGTGCGGATGTCCCAGTGCGCGAGATCAACTCTGCACGCACTTTCCTCTTCTTCAAAACTTTCTGAAGAACGCCTTGAACACTTGATTTACAGATGTTGCTCCACAACGATTTGTGACACAACAACGTTGCTTCCACTACAGCCGACTGGTCGAATTCCCATTTGTTACTGCGCTGACATCACTTATTTATTCGTCAGGATTTGTGGAAATTTTGGTCGCAGTTTCAATTGTAACTAAAACTTTCCACAACTCATTAAGTACCAATTCTAATCGGACACCTACCTTGTAGATGGAAACATTTACACTGAAAACCCAAAGAAACTGTTCCACAGGCCTAATATCTTGTAGGGTCCCCGCGAGCACGCACAAGTGCCGCAACACGACGTGGCATGGACTCGACTAACGTCTGAAGTAGTGCTGGACGGAATTCACACCATGAATCTTGAAGGGCTGTCCAGAAATCCGTAAGAGTACGAGGGCGTGGAAATTTCTTCTGAACAGCAAGACATCCCAGATATCCTCTACAATGTTCGTGTCTGGGGAGCCTGGCGGCTGGAGGAAGTGTTTAAAGTTAGAAGAGCGTTCGTGGAGCCACACTGTAGCAATTCTGGACGTGTAGAGTGTCTCATTGTCCTGCTGGAATTTCCCAAGTCCGTCGGAATCCACAATGAACATGAATAGATGGAGGTGATCAGACAGGATGCTTACGTACATGTTACCTGTCAGATCGGCCGCGGCGAGGTCGGAGATTTGATGTTTTACCGGATTCCTAATATTGACGGTACATTCGTGAAATACTGATACGGGAAAATCCTCAAGTCATCGCTATCTCGGAGATGCTGTGTCCCGTCGCTCGTGCGCCGACTATAACACCACGTTCAAACTCACTTATATCTTGTTGACCTTATATTGTAGAAGCAGTAATCGATACTTGTTGTATTATACAGGCGTTCCCGACCGCAACGCCACACTAGTGGGCTTTCGACTTTCAACTTATGTGAGCGCGTTGGAAAGCCCTTCTATATGACCTTCGATTAATCGTTATCTTTTTAGTGTGTGTACCGAAGTACGCCTTTTCAAAGCAAAGCGGCATTGAAAAGTATCACAAAGACGTCAGTTAAGAAATCATCAGCGAGATAAGACTTCAAGAGGTATTATGACAACCGAGACAAGAAACAAAGCCCAGGTGACTAAGTAGAAGCGTAGCGGTTAATGTCTTGGTTTATGGAGTTAGAGGAAGTGGGTTCGTACTCCATTGCATGCTAATTTCTTTAATTTTAATCTTAGCGTTGTTAACATATTCAGTGACTTTGTTATGAATGTAATACAAGTATTTCCTCCAATATTCGATGTTAATTAACATTTCCGTCTGATCAGAGAACGAACGATGAAATAAATATTTGGCTGTTTATTTCCGAATATGTGGTGATTTCTGTGTGTTTGTGTGTGTGTGTGTGTGTGTGTGTGTGTGTGTGTGTGTGTGTGTGTGTGTGTGGTTAGGCAGGAACCTAAGAGAACAGTTTACATTTTTACAACTGAAACGATCAGTAATAAAATACATATTCATTCTTCTCACAAATATTTGGCTCTTTGTTTCCGAATATGTAGTGATTTCTGAATGTGGTGTTAGGCAGGAATCTAAGAGAACAGCTTAAATTGCTGCGAGTAAAACGATGAGCAGTAATTTTCGTATCCTTTCCTATCACAAATATTTCGTACGTTGCGAACCGCAGAGACATTCGTGTAGAGAGTTCTCTCGACACCTGTGAGATTGTCCTGTCACTACCACATCCATAAACATCAATTCGGCGCCATAGCAAATGGCAAATCGACAGCCCCGTTTCTGGTCGCCTTCACTGCGCCTTTACGTCACAATTACTTCAGTTCCTGCAAGAAGTTGTGTGAACGTACTCGATCCTAGAACGCTGCCAGAGGAGCCAAAACAAGGTGGCGTGGATCGCTGATAGAGCGAAGATCTGCTCAGTCGTTTTGTTTTGGCTCCCCTAGCGGCATGCTACGGAAGTGTGGCGTAAGACTGCTGAATGTACCTGCGAACAAACAGGTAGTTAATTACGCGATTGGTTTTTTTCGTGGTGTTTGATAAACCTTTATTACTATCACTCGTACAAGACGTTTGGAGAGAGAACTTTGCCGCACACATTTGCCTGCAAACAGCGACGGCGTGTACCCCGCCCGCTTCTCCCGCCGCCAGTGCGCCTCTGCCACGGCCACCCTGTCCCCGCCCCCGCCCCCGCCACCGCCCCCGCTTCCCCGCGCCGCGTGACATCGGCCCTGCGACGCGCCAGCACCGGAGCGCCACTGCAGCGCCTCGTCGCCATCAGCGACGAGGCTCGCGAGCCGCCGCTGCCGCGACGTCCCAAGTTGCCAGCCCGCGGCTCCACTGCTTGCCGCCCCCTCTCTGCCTATCTCAACCTGTGGCGATACACAATCTCACAAAATGTCGCTTCTCACCTCCAGCGAGCACGCTATTCCCGAAACCCTCCTCCTCTCTTGTTGTAAGACATGGCGCAGCGTATCTTCCTAATTAACACCCTCAGAAATTACGTTCCCCCGTGATCTAAAACGGATCATCCTCGTACGACGATCCCCTCCCTGTCACCTCCCCTCCCCCACCCCTGTCCGGCGATACAGATTAATTCCATTTCCCACAGCAATACCATCGACAGAGGGAGTATCTGCCCTTTTTCTTGCGATTACCAGTATCACCACTCCCCTCCACCTTGTATTTTTCCTTTTTCGTATGTATTTATTTATTGTATGGTATACGTCGTCATTTACATACACATGGTGAAGCACATAAAACTTGCACCGCAAATATTGCGGAAACGAAACGTGCTATTGATGTGTTTGTTTTCACAGAATGAACTGGTAGTTATGCGCTAGTAGTAGCTGATCGAGGTATTGTAATAATATTTAGAAAGTGTATTTATTGTGCAAATATATGCTTTTTAAAAGGAACAGTGCCTACTGACATTAACAAGATAAAATTGTTCTTAGTTATAATGTGAGTGGTGTTTGTTGCAGGATTCCAGCACGAGTATTTTACGATATATCGTATTTTCGTTAAGTTCCTACACTGACACTTCTACAGTGCCTGTGGTAGCATACACTAAAAACAGTACAAGTGCATAAACTACGTATTTGCATTCTAACCAGAAACTAGTTGTGTTTGAGATGACCACCATCAGCAGAAATACATGCTTCCAGTCAGGTATGGAACGATTGCTGCATACACGCTAGCATTTCGGCGAAGATGTCAGAACGAACAGCAGTAATACTCCGTCGAATATCATAAGATGTTACTGGTATGTCGTTGTAGACATCGTCTTTCTGCTTTCCCCACTGAAATAAGTCTACAGTTGTCAAGGCCAAAGTAGAGGTCCTCTGCATCCAATCCAGAAATTTGGAAAGAATACGTGGAGACGTGCCCCACTACTTGGTGGACTATGGGCTGGACAGCCATCACGTTGGTACCGCATGTTCCTCCTAGTCTGCAGAGGAACGTCGAAGATGCTCTGTTAGGAGGCCATGATATTTGTGCACGTTCAGTATTCCGTCTATGAAAAACGGTTCTATGGTCTGATGGTTCATTATACCACATCACACGTTTACACTCCATGGACGATGACGTTCCCTTTGACGAAGGCAACAGTAATTATCAACAGACCTATAGCTCATGTTTCGGTGGTTTTCTTGGCGGTGAGTGTTAAATGTGGCTTCATCACTACACAAGTTGCAGAACAGATCTGGAGTATGCTGTCTTAATGTCCATGTATAGAAGTTAACACGATTCTCATAATCCTTTCCATGCAATTCTTTATGAAGAGAGATGTGATAGGGGTGAAACCTATATCGATGGAGAAAGCCTAGGACACTTGCTTGACTCATCACAGTGCCTCATCTGATTATGTGGAGCTAACACGCAAATCAACTGCAAGTGTCGTCACTTGTATCTTTCTGTTACGTTGTCTAGGTGTTACATTACCAATTTCACATAACTGGTTGAAGAGGTTGATAAATAAATGCCGACATGGTTGACGTCTATTAGGATATATTGTCGCACATACTGTACAAGAAAAACTGCATTCTTCCTACACTGTCTATACACCACGAGCATGTCACCTTCTTCTGCTTTGGTACATCTCATCGCCCACTCACAACGTACTGTGTAGACTGTCGCTCACTGTAGGACTATCGCATTAACTGATTAGCGTGTCGCAATGCACTCGAGAAACACACAACCATACTGTAAGCAAATATAATAACATCGTACATAGCAACTACGCATGTTGAAGGCACAGACAAGTGTCGGTGTTTAAACTTACCGACTCGCGCTAGAATCCTGCAACAAACACCAGTCACATTCTGATTTACCCTTCTTTCAATTGAAATGATAATTAAATTAAGACCCTAAGCTATCGGCAGGCGTTGATATACATCAACGGGGACAGTTGAAAATGTGTGCCCAGACCGGGACTCGAACCCGGGATCTCCTGCGTACACGGCAGATGCTCTATCCAGCCGAGCCACTGAGGGCACAGAAGATAGTGCGACTGCCGGGATTTATCCCTTGCACGCTCCTCGTGAGACCCACATTTCCAACTTAATCCCGTACACTACATTCGTAGTGCCCCTGCCCACTACACTCATTACTGGCGGCAGACAATCTGACCGAGTCCCGTAAGAGTTCGGGCAATGCGTGTGCATCCGCATAGAAGAGGAAGGCCAATAGCTCGTTAGCTGTAACTATATATGAGATGGTATCTGATACCATCTCCATATATATCTACTTTTAGTTCGTCAACATCAATGATCAACACATATTCAGTTTAATGTCATACGCGTCTTGTATGATTGGGTGAAACCAGGAGGGTTCTCTGTAATGGTGAAACTTTCACTTTGTGGTGGGCTGTGCTCTTGCTAGATAATGTGAGCATCAGAATTCGAGTTCATCAATTCTTTAACAGTGCTGGCCTTCTTGATACTAATTTTGCATATCTAGGTCGGCTATGTCATTATGTATGGATAGCTCAGGATTATTGTGAATCTTGTGGTACTCTTTAAGGACACATTTTTACGCCGTATTTCCGATGGTGACAGATGGCTCGAGACTGAAAAGCTAGCTCGAATTCATCCAGTTCACCCTAGGTAACGTCAAAGGGCTCTAACAACTTCCGGTAGTCACATAATGAACGAACTCTGATCGTTGATCTCTCGGCTAGTTGCTCGTCATCTACTACTGTTTTTCATATTTGACATGCGGCAGACCATAACCACACGGAAAGTAGCTTTGGGCGAACTGCCAATGAAGCGGAGCGCAGTGAGGAGAGAAGGTGCGGACGGAGCTTGCTGGCCCGCCGCACTTGGCCATAACCTCAGCTGACGTCCTCTCAGCACCAGAACAACGCGCACTGGCTGCTGGCTGCATCCCCGTCACTCTGGTAGGACCTGCACCAGAGTGAGACATGCACGACCAGCAGCATACGTTTTCCCACCCCCTTGCGTTCTGGATGCACGGTCGCTTAAACACAGAAATTTTATGTAATAGTGTCCCTGGTGGACATAGTAGCCATATGACAAGAACACACCTGCCACTCGGAAATGGTTTCTGCCTTATTATCTTAATTTAAGGAATTGTAAACTGACATGAAGTAGAGATGTAGGTCTCAGAGGTGGCACTGTCTCCACCGAACTCCGAAGGGTAAAAACGTGCGGTGTAACGGCAACGCGACGATCGCCTTGTCACCCGGATGGCAGCCGCCTCGGCAAACAGCGGCCGCGTCCTGGGCGTGTTCCAGAACAGTCCCCTCCACCAGCGGTCACAAAAGGAACAGCGGCGGCAGGCGCCGTGTTTGTGGCGAGGCGAGGCGGTAACGAGCGGAAACGAAAACTCGGCCTCCGGGGGCTGAGCGAAATCCAGGTGGGGCGAGACGGCCGCATTCCGGCCGCTAATTAAAATTCATTTCCTACCTACCGACGGCGTACAGCATTTTTACGTCCCACTCGCTTCAGGAATGCCGAATATTTCGCCGAAATCAATTAAAATATCCACTCTGCCAACCGCACTCACCGTTATTCTTTCTAATCAGCAGCCTGGATTGTAAATTTTAACACTGTAACACATTCTCTGATATGTAGAACGATTTGGCATCACTGTTCAGTTACCGTTCGTTATTTTGCTGCCCGAGTTGTTGGCACGTTGTCTAGTCTAATTATGATTCGTGGGTAAATACCGTTCCAAGTTGTACAAGTAAAAATTAATCAAATACGTTTTTCAAATGGAATAGCGGCAATACCCGTGCCGTGCTATATTTTTTGACGATTCGTGATAAACTTAGAACCGGACAGAGCATACCCCCTCGTGTTCGAGAAAGTTCGAGGACTGGAGTAACAAAATATGGAGAAAACTTGTTTCCTCGCACTTGAGTAGAACACGCAGAATTTTCAGACAACCACGTGAAAATATCAGACAAGTTTTTCTTTAGGATATCGTTCAACTCGCACTTCCATTGGATTGAGTGTCTGTTATGCCATCGAAGTGTTGACCCTTTATGTAAATTTCTGCACTTTATCGTTTTCTGGTAGGCTCGCATTGATAACATCAAATCCTGTCGTATGTGATGACTTTCCCAGAAAAGAATTGCATGTGTTTCGCATTTGTGACAAGTCACAGCAGGCTACCACGTTTCGTTATTCTTGTTCTGGAGTCAAGGCGTCTGGGACAAGGTTTGCTGCCGCACTACGTTCGCTCATCCATTACTTGAGACTGCCGAGCACGACAACTGACTGTTCGAAGGCACACCTGTTATTTACAACTTTTAGTTCTAACTGCCATCGTGGTATCGCGCTGACGTCACTTATACGCCAGGAATAAAATCAGTATCGGAACTTTTTGCCTAAAAGGCATATACTCAGAGTATTGCCGTCTGGCATGTTGCTTACGTCCGTTTCGTTTAGTATCATGCGAAATACACAGAAAAATAATTATTCAGATATATTCCTTTGTTTTCTCTGTTAATGTTGGACTCACTGACTACCATTATGATCGTTACAATTTTTGTTAGAGAAATATTGTAGAGGCGACGAGATAATGAAACACGTTAATATAAGGTAACTATTACCTGATTAGCGGGGGATTAAATTTTCGCTTAAGTTGCATACACTTACTGATAAATAACACATAAAAGTACGCTTTTCAAAATGCAAGTGCTCCTGCTGAGGTTAAGTATACAAAAATTTCTACCGTATTAGTTAACTTTTAATCCATCTTACTTGTTCTCGTGACAGCTACGCAAGACATGGGGTGGTCGCAGCAGAATGGTAACACACTGTTCCTCTGATAATAAAGATGCAGGCAGGTCTTTCAGTTGGATGCTTCTTTGGCGGCTGCGTATCCCTCAGCGATTAGCACAGACTGCTCCTCGGTGGTCACCCATCCAAACACTAACTGGGCGCGACGTTGCTTAACTTTGGTGACCGAGCGAGAACCGGCGTACCAACCGTGGCAAAGCCGTTGTGCTCACTCTACTACAGGTTTCCTAAATTCACGGAACAGGATTACGCGAGAATAGCGTCGCCTCTCTGCTTAAGATTTCCCCCTTAAGTTCTACGAGCGCTTCTGTATTTGGTGTACGAACCCGTTTTGTTTCTAGAAGCGCGCCCATGAATACGTTAGATGTCTGCTGCCATGTTTGATTAGCACAGTTTCCTAACTCTGGAGAAATTCCCTAATGCTAATCTATGACAACTCCCTTAAAGATGCAACACACTTCTCAGACCCCTTCCAGCAAATGCCAGTCCGCCCTTGGCCTTCTCTAGGACTGATTTTGCATCTTCACCCTAAACCATATTGTTTCTTTGAATTAACCTCTGAATATTAAAACGACTAGTTGGATTCTAAATGCTCACCAAAAATCTTTTAACCGCTCGCTCATTCATTCTCCCCCTTGTTGAAATTTGCTTGCATTTATTCGCATGTAAAGAGAGCTGACATTCATTACCTAGAGCGAGAAATATTCTTCGAATCTTTCTGTATTTCCTGAACGTCATTCAGCGAAGGAACTTTCCTGCTGATCCTATCTGATAAATTGTATAAGTTCAACGCTGGGCGTTCAGTTACACGATTCGGCCTCTACTACCCAAAAATTGATCGAGTCTCTCCCATATCTGTGATCGCATGTTCATCGGTCAAAATATTACACAATGCTTTTAAAGACCACACTGGTCGCTTTAGAACGCTCTAGATGGTTCATAACTGATGCCAGGCTTATACGTAACCCTATACCGGTGACATATGTCATGTCAGTCAAATGGTCTGTATGTGTCAGTCGATTGTATGGAATCTGCTAGTACGATCTGTCAACTTAGAGACGTGACCCAACGGCTAAGAAGCTATTGTGCTAGGATGTGACCACGACCATATCAAGAATGAAAGCGCCAGATTTGTCGGTGTATTGGTGTATCAACGCGGACTGGTCAACTAGTCTACAGAGTTTGATCTACCACTCACAGCCATGTAACACGGGTGTCATAAAAGATGCTAACCACCAGGACCGGAAACTAGAGTAACATCTTGTAAATGACAGTCAATTTTAAATCGAACAGAAATTGCTGATGTCGGTTAATGCAGGTCCATCTCAACCAGTTGCTTTGAAAACATTCCGAAGGGAGCTGCACGCGATGGGTATTTTAAGTTGGGGTACGTTACAAAAGGTCATCGTTCATAGCGACACAGTTTTGATACGCCAAACAGTAGAAACACAACAATAGCTGACTGGAAGCGTGTAGTGTGGCCGGGTGAATCGCGATATTTTTGCTACTTTCCAAATGATGCTCCTACGGCGGAGTCACAATTTTAACCGAAATTGTTGTAGAGTCTGTGTTTGAGGCCTGGGGAGGTTCCGTGATGATTCGGATCGCTCTCATTCAGATCAGTGTAAACATGAACCAGGGTGTTCATAAAAATTTCAGGCTTGCAGCCGGTCGTCGTATATCCATCTTCAGGCGAGCCGTCGAAGACTGACGGAGACTTGGTCCGATCCGCAATATGTGGCCCGCTGCAAGTGTTCCGCACATGCGTCAAAATGTCAAGTTGACAGACGGGCCACACATCACTGCGGCAGCGCCCTCGCTGGTGGAACTGCGGAACTCAACCGTCCTCTGTGTTACCGCTGATAGCGGCCGTTGGCGCACTCTGTCGTCTCCGATTAGAACAAATCCTGGAGAAAGGGGGTTCCAGGTGCTCCCCAACTGGTATCCACAACCACGGTTTATTAGCTTTTCCGCTAGGCGCATTTCCACGAATTCTTTAATAATGACGTGTCCCAAGAACTACGATTCTGACCATAGCAACAAATTTTTGGGATTTTTTTCTTAAATAATCCGCAGAAAGACTCCTGGCGGAGAAGCTGATGAACCGCGACAGTGGCTACCAGTTGGACAATGCATGGAGCAGCATGAACTCCACGCATTGTCCTAATCGAAGACGACAGAGTGCGCTAATGCAGAGGACAGCTGGTGTTGCATCGTGTGGCCAACCACCCAGCAATAAACGCCCGTCAACTTGCCCGTTGACAACTGAGTTCGCGGGTCCAATAGCGAGGGCGCTGGTAGCGGCAACCGTGGTCCGTCTGTCAACATGATTTAGAAGTATGGGCGGAATTCTCACAGCGCGCTATATGCTGCGGTACTTAGTAAGTCTTCGTCACCATTCGAAGGCTCACCTGAAGGTGACTGGCAGGTAGCCACTCGCAAAATCGTAGGATGAATTAAACGACAACCGGCTGTAAGCCAGAAATGTGTCTGAACATTCAGTTCACCGGGAACATTTTATAATTCACATCAACCAGGGTCTTTACTGAAACACTCTCGGAATCGAGTTGTTATTCTTTCATTCCTTCGTGGCGCGTGACGGGTATTTCCTGGACGTCTGTCTTCCAAAATGGGAACTGTCCCAGTTCACAGGGGAGCACGCATAAATTCCTCGTTTGATGAACACTCGTACGTCGACCAGTCTGCTAAATCACCCTATCTAACTCGGGTGGAAAACGTCTGGGAGTATTCGGTACAGCAGATGAAACTTACCAACAAACAACCGCACAGGTTGATAGCTACAATCGTTAGTGACTGACTTTAGTTCGGCATGGCATACCTGAAGAATCTTGTGAACTACCTTCCTCACCGTATTGATGTCATTATCAGTGATAATAAAGGTTGTGTTGGACGGTGTTACCGTGATGTCTGCTGAACGTGATTGCTTTTGTCGTGTGCTTATCGTGGTTATTATTCAACGACGATGTGGCAGTGGGCGGCACCTGTTGGTCGGCTACGGCGACGCAGCCCAGCAACTGACGCCCCGCCTTCCCAGAAAAGAAAAAAACGTTTTTGAACCCGAACACTATGGGACTTAACATATGATGTCATCAGTTCAGTCCCCTATAAATTAGAACTACCTACACCTAACTAACCTAAGGACATCACACACATCCATTCGAAGCTGCTACCGCAGCGGTCGCGCAGTTCCAGACTGAAGCGCCTAGGAGCGCTCGGCCACCACGGCCGGCCCCCCGGCTCGTGTGTGCGTTCCTCTCCGGAGCACAGAGGCCGCGCAGCCCGGGGCCATATTGTCGGCGCTACAGCGGCTCGTTTCCGCTGATTGCGGCCGCAGTCGGACCCTACAGCGGTTGGGATTAGCCCAGCCGAGGGAGCCGTCCTCGCGGCCAGCCGGAGGACGTCGCGGCCGGCTGGCGGCTGGGTCGTGCAGTGCAGTGTGGATCAGACCTGGCTGCACACGAGGCTTGTAACGAAAGTCGAGGCCAAGCCTTTGTTGCGACCCCTCCTGCCATATTGTAATAAAACTGACTCCAGTATCGTACTCCACACTATATCACTGTCTTTATAAATTTGTATCACATGACTGAAAGGCATATTTAACAAATGCCCGGCATGTAATTCATTATTAAAGAGAAAAATCGGTAAAACACAGTCTCGCGGCCGCAACATCAAATAAACGACTTCCTACCGTGTCAAGCGGTTCAGATGCCACGAGCTTTCGAACAAGTACTCCTCGATCGTTGTCAAGTGGAATTACTGTCGGTGGGGTGGTGTTACGCCCTTATACAGGAGGTCTCGTACCTTTTGGCTCAAACCGAAACAGGTGATAGAGAGTCCACAACCGGTTATATTGAGATAGCGGACTAGTGGTGGGAAATGCGTATTTATTGGGCTACGAACACACACAGCATATACACTCCGTAACAGCAACGTAGCTCACAGTACTTGTTCCCACTAACGACAGCCAGTCTCGATGCGGCCATGACAACAGCACATGAAGCTCTGCCACACTGTCGCCAAACTGCCTGCTGTTTGAAGCACCAGGGAACAGGCGTACTGGACCTTAGCAAGCAGGTTTCCGTCCGTTTCCAGGGCGGTTTCGTACACCAACATCTTGACGTAACTCCAGAGGGAGAACTCGCGAGGTATGAGATTTGGCGATCGCTCTGGCCGTGGGACAAGACGTCCTCTTCCAATAAAACGACGAGCGTCAGTGTTGTTCAGGTGCTTGTGGATATTAACATCGAAGTGGGCTAGTGCACCGTCGTGCTGAAAGCACGTCCTTTCGCGAACAACAAGGGGTACAGTCGTCAAGAATTGTGGCAGCACATCTCGCAGGAACACCGGATAACGTGGAGCATTCAGACGAGGAGGCAGCAAATCAGGTTCTGTTAGTTGATCTTGGACAATGCCTGCCCATACGCTGACAGAGAATCGTCGCAGGTGGCCACTGATGTGGGTGGCGTTGGAATCACTGGTGATTGACGCCTCATACGTGAACAATACAAACTGTACGAAGTTCAGCACCACAACATTGCGGTGGATAATCCATTGAAGTGAACGTGGGGCTCAAAATCGGTTTGTCCCAGTGCTTGCACACGATTTTCATCCTGCCACACAGTACGTTAAATGCATATCTTCCAACTCTTTTGACGAGTAACGTTTCATCTTTGAGGACGCGTCATGCGCTGCGCAAAGCAACGCCCCTCACAATGGACACATCACAAGCTGTCTGAGAAATGGACACTGACACCAGCTCTAATGGAGTGCGTGAGGCACAGGTTGATACATCGGTGCGATGCATGCGGTCGTCACATGCCACACGTTCCGTCTGGAGGTCAGGTACGCACGCTATTTATCCCATGCTGCCTGTTCCACTGTACAACAGACACCCGGGATCTTTGCGAGAGTGTGGAAGATCGGCATCCGCTGTTGCAACACATGCACCATGCCTCGCAGTCGTCGCTTTGAACAATTACTGTGAGCTGCGTTGTTGTTATGCCATGCACAGTACGTATGTTTATAAAACGATAAATATGCATTTGCGACCATTGGTTCCCTATTTCAATGTAATCGGTTGTGGACCCACTATCTCCTGTTTCAGTTTCACCCAAAATGTCTGAGACACCCTGTGTACTCTAGCAACAAACTGCCGCGTTACTGGCGCTCATGGTTTCACCATATACAGACATACGTTGACTCTGCGTTCGATGCGCTTGCTTAGGGATGACACCTATTGGAAAAGTGTGCTCTGTACATTCGTGTTGCTTTACGGACGCTACATCCTGCCACACAGTACACTAAATGCATGTATCTCACGCCGCATACTGCTGCAGGCCGCCGTCTGTGTTGAGCGCGTTGTCGGTAATTTTTGTTACGATGGATTCTTTAATAACACAGTCCCGGACGCCGGTAGTACGAGCAATGGCAGACGTTGCTGTGGTGACCGTTTTCTAGAGCATGCTTTGCTAAAGTGGATTTTTCAGGGTAGCATAGGCGATAAAACCTTTAATTCTCTTTCCTGCATTGTCCTACGGTACATTCTGTTTGTCCACCGTAAGACAGGCCACATTCGCAAGGTTTCTTCTAACCCCCACGTGTTATGAGACTTTAAATGGTGTTAGTAATTGCTGGAATTTCTACGGAGGTCTGTAGATCGAGGCTTTTTGCTCTCACGTTCGTAGGCTTTGCCAACTCGCAGCCAAACTATCACATTCCGACCTAACCTAGACCTCGTCTGAAGTTGGGAAAACCGACATGAAACCGTAAAGGCAAAATAAATTATCATATGGGGGTCGTTCAATAAGTATTGCACCACATTTTTTATCTCAGAACATATTTGTTGTTAAGAGTCAGAATTTGGTGACAATATATATCAACATGTCTTGTCCATGTCCTATTTTTCGCCAACGTTGTGGAAGAGCATGATTTCCCTGCTGGTAAAAGCTCTTGTACTGCAGGCGTAGCCATGTGTTTACTGCATGACTGACACTGTCGTCATTTTCAAAGCGTGTTTCCGGTAGAGAATCTTTAAGCAGCACAAAGAGATGGAATAATGGTACCTGCAAGATTCAGCATGTCTGGAGCTGTGGCTGTGGCGGGACGTCCCGAGCGTGGCCGATCATGGAGCTCTATTTCTGCATTTCCTGAGGCTGTAACTTCCTTTACCCATCTACCAATCGTAAGTCTATCAACTGCAGCATCGCCATACACTGCACACAAATGTTTATTTATGTTCACCACGGTTTCTTTTTCTGCACACAAGAACTCAATAACAGCATGCTGCTTGACGCTGTACTATGGCTCTGCGAACTGCCAGAACGGTTCGAAACTTCACAGGCGCGCAGGGCAAACATCAGACGTGAAGCACCAACAAGGACGTTTGTCTACGCATATTAATGGCTTAAAAAAATAAAAATAAAAAGTGGGGCGTTACTTATAGAAGGACTCTCGTAAAAGTTGTTCGCAGTTTCTTGAAACTTTCAACATACATTAAAACTAATCTCTAGCAACACGTGTCGTAGACTACAGCACACTTGCCTGCATTCCTATACGGAAATAAATCCTTAGTGAGCCTGTATGCAATCTGCGAAAAGCCGCTTATCCCTGCAGGAGTTCCAGGCTACGCAGAAATGTCTCACCGCGAAAATATCACTCCGTACAAGCGATCCAAACCCGGTATATTTGGTTCAACTATCCCCGAACGAGATTCGACGCGTTCATGCAAGGTAGATGTTAAATTCTTTATATGGACGCCTAATATCGAGCATAAACCATTAGAAATAGCCTCCTTTTTCAACTGGTAATGTAATGTATCCCACGTGAGTAAATAATGAGAGGAAAGAGAATGAATTGCTAATGCTTGTACTTAATTCTCTGAAAGCTAATTGTTCGGAGGTAGGACACATCGCAGTACCACAGCAGGGGCATAATAAAGGAAGATATATCATCAGGAGTTCAATTTTGATGAAACCTCCCGCTCGGCCAAGTTAAAACTCCTGCATCACCGTTCTCCTCGCAGCCAGCTGCAGAGCCGTTGTGAGGGAGCAGAAAAGCTAGGTAACGACCGGTCGTGATAATATGGTGTATAATGCAAGTAACGTGCATTACACAAAGCAAAACAGTAACAGCACTTCGTGACACTTAATTTAGGTTGGAATGTTCGTCGTGTGAAGATTGCAAACCAGTCCAGTGACTTTCCAAAGTTATTAAAAAACTGAAAGGGACCAAAATTCTAAACACATAATTAGTAAAAGAATTTTTTGCAGATTAGTACGAAATAAAAGTATAAATAAATTTAAATATTGTCATTATTATTATTAAAATTATAAGTAACAAGCAAATGTGTTCTTACATTAAGGCGAACGGAAGATGAAAAGTGATAGAACAGAAGCTACGTGACTCAATTATTGTTTAAGGTGAAGAACGAAATTAGATAAACGATTTTAAAACAGTCAGAGAGACAAAGGTACTACTGGATCTTTGGTATAACAAAACAAATTAATTTATTATAATAGTACCTGTTATAATTTCGCTTATACCGCTGGGGTTTTTAAGTCAGACTACTTCTACTCTCTGTTGGCAAATTCTACTTCTATAAGCCGTTGCATTATTTTGGTAATAAAGTTATTTCTCCCATCCAGTGTATTCAATACGAACAACGAGTCTGTTAACACCAACACTTCTGTTACTTCTATCAAACTTCAGTGCCTCTATTATCTCAATGCTTTCAGCTGTAAATACAGAAAATTCTCAATAAAAATTACAAGATATGTATGTATTAGGCGTATTGTCGATCCACTGTTCTACCTTCCGTGAGACCGATCTATCTGGAAACCCTGCAGTGCAATACGTTCGTAAGCACTCACATTCTGCATAAGCCCCTCATTTCCGCCCACTTCCCTCCTTCCTGGTTCGTGCCAAGGTTTTGTGAAGGATTTACTTGGCGTAAGCCTAATGCCACAATCGGGAACCCACTCTGACACTTTGTTCGCTGTTCGGAATCCCCTTGTTTCCATCCCAGCTTGCAGGAAATTGGCTGTGCCGGGCCGGGCGCAGCGAAATACCACCTACATCGGAAGGGTGGCGGAAGAAGAAAAACCAAAGAGAATTGGCTGAATATTACTGAAATAAGCGTCTTTCTAAAGCAATTTTGAGCATAATCTTTTCGAAATGGTGATGACCTTACATGTAATGCAAGCGTTACGAGGTCTACTCATAAAGTTTTAATTATAATATCGAAAAACTCAAGTTGTGATCATGAACTTGATGATGGTGTTAGTTTTTTCTACATATTCATATTCACGTTGTAACCGACACATTTTTCTTAACGAAGGATGACTTGTTGAGACCATGATAGTTTAAATCTGTATTTTGGCTGTTGAGGAAACTACTAGGGGCGTTCAATAAGTAATGCAACACTGTTGTCGGCCAATTTATGTTGAAAAAATCGGGAATTTGTTGTGGGACATCGTGGAATATTCCAGTGTCAGCCCCTATAGTTTCTTGAAGTTCCGTATGTTGCGGCGCTGTACCTAGCCCTCAAGACGACGTCTATAATGAAGGTGCGTTCCAAGTCCAGAGCTGTCATTACGTTTCTTTGGTGGAAATCAGGAGCATCGCAGATATTCATAGGCGCTTGCAGAATGTATAGGGACACCTGGCAGTGAACAAAAGCACGGTGAGTCGCTGGGAGAGGTGTCTGTCAGCATCGCAGAAAGGTCGCTCAAACACGTCCGATCTCCCGAATGCCGGCCGACCGCAAGAAGTGTTGATTCCTGCAGTGTTGGAACGTGCGGGCTTACTCATTCGATGTGATCGATAGATCACAATCAAACACCCCGCTGCACAAATGGATGCCCTTGCTGCTAGTGCTGACATACCTGTCCACCAGTTGAGGGTACTCAAAGGTGTGTGACCGCTCTGTCCCTCGAAGCCTAACAGAAGTAAGTAAAGACCAACGAAAGACCGTCTGTGGCGGAACTGCTTGTGCGTTACGAGCCTGATCGTGACGATTTTTTGTCGAAGATCGTCACAGGCAATTAAATATGGGTTCACCACTTCGAATCGGGAATAAAACGGCAACCCGTGGAGTGGAAAGATGTCTCCTAAGAAGAGAAACTTCTAATCTCGACCCCAGCTGGTAAAGTCCCCTCCTGGGACTATGAAAGGGGTTATTCTGTTTGATGTCCTTCCTCGTGGTGCAACGATTGACTAGGAAGTGTGTTATGCTCCCCTCAGGAAACTGAAGAAACAAATTCAGCGTGTACGTCGGCACTAAAATGAAACGTACTCCTCCTACCAAAAACAACGTCAGGCCTCACTCAAGTCTGCGCGCCAGACAGGTGCCCACGAAGCCTCATTGGACTGTTCTTCCTCATCCACTCATCCATCCTAGAGCCCGGATCTCGCACGTACCCGATTTCATCTCTTTGGCACAATGAATGATCCACTCCGCAGAAAGCAGTACGTGGATGTTGGAGACGTTATCGATACTACAAGACGTTCGCACCGACGTCGACTACTGAGTGGTACGATGTGGGCATACAGACCCTCCTAGTAAGATGGCGCAATGTCGGAGATTACATTAAAAATTGGGTTTTGTAGTCAAAAGAGTAGGATTAATACGGTGCATTGGAATCCGGAATAACGCCGACCTGCTTTCAGGAAAAATAGTGTTGCATTCCTTATGAACGCCATTAGCAGTATACTACTCTAACGATTTGGCTTAGAGCAGGATTATCTGATAGCAGTACACCGTGGCAGTTTCAAAAAGTGCTCACCATCACCTTGCCCGATGACAGTTGGGGCTGCGCGTTTTCGGTGGTAGCGAATCTACACGTTCCCAGTGGCTGCTTTGGTCGGGCTCACGTCGACACTCCAGCACTGGTGGGTGGATCAAAGGCAATTAGGCGAGGGTGTGAGCATTTCGGAACCCAAAGAGCGGCGACCTTTGTTGTATTCGAAATGTCTTGCAAGATGTTGAAATTCTTTTCACCTTTCGACTATCGCCTCGATTTTGACACGCCTATATTGGAGGATCAAGGCCTCCACTTCTCTTTAAACTCCCTGTTCTTCAGAGAGAGGTGATTTGCCATTTCTTTTTTCGTTATTCAGACTTTTTATATCACACTGGCAGCATCTGCATCATATAACCGCTCCGCTGTATGATGGTACATTCTTTCCGTACGTTTCTGTCAACTCAGACCGAATTGTTCCCTCTGTCCTTTCCATTCAGTTGGAGGAAATAAGTTACCACTGAACACACCACTTTATCAGTCTGTTGCGCGATTTTTTTGGTTCTTCCAGCGCCGTGCTGCTGTACTATGGCGCGGGATTTCAGTGTGTCCGAGGACTGCAGAAATCTACGAACAAATAAACAAAAAATTTATTACGTAACCTTGTTTTTCGAGCTGATAATTCAAGCTTTGTGATTATATCGTACCATTATAATTGAAGTGCACCTACTCAACGAGGTTCAGAGTACGCTGCTATAATTATCGTATAGCAGAGAAACTTGGTAGATATGCTAATGTGTTACTGTGAGCCGCTTTGTACTGGAAACATTAATTTCAATTTTGACCACCAGGTGCAAATCTGGCGCTGTACAACATCTCATCGACCTCTCCAGTGCTAATATTGAACAAATTGTGTAAGTTACAGTTAAAAATAAAGTCAACATATCCCACTTGCTTGATATTTTCTGCCCACATCACGTTCCTAATCCATTGCATACGGAGACATTTCTATACGTCTTTCAGAGAGCCAGAATTGCATCAAACTGAAATTACTTTCTTTCCAGCGTAAACAGGTTCTACATAAACGCATTGGAATACCCAGCAAGTTTCGCTGCCGTACGGTAGT
This sequence comes from Schistocerca piceifrons, assembly GCF_021461385.2. Classification (NCBI taxonomy): domain Eukaryota; kingdom Metazoa; phylum Arthropoda; class Insecta; order Orthoptera; family Acrididae; genus Schistocerca; species Schistocerca piceifrons. The sequence continues at coordinate 2,170,663 of NC_060144.1, read as the reverse complement.
TAAAGCCCACAACGGGCATCTGCGAGTAGCTGTACTTTAATTATAAACACCCGATACCTCGTAGAGATGAAAATTAATCACACCTATGTCAGTAACTTCCTATAGACATTTTTGTGTATGTTCTTTCATTTCTTCCAGTTGTTTGACAACCGCCCAACAAGATAAAGAGCTGTCCTGCCTTACATACAGTATTGCCTCCACGTATCAAATGTATGGCTGACGAACACTTCCGCATTACACTTTTTATTGTCAAGTTGACATGAGTCCATTATTGGCGAACTTTTGAACGTTACCAATCGACACGACTGCATTCAGGAACAGGGTTTTGTGTTTCTAACTCTCCAACTAGTAATTGCGGGACTACGAAAACAATAAGACATAATCAACGAGCAGAGATATTAAAAAACTGAGCGCAGCGCTTACTGAAATAAAACGCTCGGATAAAAGGGAAAAAAAGATTTTCTTTATATTTTGCTGCGACTGTTTGGATATCATCTCTCGGGCGTACGTCCATCAGGGTTATTAAGTCCTATCCCGCATCGTTTCTGATGCAGGAAAATATCTTTTCCTCTTCCCAACAACCTGTTATCGAATATTAGCACTTGAGAACACACACAAGAGACATGATATAGACAAACTGTACGACGTAATTCGTTAGATGATTTAATGATCGTATGACTGCTTCCAGGCGGTACCAGAACAAAAAAAAAGAAAATGGTTCAAATGGCTCTGAGCACTATGTGACTTAACTTCTGAGGTCATCAGTCGCCTAGAACTTAGAACTAATTAAACCTAACTAACCTAAGGACATCACACACATCCATGCCCGAGGCAGGATTCGAACCTGCGACCGTAGCCGTCCCTCGGCTCCAGACTGTAGCGCCTAGAACCGCACGGTACCAGAACCACTAATCAGCAATAATCAAATACAGACGGCGGGACTTCGTGATTTAATTCAAATTATCCGCTGACTTTCACGCTTTAGAGATCAGTTCCTTGTACATCGTCGTTGACTGAATTCTGCGGAGTAGAATGTCCGTAATGGCATTATCGCTTCAAATATTGGAAACAAACCATGTCGATCTTTCTGAAGACATCAAATCCTATTGAAGCATTCCTGACTTAGGTTTGTACTTTCCATAAATGACATCAAGTACCAGCGTGGTTTGTTAAACATGCCATGGTCTATTTCCTACCCGTCCTTGTATAACTGACCCTGTGTTTCGCCTGCAGCAACTGAGCTGCCGACGAGACATCGAAGTTTAACCTTTCTTCCTTACTTCAAGATATTTTCCATTTTAACTAATATGGACTGTGGTACACTAGAAGAACAATAAAATTTGAGAGAAGAATGAGATCTTTGCAAGTTGTTAAACGCCGCCAATTCCACTAAGAATGTATTTCTAATCTGTGCCTTCATTAATTAAATATTCCTAGATTTTCCCTCACTGATCTAAAAATGAGTGCCTTTTTATGTTCTTAGAATTATGTAGGATTTCGATCTGTTGATTAATATTTTTCCTCTATTTCATCCAACATATTTATGTTACATACAACTCGATATTATATGGTGATTTAGAATATATATGAGATGAACACGAATTCCACCGACTAAACTTCGAAGCTTGTTTTGTGAGTAATTCTGTTTCTTCTGATTCCTTGCCCCCACTTATCTTTGTATCTTTAATGGACTGAAAATATCGCCACAACAGCACTACTGTTGACGCTATGCGCTGTGTGTCTTGTTCGAAAAAAAATAATTGTTGCATTCACTCAGGGTACCTGCTGCTGACAAGTGGCCACTTTACTCTTCGCCCTGCTGCTTGCATTCTGTCTCAGGTTTCTTCTTCCGACAGCGTTAACTATCCGTCAGCAGTGGCACCCAGGGGTGCTGTCAGGTCAGGCATGCGCGTGGCGTATGGCTTCACTGATCGCAGTAGTGGAGCGGTACGACGGTGCTATGGTGAGTGTTCCTGCAGGGACTGCCACCATATCCCAGTACCCTGTGTTCTGTGTTACGCCATTTTGCTGAGTTCGTACTACAGGTTTTTTACAGTATTGTGGAAGTATTACCTGGGAAATAAAGGTAACTGGAGCAACAAACAGAATAAATCCAAATTTAATTATTACTCTATTATGGACCACAGGAGACGACAGGTCCACTCTATCAAAATACTCAGAAACGATTCCCGGAAAACCTCCGAGAGACGTTCAACACATCTATATTGGGCTAAAATTACAGCTGTCTCCGTTCTTACAGATGTATGTGCCGGTAATAATTTTATAGTCATCTTCCATCTTTACTCGCCGTTGCTGTTCGTAGTTCACATCTATCTGCGAGATAAACTTAACGCAGAACTCCAGTTATGGACGCCTTCCAACATGATGTTCTTCAGTCCCACCGTAGGGCTTACGTTTTGATTGCTGTATCAGGAGGCACCGCTCGGCAGGCAAAACAGGTTACGACCATCTGAGGAATTGCTTGCAAACACGGATTGTGGTTTGGTTACAGGGCTGTTTGAAACAGGGGAAAAGAAAACAAATTGTAACAGAAACAAAGAGATGAGGAACTTAATTTGTGTAGGATGATTCAGCTGCCCCTAGTGATGTCGTTTTATACAACCAAAAATTGTATACCTGGCCTTCAAAAACTACGTGCAAGATTCTTATGTTCCCTCGCTCGCTACGCACGAACTATTTTTCCTACAGTAATGTAAGAAATCTAATGTAGCTAAATTTTTTAATGGGATACGTTTTCGATGGTGTCCACGGTTTTCGTGTTATTCAAAAGTGATCCTAAAACACACACTCAGCCCCCACCGGTCAGGATTTCTAGTATGTTGTACATGACACTCTCGCCTACCACTGTACAAAAATATGCGACTGCGCGAATTATTTCCCACAGTCGATCTGTTATGGTCTTTATTAACTCGACTCATTGCACCACCGTCTTAACCGCTCATGTACAAATTGTAAAATTGACGTCTGTGTAAATTTTACATCACAATTCCGCGAATTTTCATAGCATAAAATTAACAACTACATCGTTGTATTCGCCTTGCCATTTGACTATGAAACTACTGTGCTAGCAAGGGTTAAGTTTGGATCGAATTGTCAATATAATTAGTTTTGGAATAACGTTAACAAAAGTAGTTTTCCTTGCATTATCCTTAAAGGCATGTTTCAAGTACTACCGTTAACTAAATACCCGACTATGCTGGTGGCGTTATAGACCGATCAACAGAGACCAAAAAAGGGTCGAATATCGGGTATAGTCGGTGTAATCGGAAATTTTTCACAGTGGTAGGAGGGAGTGCCATGAATAACATACTAAAAATCCTCACTGGTGACGGATGAGTGTGGGGATGAAGGTGCGTTTAAAGTCACTTTTGTACATTTTCCTTGAATAACTCGAAAACCGTGGCCTCTAGAGAAAACGTATCCCAGTGCAAAATTTAATTACATTAAATTTCCGAGAAAAACGTTCTGTTCATTTTTTCTTAAGGTGTGTAGCGAGCGAGAGAATATCAAAATTCCGCGCGCGGTGTTTTAAGGCCAGGAACAGAACTGAGTGTTTCATAAAACGACATCAGTGGGAGCAGCTGAATAATCCCGTACACACTAAGTGTTACAGGGTAAGTGCAGGTTTTCTACTGTTGACAGGAAGGTGTATTGAGCAACATTACATCACTATTTTCGTCATTTTCAGAGCAAAAATTATACGTATAACAAGTCGTATATTTTTAAGTTGGTTGGTACCGCCAAGTACACGTGGCAAGTGCAAGTCATTACTGCTTATTTTCCCCTGCGCAGCAGGTGAGGTGTTGAAGTGTGGCCGCGTGGATGCAAAACACTTAGTCTATACTGCCGGGCACAATACAATTAGTGGTGCAGTTACAATTTTAGAGAAAACATCAGGTAGTAAATTATGTAACGTGTTTCCGGGAACACTGTTAGACCAAGAGAAAAGCAACCGACGAACTGATGTACGTGCGTGTTAAGATGCCGCATACAAAAATATCTGCACTTATACCATATATATACATTCCATTGATCGTAGCCGGGCCACATATCTCAGGAAATAGGCGTCAAACGAAAAAACTACAAAGAACGAAACTCGTCTAGCTTGAAGGGGGAAACCAGATGGCGCCGGCTAGATGGAGCTGCCATAGGTCAAACGGATATCAACTGCGTTTTTTTTTCTTTTCAAATAGGGACGCCCATTTTTATTACATATTCGTGTAGTACGTAAATAAATCTAAACGTTTTAGTTGGATCGTTTTTTAGCTTTGTGATAGATGGCACTGTAATAGTCACAAACATATGGCTCACAATTTTAGACGAATCGTTGGTAACAGTTAGGTTTTTTAAATTAAAATACAGAACGTAGGTACGTTTGAACATTTTATTTCAGTTATTCCAATGTTATACATGTACCTTTGTGAACTTATCATTTCTGAGAAAGAATACTGTTACAGCATGATTACCTGTAAATACCACATTAATGCAATGAATGCTCAAAATGATGTCCGTCAATCTCAATGCATTTGGCAATACGCGTAACGACATTCCTCTCAACAGCTAGTAGTTCGCCATCCGTAATGTTCGCACATGCATTGACAATGCGCAGACGCATGTTGTCAGGCGTTGGCGGTGGATCTTGATAGCAAATATCCTTCAACTTTCCCCACAGAAAGAAATCCGGGAACGTAAGATTCGGTGAACGTTCGGGCCATGGTGCTTCGACGACCAATCCACCTGTCGTCAAATATCCTATCCAATACCGCTTCAACCGCACGCCAGCTATGTGCCGGACATCCATCATGTTGGAAGTACATCGCCATTCTGTCATGCAGTGAAGCATCTTGTAGTACCATCGGTAGAACATTACGTAGGAAATCAGCATACATTGCCCCATTTAGATTGCCATCTATAAAACGGGGGCCAATTATCCTTCCTCACATTATGCCGAACCATACATTAACCCGCCAAGGTCGCTGATGTTCCACTTGTCGCAGCCATCGTGGATTTTTCGTTGCCCAAAAGTGCATAATATGCCGGTTTACGTGACCGCTGTTGGTGAATGACGCTTCGTAGCTAAATAGAACCCGTGCTAAAAATCTGTCATCGTCCCGTAATTTCTCTTGTGCCCAGTGGCAGAACTGTACACAGCGTTCAAAGTCGTCGCCTTGCAATTCCTGGTGCATAGAAATATGGTACGGGTGCAATCGATGTTGATGTAGCGTTCTCAACACCGACGTTTTTGAGATTTCCGATTCTCACGCAATTTGTCTGCTGCTGATGTGCGGATTAGTCGCGACAGTAGCTAAAACACCTTCTTGGGCATCATCATTTGTTGCAGGTCGTGGTTAACTTTTCAGATGTGGCTGAACACTTCCTGTTTTCTTAAATAACGTAAGCATCCGGCGAACGGTCCGGACACTCGGATGATGTCGTCCAGGATACCGAGCAGCATACGTAGCACACGCCCGTTGGGCATTTTGATCACAATAGCCATACATCAACACGATATCGACCTTTTCCGCAGTTGGTAAACGGTCCATTTTAACATGGGTAATGCATCACGAAGCAAATACCGTCCGCGCTGGCGGAATGTTACGTGATACCACGTACTTATACGTTTGTGACTATTACAGCGCCACCTATCACAAAGCGAAAAAAGTGGTCCAACTAAAACATTTATATTTCTTTACGTACTACACTAATATGTAATAAAAAATGAGGGTTCCTATTTTAAAAAACGCAGTTGATACCTGTTTGACCTATCGCAGTGACATCCAGCGGGCCAACCATAGCGCCGTCTGGTTTCCCCCTTCAAGCTAGATGAGTTTCGTTCTTTGTAGTTTTTTCGTTTGATGCTTATTTCGTGAGATATTTGGATCGGTCACTATCAATGGACCACCCTGTATATTGCCGTCAGAAGGGGAGTATTTATGAAATTTTTGCAAGTTATTGGCTAAGTACTGTAGTGCAGTAAGAAAACAGTTTATCGACTGGAAGAACTCCCTTCTTAAGCATTCTCAGATCTGAAATGGAACTGTGCACAATAAATTTGGTACGAACGGTTCGGTGTAGCACTAGGCTTTCAAGTTAATGTAGCGATGATTAATGCATGAGATGTACAGAGTGACTTACCTGCGTTGTAAAAACATGAAGTCTATGTCAATGAAAACATTTTAAGGCCGTTAGTCGCGCAGATGACGCTTGAATTGTAGCTTGTTAAAATTTCAGTTACGGACGACACATTGTAATACTCTGTTTAGGTGTAGACATAAGTAGTGAGACCCTAATAGCGTGATTCCGGCTGTACTGCGGACTTGTTGTTTCCATTTTATGTACAATACTTTTACGACCGACCCAGCCCTCTTCCTCAGGTGCGGCAAGTTTTGGTGTTGTGTGTAGTCGCTTCCTCGACTCTAGCCATACTGTGAATTATTACTGGTCTCACGTCGTATTTATATCTGTTCGACTCCCTAAACCCTCTACAGCCTTCGATGCTCTTTCGGTTTCAGAGCCCACACTGGTATTCCACGAAACTTAAATTCTCTCAGCGTTTCCAGCTCTGATGGATGTTGTATCTGGCGAGATAATAAACTGACTGCAGGACCACAAGTCTCGTTTAAATTGAAACCTGTTTGGAGTCCAGGCTGGCACATGCCAGCAAAACTCGCAGGGCCTGAAGAGGAATATCCTACATAAAATGGGAGCACCATTCATCAGAACACTCGGAAGCACACCGACGATCAACGACGCCGAGAAAACTTGAGAAATCACAGTGAAGCAATATTTACAGTGATACGGGAATTGTAGTTAATTACGTCGCGTGGTGTTCGTTTTGACCAAAAATCGATAGCCTAACGTTTACTTTTTTGGTTTCCTTTGTTACCGTTAAACCACAGTCACTTAAAAAAAGGCGTAATACTGTCTCTTCTCAGACACGGTATTTCTGTCGTCGGGCTGAAAACCGAGCTGTCCTCGCTGCACACAGGTCCTCTACAAACAGACGTGCAGCTGTTGAGAATCCCCATGAGTAACGACACTGTATGATGCTGTGTGAACCGCGCTGTGACGCAGCAATTGTGAGCGGCCCACAAATAGCCGTGCCCGCAAACCGGACGCTCCAGTAAATTAACATAATGAAGCATTTGGTAACGGTTTGCATTCTGACGTGCAAAATGACAAAATAATGATTATGGTTAGTTTTTCCGATACAGACATAAGACCATCATCTTTACATTTTGTTGTTGAAGCCCCCCCTCTGTCTCTTCTAAAATGACTTTAAGATGTACTCGTAGTACAACTTCTTGACAGCTTGACAGCTTGAAAGGTGGCTACACTGAGCCACAGCGCCACAGATTGCGCCAAAGAGTATTATTCAGCCGCCTCCACTGGCAGTTCTTATCGAGAAGTCGTGGTGGAGAGTGCTTATTGAGAAGTAGCAGTAGGCAGTGTTGGTTGAGAAGTGGTAGTGGAGAGTTCTTGCTGAGAAGTCGTAGTGGAGAGTGCTTGTTGAGATGTAGCAGTGGTGAGTCGTTGTTGAGAAGTTCCCATGGAGAGTGCTTGTTCAGATGTTGTCATATTGTTTTGATGGGCTAGACACCAGATATTGTTGGATTGGGGATGCTGTAATGATCAGAGTGTGCTTTTCGTCAATATATATGAAGGTAAAAAATTCTTTTTTTTCATTATTTGAATGTCTTAAACAATAATGCCTCTTGGTCACAGGTTCAGTCAACAAAGCATCTGGCTCGTGTTCTTGTAATAGACTGTATTTCTGGTTTCTATGTGCAATTATAGTATTTCTGTTTTTTTTTTTAAATTACTTCAGTATAAATGGTGTTTAAAATATCTGATCTTATTGAGGAAGAACCGTGCCAGATGTGTACGTTGAATCACACTTCCACACACAGAACAGCTACACTTGTGTTTTGTTGTTTCGTAGGTTTTATAGTTGCTGGGGACTTAATTAATTAATTGTGTTAACGGAAGTTTTCTTTCATTCTTTGTTGTTATTCTATGCAGTCAGATTGCGTACTAATACTGCTCAGGGCCAACCGGTTACGAGGCTTCGTAATCGGACGGACAGCTACGAAAATAAAAAGTATTTGCATTCATCTTATATAATTAAGCCCCCATGCAAGCTTGCCCCGGACCTGTAGTTGAAACCATACTATTACCTTTCTAAAGTATGTCTTTTGCTTACTGAGCTATCCAGACACAGACGGACTCCGATCAGCTGAATGGGAGTGTCTCGGGCGAGTTTGGCACTGCGGAGCGAGCAACTGACAGACTTAAGCTTTCCACCGGCCCCATGAGGCCCTCCTAGATAACTCAATTGGTGAGAATTCTGTTCACGAAAGGTACGTAAAGAGTGCAGAAATGTGGGTTAGATTACAGTTGCCTGTTAACGTCGGAGTCAGCAAAGGCGGAGTACTAGCTCAGTTGCAAGACAGCACGAAAGGAACGGGGTCGTGATCTATTATTCAAATAACCGTACGAGCATTTTTCTCGAATATTTCGAGAAAGCTGTGGGAAACGTGAATCAGGGCGGCTGGACGTGTATTTCAATCACTCTCGTCCTTAATCGCTGCACTGCTTCGGCGAGTAGAAGGTAATGGCCACGGCTCACGTCCCAGTGCAACACACATTACCAATCAGGCAGTAAATTCTGTAGTTATGCAGTGATTACAATTGCAATTCTCAAGACAGCCACTTTTGGACGCCTTCCGCCAATTATTTAGTAGCCAGTACTTATCCTCGCGGTCAGAACCACTGTTTAAATATTTACCGTAACTGACAGAGAGCCTCTGTGAAGTTCAGGAACCACCACAGCATACTGGTTTACACTTACGCACGCGAGAACACGAGAAAAAAGTAAACATTTCTAAAGCTGGCAGAGAAGTACTGCGTTTCGTAGCTCAAATATGACCTCTGTTTCGACGTTTCCCGTTTTAGGTCAGCGCGCTTCGACCAACGTTTCTCCAGTGTTTATAATCGACCCGTGAAGTGAGGTTCAAAAACGTACGGTATGTGAAATACCTACCTGTGACCCTTTGCCGGGTACCTCGCAGAAAGCTTTTGGATATGTGTTGTGTGATCCGACGAGTCGCTGTTTTGGTTCTTTTGAGATGATACGCGGCGTCGTGTGCGCCTACGGTTCAATAAGTCATTTAACCCGAAGCTTGTGGCGGAGCGTACAGTTGTGGCCGGACGTTTTGGGGATATTTTCACATTATAATATGGGCCCACTCATCCTTCCTGTCTCTGTGCAGATATCCTTAGCCCACTCCAGAGATCGACGGACCACGCCGCGTGACGTGATGCGGCGGAGCAGGGCGTGTGTCCAGCCTGCCGTCGTGTGGTCGCTGCCTGCTGCACACAGTGTATGCGGCGTTGCCAGTTGTGCGAACGAGTGAACAGACTCGCTCTGTGAGTCACTGGCTGCGACAGAAGTGATGCTCTTCCTTTTAAATCCTCACGATGGGTGTATTATGGGCACTGCCGTGATAACATAACATGTTCCTGGTTTGTGGATCAGTGAAGCACACTATCGCGCCTTGACCGGCCCGATGAATCACCCCATCTTACCCCACAGAAATTGTCGGAGAAGATATCGAAAAGCAGCCATCAACGTCCCACAATTTGGTAGCTCTGCTGCATCTAATCATCGATGAATGCCTACCGCTGGATATGGCATACGTGAAGAGTTCTGAGGACTCCTTTTGGAGCCAGATTGATGCCATTATAAACTCTAGAGGCTGTGTTACGCAGCATTAGTGTGTTGTCTCCAGAACTAATTTCTCTACGGTGAGCTTTGTTTGTAAGCTTTCTATAAAAATTTATGTATAAATGGAAATACTGAATATTCTTTTTTCATAAACTTTCTCCTCGTATAACGTGTGCTTTACTTATCGTATTCAACTGCTGTGCAATACTGACACTTGGTTGGCCTCGTGCTGCACATGTGAACAGTGACGTCAAAAATAAACAGCGATGTCAGTGAAATATTGAATTTGAAATAATAAAATCCAATCTAATTAAATGCCAGAAGTAACTAACTGTATTCTCAGTGAAAACAATTTAACTGAAACTCAATACTGAAATACATTGTGGAAGTTGCTTGACCTGAATTGCGATTTCTGACCTGAAATGCCCACAAAAATACTGCTCTTATCAGAAGAAAAATAACTGTTTGAGATCACCTGCACTGTTCACTGTAAATTAATCATCTTGCTTAGCGCAACACGTGATAATTCTGACTACGAACTTTTTCCTCATAAGAATGCAAGTGCTATCTGACCTGTAATAAAAGTAACTTACCTCATGCTCAGCACGTTGTTTTGTTTCTGGTGTATTAGCGTTCTCGAAATCAAATAGAAATCAGCAGATGCATGAGCTAATGGAAAATTAAACTACTCACTACGAAATTTGCTTTTCGCGCCTCAGAAAAGATCCGTGGATTCGTGTCGCATAAAGTTAAACGCACACACGACAAAATATTCTAAGCTTTACTAAGCCTGATGGGGGAGGGTTTTACTTTAAAGAAATACGTTCTTGAAAGAGTAAACTGTGATTATTGTGGAAAAAGACAGTAGAGAATTAGAAGACCCAAACAATTACAAACATCTCTCGATACAAAGATTACAGACATTCCAACCACTTGAATTATTTCTGACGTAATGAGAACAAAGAGACCAAATTAACACCAATCATGGATGTTATTTATCTGGAGGACAAAGATTTCCTTCAATTAATAACTCTAACAAACATTTCGTTGTTGCGCATGCACTGGTTACGTTGCAAAAATCCTCCAAAACATTTTCTTCTTCAATAGAACCAGTAACATATGTTTACAGGCAAGTTTTCATCTCCGTAATTTCTTTCATATTCACAAGTACCAAAATTCCTTCTCCAAAAATTCAACTGCTCGCTACTATACCTCAAATAAGAAGTCTCCAGCATTGCACAACTGACAGGTGGACAAGCGAATCGCGGATAAACACGGAGTCACTGCTCTTATTAACTACTGGTGCAGCACGCTCATTCATATTCGTCCCGATGTAGTAAAGGGGGCAGAGAAAATATCAAACGAAAATACGAAAATTCAACGAAACACAGTTGTCTTATGAAGCCATGCCAGAGGTAAGGTTCTGGAGATCAGTTTCGGAGGCGACTTACTTTCGCAGTTGAGCGTCACACTGAACAACAAAATTTCATTGATGTCGACACCATCTCATCCCAAGCCAAGAAAAATTCTTCTTGCGCTCGTAACCCTCACAATAGCTCCAGACGTACATTACCTTCAAGATTTCACAAGGGACTTACAGTATGTTATACTTGTTATACGTGCCAGATAATCCAGCTTTCAACACACGTATCGGGATAAACATTTCAGCAGAGGCATCTCATCCATAAAGCGACGGTCTAGCCCGCTGCGATTCTGCGGCTCTGGCTGATAACAAAGGGAACGGAGGAAGCGGCGGGCTGGGCTGTTGCTAGTGGCCAGCCGCGCGCTCGGCCCCCGGCCCTCCGGACGTGGGGATCGTCGCAGCGGCGGCGGCGGCGGCGGGGACGGGGGCGCTTGCGCTTGCTCCTGCCAATAAAGCAGGCGGCGCCGACAATGCGGGGCCTCTTTCTCCTCATATTGCCCCAAATACCGCCCTTAATCCTCGCGTCGCCTTCCGGCAGACATCGTATTACTAGCAGCGCTCTGCCCGCACAGCGGCGATAGACGCCGCCGCGAAATTAAGGCCGGGGATTTCCCCACACTTTCCTGGCGCCGGGATCGATACTAGCCGGTTCCCACACATTTCTCCGAGGCTCCATCAGCCTTCTACCCGGACAAGCGTTTATGCGGCAATATTACACTGTCAAACGCTGCAGACCAGTACTGTCTATCAAACGCTGCCAATGTAACTAATGTAATACGACAGCCGTACTTACAGAAGATATGGCAGTGACATATAACCCACATTATATACTGAGTCAGCAAGATTCTCCATCGGATCTACACTCCTGGAAGTTACAGCTTCAACACTACGAAGGAGGGATACAGCAAACGTCAAACTGTTCTGTGTTCTTGGATCTGCAAATGATCAGCATTTCAGTGCAGCCATAATATAGATCGAACTTACGCCACCTACGGAACTGGACAAAAATATGGATGCATCGCTTTAATATAAACGCAGGTGTTTTAGTTTGGAAATTTTGAAAATTTGTGGTAAGTCCTAACGGGACCAAACTGCTAGGGTGATCGGTCCTTAGGCTTACACCCTGCCCCGCGCGGCTCAATTGTTAGTTAAGCCTGAAGGTTGCGCTGTTGCTTTTGATCACGAACGGCATCTTTGCAGTGTCCTCCATACGTTACATGTGTCATTCGTCGTCAGAACAGTCTTCTGTGTAGTCGTCAGTGCATTATGTCGGAGCTGAGTGAATTGTAAAGGGGGCAAATTACTGCGGCTTCCGTAACCGAGGTAGCCGAAGAGTTTGGTGTTTAAAGAGTCTTTCGTTCGTATGAGTCTTGTTTCCCTTAATTTCCAACTTCTGGCGGAGTTAACGTCTTGCGTATGCCGTCCCAAGCCTATGACGCAGATGCCAAGAGTGATGATTTGGGCAACCATATCCCGGGGTTCCATGGGCCCCACGGTTACTTTATAAGGTCGCATTACTGCCAGGTATTATGTGACCATTTCAGCTGATCAGGTCATCCTACGGTACGATATTTGTTCCCCAGTCGTAATGCTGTATTCCAAGAGGAGTGGCCCCTGTTCACGCATCTCGCATTGTCCAGAACTGAACCCTGCTCGGCGCAGTCACCAGGTCTCGCTCGGTACTATTGAGCCACGTGCTCTAGTTTGGAGACAAGTGCTTGTGGTCGCTGTCTGCCCTCAGGCCATCGTCGTTACCTGAAGCTGGCAGGAAGAATGCTATAAGATTCCGCTGAAATTCACACACGACATATTTTTATCCATTCAAAGATGACTGAAAGCTGTTTCGAACGCGAGCGGTTTTCCTACACCGTATTAGACACAGTAATGTGCTATGTTTTTGGGGTTTCCGTATTTTTGTCTTCTTCCTCTATATTCCCATATCACCTGCAAATTTTAATGATGTATTCCTCCTACTACACTGCATACGCAAAACACCCAGAATATCGATACTTTCTGTCCTTCCTGATCTTGCTATAGTAATGATTGGTAGTATAGGTAGTATACCTACACCTTATCTCTCAAAGATAACCGATCGAGCGATAAGGTGCAGTAGTAAGAGGGGACGGTGCTTCATACCCTGTCCCCACATCCTAATTTAGGTTTTCTGTGGTTTGCCTAAATCTAATAAAACAGACACTGGGATGCTTCCGTTGAAAAGATTACGGCCGATTTCCTTCCGCATGCATCCGCAACCAAACCCTTGTCCTTTGTCTTTAATTTTAAGTTGGACATCAGACGCGGAATCCGTTCCACCATCTCACTCACACGCAAAGCAGTTCCAATTAATTATGAAATTGCGACGTATTCGGCATCAGTTAATGAAATGTTTTTAGTGTGTAAAGACCGCCACTACACACAAATGTGTTTCTGTTGAAATCTCGTATATAACTTTGTATACAACATTATAAGGTTTTTTTTCAGCATGCAATAACATATCCTTAATGTCCTGGTGACGCAGCTGTTATCCAAGCAAAATGCAATTAAAACCTTCGATGCGGCGAGAGTCTCAATCAGGGGCGGGGATCAGCGAAGCCGGCAGGCTACCGTAAGGCAAATATTGCAAAAACAGGTACAGAACCATTTCTGTGAAGGCGACAAAAATCTGAACGGAGAAAATTTTTTCGGTGCTGATGACGTCGTTCAGAAGGCGGATGACTTAAGGACTGTACCAGACACAGACGTTAAATGAGCACGGAGAGTGATTACGCCAGCACACCACCCTGCCTGCTGTTGTTTCCCCGTTTGCAGCCGACGGAGCCTTACGTAAATGTCAGACGATATCGCATGGCGGTGCAGCTTGTTACGCGCACGTCTTCTAATAAAGCGGCAAACGGAATTACGTCGGGAAGAAAACGCAGTTTTCCGCGAAGGCGAGGTCTCAGCAATTCGCTTCGCTAAACCTCCGTTGAATAAATAACGTTATTCGCCGTACGATCTTTATGTCAGTACCGTAAAGTGAGAATAATTCTTTTCTTTTTTTAACGCCCGTTCGTCTGAAGTAAACTACAGTCGTAACTGTTTTCGATTGTACAGGTGTTTGAATGAGACCGTCATACGTACTACAGGATGGTTTCCTTACACCAAAGTTAGTGAGCTATGTGTGGCTATTTGTGACACTCTGACACGCTCACGCTGGTGCTGAGAATTGCGTTTCTCGTCTCGCGGTGGGGCGATGCAGTATTCATGCTCTCATGCCTTCGTTCAGCGGCGCTGCCTTCCTGTTTCCCACCGTGGTGCTGCGGTTGTGTTGAAAGGCCCCAGGCTACCGTTTTAAGGGGGGGGGGGGGGTAGGACTTCAAACGGACCGACTTGAAGCAGGAGAGACACCACAGGACATTTTGATTTCCACTGTCTATACTTTTACAAATAAACTCATAAAACTTTGTCAGCATGACAAGGAAGGGTTCAGGATTCATACTCGTAGCATGGAAGTTAAAAAATGTAACAAAATAAATATTTTTTAGATGTGAAATTTCATCTTTTTTTCACTTAATATTTGCTGCATCTTTTGCTATAGGTACACTTTCCTTCATAAGTAACAGAGATCTTCGATAATTTTTGCACAGCATTCAAACCATACTTACAGGTCTATAGAACTCTAGGATTTTCCAAATGTATTAAAAACTGTGGTAAAAATTGAGATAATTAACTGTAAAATTTGAGTGTTTTCTAAGCATAAAGGTTAAAATGTAACAGCTCTTTCATTTTTTCATAAATTAAATAAATTCTAGAGTTTCATACACCTGTAAGTATGGTTTGTATGCTGTGCAAAAATTGTCGAAGGATCTGTCTTACTCATGAACAAAAGTGTACTTGTAGCAACAAATGCAGCGAATAATAAGTGAAAAAAATGA
Source organism: Schistocerca piceifrons (assembly GCF_021461385.2). NCBI lineage: Eukaryota > Metazoa > Arthropoda > Insecta > Orthoptera > Acrididae > Schistocerca > Schistocerca piceifrons. The sequence continues at coordinate 2,155,578 of NC_060144.1, read as the reverse complement.
TGAAATTTTAAAGGTAAAAAAAAATTATTTAGTTATGTTTTTGAACTTCCGCTGCTATAGGTGTGAATTCTGAATCCTTCCTGGTCATGCTGACAAAGTTTTATGAATTTGTTTGTAAAAGTATAGACAATAGAAAATAAAATGTCGTGTGGTGCCTCTCCTGCTCCCCTTAACACTTTTTTAAAGTGGAGTAAATGCATTCTTCTAAGGCAACGACAGATCACATAAGTTTACAGTAAATTATGTGACATCTCATTTGTTCAGAAGGCTCTGCTGTTGAAGATCCACACAAAACTGTATTCATAGCCCTTCCTTGCGCCTGGCTGATAGGTGATGCATCGTACGTGTGTGTATTGCTGTTATCATAACTGTTAAGAGTCGAATGTGGGCCGCCGGTGGTCCAAGCCGCCCGGCGAGCCGCCCGTCGTGGACGCCGCGCCGCTGTGGACGTGTTACGGTACACTGGCAGAGGGCTTTCACTTCTTCTCATCTTCGTATCTACTTGGTTTTAATTGTCTATGTAGACAGCTCATCCATTCCAGGAATCGAGGATGTCGACGATTTTGGTCGGTTCTAGAAATTTATAGACTTCCGAGAATGTTTTAATTTCAAGTTTCAAGTCGGATAACAAATCAACAAAAGAAACTTTTTCCGTGTGATATAAATACCAAGTAAGAATTTTCGGATATTTCCTTTGGTTGCACTGCGAAACCTTGCTTCTTGACGAATTTCTTGATTCTAGACCAACGTGAAGTAACCTGAAGGTTTTGATGAGAGCCTGCGAATATCAAAATCTGTAACATAAATGGCCGTATTTTTGACTACATTGACTTAGAAGCTTCACTTTTTCACATTGCCAACGGATCATAGACCTTAATATATGACGTAAATATCAACCCGGTTCTTGAGAAAACTGTTTTTGACAGTCAGAAAGACAGACAGACAGACAGACGGACAACGACGTGAACCCGTAAGGATTCCGTTTTTACCGACCACGTTGCGGAACCGTAAAAATAACAAAAAATAGAAAATTTGTTGTAAGGTCTTATGGCACCAAACTGTTGATGTCATCGGTTCCTACTTAATCTAGCTTTACCTAACGTACGCTAAGGACTACACACATACCTATGCCCGAGGGAGGAGTCGAACCTCCGCCGGGGAGCGCCCTAGACCCTGACAATCCCGCGCGGCCTTAAAAATAACACAATACGGAAAAAAGTGCTCAAATAAAGCGAGAAATTCAGGTGCAGATTAGGGGGAATGTGCCTGAAAGAAACCCTTCAACAGATATGAAGACGTCAGTTCCATCACAGAAATTTTTTCTATCCTTTGGAAGTCTATTCAAAATGCAACCTCCTCAGAAGTACACGCTTTTATGTACAATGCTTCAAGAAGTGCTATCCAGGTGCAAATCGTTTTCCTGCCTAATGTTCACTAAATGACTGGCGCAGCTTCGTTTCAGTAAGTCGATATTGTCACCAACTACTCCCATGATGTAGTTTATGTGGACAGCAGAGTAATAATACCAACGCAGAAGTCGTTTTTCACCTCGTAGTGATTAAATACAGAGTATCATTAGTTGACGCCTCCCTTCTATTCATCTTAGAAAGTGTTTGTTCATTCCCACTACAATGACTGCTTGTACCTGTAAAAAAATGTTGCACGCTGCCACGGTAGATGCGGTCTCAGCGCAGCGGATTGCTAACCGAAGGGATCCGGGTTCGACTCCCGACCGGGTCGGAGATTTTCTCCGTTCGGGAACGAGATATTGTGCTGCTCTTACATTCGTATCGTCGTAAGTGACAAGGAAATCGTCTCCAGTACACCGTCGTACGTCTGTCCATTAGTAAGATAGATGATTGGTCCCGACTCGGAGGCCAATAATAATAATAGGAATAATAATAATAATGGTTTTGAGTCACGTACCTCTACAAAAGAAATATTGGCCCAAGCAAACAGGCTTATAAGTTTACTAAGGTCGCAACAAGTGGAGTAATCATCCGTGGACTTGTACTGTCTCAGTTCGTCTGTATCTACGCGGTGAGCCAAAAGTCCGTTAACATTTGAAAATGCACTAATTGACGAAATAATGAAGGTAGAGAGGAAAAGCTGGACACACTTGCCTGAAATGACATGGGGCTCTATTGAAACCAAAAACGAGTGCAAAAGCCGGCCAAAGATGGTGTTGGTTACCAATACTCCTGGTGTCTGTCAACATACACAGCTGAAAAATTTGGGCTACCAAAAATCCTAGACCTGTCAATCGTGATCGTGTCCTTTTTCTTCGAGAAAATGCGGGATGCTGCTTTTCAAACAGTTAGCGTGACGGGTGCGAGGTAAGCTGATATATGACAGAACCGCGTCATTCTATGTCTGGCTGAAAACACCTGATGGAAGGCACGACTTTTCTGCAGAATGCTTCTACACCCCAAATTGCTACTCCTATGAGAGACCCGTTGCGCACGTCGTTTGGTGAGGAGGCGCGTGGTGAGCCGCGCCCGGCTTGCTACGTCGCGCGTCGCCAGGCCTCAGTCGGCGTGGTTCTGGGTCGCGGGGTTACTGCGAGTCGCAAGGGTAGCCCGTTCGCCCGGTCTCATTAGCGGTGCCGACGGCAACATCTCACTGCAGTCACTGACTGCTGTACAGTGCTGTCAATAACAGTCCCTCGGCTACAGGTGTTGTTGCCGGCCACGGTGAGCGCTTCAGTCCGGAACCGCGCTGCTTCTACGGCTGCAGGTTCGAATCCTACCTCGGGCATGGATGGGTGTGATGCCTGATGCCCTAAGGTTAGTTAGGTTTAAGCAGTTCTAAGTCTAGGGGACTGATGACCTCAGATGTTGTCCAATAGCGCTTAGACCCATTTGAGCCATTTTGAACAGATATTCTTGATGAATGACGGCCGACATGTCGAGCAAGTGTTACAAAGAACATCGTCTTTGTTAAAAATCACTTGTTATACTAATTATTGCTTTTGTATCACATCAAGTGCCATCTGTTTGCCATTTTTTGTACTTTTGTTTTATTTCAATAAAATCTCATGTCTAACGGTTTCCAGGGACAACAAAAATTTGATTTTTAGTATTTCATACAATTATTGGCCCAATTTAAATTGCTGTCATAATCAGCTCATTAAATCTTATGATAGAAATTCAATTAAGTCGGGTATTAAAATTAGAAACGAAGTACAGATCTTGAGGCACCGTAGCTCACGACGTGCATATTAGTGAGACTACCTCACCCAGTAATTTTCAATGAAATCTCTGAGCAACTTCCAATAAACTTTAACACATAATTCCAAACGTTTACAAAACTTTTCTCGATGACATCCGCTATGGGTAAGGAAAGGCAAATAGCTTATCGCTTACTACATTTTCACTGTTATCGAGTAAAGTTTCGGTAGCAGGCATGATATTTTATTTTCCTTACTTTTTGTACATCTAATTCTATTCACGAAACATTTTGCTGACAGCATCCAAACACATCACTCACAGCATCTGCAAAATCATATCATTGTATGATAGTTCTTTCATAAGATAGAAAGTAATAAATACTGCTATTCGTAAAGCCGGGTTTTACATGTTTAAAGGCAAAATTTTTAACACATGAACTAATTTGTAAAGTAATGATACGTTTCAAGCTGTTTTTCACGTGGGAGCTCGATTCTGTAAAGAACAGGTGTGGGGCCGTACATGGGCTTTCGTACAAAAATGGTTCTGTGTTTGGATTTGATTCCTTATAGTTCATCACCCATATTTTCCATTTAAATTAAAAAAGGGAAGTGCAGGATAGTGCACGTCTTTTCCCGTATCGGCTACCGAAATGTTACCCAATAACAGTCATACTGTTTAGTGTTCACTGAGTAAACGCTGGAAATCCTTCTTAATGCGTTTGACATCTGCATTGAAACTGTAGATGAAACATGTTGGCTCTGTTAGAATTTCATTTATCATCAACTAAGGCCTAAACCTTGTTTGTGAACGTCAAATGGGCGACTTCTTATATTCGTTTATTGCATCTTACAACTAGGATCGCACAAGTAACTTCATCGCCGGTTCAGACTTCTCAGCAAGCCATCATCAGATGATCTATTTCAAAACCTGGATTTTGAACTACTTGGAAAGCAAATTACAAATTACATTAACGTCTATGCACAACCGTACGCTTGCGAATAGTATCTCGTGAACCGAAGAGGCCAGGAGCAATAAGAACATGTCTGTGCCTCTCCTTGCCTGTTCAGTTGGCGAGTTACCCCGTAACACATTCGAGTGCGTATAGTTGTGTACAGCTGTTTATAGATCTTAGTTTCATTTGTAATTTAGTTACCTTTTATTGTGCCATTTTCATTTTACCATCACTTTTCTCTTTCTTTTCAAACAGAGAATCTGATGATGATTTACTGAGAAGTCGAAATCGCCGATGAAACTATTTTTTACGAGCCAAGTGTAAAATAGAGTAAAAGAGCTTCGTGTACAATGCGAACATTGTGTCTGCCTTAGGCAGTATGCCTACTCTGTGTGTATTTTTATTCTACTGGACAGAAACGTATTTTGCGAATACATTATTTTGGAAATGCATTATCATGAAGGATATAATGGTTTATACGATGAACTTTGTTATCCTTATTAACCTCACTCTGGAAAGCTATCTGTGTGATTATGGATTTATTATGTTATCCAGTTGAGAAGTTAATTGACGTTAATTACATTTGTTACTCAACAGTGCAATTAATTCTGGTATTTGCAATCAGTAATGAAATTGGGTGAGGTGTTCCAACTACAGAAATGTAATTACAATACGTTATTATTGCTTTTATTTGTACAACAGTCATCTACATTTGGCCACAGCTGAACTGATGGTAGTTAGCCTATAGGGAGATACTTAGTAATTTATCTACAGCATTTGAATCAAAACACACTAATGTTTGGTAACAATTTAGATTGCTCCTGAGTAACTCCTACTTCCCATCATAAATAATCAACCTTGTCATTAAATGTTCCTCTTGAAAGCATTTCGGAGGACTGTTCGGTTTGGTGATATTTGCAATTCCTGAAGTTTCTGCGCCCTGTTGAGTTGATAATTATATCGTTATCAGACGGGAAAGAACAACTGACAAATACCTTAAAGAAAATCATTCTGCTGCAAGAAGTTGGTCTTTTATTTTGAAATAAACGCTTTATTTCGTTACTTATCAAATAGCTAATTTCATTCGTTTGGACATTCAAGCTGCTTAGTGGTAGAAACAATAACAAAAGCTATTGCAGAAAAACAAGAAATAAAAATCAAATTTATAATCACTGCACGACTCCTTTACTTGGATCGTAATAAAAATTGTTATGCTTGCAACATGTTATATTCCGCAATCAGCATGAACGTTACAATCCGGAGAGCGCTCGTGGCATCGTTGTCTGCTGAGATGTTCCGTTTCCTTTTTCAGGCCTGTGCATGTATGGACACTTTAATCAAAGAAACAAGCTATCACTCCTCAGTGGCAGCACCATTAAAGATTATTCTAAGGCTGCAGACGTTAACAAATTTGTTTTATGGACTTTGAAGATGAAACAATCAATCCTTCACACGACTGTTAGGCTCACTGATTTAAAGACGTCCGTATTGTCTCATTATTTGAAAGTGAATGTGGAAAATGTGATTTTGACAAGATATCTTTTCGTTCTTCTGCCCTTGGCCTGTGCCTGTTGCAATTCCCGTCATTACGTCTCTCTGCCTTGAATTCTTCTTATGTTAGGTTCGTATCTTCTAATTTTTAGGGGTAACCATTGCCCAATGTGTTCATTCCATTTTGTCCTGTTTTCATGGATTCATTTCCTAATTTATTAATGTTCAACTCAGTTCTACTACCATCGTTATTACTTCTGTCTAATCCACTGCAGCCTTTTATTGCCGGCCGCGGTGGTCAAGCGGTTCTAGGCGCCCAGTCCGGAACCGCGGGGCTGCTACGGTCGCAGGTTCGAATCCTGCCTCGGGCATGGATGTGTGTGATGTCCTTAGGTTAGTTAGGTTTAAGTAGTTCTAAGTTCTAGGGGACTGATGACCACAGATGTTAAGTCCCATAGTGCTCAGAGCCATTTGAACCATTTTTTGAACCTTTTATTATTCTGATAAATCTCGTTTCTGCTGCCTGAATTCTACTCTCTTGTTGTTCTTATTTGATCCATGACACACTTCCACACATTACATTAGGAACAGCCTTGGTTTCAGTGTTGTTTCCCGTCCCGTTTTGTTTTTGTGGCATCCACTGATTATTTCAGGTACAGTTGAGAATTTTCTTGTTCCTTCTCTGTATTTCTGTCATATCCTTTGTAATGTTAGGTCGTGTTGATGTATCGACAGAACTGTCGATGACATTCTTATGTTCGGAATTAAAGTGCCACCATCACCAAAAAATTAAGGATCACTTACGATAAAACGCAGTGTGGAAGGAAAGGAAATACAGTTATAATCTGACTAGAACAGATGTTGAAAGTGACCACCATTCATCTCGTGGTCCTTTTGGGCCCCGGGCAGTGGGTCGAAGTTGGACAGCTGGAATTGCTGCAGTATCATCCGAAATGTTCTGATGCAGTCCTTGAAGATTATTGGGGTTGTTGCGGTACATGTTCGACTTGAGGGCTGCCCACGCAAATTAATCGCACACCGACGGACCACGTGACCTGGGTGGCCAGCTCGGGGCGCAACCAGACTGACCTCCGCTAACAGTTCTTTCAGGCGTGAAGATTGTGTAAATGTGTTCCAAGGTTCGGCCGGCTCTATAGACAGTTTCTACCTTGCTGGAAGTAACTGTCGGCCTTTTCTTCATTCGTTAATGCTGCCACAGATGGTTTCACAATGTTTGCAATATAACGCGCTGAAGGACAGGCCACTTCTATTTGCCCCACCTTGTACATCCCCCATATGTGAAAATCATGCAACAGTGTTTCATGCAGCGATGTTAGCATCAACAACTGAAAGTTCTGGATCAAGCGAGGTTGTGCGTTTTGTTGTGTGATCTGTCCATACACTGTCAGTGTGTCTGAGCCGTGGATCACCACAGAGTGAAGTGGCACAGTGTTTAAGGCACTGCACTCGCGCTCAGGCGCAGTGCAGTTCTGTTCCTCGTCCGGCCATGCAGTTTAAAATTTTCGTTCGTTTCCGTAATTCGATTATGACTTGTTTCTCGCGCGTCCCCACGGAATTTACCTGCCTTCTTAGTCTACTGGACGTTGAAAACTAATTTCCCTAACTCATTCCTTGAGAAGTATGTATAGTCGTCTACAAAAAAGGTTCAAATGGCTCTGAGCACTATGGGACTCAACTTCTGAGGTCGTTAGTCCCCTAGAACTTAGAACTAGTTAAACCGAACTAACCTAAGGACATCACACACATCCATGCCCGAGGCAGGATTCGAACCTGCGACCGTAGCGGTGTCGCGGTTTCAGACTGCAGCGCCTAGAACCGCACGGCCACTTCGGCCGGCCGTCGTCTACATCGTACGGCAAAAATTTAAACATATTTCAGCTGATATCTCCGACCGCGGTTCATTATGACATTCGGGATCCGTAATTTTTCTATCTCTCATAAGACTAGTGCACAAGGAGACTGGATGAAGTGACAATTGCGACGGTGGACCCCGGCTTTGACCAGTAACATAACGAAACCACTACAAACGACGTATACAATATGGTAACTATAACGTCATATCCTTGGCCATATTTTCAAACGTAAATAAAACAGTCAGTTGTAAATTCGGGAATTTTCTGTAATGTGAAAATGTATATTTTGAGTTACAACTGCGATATTCAGTCACAGAGTAATACGAGAAAAATTTATGCGACTATAAGGAATCCTCAAAGACTGCACACTCTCTTTGTAAGACTGTATCGTGATACAGTCTGACAAACGAGAACGCCGTAGTACGGTCTCGCGCTCAACATATGTCGATACTTTCATCACGATAGCGAGAAAGCAAAAGCGCTGGAGTAGGCTTCACGTTCGAGCAGAGAAAATGCCTTCTGAGGTCATTTAGCAAGTTTGATAATGCCACTCATATGCGGCGCCACTGGAGGCGGGGGTTTGAAACAGAAGCCCCAACCCGCCTAGCGCCTAGCACTTAATAAGTTTGAGGTGCATGGAACGATTTTTGGTATTCAAAAAGAAAGGTCTGGAAGACCGCGTACAGCCGCAGCAGCAGCTTCAACTGCTCTTGTGCTGGAAAAGTTTGTTACTTCTCCAAAGAAGTCTGCTTTGCAATGTGCATTTGAAGTGAGTATTATCAGTAAAAGTGTACGACTAATCTTAAAATCTGCTGTGAAAAGTTTACGGCCCATTACAACACTTTTGAACTACGCCACCCAAATAGTAAAGCACCACAACGATGTATTACGTAATAGCCCTGTAAACCACGTACTAGAATATATGTTATACAGCACAACTGAAATAATATCTTGCGACCAGAAACGACTCCCTAGTATTTAAGGAATGCTCCTATGTAAGCGTCAATTTCAGGGTACTATAAATTAACAATGACGGTATTCATAGTCGACTACAAATTTGCGAATGGTATCAGTAAATCTAACCTAAATATATTTGTACTTGAAGACAGTACTACATGTGTGATCAGTATTTAAATGTATCAAACACGTAATGATTAGTTTTCGAACCCTAAAGTATATACAGCTCAAGTGGACCAGCTATGAATATGCTTATAGACTGCACTAGTTCACATGGAAAACGTTTTATGCATTCTGCACATTAATTTTTTGTCTGATTCATACACCCAGACGCATTTTGCATTTTTAACTAGGCACATTCAATGAGTACTGGAATATTGCATGAGGTTTTCGTCACCACATACTGATTGTAGATTTAAACGAGTTCATGTAATTACTTTTTTAATAATAAAATGGATAGATATTTACAGTAAAGAGTCTAATTCATGACATGAAAATTATGCAGCTTCCCCTTATTCGGAAAAACGCTCTAAAGCCTTCATTCTTTCGTGTAGTCGTGGATTCGTAACGTTTTTAATTGAACTGGTGAAATGCGTCTGGGTGAGTGATTAAAAAAATATTTAATGGGCAGCATGTAAAACGCGTTTTTCTCATTAACTAGTGCAATTTATATATACACTGCGGCAAATGGCATCTCAAGAAACTTTGAATATACTTACGAATCTGTATTAACCCCAAACAGTTATCACAAGAAGAAACTTACCTATTTCTCGGAAAGCATCGAAGAAACAGTTCTGCAGCTGTAGAGCAGAACTCCATAGACAACATGAATAAAAACAAGAAATTCATCATAAGGGCAAGGAGACTTCTAAATCGATGAAGTGGAATTCCTGACGAAATAGAAGATTTAGTATTTTGTTTCTCACGCACAGTAATGATTAATAAAATAATGTCGCTCTAAAACACCGAAGATATGACAACTAATAATACTGTAAAAGTGTCACGGTGTTCGATAATATCTATAATGGAAGAGCTTCAGTTTCTATAAAGAAAAATTCAAATTCGCACCAAGAATGACATCACAGCGGCCATCATCATTACCGGCTGACTGTTCAAACCCCATGGTTAGTGCTGAAAAGTCGTCTTGACGCAGGTGATTTTCTTCGCAGAACCCAACTGTGCTGTAAACTGCTGCACCCAGGTACCATGGTAACATGTCTTACAGATGTGTCCAGAAGCGTTCTAGCTACGTCCTCACAGTAACCTCTATCCTTCTGTCCCTCCCGGTGCCGGAATATTCTTCACGTTAAGCAGTAGAGTTATATGTTGGACGAGAGACCGTAACACGCTTCGTCCTGTGTGTTTTCCCCGTGCTCGTTCAGCCCAGAACAGTATTAGACGCACCTTGTAGCGTCTCAGACCCTCCCGACGCTGTTGCTCGCTGCTCCTGCATATTCCCGTGCAGGCAATTCCATGGCAAGCGCCTCACTTTGAACGTAGCTCTGCAAAAAGGGAGCGTTCCGTAGGCAGCTCGGGCTTCCAGACGGTGTACTGCAGTCACCTGCGGCAACAGCGAGCACTTTGGTCACGTGTTCATCCACGTCTATTCTCTGTCTTGCACACACATCCTCGTCTACGAACAGCTATGTCCACTTATATCCGCTCCACAGGATGTTACACTTTTAGACAAGATAAATTTATACGTAGGAAACTTTTCAAACTTAGTCGAAAAATCAATTAGTTTCTTGTTTTTAAATCTCGCACTAATATTCTTCTTCAGAAACCCCTTTCTCCAGTTTCTCTTCTCCTTAACTGCTAATACAGTCCATGCGCCTTGCCCTCGTCAATAACCCGCTTCGTATATAACTCTTTTTGGCTTTTCTCGTCTATCCTCAGATCTCCATATTGATCGGTCTGGCATTATCCCCTTGTTAGAACCTTTGTTCTGGTGCAAAATATTCTTTCTCTCATTATTTTCTTTGGCAGCTTATCACCTCCCATTCTGCCCATACGTCCTAAACCAGCGTATTGTCTGTGATTTTCTGAGTTTAACTCAAATTATTGTGTAATTTTCTTTAATTCTTACTTATAACACGTTATCCACTCCCCCCCAAATCTCTCTCTCTTTCGAAAAAGAACGCAGATTTTTCGAAATATTCTCCATTTCAAATGGTCTCATGTATTTTTATATTCATTTTTGTCACTTTCCATATTTACGACCTATCTGGTACAACTTCTCTTAAAGAGTGAAGTGCGGTTTTAACTTCGCTGCTTTTGTAATACGAGAGTCCTTAAATACCTGCAAGTTTTCTAAACAGTCACTGTTTCTTGCTCCTATCTTTTTTTTTAATAAATAGTATCATATCGTAGTAACCAGGTAAGAATATGCCTAGATCACTGAACCAGCTGACAACTTTAAATCACATGCAACAGACTTTCAATTTATATGTTTAATTTAGATCTATAACAGCAATAGATAATATTTGTTTTGAATATTTAAGCAAAATTGTGTTGTTATTGTCTAGCATGTACTCATTAAAAAACTAGCACTTTATGATCAAGCGGTCTATCATGCACAGATAGCAATAACCATTTGGAACACTGATGTGAAGCGCTTGGTCATTCGATGAACTTCATCTGCAAGAACACGCTAATGACACAACGGTCGGAAGTGATAAGGTTGTTATCTGTTTCCAGGACACACGTAACTCGTCTAGTTTCCTCTCTCGGCTAAAGCCGATACGCCACCTGCCTGCCTCATAGTCCGAGCATCCGAGCAACGGGCTGGAGTGGATGCGACGGTAAGAGTATGGGAAAGGGAAGGGGGTTATTGGATCTAGCGCAACATAGGACACAGAAGATGCATCGCACACGAAATATCGTGAGCTTCATGAGCAGTGCTACAATAAGAAATTAGGATAGTGTGGACTGAGAGAATCGCATTCGACGGCCTCAATTGAAATCCACGTGGGACGCAGCAAGCGGCCTAGTTACGTATCGAATGAACTTCCGTGGATCCGACAGACCGGAGGCCGAAAGCAGAGCCTCAACGCATCGTCTTTGCTCTCTTCGTCTGAGATGTATGTAACGCGGATCTGGAAATCAAGTTAATTTTCGCACAGTCACTAGCGAGTGGACCTAATTTGTCAGTGTAATAACAAATGCAGTTTGTAAATGAAGTATTAATTTGTTTTTATTAAGTATCTAGCATTCACCAGTAACATTCCCCCCCTGCCCCTCCCATCCGTTTCTTAATAGAGTCGAACTCGCATGTATAAAATAGCTCGTGTTAGGAAAACCTAGTTTATCACGCATACCAATACTTATGACGTCATACCTCTAGAACTACGTGCCGTACAATGATATAATTTTGCAGCTGTGTTCGTTGGTATATTTGGATACAGTCTGGAAAGTGCGCTATCAACAGAGTTAGTAGTAGCCGGCCGGAGTGGCCGAGCGGTTAAAGGCGCTACAGTCTGGAACCGTACGACCGCTACGGTCGCAGGTTCGAATCCTGCCTCGGGCATGGATGTGTGTGATGTCCTTAGGTTAGTTAGGTTTAAGTAGTTCTAAGTTCTAGGGGACTGATGACCACAGCAGTTGAGTCCCATAGTGCTCAGAGCCACTTTTTGAACAGAGTTAGTAGGAAAGATGGTTTACCATTTGGACAAATAACATGTAGTTCAAATGGTTGAAATGGCTTTACGCACTATGGGACTTAACATCTGAGGTCATCAGTCCCCTAGACTTAGAACTATTTAAACCTAACTAAGGACAACACACACATCCATGCCCGAGGCAGGATTCGAACCTGCGACCGTAGCAGCAGCACGGTTCCGGACGGAAGCACCTAGAACATTTAGTAAGTGATAAAATTTGTTTCATTCATTATTTGGTAGGGAGTGTCAGTGGAACAACAGTTTCTGAAAGATTTGATATGATGTGTAAGGTTTGTTGAAAGTCGCTAATGCTCTCATCCTCAAATACTGGATTAATATAGTTTAGGTAATTTGAGTCAAACTTTAGTTATTCACAAACTGTGTTAAGAAAACCTTTAACGTAAGATTATACCTGTAAATGAGTCGATTATGACAGCTTTTTAAATTCGCTCAATAACTATATGAAATATTGAAAATCAAATTTTTGTTCCCTCTAGATGCCAGTAGATAAGCGACTTTCTAATGAGATAGGGTGACCGTGTTAGTCGTTTGGTGATACAGAAAAGCATGAAGAATGTAGGCTTTTTTTTTAATATAATGAATGGACACAGAGAAACACCAATACGATTTCAGTGATGTTAAGGAAATACTGAAATTTTAGTCACCCTGTTATTGATGTTTCCTGCTGTATTTCGCTTTTATGATACATTTTCTGTTTGTTCGTTGTCGGCAACGTGAAACTTAGTTCTATAACTACACATACATATGTATTCTCATATCCGAGGCTGTTTATTTAAATTCACAATACTTTAATTAAAAAATGATGGTCGTAACTTAAATCTGGCCTAGGTGGCTACTATTTCTATGGCAGTGTTATCATTTTTTTAACCATGTTAGAACATTCAAGAATACAGCTTTACCAGAGTAGCTTATCATTCCCATTTAACTTGACAAGCTGCCTCATTGCACCTGAACTCAGTAAATTAAGAAAATAAAACATTAACCTATATTGTTCCTACTTTGTAGCGATATATTCATCAGAAGTTCTGACTTTTTATTCAGTTGTCATCTGCTTCTACATATTCATCATATGAACTGCTGTAATAAAAAGCGCTGCGCACGTGTCCCCCTGCGATGACAGCCTGACATATCACTGGCGCACAGCGCGACCACTAAAGAGTACCGCTTTTGTCTGCGCAACAGGAATACGTGTTCGCTTGTTTTTATTGGGTCTAATACAATTTACAGCGGCGAAGAGTGATGAGGAGAGAAGGGAACGGAGCTCAAAGTTTACACAATTACGATGTGTCTCTGGTACAATGCTCCTTATCTTTACTTTGATTGTTTGTCATTGCTGAAAGTTATCACGCGAAAAGACGGAAGTGTTTGCTTCCCGGGGAGTTTTGAGGATTTGTTACGTAAACTGCATTTGTTATAAGGCGTGAGGCGAGGTATGCAAGAATTTTTTAAAACAAATTTTTGGCCGCCTGTGTAATGTTAAGTATCTTACACACGCATTCATTTCCTACTTAATTACTAACAAATAAACAAACTGAATTTTAAAAAATTTAAACCATTAAACAACGTGAGCCGCAAAGTACCAAATAATGATAATTATTACGAAGATGAGGGAAATTTTGTTTAATGAGTACGTTAGCGTAATCACCACACTATAGAAAAAAGGAAAGAACGAAAGTTAGGGTCTGACGTCCCTCAACATAGAGGTCATTAGAGACGAAGCAAGATCTCGAAATATTTCAAGGATGGGAAAGAAAATCGGCCGTTCCGTTTTGAAAGGAACCATCCGGGATCTTGTGTGGAGCAATTTAGGGAAATCACGACAAACCTACCTCAGGATGGCCGCGTGAAAAGTGAACCATCGTCCTTCCGAGTGATCTAACACGTTATAAGAGTTGTACAAAAATGCACCAAAGTACACATACGTACACTCCTTCACCAATTGCTGGAAACTGGAGCCAGACTTAAGAAAATAAAAAATAAATAGAAAATGTGAACATCGGCTCCAGCCTCAGTCTTATGTGCAAACGAAATACAAGTTTTTAAACTTCTGCTGAGAGCATCTGAACATATTATTAGGCAATAATCAAATAAAATATAGGTAGCGCGTTTGTTATAGTAATTCACATGGCGAACACGCGCAAGACTTTCATATTAGGATGAAACATTTAATGTTGTATAATACATACGATATATATAATATTCTGAAAAACCAAACCTTTGTTGAAAGATTGCTAATTTAGTTTTATCTCAACTGGAGTTTTCCTTGAGATAAATGAAACGGGACAGGAGAGGAACACGTACTATAGGATGTAGCAATAACATAAAAGTATGTGAATATAATACAAATTTTGTTAAATCAGTCAAAAAGAATTTGCAGAAACACGTTCGAACGAGAATAAAATAGAGATTGTTCCCTTCCAGCTCTTCAAGATATTCATTTGACTCCCACCAGCGTCTGCCGACCGTTAGCACTGGAGTGGTTTAATTATGAACTTCAGCCACCTGCTTAATGTCCTCTAAGGAAAATATTTGTACTGCCTCCATCCATAGCTTATTTCACCTGTCGCGGCAATTCTGTGCCAAAACAAGGTGTAATTTTAATAACACTTGTTCTGAATGATATTTGCATAGTGTCAAATTCAACAAAAAGTGCCCTTACTGTAGCTTGTCTCCTCCCTCCGCCCCCCCCCCCCCACTTCCAAATATTTACATAGGTCATATGACTCGAAACTGAAATAAAAACAAAGACACTAAAAATGAACTAAGGATTGTACTTAAATACATTCTTTCTACCTTCACACATCTGTGTATTACTCTTATCTTTAACACATCTTCTCAGGATGTGTCATGAAAATCTTCTCACAGATTACAAGACGAAATAGTACCGAAAACTTTTTATCGTATAGACTAAATGATGGGAGGGATATTGTAAGACCAAGTAAACGTTTGTGACAACTTCATCTGTATTTTGCTAGTCACTTTAGGGTGATTTTCTTCCCCAGCCCCTCGGTGATCGCCGCTGTGTATTGCAGTCCAGCAGGCAGCGTCGGTCAGAAAGGCCAACTCTGGAGCCCACTTCCTTGACTGCCGTGCACCCGACTCGTCAGTAATTCCAGCCTCTGAACCGGTGCTGCCACACATTTTGGGATCAACCACAGCTACAGGCATTAAAACTTGCTGTGGCCCTAATAATTATCGGAAGTACGATTTTATGTTGGTGTGAAGCGAAATTTGTGGCTCGCCGAGGATTTGTTGCTGTCAGAAGTAGTTTATCTTGTAGCGAAATTGAAGTAGATTCTTTCTGTGATTTAGTTAGGGGGGGGCATTGATGGCAACCGGAATAAAATAATAACTGGATCCTTTTACCGATCTCCCAATTCAGATGATACAGTTGCTGAAAGTTTCAAAGAAAACTTGCGTTAAATTTGAAACACGTATCCGACTCATACGATAATAGTTGGTGGTGACTTTAATTTACCCTCGACATGTTGGCAAAAATACATGTTTAATTCCGGAGGTACACATAAAATATCATCCCAAAATTCTGCTAAACGCATTCTCTGAAAATCATTTCGAGCAGTTAGTTCATGAGCCCACGCGAATAGTAAACGGTTGTGAAAACAAACTTGACCTCTTAGCAATATATAATCCTGAGTTAATAACGAGCATCAAAACCGATTTAGGGATTAGTGAACACAGAGTTGTAGTAGCAAGATTGAATATTGTAATCCCAAAATCCTCGAAAAATAAGCGAAAAATATATCTATTCAACAAAGCGGATAAAAATTCACTTGACGCCTTCCTAAGAGACAATCTCCAAATCAATAATATAAGTGTGGACCAGATGTGGCTTAAATTCAAAGAAATAGTATCGGCAGCAATAGAGAGATTTACACCAAATAGATTAACAAACGACGGAGCTGATCCTCCTTGGTACACAAAACGGGTTAGATCACTGTTGCAGAAACAACGAAACAGACGTGCCAAATTTAAACAGACGCAAAATCCCCAAGATTGGCGATCGAAATTTAGCACGGACTTCAATGCGAGATGCTTATAACACAACGAAACTTTGTCTCGAAACCTTGGCCGAAAATCCAATGATATTCAAATCGTGTGTGAAGTATGTTAGCGGCAAGAAACAATCAATGCCTTCTCTGCGCGATAGCAATGGAGATGCTAACGAAGACATTACTGCCAAAGCAGAGTTACTAAACACAGCCTTCCGATATGTTTTGAGAAAAGAAGACGAAGTAAATATTCCGGAATTCGAATCGAGAACAGCTGCCAACATGAGTAACGTTGAAGTAAATATCCTCGGAGTAGTGAAGCAACTTAAACCACATGATAAAAGCAAGTCTTCTGGTCCAGACTGTATACCAATTACTTTCCTTTCGGAGTACGCTGTTGCATTAGCTCCATACTTAACAATCATATACAACCGTTCGCTCGACGACAGATCCGTACCCAAAGACTGGAAAGCTGCACAGGTCACATTAATATTCAAGAAAGGTAGTAGGAGTAATGCACCAAATTACAGGCCCATATCGTTAACGTCGATTTGCATCAGGATTTGAGAACCTATATTGTGTTCGAACATTATGAATTACCTCGAAGAAAACGGTCTATTTACACACAGTCGACATGGGTTTAGAAATCATTGTACCTGTGAAACACAACTAGCTCTTTATTCACGTGAAGTGTTGAGTGCTATTGACAAGGGACTTCAGATCGATTCCGTATTTCTGGATATCCGGAGGGCTTTTGACACTGTACCACACAAGCGGCTTGTAGTGAAATTGCGTGCTTATGCAATATCGTCTCAGCTATGTAACTGGATTTGTGACCTCCTGTCAGAGACGTCACAGTTCGTAACTGACGGAAAGTCATCGAATAAAACAGAAGTGATTTCTGGCGTTCCCCAAGGTTGTGTTATAGGCCCTTTGCTGTTCCTTATCTATATAAACGATTTTGGAGACAATCTGAGCAGCTGTCTTTGGTTGTTTGCAGATGACGCTCTCATTTATCGACTAATAAAGTCATCAGAAGATCAAAACTAACTGCAAAACGATTTAGAAAATATATCTGAATGGTGCGAAAAGTGGCAGTTGACCCTAAATAACGAAAAGTGTGAGGTCATCCACAAGAGTGCTAAAAGGAACTCGTTAAACGTCGGTTACATGATTCATCAGTCTAATATAAAAGCCGTAAATTCAACTAAATAGGTATTACAATTACGAACAACTTAAATTGGAAGGAACACATAGAAAATGTTGTGGGGAAGGCTAACCAAAGACACTTAGAAAATGTAACAGACCTACTAAGGAGACTGCCTTCACTACGCTTGTCCGTCCTCTTTTAGAATACTGCTGCGCTGATCCTTACCATATAGGACTGACGGAGTACATCTAAAAAGTTCAAAGAAAGGCAGCACGTTTTGTACTATCGCGAAATATGTGAGAAAGTGTCACAGAAAGGATACAGTATTTGGGCTGGAAATCATTAAAAGAAAGGCGTTTTTCGCTGCGACGGAATCTTCTCACGAAATTCCAATCACCAACTTTATTCTCCGAATGCGAAAATATTTTGTTGACACCTACCTACATAGGGAGGAACGATCACCACGATAAAATAAGGGAAATCAGAGCTCGTACGGAAAGATATAGGTGTTCATTTTTTTCTGCGAGCTATATGAGATTGGAATAATGGAGAATTGTGAAGGTGGTTCGATGAAGCCTCTGCCAGGCACTTGAATTTGATTTGCAGAGTATCCATCTAGATGTAGATGTAGAGGACGCACCTTGTTATCTTGGCTGGAGAGTCATTCACGGACAACCGTAGAAGCAAACTCAGGTGTTTGCCGTAAAGTGTGTTGGTGCCCGCGCTGTTGTTGTTGTTGATTATAAATGACCTTGCAGACACTATTAATATTAACTTCAGACTATTCCCAAATGATGCGATTATCTAGGTAAGAGCTGCATAAACATTCAATCAGATCTTGATAATATTTCAAAGTAATGCAACAACTGAAGAATTGTTTTAAAAAACGACACTTCAAAAAAGACGAAATATAGTGTCCTTTAACGACAATATCACGAGTCAGAACTGGAATCAATCAACACACATAAAGACCTCGGTCTAACAGTTTTTTGGGATGTGAAACAGAATGGCCTCATAGGCTCATTCGTAGGTAAGGCAGGAGGCAGAATTAGGTCCATTGGCAGGATACTTGGATCGTTCTACAAAGGATGTTGCTTACTAAACACTGGCGCGACCCATTTTAGAGTACTGCTCAAGTGCGTATCAAATACGACTGATAGTTGTAATTGAATGTATGCAGGGAAGCGCATTATAAATGGTGACAGGTCTGTCTGCACACCGGGAAAACGACAATAAAGAGACTGCCTACAGTACGCTTGCCCGTCCACTTCTGGAATACTAGTAAATGATATGGATTCCTTACCAGATAGGAATGACGAAGGATTTCAAGGAAGGGCAGCTTATTTTGCATTGTCGCGAAATAGGGGAGAGAGTGTCACGGGGATGGTACGCTAATTGGAGTGGCAATCTTTATAAGAAAGAGGTTTTCCGTTGCGGCGAGATCTTTCCAGGCAGTATCAACCACTGACTTTCTCCTACAAATGGGATAATATTTTGTTGATGCCGACGTACATGGGGAGAAATGATCATCGTAATAAATGAAGAGAAATCAGAGCTCGGAGGAAAAAATTAATTTTTCTCTTTAATTTCGTTCCAGAATATGTCACAGTTGCGATAATAGTAATTTGTGTGTGGTGACCAGTTTCGGACCACCAGGTTCATTTTCAAACCACGGCCTTAGGTGCACGAGTAAGTGTTATCACAGAGATCCGCCAATGAACAGCTAACCAAACAGACATTACTCCCCACTAGTAGTCACTACGTAAATACAAAATGACAAACTTCTCACCAACACACAATGCCATTTGTTTCCAATCGAATGCAGCGAACAGTTTGCTGCTTGTGACGCACATTGTAAGAAAATAAAAAATATTAGCACCCAAGTTGCTAGTCCTGTCCTCCATCGGTATGTTGGAACTCGGTAAAAAAGATTAAAATGTTCGTTTTTCCTACGTGCTATTCGCGAATGGAACGTACAGAAATAGTATGAAGGTGGTTCAAAAAAGGTTCAAATGCCTCTTAGCACTATGAGACTTAACTTCTGAGGTCATCAGTACCCTAGAACTTAGAACTACTTAAACCTAACTAACGTAAGGGCATCACACACATCCATGCCCGTGGCAGGATTCGAACCTGTGACGGTAGCGGTTGCGCGGTTCCAGACTGTAGCGCCTAGAGCCGCTCGGCCACACCGGCTGGCTGAAGGTGGTTCCATGAACTTTCTGTCAAGCACTTAAGTTTGAATTGCAGATTTGTCATGTAGATGTAGGTATGCCGATGGCACTGAACTGAGAGGCATTTTGTAACATATCGTGCCACGAACCCTCCCAAGAACGCCACGGGGGCGGACGCACAAGGCCGTAAACATAGGATGAGTCAAGCAGTCATTAATGACTATGAAATCAGGTGACAGATTTGGGATCTTTCGATGAGGAGCAAACCGCTGCTCTATCGATAATTTGCGTATCAATTTTGTTTCGAAATAACTGAAGATTCAACCGCAAATTAAAGCATCTAAATATTTACAGAAACGAAAAAAAACTAGTAATAATAATTCCCTAGATACAGAGGAACCGAAATCGGTAAACAGATTTCGGCTTGCGTCAAGTTGAGAGGCGTTAATAAATTGTTCAATATGGCGGCGTCCATTAAATAGATTTAGGCTTAAATGGAGTGTCTTCTTGGGCTTCAGGTGCGTACAAACACAGAAAAAGTAACTGTTCCAGTGGCCGAGACCATGCCAGGTTACGAAACGTCTGTTGTAAAATTAAAGCGGCCAGTTCTAGGGCCCAGCAAGCGACAGCTAGCCGACTGATCACCCAGAAAGTTGGTAGTAGAACTACTTTTCTCAGCCGTATGCACACTAGTGTGAGGTGACCACGAGCTGACAAAACCCGTGAGTACCGCTGCTACGGCAGCACATTCTGCAAAGTCTTCTTGAAGGTCCACCAGATACACTCTGGCCCGCGACAGCCTCTTGTCTGTAGGTACGCTCCGCCATGCTACGGTAAAGTTTAACGGTCTTTTACTTCGGGCGCAGTCTAGTACTGATTCTCGAATTTGACCGCCGTTTAGTTTGCCGACCGGGAGTATTTCGCGATACTACCGAAGAACAACAGCGCCTATCATGCGGTAAGTCTGGCAACGCCCCTCCCCCCCCCCCCCCCCTCCCGTACCCTTTATTTACTGGCGAAACCTTGTTCTCATGATTCAGTATTCTCTCTCCAAAATGTTCTGAGTTAAACTTGCGTAGTTACAGCTGAATGCTATTTCTATATGTCGTTCTGTGAATGTGTCTATGTCATTGGAGGCTGTACGTCGTTCTGTGCTAATTTCAGAATATATCTCTTGGCGTTTTACTTGTGTCGCGATTTCTACCACCTTTCCGCCAGTATCCGTTCAAATCAGTGGCTCCCTGCAAGTAGGGTCGTGGTCCCTGACCTCCGACGGTCTGATACTAGATAGAATAATAACATGAGGTACCGATGGCCTTTCAATATTCATCTCCCCCTTAACTGGGGCAAGCTCTTTTCATTCAAACCGCGTGGGTTACTAATACTGTGGCATTAAGTTTAGGTGAAGTAGGGAAGTTAGCTGACTGAGGCGAACTAGCCCGTGAAAACCTGATCACAAAGTTTCAAGAACGAGCTGCAAGTGGGGAATGTATAAACAAACTCCACTGAAGGGCCAAAGAAACTGATATAGGTATGCGTATTCAAATACAGAGATATCAGAATATGGCGTTGCGGTCGGCAACACCTATATAAGACGGTTACTGCTGCTACAATGGCAGGTTATCAAGATTTAAATGAATTTGAACGTGGTGTTACGGGCCGCAAACATGAACATTATTGAGCATATCTGGGTGCCTTGCAACGAGCTGTTCAGAAGAGATCTCCACCCTGTCGTACTCTTACGGATTTGCGCAGAGCCCTCCAGGATTCGTGGTGTCAGCTTCTTACAGCGCTACTTCAGATATTAATCGAGTCCATGTCACGTCGTGTTGCGGCACTTCTGCGTGCTCGAGGGGCCCTGCACGACATTAGGCAGGTATACCAGTTTCTTTGGCTCTTCAGTGGATGATCTCTTCCTTACAGCTACCGAAGCTTACACTAATTATAGCACTCATTGAGACATTTAAGCACTCATTCGCTCCGTGGAATGGAAAGGAAGGAAGGCCTAATAACAGGCGAGTGGGAAGTAATGTCAGCCATGTACTTCACTCTGGCTTCCGGAGTATAGATGTGGAATTACTTGTTCCGCTGCATTACGAGTTCTACGGCACGTAACCTCCGGCTGGAGCACAGTCACACACGCTGGGTGGCGCGGTGGCAGATTCCGCCCTCGAGGCAGCAGCCGGCGGCAGCCGTGGGCCGTGCCGGGCGCCCGCCGCGGTGAAGACATTAGCGGCGCGTCGGCGTGCGCTCGCTGCAGGTAACGCAGCGCAGCAGATTGGATCGGATTCCGATAGCGTCCGGCGGGCTGAGAAATCACTGGCTGCGCCCGGCCCCTCCTGCATTACAATCGCGCCGGCGCGCGTGTTGTGCATGCGGGCCGCTGTCTCTCCCGAAGATGGCGCCGCCGGCTGGACGGAAACTTGTTCCTCTCATTACGGAGCGCTACAGTCGGAGCCGCGACCGCCACACTTCTATCATCTGGTCGCCACCCTCTCCCGTGTTAGTGTCCCATCCTCCAAACTTTAACGTACTACGAGGGGTAGTCTCAAAGTTTTAATCACCGTGTCAAAAAAATCGAGCAGTGACCGTGAAAATTGGTAATGGTTGTTAGTCCTTCTCTGCATACTCTCCCTGCAATGTACTGTGGTTTTCGTGCATCTGCTGCTACATTAATCCTGCCCCCCTGCCAGGCGCGAACCGCTACAGCTGTATTAGGCTACAGTATTAGGCTACAGCAGCAGTTCTATTAATCGCGCGTGAGTGCTCGAGGTTCTTAGCGTTTTATTCTTGTAATAGCAGCCCAAAAATTACTATTGATTTAGTTTTTAAGTTGTTGCTGATTCTTTGTTTCGACACTCCAAAGTCACAGCTGACGTCTGTCATAGTAGGCAATAATCTCTGAACCGTGAACGAGTAAATATCATTTAAACACATATAAAATTCTGACTTATATTCCCAAAATAATTACCTCAGTACAGATGCTTACCGAACTCGCATTTCTGTATAATGTTTGGAAGCAATCCTTCAAAAACTCCCGTATTTCCTGAATTGAATACCAGCAATCGTAACTTTCACAAATCAGAGATATCAGTAGACATTTACTTCAGAGTCGCAGCTATGCTTATGAGACCGCAAAATCTACCTTAGAAGCATAGACAGTTCAGAAATAGACAGACACACTTCAGTAAATAACGCAAACTGATATTGCCACTAAATTATACAATAATTACATGACTCCCAACCCCAACACAGTACACAATGAAATACGAACAATAAAAAAATGAAATACATAGCAACTGCTTTTATGTGTCCAATCTCGAACCAAGTTAACACATTATTCAGACCTAACAGATATACAGCTAGCTTTTCGAACCACTAACGACCTGAAACTGAAATTACGATCACGTAACACTAGACCACCAATCTAACCTAGCCGTGCTATATACATAATCACATGTAACAACTGTAATAATATCTACATAGGCCAGATCTGAAGAAACTTCTCACACGGTTTAAAGAACACATACGGAATACCGAATACAACCAATCAAATTTTTTTCTCTACGTACAACATAGTCGACACACGGTAGATACAACTGAACATACATTGCAGCTACTTCATTAAATTGCGAAGGGTCCTACCATGAACATTCTCGAGGAACTTGAAATTTATACATACATAAGAAACCAAGGAAAAGACATAGAACGAATAGACGGATCTTAAACATCAATTTTTTAAATTCAGAATAAAGACGAATAAATTCAAAGGACAGTGCACAGCCAAAGCGTACACCAAAATCAAACGTTAACACCGTCGCTCATACACACACACCCTGGAAACATGCGGCAGTGAGTCAATACAATTCGTTCGAGAATGTCACAATTTACGAAAAATTATCGCAAGTAACAGTTAACAAAAGCACACAGGTCAAGTAATAAACTCCTACCCAGGAAACACCTGTAAATTAGTGGCATCGACGTTCGCCAGAAGCGTGAACTACTATGAACGTAAAGCAACCATAAATACACGCGCAAAAAAATAATGTGTATCTCATCTGTATAACAGTGCTTATACTTCGTAAACACATTCCATCGTAGCTGTGAAGCTGTCAAATTACTGTCATAACTATCTTAATCCATCAAATGTAGAACGACAATCAAAATGCATTTACCAAAGATATTATATGTATGTCAATCCACGTAGGCTGTATGTACGTAAGTAACGATCCAAGTTCAATGTTCCACTATAACATAAAGACATATTACCAAAGTAGTGTCACCCACATTGTCCGGCAGTTCACTCGATAGTGACAATTCAGCCTAAACAGATCTGTAGTGAAAGTGAAAGAAATGAAAATTATTATCACACAGCAACGAGTCTGGACACTCCTAATGAAAAAAAAAAAAACATATCTATTTGCTGTATCGGATATGAGCACTAACAGACCAGAATAGATATATTAATATTTTCCAGTACCATCTCCACGTAACTTGCCGTGTTTTGTACGGCGGAAAAGACGCGGGATGATACAGCATTCTACAACTCTGCTTCACTGCAGACCTTGGAAGCTTGATTATGAATTTTCGCTGTCAAGAAAACATTACATGTATACAATGATCTCGCCATCATTCAGGAAATGCCTGCAACACAATACTATCTTCATACCAGGAGTAGGGGTGTTATGAGAGCACAGGGAGTGAGGCACAATTTGGTAGCTCCTAGAAGCACGATGTGTGACTGTATCCGCTGCAGAATGAGTTGTGGTGTTGTTGGGGAATAAAACACCGCCTCAGAGTACTTCTCGGGACACTGTTTTCACAGGCTCACGTAACCACGGCAGGAGATTACCACAGTACGCTCCTGTAACAGTTTGCGTCTTACCAGCATAATCTGTCAGCACCACTCCATGGCAGTTCCGAAAAACACACAGCATCACTTTGGTTGCGTATATTGGTGTTTTTCAACGCTGGCGAGTGCACATACCCCCGCTGCTCGCTTTGTCCCTTTTTCTTAGAGTCACAGTGATGCACCCTGCACTCGATCATCACTATTAAGGGACTAAGGACGTCATTTGGATTGGCCTGTCATAGCTGCAACACCTCCGCTTATGCGTTCGCCGCGCTTTCGGGATGCGTGAGAGGAGTCACAGAACTCGGTCGTGTGCAAAATGTCGCGTAAGATGCTGAAAACTGTCAAATGTCTTTTTGGGGGAACAGAACATTCAGTTAAACGTGTGGGTGACCGACTCACTACAAAGTTTTGCTTATTTTTGACAGAACCCCTTTTAACGACGCAATCGCAACTGGTTTCGATCAACAATGGCCCTCTTCCAACGGTACGGGCGACATTTGGTGAACAAATGGTCATGCTTGGTTAAACCAAGGACAACGCATGAACAGATGTTCACCAAATGCCGCCCGAAGCATCTGAAGATGACCATTGTAGGCCGAAACGAGTTATGATTGTGTCATAAAACGCGATGTGTCAGAAAGAAACAAAACATTGTAATAGCTGACATGGCTGCGCAAGTAATCGCCGAGCCCGAGCCATGTTTCGTTCTTTGGAGGTAAAACTCTGCCAGTAATTGTAAACAGTGCGAGATGAGACCAATGCGACAATGACATTCATCCATTGCTCCATGGTCCAGGTTTTATGGCGTCAGTATAACTCTTTCCCGTTAAGTGTATTTGCATGACTGAAGAATGGATTTGGAAATCCAACTCGCCGTGCAGTTCCCCTTTCTGGAGTTCCCTTCATGTCATTTCAGTATTGACAGGGTTCGCGAGGGCGGCATTCAGTTCCGCACTGAATTTTGCAGCTGTCTTCCTGTTATTTTTCATCAAAATACACTTCAATGATCATTTGCCACGATCACTCGACACAGACTTTCGTCCAGATTGTGACTTAAAAAGCATGATATTCTTCCGCTTTCGCTGTACGCGTAATAAATTTCCGATACCTTTGTTACAGAAGCACCCACCGTACGACCACCAGCCATTTGCTCACGTTCGAAATCACTGAGCTCCGACATAATGTACTCACCACGGCTCACACCACTGTTCTTACCACAGCTGACACGTAGCTCACTGAGCATGTTGCTGAGGAGCCGTCCGTGGTCGAACACAACCTGTAGGCTTGGGTAGCATCTGAATTTATGATGAGGCACGCTTTTTTTGCGGTGCTTCCATATTTTTCTTCAACTCCTCTATATCCGCCACCCCGGATTAGTAATATAATATTTTTTATTTCAGAGTATTGTGGGTTTTGTAATTATGATATTTGCTGCCTCGTTCAAACTATGAACATCTTAAAATCCGTAAAAACCAATAAAAGACGTTGTTTGTTTGATCTTACGAACCTATTGTAACACACACATATCATAAATGTAAACTGTACACGACACTTATTCTAGTTGCAAAGCAAGCTGTCAGATTTATGTGCTGTGAGCAGCTTTCATGTGTCACTAATGTGGGTGGTTTACGAAGCCAGGAATTGTAAAGGCAAGGCGTGTGGGCGACGACAAGGACAGGCGAGGGGCGGAACTGCGCTGCACTCTGTACCTATTCGCAGGTTACGAGAAGGGAACGCTCTCTGGCGGAATGCTCGCAAAAGAAACCCATTAAAAATGTGAACTGCGAGAGTATACTCGATTCTACTTTTAATTTTTTTACAGTGACAGTAATTTTATTTTAACTTCGTAACTGGTTTGTTTTAACAAAGTTACTTATCATCTTTATGCACTACAAATACAGAATGACACTTCCTAACATGCTCGCTGACTGTGAGTTGATTATACGTTACTGAATTGTCAAGGTTGCGGACAGCACATAAAACCGACGGATTGTTCTGCATCTACAATGGGTATCGTAGACATTTTTACATTTATCGTGGTGAGTGTTTCAACTAAGATATATAAGATCGAATCTGCTATGTCTTTTACTCGTCTGTGCAGATCTGAAGTTGTTCAAAAATTTTTAATATAACCAGTAATCATTACAAAGACAAGTGCGACATTAGACCGCAACAACAAATATTACATTAAGCTTTTGTATGTCCATTCTTTTAGCAGGAGGTCTTTGGGAAGTTTAAACTGATAGCGACAAAATAAAATGAAATCATAAGCACGGCTATAGGTGTTTTTGTTTGTCACAGTATTACATTATGTATCAGTTCGCTTTTATTCGCAACTCGTTGAGGAAATGCTACTGTGACACCAGTCTAAACTGCTAACCGCTGCAGCGACTTTCTAAAACGTCTTCCCAAGACCGCTCCTAAATCGTCTGCTTTGCTAAAACTGACCAGCCACCTGTCGCAGTCCCAACAGCGATTTTGCCGTAAATAAAACACCCTGTACTATTAATTTAAATAAAAAGCAATTTTATACATTATTCTGAAATTTTTTAATAAAGGTTCGTTCATTCCATTGCACAAAATTTAAGACCTGCAATTGATGTATTCTGGCGTTTTGCACTAAAAATTAAAACTGATAATTAACAGATAATTATTAATCACCTTTGAGTCTGTGTTATTTTGGACGGATTAAAACGCTTGCTATGGCCTAGTGATCATCTGTTCCAATTGCGCTGCCAGACGTTGACGTAAATTACGCTTTTTGAAGTTTTGATGAAACTAACTGCAAACGAAGTGCCTTTCTGTACGGTCCAATTGCCCGTGAAACTCAACATCGCCTTTGATGTCTTCAGTTCATTACCTCGTTTCAGTCCACAAAAAATGGTAATTTAGTGATACATGAAGAATAAAACAAGATATATTTAGAGACAATATGAAACAAGTTTTTCCATAGCATAGGTTGTTTGTTGTTTGTGGTCTTCAGTCCTGAGACTGGTTTGATGCAGCTCTCCACGCTACTCTATCCTGTACAAGCCTCTTCATCTCCCAGTACCTACCGCAACCTTCATCCTTCTGAATCTGCTTAGTGTATTCATCTCTTGGTCTCCGATTTTTACCCTCCACGCTGCCCTCCAATACTAAATTGATGATCCCTTGATGCCTCAGAATATGTCCTACCAACCGATCCCTTCTTCTAGTCAAGTTGTGCTACAAACTTCTCTTCTCCCCAATCCTATTCAATACTTCCTCATTAGTTATGTGATCTACCCATCTAATCCTCAGCATTCTTCTGTAGCACCACATTTCAAAAGCTTCCGTTCTCTTCTTGTCCAAACTATTTATCGTCTATGTTACACTTCCATACATGGCTACACTCCATACAAATACTCTCAGAAATGACTTCCTCACACTTAAATCTATACTCGATGTTAACAAATTTCTCTTCTTCAGAAACGCTTTCCTTGCCATTGCAAGTCTACATTTTATATCCTCTCTACTTCGACCATCATCAGTTATTTTGTTCCTTTGCTCCCCAAACAGCAAAACACCTTTACTACTTTATGTCTCTCATTTCCTAATCTAATTCCCTCAGCATCAAACGACTTAATTCGACTACATTCCATTATCCTCGTTTTTCTTTTGTTGATGTTCATCTTATATCCTCCTTTCAAGACACTATCCATTCCGTTCAACTGCTTTTCCAAGTTCTTTGTTGTCTCTGATACAATTACAATGTCATCGGCGAACCTCAAAGATTTTATTTCTTCTCCATGGATTTTAATACCTACTCCGAATGTTTCTTTTGTTTCCTTCACTGCTGGCTCAATATACAGATTGAATAACATCGGGGATAGGCTACAGCCCTTCTCACTCCCTTCCCAATCACTGCCTCCCTTTCATGCCCCTCGACTCTTATAAATGCCATCTGGTTTCTGTAGAAATTGTAAATAGCCTTTCGCTCCCTGTATTTTACCCCTGCCGAATTCAGAATTTGGAAGAGAGTATTCCAGTCGACATTGTCAAAAGCTTTCTCTAAGTCTACAAATGCTAGAAACGTAGGGTTGCCCTTCCTTAATCTAGCTTCTAAGATGAGTCGTAGGGTCAGTATTGCCGCACGTGTTCCAACATTTCTACGGAATCCAAACTGATCTTCCCCGAGGTCGGCTTCTACTAGTTATTCCACTCTTCTGTAAAGAATTTGCGTTGGTATTTTGCAGCTGTGACTTATTAAACTGATAGTTCGGTAATTTTCACATCTGTCAACACTAGCTATTTTTGGGATTGGAATTATTATATTCTTCTAGAAGTCTGTGGGTATTTCGCCTGTCTCGTACATCTTCCTCACCAGATGGTAGAGTTTTGTCAGGACTGGTTCTTCAAAGGCCGTCAGTAGTTCTAATGGAATGTTGTCTACTTCGGAGGCCTTGTTTCGACTCAGGTCATTCAGTGCGCTGTCAAACTCTTCACGCAGTACCGTATTTCCCATTTCACCTTGATCTACATCCTTTACCATTTCCATAATATTGTCCTCAAGTACATCGCCCTTGTATAGACCTTCTCTATACTCCTTCCCTTAGAACTGTGTTTCCATCTGAGCTCTTGATGTTCATGCAAGTGGTTCTCTTATCTCCAAAGGACTCTAATTTTCCTGTAGGCAGTATCTATCTTACCCCTAGTGAGATAAGCTTCTACATCCTTAGATTTGTCCTCTAGCCATCCCTGCTTAGACATTTTGCACTTCGTGTCGATCTCATTTTTGAGACGTTTGTATTCCTTTTTGCCTGCTTCATTTACTGCATTTTTAAATTTTCTCCTTTCATTAATTAAATTCAATATATCTTCTGTTACCCAAGGATTTCTACTAGCCCTCGTCTTTTTACCTACTTGATCCTCTGCTGCCTTCACTACTTCATCCCTCAGCTACCCATTCTTCTTCTACTGTATTTCTTTCCCCCATTCATGTCAATTGTTCCCTTATGCTCTCCCTGAAACTCTGTACAACCTCTGGTTCTTTCGGTTTATCCAGGTCCCATCTCCTTAAATTCCCACCTTTTTGCAGTTTCTTCAGTTTTAATCTCCAGTTCATAACCAATAGATTGTGGTCAGAGTCCACATCTGCCCCTGGAAATGTCTTACAATTTAAAACCTGGTTCCTAAATCTCTGTCTTACCGTTATATAATCTATCAGATACCTGTCAGTATCTCCAGGCTTCTTCCATGTATACAACCTTCTTTCATGATTCTTGAACCAAGTGCTAGCTATGATTAAGTTGTGCTCTGTGCAAAATTCTACCAGGCGGCTTCCTCTTTCATTTCTTAGCCCCAATCCATATTCAACTACTACGTTTCCTTCTCTCCTTTTTCCTACTACCGAATTCCAGTCACCCATGACTATTAAATTTTCGTCACCCTTCACTAGCTGAATAATTTCTCTTATTTCATCACACATTTCTTCAATTTCTTCGTGATCTGCAGAGCTAGTTGGCATAAAATCTTGTACTACTGTAGTAGGCGTGGGCTTCGTATTCTGTCTTGGCCACAATAATGCGTTCACTATGCTGTTTGTAGTAGCTTACCGGCATTCCTATTTTCCTATTCATTATTAAACCTACTCCTGCATTACCCCTATTTGATTTTGTGTTTATAACTCTGTAGCGACCTGACAAGAAGTCTTGTTCTTCCTGCCACCGAACTTCACTAATTCCCACTATATCTAACTTTAACCTATCCATTTCCCTTTTTAAATTTTCTAACCTACCTGCCTGATTAAGGGATCTGACATTCCACGCTCCGATCCGTAGAACGCCAGTTTTCTTTGTTCTGATAACGACATCCTCTTGAGTAGTCCCCGCCCGGAGATCCGAATGAGGGACTATTTTACCTCCGGAATATTTTACCCAAGAGGACGCCATCATCATTTAACCATACAGTAAAGTTGCATGCCCTCGGGAAAAATTACGGCCGTAGTTTCCCCTTGGTTTTCAGCGGTTCGCAGTACCAGCACAGCAAGGCCGCTTTGGTTAGTGTTACAAGGCCAGATCAGTCAATCATCCAGACTGTTGCCCCTGCAACTACTAAAAAGGCTGCTGCCCCTCTTCAGCATAGGTACGACTGGGGAACTCGGAGAATTATTTCAGCATTTTGCTTTCCCAACTAGTTTTTTACTTAAAATTGTGCGTAAATCAAATTATAATGAAGGTTAACAATTTATTTGTGGTAGCTAAAGCAATATAAACCAAAGGAATTTAAAATGTATAGAGTTTTGTGCTTGTTGAGTCGATGCATTAAGCCGGCATATATCCTGCCTGTCACAAGAATTTAGCATTTCCTGGACGCTGCTAAGTACATTCAGGTAACATCCTTTCGAAGAAGGATGTTCGACCAGTATTCTGCCACCAACATGTAGCTAGTACAGGGTTCATCGGAATTAGATACGAAATCTTAGACATAGTACACAGGCGTGTGGACGTTGACTTTTCCGTCGGTCAAGACGCAGATAGAGCTGGACAGTGGTTAGCGGATTGTGTACTGTGGCGTGCTGAAAAGAAATGGCACTGAATTTTTTATTCTATTCTCAATCTCGGTTGAGGTATTACGCTCTTTAAAAAAAGAAAAAGAAAAAAAAACGCACCACGAAGGAATTATCCGGATAGGACGGGAATCATTAGATGCAAATGTTGCTCTATGACGCATGGCATCCCAGACCATCAGCCACGGTTATGCCAACCTGAATGTCGCCCGCCATACGGCCCGACAGCCAGGACTGTCGGTGTGGGATACCACTGGCTGTCATCTACCGCACTCGTCATGACAACGGCTCGTCGAGCGTATTCTACGTCCCATTTTGTTCTCCTTAATAGCAAGTCGTCCTGGGCTTGTATTTCAGCAAGATAATGCCCGCCCTCACAAGGCGAGAGTTTCTACTTATTCTCTTCGTGCTTGCCAACCTTCATCAGCAAGGTCTCCGGACCTTTCCCCGACTGAGAAAGTTTGGAGCATTATGGGTAGGGCCTTACAAATGTCTTGGGATTCTGACGACCTAACCCGCCAGTTGGACAGAATCTGGCACAATATATATTAGGTGGACGTACAAAAAGTCTGTCAATCAGTGCCAAGCCGAATAACTTCTCCCATAAGGGCCACGCGTGGAACAACGCGTTATTGACTTTTTCTATTTGGGTAGCCCTTTTCTTGAACAAATCATTAAACTTTTCTGAAATTGTAATCATTGTACACCACAGCTACCTACTTCCCTCTCTTTCGGGTAAGTCCCTCATGTGCGTGCCTTTTTTAATCTTAGAGTGTACATGTCACGCATGTTACTCGGTCAACTTTCCGCTTCGCTAATGCAAGTTGCAACCATCTACCACTGGAGGGCTCCTAATTGTAAAGTGTAACATGGCGATGTTCAATGTAACTATGTGAGTGAGTGAGAAAGAGTGTGCTGTGGTCGTGTGTCTGGCCACCCACACGTGGGGCACCTTCCCCTTGACAATGACAGTGCCAGACCGCACACAAACGCTGCGACGTATGTAACAATTCTACGTCTTTAGTTCACCGCCATCAATCATCCTCCATAATGTTCCAACCTGGCCGCATCACCTATTTCCAGAACCCTCAAGGACTTCACTATGATAGTGATGAAGCTGCGCAAGCAGAGGTGAGATGAGGCAGCTCTGTCAGAAAAAGCAAACATTCTACAGGGACAGTATCAACAAAGCGGTCTTTTGTTGGGAGAAATACGTTCGTCGCCTGAATGACTATGCTGAGAAATAAATAACTACAGTAGATATGGTAAATAAAGGTGTAGAATGTTAATAACGTTTGCTTTATTTAAAAAGCTTTAAGAATTTTCACATAAAAATACGGAGTCATTGCATTTCAGCTCTCCCCCATATGCAGATGTAGAGAACGGTGTGTTACCTGAATGCTCCTGCAGTCCTGCTCTCTAGTGAACAGAGATTTCAAGCAGAGGGTGAAGAGGCGCTCGCCCGTTAGGTCAGTGTGCTGCTTCGCACACATTTATTCATGTAGGGCATAATGTAATGAAAGCCTTAGAGCAGACATTTTGGAGGCTTACCATTCGAGTATTCCAGAGGAAACATTTTAGTTTAAATGACTGTGGAGACTGTGTAGGGAATAGGAAGGAACACCCATTACGATATAAAGTTGCTTCTTGGAAGGAATCGTTTCAAAAGATTTTCCAGAAGTTTTTGAAAGAGTCAGTATGGGATCAATTGAGTCAGAGCTCAACCTGAGAACAGAGAAAGATTGAAAAGCACAACGGCCACGTTCTTTTCGTAGAAAGCCTCTTGACATTCGCCAAAATCAGTTTAGGAATAGAATTTAGCGCTTTGGCTCCTGAGTCCAGTGTGTGTGTGTGTGTGTGTGTGTGTGTTGTGTGTGTGTGTGTGCGTGCGTAAGAGAGAGAGAGAGAGAGACAGAGAGAGAGAGAGAGAGAGAGAGAGAGAGAGAGAGCACATGCGCACGTGTGTAGCTGCTGATGATGGTGACAAATGGTGATACAGTAGAAGGTAAGAGTGACATCCGATCTCAGTACATCCGTCTGTGTTACAAGCTACCTATTTAAAGGTTCCCAAAGGCAAAAATAAAAACTGAATTTCAGTATTTCGTATAACGATTGACCAAATTTAAAATGCTCTCATAATCTACTTTTTAGGAGTATAATCTTACGCTGAAAGTTTAGCACATTGATCGCATGTTAAAGTTATGAACTGTATATATGGCTTCAGCCAGCTAACCCGCCTCTTGAAAATTACCCAGTCTGTATATATGATTGCAGGCTTTCTCGGCGTGTTCCAGTGACAATATCTTCTCAGGTGATCAGCAGAGTGGTGGTGTCGTGTTGTCGCAATGTTTCAACGATTTTCGTACCCATCATCTTCAGGCGAAGTTCACACATTGCTTGAAGATGGTGGATACGAAAATCATTGAAACGGTGCGACAAGATGACGCCAACACTCGGCTGATCGCCTGACAAGTTTTTATCATACCCAGTCTGTATTCATTCGGTATTTGAGATTGACAGTACGGTATTAGAGTAGTCACTTCTTTCTCACATTACCTCATTTGTAAAGCGATCAGACGCTCGATGCTGTTTTTTATACATGAGAGTTCGATCCTTTAAAGAATGTGAGAATGGGAGAGGTTACCGGCAGCTCAGTGTTGTCGAATAGTACCGAGTTAACGCTCACGTCCGACAAACGGATCAGGGGCAGCAGTCTCACAAGCCATTACTCCGTGACACACAGACACGGGATTAACGCTGAATACCTGGCAAAAGATGAAATGGAGAGGAGCCAAAGTAGAGCAGCTCGTTTATTCAAAGGTTCGTGTAGTAAGCGCCGAAGTGACGCGGAAATGCTCATCCAACTACAGCGGCATACGTTACAAGAGAAGTGTTGACTATCGTAGCGCGATTTATTGTTCACATTCCGAAGACCTACTTTCCTAGAAGAATGAACTAACTCATTGCTTACCGCGACGTGTATTTTGCCACAAGAACATGGCGGCAAAATTAGTGAGACCAGAGCTCATACGAATTCTTTCCAACGATAGTCTCCATCATGTTACGTTCCATTAGGAACGTGAGTCCAATCAGCGACTGTGGTCTGGTTCATACATCGTAGAGCGCAGCAATGAGTCGTCCTTTTTTGCAGGTTTTATTTGGCAAATCCAGATTTCGGCTAGTGTCTAGCCATTATCAATTCACTATTTTCTAGTCTCAATCCATCTCGGTTCCCTGTTTTTCGGGCGAGTCACAGTTCTTCGAATACTATTGTTTAATTAGTAATATTTAAAGAACTGTGACTGACGCCCGAACAACAGAGAACTGACATGCATCGAAATTAGGAAATAGTGCATTAATAATGTATAGGCGCTAGCCGAAATCTGGATATGCCAAATAAAACTAGCAAAAAAGGACGACTGATTGCTGCGCTCTATCATTTATAAAACAATAGTCCATCCCACCACCACTTGCCACTGGAACAGGAACACTGGCACACAAAGTACCCTCCGCTACACACCATAACGTAGCTTGAGGACTGTAGGTGTAGGTCCTCCTCTTTCCGGGCACCGCCAGGATTTGAACGCGTACCTCCGTCTCGACTCTCATATCACTAACAAACATTGGCGATGTCGTGTGCGAAATCGGGCAGTGTTCCACTGAATGAGTGATTTTAATTTGTAGTGATGCTTTTAATTAGTTTAATCAAATGAAACTATGTGTTTCCAGAGACGTTCTCAAGTCTCAAACATTTATGATGTATGTACGGAGACTGAAGTGACCAAGGGTAGGATTCGAACTCGGACCTCCTGCCCAGTAGGCAGATTTGCTAACCTCTGCGTCACCCTGGCACAGTGCTTCTGTTCAGCCTAACGGACTACTTTAGCACTTAATCCAAATTTCTGTTCACGCCATGTGGGCCGAGGCCTGAATGGGAATTTGGATTGAGGAGGGAGGTATGCTACGGTAATGCGCGCAATTGTGCAGAGCCGTTGTGTCAGGGTGGCGTAGTGGTTAGCAAATCTGCCTACTGAGCAGGAGGTCCTGGTTCGAATCCTGCCTTTGGTACAGGTTTTCATTCGTCGCTTCAATCTGCACATATCTATTAATTAGTTTAGTTTAATCAAGTTTATCGCATGGGAAGAAGTGAAAATTACATAAGTGACGGGTCCCGTTTTCAACTAAAAAAGGGGCGCCGTAGCGACGGACCCCCGGCGTATTTTACGGGTGGCGGCAGCCGCCTGATAGTCTCCTGCGACCGTGCAGAGGTCTCACGTCGCGAGGCAGTCGGTCCACCCCTTTCCCTCGCTCTGGCCGGCCGTATCAGGGATCTGTGGCGTGGAACGCGCTGTCCCGGACCGTGAAAACCGATCGGAATAAATCGGGCTGTGAATAATAGAGGGCGAGCGTCCGACCGCCTGTTTACTGGCAGGGATTTCGGCAGCGCCGCCGGCTGCCGTTTCCACCTGAGAGGTTGAAGCGAGGCCGACGCCTACGTCTCGGCCAGAGACTATCTTTTCTCTTCCTACACCTTTATGTTTTCCGCCGTGTCGCCCCGAACAATTTACTTTCGTTCTTCCTCGTAGTGGCAGTTTTTCGATGCGGCGGTTATGTCCCATCGATAATCTGCTGCTGAAGCTTTAAACTTTTTCTGTGTAGTGCGCCAATACCTCGACGATGTTTCGGGAGTGCAGCTGGTCGCCATCTATTACAGCAGCGACTGACTAGCGCTGCTGTATGGCGGTAGCAAGCAGCGATGTGCAGGCCAGCAACCGAGGGGGGGTACTCAGTAACTGCTAGAGTTCCTGTTAGCCGGCCGCTGGTGGCCGAGCGGTTCTAGGCGACCGCTACAGTCGCAGGTACGAATCGTGCCTCGGGCATGGATGTGGGTGATGTCCTTAGGTTATTTAGGTTTAAGTAGTTCTAAGTTCTAGGGGACTAATGATCACAGCTGTTGAGTCCCATAGTGCTCAGAGCCATTTGAACCATTTAGTTCCTGTTATTTTTTTGTTCAGATCTCCCTGTTGACACACATCGATAAAATGAACATCGCACGAGACTAGAGTGGTAAAACTGCCGTAGTTCATCATAAGCAAGCGTACACTACGGTAGTTTTCCTAGTAGTTGTGGTCAACGAAGATGGTAATCGCGTTACTTGTACGTTACGTGTGTTGTATATCTGTCGCTTGCTACCTCGTTGAATTGTTCACGTAAGCAATCAGTGTCTTGCTAAATTTCTCTATAAACTGAAAGCAGTGAACTGTACATTAAGGGCAAGCGTAATCTACGGCACATCTTTGTTTCAAATAGTTATCCTCCTCTCTGTTACTTAAAAATAAACAGCAGAATTGAAATTGTCAACAGTTAGTTCAGGTTTTGTAAGGTGAACAGACGAATGTTGT
The DNA here is from genome assembly GCF_021461385.2 of Schistocerca piceifrons. Lineage (NCBI taxonomy): Eukaryota > Metazoa > Arthropoda > Insecta > Orthoptera > Acrididae > Schistocerca > Schistocerca piceifrons. The sequence continues at coordinate 2,119,334 of NC_060144.1, read as the reverse complement.
AGTAAAAACAAAATAAAGAAAAAAAAAACAATATAGATTTATCATGTACCGCTGTAAAACGCACTATCATCAAAATAAATGCAAAACAAATAAAAAATCACAAAACAAAACGCATCAAACACCGTTACAGTATTTCGTAGAGCCTATATAAAAATTTTTGTTGTGTTCCGCACTTACCAATAATAACAAAAAACTCTTGCCTGTGATCGTAATGAACGTTATATTGATTACAAAATAATACTATTAGTTAAATAGATTTTATTTACGTTTGTCCATGTTCTAATATGTGTGAATTCCTAAGGGGCCAAACTACTGAGGTCATCGGTCCCTAGACGTACACACTACTTATACTAAGGACAACAACACACACACAGCCATGCCTGAGGGAGGACTCGAACCTCCGGCGGGATGGGCCGCGCAGTCCGTGAAATGGCGCCTCAAACCGCGCAGCCACTCCGTGTGGCGTTCGTCCATGTAAATCCTACTTACATCAAAAGTAATTGCTTTGGTTGTGTAAGAGCGCAGAACTTACGCAATCAAAGAGTTTTTATTACTTACAAAATGTAATTTATTTAGCATTTACTACTGAACCATAGGTTTGCGAGAGAGCAACTCTACATTAGACTGATATGGGACCACTCTGTTGAATGCGAATATGAAATTCCCCTTTAAAAATAATTTCTATTGTAGAGACACACAAACTGACGCTTTTCGTACGTTGCGTGAAATATTGGACGGGCAGTATATTTGGGCCGATTGCAGCTACGCATACCAAAAAAGAAAAGAAAAAAAATTACAAATATCTGACGCAACACCAGAGAAAAAGCGCCTGACGACTTTTATGAGAGACGCCTAACCATCTGTGCTGCATCTCGTACTACCTAATACAGCAAACTGGTACAGTGATTCTCAGCTAGAAAACCTAAAGAACGAATTTCTTAAACTGGAGAAATGTTTTATACAAGCACATCGACAATGTTAATTTTACTCTGTCTACGACCTTTCAGATGGCGCATACGGTTGGATCAGACGTGCCATACGAATTCCACAGAGTCCCTACACCCTGCTGCCTCCCAGGGACCAATAATAAAACATTCTAGCTTCACCAGGAAGCGTCAGCACACATATTGTCTCTAACAATAGTTGTTTCCCATGTGATGACTTTGGAACTAAATAGAGTGTACTTTTATTCAGTTATCAGACTTGTATCGGAAACATGCCAAACTTCAGTAGCGTTTCGTATATACTCGTTTTTATCTCGTTCCATAGACATGTGCTGATAACATTCATATAATTGTTCAGTTATATGATATTGGTCGCGAGAATATAAATTTTACGCCAGTGGATTTGGAGCACACCATTGTAGCAAACAGCGTAATATCAAAATTTATATTCTAATTACCACTGCTGGATAATTTTGGGAATGTCATTAGCAAAAGTCTTGGACATTTATGGCCTGTAGGTTGCAGTTCTTAAGCAGAGATGGAGATGGCTGTACAGTACGTCTGGAATGAAATCTGTCAGTAGAGGAAAGCGAAATCCACAAAATTTATATGTTTTTAAAGTCGTAAATACAGTCCTACAGCAAGTATTATAGAGCATACTTCTTATGTATATTAAGTTTATTTGAAAATTCTCCAAGCATTCGCCTCCCTACGGTAACCCACACCTAGGATATTTGCCATCAGTAATGTTACCTGTCAGTCCAATCATCCGGAAAACTGTGGCTGCAATGTCAGTACTGACGATTTTCCGTTATGTTTACCTCACCCTCCCCAAGTCCACACCGCTCAAGTATGGGTACTAGGTAGTCTACGTCTTATTCCAAAATATTTTCTTTCCAGAGAGTAAATCATATCTGTATCGAGATGGTAGAAATTTCTCACGTGTACCTGAGTTCTGTTTAACCCTCCCCTCAACTTTCAAGTATAATACAGGTGCTAGGAGTACCTTGACCACGTACGACTTACTTTCCCAGACTGTGAGGTACACATGTGTACTGAATTTGACAGAAACTGCTAATGTACGTCATATGAGCTACTGTTGCCCCCTCGGTTTTATACAGAATGACCGTTGCAATGCTGACGCTCGGTGAAAGAATGCCTTGCTGCTAGTGGCACAGAATGTCAGCACAATTAGAACATGTTTGTTGTCCTATGTCGTAGCAACACGCTATATACGTGGAGAGATGTATTTTTTTCGTGGTCTTCAGTCAGAAAACTAGTTTGACACTGCCCTCCAAGCTAGTGTAACCTGTGCAAGAATCTCCATTTCTGCATAACAATTGCAACTGGATCTCCTAACTGTAGTGAAGCCTCTAATTTTCACCCTCACGACATCCTTGCCTTCATTATCAAATTAACGATTCTATTGTCTATTGTGTCAATTTTCAATACTCACATTTCACTTCTGCACAAGGCTACGCTCCAGAGAGATAGCTACAGAAAAGTCTTACGAACACGTTAATTCTCACGGAGTACAGATTCTCTCTCGCTAATGCGCATGTCTCTATCTACAAATGCCAGCTACTGCATCTGACCTTTTAAACTAGTTCCAGCCTGCTCCGCTGCTGGGCAAATGTCGCTTCCTTTGTGGGTGGTGGTACATGTAGTACGTCCACAGAGGAAAATTGACAGTGACAGTTGGCCGAGAGGAGGAAAGCCAGACGGCGTTTCGTCCGTAGTTACACCTTCTGAAACCGCCAAGTCCTCGAGCGCAGTCTCCTGCCACAGACAGCCCGGATGCGGGGCTTCGCCGTACGGAAAAAAATAAAACGGGACTCGGGAAAAATCCTTCAGAAAGCAACTCGACAACTTCTGCGGAGCACGCTTTTTATTGCCAGTCCGTCAGCTGTGGGCACAGAAAAAGGAAGTGAGCCTGCAGCCGGCAGCCGGCAGCCGGCAGCCGGCGCCACTCCGCCCCTCCTCTCGTCTGCCAGCGTCGCGACGCCTCGCGCCACTGGCTGCCAGCGCGCTTAGCGCCGCCGGCAGAGACGGACGCGGCCCGCCAGAAATGAAATCTCCGGTGATTCGCTGGCTGCATAATGCGCGTCCACACGGCCGCAGTCCGGGCAACGGCCCGCCTCCGGCAATTTGTCGTCGCGAGGCGGGCCGTGGCGTCTAGCGTCTGCCCTGGCTGACGCCGCCGCAGGCTCTGTCCTGTCCTCCGCCTCATTAATACCCCGCTTGCGGGAAGCTCCAGATATCTGACAGCCCAGGGTATCTTCGCTCACTTTAGCAAATTTGGTGAGCAACCACCATCCATTTCGACTCTTTATCACCTTTTGGGGAACGTGCAGCTGCATAATTCTGAAGGGTTTCATTCCACATGCTCGTTGACACTTTACCATCCCGAAGTACACTTAGAGCTGTAAAACTACCGTAGGCTACCGTAGACTGTCGCAAGTAAGTGTGGACTCCGTTGCTTTGGTCTGCCGCGCGGTCTCGGGCGTCTTGCCACGTTCTGTGCAGCTGCCCGGCTGCCCGTCGGAGGTTCGAATCCTCCCTCGGTCATGGGTGTTGTGTTGTCCTTAGCGTAAGTTAGTCAAGTTAGTTTGAGTAGTGTGTAAGACTAGCGACCGATGACGTTCGCAGTTTGGTCCCTTATCAATTCACAGACATTTGAACATTTTTTGCTTTGGTCACTTAAGGTCGTAACTACACTATCTGTATGTTATGTGTGTTGCATACCTGTCAGGCCTCACTTCATTTCGAACGCTTTGTTTGCATATCCGATCAGTGTCACTAAATTCCCCTAGAAAACGGAAGCAGTGAGCCGTCTGGAAATCGAATAACAATATTCGGGGTGTTAGAAAAAGGTACGGCCAAACTTTCAGGAAACGTTCCTCACACACAAAGAAAGAAAATATGTTATGTGGACATGTGTCCGGAAACGCTTACTTTCCATGTTAGAGCTCATTTTATTACTTCTCTTCAAATCACATTAATCATGGAATGCAAACACACAGTAACAGAACGTACCAGCGTGACTTCAAACACTTTGTTACAGGAAATGTTCAAAATGTCCTCCGTTAGCGAGGATACATGCATCCACCCTCCGTCGCATGGAATCCCTGATGCGCCGATGCAGCCCTGGAGAATGGCGTATTGTATCACAGCCGTCCACAATACGAGCACGTAGTCTCTCTAGATTTGGTACCGAGTTGCGCAGACAAGAACTTTCAAATGCCCCCATAAATAAAAGTCAAGAGGGTTGAGGCCAGGAGAGCGTGCAGGAATTGGTCCGCCTCTACCAATCTATCGGTCACCGAATCTGTTGTTGAGAAGCGTACGAACACTTCGACTGAAATGTGCAGGAGCTCCATCGTGCATGAACCACATGTTGTGTCGTAATTGTAAAGGCACATGTTCTAGCAGCACAGGTAGAGTTTCCCGTATGAAATCATGGCGGTGAATCGAGGAAGTACAGTACATACTGACGAAACTAAAATGAGCTCTAACATGGAAATTAAGCGTTTCCGGACACATGTCCACATAACATCTTTTCTTCATTCGTGTGTGAGGAATGTTTCCTGAACGTTTGGCGGTACCTTTTTGTAATACCCTGTATATAACAGGTCATGTAACCTATGGAGCTTGTTTGTTCGACGTAGTTATCCTTCTGTTTGTTACTTAAAGGAAACAGTCTTTACAGCAAAATTGAAACTTTCAATATGTAGTTCAGGTGTATATGTAGTTCAGGTATATTTCACGTTACAAATCAACAGTTTTTGAATAAAACCTGAACTAAATATTGAAAGTTTCAATTTTGCTGTAAATATATATAGTTAGGAAACGTAATTTCTAAAGAAAAGGATATAATTTCAAAAAATACACAACATAAACATATCAATCATCGCTTCAATACCACGTAGAGCTTATATAAAATATGTTTCTGTTATTTATAAAAAACTGTAGCACTTATTAATAGTAATAGTAACAGGAAACTCTTGCCTCTAATGATGGAGAACATTCTATTGCGTACATAAAAAACAATAATAATGTAGATTTGTCTATGTTTCTTGGTCAGTCCTAAGTAAAATTACTCAAATTTAATCATCTTATGCAGACTAGGAATATTTTAGTTTGAAATTAAAAGTTATTATGAACACGTATTAATACAAAGTCATTTTTATGTAACTGAAGAATCGATACCCCATGGTGTCGTAGGTTTCTTATTGTATCATTTGCTTGATTGCATTATCAGTTCTTCGTCACATTAACGCTATTAAATAAATAAACTTCTATTCCATTCAGAGTTGATGCCCTTCATGAATAACAACATGCGATGTGACCCTTACGGGCGCTAATGCATCCTCGAAATGTCATTCTGAGGAAATTTTTACCACGTCTGACTCATCTGTTGGGTAAATTCCTGAAAATAGTTGGCTTGGAACTGCTTTGAAGATACGAAGGCAGTCATAAACTATCAGTTAACACTCACGACTGTTAAGTTATGTTTTTATTTATTTTATTCGTTTTAGGTACGCGTCTACAGCCCTGGTACACATTGGGATCTTCGTGTCACAGTACAGTACCACTGTTGTAAGGAAGCCAAAACATTATGGGACAGCCTGGTCAAAGTTGAAGAGGCCGCGCCATTTTCTTTTAGCCCTCTTGCAGGTCGATACGGTACTGTGTCGGTGGATTGCAAAGTGTACCAGGACAGCAACCAGTTATATGTAAACAGAAAAAAATCTTTATGAAAGTCATTAAATTAAAACTTTATCACTACCCTCATAAGTCTCCCCATCGCATCCCAGACGTGCTCCATAGGACACAAATCTGAAGATTCGGTAGGTCAGTCAAGGATCTGTACAGTCCTGATACCGTTTGTGGTGTGATCTGCAGTCTGGGGCAATGCGTCTTTCAGATATATGCCATTTGCTACCTTGGTTATGAATGATAAGACAACACAGGTTACCAGTCAAGCCACATTATGGTGGGTACTCAGTCTTCTTCCAATAACTGTTAATTTAGTCGTTTTATCATATCCAGTAGCTCCCAACATGACCATTCCATCATTCAGCTTCATAGAAAGTTCACCGTAGGAACTGGAGAGGCACTGCTCTCGAGATCCACTGCTTCCTGCGACCTCACACCGTGTCGCCTACGAACACGATGGCCAACCTCTGACAGCCGTCAACAGAACCCAGACTTATCGCCCCCCAGTAGCACACAATGCTCCAGCTGACTATGGCTTACACTATCCAAATCTCTCGTACTCTGTGGAACGGTGTCGTCGATAAACGACGCGTGGAAACTCCACATCTCTATCCAGTTTCCAGTAATGTCTTCCGGACGGTTCGTGGTGACACTCTGGCTATAACCTCGGTTACTGTTGCTATCCACGTGTGTGTCAAACACAATCGAGCAATTTTACGATCTTCTCGTGGTGTGGCCCCTCTGGAACAGCTCGTCGCAACGTTTCCCTTTTAGATATTCTCGTGGTGTGGCCCCTTTGGAACAGCCCGTCCCAACGCTTCTTGCCACACTCGTAGCGTAAGGGTTGCTAGTCACCCCTCATTCTGCATAAAATTGTCTGTGCGATCTGTCACTATGATGCTCTCACGTCCATGATGCCAGTGAATCTATCATTCTCAAAGTCAGAAAGACGACAAGGTACTGCAAATGCACATGGCTTGGGCTTGTGTTCCTCGCTAGAGTGAAGGCGTGAAACAAACCAGTTATATAACTGAAGGCAACAACGGTAACACAGTGCAGCCGTCGGACTATATGCAAAACCGTTCTTGATGCCTTATAAGTGAAGCATACATCCAGCCGGTCACTGACTTAGCTCATCTTTTGGACGAGTGTAGTTCATACTTAGATGTTACGTAATATGCTGTTCTAGCACGTTGTGTGGCTTAAGCGTTTTGAAGTTAAAACTTTCACGGAAGTGGTGGACATCGCGGTTCGAGGGCGGTAGTTGAGCAGTAATGTTAGCGCAACCACCTAACGAGGCGGACTATAAATTTTCCCATACTGGCTGAGAGTCTCGTTTTTCTTTTTTCTTTTTTTCTTGTTATCTTGCACAAAACACATGTACCGGTACCACTACAAAGGCTCGTGCGCCTTTGGAAAGAAACAATAAAAATAATAATATTGGTAATCACTGTGTTATAATATCTTATGGGAGAGCGGGGCTAGATGTTAGAGGGGGCTACTTATCACACGCAAATTTCGAACTAACCGCTGGTAGTAACGCCCTTTCCTTGCAGTAGATGGTGTCGCCTGGCGATTGCTGGAGGTCGTGCTGTCAGTATTAGAGGGACAGCAACAAGGAACATTGTTTCTCCTTCTGTTTGTAATTTTTTCTTCTGCAAGTATTTTCTGAATAGCAACGTTGCTTTTCTGGGTATCAAGGCAAGTGCTGCATCATGCAAAAGTGACAGCTTCAGGTGAGCGACAAAATTTTAAAGTTTCTCCACAATTGAAAATTGTATGTCAAAAGTTTCATTGGGAACCACCCCGTGTAACGTCCTTTCTTATTACGTATTTTGATTCTGAATTAAACATGATAAATTACAAAAACGACACAAACCGAGGCACAAAGTCAAGAGAGGCAAAAGTTCCTTACTGAGGAATGCCGGTAATTAATATGGGACATAATTATTCTCAGTGCAAAGGAGAAAACGACCGGAAAGACAAAGGAGCACCAAAAAAAAAAAAAGTGCGGCGGGAGGGGTCATCTGACGAAGAGGCCGACTGGATTTGTATTCAGCGTGGTGATCCCTATTCCAAATCAGTACAACCAACAAAACGATGTCAGTGAGCTAGGTGTTGAAAATTGGATCATAATTATTTTGCAAATTTTAAGACATTACATTTGCAAGAGCTGCAGTTCTAATAACGAAAATGGAGTGTATCACAATAGCGACTCTTTCAAAATATCAGATTACCAGTAATTTGTAAAAACGAAACAGACTTTTCTAGAGTACTGATAACAAATTACAAGTGTGAACGCCCAGGGATAATTTGAAGTGAGTGAAATGTTTGACAGATTAGCAAGAAATTTTCTGTAAATCTATACTGATGGTGCTACGTTAAGGTATGTCGCATTAAAATAGCTCTGAAAACTTCTTGCGTAAAGGTATTGGAAAAATTGTATCAAATGTCCCCTGCCTTACCTATAATAAGGAGTCGTGGCGCGGTTGTGTCCGCGTTAGCGATTGCAGAATGTTTCTAAATTTTTGCAGGACAAGAAAAATATCTTCTATTGAGATTTCATTTACTCTTCATTCCTTGCTACTGCATTAATTGACAGCTCTGGTATTCGTATGTAAATTGGTAATACCCATGGTAGCCTCAAAAATTATACCTCAACGGCCATTCTTTTAAATGTTGATGAAATGTTTTTTTCATCTGACATTGTTAACAACACAGTGTGTGTGGCAGAAAGTAGCATTCATAAAAAGTGCTTGGTGCAAGTCTGTGTAATGTTTTGATGTTTTTATAATCGATCCCACTACAATTACAGTAGGTCTAACAGTGACGACTAGGAATAAATAATAACTATAATGACTTCACTGCGATAATTTCACAAAACGCGCTGGAATGTATCAGTACATAAATATTCACCTTATCACAAACTCTTAGCATACTTCCATTAAAATTTCGTCACGAATGTGCCAAAAAACTACGGCAGTTTTACAACTCTAGCCTCGTGCGATGTTGATTTTATCGATAAGTGTCAACAGGGAGATCTGAACAAAAAAATAACAGGAACTAAATGGTTCAAATGGCTCTGAGCACTATGGGACTTAACATCTCAGGTCATCAGTCCCCTAGAACTTAGAACTACTTAAACCTAACGAACCTAAGGTCATCACACACATCCATGCCCGAGGCACGATTCGAACCTGCGACCGTAGCGGTCGCGCGGTTCCACACTGTAGCGCCTAGAACCGCTCGGCCACTCCGGCTGGCATCGGATGACAATTCCAGCATCATGCACAAGCGACATTAATCGTCCGACCAAGTGCGACAGGCACGGAACTGCATCCCAAAAAACTGGCATCCGGCACCCGTACAACACAATGCATGCCCGTCATTATCGGCTGGCGGTCTCGTGTGGCAGTCAACATGCGCGATCTTGTATCCTCCGTTCCTGTAAAATGCATGACAATTGCATCAAACTATTTGCTGCAACTATGTACTACAGCCGCGTGGAAGGTGAGCAAAGCAGGCGACCTGCTGAGTGTACGCTTACCTTTTTAGACCGGGTTTCACCGGCGCTGTGCTGCGAGAGCGCCTGGCGCCGCTGCCGCTGCCGCCGACGACAATGCGCCAGTGCGCCAGTGCGCCAGTGCGCCCCTCACCCAGCTGCTAATTGCAGCTGCTAATGCATGCCGCGCCGCTGCCCAAGTGCGTCCGCTCGGCCGCTGCAAGCAGACGGACTCCCCCCTTCCCCTCTACACTCCTCCCTCTTTTATTTCAAATTTTCCGGCAGCACTGAATGTCTTCACGAGTTTCTCAGCTGTCTTGTCCGCTGTCCGCGTACTAATAGGGACGAGCCCTCTTACCCCGCCTGCCTGGAAGCGACGTAGCTGCCTCGTCAGTGACTTCACTGCACCAATTTTATATTTCCGAATCGCGTTTATTCCAGTACGTCCCAAAGGATAAAAATAATGACGACTCCATTGAGGAGGAGGACACAGCATTCAAATTATCGTAACTACTGCACGCATTCTTTTTCTACTAATAAATTATAATTATGTACGGGTCTTTTCGTACTAAGCCAAATATATTTTAATGTTTATTGGGTAGATCCAGCGTGTTTATGTAAGAGGTGCATTAAATACGAAATGCAATACAGTTTTTTTTCTCGATAAGTATCGGTTGACAAAAATGCGGAATATTTTGTGGAACGTTGTTGAATATCCCCACTTCAGCCGCTACATTTTCGTAAAGTTCCGATAGTTGGCGGCACTAGAGGTAGCCTTCGAAATGGTGCGCTGGAAGCAGAGACCTCGTATTAAGTTACTTTTGGCGGAAAAACAGAGCATCGCAGCTTTCAGAAGGTCTGCGCAGACCTCTCAGTGAACCAGAAGAAGGCGAATCGTTGGACGAGGCACCTCTCGCCGTGGCAACAAGGTCGTGCAAACCTGTCCGATCTCCCGCGTGTACGCTGGCCGTGGCTGCTGCAACGTTGGAACGTGACGACACACTCATTCGAGGTGGTCGACATGTCACAGACAAACACCTCGCTGCACTACCGTCGGTCGCGCTGACACACTCGTCCACCATTTGGGGTACTCAAAGATGTATGCCCGCTCTGTTCCTCGCCGCGTAACAGAAGACCATAAAAAAGCGACGAAGGACCACCGGTACGGAAATGCTTGTGCGGTATGAGGTTGATCGTGACAATTTTTTGTCGACCGTCGCCACAGGCGACGAAATATGGATTCATCGACAGCAAAACGGCAATCCGTGGAGTAGAGAGGTGTGTCCTACGAAGAAAAATTTCAAATCTGGACCCCAGTCGGTAAAGACACAACGACGGTCTCCAGGGGCTCTGAAGGGGTTCTTCTGTTCAGTGTCGTCCCTCAGGGTGCAACCATCAACTCGGAAGGGTATTGTGCTAACCTCAGGAAACTGAAGAAACGATTTCAGTGCCGAAGGCGCCACTAAAATGCAAGCGAACTTCCCCTGCTCCGTGAAAACGTAAGGCTTCACACAGCTCTGCGCACCCGAGAGGAGCTCACAAATCTTCAGTGGAGTGTCCTCCCTCATCCACGCATCTCGCACCTGCCGACTTGCACCTCTTCCACCAAATGAGGAACGCACTCCGCGGGAAGCAGTACGCGGATGACGGTGGACTTATTGACGCCGGCTCCGACGTCGGCCAGCAGAGTGGTACGATGCGGGCACACAGGCCCTCCCAGTAGGGTGGCCTAAGTTCCACGCACTCAACGGAGATTATGCTGACAAATAGGTTTTTGTAGCTAAAAGATTGCAGAAAAATGTGGTTATTGCAATTTTGAATAAAACCGACCAGATAGCAGAAAAAAAGTGTTGCATTGAAATGACGTTTAAAGCTTTCCCGGCGTACTGATTGTTCCGTAAAAACACGGGAGAACTGCCGCATATCAGTGATGAATACTACTACAGTGGCACTCACCTGAAGATGGCCAGAAGACTCTGCGCCGAAATATCGTGGCAGGACGTTACTGATATTCGGCAGTTCTCCCGTGTTTGTATGGAACAGTGTTGCATTACTTTTTCAACGCCCACTTAATTATCAAACACGATCGTTTCCAGTTAAACCTGAAAAAAATTAAAAGTTCTTATCTTCTGTTATTTCAGTATTGAGCATTACTATCTTCAGGCGGAAATCTCAAATGTAAATACGCACACGAGCGTAAATATAGTCCCAAGCGTTTTCGAGCGGTGTACAACACACGCAATACCAAAACAAAACCAAAATCACATAAATACGTAATTTTCACGTTCCTAAGGTCCTGCCAGACAGTTGGATAACATATGTGGTTGTGTGTTTGTTTATGTCCGCTATGATTTGGACATCGTTCTTATCCGCTTGGTATTGGGACTAGTGGCTACAATTATGTCTGTATAAATATTTGTATTGAAAATTTTCAGTAATGCTCGAAATTTTAAACACAGTAAATAAAAAAATAATTTTTCGTAGTTGTAAGCGGAAACGACCATGTTTAACATTGTCAAGTAGGTGCGCGATGCAGTAACGCCATTCGTCATTTCTTTGCCTTATGTATGATTACATCAGTCAATGTCGTCATTATCAGGACCCGTACAAAATTTTATTTAGACGAATGTGATTCATGTGTTTAAAAATCCGATGTGAAAAGAAGTGCCCTTATTAAAAGTTCGATTAACTCTGTCGCGTTTAACTCACACGCACTCAGACATCTTCACACAGCCAAACAATACTCAACACTCTCTCTAACGTAACATCTGGATTACATTGTTTGGTTACAAATAAACTGTAGTACTTCAGTTAAATCAGTCTAACGGGGGTCTTTTTCATACTGATCACTGAAAAAGAAATGAAAAAGAAAACATAGGGTGATGAGCCAGCTACCCAGTAAAAACATTAAAATCTTCTTTATGACAACTTATTGAAATGATCAAACACACTGCGAAAGCTTAAATCACGTCTCGTATACTCCTTAGGCACTGTACATTGATTGGTATTCTCACCGTATGAGAAAGTATTTCGCTATAGGGCGGCGCGCTATATATTTCGCGAATTTTAATCCAGTTATTGGCGACCAAGTCCACCAGTCGTGACGTTGATCAAAAATGGTTCAAATGGCTCTGAGCACTATGGAACTCAACTGCTGAGGTCATTAGTCCCCTAGAACTTAGAACTAGTTAAACCTAACTAACCTAAGGACATCACACACATCCATGCCCGAGGCAGGATTCGAACCTGCGACCGTAGCGGTCTCGCGGTTCCAGACTGCAGCGCCAGAACCGCGCGGCCACTTCGGCCGGCTGACGTTGATCGATCATTTTGTCTGAGAAAATTAGAATTCTGAAGCAATCAGGTGTAAGATAGAGGGAGCGCAATGTTATCACAACTTGTACAGAGAGCGTACTGAAGTTACAGAAGTCTGAAGATTTCAGACGGAGGCAACACTCGACAAGAAAGTAAGAGAGGTCTACGGTCTCTCGTCCTGCTTATTCGATCAGTGTATAAAGCAAGCGCCAAAAGAAACGGAATTTAAGTACAGTGGCTACAATGAAAAAGATTAAATTTTTCTGATGATAGCATATTTCCATCAGAGGTAGCAAAAGACTTGGATGGAATTAGTTTCTTGAAAATAGGCGATATCATGAATTACAATAAAGTGTAGATATAAGCTAATGGAGTGTATTCAAGTCATATCAGCGGATTTTGAAGAAATTAGTTTATAAAATGATGTGCTTAGCAATTTGGCACCAAAATAACTCATGATGGCAGAGGAAAAGAGGATATAAAATGCAGACTGCCAATACAGAGAAAAGCGTTTCTGAAAAACGGAAATAGCTTAACTTCCGACAAAGGGAGTGCAGCGGCCTCTGAGAATCCCGTCGGTTACCTCAAGATTGGTTGGTTTGTTGATTTGTGGGAGGGGAGCAAACAGCAAGGCCATCGGCCCATCGGACAGGGGAAGGATGGGGAAAGAAATCGGCCGTATCCTTTGAAAGCAACCATCCCGGGACTTGTTCGGTGTTATCTCAAGAGCTCTGCATAATTCACCTCAGCAGCTGCGACGTAGGTACTCTTTACGTGCTGAGGAAGTCGTCGTCTTTGTATATGGATATATAAATTCACTTTAACAAACACCTATGTTTTCATATTTTTTGTCTGGGGCAAAACATAGCAGAATAAAATTAAAAATAGTCTCCAGATTCTAACCATGGTTTTTGGACGGTTTCTCTTGGTTGTCAGGCAAATGAAGTAACTGGAATTCCCTTCTCAAGTATTCCACTTGACCATCATCACCAGTTTTCTGCTATATTAGCAGGTCTTTTGCATCTCCGATTCATGACATCCATTGCTTCCTTCTCAATGCCGATGTGTATGCTGCCCTCCAACACATCATCCGGGATTTGAAATCTCTTCCTCCCTCACCTCGTCTTTCCTCCCACATACCCTTTTCAGACAGTTTTTATAACCCCTCCTTCATTCCTAACGTGTATGCAACCCAGTTTAGTTTCCATCTGTTTATTACATCTAGTAATTGTCTTTACTCTCCTACTCTTCTCAGTACCCGTTCACATTTCAGTCTATCCACTCAACTTATTATTTCTATCCTCCGCCATGTCCACATTTCAAAAACTCTACCTCTCTTCCTCAGTGTCAGAGTTTCAGCATCATACAGGGGGACACTACACACGAGAAACGTTTTTAGCCTTTCTTTAAATTTCTATCCACGTAGCTGCAGGAAATTCTCCTTTTCTTATGAAATAAGAAGTATTTGGTGAAAAGTACTTGACTCTGTCAAGGATCATTCCTCTAGCAGTACCGAAAAAGAAAATCACCTCAGCAGAAGCTAAAGAACAATTGAATGCTCAGTTTTGGAAGGCTAGTGAAAACCACATCCTCTAGACCCAGAACAGCACTGTCTACCTGTTGTTCGAAACGTTGACATCGAGCATAGCTTGCGACTGGGAATGGAAATGAAACTGTTTTTAATAGTTTTGGTTGTCATCCAAACCTCTCGACATTGTGCATCGGACTGACATAAAATACCTGAACACTGTTCAAGAAATGGTCGTGCAGACCTTTAACGTGCGTATTTTTGGTTACTTAAGGTAATTAACAGTTTACGCTTGTTGTAGGTGCAGGGACCTCTGGGATAGTACGCAGTGAGCTACCGCCGGTGACGGCCGAGTGATCACTGGCACGGCCGGCCTTTTGCCGGAGCGGCCATCTGGCTGGAAGGGCCGGTCTAACGATTACGGCCGGAGACGGCCAGACAGCGCCAGCCGGGGCCAGGCGCCGGATAATTGCACGTGGCAGGCTGGCAGGGCAGCCGTCACTGGCCGCCGGCCAACGCCTGGCCTCTCAACAGGTCCCCCAGAACACCGACACAGCGTGTAAATGAATGTGGCCGGACGCGGCTGCCGGCCTCCGGCTCAGCGGCGAGTTCCGCCTCGGACGGCTGGCGGCCGTCTCGCTGTGTACCGTCTAAGCGACTCGCTACGCCGATCCACGGTTCTAGTGTACGCTGAGCAACAGAATTATAAAGGCCACAGTTCAGAAGTTCATGTGACGTGTAAGGTAGGTTAATGATGTCACACACGCACCACATTTTACAGTTGTGCCCAGTGCCACCGTGAACGTGTGACTCGTCACGTCACCTCTTACCCTCTTCTTGACGCCTCTGTGATGGGGGTCAGAATCGTGACGCCCAGCGTTGAAGTCACTCGGTTTTCTTATCACTGGTCGAGGAAAACATTCCAGGCACACTGCCGCTCAGAATCGGCACGAAAAGGCCGCAGGGAGTGGCACAATGAACCTCAATGAAACCACCTCTTTCTTCGGGACGTTAATTCCCACACATTTCGCGGCCAAAACGACAGTTCACAGTGCTGCGACCAACAGGAAGGCGTTCTTCGCAAGCTTCGTCACTGCTGACACGGCCGAGCGGTTCTAGGCCCTACAGTCTGGAACCGCGCGACCGCTACCGTCGCAGGTTCGAATCCTGCCTCGGGCATTGATGTGTGTGATGTCCTTAAGTTAGTTAGGTGTAAGTAGTTGTAAGTTCTAGGGGACTGATGACCTTAGAAGTTAAGTCCCATAATGCTCAGAGCCATTTGAACCATATTTTTGAACTGCTGACACCCATGAGCGTTACAGGCCTTCTCTAAGGACACTGTGGGGCTGCATCCCCGTCAAAGGTGATAGCAATCGCTTGGAGCGCACTGCGACCTCTGTTTCAGTTTCTGGAACCACAAGGGAGTGTTCAGAACCATTCGACGAAATTTGAAGGTCGGCAGAAGCAGCTAACGGTTTTATCCTTTCTCAGCTCCCCTATTTTGGATCCTCGTATGACGTGATCATTGGTGGAGAGGGGGCCGGGGGGGGGGGGGGTTAGTGGGAGGAGGGAATTGTGGCTTTGAAACATGCGTCAATAAAACGGCAAAGTGCCCCTCTAAGACCCCCCAGGCTGACAAAAGGCTCGGTGGCACTCGCCCACCTTTACTGAGAATTGCACTTACACAGACAGAACCCGTGACGAGATTGCTAGGCGCCTGCAGACAGGCTACGCTGCTGCTCTTTCTCCGCTACAATGCTGTTCTTGCGTCTGGTAGCAGCCCAGGTGGGATCGGCGAGTGTAAAAGCGGTTGTCGGTCTGCTAGCGCCTAGCACGTCGTCACGTATTTTGTCTCTACAAGCGCACTTTTCAAATTCTCATTAAAGGTAGGCGGTTGGCGCCGAGTTCTTGCGGTACTGAGGGATCTAGAGTGACCGTTCGCCGTTTTATTCACCCTTCATGCATCAACGTCGTCACCCCCTCTCTCTCCCCCCCCCCTTCTCCACACCCCCTCCCTCATCCCGTGATCACGCCACATTACAATACAAAACAGGAGCATTGAAATAGCATGAGCATCTTTAGCTGCTTCCAGTCACATTGAAATTTTTTCAAATGGTTTCGAGCGGCTCCTAGCGCTTCCAACCAGTACAAGAGAACAAGAACTCCGGTCGCACTGCGCTCCG
Source organism: Schistocerca piceifrons (assembly GCF_021461385.2). NCBI lineage: Eukaryota > Metazoa > Arthropoda > Insecta > Orthoptera > Acrididae > Schistocerca > Schistocerca piceifrons. The sequence continues at coordinate 2,103,143 of NC_060144.1, read as the reverse complement.
AACGTGTGCGATGACGTTCGATGGGGATACAGCCGCACAGTGTCCGTAGAGAATGGTTGAAACGCCCCAGTGTGTCAGCAGCGTCACAGGTTCCGCAGAACGTCTTACTATTTCCTATCGTACTGCCAACTGTCGTTTCCGAAATATATGTGGACCAACACTCCATGGAAAGGGGTGGTTTCTCCAACGCCCTTTATACCACCCCTGTGGCCTCTTATTCGCTATTTAAATGCTGGACGTCGCGGTTTCTGATCTTGTTCGCAGATGCTTCAAAAGAAGGGCTGAAATGTAGAAAAGAGCGTGTATGACGTCTTTCCGTGGTGGCATCGCGGAGCACTGCGATGAGATTTTGTGACACTGGGATACAGCTAAACCGACTTGAATTCCAGAGCCGTTGCGTTTTTTACGCATTTGATCACAAGTTGCTGTTTGAAGCGTCGTCGAGCTCGAGGGTGATGTCACAGGGCGCAACGTTTTTCCACCATTACAGTGGAAATTGGTAAGCACCTTTGTGCCAAATCTGAAACTTAAGTGGCCGGCCAGGGTGGCCGAGCGGTTCTAGGCGCTACAGTCTGGAACCGCGCGACCGCTACGGTCGCAAGTTCGAATCCTGCCTCGGGCATGGATGTGTGTGATGTCCTTAGGTTAGTTAGATTTAAGTAGTTTTAAGTTCTAGGGGACTGATGACCTCAGAAGTTAACTCCCATAGTGCTCAGAACCATTTGAATCATTTGAAACTTAAGTGTCGTAATGAGTGGTAATTACTTCGATTAAAATAATTTCGTTATTGACAGATGTCTGTGGTGGAGGGGGGGGGGGGACAGAGCTGTCGCCTTATACCCAGCATGCCACGTGCTCGTGCAGTCGACAATTGCTCCCGCACCAAAATAATAACGAGAACACCGCGCGACCTTTCTCCCTGGCACAGTTCATTGCCGCAAGTTGCTGGATTCTGTCAGATGATGCGATTGTTATCCAATTATATAGAGACATAGTGAATTCCACCGAGCGAGGTGGCGCAGTGGTTAGCACACTGGACTCGCATTCGGGAGGACTACGGTTCAATCCCGCGTCCGGCCATCATGATTTGGGTTTTCTGTGATTTCCCTAAATCGCTACAGGCAAATGCCGGGATGGTTCCTTTCAAAAGGCACGTCCGATTTTCTTCCCCTTCCTTCCCTAATCCGATGAGACGGATGACCTCGCTGTTTGGTCTCTTCCCCCAAACAATCCATTCCAATCCATTGTGCATTCGTGGTTCGCTTTCTCAACGCCCTTCTATAATGCTTTGCTTAATACGTGTGTGTGACAGGTGTTTCTATTGAGTTTCTAGAGGCATAAAATTCACATGCACAACTATGCACTACGGTGTTTTGTGGAGGGTACTTATGATGTCGCTATCATTTACCCCATTTTGTGTATCATTTGCTATCTGGAAGAAAGACTATTGCTAAACCTCCCCTTGAGCTCAAATTACTATGATTTTTCAGTCGTTATTTTGCAAGGTGTACGTTGAAATAATTGGTTACCTGACAATTCTTGTAATGAAAACAGATGGTTGTGTCTATACCGTGGGTTCCCAGTAAATGGGACAATCATTCTCTGAGGTAGAGTTCGCAGTAGGCTTTTAACGTGTTCTTGTGTAAAGTACCTCCATTCAAGACAAATCTCCACGTATAAAGTCAACTGACATGAGTGAAAACAGAGTTTCCAGTGGCTACCGCGAATTGTATCGGTGGACTGATGGGCCACAGAGCAACAAAATCACGCAACAGTTCAATTCTAGACGGTTGCCACCTTTGAAATGGTATACTAACCATTTCATTTCCGTTCAATGGGAAGTCAAAGCCGCCCTCAAGAAGTGCGAGTGTTTTCGTTTTCCCAGACCAAATAATGAGAACAAAATAAAGAGACAAAAATAATTGTCGTTAGCATCCCTCCGTCTAGATCACGTAGCTCAGAATTCGAATCCCTGCCTGGTCAGGGATTTTTTCCGGTAGTGTGTGTGTGTGTGTGTGTGTGTGTGTGTGTGTGTGTGTACGCGCACTCCTGCGTGGTTGTGTGTGTGTGTGTGTGTGTGTGTGTGTGTGTGTGGCGGGGTGGAGGGGGAGGGGGGGAGGGGGGGAGGTTCTCATCATTCATCCCATCCCCATCATCAGAAGTAGAAAAGACGGCGATGTAGGGTCTAACAGAAAGACTTGCACCTGGCAGCCGGACAGCACCTGACGGTGTCTGCTGACCAGTAAGCCGTACGATCAACATTAGCATTGTAATTAAGGAAGAAGCGTAAGAAAAGGTTGCTTGGACTGCTGTATCGCGGTATATGCTGGTACACGCGGTGGTACTGCACGAGAACGTTGAAAATGATAAGTGAGAGATATTTAAATTTCCTGAAGCTGGACTCCTGAGTCGTCTGCTATCCTTTCCCACTGGCGAATGGTGCAGAAGCTATAGCCTAATAACGTGCGTCCGCTTACAGCAACCTGTTACATCACAAGGACATTGCTCGTACCTATCCTTCTCCAACTGTGTCGTAATAAGTTTGAGAAAATCTCTGCGGATGTGAGAGAGTGGACGACGTGACTGGCCTGCGAGCCTGTTTGACTTGAGTCTACTGGAGAAGTGAACGCGCTGATGTCTGAGGTCCAGGTAGTCACAGATACGGACTTGGTTGTTACGAGTATTGCTGCGTGTGGCGCAGTTCACAACGCGAAGAGGATTTTCAAACGAGTTCGGTATAATATGATACGCTGTTGCCATTTCTGCTTCATTTATTAATAGGAGTCTGTATAAAAGTGACTCATTAATTGCTGTCCGCTAAGCATGTTGATGCCGACCTATCACTTTGTTGGCATGGCAGACTGTGTATATATGCTCGCTATAGTTGTCCATGCTTTCAATTAGTTTTTAATTCTCTTTCTGAGAAATTATGTACAATACGTCTCTTGAATAGCATCAATGGGATATTATGAAGATGGCCAACTTCTGAAACACTTGTTCCAGTTTTGGGACGTGGGTGAATTTGACTTCTTCTCCAGGACTAGTTCAATAAACGTGAGGTAAAGTTGTGACTGTGAAATTATAGCCAAGAAAATCGGGTGCATACTTTTGAAACAATCTGTCTAGGAATGTTCCCTAACTCATTTGGAAAACTCACGGAAAGTGTAAAGCTACATGGTCACACGGAGATTTGAATCGCCGTTTTCCAGAGTGCTACGCAGGTGTCTGTTTGACCCCGAGGGCCATATGGACTAATCCTGCTGACCGCATCACCGACGCCGTTCACCTAAATGTACAATCATTGGACTCAATTTCAACCAGTCTCTGTGGGTCTTGGGCTGCGGTTGAACAGTCAAGGATCAGCATGGCTCACCAGCGCTTACTTCGTCTCTTGAACTCGGTACCATGATGAACTGCCACCATCAATAGGGTGAAGAAAAGCTACTTTTTGTATGGTTAAAGAAGAGCCCTGAGACCCAGCAGCACTGTTGGAAGTAGATTTCGGCAGGGAAGGGCAAGGGTTTGGTGGCGGTGCAGTGCAGCGGCGGCACTGAGGTGTTCCCGTAGAGTCGTACGCAAAACAGTTGTACGTAATTCTTTGTGATAGACTGAAAAGCAGCCATGCCAAGTATACTTTAACTGGCAAAGCTATTCTTCGCTGTGCGGACTATACAGGCGAGGGGCAAAAATATGGAAACACCAGAAACACGACCCATTAGCATGCCTAATACCGTCGTCTCTCAGTAGATAAATACAGGTCTTCTATGGTTTTCAAGGGAATCTTATATCATTTTTCCTGCAAGGTCGCGACGAGATCAGGCACCGATGGTGGAGTAAATAGCGATCGCGCACCCTCCCCTCCAAAGTGGACTACAAAGGCTCAATATTGTTGAGATGTGGTGGCTGTGATGGCCAGGGTGGTCATGGAAGATGTGATAATCCATCCTCGTGCCCACAAAACTAGTCCTGGATTATGTAAGCTACGTAACCAGGTGTCCTGTCACCTTCGAACGCAGTATCATCAATGGGGAATAAACACAGTGCCGTGGGATAGCCTTGATCAGCCAAAATAGTCACATAATTCTTGACAGTAATCTGATCTTGCAGAGTAACCATGGTGTCCACGGAATACCACCATGTGGTTGCCCAAATCATAACCGAACTCCCCTCTTGTTTCTTTCTTGAGAGTTAAATTCGGCCAAAAGTTGGAAACAGGGGAAATACGACTCATTCGACAAAATAATATTCTTCCCTTGCTTCATGGTCTAGGTTGTACGGCTTCGGCAACATGTTTTCCAGTTGTAGCCATTTGCATGAGTGATGAGTGGTTTCGGAATTCCAGTTCGCCTTGCAATTCCCAGCTTACAGAGCTGCCTTCACGTTCTTTTGCTGCTGACAAGAGTCAGGAGAGCGACATTCAGTTCTGCAGTGGCTTTTGCAGCTCTCGTCCTCTTATTTTTCATCACAAGCCTCTTCAATTAGCGTCTGTCACGATCAGTCAACATTCACTCTCGTCCGCATCGTGGCCCAGTGGATGATAATTTTCGGCTTTTCCTGTATACTGCATAAATCTTCGATACGATGCTTCTTGAAACAGCAAAACTTCGTTACGGAACCAACCACCATATGAGCACCAACAATTTGCTCCCGTTCGAATTCACCTAGCTCCGACATAATGCAATCATAACTACACAGAGCACTGACCTAACCAAGACACTTCCAATGTATTGCGGACATTGTGGAGGTGCCGTTCTTGGTAAAATACCACAGGTCAATCAGCATTCTTCGTCAGCATCTGCATTTATGTTCCAGAATGCATTTGTTGCGGTGTTTCAATGGTTTTGTCCAACTCTTGTAGGTAGGTGTTCTGAGTCCAGCTGCTCATGAGCTTACATTAATGAATTTCAGATCTATTCGCTCATGTTAGCACCCACGTTTCTACCCGATAATGGTGGTACTATTTCTTGTACGTGCAGAAAGCCAGCTCCAAGATGATCGTGGCACAACTGAAGCTGCTCACATCCTCCTTCCTTTTTCATGGCGGTGCGGCTTCCATCCTTTTAGTCTTTATCACGTTCCTCCTGTGAGATCACCGTGGCGTCATATGCATAGTGTTATACTGAAAATTAAAGTAGTTCCGTTAAACAGAACATCTTATACCGAATTTCGTTAAGATAAAGATATGTTCACGTAGAAAACTAACTTGCGTGCGTATCTGACTTAAACTGTGCATGAGTGCTGCTAATTTCTGTGAGTCTTTCCTGTCAGGAGCTAACGCGAAAGCTCTGTTACTACTTTCTAGGAGGGTGGGACACTTTCAGAACGTTCAGAAGCGCACTAACGGTCTACGATGTAGAAAGAGAACGCAATGGCTCGGTGATATTGTTCCAGACCGAACTCCGAAACTTTACCTTCCGCTTCAATGGCGTTGTTGTTTTCTTCGTCTTGCCTGCGCGACACGAGTTAGTTTCCTTTACTTCCTCAGCTCTGCTTGGTTTATTTCTTTCTCGTTCTTTCTCGTTGAGATGAACAACCGAACGCTGCTTCCCAACAGGAAGGCAGCCGTAAAATTTCTCTGCGACGGCCCTGCAACGTTCGATAGCTTCGCATCGTTTCTGAAGACGGGGAATTAGCCTCGCGCGGCAGCGCCCTCTGTTTGCTAACGTACGCCATCGTAGCCGGCTGCATTCGGAAGCAGAGTCTCTCACACGGCCCTCAGCTCCTCAGTGCAACCCCCTGGAGCGCTAAGCGAGGCTAAATTGCCGGCAGCGAGCGCCGCCTACGCCTTCCTAAGGCGGATTTCATTCGCAGGGGCGCAACTCACTTGGCAGCGGAACTGGCTGTTCGTTACGAGCGAACGACTCGAGACCAGGAAAGCGAACGTTATCTGTCTGGGTAGCCACCGGGGTCAAATGCTTTCAGCCGGGTCGCTGCATCTCGCCTCGGCGTACGATCATTGCATTATTCTTATAAGTTATTATGAAATTTTTCGTCCCCTTAGAGTGTACATGTCTATTACGGAGTCCACTTTGTCAGGATTTCTTATTTAACTGTGAGGCCAGATGTGCTTCCCGACGCTAGAGTCGTCAAGGCGACGGAAACCGTATGCACCTCCTCTCAGTGAATCGTATAAAATCGTGTTCTGCGTGTGGTCGTATTTCAACTATTTATGTATCGTATTTTCTGAGGCTTGGTTCGGGGACCAGCCCAACATTTGCCTAACCAATTGTGGAAAATCACCTAAAAAGTAGGCCCAAACTCGCCGGTATACCAGTCCGTGATCCTTAACCTGTAGCATGAATTCGGTCTGGGTATGGCTCACCTCGCAAGTAGGGCGCTCAATGTTACGCTATACGAGCACATCGCTATTGCTTATATAAACGGTTATGGTATATTAGTAGGAAGTATCAAGTCCAATACCTAATCGTGCTATAATTAGAAATGGTATTAACGTCCAAACCACAAACTTTTGTGAGTCAGTGTTTCAGAACTTAGTTACCTCGACCTACTCCTTTTATACGAGGGCAGTCCTACTATTAACGATCGCTTCTCTTGAATTAATTTCAGAAAATCTTTTATTAAAAAAATGACGTCAGATACATTGATTCTCTGCGTAATAAAGCCGACTCCATATGCATTTGCTATACAGGTTGATTCAGCTATCCCTATGTATGCATTTTATACAATCCACAGCTCATTGAAAAACCGTGTGCGAGATTTTCATATTACCTTGCTCGATAGGAGCAAACTTTTAGTCCTACCGAAAAAATGAACTGGACCATTTTGTAGGAAATATTAATGTAGTTAAATTTTGTACTGGGATACGTTTGAGCTGGAGGCCACAGTTTTCGAATTATTGTAAAAAAATGTATTTGAAGATCACTTTTGAACGTTTTTCTCGAACAATTCAAAAAGTATAGCCTCTAGCGGGAACGCATCACAGTACAAATTTCAACTACCTTAAATTTCTTGCAAAAAGGTGCCATTCATTTTTGTTATGTAGATCAAATACTTTATGCTTAGTGAGGGAGAGAATATGAAAATGGTGTGCGTAGTAGCTGAAGGTATTGCACGTTGCATAAAACCCAGTGGTAGGGGCAACTTAATTACGCTATATATCTCCAAGAGTTTTATAATTCCTGTGTTGTGCTCGGTTGCCGCCAGTCCGTTAAGCCAGTTGTTTATTGCATTCATCACTTTCATCCCAGCCAGGAAGTGTTTGAGCCCGTGAAAACGTGAAAATCGTTAAGGGTAAGGGCAGGAGATATGGTGGGCGATCAGAACTTTCGGATCAAAATTCATCCAACAAGCCTTTGCGTGTACAAGCAGTGTGAGGGCGGGCACTGTCGTAAAGACACACAATACTACGAGAAAGTTTTAAATTTTTTTCTTTGCCCAATCGGCTGGGCTTTAGGTTCTCCGTGCATTTATTTCTGTTTATCATCTCTATAAGCGAAAAACGGTATTTCCAAATAAACGTGAAATTTAAACTAAAATTTCACGGACATCAGCTTTCTGGTTGACAATATATCATTACCTTCCTCACTTTCTCGTCGAGTTATGTAGCAAGGAATAGACTGCACCGTCCACAATAAACCGCGGGGAAGAAAAACATTTACGTCGTACCTCTGAGTGGTTGGTCTTCAAGGCACTTCTCATTTAGGTTTGCATGACCCGGACGCCAATGCTAAACATCAATAGGAAAGGAAAAAACTCTATTTCTTATAGAAAAGTTTCGTTGTTGTTTCAGATACTAAGAATTATTTCGATCCGCTGTTTCCTTTTTATTTTTCACATATGCGAGTGAGACAGATTCATGTCAGACCAATACAGACTATCTGATCAAAAGAATCCGTACACCTCATGTACTGCAGAACTGACCACCAGCTATCAAGAGAGTCGAACCCGCGAGCATTAAAGGAGGCGGAGAGTATTGTGTTTTCAATAGAGAAGCAGGAAGAGCAGAATTAGTTTATGAGCAGAGCTGACTTCGAACGTCGACTAGTCATTGTACCAAATCCATCAGGGGCATCTGAACCCCGTCTAAAGGTAGCACAATGACTACGAGTAGGGAGTTAGCCCTGTGGCGTATGATTCTCACTGCAATGGACATGTTTTAATGGTCTCTTCTCTGGTGTTTTCAATCAGTCATGGGGCTGCAAATGCATGCAGGGCACAGCACCAGTAGGCAGAGCTGACTGCAGTGAACTAGTGAACTGTGTGCATTTGCAACCTCAGGATTGATTGAAAATGCAAAAGAAGTGACCATTACCAGCTGTACAGCGTTTGAGCAGCTCCTCATAAGCCACACATTTTTGCAGCCAGCACTAAATGACACCGTAGGTGGTGCAGAAAGTGACACCACTGGCCAGTGGATACCTGCAAGCGAGTGATGTAGAGTGATGAAGCACTCTGTGCCACGTGGCAATCCGGTGAATGTGTTTGCGTTTCGTGAGTGAGTGGAGAACGTTACCTGACGCTACGTGTAGGGCGAACACTAAAGTGCGCAAGAGTGATGTTACGGTATGTGAATGTTTCTCGTGGTTATGGCACAACACCACATTAGAAAAAAATAAAGAGAGAATGATATGGACACACTGTACAACATTGTATACTGTGTACAGTAGAAGAATACATCGGAGACTATCATTTTTTGTATCAGTGTGACAATGCACTCTTCAATAAAGCAGCATCTGCGAGGCAGTCGTTTGTGGACGATAACATTTCTGAAACGATCTGGCGTGCCCGGAGTCCTGACTTTAACCCAGTGGAACATCTTTGGAATGCGTTAGAATGTCGATTTCGCTTTAGAACTCAGCCTCCAACATCACTATCTTTTCTGATTTCGACTTTTGACGAAGAATGGGTTGCCAATCTTCTACAGACTTAAAAACACGTGACTGAAAGTGTCCCCAGTAGAGTTGAAGCCGTCATAAAGACGAAGAGTGGACTGATCCCGTCTTAATGTCTACCATTAGATGTCAAATACCCTCGAGTAGGCAGTGTACAGCCTGAAAATGCATTTAAACTGTTTGAGTCGTCTGCAGCTGTCACGTACGTAACCTGTCTTACTAGAGGTCAGTGGCACACTCTGATAGTTACTGAACAGGTATTCAGGAGAGGGTATGGATTATCAAATAAAAAGGAGTAGCATCTGTTGTGTTGGCAGAAGAGCCAACACAGTGTTAGTGGAGGAGGCCGAGATGCACGCGTTTTAGCTCACGCAGGCTGGCGTGGGAAGGGAAGGACTATACTGACGGGAGGTCTGGAACATGACAAGGAATTAGAATTCAGAAAGCGGACGTAATTAGTTGGATACTTAACTTTAATCCATTAATGATGAACGTCGCTCTTGACGGTACACGAGTAACAATATTATCTGTTTAGAAGACATAGTAACTGAATATGGCGCCTTGCTAGGTCGTAGCAAATGACGTAGCTGAAGGCTATGCTAAACTGTCGTCTCTGCAAATGAGAGCGTATGTAGACAGTGAACCATCGCTAGCAAAGTCGGCTGTACAACTGGGGCGAGTGCTAGGGAGTCTCTCTAGACCTGCCGTCTGGCGGCGCTCGGTCTGCAATCACTGACAGTGGCGGCCCGCGGGTCCGACGTATACTAACGGACCGCGGCCAATTTAAAGGCTAGCGCCTGGCAAGTGTGGTGTCTGGCGGTGACACCACAGGATCGTTTTAGCGATAGATGTACTGTTGTTCATAACTCCGTAACGAAGAAAGTTACAAGAAAGACAACCGTTCTGTTAATGCCCCTCTGGTAGCTAAGCAAAATTTGCTTGACACTTAATTTTTTATTTTGCTTCTGGACAAAAAATTATTTGGGGCTGTCGGGACAAACGTAACACCCTGTGTGGCAGTCTCCAACCTGTGTCACGCTCCTTATACTACCGACTGGAAACTGATTACCGTGGAATGAAATGCCGTTTGACGGCGTCACACAACCAAACGCATCTGGGCGGGGTCTCGGAAGTTGGGAAGTAAATTGCGGGAGGGCAGCAGAGTGGCGGTGGCCGCTGTGGCCGACGTGGAGGGAGCACTTGCTGTCGGAAAGGGGTCGAGGGCCCGCCTCTGACGTAATCAGATCCGATACGACCAGTGACAGCTGCCATTTTCAAATTACGCCTCCAGCCCGATAGCCGGGGCACGCTGGGTCGATGCCGGGCGACCGTCAGCATCAGGTTCCCGTCGCCTAGGAACACGAAGCATGCGTGCCTCGTCGACATGATGACGCCACTATGGACCACATGACTCTGTTCGACAAGTCAAACTCATTTTATTTCCAATACCTTTTCTCTAACTTTCGAGAGACGAAATTAAAAGCAAAGTGCAAAATTCCTCGAAACTTACAAATCTTTGACGAGAGGCGCTCATAAATTATTAACTGTAACCTTCGAAAAATAAAATGACGTATTAAATTTTTTGTTTGTTTGTAGACAGATGCCTACAGTGCAGATATAAGTTGCAGTTCCCTCGCCACAGAACCGCAGCACGCCGGTAGAGGAGCGAAATAAAACGGAGCAGGCCGCTGACACACGGGTGCATCGTGAGGTAATTATTTTTCTGCATTCGATCCGGGATACCGCAGCAAAATTCGATGTTTAGTTGGTGTAAGTGTAGGGAAACAGTGCATCATCTTACGATGCAGCTGTTAGATGATGCAGACACTTCCATTGCGGTCAAATAATTGAAAAAGTGGCATCTCTCTGTGAAAAATCTGAAATCAGAAGAGGAGGGGCCGGCACTCGAAAACCGACATCTCACACAGACAAGGATATAATGAAAATCAGTTTCCTAAGTTTTCGTTACATTGTGGACTTGGCAAAGATCTGTCCAGTGGTTTTCGCTCATATCCATTAAAAACACTGCTGAAATGTTGCAGCTGTGTCATTACAACTTCTTTTACAACTTTATCACGGCCGAGTGCTCACTGAAAAACTACCGGCCCGACATGAAGGAGCAAAGCAACCATTAGGTTCACCACCTCCGAACTACCATCGGGAAAGGTGATTCTGCGTATTTTTGGGACAACCGTGATGTGGTGTTAACAGGTTATGGTCGTACGGAACAAACCACCAGTATCTGCTGACGAAGTTACAGGAAGCAGTCAACACGAAACATCGCGGGAAGTTGTCCAAGACGGCATATTTGCTCAACATAACTCCGCAGCTCACTCTGTTTACTACGCATTCACACATTCTGCTTCTCTTAGTTATCAAATTCTATCTTACCTCTCGTGTTCTCCTTATGTCTCACGAAGTGCACCTCTATTTCCTCCGTCATTCCTACCTTGCAAAGGTCCCAGACGGAGGAGCAGTATTTATGTTTTGACTCTGTGATGGTTTTCTAAGTTACAGCTTCCGTGGATGGCGGTTTGACCGCATCTCGTGGTCGTGCGGTAGCGTTCTCGCTTCCCACGCCCGGGTTCCCGGGTTCGATTCCCGGCGGGGTCAGGGATTTTCTCTGCCTCGTGATGGCTGGGTGTTGTGTGCTGGCCTTAGGTTAGTTCGGTTTAAGTAGTTCTAAGTTCTAGGGGACTGATGACCATAGATGTTAAGTCCCATAGTGCTCAGAGCCATTTTTTTTTTTTGGATGGCGGTTTTTGCAGTGAATCTGAATCTAATATCTGCTATTTATCCAGTTATTTTTATATTATCTTGTCACTTTAAATCATTCTGTACGTAATTCAGAATTACAAGTCTATAAGCCGGCCGGTGTGGCCGAGCGGATCTACCTCCCGTACGCTTACAAGAGCCATTACTTACACACGAACGTATATTTTTTATTAATTTTGTTCCTCCCGATGTTTAAATATGTACAACGTCGATCTACCATTTTTACGAATGTTCCTTTCTCTATAAAACGTCTTTCATTTCAGACCAAAACTGTTGACATCGTATTCAAATAACTTGTATCATATGATGACCTTCGTTATACTACAATTCATAGTGTATTTTCTTTATACACCACCAGTTACGAAACAAAAAAGTGTATGCCGCTTAGGAGGAATACTGCTTTGACATCAGCGGATGCGTTTACCCCGAAACAACGGAGTAAATTTACACCGAAAGAAGTTTCATGCAGGCTCTTTATCATAACTTTGTAAATTAACAGTGCCGTCATAGGGTCCACTTCACTGTATCATTTATTTTTAAATACACTCCTGGAAATGGAAAAAAGAACACATTGACACCGGTGTGTCAGACCCACCATACTTGCTCCGGACACTGCGAGAGGGCTGTACAAGCAATGATCACACGCACGGCACAGCGGACACACCAGGAACCGCGGTGTTGGCCGTCGAATGGCGCTAGCTGCGCAGCATTTGTGCGCCGCCGCCGTCAGTGTCAGCCAGTTTGCCGTGGCATACGGAGCTCCATCGCAGTCTTTACACTGGTAGCATGCCGCGACAGCGTGGACGTGAACCGTATGTGCAGTTGACGGACTTTGAGCGAGGGCGTATAGTGGGCATGCGGGAGGCCGGGTGGACGTACCGCCGAATTGCTCAACACGTGGGGCGTGAGGTCTCCACAGTACATCGATGTTGTCGCAAGTGGTCGGCGGAAGGTGCACGTGCCCATCGACCTGGGACCGGACCGCAGCGACGCACGGATGCACGCCAAGACCGTAGGATCCTACGCAGTGCCGTAGGGGACCGCACCGCCACTTCCCAGCAAATTAGGGACATTGTTGCTCCTGGGGTATCGGCGAGGACCATTCGCAACCGTCTCCATGAAGCTGGGCTACAGTCCCGCACACCGTTAGGCCGTCTTCCGCTCACGCCCCAACATCGTGCAGTCCGCCTCCAGTGGTGTCGCGACAGGCGTGAATGGAGGGACGAATGGAGACGTGTCGTCTTCAGCGATGAGAGTCGCTTCTGCCTTGGTGCCAATGATGGTCATATGCGTGTTTGGCGCCGTGCAGGTGAGCGCCACAATCAGGACTGCATACGACCGAGGCACACAGGGCCAACACCCGGCATCATGGTGTGGGGAGCGATCTCCTACACTGGCCGTACACCACTTGTGATCGTCGAGGGGACACTGAATAGTGCACGGTACATCCAAACCGTCATCGAACCCATCGTTCTACCATTCCTAGACCGGCAAGGGAACTTGCTGTTCCAACAGGACAATGCACGTCCGCATGTATCCCGTGCCACCCAACGTGCTCTAGAAGGTGTAAGTCAACTACCCTGGCCAGCAAGATCTCCGGATCTGTCCCCCATTGAGCATGTTTGGGACTGGATGAAGCGGCAGCTCACGCGGTCTGCACGTCCAGCACGAACGCAGGTCCAACTGAGGCGCCAGGTGGAAATGGCATGGCAAGCCGTTCCCCAGGACTACATCCAGCATCTCTACGATCGTCTCCATGGGAGAATAGCAGCCTGCATTGCTGCGAAAGGTGGATATACACTGTACTAGTGCCGACATTGTGCATGCTCTGTTGCCTGTGTCTATGTGCCTGTGGTTCTGTCAGTGTGATCATGTGATGTATCTGACCCCAGGAATGTGTCAATAAAGTTTCCCCTTCCTGGGACAATGAATTCACAGTGTTCTTATTTCAATTTCCAGAAGTGTAGTTATCTAAAAGAGACAGAACATAGACTGAAAACTAGCAATAAATTTATATAACAGTATATTCAAAAAGGATGATTCAGGTAGAGGTGGCAATTGGTCATGTTTTCTTGTCTTTAATTCTCCCAAGATCTAACTTTCAGCCGGCCGGTGTGGCCGAGCGGTTCTAGGCGCATCAGTCTGGTACCGCGTGACCGCTACGGTCGAAGGTTCGATCCTGACTCGGGCATGGATGTGTGTGATGTCAGGTTAGTTAGGTTTAAGTAGTTCTAAGTTGTAGGGGACTGATGACCTCAGATGTTAAATCCCATAGTGCTCAGAGCGATTTGATCCATTTGAAGTAACTTTCAGGCTACAGCAAGGGCTCATCATCAGGTTGTGCTTGATGGATATTTTGATAGCTTATTATCCCAACAGAAAAATAAACATTTAAGGAGCATAAATGGCGACTGGTTGCTCTTTCTGCTAGAGAAAGCTACTGACTGCGCTGAGGAAATATTCAGCATTGACCAGAAAGAACAACAAACTTATTTCTTTCATACATATCTGTTGCTGAGCTACACGTGTTAAGTTTGTGATACGAACACTGTACCGCATCTCACGTTCGTATTAGTGTCTCAAGTTTTGGAGAAAACACCAGCTAATATAACAATGTTAAAAAATGTAAGGTAACAGTCAACACTAAACTGCACGTATATTTTTAATACTGACAGAGCTGGCATCAGTACTTTACGTATCTGTTGTTACGAAGATTACCCTCTATTTGTCATCACTGCTGCTTTTCTTAATTTTTGAACAACGAATGAGAAGCTTCTTATTCGCATGCTCTTCATCGTGTTTAGCATATGTCGTAGAGTGCTCACTGTTGTAAACTGAATACACCATTAAATATGCACAAAGACGAATAACAGCTTATGTTGCAAAATCTCTCGGACACTCATTTACATCTGGAACTACACTTACTGTGTGTGGCGGACACTTCCACGAAAACCATTATTTCCCACCTTTTCTGATTTCTCCGCATATGTTGTGTGCGCTGTGTAGGTCTCCATATGAAATTTTGCGATGACAGTTTTTTATTCCTTTTTTAATCTGATCTTTCCAAATATCCGTCAGTAGCTATTAGTAGGGAACTGAGAGTAACCTATCAAACGTAGTCGCTTAAAATCTCGGTGGAAGTCGCCAGCTTCCTAGTTGTCAACGTCAGACTAAGCTGTTACGGTTCAAGATCCTCAAATCGTTCCTGTGAATGCTATCTGTAGATACGAAGCTCGAAATCCTCCAAAAGAGTGTTGAGTACAGGTTAGACGATAAAAAATGTTAAGACAGACCTGACATGTCGATGGGTTCTAAATACAGGTTACTGACTAAAGACGCAATGCTTTGAAAAACAAAGAAGAGTCATCGCGAACTTGTGTGTCATTACAGTTCTTCATTTACTGCCCTTAAGATCCACAGCACAGTTAGAATATCTTAGCGCCTGGGGTTCTCTCTCTCTCTCTCTCTCTCTTTCTCTCTCTTTCTCTCTCTCTTGAAATTCCAGACGATGTTAAATCACAATGTAGACTGCTTTTAATCTCCTTAAAATAAGATTTTGAGTTAGTGTAGTACTATAAACTGGCAAACAGTGTTATATTTTTCATTGTAATCAAGCTGTTATTACGCAAGTTAGAAGAACTATCCTTAAGCTTTCAGAGCTTTTTGTTTTGTGTTCATAACAGGGGCATTAAGAACAGAAAGTTGCTAGGATGTTCCTGTGACGACGTTTCGTGCTTGAACATCTATGACACTATCATTTATTCTGACTGTGATAAAATTTTTAAGTAGACGAGGAAACGAATTTTGTTCCGTGTGAATTAATGACTTCATCTTTAACAGCAATTATTTACGGCAAATCTCACTGCGAAAAACAGAAATAATCAAATCTCACCTTTACTACAGAGGCAAAGAGACCCTGATGCATCACGTCTGCACGATGGTTTTGGTGTTTTTGCTGCTGCTCCTGTTTCTAGCGGTGACCGCACTCTTAACTCAGTGTCGATGTTGAGCGCCACCTGACGAGGCTCCTGACCACGTACAGCAAACCCTCGTTTCAGGAAAAAACATCTCCTCATTTAAAGTCTCCGAGTTGCCTACATTCCCCTCGTTTTGCACGGAGACCACTATTCGTTAACGTAAGTAAGTTAACAAGGAGACGCTGCAGGCGATTTTTTTTCCTGTGTTGTTGCAAGGCCAGTCCGTCGTACTTTGCTTATTACATCAGCCAGCAGGCCGCCCTGGAAGCAGAGAGAGATAGGAAGAGAGAGTGAGAGAGGTTGGAGGGAGGCGGGGAGGTAGAGGAAGGAGGCACGGAGGCGAAAAGGGAGAGAGTTAGAGAGTTGCATTGAAGACTGAACAGTATTCATAGGAGTCAGGGCAATCATAAGTTCTTTGAAATAAAAGGACTAGGTGGAAAGTTGTGCGAAAAAAGTTCGACCGATCTCCGAAGGGAAAAGTCTATATACAGCGCTATCAAAGAACGCCAAACACTTTTGATCATATGCGAAGTTGTGCAGAGGAGAAAAATTGACTGTCCAGGTAATTACTAACAAAACTGATGCCGAAATGGGCATAACAAAACTGTACAGTATCTAAAATTATGAACTTGCAGACGGTACTAAAGCTGCGCGCCTTTTCTACCGTCAACTACTACGAGGACGGATTAGATACAAATATTTTACTGTCAAAAAATCAGATCAAATGACGTTCTGTCAAATACTGCACGTACTACGCAGCACAAGAACCCATTACCAGCTGCTGTTTACTTCTTATCCTCCATATACAAGTCCCATGTGACTCTAAATGTGCGACAGATCTTTCATAAGCGACCAGCAGCATATCTAGAGACCTGTATCTTCCGTGTCAGTTTGCTATAAAGTTTTCGCTCACATTCTGTGCTAGAGTACGATTACTTCCCAAAAAGATGATCATATTTCCGACTTAATACGCATTTCCAATACAAAGATCATGTCAAAGTAAAGTACATCTACATCAGCTCGTACTCTCTATTCACGAGTTCCAGAAGGTTATAAATCAGAAAGATAAGATGCATGCACTGTTTCTTCATGAGAGAGAAGTTTTCGATGGATTTAGGCGGTATAGATTAATCAATAAAGTTGCGCAGTTATGAATTGTCCGATAATAAAAATTATGGGGGGTAATACTATTCACGACATTGATAAATGTTAGTAGCTTTGTATTTTTGTTTACCAATGAGTCTATCATTTTTACAGGAACCCCTCGTGATAAAAATGGGAACATTCAGGAGATTTCACAGAAGCGTTTCTGTCGTTGACTCACAGCTCTTCTTAGATACGAGGAAATAATAAACAATAAATTTTCTTGAAACTTGCTGGCAGATTAAAACTGCGTGCCAGACCGATACTCGAACTCGGGACCTTTGCCTTTCGCGGGCACTCTACTGGTAGAGCACTTGCCCGCGAAAGGCAAAGGTCCCGAGTTCGAGTCTCGGTCCGGCACACAGTTTTAATCTGCCAGGAAGTTTCATATCAGCGCACGCTCCGCCGCAGAGTGAAAATCTCATTCTGGAAACATCCCCCAGGCTGTGGCTAAGCCATGTCTCCGCAATATCTTTTCTTTCAGGAGTGCTAGTTCTGGAAGGTTCGCAGGACAGCTTCTGTAAAGTTTAGAAGGTAGGAGATGAGGTACTGGCGGAAGTAAAGCTGTGAGGACGGGGCGTGAGTCGTGCTTGGGTGGCTCAGTTGGTAGAGCACTTGCCTGGGAAAGGCAAAGGTCCCGAGTTCTAGTCTCCGTCCGGCACACAGTTTTAATCTGCCAGGAAGTTTCATATCAGCGCACACTCCGCTGCAGAGTAAAAATCTCATTCTGGAAACATCCCCCATGCTGTGGCTAAGCCATGTCTCCGCAATATCCTTTCTTTCAGGAGTGCTGGTTCTGCAAGGTTCGCAGGAGAACTTCTGTAAGGTTTGGAAGGTAGGAGACGTGGTACTGGCGGAAGTAAAGTTGTGAGGACGGGGCGTGAGTCGTGCTTGGGTAGGTCAGTTGATAGAACACTTGCACCCCGCATGGCCTGAATCCATGCCCTAATTCAGTTGGTAAAGGTTCCAAAAAGCCGCTGCAGCCTCTCCTGAGACAAGGTTGCGGGCAGGTTAGTGTTTACCGATCCTTCTATGACGCTATCATACCGTAACCTCGAAACGTATATTGCCTTTTCGATGCAACGATGACGATACGACCTTGAATTTGTTTCGGGAAACCACGGAAAGAAGATTTATACGAGATACTTTTCATCACACGCGTGATACTTGCTGGATAATATGTAAATCTAAAACAGGTGATTCTAGGAAATCAGTGAAAACGCACACTGAATATACGAATCTCGCCAATGGTCAAATAAACGTGGCTTTTAGGCAGTTTACCACCCTTAACATTGCGAAAACTGTCCCATGTATCGGAATCTATTTCGAATCCGTTACAGGTGACAAAATTGAAGCCAAATATCACTGAGACTTGTACTGAGTATCCTGCACAGTCTTTGTACGTTGCAGTTTCCTCTCGATGAGCGGCATAATTCTCAAGCGCCTTGCGCGTCTAGAAGTATTTTGGAATATACGTATCCGATACTGACCTAATTGCTGCTTATAACGTTGAGACAGCTCATGCTGGAACGTATCTGTACATTAAGACGTTCTGCGCTTCTGTTTGGAAAAGTACTAGAGGAATCTCTGTTGGATCTCTTTTCACGATTGAAACATTTTTGACTGTAAGGTTACTTGATCGAAATGCCGAAATACACTTGAGTGTTTAGTTCAATTAGTTACACGTTGCATGGCACACAGCTGCGCTGTATAACACTAGAATACGTTTCTGGGTTGCGTTAGATATCTGCTTGTGAGTGCATGTAATAAAAATAAGGAGAAAAGAGACTCTTTTTAAACATTATTCTTTAACGTTCTTAGCGATTGCTTTGAACAACGTTGCAGAATAAGAATTATGCAAATTAGAAGTGGGGAGGGGAGAAAGGGAAGGAAAGGAAAGGAACTAATGATATCAGTTGAATCAGGATTTCATGCGGAATCAGCGGCGACGAGTAAAAATGTGTACCACACTGGGATTCGAACCCGGGGATCCCCCACGTACTAGGCAGCTGCGTTAACCACTACACCATCACGACACAGTGTGCATCGCATATGCGTGGACTGCCTCGGCGCGCTTTCTGGGCGACCCACGTTCCGACCTGCCGCCAGTCCCTGTCCGTGTCTTCCACGCTCGCTTATTTCAGATTGCTGCTGGAGGTCGAACGTAATCGCACATTCGCACTGAGGGTTATGGATTCAAGGTCCATCGAGGCGAACCGATTACATCAATGCGTGGTGTCTGTTCTTTCGGACCCGCCCGAAAGAACAGACACCACGCATTCATATAAAAAGAGTATGTATTGACATAGGATGACATAAATGTTATCTGTAACGTGTACAAGCAAAACCACTGTGCTGAGCGTGCAACAAGTTAAATTACACCATTATTGCTATGAAAACAACTATTTTGAAATTTAGAAAAGTGAACTGAAGTGCAAAGAAAACGATTGCAGCAAACGAAAAAGAAGGATCGTAAAAGCCGAAAAATCGGAAAAGGTCAACATCCAAACATTTTCTATTTCTCTTTTTTTCCGCCTTCAGTTTCCTATATCACGAGAGAAAAAACGGTGGACTTCATAAAATGGAAAAAAACAGAGAAAAACACCAGTTACAACATGATGTGTAAATAAAAGCGCTAAACATTCTTAAACTGTAGTAAGGTTAATGGGAAGAAAGTGGCCAAGTGGAAGTAAGACTGAGAATTCAGATCCTCAGCGATTTTTACCTGTTATCGATATCAATACCGACAGGATTTGGTCCCGGGAATTCCAAGACCATATCTAACTCACTATAGTAGTTCCCCAGACTACTCCGGACACACAAAAGGAAGAGATATTTTTATGTGATATAATTACAAGTTGACAAGTTTTTAATTTTTTACTTTACTTGTACTGTGAAACCCTGCTTCTTGCCGAATTTCATGATTCTAGGTCAACGGGAAGTCCCCTTTAGGTTTTGATGGGTCAGTTTACGAGTATCAATATACGTAACATAAATGACGGAATCTTTCAAATGCATTGACTTACAACATTAATTTTTTTTATACCGCCAGGGAACCATAGATTTTAGCACGTCACATAAATTTGAACTTGATAAGCCATCGTGTTCCACAAAAGAAGGGGTCTTAAATAACGGCAGACAGACAAATAAAAAATGCCAAATTTTTTCTCGTGTGGTATAATTACAAATTAACAATTTTCGGATTTTTTCTCTTACCTGTAGTGTGAAAATTTGCTTTTTATCCAATTTCATGATTCTAGATCAACATGAAGCACTCTATACGGTTGGATGAGGGGGTTTCAGAATATGAAAGTATGTGACATAAATACCCTTATCTTTTGACTGAAATGACTTACAAGGGAACCTCCCCATCGCACCCCCCTCAGATTTAGTTATAAGTTGGCACAGTGGATAGGCCTTGAAAAACTGAATCCAGATCAATCGAGAAAACAGGAAGAAGTTGTGTAGAACTATGAAAAAATAAGCAAAATATACAAACTGAGTAGTCAATGCGCAGCATAGGCAACATCAAGGACAATTTGAGCTGTAGAGCGCCGTGGTCCCGTGGTTGGCGTGAGCGTCTGCGGAACGAAACGTCTTTTGTTCAAGTCGTCCATCGACTAAAAAGTTTAATTTTTTATTTTCAGACAGTTATTATATGTCCGACCGTCCGTCCGATGGGAGGTAACTGCGCCGTAGTATGGGGACGCCACACCTAAACAAACATCGAAACACACGACGTCAGTCGACTACAGCGCACGGAAGAGAGAGTATTCCTGCTAACGAGGCTCCCTGGCTGGCAGTTGACTGTTCACTACTTTGGACGAGAGTGCATCAAATACGTGAGATGTATTCAATGGGCAATATGAATCCAGCAAATATAGCTCGCGACTTCAATAACAATCGCACGGTTTTGCGGTGCGGTTGCAAAACACAGGCGCTAAACTTATTACACTGAACAGTGACGTCAGTGAACGAACGGACAGATCATAACTTCGCGAAAATAAAAAAAGTAAAATTTTCACTCGGGGGAAGACTTGAACCAAGGACCTCTAGTTACACAGCAGCTCACGCTAACCACGGGGCCACGGCGCTCCTGCGCTCGCATTGTCCTTGATGTTACATATCTTGCACATGGACTACTCAGTTCGTATATTTTGCTTACTTTTTTCATAGTTCCACACAACTTCTTCTTGTTTTCTCGATTGATCTGTGTTCAGTTTTTCAAGGCCTATCCACTGTGCCAACTTACAACTAAATCTGAGGGGGGTGCGATGGGGAGGTTCCCTTGTTAGAAGTAAAAGTTGTACGCCTCCAAGGGACGATAGACCTTAACATATGACATGAAGCTGAACTTGATGCGTCTACCCGTTACAGTTATCAACAGTCGGACAGACGGACAAAAGCACAACGAAGCGATCCTTAAAGTGTTTCGTTTTTACATATCGAGGCACGCAACCATATGAAACACAATAACTAATATTTAACATACTGTTTCGAGGTGATAATTAACACTTTAGAATTATTCCCCTTAAATTAATGTGGAAAGAGCATTTTCAATGAATAGACAATAAGAGAATAGAAAGAGGCTCCTGAAGTAAAAATCAACAGGATGACGAAATGTGGGAAAGTCCTTCAGCAAATGGTAGGACAATCTCCCTTGTAGAAGGCACGGACACTCCTAAGACATAAAGATTACGGTGATGACAGTACTGGTGATGATGAGTAAAGACAGGTGTTTACATTGCTAAGAAGTGTACAACTCGCCACGCGATTGGTTCTGACACCTGCGCGACTGACGGAAGTTCGCTTTAAAACCTCAGCCATCGTCTGCAGCGTTGTTTGCCCGTCCCCGTCATAGCAAGTAGTCTTTTTGTTTTCCTGTCTGCAATCGAGACTGCCCCACCGCCCCCACCACTTGCATGACCTTTGCGTCGTCCCGCGCTTAACGACCTTTACTCACACCTACGTCACTGGCCGTTACTCCGGAGACGGTCATCTCCGCGTCGCGCGTAAACTGAGAGACGTGCTTTCCGATGGCTCGTTCAAGTTTTTCCAAGACACGAATCAGCAGAGGACAGCTGCCTGAAGTGCCGCCCGTTACAGCTCTCCATTCCCGCCGTGACATAAACACCAAAGGTAAATGGCGTCAACCAACGCAGAACGGCTAATGGCTGAAACAGTCCATCGTACACAATACGCTCTCCAAGATTAAAGCTCCTCCATTTCGATTACAGCTGATTCATCATGATGGTATGTAAAAGCAGAGTGGTCTATCAGAGAAAGCACTACGAAACCCCATGCACTTACTTACACAGGGCACCTAATGAAGGCAGTGCGATGGTGCTGGGGACACATGTCGAGAAAAGGACACAGTTATTCTATACACAGGGGGTTTCAGGACAAATAGTCAATGTCTTAGGAGTTAGCAGAACAGACTAATGCTAATAAAGCATTCCCTATAACATGTATCAAATTTTTATCCTCGTTTAGGCTTTGCCTCACTTCCCTAAATTACTTACGGTAAATTTTGGGGAAATTTCATTTTAAGAAAGCGCGTCTGTAGTGATCTCGTCGCAGAGTTACTTTTCACGTAAAATTAAATCCTATTAAATCCGCGGCAGAGACCGAAGTAGAAGAGGAAAAATAACTTGAGTTTAGTCTTCCCCGGAGTCTACCACTAACGAAGATCTCCCGGATTTCCAGCTGTGTGGAAATTCAATACTGTGACGTTTCGACTAATGTCGTAATCATCATCTTTGTCAGAAGAAAACACTCGTCAGAACTTCCTTCTGTCTCAGCATTATCACGCGACAGGAAACGAGAAAGCTCTCTCTCTCTCTCTCTCTCTCTCTTTTTTTTTTTTTTTTTTTTTTTTTTTTAAGTGAAGGTGAGAGGCGATATTGTGAAAACGTTCTGTTTCTCTAACACTGTCGTTAAACGTTCATAGGGCTACTGATTCAAAGGAACTCTAACGCCTTTCACCAAGTAGTCACAAATGATATCAAGGACTTGTACAAAAGAGAGCAATTTTGAATTGTTACGTTAACCATACACAACATTTTTAACGCTGTTCATCTTTATTAAGCTGACTCTTGGTTCTCTGAAAACGGAACTTCTCTAGAAAAATTCTAGTTGCACCCAAAGTGCAGTCCCAGTACGAATGATGCGCATTTCTCTGGGGTTCGTTTCCACATTGTTTGTAACAGGCCTTCAATCGTCCATTTTATTTATTGAGAGCAGCGTAAAAAACAATGGCATGTTACCGTGCCAGCGATCTCGTGCCTCCCGATTTTTATTCATTCCAGTAAATTCTCGTTAGAGATAATGGTCGATAAGTCAGCAGTAATAAAATGTCGTTTTTCAACATTAAACGGTGACACTGTCCCTAGTGTTTGCAGTTGCACTTTGATGTTTCATCCCACGCGCACGACAAAGCGCAGTGTATCAATACGAGTTGTACATCATGAATTTGTATTTTACAATATGGTGTCTTCGCCGTAGGCGACAAGATTGTAGCAGTTGTTCAACTTTCCAAAATGATCTCTTAAAAGAGATTAAAAACTCATTTCACTAGATATTTTGATGTAGAATTGAGTTTTAATTTCTTATAGGGAATTATGTATCGTATACGATCATCAAAGGAGACCATTCAGTACCAGGTGAGAAGACTTTCATGTTGTCTGTTGTAGAAGACTGATTCCACGGGATACGAGAGACGTGCATTATTAGACCAGCAAAGGGGACAAAGGGGTACTACTACATATTCCAGGGATTTACGAGGTCTTCTAAATCAGCTCTGCAGTTGAGTTAATATTTGTGCACTTGTTGAGGTTAAGACATACATTCTAGAATCGTATTATGAGGTTAACATGAGGTTATATATACACGCGTTTAAAGCAGACTGCAGTTTTCCTAAGGATGTTCAAACGAATAAATAAACTTCCCATGAATGACCAATAGCACGTTCTGCTTGAAGGAGCACTTTTATAACGAGCATGTTTGAGCATTATTAAAAAAAATGGTAAATGGCTCTGAGCACTAAGGGACTTAACATCTATGGTCATCAGTCCCCTACAACTTAGAACTACTTAAACCTAACTAACCTAAGGACATCACACAACACCCAGTCATCCCGCCGGGAATCGAACCCGGGAACCCGGGCGCGGGAAGCGAGAACGCTACCGCACGAAGCATTATTAAATTTCAGCCTAGCAAAGTCATACGTTTTAGGAGACAGAAAATGTAAAGTTTAAGCAAATGACCGCAGATCAGGACCATACCTTACATCCGGTTTGCTTACGTGGATATCGACATTCTGTGTTGCTTTCTCGAGCAAACAACAAACATTTGACACTAAAGAATTTTTTTAACGTTTCAGCATTATCTTCTTTAATGATCCTATTTGAGAAGTACACCAATAACTTCCTTGTCCGTTTGTATTCTCTTTTCATTTCCCCGAACCTTCAGCTCTAACATTTTTTTATTCTTTTCTGTGCACTCATTAATTTCTTCTCCATCAGTTTCCTTTTTCGTGGTGACGGATATCCTACGTCACGCTCATCACAAGTTGATGAACAACTGTTACGACACACTTACAAAGTTTTATCAGCGACACCTTTACGAACAGAGAGGCTTTCTTGAGGTGGCCATTTTCTGAAAATGCAGTAGATATGAGGGAAATGCTGGGCCACCTTTACGAACAGTGAGGCTTTCTTGAGGTGGCCATTTTCTGAAAATGCAGTAGATATGAGGGAAATGCTGGGGGAACAGCTCTCGAAGTCGCCTCACCTGTTGAATCCATTCTTTCTTCACGAAAGTGGTGGGAACAAGCAAATGAGACATTTGTGGATGACCAGTTCTGCTTGCAAATAATTTCACCCAGGCAATCCTTCAGACTTTTCCTTTTTGAAAATCTGAAATATCCTAATAACTGCGAGATAAGAAACAATAATAATATAACTAACAGCAATATGACTGTGGCATTGGTTAAAAACACACCATTGAGCTACATCTGTTAATATCAGATTCTTTAAAACCCTTAAATTATACGTAAACCACTTAAACACTGCTGGTGCTTCAGGTAACACAAACTGTAATGTAATTATTTAGGGTTACATACGGTATAAAATCAAATATACGTAAGGTGTTTCTACTTACGCATTAACTGAGACATGTGTTTTTCTTGTATCTTCTGTCCGATGTATGAAAAATTACATCAAAACATGAAGCATGAATTGACCATTAGGTCAAAACTCTAAATGGAACTTACTTACATCAATTTAACCCACAAGTTTTCAGCAGTTTATGTACTAATTGCAGTGACTTTTTATTATTCTGCCTCACTTAACGGTATCAGACATTTATGTTGGTAGAGCCATATGAAACATATTTCTCTACCATGTCTTCTTGCTTATAGTTGTTCTAAAAGAGTGAAGAAATGTATTTTGTCCGTCATTTCTGTTTTAACTATCACACTGGCATGATAGTAGTCTTTTTTAATTTACCATTGAACAAAAAGTTTCTGCAATCAGTATCTGTTCGCATATTGCTATAATAGAACACGATCTAGATTAAAAACATTAATATGGCAGCGTAATACTTAATATAGCGATAGTAAACAAAATAAGGGTCAAATGGCTCTGAGTACTATGGGACTTAAAATCTGAGGTCATCAGTCCCCTAGAACTTAGAACTACTTAAGCTAACTAACCTAAGGACATCAAACACATCCAGGCCCGAGACATGATTCGAACCTGCGATCGTAGCTGTCGCGCGGTTCCAGACTGAAGCGCCTAGAACCGCTCGGTCACACCGGCCGGCAAACAAAATAAGGTTTAACAAGTTAAGTACAACGGTAAACAAGATAGCAGCACTTAAAAATACGAAAAATTAAATAAAGTATGCTACATGTGACGCTGTCAGAGGGAAATAGCTGATAGCGTTATGTGAAGCAAAGTAATAAAAAGGATCACTAAAGTTATCGCATAAAGTTCAGAAAGGAGGGTACAATAAAAATTAAATTACCTGTGTGTAGCACAAAACAGAAGCTTTCTCCAGTTTTTTCCGTACCGAGATGTACGTGGAATGACATGGAATCTCTGTCATCCGTTCACGATCTCTTACTGGGGAACGATACGCGAATCTATTGCTCGACCGACTACCGCCGTTTGTTAGTGTACGACACATACTCCAGTCAATCTGCACCTGTCTCTGTCGACTCAGAACCAGTACTGTTCGATGGACAGTTAAGTGACATAAGGGCGGTTTTGTGGCCACCAAGTCAAATAACTGCAGACGTAGACGTAGTGAGCACGTGTGACACCTTGTCGACCGAAACGTGCGCTCACTGCCCACATCTCAGATTAATCTCATTGGGCGATCGCAGCCATCGCCTGCATTCGGAAACCGACCGTTAGGAATTGGCAGCTCCACAATTTCAATCTCATTAAGTTATGGGGTATGGCTAAGGAGTCGTGCTTCAGTGTAGTCTTCCAAAGCTTTCTGGACCTCTCGGTGTTCTTTCAACGATACATCCCCGTCGCCATCATGCCGAAAGAGGCACAAGCCACAACTGCACACGTGGTTTAATGTTAATACGTCATTAGACCGTATCCAAACGACACAGTATGTCCCAGTTCCTTTAGGACACCGGCTATGACAAATATTCCACGGCTAATGTTCACAAAATCACTGTATTTATTCAAAATCGTCTCCCCGTGAAGTGAAACACGGCTGAACTCGTTCTAAAAGTGTTTTGAAACAGTCACTCTAGTCCTTTTTGGGGTTGCATTTAGCACTACAGTACAGTTTTCTTGGACGTCCTTGACTCGTCATGACGCTGTCCTTTCATCGCCAGCTTCAATTTGGGGAGCAACCAGAAGTCCGCTAGGGTCGTATCCGACTAATACAGTGGATGATTCAGGACTGTGACTCATGTGTTGACCAAACCCTCGTGCACAGGCTTCTCTTCTTGGGCTGGATGTCGTCTTGGAGGAACAACCAGGAACCTGCCTCTCGGTATTCGGGTCGAATTCGACGAATTCTCGCCCACAATCGGTGGAGGATTCAAAAAAGTCACTCTGCCTCACTGCTCCACTGCCATTTCCCTACTAGTGTCCGACACAGTATGTCCCAACTGCGCGGCCCCTCCCGCCGGAGGTTCGAGTCCTCCCTCGGGCATTGTGTTTGTGTTTGTGTGTGTGTGTTGTTCATAACATAAGTTAGTTTAAGTAGTGTGTAAGGCCAGGGTCCGATGATCTGAGCAGTTTGGTCCCTTAGGAATTCAGGCACATTTGAACATTTTGAACATCTTACTAGTGTCGCACAAGTACCGATACTTTCGCGGCCAGGATGCCTCCTGCGCTTTGACTTTCCTACACAGATGGTGTTTTTTTTTTTTTTTTTTTTTTTTTTTTTTTTTTTTTAACTTCAAGCATCGTAACGCTGCAACTCGCCACGAGATAGCACTGCAGTTTGGAATTTCACACTAGCAGTCGTCACAGAACTGGGACACAGTGTGTACGCTCCTAAGCCTTTGTTTTCGGTGCGAAACATGCGATATTGAAATTCTTTTGTTCTTGGGAGAAAACTGGAAAACTTTGGAAAGACTGGATAGTGTGACCACAGTATGCTCAGTGCTATGTATAGACAGCGCACGTGTGCCATTTTGGAGGCTTGCTAAGCGAAGCCGTAGCAACGGTCGGTGAACGCGGCGGGCCTGTACGAGGTCCGCAGCTATTGTGTAGCGTCGACTTTCTGGTGGCGGATTATATTGTGGCGCGGGGCTGGCCGGACGGGACGGATTTTATTTATCGCAGCTTTCTTCTCGGAGCGCCTCCAGACTCCGCGGATCGAAATCACTGGCAGCGAACAATGAGATGGGGTGCAGCAGTGTTCGCTGCGGGGACTACGGCATGCGCGCGCAGCGAACGGACTTCGAGTCTGCCGTATACGTTGAATGAACTATGACTAGCTGTCGATAGTAGTCGCGTTGCTTCTTTGATTCCTGACGTGTCTGGCCTATTTTATGGAATATTTTATTTCGTCTTAACGTTGTGTGCGTTTCTTTCGTTTTCAACATTACTGTATGCTCATTGACCTGAACAGCGAATGTGCAAGATTCTGCATTTGAAGTATGTCACCATTAAGTATGCCATTGAAATACATTACATTGAACAACATATTTGCGCTTTAAAACTCATAAGTACGTAAACATATGGTAATTCGTCCTACATGTACGTCTATACTCCGCAGGTAATCTGATGGTGTGTGATGGAATGTACTTTGTGTGCCAGTCACACCTCCAGGAAACTTGTTACAATCACGAATATTGCGCAGAAAGAATAGCTGTTCGTAAGAACCCTTATGAGCTCGAATCACTCTATTTTTACTTTCATGTTCTATTCAAAGCATTTATGTATAAGGAAATGCTTTTGCACTAATTATTGTTTTCCTCGTGGCGATACAAGTTACACGATGAGCTGGTTTCTGTGTTTTGTTATTATCAAGTGTACCTCTGAAGATGGCATAATAGGTACAATATTGTTCCTTGCATCTATATTAGTCTATGTCTACATATGGCACCTTATGCTTACGTCTTAGATGGTATGACGTGGTCCATATGGCATATTGGAACATAAATGTCGGCTGTCTTTTTCTTATGACATGACCATCTTC
Organism: Schistocerca piceifrons; assembly: GCF_021461385.2. Classification (NCBI taxonomy): domain Eukaryota; kingdom Metazoa; phylum Arthropoda; class Insecta; order Orthoptera; family Acrididae; genus Schistocerca; species Schistocerca piceifrons. Next base: position 2,074,717 of record NC_060144.1, on the reverse strand, counting down.
TTTATTTGTTTACTTTTTATTTGCGTAGTCTTGTAAAGTTATTTTTGACAGCTTCGGCTACAGCGATGCTATATGTTTACAGTGGAATTTCTGTTTCGTGGAAAGTCAGTGGCTACATTTAACTACACAGGCCAACGATGGAATAACTTTTTGCTGAAAATACCTTATTCTTATGTTTTTTAGGGTGGGAAATCCAAATATGATTCTTAAAAAACTGTATCACCCACCATTTCTTCACATTTTACAGTTAAATTTATTAAATTAAGAGATTTTTCAAGCAATTTAGCATATTTTATAAAGTTAAAATAACTTAAAAAGGAGGTGTAATGAATGTAGATGACGTTGGTAGCACTGCTGAAAAACATTTGCTGGCAAAACAAGGTCGGTTCTATTTTTGTGTTAACAGATGGTGTCAGCGTAACCTCACTCTCCCGTTTCCTGTACATGTCCTCAGTACAATGTCTAATCGTGGTTGTAAAAACACTGTTGACAGTTTTTCTTATATTTGTGGTGAATTTGTGATTAAAAACACAAAATAAACATTACAAACTTAGTGAAAAAGGTATATCTATCATACTTTGGATCTAAACTTGGTGGTCAAGATAAATCTTGGGTGCCACATAAAGTATGTTATGTGTGAGCTGAAGATCTGAGAAAATTGTCCAAAAATGAGAAAAAAAGCCTTTAGATTTGCTGTTCCTATGATTTGGAGGGTGCCAAGAAATCATTCCAATGATTGCTTCTTTTGCAGTGTTGATATTACTGTTCATAATTCGAAAAACAAGAAGGTAATAAGCTACCCTAACTTTCCGTCCACCATCTGACCAGTAGGGCATGCTGTAGATTTGCTGGTTGCTGAACCACCAGATGATTCAAATTCTCTCTCAACAGAAGTATTTTCGATGTACAGTATGATTTAGATGAACCGGATGATGATGAATTCCATTGAAACACAGAACGTCTAGAGCCCAAATTGTTTACTCAGACCGAGCTTAACGATTTGGTTAGGGATCTGGGTTTAACGAAAGAAAAAGCTGAATTTCTAGGTTCTAGATTAAAGGAAAAGAACTTGTTGGCAGTTGGAACCAGCATACAGATGTATAGAAAGAGAGAGCAGCAATTTTCCAAGCTTTTTCAACAAGAAGGTGATTTAGTGTACTGCTCAAACAATTGATTCATCCAAAAATAGTTTAAAGGCTGTTTTATCACACAATGGTAACAGGTATACATCTAAAAGAAGGCGTCTTTGTCGGACCTGACTCTATAAAATTGATGTTTGATGTTATCTTTGAATCCACAATGACCTTAAATGAGAAAGAGGCATGGGTATCATTCAAGCAAGTCGTTGCAAAGTTCTTAGGACATGAAAAAGACCCATAACAGGTTTCTGTTATAGCTACAATGTTAAAGAAGTTTAAAACATTAGGATCTTTAATGAGCTTGAAAGTTCACTTTTTGAACAGTCTCCTTGATTACTTCCCACACAATATGGGAGATGTTAGTGAGGAGCAAGGAGAGCGTTTTCACCACGGTATTAAAGTGATGGAAAAACCCTACCAAGGCCGCTGGAACACCAACATGATGGGGAACCACTGTTGGTCACTTCACCGAGAAGTTCAGCAAGCGACTCATCGTAGAAAAAGCTACACAAGAAGGTTCAAAGAAAAAAGAGAAGGAAAATACAAACCAATTGCAGCTGACAAGTGAAACCTCTATTAACACATATCATTGTTTTAAGTATCTTACTGTAAATACAAATCATGTTTATGTCGTAAGAAAGCGTTTCATTACTTTCCCCATTTACCGTATAGCATAGGATTTTTATACTACATGATAAAAAGCATATTGCTCGAAAACTATATGTGATACAAGAAAACTAAGGCTAGATTTGGATTCAGCTTATAATAATCTGTAAACATCAGCTATCAAAGTAAAAAAAATGTTTTTCAAAAAAAATTTTCGTTGGTCTGTGTTATTTTTTATGTAAATGATAAGTGTTCTATTGTTTTGTGTTTATCGCGAAAATTTACCCTTTTTCTTCTATAAAGTTAAAAAATTTGAGATATCTTTTTATGTTTTAAATCTCTTTCTCATACAGAAAAATACCCAGAAGACATCCTCCAAGATCAAACAGATTTTAAACAGAAAAAGATACCACGAAAATTTAATTTCCATTATAAATGAACAAGGCTAAATTGAAACTTCCTGGCAAATTAAAACTGTGTGCCCGACCGAGACTCGAACTCGGGACCTTTGCCTTTCGCGGGCAAGTGCTCTACCATCCTTTTTTTTTTATTGAACAAACTAAAAGTACATATATATTCACTATGCAAGAGTTCTTCAAGGTACCATTTAAACATATGCAAATGACTTAGTTAAACAAAGAAATAAGAAAAAAAGAAAAAAATATTAAAAAAACATTAAATACAACAAATTATAACATATTCTGTCTTCTTCCTTTTTTTTATTTGTTTTTTGGTCGATGCATAAGAACGTAGATAAGGGTGTTGCATCATGTTACAGGTAGGCATGGCACACCCCAACTTTGAAAGGGGGGTCGAGGAAGACGCTGCGGAGATAACCGGCAAAAGTTGGTCGGTAAGATGGTTTTCGGGTGAGGGTGCTATGCGCGGTCACAACTTTGTACCAGAAGTCAAGGACTGTATGCGGACCACTCTGAAAGAGGTATTCTAAAGCCTGTCCTCGAAACCAGATTAGAGTATGGTGCTTAGCAAGAGGGTAGTGAAATGTCTGGGGCAACAACAGGAAATCCGGGATTACCGTCGTTGGCGGGGCACGGAGGTAAAAGCCCACGATTCGTTGGATGAGGATCCATTCGTTTTGTTCCAGGGGGCACGTAAGATGGTGCTCGTCGGTGTCTTCGAGCTGACAGTCAGGGCGGAGTGGGGAGGTGGCCAGTCCTATGCGATAAAGTCGACTATTAGTCGGGAATTTTCCATAGACTAAAACGTACCAGAGTGCAGACACAGACGATGGTAAAAAGGGTGCATGCACCGTTCGCCAGTTAATGTCAGGATGCTGTAGCACCATGTGGTCGCAAGGGTTGGACAGCATAAACAAACGATAATAATCTTTAGTACGGGGAGGACGGGTGACTGGAAGATTTGTCCGAACGTAGCTGAGTTCTGTGAAACAATTGGCGACGTGGTGCAATAATGGAGAAATAGGTGCCACATCGATCGGTGGATCGAGAGAAGCTGGTCGGAGGATATCTAAGAGACTGCGTGTTAAGGACGGGACCGGCCCCTGCCAGTGCCGCAACAGAGTGTGGACAGAGAGTGCAGAAGATCGCGCCCGCACGTTGACGAGACCGAGGCCACCTTTTGCAGGAGGCAGTGTTAGAGTGTTGTAGCGGATTTTGAAAAGTGCCCCTGCTGACACGAAAGATCCAAAGGCTGATTAGATGCGGCAGCCAAGGAATAACGGCATTGGGAGGATCTGTGCGACGTGTACCAGTTTAGGGGCGACGTACACGTTGACATAGGACACACGTTGGAGTTGGTTTAAGTTACGGTGTACTTGACCGCGGACATGGCGCCGAATCAACTGCAAAAGCCGCCGGTAAGCCAGGGCCACTGTGCGGTGTGTGGAGCTCGTAAATTCGATACCCAAGTAACGAAGGTACTGACAGGGAGTGGGGTTGGCACCATAGCCGGGAGGCCGCGCCCAATGTGCATCATAATCGATTTACGGACATTAAGAATGCTACCAGAAAGAGGTCCATACTGGTGGATCCATTAAACGGCGTCATTGAGTTCCGTGGAGGAGCAGGTGAGAAAGAGGAGGTCGTCCGCATAAGACCTGCAGTGAAAGGTGTAGTCACGCAAAGTGAGGCCCTGCAGTCTAGTAAAGTAGACATAGGGCATCCTTGACGCACAGAGCGGCGTATAGGAATCGGTCCTGCAAGCCTGCCATTGACTTGTACCATCGAGAACGCGGGAAGTAGTAACCGGCGCAATGGCATCGACAAAAAGTAATGGGAACCCCATACGTGTCGCCATCATGAGGAGGAATGTGTGCCGAACGCGATCAAAGGCACTCTTGAAATCGACGGATACTAGTGCTGCACGAAGGGAAGGAAACATACATCTCAAAAAATATACTTCATTCTGCCTCCTCCCACCTTGCCATCTGAGCTACCGAAGCACGACTCACGCCCGGTCCTCACAGTTGTACTTCTGCCAGGATCTCGCCTCCTACCTTTACAGAAGCTCTCCTGCGAACCTTGCAGAACTGACACTCCTGAAAGAAATGATACTGCGGAGACATGGCTTAGCCACAGCCTGGGGGATGTTTCATTCTGGAAGGCTAAATTATCCAGATAAACACAAGAGAATAGAAAAGTTACCACTAAGCAAAATTAAAATAATATATCTGAAACACAAGCTCTGAAAAGTAAACGTAATAACCATGGAAGGAAAAAGGAAATGAAGATGGCACCATAGACGTAACGCTGTACCTGGTTTCGAAGCCAGAAGGGACGGAGCCTGCCGCCATCTTAAATGCAAAACATTAGCAGAGTAACAATTACTTCTCATTCATTATTTATTTCGTGTGCAACGAACAGCTCTTCTAAATACTAAAAATTACAGTGTTTACATGAATAACATAGTATTAGGAAGGATATTTTGAACGTTTTTCTGTTATTGAAAGCGTATTTGCTCTAGTAATATGACACATTTGGCCTCTTAAAAGAAATTTGTCTTTTCTTGATATATTTCGAATAACGAAGGAGAGAATGTTATGATGTGAAAAGCATGCTGCCATAATCAATATCATTCCAGTTTTGGTGAATTTGTATCGATAGCAAATGAAGTTGAAACTTCGAAACAAATGCTTGTTTGCTTAGTGGTACTGTCTTCTTGGTCGTTACATTGTCAGGTTTCAGCTCGTACGCACAACATTTTTAATGTTCACGTTTGCATGAAGCGTACGTGTGAGTTCTTTGTTAGCCCATAAACGTGTGCAACAAGACATGCTATCGCATCGTGTGCATGTCAACAAAGTGAAAGATTAATGAAATGTCAATTTTTTGTGAAACAACCACGTCTCCACGCAATCAAAGCACCAGATGGTATTTAGGATACGACCGCGAAAGTCGATAGTGGTTCCCAACGGTCGAAACTGGGTATGGGCACGTCAGAGTGACGTCACGGAGAACTATCACCGTGGTGAACCATGGAGGTATAAATGCGGTGAACCTAAGGTTTTTGGGCTGCATAAGATGGCGGACGTCGGCTTCAAGTTTGTGACGTAACGACAGATCCCTTCTTTTCCTACCTCCACGATAATCACTGACTTTCCGCGAAACAGAAATTTCATTGTAGACATATAGCAACACTGGAGCCGAAGCTATCAAAAATAACTCGTGGTAAACCTTTCGGGATGTGAACTCTTCTGTTCCTGACGTTTCGTCCAAGAATGCGCTGGATATCCTCAGAGGCGCTCCTCCTTTACAGGATTACTTTAGTAACAAGTACACACATAAATAAGATGGTCAAGACAGGCCACATTTACGCTCACATATGCCGTGCGGAGCACGTCATACCAGCGAAGACGTAAGTATATGGTGCCATATGTAGACATAGACTAACATAGACATAAGGAACAATATTATACAGTCTGCTAATGTACACTTGATAATGGAAAAACACCGAAACGAGCTCGTGGTGTAACTTCTATCAATATGAGTAAATAAATAAATAGTACAACAAAAATTTGCACTTGAAATAAAGTAACAGTCCTATTACACTTCCTTGGAGTGCTCCTGAAATTATCTTTACGCCTGTCGATTTTGTTCCGTTAAGAGTGATGTTTTGATTTCCATCGGCCCGAAACTCCTGAGTCGAGCTACAAATCTGGTCCAGTACTCGGTAAACTGGTACTTGTTTTCACTAAACGACGGCTCGGAACTGTATCCAATGCCTTCTGAAGCCATGGAAACCGGCATCTACCTGAGCGGTGAACCAGAATTTTAAAAACCTGGCCAAAATTTCAGAATATGCTCCAGTATGGCAAAACAATTGGCGTAATGCGGTTTCTGGTCCTTTCGGTAACGATTTTTATACCAAAATTGGTAAACTGAAACTGCTGGATCCAGTAAGGGGGAAAGTGTCTACAAAGAATTAATGAAGGGGGCAGAACATGTTTTGGGTGAAGATTTATAATTTTAGTGGTGAAATTTATTACAAAACTGCCTCTGCTAGTTTCTTTATTACCGACAATATATATTAGTAACAAATACTGACAGTTTTATAACTGAGGATAACTTGATAAGCTAAGATCATTAAGAAAGCATTTTATTTGATGACTGTTTTCGGCAGAGCAACGCTGTCTTCATCGGATGTTATGCTTCAAATTTTTTTAAAACATGTTGTCCACTACTGTTGGAAGTCTCTTCATGTTGCATAAGCACTTCCCAGTACCGTGAAGTGAATGGGGGTCAGCTGGCCTATGCAGCATTATGCCTCCCCACACCGTAACACACGGATCACCAAAGTGATCACATTCTACAGTGTTCCTGAGTGTATCACGTGCTCCAAACCGTCTTCATATGAAGGAGCGTAGCGTCCGGAATCACTACTCAGACTGAATCTGCTCTTATCCGGGAAGGGCACGTGGCCCGACTCCTCGGTGGTCCTGTTTCTGTGCTCTCGGTTTGTGAAAAGGTGACAACGCCGTAATGAAGAAGACCAGCACAATGGACGGCATCCGCTCGCTGGCTGACAGTCCCTATCTTCTCCCGTCCCTTGAACTGCCTCGCGTCGAAGGGCCAGCCCCATTTGGCCCTAAAACCACGATGACCTCACGCTGTGTACCGTCCAGCTTTCAGTGCACAACTGGGAGTCCTCTGGTAAAACGCCCCCACACTTTTTCATTTCAACATAGTTGTTAATATGTTATGCTACGTTATCTGCCTCGTTCTTAGGTTTGCAGAGCAGTGTACGCTACTGAAATTTGTCCAATTTTGCTCCTACCTCGGTCTTCAGAAGTGAATATCTGTTGTTGACTATTCAGATACTGTGGCGGGAAGGAAGCCACTGGGCCAGCTGCAGTCCGTGCAGAGGCTACCCGGCGCCCCTCTCGCACGGCCGGCGTGTCGGCTGAATAGTGCACGCTGCGCGGCGCGCCCCCGCAGCGCAGCCAGCCGCCAGCCGCCGGCTGTCGCGAGCGCCGTCGATAATTCAGGCGCATCACCGGCCGGGCCGGCCTGCCCGTCCTCCGCCCCTGTCTGCTTCTCCCCACCGGCCCACAAACCCGCGGCCCCACACCGCTGTCGAGGGGAATTCTGTCCTCGCCAGTTGTACCGTCGCGTTGTCAGGACGACGTAAGACTTGCCCTCTGCTACACAGCTACTGCCTTTCTCAGCAGCACTGCCCACAGTGAGACTGAATGCAACGTGGTGGCGTTTCCGGCGTTCGGCGCAGTGAGGGAAGTATTAGGTGGGTGCGTATGTTCGTAGCGTTTTTGTTTTGCACGCTGTTATTCTTGTTGCTACAGGTTTATTTATCGATTGCCATTTTTTTTCATTTCTAGTTCACTGTTGCTATTTGAGATTACATATTGTCATTTTGTTGTTTGGAGATAGGGAGTCGAGCTTTGGATGTTAGAAAATGGAGTTCCAAGCGGGCAAATCGGAACATTTCCGACAAATTCTTCTGTTTCAGTGCAGTAGAGGGGTATCGGCAGCGTGAGTAGACAGAAGCATTTGCGTTGTGTATGGTGATAATGCCATTGGAAAGACCACGGAAAAAATGGGTTTGTCGTTTTAAGGACGATCGTTTCGACATTAGTGACTCTTCACCTCTAGGAGGGCCTTCACCGTTTGATGAAGATCGTTTAATCGCATTAATCGCCAATGATTGACATCACTGTACTCGAAAACTGGCAAATCTGATGAATTGTGATCATTCCCCCATTATGTATTTGCGTACAATTGGGTGGGTTCAAAAATCGGATGTATAGGCACCGCACGTTCTAAGCCAAAATCGTAAAAATCAGTGGGTGGCCGTATGTGCGTCTCTGCTTGGTCGTCATCAGTTGGCTCGTGAACAACAGCGACCATTCCTGTCCTGTACCGGTACTGGTGACGAGAAGTGGCGTCTTACGCTGACATAAGACGAAAAGCGGAAAGGTTGAACCCAAACAAAGCAGTAACTCCCCGTGCAAAGAACTGCGTGCATCCACAGAAGATAATGTTATGCATCTGGTGGAACAGCGACAGTGTGCTGTACTACGAATTGCTTCCCCGACGTCCAAACATCACTACTGGCATTTATTGTCGACAACTGGGACGTGCTGCAGACGCTGTACAAGAACAACAACCAGGAAGACTGTGTGAACTATTCAACGATAATGCCCGCCGGGATTCTGCTAGACTGAAAAAGAAAACACTATGCAGGAGTTGGGTTGGTAAAACATTCCGCACCCACCTTATTCAAATGATCTTGGGCACTCAGATTTTCAGTTTTTCCGCTGCCTGTCCAACAACCTTCAAGGAACTTTCATTCCGGCTGAAAATGCGCTCCGAACACGGCTCGACGACTTCTTCGCCTCAAAACCAACTGATATCTACAGCCTCGGAATCTAAACGTTACCCTAACATTGGCAGTCTGTTGTATACAGCGAAGTAAGATGTATTATTAGGGACTAAAGTCAGTGTTATCTGTTGCTGTTGTATTTATTAAACTTATGGAAAGACGCTAGGAACGTCAAGGGACGTTAGGGGTTGCAAATGGGAAAATCCACGCACATAAACGGCTTTGTCAGAGAATATAGACTCTGTTATTGCGCGGCGGCTCCTAACGATCGTCTCGGAAACTGCAGAACTCGCTCCAGCCAATGAACTTCTATGTAGACGATACCTCGGTACGTATGTGGATTTGAGAAAATTAATTTAGTAGTATCACCTCATTAATTAAGTTTTATTCATTGTTAGTAGTTAGAATATTTCGCGTGCTCAAGAAGTTCATCTTTTTCCTTGTAATCGGATACCATCGAGCTTCTTTACTTTGTTACACGCATTTTCTTACATTTATATATATTTCAGGAGAGCGGCCATTCATATTAGGAAGTGTAAATTATGTCCAAGTCTTTGTGTGTTTTATTGCCGTCTTCCACTAGCGATAGTTTGCTGTATTCAATGTTGTAAATTCTACCACACAAATTCAACATCAGAACAACTATTTCGTTTCCTCGAGGCATGCCGGACGTTGCGTTCTTTTATACGGAATTTTCGCCGCCCAGAATAAAGTACTGGATTCCACTAGACCAACATTGATCCAACCAGTATTTTCGAAGACACTCCTTCTAACCGTAATTTGATTAGTAGTCGCAAGTGGAACAGTCTCTTACGCCTTTCGAGAGTCTATTTGCTCTAACCACAAAAGAATACGACACAATTTCATGGCTGAAGTTAACAGTTGAGTTACGTTATTGCACCATATGTAACAGTAGAGCAACAAGAAGCGCCACCCTTGCGTCAGTCCGAGAACCCTTCACTCCACCCTGTTGTGGAATTTTAAGGAGCTACACTAACAACCTTGAAAGCTGCACCACAAGTGTTAACAGCCATCAGGAGGCCACTTCGGTGGTTTGTTGACATCCCGGTGTCTTTGACTGCCACATCTCATCTCCTACATAGAGGCGCTACCCCGCGAATGACATCTTCATGAGTTTTACCCAACAAGTTTACTTCTTCGCAAAAGACACTTTTATAAATGACGAGAAACGTTTTCGACAGCGTGAGACACCAAGGGACACAACAAGAAGCCTGAAGAAGATCCCAGGAAAGCAGTATAAATGTCGAAACTTGATAAGTTTACGAAGAATACGATGTGAGCTTAGCAGCCACATGATTTTACCCTCAAGGTGGAACTCATTAGATACAGGATCGGGTTTTCACACAGGCCAGGTAGCACCGGGCCTACGACGCCGAGGAAAAATAGGAGCACAGAAAGACATCGATCGGCTTTTGTATTTTCGGTAAACTTGGTCTCAACTTACGTACAAGGTTATCTGCAAACACATCTGAGGTTTAAAGCGATCTCTGCATGACAAAATATAATACACACAGCAAAGAGATACGTATCACTCGACAGAGGGTCTCTCCAAGTTTCGCTTCCTAGTACACGCGGCATGGCTTAGTTGTGGAGTGCGCCACTGTGGTCGGGGGGGGGGGGGGGGGAGGTGGGGGGGGGGGGGGGCTGGCGGGTCAGAACATACGAGGGCTATTCAGAAAGAAAGTTCTGATCAGTTGCGAAATGGAAACACAATGAAAATCAAAAATGTTTGCTACAACTTCTAGCAACTTGTCTACATAGACGCCAGTCTAACTTCGACATATGTCGTAGAGATGTACCAACGTTCCAATACCCTCATCATGGAAGGCAGCCGCCTGTGCTTTCCGACAATTTTCTGCGCTAGAGTGGAGCACGTTGTCTGTGCCAAAACGTTGTCTTCATAGCTGGCGGTTCATGTGAACAGAAATGAATGTCAGAGGGTGCCAAGTCCAGACTGCATTGTGGGCGATGAAACACTTGCACATCGAAAACGCTGCAGAGGCGCCCACAATGCCCCTGCAGTGTGAGGCTGACACCTGTCATGAAGAAGAAAATGTGTGACAGTTATGTGGGGTTGCACGAAATCAGGCTGAACTTTGCAGCGGGAGCCATACTTGGCGGGAGACACTATTGTCGCAGGCATCTTTACGTGTTTACTGTACGCTCAGAACTAAAAAGAGCGACGTGAGGCGATCGCAAAGCATGTTAGAGACGCTGCCCAACACATCTGTGCATAGCGTCATCGGACTTCCATTGTCGTTCCAATTTCGCGACCTATCGGACCTTACTTCACGAATAGCCTATACACAAATTATCCACTCTGTACTACCGTATCTAATTAGTTTCCCCCTGCAGATGGACAACACGATGAAGGGTATTGAGAAGGACTACTTTCGTTGCCCCTTGCCACGTAGCAATGGCAGCGACTTTAATGAATTTCTTGCACAGATTGATGTTTTCTTCATCGTAAACGGTTCCCATACTGAACACCTGCTGTATGAGTTAAGAACCTGGAGGTACTGTCTGTCATTGTTCTATATGTCTTGTAGTATTCGCACAGTCGACTTCTGAGGCCCCATAGGCGCTTATGAATGACATTGTATAGCTATTTTCGATATCGATTTGTGTACTAGCTGACATTGCTTCGGTTGTCAGACACCACCATTGCGCGAATTAGCTATTATTCTCTTTTTATGTAAAGCAGACATTCCAACAAGGTAAGTGGCGTGAAGAAGCTTCGTGATACACAAAATATGAAACAAGGCATGCAATGGCAAAACGAAGGTGTCATTCAACCTAAAATAATTGGCGAACATTTTGCTAAGCGTAAAAATTCACTTTTAAATCTCCCAATTCGTGGTAGATATTTTAACAGCACTTAATGAAAGCGTTGATGGCGGTGAAATGTATGACAAACAGCAGTCGTCCAGTCAGGAATGGAAGCGACATTGCCTCTTGTGTTGATCAAAGAGGCATTAAAGACAGTGTCTTTTGGTGGTATCATGGACATTTGCCTAATACTGAAACGGAATCTTTTAGGTCAAATGTATTAAAACGAAAATGTCGAAAGTCGGAATCAAACGACAGGCGGAGAAAGTCTCTGGCTTATGACGCCATCGCCGAAAGAGATAGAAAATTCCCTTTCGGATGCCAGTACCTATGACCTCAAGAGAAGAACCTACTTACCGTGATACTGTGCGTTGCAACAGCGCAATAGTTTTGCTACGTGGAGAGCGTCGTTGGCTGGTCACACTTTCAGGGGAGAACCTCGTAGGGCTTGCAGCAAACAGTGGCGGCATTCAGCGCGGCCGAGAGCGGCACTTACTGGGGTTGGGAACCCGGCAATGTGAATATAATGGCGCACTCCACTCGCCGGGAACTGGGTCGCACGCCAGATTGCCGGCAGCGCTATGGGACTCCAAACGGAGTGCCTCCCACACCGTATATCGCCTCCTGCATCGATTCTGGAGGTGCGGCCCGCCAGCGACCGTGGAAACCCTTTCGTGCCAACAATGTGGAGCTGGAAACACGGGTGTCATTCCGTTCCAAGGCCGTCTAATAAGCTCCGGCTCCCCCTCCCCCACCCCCTCCCTCACGCTAGTGCGTTGTTAACATTGTAGTACTAGCAGCGAGGAATTCTCGTAGTCCAGGAAGGCATTACCTCGCAGGTGCCCCAGACGCAGACTAAATGTATGTAAATTTATCCCGCACAAGCTAATGTCTTTTTAATGTCTGCAGCTCCCCGATGCGCGAAGCTTGTCGGCGAGCAGCAACTAGCACGTACTTTCTTGGCTCGTCCTTACCTTACACCAAGCGTATATTTTGACACACAGAAAGCGAGAAGAAAGAGGGCTGGTGAAAACGGAAATTATATTAGTGCTTCTCATTCTGAGATCTCGATTTTTGTCGTTGGTGCATTAGAAGGTAATGTTTTTCCGTAACTTTAATAATCACAACAGATACACATACGAGAGACTTTAGTCACCAATGATACATTCTCCTCCGCTATTTACAACAGTCTACGAACGCTAGAGGAACTTTTCGGTACCGCGACAGTAGAAATCACGTTGTTTTGAGGCAAAGAACTCGACACGTTCGAAGCACATTTTCATCCGGAAAGGAAGTTACTTCAAGGTTATTCGACAAAGAACGGAAAAGGTGAAAATCTGAAGGTGCAAGATCAGGTAAATACGATGAGTCCTGAGTGACTTCCCAACCCGAACCCTGTGTAGTGTTTTTTGTCAGTCTAGCAGAATGCGGGTGGTCGTCATCAAGGAGTAACATTATTTCATTCAGTCTCCCTTGTTGTTGTTCTTGTATTACGCCTGCAAACGTCTCAGCTGCTGACAAGAAATAGCAGTAGTGATGGTTACATCTCGGGGAAGTAGTTCCTAGTAGACCACATCGTCGCTGTTCCACGAGATGCAGAACATCATGTTTTGGGGATGCGCGCAGGTCTTTGTACGGCGAGTTGCTGGTTTGTTTGAGCCCAACCACTCGTCTTTCTTCCTTCTGTCAGCATAAACACGCTATTTCCCGTCACCAGTGACGGTACAGGACAGAACTGGTCGGTGTTGTTCATGAGCCAGCTGATGGCGACCGTGCACAGATATTGGCTTAGAGCATGCGTTGCCTAAACATACTATTTATGAAACTTCCCCATCGCATGCAGATGTCGCACAATTGTAGGATGATCACAGTTCATCACGTTTGACAGTTTTCGAGTGCATTAGAGTGGACCATTGTGGATTAATGCGCTTAAACGGGCTTCGTCAAACCCCGAAGCTCTCCCTGAACCTGAAAAGTCGCTAATAAGAAAACTCTCTGCTTAAAGCGAGAAAAGCATTTTCTTGTCGTGCTCTGGCCAATTGTACTATCCTAATACGCGACACAAACGTTTCCGGCTTGCTCCGCCGCTGTCTTCCCTCTGTCAAATTAAAACAGAATTATAGTTCCGATTTCTTCACTTGGCACTCCGTTTTCTAGCGCCCACAACTCCGCTCACCATCTCCAAATGACAGGAGGACACTGTGTAATATCAAACAGCAACAATTAACTACACATTATAAAAATTATTATCGTTAAATAAACACATAGCAACGGGAATAAGTGCAATACAAAAATACTACGAACTTTTGTACCAACCTAATACTGTAACACCTTTAGCCTGAATAAAATTACTTTTGCCGGCCGCTGTGGCCGAGCGGTTCTAGGCGCTTCAGTCCGGAACCGCGCTGCTGCTACGGTCGCAGGTACGAATCCTGCCTCGGGCATGGACGTGTATGATGTCCTTACGTTAATTAGGTTTAAGTAGTTCTAAGTCTAGGGGACTGATGACCTCAGATGATAAGTCCCATAGTGCTTAGAGCCATTTGAACCATTTTTTAAAATTACTTGTTACTTAACACTTCACTTATTGCATTGAGTTGCACTCACTCTCTACGCATAAACTTCCTTTACCATAAACATTTCTGTCAGACGCAACACGAGTTACAAGTTACTTACTTACTTACGTTGGCAAAACATAACGCAATCGGTCTGTGGCCTCACCAACCTGCTTCGATCTCCAGCTAGTGGCATGGTATTCATATCCTCTCTGATCCCATCAGTCCACCTTAAACCTGATCTCCCTCTTGGTCTTTTATCTGTGACGTCTTCTTCCACCACCTGCCTGGTTATCTCGTCTTCTTGATGCATTACGTGCCCATCACACTTCAATATCCTCTCTTTAGTAATTGCCACAATGTCCAGCGATTTTGTACAAATCCCGAAGATCGCAGATCTTTCTTTTTTCCCAGCCGTCTCTATCCTTTGCTGGTCCAAAAATCTGTCTCATAAGAGCATTCTCAAATGTCACAAGTTTTCTTTCTATCTTTCGGTGAGAGTCCAGGTCTCTGCTCCGTATAGGACCACCAGTCCCATAGACCCTAATCTTCGTGGATCTGGATAGAAGCTGTGACTTGAGCAGCTTTCCGAGTGCAAACCTTGACATGTTTCGTGCTCGAATTCCTTCCATTATATCCTCGTCTCCATCATTATTTTCATTGAGTACCGTCCCAAGGTACTCATTTACCCTTTTCCAACTTTATCATCCACATCTAAACGTCTGTCACCTCTCTGCTCACTACGAAGAATTTATTTGGTCTTATCTATATTCATCTTCGTGCCTACTCTCATTTCTTCTTCCATTAACATTCTTACCATCGGAACCGAATCTTGCTCATTCTGTGCTATTAAAAATACATTATCTGCGCAGGTCAGGACGTTGGTCTTTCTATTCCAGCTGAATTCGTGTCTCTGGGCTCGTTGCTTTTCTCAGAACTATAATACCAGATTAAACATGAGGGAAGGAGGGGTAGTTTCCTAGCCGTACTCCAGTCCCCAGCTCGTGCTTCTCCAATAAAGTTCCATTGCCTTTCACTGTGGATGTTTTTTCTTGTATATATGCTTGTGTTCGTCTTATTAGTTTTCTCGGAACTTTCGCCATTTCCAGTTCTTGCCGTATTTCTTGCCTATTCACGTTTCCATATGTTTTTTGGAAGTCCTCAAAAGACAGTCAACATCTCTCCGAAATTAGCTCTTTCATAACACCTTATGGTATGCAGTTGATCTACAGCTGATTTTCCGTTACTAAACCCAGCTTACACTAATCCTAGTACTTCCTCGACGCCTGTGTTAACAGCTACAGCAGCAGCATGCTCAGGATTTTACAAATTTCATATAGTAAGGTAATTCCTCTACAATTACTGCATCTCACTGTGTATAATTTCTTAGACATCACGCATACAACAGATTGCAGGGATCGTTTATCTCCTCCAAATTAAACAGATTAGATGGTACAATATCTTTTGTAGGATACCGCTTTCCTCTTTCAGCATCACTGCAAGTATTCCATCTATTCCAGGTGCCTTTCCTTTCTCCAGCATTTTTCTGGCTTTTCTTATCTCTTCCTTGTTCAACAATCCATTATCTCCTGTTAGTACTATCATTCTTCCATTACTTTCGTAACACTGTTGACGGTTTCGTCCATACTCAGGTGATTTTCGAATTAATTTTCGTATTCCTCCATAGCTTTCATTTTATCTCTTAACACTTGTCCAACTTTCCAACTTGACCCTTGATCGCATCTATCCTTACGTTACATCCTTTCCTGAAGAACCTGGCTCTCCTGTAAAAGTCGTTTCTTCGAATGCCTTGTGCAGTGTTGCCCTGCTGCTTTTGTACTCTAGCTTCTCTGCTGCGAATACTTTCCTTGCCCCTGTCGCTGCTTTACGTCTCCCAGCAATACTCTTTCACCTTTTTCTTTTGTCAGCCACAACACTTTCGCCGCGTTTCTCTTGTCGGCTACATGTCTACGCCCGTCATGGAACCATCTCCTGCCGCTCCTCCTCACCAGTGGTTTCAGCACTTCATCTGGGACTTGGTTGTCACCAGTCTTGAGCCTGGACGATAATTTCCCTACACCAACTCTCTCTCCTTTCAGGGTGGCAAACACGGTGTGAATTTCAGTAGTATAACTGTCCTTACTGTGGTCCTCTATCGGTAGATACGGGTTTATTTTTCGGTCTGCTTCTCTTTTCCTGCATTTAAAACATTCTATTTTTCACGGACAGCTGTCAACATAAGATAGTAATCTATCGTATTTCCGTACGTCTTTGAGATTTTATATTCTCAATAACACTTCAGTGTCTACAGTTCACTACGTGTTAAACGCAAGAAATAGTTTCATTTAAATGATCATACGTAACTACTACTTACAGTCTGTTTAATGTTATAGGTCACGTAAACAACTGCCTATTTTTGTGTATCAATTTGTTTATGGAGGACCGTCATACAAAATATCACCGTTTTTAAAGGTCTTATCGATGCTATACCACTACTTCCTTCATGTATTTGAAGTTTATGCTCGAATTCTGTCAAATAACGTAAGCGGCCGCAAATTTAAGAAAATATTTTTACACAGTGCAACGAAACCCGTACGGTTGGACAAAACTGTACTTGCGTCCCATCTGCCACAGCCTTGTACGCACGACGGTGGAACTACAATATTTTGATATTGATTAAACCATAAGCAACAATCATTATTCAGATTAAATCTTAGGGTCGCCACACAATACCTTAACAAACATATTTACTTCTGCAGATCTCACGCAGCGGCATTTTTTCATCAGGCACATGTGTGTTAACCATATCTGAACGTTACACAATAATAAAAAACAAAATGCTCACTTTCGAAGAGTATATGATTCCATGGACAGATACTGTTTAACGTACTTGAGGAATTCCTAGTTGACAAAAAAGCGAAAGAATTGGTTAAACAAAGACTGGCTGACGTTCTGCACCATTCGAGATCAAAAGAAGGGTCAAAAAGAGGAAGGGGGCACGTTGTCTCTTTTGGGTTCTAGGGAAACTAGTTAGAAGACGGCCAAATGAATCTTAAGATACAATTACTAGCTGATGTCACAAAAAAAATCCCCTTTATTACCTAGCGTTTGTTACTGACAGCTCAGTCCTCTCCAATAACAGACAAAAAGCAATACGGTAAAGAGTGGACTCCTAATTTTGTAAAAGGAAATGAAGTGTATGGAAAGAACCAAATCGGGACTGCAATCAGTCTATTGTAACGAGATTTGGGGAATCCCTTGAGTAGACGCATTTAAATATTTAGGTGAGGTTACTCTTTGGACAGGTATAACAATAAATATTTATCAGAAAACGCAAAACTACGACATTATACAGCAGTTCTCAAAACAGAAGTACTTTCCGCTTTTGAAACTATAGTAACTAATATCTCATCAAAAAACAGGAAAAAGAAAAATAATTATTATCAAAATGCAGAAATGAAATATAGCGGAAATCAAAGTAAACTTTAAAGTTACTGAAGAAAACGTAAATACAATCAGATGCCTAAAAGGTCACAAAGAAAATTCTGAATTTAGCTTCAGCGATGAATAACCGAAACCGTTGGCTTACAGAAATTCATGGAGACGTATAGGTAACTGGGGAGACTCTAAACAGGCCTCGAGTAATGGCGATACATCACGCCTGCCTCCCACCATACGACTCGATAACCACGAGCAGTAGTCTGGGGCGCCGTTTCATCTTATAGCACTACCGCTTTGGTCGTCATCTGCGGCAACCTTGCAGGACAACGGTACATCGTTGATATTCTACGCCCAGTTTTGTTACCCTTCATGAATACCCAACCTGGGCTTACATTTCAGCAGGATAATACTCACCCGCACACAGCGACAGTTTGTTCGGTTTGTCTTCATGTTTGAGAAACCATATCTTGATGGTTCTTAGCCTGCCCTAGGACATCATTGCACACGTCCATGTCCAGTGTCTTGTGACTCGACCCCTCACAATAATAGTTTTTAAATCTTCTCGTACGCCATCCTTCCTTATGCATTTTCATTCCACTGGGTTTTGTAGCAACGCCGTTTTTGTTTAGTTCCCGTGTTCAATACTATACATGTGGCTCATCCATTTCAGGCGATTTATTTTAATGTATTTTACGATTTCAGTATCTTCATATAATCTATAATTTCGAAATCATGTAGTCTACCGCATACACCATCTTCGCTAAGATCCCCATAGATTTTGCTTGACAACTTATATTCGAAACGATCAACTAGTTGTTCACATTGTTGTGGCAGTGTCCTGGTTTCTGGACTTATTAAAGTTCTATATCGGTGACACCTCGTTCTCCTGGGCACATTCCAAGACTTGTGTTGACGTTAGACTTATTAAAATTCTATATTGGTGACACCTCGTTCTCCTAAGCACATTCCTAGACTTGCGTTGACGCTGGACTTATTAAAGTTCTATATGTTGTGGCGTAACAAGCTAGCTACGCCACACTGAGAAGGGAGCCGAAAGGCACGCGTACACACACGCCGACGGGCCTCAAGTCTGGAACAAGATACGTTATGACTGCTATAAGAAAATACGTAGCTTTGGAATATACTTAACTTTATTCTTTGTTGGTTTACAACGTTCTTCTTGAGACATTTATACGATAACTCTCAAACTAGGTAAGGCTAATGGCGCCTTGCTAGGTCGTAGCCATGGACTTAGCAGAATGCTATTCTAACTGTCTCTCGGCAAATGAGAGGAAGGCTTCGTCCGTATTGTCGCTAGCAATGTCGTCCGTACTACTGGGGCGAGTGCTGGTCCGTATCTCGAGACCTGCCTTGAGGTGGCGCTCGGTCTGCGATCACACAGTGGCAACACGCGGGTCCGACATGTACTAAATGGACCGCGGCCGATTTAAGCTACCACCTAGCAAGTGTGGTGTCTGGCGGTGACACCACACTATATCGGTGACACCTCGTTCTCCTTCAGCACATTCCTACACTTGCGTTGACTCTGGGCTTATGAAAGTTCTATATCGGTAACAGCTCGTTCTCCTCGGCACATTCCTAGACTTGCGTTGACGGTGGATTTATTAAGGTCCTATATCGGTGACACCTCGTTCTCTTGGGCACATTCCTAGACTTGCGTTAACGCTGGCCTTATTAAAGTTCTATATCGGTGACACCACGTTCTCCTGGGCACACTGCTAGCCTTGCGTTGACGCTGGTCTTATTAAACTTTCATATCGGTGACACCTCGTTCTCCTGCGCACATTCCTAGACTTGGGTTGACGCTGGACTTATTAAAGTTCTATATCGGTGACACCTCGTTCTCCTGGGCACATTCCTAGACTTTCGTTGGCGTTGGACTTATTAAAGTTCTATATTGGTGACACCTCGTTCTCCTGGGTACATTCCTAGACTTGCGTTGACGCTGGACTTATTAAAGTTCTATATCAGTGACACCTCGTTCTCTTGGGCACATTCCTAGACTTGCGTTGACTCTGGGCTTATGAAAGTTCTATATCGGTAACAGCTCGTTCTCCTCGGCACATTCCTAGACTTGCGTTGACGGTGGACTTATTAAAGTTCTATATCGATCTCACCTCGATCTCCTGGGAACATTCCTGGACTTGAGTTGACGCTGGACTTACTAAAGTTCTATATCCGTAACACCTCGTTCTCCTGGGCACATTCCTAGACTTGCGTTGATGCTGGATTTATTAAGGTTCTATATCGGTGACACCTCGTTCTCCTGGGCACATTCCTAGACTTGCGTTGACGCTGGCCTTATTAAAGTTCTATATCGGTGACACCTCATTCCCCTGGGCACATTCCTTGACTTGCGTTGATGCTTCACTTATTAATGTTCTATATCAGAGGCACCTCGTTCTCCTGGGCACATTCCTAGACTTGCGTTGACGCTGGACACATTAAAGTTCTATATCAGTGACACCTCGTTCTCCTGGGCACATTCCTAGACTTGCGTTGACGCTGGACTTATTAAACTTCTATATCGGTGACACCTCGTACTCCTGGGCACATTCCTAGACTTGCCTTGACGCTGGACTTATTAAAGTTCTGTATCGGTGACACCACGTTCTCCTGGGCACATTGCTAGCCTTGCGTTGACGTTGGTCTTATTAAACTTCCATATCGGTGACACCTCGTTCTCCTGAGTTCTATATTGGTGACACCTCGTTCTCCTGGGCACATTCCAGGACTTGCGTTGACTCTGGACTTATTATAGTTCTATATCGGTGACACCTCGTTCTCCTGGGCACATTCCTGGACTTGCGTTGACTCTGGTCTTATTATAGTTCTATATCGGTGACACCCCGTTCTCCTGGGTACATTCCTAGATTCACGTTGACGCTGGACTTATTAAAGTTCTATATCGGTGACACCTCGTTCTCCTGGCACATTCCTAGACTTACGTTGACAGTGAACTTATTAAAGCTCTATATCGGTGACACATCGTACTCCTGAGCACATTCCTAGACTTGCATTGACGCTGGTCTTACAAGGGAACCTCCCCATCGCACCCCCCTCAGATTTAGTTAAAAGTAGCACAGTGGATGGGCCTTGAAAAACTGAACACAGATCAATTGAGAAAACAGGAAGAAGTTGTGTAGAACTATGAAAAAATAAGCAAAATACACTAACTGAGTAGTTCGAGGGAAGATAAGCAACAATAAGGACGATAGGAACGCAGGAGTGACGTGGTCTCGTGGTAACGTGAGCAGCTGCGGAACGAAAGGTCCTAGGTTCAAATCTTCCATCGAGTGGAAATTTTAAGTTTTTATTTTCAGTTTATGTGACAAACTCTTATGTTTTCATCACTTTTTTGGGATTGATTATCAAATCCACAAGAAAACCTAAATCGGGCAAGGTAGAAGAATCTTTTTACCCATTCGCCAAGTGTACAAGTTAGGTGGGTCGACAACATATTCCTGACATGTGACGCACATGCCGTCACCAGTGTCGTATAGAATATATCAGACGTGTTTTCCTGTGGAGGAATCGGTTGACCTATGATCTTACGATCAAATGATTTCTGTTCCCATTGGAGAGGCACGTCCTTTCGTCTACCAATCGCACGGTTTTGCAGTGCGGTCGCAGAACACAGACACTAAACTTATTACAGTGAACAGAAATGTCAATGAACGTACGGACAGATAATTACTATGCAAAAATAAAGAAAGTAAAATTTTCAGCCGAGGGAAGACTTAAATCAAGAATCTCTCGTTCAGCAGCTGCTCACGCTACCACGGGACCACAGCGCTTCTAAGTACACTTCGCCATGTTGTTGCTTATGTGGCCCATGGACTACTCTGTTTGTATATTTTGCTTATTTTTTCACAGTTCCACACAACTTCTTCGTGTTTTCTCAATTGATCTGTGTTCAGTTTATCAAGGCCTATCCACTGTGCCAACTTATAACTAAATCTGAGGGGGGTGCGATGGAGAGGTTCCCTTGTTAGTAAAGCTCTATATCGGCGACACCTCGTTCTCCTGGGCACATTCCTACACTCACGTTACGCTGGACTTATTAAAGTTCTATATCAGTGATACCTCGTTCACCTGGGCACATTCCTAGACTCACGTTGACACTGGACTTATTAGAGTTTTATATCGGTGTCACCTCGTTCTCCTAGCCACATTCCTAGCCTTTCGTTGATGCTGGACTTATTACATTCCTATATCGGTGACACCTCGTTCTCCTGGGCACATTCCTAGACTTGCATTGACGCTGGACTTATTAAAACTCTATATCGGTGGCACCTCGTTCTCCTGGGCACATTCCTAGACTTGCGTTGACGCTGGACTAATTAAAGGTCTATATCGGTGACACATCGTTCTCCTGGGCACATTCCTAGACTTGCGTTGACGCTGGACTTATTAATGTTCTATATCCGTGACACCTCGTTCTCCTGGGCACATTCCTGGACTTGTGTTGACGCTGGACTTATTAAAGTTCTATATCGGTGACACCTCGTTCTCCTGGGCACATTCCTAGACTTACGCTGACGTTGGACTTATTAAGGTTCTATATCGGTGACTCCTCGCCCTCGGGGCACATTCCTAGACTTGCGTTAACGCTGGACTTATTATAGTTCTATATCGGTGTCACCTCGTTCTCCTGGGCACATTCCTAGACTTACGTTGTCGCTGGACTTATTATAGTTCTATATCGGTGACACCTCGTTCTCCTGGGCACATTCCTAGACTTACGTTACCCGGGACTTATTAAAGTTCTATATCGGTGACACCTCGTTCTCCTGGGCACATTCCTAGTCTTGCGTTGACGCTGGACTTATTATAGTTCTATATCGGTGTCACCTCGTTCTCCTGGGCACATTCCTAGACTTGCGTTGTCGCTGGACTTATTATAGTTCTATATCGGTGACACCTCGTTCTCCTGAGTTCTATATTGGTGACACCTCGTTCTCCTGGGCACATTCCAGGACTTGCGTTGACTCTGGACTTATTATAGTTCTATATCGGTGACACCTCGTTCTCCTGGGCACATTCCTAGATTCACGTTGACGCTGGACTTATTAAAGTTCTATATCGGTGATACCTCTTTCTCCTGGGCACATTCCTAGATTTGCGTTTACGCTGAACTTATTATAGTTCTATATCGGTGACACCTCGTTTTCCTGACTTCTATATTGGTGACACCTCGTTCTCCTGGGCACATTCCTGGACTTGCGTTGACTCTGGTCTTATTATAGTTCTATATCGGTGACACCCCGTTCTCCTGGGTACATTCCTAGATTCACGTTGACGCTGGACTTATTAAAGTTCTATATCGGTGACACCTCGTTCTCCTGGCACATTCGTAGACTTACGTTAACAGTGAACTTATTAAAGCTCTATATCGGTGACACATCGTACTCCTGGGCACATTCCTAGACTTGCATTGACGCTGGTCTTACAAGGGAACCTCCCCATCGCACCCCCCTCAGATATAGGTAAAAGTAGCACAGTGGATAGGCCTTGAAAAACTGAACACAGATCAATTGAGAAAACAGGAAGAAGTTGTGTAGAACTATGAAAAAATAAGCAAAATATACAAACTGAGTAGTTCGAGGGAAGATAAGCAACAATAAGGACGATAGGAACGCAGGAGTGACGTGGTCTCGTCGTAACGTGAGCAGCTGCGGAACGAAAGGTCCTAGGTTCAAATCTTCCATCGAGTGGAAATTTTAAGTTTTTATTTTCAGTTTATGTGTCAAACTCTTATGTTTTCATCACTTTTTTGGGAGTGATTATCACATCCACAAGAAAACCTAAATCGGGCAAGGTAGAAGAATCTTTTTACCCATTCGCCAAGTGTACAAGTTAGGTGGGTCGACAACATATTCCTGACATGTGACGCACATGCCGTCACCAGTGTCGTATAGAATATATCAGGCGTGTTTTCCTGTGGAGGAATCGGTTGACCTATGATCTTACGATCAAATGTTTTCTGTTCCCATTGGAGAGGCACGTCCTTTCGTCTACTAATCGCACGGTTTTGCAGTGCGGTCGCAGAACACAGACACTAAACTTATTACAGTGAACAGAAATGTCAATGAACGAACGGACAGATAATAACTATGCAAAAATAAAGAAAGTAAAATTTTCAGCCGAGGGAAGACTTAAATCAAGAATCTCTCGTTCAGCAGCTGCTCACGCTACCACGGGACCACAGCGCTTCTAAGCACACTTCCTCCATGATGTTGCTTATGTGGCCCATGGACTATTCTGTTTGTATATTTTGCTTATTTTTTCACAGTTCCACACAACTTCTTCCTGTTTTCTTAATTGATCTGTGTTCAGTTTATCAAGGCCTATCCACTGTGCCAACTTATAACTAAATCTGAGGGGGGTGCGATGGGGAGGTTCCCTTGTTAGTAAAGCTCTATATCGGTGACACCTGCTTCTCCTGGGCACATTCCTAGACTTGCGTTGACTCTGGGCTTATGAAAGTTCTATATCGGTAACAGCTCGTTCTCCTCGGCACATTCCTAGGCTCACGTTGACGCTGGACTTAGTAAAGTTCTATATCGGTGACACCTCGTTCTCCTGGGCACATTCCTAGACTCACGTTACGCTGGACTTATTAAAGTTCTATATCAGTGACACCTCGTTCACCTGGGCACATTCCTAGACTCACGTTGACGCTGGACTTATTAAAGTTCTATATCGGTGTCACCTCGTTCTCCTAGGCACATTCCTAGCCTTTCGTTGATGCTGGACTTATTAAATTCCTATATCGGTGACACCTCGTTCTCCTGGGCACATTCCTAGACTTGCGTTGACTCTGGACATATTAAAGTTCTATATCGGTGACACCTCGTTCTTCTGGGCGCATTCCTAGACTTGCGTTGACGCTGGACTTATTAAAGCTCTATATCGGTGACACCTCGTTCTCCTGGGCACATTCCTAGACTTGCGTTGACGGTGGACTTATTAAAGCTCTATATCGGTGACACTTTGTACTCCTGGGCACATTCCTAGACTTGCATTGACGCTGGACTTATTAAAGCTCTATATCGGTGGCACCTCTTTCTCCTGGGCACATTCCTAGACTTGTGTTGAAGCTGGACTTATTAAAGTTCTGTATTGGTGACACCTCGTTCTCTTGGGCACATTGCTAGACTCACGTTGACGCTGGACTTATTAAAGTTCTATATCGGTGACACCTCGTTCTCCTGGACACATTCCTAGACTTACGTCACGGGGCCGGCTAGTGATAGTGTTTATAAACTAAGTGAACACGTTGCTCTATTTCCGCGTTACTGTCATTCTATGTCAGCTATGTTTCCAGGCAGGTAAATTCACTGACAGTTTCTATTCGCCCCTGGTCAGTTTTAGGCATCACATTTAGTTCTGGTCATATTACTCGTATGTATCTGGTTCTATTGATGTTGACATCAAGAACAATTCCTATCTATGCTACCACCAGAG
The DNA here is from genome assembly GCF_021461385.2 of Schistocerca piceifrons. Lineage (NCBI taxonomy): Eukaryota > Metazoa > Arthropoda > Insecta > Orthoptera > Acrididae > Schistocerca > Schistocerca piceifrons. The sequence continues at coordinate 2,049,819 of NC_060144.1, read as the reverse complement.
ACCCATATGGTTTTTTTAGTAGCAAGTTCTGTTCCTGCAAAAATATCCACATCGTATACATAGACGAAAACCTGCACCATTATAATGTGCGTACTATCATGATTTGAGCAGAATTTATTACTTTTTCCAGTGCTAAATTAAAAAAGTATATATGAGAGTGCATCATCTTACCTCCGTCCACAGTCTTCAGTGTTGGCGTTAAACTTCCTTGTACCCGTACCTTACGTACCACTTTCTGCAAGATCAGACTTACAAGGCAGATTAACTGTTGCGGTACGCCGAATTCATTCACTGGTTCAATAAGTTAATTTTTTTTATGGTCTCATTTGCAGCTTTAAAAGCAATGCGTCGGAGAATGACATAATTTTTATAAGTATCTACAGTGGTGTATCTGAACACTACCTGCAAGATAGGTAGCGAATAGCAATGGTAATAAAGAAGTCTAAATTAAAACGCCAGGCTTACTGCTGAAGATTTACCGTTTGAACAAGGAACGGTTACTGAGCGATAAACTGTTTTCCTTTCATGATATTGTGTAGCTGTAGGCGAAAAATGTTTAGAAAAGCTATGAAACTAGAAGCGAAAAAAAGTACGTACGACCAAGAAATTATCCCAATGGGATGTAAATCAGTAGATGTGATGTACGTGTATAGACAAGCAGATGATTACAACTTCACAAAAATTGGATGATTTATTCAAGAGAAAGGCCTTCACAAACTGAGCAAGTCAGTAACGCGTTGGGCCTCCTCTGACCCTTAAGCCAGCAGTTATTCGGCTTTACATCGATTGATAAAGTTGGTGGATGTCCTCCTGACGGACATCGTCACAAATTCTGTCCAATTGGCGAATTAGATCTTCAAATCCCGAGCTGGTTAGAGGACCCTGCCCATAAAGTCCCAAACATCCTCAAATGGGTAATGCTCCCAGTTGGAGAGAGATCCGGCGACCTTTATAACCGAGGTACGGATTGGCAAGCTCGAAGACAAACAGTAGAAACTCTCGCCGTGTGCAGACTGGTATTATCTTGCTGAAATGTAAGCACATGGTGGCTAATGATGAAGGCCAAAAAACGGGGTGTGGAACCCGGTCGACACAGCACTGTGCTGTAAGGGAGCGGCAGGCAGGGTTACTGCTGTGAAGAGACGTGGCATCCCAGACCATCGCTCCTGGCTGGTATCCCACCGCTGTGCGGGACGTCTCCACACATATCTTGGTTAGTCGTCGGGGCTCGATTCGGAGAGCGACTCGTCACTGAAGGCGATTCTGCTCCAGTCAATGACAGTCCAGCGTAGACGTGTCTGTGGACGCCCCGGTCTTAAGAGTGTATATTTTACGTTTGATGTAAGTGGCTAAGTGCTCTCATAATCAAATACTGGATGGATATAACTTGCGCTTCGTTTTAAGAAAAGCTAGTTTTGCAACCATCTCAATCTTTATGACGACTTACCTTCTGAAGTATGCGCCGAACGTTGATACGATTTTACGGTCGAATTCAACGGTATATATGGATACTGTCTGCCAGTTGTGTTGGGAATAGATTTAGTAGTAAATAAGTATCAATTGAAATGTCATGCCTGCGTTTTACTCCATGAACAGCAAGAAGAAATAATTTTTTTTCCTTTCATTATTATGTGGGTTTGTTGGAAATTGTTTGAAATTATGTTTAAAGTTTGTTTCAAGTCGGTAGGTTCTCTCATGCTCAAACACTTTATGAATACAGTTTGAGTAACGAAACTTCTTGGCACATTGTGTGCCGGACCGAGACTCGAGCTCGTGACATCCGCCTTTCGCGGGCGAGTGCTCTACCAACTGAGCTACGCAAGCACGGCTCACGACCCGTCCTCACAGTTTTAATTCCGCCAGTACTTCGTCTCCTACCTTCTAAATTCACAGAATCTCTCCTTGCAGAAGTAGCACTCCTGGAAGTAAGGATATTGCGGAAACGTGGCTTAGCCGGAGTCTGGGGGATGTTTCCAGAATGAAATTTTCATTCTGCAGCGGAGTGTGCGATGTTATCAAACTTTCTGGCAGATTAAAACTGTGTCCCGGACCTAGACTCGAAATCGGGATCTTTGCCTTCCGCTGGCAAGCGCTCAGTTGGTGGAGCACTTGCCCGCAAAAGACAAAGGTTCCGATTTCGAGTCTCGGTCCGGCACATAGTTTCAATCTGGCAGTGAGTTTCATAACAGCACACACTCCGCTGCAGAATAAAAATTTCATTCTGGAAACAGTTTGAGTAGTTTGCGCGCCGTTATCTATGCTGCCTCAAGACGTGTACACCGTCTCTAACCGTCTCTAACTTTAATTTTAGACTTGTTGTGTAAACATTTAATATAATATTACACGTCTTAATATGTAGGTGACAAGAGTTTAAATTTTTAAACTAGATGAATAATTAATTACATGAAATAATGAATATCAAATTTTTTCTTTGACCAGATGAACATTTGCAGCCTTTTAGTAATATAATTACGTTTATAGAATCTGTAACGTGTTGTGTAGAATTAACTTAGGTTTGAGAATTAATCTAGAGAGGTGAAATAGGTTGTTAGGGATCACTGTTCTGGAGCCTCTTTAAGACAAGTCCTGTGGTATGCAGACGGGGAATCCTCCTATCCCAGGGCGCATACCCGAAGTTAAATGGAGGACTTGGTCTGTGTGTGTGTGTGTGTGTGTGTGTGTGTGTGTGTGTGTGTGTGCGTGTACGGGGGTCAATCATGGTGAACACATGACATGAGTACCGCACTTTCCTACAACTGTGGGACTGTTTTTGTCATTGCCCGCTAATACTAACTGATTAATATTTCTAGCGGAGTTATCGAAAATACAAATAAAGTTAATCGCTTCAATAAAATAAACGAATTATCCCAGCTGTCGTAACTTATTTCGAGCGTCCCGACAACCTCATAAATACTACGTCCCGACAACCTCATAAGTACTACGCGTGAGCGTCATGCTTGTTTGCAACGGACATGTTAAAAAAAACAGCACGGAGACAGCTGAAGGGTTTAACTAGCGCCAGGCGAGATGAATGGCTGCCGCTGACCAGGTGACGTCAACGACTCGTAAAGGCCACAGCTGCAGATTAGCCAGCAGTCCAGGCGTGAAATGCGTGTCAGCCGATAAGCTGGAGGCAGGCGTGTCATCGCCCCTCACTCTTTCATGTGACTGCTGGAGCTTTACAAAGCGTTCCTAAGAGATACTATTGCTGTGTCCGCATATTTGCCTGCTGCATACACACATGACGCTTGACGAAGCAAGTGCATTCGCCACATGTACTTGGCGTCAAACATATACAAGGTGTTACAAAAAGGTACGGCCAAACTTTCAGGAAACACAAATAAAGAAAAGGTGTTATGTGGACATGTGTCCGGAAACGCTTACTTTCCATGTTAGAGCTCATTTTATTACTTCTCTTCAAATCACATTAATCGTGGAATGGAAACACACAGCAACACAACGTACCAGCGTGACTTCAAACACTTTGTTACAGGAAATGTTCAAAATATTCTCCGTTAGCGAGGATACGTGCATCCACCCTCCGTCGCATAGAATCCCTGATGCGCTGATGCAGCCCTGGAGAATGGCGTATTGTATCACAGCCGTCCACAATACGAGCACGAAGATTCTCTACAGTTGGTACCGGGGTTGCGGAGACAAGAGCTTTCAAATGCCCCCATAAATGAAAGTCAAGAGGGTTGAGGTCAGGAGAGCGTGGAGGCCACGGAATTGGTCCGCCTCTACCAATCCATCGATCACCGAATCTGTTGTTGAGAAGCGTACGAACACTTAGACTGAAATGTGCAGGTGCTCCATCGTGCATGAACCACATGTTGTGTCGTAAAGGCACATGTTCTAGCAGCACAGGTAGAGTATCCCGTATGAAATCATGATAACGTGCTCCATTGAGCGTAGGTGGAAGAATATGGGGCCCAATCAAGACATCACCAACAATGCCTGCCCAAACGTTCACAGAAAATCTGTGTTGATGACGTGATTGCACAATTGCGTGCGGATTCTCGTCAGCCCACACATGTTGATTGTGAAAATTTACAATTTGATCACGTTGGAATGAAGCCTCATCTGTAAAGAGAACATTTACACTGAAATGAGGATTGACACATTGTTGGATGAACCATTCGCAGATGTGTACCCGTGGAGGCCAATCAGATGCTGATAGTACCTGCACACGGTGTACATGGTACGGAAACAACTGGTTCTCCCGTATCACTCTCCATACAGTGACGTGGTCAACGTTACCTTGTACAGCAGCAACTTCTCTTACGCTGACAGTAGGGTTATCGTCAACTGCACGAAGAATTGCCTCGTCCATTGCAGGTGTCGAGTCACAGACTGGAATGTTCCGTGCTCCCTAAGACGCCGATCAATTGCTTCGAACGACTTCCTGTCAGGACACCTTCGTTCTGGAAATCTGTCTCGATACAAAAGTACCGCGCCACGGCTATTGCCCCTTGCTAATCCATACATCAAATGGGCATCTGCGAACTCCGCATTTGTAAACATTGCACTGACTGCAAAACCACGTTCGTGATGAACACTAACCTGTTGATGCTACGTACTGATGTGCTTGACGCTAGTACTGTAGAGCAATGAGTCGCATGTCAACACAAGCACCGAAGTCAACATTACCTTCCTTCCATTGGGCCAACTGGCGGTGAATCGAGGAAGTACAGTACATACTGACGAAACTAAAATGAGCTCTAACATGGAAATTAAGCGTTTCCGGACACACGTCCACATACATCTTTTCTTTATTTGTGTGTGAGGAATGTTTCCTGAAAGTTTGGCCGTACCTTTTTGTAACACCCTGAAAATGTGGCAGGAAGAGAACGGTCTATCACGGGAACAGTTGCGCTGCTGTGCAAAAATAATTGGCATCACATATTAGCTACAATTAACGACGATTTACAATACTTAACAGGAGTATGAAGGTTTTGCGACATACACTGTCCAAAAACATTAGTGTGACCTGTCAAAAGCCTGGGAGACACGCAGGAAGAGAGCCAACGTCCCGACTGCAGCGCCGTGGCCAGCCGAGCCAGGTTTCTCGGATGAAGATGAATGGCGCGACCACCTCGGCCCAAGCGACCACACACATTCTCGTTTGTAACTGGCCCGGGGAGCACCGTAACCTCATCCTCATTCGAACCGCGCACGTACACTGCGAGCTGCACCTTCCTGCCGGTAGAGGCCATCGTGCCGACGCGCGTGTAGCGTGGCCCGCGAGAACATTTGTGTTCATACCTTGTGCCTTCGGGAATGACGAGACCACACAGACAATATCACTGAAAATTTCCCAGCCCATAAATCGGCCTGCCTCCGTAGTGGACCCTCGAGACGATTGTTGAAGAGTGTTTGCTTTCTGTCCTAATTCACCCACGAAAGAAGTGGCTCATAAGGCGCCTGTTCGCCCGAGTCTCGAGTGCTGTTCATCTATCTGGGATCCCTGTCGGCTAGGACTGATAGAGGAGATGGAGAAGATCCAACGAAGAGCGGCGCGTTTCGTCACGGGATCGTTTAGCTGGCGAGAGAGCGTTACTTTCTAACGTTCTGCATCACGGAGAGATTTACTACTGAAGTCTCGTGACAGCACTTATCAGCCGGAGTCGGACAAGGCACTACTCCCCCCCCCCCACATAGATCTAGCGTATTGACCACGAGGAGAAAATTCGAGAAATTAGAGCCAATACAGAAGCTTATCGACAATCATTCTTCCCAGGCGCTATTCGCAAGTGGAACAGGGTTGGCGGGATCAGATAGTGGTACGAAAGTACCCTCCGCCACACACCATGTGGTGCAGATATAGATAAAAGTGCCTTATCTGTAGAGCTCACCTGTCGCCACTTAGTCTTCATTGTCGCTGAACAGCGGTCAGCACGCGTGCACGGGGGCCAGTGCGCAGCAACCTGCGGGGAACGATCGACGAGGATGTGGGGTTACTTACTGCCCACTCGTCGCCAGTGGGGTGCCTACGGGATGCAGCGTCCTCGGAATGCTATACAACAATTTCAAACAAGTAAAATTAGTTGTTTTATTTCCATAAATCAAATTCACAATATTTAGCTTTCTTTACAGCAAATGTCGCTAGTGAGAGGCGACGTGAAAACAGTACAGATCTTGTTATAAACCGAGACCGAGGAAACCCTCGATACGGTCACGACAATCTGACAGCGTAGCACTAATCACGCTGCAGACTCGGGCCGAGGCTAGCAGCAGCCGCGTTTACACGCACTCGCTGCAGGGGCGCGCCTGGCGCACCGCCGACCGCCGTTTCCTGACAGCCGCCTCTGCTCTCGCGTTCCGCCTCTTCGTTCCGACGTATGTGGTTCCGCCAGAACAGAGCAGGCCCCTCGGCTGACGTGGACGGCCAGCTCACCAGCAGCTGCACGTCTGTTTGCCCGGTCACATGTCCGCAGCCGTCGTTCACCGCAGTTGCCTCGGCGCTGGTTTTCGATGGCGCCATTTTGCATTGCACGGTGTAGTTTAACCGCGGCGGAACGGGAACAGTTTACCAACTTACCGTTGGTTCAAATGGCTCTGATCACTATGGGACTTAACATCTGAGGTCATCAGTCCCCTAGAACTTAGAACTACTTAAACCTAACTAACCTAAGGACAGCACACAGCACCCCAACTTACCGTGGGCTCGAAAGCCAATGCTCGTGTCTTCTTGGGCGTCAGATAAACCGCTCCGTTCCCGCAATACGACAACGACTGCACTGTTTTCCTCGGTCTTCCGACACGCTTTATATATCTTACACTGCTAGCGGTGCCACAGGCCGTATACGAGTCAGTATTGCACATTGACGTCGAACATAAGAGGTAGTCACATTAATGCCACCGGACCGAGTAACACGGTGTTCACGTGAGCTAATTTGTCTGTGGACACTCGTATAGCACTCAAATCCAGTGAACGATGAGTAACACGACGTGTGTAATCTCGTCTTTGCCTGATCTTGAACGTGATCGAAACACACGCTGACATTGGACTGATACTGTCTCGAAGCATTGCTTCCTGATGGGGCCGCGTGTCTATTTACATTATCATCTGGTGGATTGATGTCCACTCGGGTACTATTTCTGGCACTTAAGGGGGATGCGTAACATAGTCCTTGTCACGTGCAATGTGATCGAGGTGTCGCAGTGGTAGTCGCTGGATTCGCATTCGGGACGACAGCGGTTCAAGTTCGCGTCCGGTTTTAGATTATTCCCTAAATCGCTCCAGGCAAATGATGAGATGGCTTGTCTGAAAGGTCACGGCCGATATCTTTCCTCCTTGGAACCATTCGGGCTTGCACTCCGCCTCTAGAGACGTTAATATCCCTTCCTTTTTCCCCATTACATTGGAAATCTGTGGTAAGCTCCTATGGGACCAAACTGCTCAGGTCATCGGTCCCTAAGCTTGCACACTACTTAATCTAACTTAAAGTAACTTACGCTAAGAACAACACACACACCCGTGCCCCGAGGCAGGACTCGAACCTCCGGCGAGGGGAGCCGCGCGGTGTCCCACCTTCTTTCTCCTTTCCTCGTGTGCGCTCTTACTGTTGTCTAGCCTTAGACAGGTCGGCGCTCTTCTGTGTGGACTGTCCCATACCTCGTAGCGAACACAGCATAAGGAAACTTGCGCTGAAAGGTATGCTTCTTGCGTCAGTTGCAATATGACCTTTGCAGAAATCTTGCTTTTTTTCGCTGCACCTTACGAAAATAAAGTTAGGATATTTTTCTCTCAGCTGCTGCGTTGTGTAGCTCTCCATTACTCAGAGTATGTAATTTATGATTAACGCAAATTCATCTCTGCTCTTATGTTTCGTCAGTCGTGGCCTCTTGTTGGTCTCTGCTGTGGCAGTATTAATATCCAACAGCGATAAGTTTATGGAATAATGAATATAAAGACTTAAACTTCTTGCCAGATTAAAACTGTTTGGCAGAGCGGGGTTCGTATCCGGATGCCTAGTTTTCGCATGCAGTGCCTTTCAAAATGGTTCAAATGACTCTGAGCACTATGGGACTTAACATCTTAGGTCATCAGTCCCCTAGAACTTAGAACTACTTAAACCTAACTAACCTAAGGACATCACACACATGCATGCCCGAGGCAGGATTCGAACCTGCGACCGTAGCAGTCCCGCGGTTCCGGACTGCAGCGCCAGAACCGCACGGCCACCGCGGCCGGCTGCAGTGCCTTTGGCGGCTTAGCTATCCAGCCATTACCAACGACCGCCCTCGTAACTTTACTGTCTCCAGTCTCCTATGAGTGGTGGAAGTAAAGTTGTGAGGGCGGTTCGTGATTGGAGGCGAGATAGGTCAGCTGAAAAGAACATTGCCCACGCAAGGCAAGTATCAGGGGACGAGTTCCACTCCGGCGCACAGTTTCAGTCTGCTAAGAAGTTTCAAAACAGCGACCGCTCTGCTACAGAGGGAAAGATTCGTTCTCGAATATAAAAACTGTACATCACTCCAGGCTGCAATAATTGTCGCGGATAATCAGTGCACGTTCCTCTGTTTTGTGGCTTTTTCGTTTGTTGATTGCTATATCAGTTTGAATGCAACAACATCCAGTTTCACAACACCCTCGCTCCCTCCCTAAAAGTCAACTATCAACTATACAGTGATCAGGCAGAACACTATGGCCACCTACCTAATTGCTGGTATGTCCATGTTTGACACGGATAAAAGCTTCGACGCGTCGTGGCACGGAAGCAATTGTGCAACTAATTCCCGTAAATTCCGGGGAGTGGGGCGATGAGCTCTGACGCCACGCTCAGTCACATCCCACATGTGCTCGACCGGGTCCAGATCTGGTGACTTGGGAGGCCAGCTTATCAGTTGGCACTTGCCACTGCGTTCCTCGACCCACTCCATCACACTCCTGGCCTTGTGACGTGGCGCATACTCTTGATGACAAATGCCACTCCCGTCGGGAAACAAGGTGGTCCTGAAGGAGTCTACGTGGTCCTCAGCCAGTGTACGATACTCCACGGCCGTCGCGGTGGCTCGCACGAGCTCCACTCGACCCACGGACGTCCACGCGAATATTCCGAAAGCATAACGGAGCCGCCGCCAACTCGTCTCCGTCTCGAGGAGCTGTTCCCCCGGAAGACGACGGATTCGCGACCTCTCGCCGGCATAATGGAGAAGATATTGGGATTCGTCAGACTGCGCAACGCTCTGCCACTGCGCTGCCGATGGTCACGCGCCTATTTCAGTTGTAGTTGCCCGTGTGGTGTTAACATCGGCACATGCGTACGTCGTCGGCTGCGGAGGCCCAGTGTGCACTGTGTGTTCAGACACACTTGTCGCCAGCGCTCAAGTCTGATGTCGATTCCGCCACAGTTCGCAGACTGTCCTGTTTTACCAGGCATCTGTAATGACAGCTGATGTGATTCATTGAACGTTCTCTCGAATTACATATAAGTGCCAAGACGTCGGAAAATACCGGACAATCAAAATTCAGTCCAATGCACTCGTGCTCCAAAATGATGCCATTTGGAAGTCCCCGTCTAGCTAAATACTTTCGCCACAGTCTTGTCATCTTTTCCTGTGCCCAAATGAAGAGGAGAGACACCGTCTCCCTGCCTTACTCTTCTTTCAATTTCAAAGTTTCTCGGAAGTTTGAAGTCTGCTGTGGCCGCAACTTTTCTTCAGGTATTATGTATTCTACGTGCTCGCCCACCTCCAATTGGCCGCTAAGAGACCGGGATGCTTGATTACGGACTCGGGTTGCGCTCTACCAAACCTACGTTTCGGTGGTTCTGATACAGCACATGAACGACGTAGGAAAAGGTAGGCATACCGCTCGTGCTGGGGGTAAGAAAAGCAAAACTGAATGTGTAAGAGAGCCGATGATTTGTCATTGTTTTTGTTTGTCTGCTTGGTTGGTTGGTTGTTAGTCTGACACACAATTAGAACCGCATATCATTCAGTTTTTAGTCCATTATGTATTTTATATCCTTAGAAAATACAAATTGCATTATACAAGTAAAATAAAATAGCTGCTCGCGTAAATTCTGCGCTTTTATGTAACCAAACCAATTGCTTCTGGTCAAGTACAATTTTCATGCGCAAACATAAAAGAATCTATATAATTATTGCTGTTATCTCGTACTCGATACATTGTTATAATTTATAAATGTGAAAGTTGTTTAGCAATAATAAAATCACGTTGTATATAATCTCAACAAAGTAATGAAGCGATGTCTCATATGTTGTGATTTTGCAACTTTTTTACATTTTTTGAGGTATTTGCGTTTTTAGCGCTATGTGATAAATTTGTAGTTCTCGTTTTATATTTTTATTACAACATCCCTCTGTCTCAGAATGCAAATCGACAATTTCGTAATAAAACCAGAATTAAACAATGCCAGTTTTAATTTTGCTATAAATATGTTTATTTTTAAGTAACAGACAGGAGGATAACTATGTACAACAAAAAAGTTACATAGGTTGCGCAGCCCTTTAAATATCCTGGAAATGAGGTAATGCCTGATCGATATGCAATACACCTAACATACATGTAACACAGTTAGGATCTTAACCGACCAAAGCTACTACGAAAGCTACCGTTGTCCACGCTTACTTACGATAGTCTGCGGTAGCGCACGGTAATTCCGCCCCCCTGTTTTGGACACGTGTGGGCTCTGACGCTCCCCCTGACTGTGCACGGCGCAAACACAGAATCGCGGCGGGCGGTCGCAGGTCGCACCTGGCGCACGCCGGTCGGAAGCAGCGTTTGCCGACGGCCGCCGTGAATCAATAGGGCGGATGTGACGTCACGCGGGTCGACAATGTGATGGGCCGCGGCTCCGCGTTCCCCGCCTTCCGGCCGCGCAAATTGATTACCCGGCTAAGCGCGGCCAGCCCCTACTCCACCTCGTTACAGACACTCCCGACTGCTGCGGTAAAGAAGGGCAGGCGGAAGGAACCCGCCCGCGGAGACGCTCGAGCGTACAGTTGAGAGAAATGTGTCTCACTTGCAGTACGTTAATCCCCGTACATTATCCCAGAATATTCGTCGAATGAGAGAACAAGTAATCCAGCTCAATATCTTAATACTATATCGTTTCTCAAAATTGCAATATTACGAAGAAATGATCGTCGGAAAATTATCTGCATATGACCTTCTGTAATGCAAGATAACGTTTAAATGTACAGAATGACAAGACACTAAGGCATTACTTGATGAGAGCGTGACGCACAACAACACCAGCTCCTACAACCCATGGCAACGAGTTAGTCTTCCCAGCTCTCACCATACGAGGGTACGCCAAGCAGTGTCCAACATGACGGTTTTTTCCGGGGTCGCGGTGCGGGGAGGCATAACGCTGAATGGGCGTACGTCGTACCCTCACCAGTCAACGTTATTCTGACACTTCTCCTCGCCCGTGTGCCTCTTTTAAGAGGTGCATCAGGCCCTGACTTCATTTTTATGGATGACAATGCGCGGTGGCATCGACATGTGCATGTGAGGGAGCTCTTCGAACGAGAAGATATCTCGTGAATGGACTTGTCAGCCTACCACCCCCACTCAAATGTCATCAGGCACGTGTGGGATGCTTGGGGACACGTACTGCAGCACGTCCGTGCACCCCAACGACCGTCCATCATAGCAGCACATTGCAGAGCATCCATTACTGCCTATGGTGATCACAGGCCCTATTAAAAACCGTGTCTTGCCTTTGTAACGTCCAGGGATCCATCATAAATCGCGGTGACTTCCGTGTAATTATTGTTTTTGAATAAAAGTGTCGTTTATGTTCGTCTCATTGCGTTGTTCTTTCAGTTGCCCTGTATTCTTCAATGAAATCTCTAATTTTCATCGAGCTATGTTACTTCGCAGTCACTCATCATGCGAAAGTTACTTTCGTTAGGACGTTTTGCACACTGGTTTAATCATAAACATTACAAAACCTTTGTGAAGTGCATGGCAAATGGTAATTTCCGTTTGCGACGTATAAGAAACTATTCCCGTTTCCATTGCATATAGAAAAACGTAGTAGTAGTACAAATGACTGTCGAAATACCTCAGTGCACACTATAAATAATCTCAAATTATATTCACGATTGATACCGTGCCCGAAGGTCTTCACTTAATACTGTTTCTTGAAGCCTTACAAGTTGGGTCTCACAGTATTTGGCATTTATCTTGAAGCATCTGCCATATATATAATTTTTAAATCTTTATTCTTCATCTTTGTGTGTTATACATAAGAACCCACTACCTCACATGATTAGTGGGTCCTTGAATGTTGCACTGTTGTTGATAATCTACTAATTCTAATGGCTACTTAATGGCTAACCTCTACTAGCTGCAGCGTCACAGGTGTGTCAGTGAAGTGTATAAACATACTGCACGGCCTAAGCCCGATGAGCGTGCCCCTGGCACTAGCCAGGCCAAGCATGACACAGTCGCTGCAGGTTTCCTTTTTCTTTCCTAGCTCTAAGTCCTACTAGCTAGCTTCTATCCTGCGTCAAGTCCGGTGCATGTCTCAGTTACGTGTTGTTGTACCTCACTCCCTCTAGACCTGCACGTGGTGGATTCCAACTGTGATGTTAGACGACCTCTCCACGCACAGGCGGTACAGGATCGGGGTACTGGGACATATTTGGTTAGTTGTTTCTGTTCACGAATGGTCCCTCAGAAATTCTAATAGAACTTTCCGTGATACCTCGTTTTCTAGACTGATTAAGTACGAAATGTATCCTCACGTCTCAATAGGAAGTACGTATCATTATTTGGTAGTTGTTGTCGTAATGCGGCTGCTACAGCATTGAACAGGGGGCACTCGTAAACGACATGGTCTGGAGTACCCTCCGATGCGCCCAAACCGACATGGATATGTCGGACAAGGTCCATGACCAATGAGAAAATGAAACAGTTCCCGAGGTGGCTCAAAGTATTTCACGCCCAACCGTTCTTTCACGTCTGGTAAAAGTTGAAATGTTCTTCTGCCAGTATCATCAGCTTCCCAGGATTCCTGCCATAGCTCCTCGCCTATTCTCCTAATCGCGTTCTTATCCCCAACCCGAAAATCCAGAATGTCCCCTGTTTTCTCGATGTTCCCTTTCTTGGCCCAGAACCATGCTGCTTGCTCTCTAATTTTGATGTCAAGAGGGCAGAGCCCCATTACCACTAACAGGGCACCACCTGCAGATGTCCTGTAGGCCCCCACTGACCTTAATGTCATGTTCCTCTGCACCCCTCTCACCCCATCATGGGCACCACCCTCGTGAGCCTGTGCTCCCAGACTCCCGAGCCATAACCCAATGTTGACGTTAATATACTATTCTGATATAGTTTTATCAGACGAGGGGGACGATGGAATCTTTTATGTCCACTGGAGATAAAGTTGTTGAGTACTTGTAGGGCCTTACGGGTGCTCGAAGTTCCACCTTTCATCAGTGACGATTCCCAAGTTGCGCGCCTCGCGTCGCCGAAGACCTGGCAAGCCCTCAATTGTCATTCTGGGGTTCCGTATGAGCTGTCCTTTTAGCAAAGGATTTGTAGACTTATTCGATGAGTTTGTCATCTTTGTATTCCAGCACCACAGTTTTAATTTTTCCATGACTCATTATATTTCAGGCTCGATATCTTCGAGGCTACGACCGCCGACCAACAGGAGGAGCTCATCAGCGTAGGCTATCACCTCTAGCACCTCGTCACTCTGTTGTAGGCTGTCCAATAGTGGCTCCATGTGGATGTCCCAGAACAGGGGGCCTAACACGGAACCCTTTGTTATCATTTTTTCAACTTTCCCGCTAGGCCATGATGGCCAGATCTCCCGATCCTCGCAACAGCTCCTCAGACAACCGTATAGCGGCCCTGGAGACTCTTTCTCCCGTAAACAGGAGAAGACAAGCCCAGTAAACAGATCGGTCTGTAAGGTTTAGTTTCAGCTGGGTCTTTGTAGTGTCCTTTTTTAATAATTACATTTGCAACTTTCCAGACTTTGGGGAACTTTCCTGCCTGAGGCACTCACTGAATAGTTGCGTGAGTGGTGTTACCAGCTGACGGGCTAAGAATTGCACCGCCACAGTGCCGTCTGGCACGGGGGCTTTTCCTCTCTTTAGCGATTTTATATGGGCAGCCACCTCCTCTTCAGAAAAGGGGTATGTTGCCCTGTCATTGGCGTATCTAACAAGATCTTCATTTCTCAATTGGCGCTGGCTTTGGGTTTCCCCGTCCGTACTGCTGTCAGGCAACAGGGCCCAGAGGAGGACCTCCGTCATCCTGTCCCCATGCCTCACTGTTGATATCTGCATTGGAGAGTGGATCTTCTCTCTCACTAGCTTGTACGGTACTCCCCATGGGTCTGTAGCTTATTGATTAATTACGTATCTTTCCCAGCTCCTTACCCTTACCACCCGAAGTTCATTCTGGAATCTCTCCTTTGCCTCCCGGTACTGCTGGAACCATTGTTGCCCATCCCACCAGACGACACTGCGCTGGTAGTGCCTCCTCAGGCTTCTCACAGACTGACGCATATCCTCTAGTGCCGCTGACGATGGTGACGGAGAGGCCGCCATGGTCTTCCTACTGGTTGGTCCGGCCGCTTTCACCGCTCTGGTAATCACGATCACCAGCTCTTTGGCATACTCGTTCACGTCTGTGTCCTGGTGTGGGTCACCTTTCGGTAATGGAGGAATGTCGCACTCCCTCGCTAGGCGTTCCCAATCTACTCTCTTGTAATTTATCTGGACATCCCATCCCATGGTCCAGTGGCACTCTCTGTCTTCTAAAGTGAAAGTGATGAGACTGTGATCACTTGTGGTGGCATTGCCTTCAGCCTTCCAGTTCTTTATAATGTTAGCGGCGTATGGTGCGATCAGCGTCACGTCAACATTTGTACCTTGTCCTCCTCCCCATGTGTAGGTGGGAGGGTTTCCAGGCTTGTTGGCCACCACAAATCGACTGTTCCGCTTTTTCTCCGTTTGCACCTCTTGTGCCACGGTACCATAGGGGGGACTTTGCATTAATGTCAGCAGTTACAATTGCTTTTCGTCCCCGCAATGCCATGATTACTTTTATAAGATGGTCCAAGTGTCTCCGTACTGGAAATACATATTTACGAGAGTTAGTACGCCCGATGGAGATTAATTATCTTTTTTCAGCGTAGCCATGAGTCTGTCCTGCGAGTAAAACAAATCTGTGAACATATCTGTATGTGGTATCGGCCAGAAGTCGTGGTGCTACACCAAAGTCGGCAACGCGGGTCGATGCCACAGGCATTAGCAAGGCCTCGTTGCAGTCCGCAACAACCAGCGGCAGGCGCTCCTGAAGACAACGCCTTCCTCAGAGCAAAGTAGCGCCCTCACGCTGAGGTCAATATGGTGTTGAGCATGTAAGAACTCAACCCATTTCGTGACCTTATCTGAAGGAGTCAGTATCATTATTGTAGGACCAACAAGTGGTTGGAAGTTTCTGATGAACGTGTACTTCATAATGCTTAATCTTTATACCTCAAGAGAACAGTTTGTTAATTAGTGCATCAAGTCATACTTTGCTAGTCAATGACAGTTGTGAATTGTCCAGTACTTCTGTGGCAAAGAAGTCTATCAAAGTTAAGTTAATCTTTTATTCATTAACGTAAAAGAGTGAACTAATATTTCATGAATTCTAGACGATCAGTAAGCAATTAAAGAACCCACAATTATGGCCGGACTGAAGTAGCTTCGTCTGGTCACAATACCTTTTTAGTGCTACTTGCTGTGGGTCCCACACACTTGTGAAGTATTTTAAGATGGCTCGCACATATGGCTGTAACGAGTCTCTTTTTTATACTGAGTTCATTTTCCCAGAATCCTACGAATGTACGTGCTTTAACTATGATTGAAGGTATGTGATGATTCCATTTCATATCAATAAAAACTGTTGGGTTATTTGCATATCTAAGTATAACTATACTGATTAGTATTATAATCACAGTATCAACTTTTTGTGATATGAACTTCCTTACATTTCCGAAAATTTAAAGCGTATTTACCATCTTTGCACCACTGTGAAGTCTTACCAAGATGTGGCTGAATACTGGTACAGACTATATCAAATAGTAGCAAAACGTCCGAGTATAAGAAATCTATCTGGCACCGCTGGATACGTGAGTGAATACCTGGTTTTATTGTTATAATTAAGAGCTGTCAACCTTGTATCGGTTTTAATAAATCGTTAATTGAATAGGAATAATTACTTTTGGGGAGAGGTTCGATGTAGGAATAACGATTCGGAATAAAATATCTGCTCTACAGTGGAGCAGTCTATGACAGTTAACATCCCACAGAGATTAAAATATTTGTGCGTGACCTTTACTCGACTGCGGCCATCGGGCGAGTTCCTGCCGTGTTTAGCATACCGAACTCGCATTCGGGAGGATCTGCGTTCAGATCACGTCCAATCACACAAATTGATTTATTCATCGTGCTTTCCTTAAATCGTCTCGTGGTTTCTTTAAAAGCGACACGGCCGATTTTCCGCCCCATCCTCCACCAATCCGAGCTCGCATTCCGTCTCTAATGACGTCGTTGTCGGCGGGATATTACACCCCAGTCTCCCTTCTTCCTTCACGAATGTGCAGTTTTTTTGTTGCCAACAACGCTCTGTAACTGAATTCCGAAAAGTAGGAGAGGTGCTGGCAGACGGAAGCTGTTAGCCGTCTTTTTTAAACTGGTCTTTGGCCATACAGCCACCCATAGATAATTTTATTGTGGATTTCGTTTATAAAACTAGCTGGGTTTGAGAAGCATGAGGTAGACAATTAGCTGAGGCCTTTTCAAAGGGGCTATTTTGGCATTCGTTACAATGGTAACCTACAAATGTGTATATCATTTACAGCATTTAATTCTTCATGCAGTCACATTTAAATTGCTGTTGATGCGTTTCAATCGCATCACATGATCACCTTCAAGTCGATTTGCAGCAATGTAGTAATAGCCTCAGTTAAGACCATTCAAGGGCAATATATGGTGCTCAACAAGGCTAATGTGGAAAAGGGCTGGATATTTGGAAGCAGTATTGTATAGTGACCGAAGGTGTCTGTTATTTCACATCAGAACTAACTTTCACTAAGGAGAATTTTTGTTGTGATGGACACAGCAGTTTCCTTCTGAAGCAATCAATTTGGAATAGACCAGTTCGTCGTATTCGATCTCGGATGTATGAAAAGCGCTATGAATTCAGTAGAATTATATTACAAGCCGTTCTTTGATGCCCCACTGGCGAATGAAAGAACTGCTTAACTGGAGCTGGATTCAAACCCAGAGCCTCTCCTCTCCTGAGCCGACCGATCATTCCTCGGCCTTCATCTTAAAGATCCACTTATCTATGCGACACAGTGAATAAGACAACAATCTCGCATTCCCGACAAACGGAGTTCATAACCTAATATGAAAACACTGCTCATGTTAATTTTGACAGTTACTCAGAAAAGCCTTTTGAAGTAACTGATGCAATTCAAACGATGCAGTATATGAAAATACGTCGATATTGACAGCTAGTGGAACTTAAAAGACCATGTTTTAATTACTATTAAATAATTAAACCATATACAAAGGCGTATCAGCAACTTCCATAATGCATTCGTTAGGCAAAATAAAATTTCAGTTTCAGTATCCTTTGATCAAACTAAATCATTCTCTACAGATCACAGTAGCAATTTTCTTGATTTTCGTATTTTCTGGTGATTTTTTGCTTTCGTACGGTTTTAGCTTTCCCCACCACGCTCAACGCGGTTCAGTCAAAACATTAGAAACATATGTGCATGGACCAGAACCGGCGATTTATGATGAATTCCCTATGTTACTTCCATGCACTGAACTATGTGGGACCAGAAACGGCGATTTATGATGGATTCCCAATGTTACTTCCATGCAATGAACTATCTGCATGACGGCCTTTGCAGATGCTTCAGTAGGCGAGAGATGTGGGTATGTTTCCAGGATTCGCGTTGCATTGTTTTTGCCTGGTGTGTAAGTGGAAACCAAAGAGACAGAAAATATAGAAAGACAACACTGCGACCAGTTTTCGGAAGTCAGAGCAAAGGTTGCAGTACACTCCGCAAGAGAATTGACAGGCATAGGGTAATATTCGTATATTCACGAAAAGTTAAACATGGGAACGTTAACACAAATTTACAAAATCACTAGCAGATAATATTTTCAAACAGTACGTACCTGAAATAAGATATATTCGTAGTTCTATTTTTTGCATACATTTACACGCTGCGCAAACAATAGGGACATGATTTCGAAAATAAATCCAGTTGCTGCTTTTCCTTAGGAGATTCTAACGTGAACGATAAAAAAAAATGTTCTTCTATGCAATCGCTGTAGCTAAGTGTTTAGAGATGTGCAATAACGCAATTGAAAAAAATATGTTCGTGTCCTGGTATGTGGAAATTGTAACACATTCTGGGACATTATTATTTATGTCACGGAAGTCTATTATACAGTATTGAATGTTATTTACATATAACAGCGTGCTCTATCAGGAATGTTTCTTCGATTTCGTTACTTCAGTATTATTAAATATCTAGGAATCGAAATTTGAAATTCCGCGACTGAAACAACCAGCAATAACATTAATTTCTTTCTTATCGCAAATATTTGAGCGTTTTATTTTTCCGAATACGTCGCGATGTCCGAGACAATTAGTAGACAAGAATCTCAGAGTAAAGCTTTGATTGCTGCGGATGAAACAACTAACAATGTCATTTATACAGTTATGTTTCACAAATATTTAGCTGCGACCAAATCCTTAACAACGCATTCGTGAATTTGGCGGTCAAGGAAAAAACTGTACCAGCAGCGACCGTCACGTGACCGATTTTCGATTTCAGCCGAACGCCAGTTGCACGCCGTGATATTTGTTCACTTTAGTCACTCGTACACAACGACTGCCGAAAATATGGCGGGCTGCAGCGTGGCACCGCAGATAGCGCTAAATAAAGTGCGACAGCTTCTATAGGGGTACTCTGTCCATTTTGTGGAAAAACTGATTTACTAAGATGGCAAGATCTTTCAGTGCATCGTTCTCAGTGTTTACGTGCACAACAATAATAACCTCAGATAATTCGAAGTAGTTGTTTGTGATTCATAAAGTTAAAAGGTCATCTCAAACGTAAATATGAAGCCTTGGACCTGCAAACCTGGATAACAGGTAACAAAGAGATAAGTATATCCTCGGGAACTGTGCATTTGGTATTCTACATTATTAGTATGAGCACGAATTAATGCCATTTACAATCCATTATATGAAGAAGAGTGTCCGTTTGTTAGTTTGTCTATCGTAATTCATACAAATGTACAGTTTTATTCTGATCTTGATGAAATTTTGCACACTTTACCTACAAGACAAGAGAGAGATTACTGTCTACATAGCAAAGATTTCGTAATCTTACTAGAAACATGTATATATGTAATAAAAGAAGTTCTTGTCTGATTTACTTCAAATCTACACGATCCCTTAATGAATATTTGGGCAGAGACAGACTATATATTTCAACTGTACACAATATATAAATGTTTATATAAAATTGTATCGGAACTTGAGAACCCTATGCGGGAAAATCAGACTCAAAAGGGCAAGGTTTGGTGGACATGTATTTAGGATGAGAATGGACAGACTGACGAAGAGAGTGTAGGAAACAAAAGGGAGGACAAGGGGAAAGACAGGAACCAAGTGAGTTGTTGAATTTCGAAAGGACTGGTTGGAATTGGGGATCAAGGTCGAAGGCAAGGAAAATTGGAGGAACAAATATACACCGACAAATATACCGGAGATCAATGACAGAGAAGAAATCAGGAAAAGATTAGAGTGTCACCAGTGGAGACGACAGGAGAAACGGAAACTGAAGATATCGGAAGAAGAGCGGGAGAGAAGAAAAGAAAGAATGAAGAGGTTCTGGGAGAAGAAGAGGAAAATGCAGTCCACGAAGAGGCTACCCGTGGTCCTACAGAGGCCGTAGCGCAGGAAGAAGAAGAAGAAGAAGAAGATGTTTATATAAAATGTGAAAAGGAGAAACGTTGTTACCAAATATCTCGAAGAGTACTTGACCTATTTGAATCAACATTCTCGCTCAGTTTAATTCAAATTACTATATTCAGATGAAATAATGAAGAAAATAATGAAAAATTAAATCCCTAACAAACAAAATATGTAGTGGATACCATGGGACGATCGAAAGCTCGAGAATTGGACAAGAATATGAATGCAGACTCTTATTATTGATTATTTGCCGTTGTTATACATGACATATACCTTAGAAGATGTTTAGTCCGTGTTTCACAGTTACTTTCATTATTAAAATCCATAGTGTCATACAAATGCTAAGGTTGGTCGGTTGGTTGATTTGGGGGGAAGGGAGCAAACAGCGACGTCATCGGTACCATCGGGTTAGGGAAGGATGGGGAAGGAAGTCAGCCGTGCCCTTCCGAAGGGACCATCCCGGCATATGCCTGAAGCGACTTAGGGACATCACGGAAAACTTAAATCAGCAGGGTCGGACGCAGGTTTGAACCGTAGTCCTCCCGAATCAGAGCCCAGTTCGTGAATATAGTGCTAACAGAAGTTACTAGATAGTGAGGCGATCATACGGTAGAATAGAACCCGAGATTTCCCGAACTGAGATGTAAACTGATCGAACAATATGAGTTACATTTAAAGTGGTTAAGTAGCCCATGCGGCTTCCATTCGCTAAGAGTATCAACAAGGCACAGGGGCAGTGACTTTGTGTTAAACATCCCTGGCAACGCCGGCGCTGCCAGGCTTTCGTTCTGCTGTGTGGCAAAGTGCTTAAATTTGCTGAATCGTGCGTCGCAGATAATGCTCAGTATTTGTGTTCCATTATTCTATCCTTGTCCTCACCTCGTGGCCTAGTGTTTTCGTAATGCCTCTTTGTTGCGAGTCCCACGTTCGATTCCCGGACAGGTCCGTGATTTTCTGTACTCTGGGACTGTGTGTTTAGGTTGTCCTAAATTATTTCGTCTCATCTTCATCACACACGTGCGCAAGTCACCAGTGTAGCGTCAAACAGAAGGACTTGCACGAGGCGGCTAAACAACCCTTGACGGGGTCTCCTAGAGAATAATGCCATGCCATAATTTCCTTTCATTCTCTCGTTTTCCATTATGTGTACCGCTGTTGCTGTGTCTCAGATTTCAATACCACTAAAATCATAACTCTGCATTATTCTGGTATCCCGGCACGACGAGTTCGAAAGTCCGCCAGAACCCTTGGACACAGACGACAGCCGCTAGGCAGCGCTTCTAAAATTTGCGAGGCTTGGTGCCGTAGCGTGAGCGCGAGGCTGCAGGCCACGCCACACGCAGGGAGCCGCGCCTCAGTCGCGTTCCAGCTGCGCTCTTGTATCATTTCTTGTACGCAGCACTGCTTTATTCTTGATACTGCTACGTTCAGGCTCTCCATTCCCTTGACTCTCATGACTTGTCATTCTGTCGTGTTGTCTTGGTTGTTCGTCCATCTCTGTTGTCGTCCTCCGTGGTTTCCGGGGACTGAAAGTCGCCGCCTCGGCAGCTCGGCCAGTGCGTGCTGATGGTGTCCGATTCCGGGATTGGGGTTGTTTTGGGGGAGAGAGCAAACAGCGAGGTCATCGGTGTCATCCGATTAGGGAGGGACGGGGAAGGAAGTAGGCCGTGCCCTTTCACAGGAACCGTACCGACATTTGCCTGGAGAGATATAGGGAAATCACGGAAAACCTAAAGCAGGATGACCGGATGCGGGATCGAACCTTCGTCCTCGCGAATGCGGGTCCAGTGTGCTCGGTGTACGACTCAGGGCACTGTAGCTACGTCTACCGCA
Source organism: Schistocerca piceifrons (assembly GCF_021461385.2). Classification (NCBI taxonomy): domain Eukaryota; kingdom Metazoa; phylum Arthropoda; class Insecta; order Orthoptera; family Acrididae; genus Schistocerca; species Schistocerca piceifrons. Next base: position 2,027,987 of record NC_060144.1, on the reverse strand, counting down.
AGTCGACAATTTATGTCATTTGCAGTCCTTGGAATAGGCATTACTTCTGACGCACCTGTCATATTCCAATATGAATCGTTGCAGCATTGCCGCATATGAACACAGGAAAATGCAAACATGTAATGCATTAAAAACACCTTCTTAACGATCGTCGTGTGCGTTGCCCGCTCATCCATTGGGAGTACTGAGAGCGAACAGCTGTACAGAAATCGTCGCTTACGGCCATTTCCGGGCAGCCGCAGCCTTGCTAAACAACACTCTTCATTATGCACGAAGCTTAAACCCCTTTACTGACCTTCCGTTTCGTAATGACGTGTCTCGCGCAGTGTAAGCTTACCTCTGTACGCAGTGCTGTCACATGTTTGTTTCTCATCCTTCTGGAAAACCCACCGGCACGGGAACGTTTAAATCTCGGCTTAGCAAGTTGACAAGCTGCGTAAATAATTCGGACGTGCTGCTTTAGAGTCTGTCAGACGTTTCTCTTATGATGACGCCTCTGTGGACCTGACTTTGATGGAGATTCTGCATCCACATTTGCATCGTCAAGCGGATTTATAGTGTGCGGCGGAGGGTACAATCGTTCTTCATCCTCTCCTTTCCAATCTGAAATTTGCTAACTATACCGTCTTGGCAATTATACGAGCTGCATACTGCGTAAAACTATATGATTCTCAACACGTGTTGGAATGTGTTGTTGTTGTTGTTGTCGTTGTTGTTGTCTTCAGTCCTGAGACTGGTTTGATGCAGCTCTCCATGCTACTCTATCCTGTGCAAGCTTCTTCATCTCCCAGTACCTACTGCAGCATACACCCTTCTGAATCTGCTTAGTGTATTCATCTCTTGGTCTCCCTCTACGATTTTTACCATCCATTCTGCCCTCCAGTACTAAATTGGTGATCCCTCGATGTTTCAGAACATGTCCTACCAACCGATCCCTTCTTCTAGTCAAGTTAAGCCACAAGCTCCTCTTCTCCCCAATTCTATTCAATACCTCCTCATTAGTTATGTGATCTACCCATCTAATCTTCAGCATTCTTCTGTAGCACCACATTTCGAAAACTTCTATTCTCTTCTTGTCTAAACTAATTATCGTCCACGTTTCACTTCCATACATGGCTACACTCCATACAAATACTTTCAGAAACGACTTCCTAATATTTAAATCTATACTCGATAATAACAAATTTTTCTTCTTCAGAAACGCTTTCCTTGCCATTGCCAGTCTACATTTTATATCCTCTCTACTTCGACCATCATCAGTTACTTTGCTCCCCAAATAGCAAAACTCATTTACTACTCTAAGTGTCTCATTTCCTAATTTAATTCCCCTCAGCATCACCTGACTTAATTCGACTACATTCCATTATCCTCGTTTTGCTTTTGTTGATGTTAGTCTTATACCCTCCTTTCAAGATACTGTCCAATCCGTTCAACTGCTCTTCCAAGTTCTTTGCTGTCTCTGACAGAATTACAATGTCATCGGCGAACCTCAAAGTTTTTATTTCTTCTCCATGGATTTTAATACCTACTCCGAACTTTTCTTTTGTTTCCCTTATTGCTTGCTCAATATACGGATTGAATAACATCTCACTCCCCTCCCAAACACTGCTTCCCTTTCATACCCCTCGACACTTATAACTGCCATCTGCTTACTGTACAAATTGTAAATAGCCTTTCGCTCCCTGTATTTTACCCCTGCCACCTTCAGAATTTGAAAGAGAGTATTCCAGTCAACATTGTCAAAGTCTACAAGTGCTTGAAACGTAGGTTTGCCTTTCCTTAATCTTTCTTCTAAGAGAAGTCGTAGGGTCAGTATTGCCTCACGTGTTCCACCATTTCTACGGAATCCAAACTGATCTTCCCCGAGGTCGGCTTCTATCAGTTTTTCCATTCGTCTGTAAAAAATTCGCGTTAGTATTTTGCAGCTGTGACTTATTAAATTGATAATTCCGTAATTTTCACATTTATCAACACCTGCTTTCTTTGGGATTGGAATTATTATATTCTTCTTGAAGTCTGAGGGTATTTCGCCTGTCTCATTCATCTTGCTCACCGGATGGTAAAGTTTTGACAGGACTGGCTCTGCCAAGGCCGTCAGTAGTTCTAATGGAATGTTTTCTACACCGGGGGCCTTGTTTCGACTCAGGTCTTTCAGTGCTCTTCAAACTCTTCATGTAGTATCATATCCCCCATTTCATCTTCATCTACAGCCTCTTCCAAATCCATAATATTGTCCTCAAGTACATCGCCCTTGTATAGACCCTCTATATACTCCTTCCGCCTTTCTGCTTTCCCTTCTTTGCTTAGAACTGGGTTTCCGCCAAAGCTCTTGATATTCATGCAAGTGGATCTCCTTCCTCCAAAGATCTCTTTAATTTTCCTGTAGGCAGTATCTATCTTTCCTCTAGTGAGATAAGCCTCTACGTCCCTACATTTGTCCTCTAGCCATCCCTGCTTAGCCATTTTGCACTTCCTGTCGTTTTCTTACCTATTTGATCCTCTGCTGCCTTCACTATTTCATCCCTCAAGCTACCCATTCTTCTTCTACTGTATTTCTTTCCCCCATTCCTGTCAATTGTTCCCTTATGCTCTCCCTGAAACTCTGTACAACCTCTGGTTCTTTCAAAAATGGGTTCAAATGGCTCTGAGCACTATGGGACTCAACTGCTGTGGTCATCAGTCCCCTAGAACTTAGAACTACTTAAACCTAACTAACCTAAGGACATCACACACATCCATGCCCGAGGCAGGATTCGAACCTGCGACCTAGCAGTCGCACAGTTCCGGACTGCGCGCCTAGAACCGCGAGATCACCGCGGCCGGCTGGTTCTTTCAGTTTATCCAGGTCCCATCTCCTTAAATTCCCACATTTTGGAGTTTCTTCAGTTTTAATATACAGTTCATAACCAATAGATTGTGGTCAGAGTCTACATCTGTCCCTGGAAATGTCTTGCAAATTAAAACCTGGTTCCTAAATCTCTGTCTTACAATTATATAATCTATCTGATACCTTTTACTATCTCCAGGGTTCTTCCATGTATACAACGTTCTTTCATGATTCTTGAACCAAGTGTTAGTTATGATTAAGCTATGCTCTGTGCAAAATTCTACCAGGCGGCTTCCTCTTTCATTTCTTAGCCCCAGTCCATATTCACCTACTATGTTTCCTTCTCTTCCTTTTTCTACTCCCGAATTCCAGTCACTCATGACTATTAAATTTTCGTATCCCTTCACTACCTGAATAATTTCTTTTATCTCATCATACACTTCATCAATTTCTTCGTCATCTGCAGAGCTAGTTGGCATATAAACTTGTACTACTGTAGTAGGCGTGGGCTTTGTGTCTATCTTGGCCACAATAATGCGTTCACTATGCTGTTTGTAGTAACTTACCCGTACTCCTATATTTTAATTCATTATTAAACCTAATCCATCATTACCCCTATTTGATTTTGTATTTATAACCTTGTATTCACCTGACCAAAAGTCTTGTTCCTCCTGCCACCGAACTTCACTGATTCCCACTATATCTAACTTTAACCTATGCATTTCCCTTTTTAAATTTTCTAACCTTTCTGCCCGATTAAGGGATCTGACATTCCATGCTCCGATCCGTAGAACGCCAGTTTTCTTTCTCCTGATAACGACGTCCTCTTGAGTAGTCCCCGCCCGGAGATCCGAATGGGGGACTATTTTGCCTCCGGAATATTTTACCCAAGAGGAGGCCATCATCATTTAGTCATACAGTAAACTGCATGCCCTCGGGAAAAATTACGGTTGTAGTTTCCCCTTGCTTTCAGCCGTTCGCAGTACCAGAACAGCAAGGCCATTTTGGTTAGTGTTACAAGGCCAGATCAGTCAATCATCCAGACTGTTGCCCCTGCAACTACTGAAAAGGCTGCTGCCCCTCTTCAGGAACCACACGTTTGTCTGGCCTCTCAACAGATACCCCTCCGTTGTGGTTGCACCTACGGTTTGGCTATCTGTATCATTGAGGCACGCAAGCCTTCCCACCAACGGCAGGGTCCATGTTTCATGGTGGGGGGGGTTGGAATGAGTTCTCTGGAAATTACGATAGGAATTTTCAGATTGACGAATAACGCTTTTCTTGTAGAGCCTCTACGAATTTTTGAGCATTTCTGTGTCACGAACTGACCAAACTCGTGACAAACCTCGGCATTTGTCTTTAAATATTCCCTATCTGTCTCTTTAACCTCACTTGGTAACGGTCCTATACCAACGAAAAACAGTTGGTCGAACTAGGCTTTTGCAAACGGCTCCATAGTGACAGAATTACATTTTCTTAGAATTTTTTATAGGCCCTAGCCGGGTAAGATAATACCCTCCTTCTTACCTTCTGCTCTTTAAAGGATCGAAATCTCATGTATAAAACAGCTTCAGTCGTCTGATTACTTTACAAGTGAGTTAATGTATTAAATATTTGGTGATAAGCAGGTAAAACATTAATGGTTGAACACGCAAAACCCTAATTAGGTTGGGTTTATTAGTTTCGGATTATTCACCCATTAACTAACAAAAAATTCGAAACCAAAAACAGTAAACAGAAAAGGTGGTAATTGCTTTATACGTACATGTAAGATATAATCGTCATATGCTTCTCGGTTTTCAGAAAAGTTAGGTTTTCACGCAGCTCAATCGTTATGACGTCATTGACGTTTGTGTCATACAATAATATAATTTTGCTGGTACATTTGGTGTTATATGTGCGATACTGCCTGCAAAATATGTTGCAAATAGAATTAATAGTATAGAAGAATTTGTCGTCATGTCTCTTGCCGAAGTCTTACTGCACGAACGGCGATAAACTTTTCATTATTTTGTGGAGGGTGCCAACGAGAAATATTTTCCAAAAGGTTGCAAATTGTATATAATATTTATTGAAAGTGGCTAAGAGTTCTCATTCGTAAATACTGGATGAATGTAGTGTTGGTAATTTGCGCGCCACCAGTTACAGTGCCTAAAGACATATAAACAGTTTTTTACTTTAATACTTGAGTTATTGTGTTAAACCATTAACGTAAGACTATATTTCTTAATGGGTAGATTATAACAGCATTTTGAAGTTTTAAATTCAGTCAATAATTATGTGAAATACTGAAAACGAAATCTTTGGTGCCCTTGGAAGCCGACGGATGATCACCCAGCAACTGTTATTGACCGACAAGGGGATCGTTTTAGCTATTTAGCAATATAGTATGGGCGATCCAAAAGTTCCCTTTTGGAGGCGGTGCAGTCCAGAATCTGTATGGCAGTCAGGCAAAATCGCCGTGAGGACTGAGGCCGTCATGCCACCGACGCACCGGGTTGGAAGTACCCGTTTGGTACAAGAAATCTGCAACTACTTGCTGCACACCGTCGTGTGACAGGAATCGTCGACCGTTCAGAGCCGTTTTTCATGGGCCGAATGGGGAGAGATCAGGCCTCTATAGTGGATGCTCCGGCGTCTCCCACTTGGCGTAACTTGTGCCTCAAGACACTTGCGGTATGGTGACGTGCGATATCGGCCTTAATTGCAGCCGCAATTTCTCTTTCTCTTTCTTCATTCTCTGATAGATTCTACCGGTGTTTGTTCTTCGGTACGAATAAACGCGCGTCGGTCCTGTCTGGACGTACTTGGTAATAACGTCGCCATAGTTCACGTTTCCGCATTCACTGCACGCACGTCGGACAGACACGAATGCCACACTAATCCCTCGCCACATGTAAGTGCTTATATACCCTCAGTGAAGTCAAGCTGCAGCGTTGCCCTCAAACGGAAACTTTCTAATCGCCCCTTATAAGGGTGGAGCAAATAAAAGCGGCCTGGGGAACAGAGTTCCAGGGCACAAAGAAATACAGCAGAGGAAAGGAAATATAGTGCTAACCTAACTATAGCAGATCTTGAAAGCGACCACCATTCATTTCTTGACACTTTTGGGCCCTGGTCATCAAGTTGCTGAAGGCGTATATATCGTCATATACTGCTGCAATCTCATCCGAAACGTTCTACTGTAGTTCTTGAAGACTATGAGAGTTGTTGCAATACACCTTAGACTTGAGGGCACACTGACAGATCATGTGACCCGGGTAGCCAGCTAGAGCCGCAACCAGACTGACCCCTGCTGACAATTCTGTCAGGCGTTAAAATTGTGTAAATGTGCCCGAAGGTTCGGCCGACTGTACGGGCAATTGCTCCATCTTGTTGGAAGCAACTGTAGGTTTTTCCGTCTCCGTTATTGCTGCCACAAATGGTTACAAAATTTTGGCAATGTAACGCGCCGAAGTCAGGGTCTGATGAAAGAAGATGGGGCCAATAGTTCGACGTGCAGGCACTGTACGCCAAACCCCAATTTTCGAATCAGGCAGTGGTGTTTCGTTGAAGTTATGCGGATTCTCCACTGCCCAGAACCTGTTATACTGTGAGGTGAATAATCACTCAGGTGAAACCCGGCTTCGTCAGACATAAAGAAAGATCCAAGCCATTCATTGTTATAGCAGTGAACAGCCACTCACAAAACTGGAGGCGCTGAGGAGCACCTCTTGGTTTTGATTCATGAACAACAGACATTTGGTAGGAATGCACGTGCGGGTCCAGGTGGACTCTTGGTCCGCGCGAGGACGTGACGCGTCGACAGGGCTCGGGTTGGTTTGAGAGGACTCTGAAGCATTTACTGCAGCCATCCTTCCGCTCCTCTCCGGAGGAGTCCACTGTTTCATGCCGTTTACGCATTGGTTATACCCGGCTCACCCATTGTTTCTTCCTACGTAACGACCCCCCCCCCCCCCCCCCAAAAATGTGGTTATGGAGCCAAACTGGTGTAATGTCCCCTTCTTTCGACCCTTTGTGTTAAGTATAGTCTTCCCGATTCCTTAAATTTAATATCAGCAGACGATGCACGAATGGTCCTCAGTTTCTTCCGTGAAAGTGATTATTATTGCCAGATTTAAGGTTCTACTTTAGTCTCGGAGCAGGGGCGGGTTGGTTGTGGTTGGGACTTCTTTTACAACCTTCTCGATCTGTGACCCCATGACCGCCCCCTTTTTTCCAGTTTTTAGATTTGGTCTAATCTTCTGTGACTTTAATGTGTATGTTTAATGACCATTATTTTATAATTTGACTCCCGTGGCAGGATCCGACCACTTTTAACAGACCCTCTTTCTTTTGTAACGCATATCGGAATCGCGGGACTGATGACCTCGTCGTTTGGTACCGTAACCACTCTCAATTAATCAATCAATCAATCTGCAGCAATATTTTCTGGTGTGCGGGCACGTTTCGTAATGTCTTTTTGACTTGTACAAAATATGTCCTGTCTCACGCCATTTTCGGACCAAGTGCTGCATGGCACTCGCTGCTGGCACTTTGACACCATTAAACAAACGACTGAGCACACAGTTTGCACGAAGCTGTTGTCACGTAACATTCCACAACGAACACCCACTGCTCCACTGTGGGTGCCATCTTCTCCTTTGCACTGCTCCATTGACACTGAAACAGCCCGCTCTGAACCGCTGTGGATCACGTTGTTTGCGCGTCACGGGGTGTGCATCCATTCACCTCCAATCCCATCGACTCGTCCGGGCCACTTTTATTTGCCCCACCCCGTATATGGTGGCCCCATTGCAAATTGCTTTGGAGAGGCACTCTTTACACACTTGATGCTTTTACTGATGCTGGGTGCTGTTCACTAATTGTGTAGTAGAATAATGTTGGTTACATCGCCAATTTAAGCTCATGCCACTCATTTGTTTACTCTAAAGGTCAGCAGCCCGTCTTTATCTGCATGTCTTCCGACGTTTAATATCTGTTTTTAACGACGTCATTCCTATTATTCTACTGCCTCATCAGTTTGCAGCCTAATAGAGTCCACCAGGTAATAAGTGTCGACACCATCACATTTTCTCGACGTATGTCCGACGCTACTATCGCGTTGAATGTTGAGCTCCTTCGCTTCCGAAATATTTGTCAAGAAAATATTTTGCAGTGTTATTACGTCATAAAATTATAATAAACATTTAAAAGGAACAGCGTTTGCTTCTGCACATGCACAACGCCTCCGATGATAGACTATCGCCCACTTTCAAGCATGAGCTGCCCGTCGAATAGATTCTCACGCTTCTATGAAACGCTGACGGAGCATCTCCATATTAGAAATGTGTGTTGCTTAAACTAATTGCTTTAGCTTCACCCACAGGTAAAAATCTAAAGGATCAGGAAAACGAACAGAACATAGAACGAATCCTATCGACCCTTTTATTATGGATATCATACCGCACGTTTTGAACGATGTGACTGGAATATGGTGGAACCCCGTCAGCCAAAATTCATAGTAGGCCCTATTTGTATTAGTTCAGGGACATAGCTTGTAGCAAATTCTAGAACCGGTTTCTAAATAAAGCCTTTGTAAACACGAACTCCAAAAAGAGATAGGTAAACAAATGCAACTGGTTAGGGAGTGAGTATCGTGCTGTAGATAAATGGAACCCGAATCAGATAACTTACTTATATTACAGAAGAGGAACGTTCAAGACATACTAGCTTCAAGAGCGCAGAAACGTTTAATATATCTCAGAAACACACCACCACAGATAACTGACGTATATCGATAATTTTATATTTATCGATTATTTTTAAAAAATAAAAAAAAACAACAGCAATTTTTAATCAGTGGCCACAAACGTAAATTGTTGCATTTTATCATGAGATGTGTTGAACTTAAACTTCTAATAATAATTCAAAATTGAAAGATTTTTTTCTATGTTTCAAAATAAATATGTTTTTCGTGTCGATGTGGGGCATGCCAGTAGATAGTTTGCAAAAGTATTTCTTTTTACCTGTATATTTTTGGAGGATATCTGCTGACAGGTTTAAAACATAAAAACCAGTCAGTAAAGTTAATAACAGAAGAATGTAAGATATGGTAGAATACGAGAATGTTAAAAAAACGAAATAACAAATAAATTTAAAATACGGTAGGTATTAAACAGAAAACGACAAAAATATGTAAGAAACTATGCAAAGTATAAAATAGAGAACAGGTAGATGTTAGACTCGTTGCTGTTGTGGTCTTCAGTCCAGAGATTGGTTTGATGCAGCTCTCCATGCTATTCTATCCTGTGCAAGCTTCTTCATCTCCCAGTACCTACTGCAGCCTACATCCTTCTGAATCTGTTTAGTGTATTCATCTCTTGGTCTCCCTCTACGATTTTTACCCCCCACGCTGCCCTCCAATACTAAATTGGTGATCCCTTGATGCTTCAGAATATGCCCTACCAACTTATCCCTTCTTCTAGTCAATGTTAGGCTCACAGCCCCATTAATTTGATAAATGATGGTGCAATAAATTGTCAAAAACGTATAAAAAAGTAAGTATCGGTTTTAATGCTTCGTGGAAAACGAACTGTGTGGAGAAGCAGGCTGGTTGAGTTGGAGTAAAAAAGGTGAAACGGATCGGTCGTGGCTTTATATAAAACAGCTTCCGCGACGTTCGCCTGAGGCGATTTAGGGCAAGCGCGGAAAAGGTGAACCAGGGTGAGTTCTGCCGTCTCCCCCAATACGGACGCAGTGATTAACCACTGCGTCCCTTCTGTCGGTTTCACAAGTAATGGGATGAGAAAATTCCTCGATTATTGGATGCGAGTGGAAAGCAGTCAGCCATAGATACTAACGCAAGATAAGAAAAAGGTACCAAGAAGGGATTACCCAAAATGCATCCGTATCTCGTGGAATCCTCTTATACGATCATTACAGCGGCCGAAATTCTTGTAAAGCTGCAAAAAATTTCATAAATAAAAAGTTACGGAAAATGTTAAAAAATTATCTTTTAATGAGATTTTAGTTACCACGTTACTTTTCATGATGCCACTTCTGCCACATAGTTGTCAGGAGAAAATCCGTAGATTGTACAGAATAAAATGCGAGATACAGACAGATGTAAGATCCGTATATTTTCCCCTCGTCTTTGTATGTTTTTAACGAGTCCGTACCAAAATTTAGGCACATACGATTTCTAGATGATACTTTTACCAATTGTATGATATCTGCAGTGGGTATTGTCGAAAGGCAAACCTTTAGAGGTTCCTGTTGATGGATATGCATTCTGCTAAAGTTTCAAACGCTCCCTTGCGACACGATTGTGGTTCAATGGTCTTATAAACCCATAAACGATTTTTATATATTCTCAAGCTGTTTTTATGGTCAGTATGGGTTTTTTTGCACGGCCATGAAAATTTCTCGTAAAGGATAACGCGGCAAACAACGCAAAAAGCCACTATGTAACAGTTTAACATTAACTCGATACCTGTCGCAAAATATCACGAAACTTGACATTTTACTCATGTTGTTGTTGTCTTCAGTCCTGAGACTGGTTTGATGCAGCTCTCCATGCTACTCTATCCTGTGCAAGCTTCTTCATCTCCCAGTACCTACTGCAACCTACATCCTTCTGAATCTGCTTAGTGTATTCATCTCTTGGTCTCCCCCTACGATTTTTACCCTCCACGCTGCCCTACAATACTAAATTGGTGATCCCTTGATGCCTCAGAACATGTCCTACCAACCGATCCCATCTTCTGGTCAAGTTGTGCCACAAAATCCTCTTCTCCCCAATCCTATTCAGTACCTCCTCATTACTTATGTGATCTACCCATCTAATCTTCAGCATTCTTCTGTAGCACCACATTTCGAAAGCTTCTATTCTCTTCTTGTCCAAACGATTTACCGTCCATGTTTCACTTCCATACATGGCCACACTCCATACAAATACTTTCAGAAATGACTTCCTGAAACTTAAATCTATACTCGATGTTAACAAATTTCTCTTCTTCAGAAATGCTTTCCTTGCCATTGCCAGTCTACATTTTATATCCTCTCTACTTCGACCATCATCAGTTACTTTGCTCCCCAAATAGCAAAACTCCTTTACTACTTTAAGTGTCTCATTTCCTAATCTAATACCCTCAACATCACCCGACTTAATTCGACTACATTCCATTATCCTCGATTTGCTTTTGTTGATGTTCATCTTATATCCTCCCTTCAAGACACCATCCATTCCGTTCAACTGCTCTTCCAAGTCCTTTGCTGTCTCTGACAGAATTACAATCTCATCGGCGAACCTCAAAGTTTTTATTTTTTCTCCATGGATTTTAATACCTACTCCGAATTTTTCTTTTGTTTCCTTTACTGCTTGCTCAATATACAGATTGAATAACATCAGGGGTCTTACTCCCTTCCCAACCACTGCTTCCCTTTCATGTCCCTCGACTCTTATAACTGCCATCTGGTTTCTGTACAAATTGTAAATAGCCTTTCGCTCCCTGTATTTTACCCCTGCCACCTTTAGAATTTGAAAGAGAGTATTCCTGTCAACATTGTCAAAAGCTTTCTCTAAGTCTACAAATGCTAGAAACGTAGGTTTCCCTTTCCTTAATCTTTCTTCTAAGATAAGTCTTAAGGTCAGTATTGCCTCACGTGTTCCAATATTTGTACGGAATCCAAACTGATCTTCCCCGAGGACGGCTTCTACTAGTTTTTCCATTCGTCTGTAAAGAATTCGTGTTAGTATTTTGCAGCTGTGGCTTATTAAACTGATTGTTCGGTAATTCTCACATCTGTCAACACCTGCTTTCTTTGGGATTGGAATTACTATATTCTTCTTGAAGTCTGTGGGTATTTCGCCTGTTTCATACATCTTGCCCACCAGATGGTAGAGTTTTGTCAGGACTGGCTCTCCCAAGGCCGTCAGTAGTTCCAATGGGATGTTGTCTACTCCGGGGTCTTGGTTCGACTCCGGTCTTTCAGTGCTCTGTCAAACTCTTCACGCAGTATCGCATCTCCGATTTCATCTTCATCTACATCCTCTTCCATTTCCACAGTATTGTCCTTGTATAGACCCTCTATATACTCCTTCCACCTTTCTGCTTTCCCTTCTTTGCTTAGAACTGGGTTTCCATCTGAGCTCTTGATGTTCATACAAGTGGTTCTCTTATCTCCAAAGGTCTCTTTAATTTTCCTGTAGGCAGTATCTATCTTACCCCTAGTGAGATAAGCTTCTACATCCTTACATTTGTCCTCTAGCCATCCCTGCTTAGCCATTTTGCACTTCCTGTCGATCTCATTTTTGAGACGTTTGTATTCCTTTTTGCCTGCTTCATTTACTGCATTTTTATATTTTCTCCTTTCATCAATTAAATTCAATATTTCTTCAGTTACCCAAGGATTTCTACTAGCCCTCGTCTTTTTACTTACTTGATCCTCTGCTGCCTTCACTATTTCATCCCTCAAAGCTACCCATTCTTCTTCTACTGTATTTCTTTCCCCCATTCCTGTCAATTGTTCCCTTATGCTCTCCCTGAAACTCTGTACAACCTCTGGTTCTTTCAGTTTATCCAGGTCCCATCTCCTTAGATTCCCACCTTTTTGCAGTTTCTTCGGTTTCGATCTACAGGTCATAACCAATAGATTGTGGTCAGAGTACACATCTGCCCCTGGAAATGTCTTACAATTTAAAACCTGCTTCCTAAATCTCTGTCTTACCATTATATAATCTATCTGATACCTTTTAGTATCTCCAGGGTTCTTCAATGTATACAACCTTCTATCATGATTCTTAAACCAAGTGTTAGCTATGATTAACTTATGCTCTGTGTAAAATTCGACCAGGCGGCTTCCTCTTTCATTTCTTAGCCCCAATCCATATTCACCTACTACGTTTCCTTCTCTCCCTTTTCCTACACTCGAATTCCAGTCACCCATGACTATTAAATTTTCGTCTCCCTTCACTATCTGAATAATTTCTTTTATTTCATCATACATTTCTTCAATTTCTTCGTCATCTGCAGAGCTAGTTGGCATACAAACTTGTACTACTGTAGTAGGTGTGGGCTTCGTATCTATCTTGGCCACAATAATGCGTTCACTAAGCTGTTTGTAGTAGCTTACCCGCGTTCCTATTTTCCTATTCATTATTAAACCTACTCTTGTATTACCCCTATTTGACTTTGTGTTTATAACCCTGTAGTCACCTGACCAGAAGTCTTGTTCCTCTTGCCACCGAACTTTACTAATTCCCACTATATCTAACTTTAACCTATCCATTTCCCTTTTCAAATTTTCTAACCTACCTGCCCGATTAAGGGACCTGACATTCCACGCTCCGATCCGTAGAACGCCAGTTTTCTTTCTCCTGATAACGACGTCCTCTTGAGTAGTCCCCGCCCGGAGATCCGAATGGGGGACTATTTTACCTCCGGAATATTTTACCCAAGAGGACGCCATCATCATTTAATCATACAGTAAAGCTGCATGCCCTCGGGAAAAATTACGGCCGTAGTTTCCCCTTGCTTTCAGCCGTTCGCAGTACCAGCACAGCAAGGCCGTTGTGGTTATTGTTACAAGGCCAGATCAGTCAATCATCCATACTGTTGCCCTTGCAACTACTGAAAAGGCTGCTGCCCCTCTTCAGGAACCACACGTTTGTCTGTCCTCTCAACAGATACCCCTCCGTTGTGGTTGTACCTACGGTACGGCTATCTGTATCGCTGAGGCACGCAAGCCTCCCCACCAACGGCAAAGTCCATGGTTCATGGGGGGGGGGGTGGGGGATTTTCCTCATTCCCGTATGAAAATTGAAATATGAAAGCAGCATTGTAGTAATATTGACAGCTGATAATTATTTAAAGTTTGTTGCGACATTATTCTCGTAGGTGCGGCTCGTGCATAACCGGAACAGCAACTGTTCGTTTTCAGCGAAAACTGATGTGACGTAAGACTAAAATACTGCAGTTTCCAGGAACGCCGTTCCAGTAACATCCTTAGCCAACGACGTTATATTTCTCAAACATTTCGTAAGATAAATTATATCAGAAACGACGCCTGTAGGAGAGATCTTAAATGCGATGTATCAATTGAACAGTACATTTTCATACTACGCACGTACAAATACGAAGACCACGAATAAAGCACCTAACACGTTGAACATTCACGGCGTTTCGTTTGTTTCATTCGCCCGCCCACGCTTGGTAACGCAACTGTATACGGCGGCGGAGAAAAGCAGCCTGTGGTTTACTGTTACAACATGAACGACACGAGGCTGTAGTAGTCAGTAACAGTGAATACAAAAATGCCCCGATTTTGTCGTACCTGTGATAACAATGTTTTAAGGGTAATAGAGTATGCTATGCTCAAAAATTTTCATCAAGCAAATAAGTTAAAACACAATAAACTGAAACTTCCTGGCAGATTAAAACTGCGTGCCCGACCGAGACTCGAACTCGGGACCTTTGCCTTTCGCGGGCAAGTGCTCTACCAACTGAGCTACCGAAGCACGACTCACGCCCGGTACTCACAGCTTTACTTCTGCCAGTACCTTGTCTCCTACCTTCCAAACTTTACAGAAGCTCTCCTGCGAAGTCTCGGTCGGGCACACAGTTTTAATCTGCCAGGAAGTTTCATATCAGCGCACACTCCGCTGCAGAGTGAAAATCTCATTCTCAAAATAAACTGATTTATGCACATTCCCTCTTCCCCTAAAACATCAGCCTTCCGCAACAGCACAGACCCCCTCGTCCCTCACCCTCCCCCCCCCCCCCCCACACACACAAGTACGCGCACTGTTCCCGTTTTTTATAACCATAAATTTAGTTTGGCCATATAACACGTAGAACGGACGTTTAACTCTATAGCTGCAAAATGTAAGGTAAAACGTGTGGAGGTAGAAGGCGCATGTGGCTCGTCGTATAATTGTTGCTAGGTTTTGGAAGAGTTGCTCTTAAGGAGTCATTAGGTACACCAGGAAATAGATTGAGGTGGAGAGAACGTTAGGATTTCTGAGCGCGAGGAAAGCGGCGTCATCAGCATACTGCAGGAGGTGTTTTGTTGGAGGAGGTTTGGGCATATTTGGCAGATGAAGTGGAGATAAAGGAAAGGGAGCCTCGGGGCACTCCTACAGTGGGATGGGTGTTAGGGAATTGGTATTGCTAACAGTCACAAAGGATGGGCGATTAGATGAGAAGAATAAAATAAGGCGCACATAGTTAGTCCGGAATGCCACGCACGACCATACGCTTTCTCTAGGTAGAGGGAGACAAAAACAGCGGATTTTCGAGTGTTCAACTGGTGGGACATGAGGTGGCTGAGTTGGAGGAGGTTGGACGGAAGCCACATTGTTGAACAGGAACGTGGTGGTGTTGGTTCCGGTGCAGATGAATGAGTCGGGAGAGGGTGGATTCAAAACCTCGCTAAACAATAAGGAAGTAAGGCAGAGGCGTAGTAGGAGGAGGTATGAGGGTGGGGTTTGTGTGGTTTGAGGAAAAGCAGCATTCTAAAGGTTTTCCATAGTTCAGGATAGTAACGTATGGATAGGATAGTGGTATGAAGGGCTGCAAAGGAGACTAGGAGGCAGAGGGGGCATTCTTTGAGGTGTCTGCAGGTCATACAGTCGTGACCAGGACAAACATTGCGTTTTCCTTGGAGTATTTGTTTTCTGTTGTGTAGCGTAACTTTCATGTCCCTAAGCGTTGGATAATGCCGTATGTTTTGATGGCTCACGGTATTTAATTATTTATTTTACTGCACTGCTTCATCCAATGCTCCCACTGAGACTTCCCATTGACGCACTGACTGTTTTATTACATGCATTCCCAGATCACGAGACAGTAAACGACCCGTGTCTTTTGTTGTTATTCGTGGCGTCACCTGGTTCTCGCACGCTGAAGGAATTCAATTATATTGTTACGTGTGCCGACGACATGGAGAATGGTTGTTGCTCTGAGGTTGCGTGCCAGTTACTCACGTAATCACGACTAGCCCCCGGCAGTTAGAGCACAAGTCGCTGTTCTGTAGGGCTGCTGACGCCCCATCCATCGCTTTGACAATGACGGGCGTCAGCGGGCAAGTTGGTTCATCCGCCGCAGCTCGGCGTAGCATAGCATAGCGAGGTAACCACGTTAGCAGAAACAGTACACCAACCCGACGCATCACAGCCACTACGGCCGTCGCCACGAATGCCTGTAGTGGCGCCTCCGAAACGTATCGAGGGCCAATCGCTTTGTTACGCAAGGTGTCCATAACTAATCTGTACAGCTGTAGAGTTTAAGACTGTAGTAGACAATAACAATTGGTTTTCAACATGTGAGAAGATAAATCGCAAATTTATGTTTCCTCGCTGAGACGCGACACGCGCGTTCTCCGCTAGTGGGTATTATGTTTCTCTCCACGTACGATCCATGAAATTCATGGCGGGATTTTCAAATGCATTGCGACTGTGTGTCTTCCAGTCCTGTTAGGTCTGTAACCTTGCTTCCATATATATGATCTCATATAAAACCCCACAGGGAAAAGTCTAAGGTGAAGGTGGCGGCCACCGAACTGGACCATCTCGTCCAGTCCGCCTATCCGGGAACTTTTCATCTAGAAATTGACAGACGACAAGCGCCCAGTGAGATGGTGCGCCATCAGCTGAAGTATGATGTCAGGGTGCAGGTGTTCCAGTTGTGGCACAGGAAACTCTTATAAGATGTCCAGATAAATATTATTGTTCACGGTACAATCGCTGAAAAAGAATGGACCGATAATATAACTATGCACAAGCCGCACAGCCGGCCGGAGTGGCCGTGCGTTTCTTGGCGCTACAGTCTGCAGCCGAGCGACCGCTACGGTCGCAGGTTCGAATCCTGCCTCGGGCATGGATGTGTGTGATGTCCTTAGGTTAGTTAGGTTTAATTAGTTCTGAGTTCTAGGCGACTGATGACCTCAGAAGTTAAGTCGCATAGTGCTCAGAGCCATGTGAACCACAAGCCGCACAACACCTTGAACGGGCACTGTCTCGTTTCATTCCACGTGTGTAACGTGAGAACACTCCGATACACGTAGATGATCGATATGACGTTTCAGTTTGCCGGATACATCAAAAACTGACTCATCTGAGGCATAAAACTTTTCTAAAATATCATTGTTTGCGTGAATCTTGTCTAGCATATCCACTGCAGACTGTTGGCGCAGGTCTGTCCGTGTATTTTAGTACCCAAAGCAATTGCATTAGGACCTTGTGTGCATTAAGACGTAACCTCTCACGCAAGATTTTGTTGTTGGTTGTGACATTTACAGCTCTCTGGCCGCACTGATTTTGTCGGATTTCTCGCAAATGCTTGCTGTACTTTGTCCGTTTTGATGTCTGAAATAGATGGGCCACTGGCCCCCTCTTTATCGAGAACACTACCCGACGCTATAAATGACGTAAGCTGAGCCCGAATGGTTGATCGTAGGGTGGTTCGCTTCCATGTTGTTGTTGTTGTTGATGTTGTTGCAGTCTTCAGTCCGAAGACTCTTTTGATGCAGCTCTCCACAGTAGCATATCCTGTGAAAGGCTCTCCAATTCCGAATGACTGCTGAAATCTAATGTCTTTTGAACCCGCTCATTATATTCATCTCTTGGTCTCCCTATACACTTTTTACCGCTCCCCCCTTTTCCTAACTCTTCCCTCGAGTACTAAATTTGTAATCCCTTGATGTCTCAGAATGTGTTCTATCAACCGATCCCTCATTTTAGTCAAGTTGTGCCACAATTTTCTTTCCTTCCCAGTTCTATTCGTTGGTTACATCATCGACTCATCTAATCGTCAGCATTTCTCTGTAGCAGCACACTTCTCGTCCTGTCTAAACTGTTTCTCGTCCATAATGTGTCAAAAAATACTGTTGCACTTGGGCATCGAACTTCGTCTCTAAAACCATGCTATACATCGAGCTCTCTTCTGTCGCGCCGACATTTTTCGTCAAGTCTGCGGCATATGGAAAATAAAAATAATAATAAAAAACTTACGAGCTATTCTCTCATATTCCGAAAACCAGTTGTTAGTGTCTAGTAGAGTTTTATAAAGTTTCTAAAGTCTAAAATTTTATAGATAATTTGTGAATATCCTGTACATTAGGCCAGCAATTCTCGAATTTACAGCCCGTCAGAGCCTCGTGGTTCTTCAGCGAAGAATCTGACAGAGCTAATTTAAAGGTAAATAATATCGACTACAGTGTAGTAATGGAGGAAAGAAGGATGGAAGATTAAGAATTTAACGTCTCGTCGACGGCGAGGTCATTACAGACGGAGCAAACAGTCGGATCGGGAAAGGACAGGGATGGTGTCAGGAGTGCCTTTTCAAAGGAACCAGACCGGCATTCGCATCAAGCGATGGAGTGATATTACGAGAAACCATATGGGGATCGGCAGATGGGGATTTCAACCAGCATACTCCCGAATGCACCTGCTAACGTAATGAAATATGACTGACCTGGTACTTTTTAACCATGTTAATGTGTGTTGCAAATATATTTTTCTCTGCGACATTTGTCACTGCTTGAGAAAACTTCCAATTCATACCATCTGCGCTAAGTTTCCAGTATTATATTTCGTCATATACTTGTTTCTCTTTATCCTCTTGAATTTCATCTAGCTGCTGAGCGCTGCTAGTTTTATCTTTGCTCCTAGTTATACGTTCAGTCTAACATTTTATTTTTAAATCGTGGTCTAACCACGGTATAGCCCAGAACTCCTTCTCTCATGAACTTGGAATCGTGTGATCCTATAACTAGTTGAGGCATATGGCAGAATCCTACTCCCCTCTCATTCCTTTGCTCTAATCCAAATTCTCTAGTAACTTTATCTTCCATTCCCTCCCTTTTAATAGTGTTCCAAACCCCTTAGACTTTCAAATTTCGTGCTCTGTCTACGTATTCCATCAATTCATCATAAACTCTCTCCATTTCTTCGATATAAGCTTGTCCTGTGAACATGTCAAGCTGTACAACGGTGGATCGTGCTGACTTGGGTCCAGTTCTCAAAAAAGTAAATCGCTCGCTTTGTTACTCATAGTGATTCATCTTGTTACCTACTAGTCTGTTCATAACGTCTACCTCACATGTTACTCCTCTCACTAATGCTGTTGTTATTACACTATAATCATATTACATACTGTAGTAGCTCGAATAGGTTAATTATGATTTTCGAGCGTTGATTAAAATTGTAGACATAATCAGGGCCGGCCGGAGTGGCCGTGCGGTTCTATGCGCTACAGTCTGGAGCCGAGCGACTGATACGGTCGCAGGTTCGAGTCCTGCCACGGGCATGGACGTGTGTGATGTCCTTAGGTTTGTTAGGTTTAATTAGTTCGAAGTTCTAGGCGACTGATAACCTCAGAAGTTAAGTCGCGTAGTGGTCAGAGCCATTTGAACCATTAATCAGGATTGCTTGCAGCATATGCAATTTTTAAGGGTCCAGCACCTCACCCATATCACTCTCTCTTTATTTCTTTCTTGCTCTCCTCTCACCACCAATCTGTCCCAATATATATCTCTATCTCTTTCGTATACCCCTTCTTACGGATCACGGATATGTACTGCTATTGTGTCGACATGGTATTGACGAAAACACAGTCAGAGCGCCGATTAAAGGTCTTCAAATACACTGAAGTCATCCACGTTGAGAATGGGTAACCAATTAACATTTGTTGGTCTTTTGATTTTCGTTCTACTCTTTTCTTTTGGCCTGGAGACTATGTACCCCCTCCCTCTATCCCCCCCCCCCCCTTTGAATGAGGCACTGCTTCTGTAGCTTCAGAAAACTGTTTTCTTCAGTACGCCAAAATTCATTTGGCGCTGAAGATATGTTATTCATGTGTATCTCAGCATATGTAACACGCAGATACATTCGTACCCGCATAACGCGACTTTAGAGGGTAAACACCAGAGATTATTTTCTCTCTAAGTGAGGATCCGATCTTAGTTTCTGATGTTCAGCGTTTATAAGTGGTTTCTCTCACACAGAGGCTCGGCACAATCCAGATTTTTCTTTTCTCCCTTATTGTCATTTCATCCCATCGCCCCATATAGGCGGAGCGTGGACTGTCGGCGGGTACAAGTCGCCACTCTTCAGCCTAATGAGAGCAAAAATTGTAAAGCAGAATATAATACTGGACATTGCGGTTGCAAAATGAATGGCTGGCTCTGTAAAAACACGGCTTAATTATCAGCTGCTTAAATTAAGACATAAAAGGATGATTTGTTGATTACTTAAAACAATGACAGAAATAAAATGACAAATGAATGTTTTATAAAATATGAAAGGCGAATGGACAGTTACATAAGGTAGAAGGTAGAAGCCGATATGTGACTGATGAAGATAGAGACATGGACGAGTGAAGTGATGAGTGGCGTAGACTGCCAGGGAGAGAGGGAGGTGTCGTGGGAAGGTGGCAGTCGGGGTAGTGTGTGGGAGGGTGGTCGTGTGTGCGAATGTCTCGAGGAGGGAGCCTAGGGGGCGGGAACTGAGAGAACAGTGACCGGGGGAAGTGTTCCAGGGCGGATCTCGCGGCTGGGTAATGGAAGGTGTGGAGTGCAGTGTCGGGGTAGGGGTGCGGTAGCGTACCACGTTCAGTGAGCAGGGGGAAACTAGGGATTGGATAGTATCAAGCTTACGGGCAACGCTGGGTATTCGGGGGTATTCAAGATGGAAGAGTATGGAGGGGAATTTTATAAGTTTGTCGAGGATACGGGTGGGGGCGGTTAAGCGGATCCGAAAGGTTAGGCGGAATGCATGGTGTTCGAAGATCTGTAGCGCGTGAAAAAAAGGAAGGAAGAGAAGAAGCCCGTGCCAGTTTTGTAAAGCAGAGGATGTATCGATCCAGATTTCTCAGTTATGGAAGTTTAACACTAGAAGGGAAACAACTAAACAAATGCGCGAGAAATTAGAAAGCGCAATCAATTATCAGAAGATCATTATGAACAAAGATATACTTACGTAAAGAAATCTTTCAGCTTCTTTTGATCTTCTGTTTTGGTGTTGAACACGTTTTGTTTCTAACTGAAATCTTACGTATTCACAGTTTCGTAGCTCACTAAATGCCACCATAATCAAAAGTTAGGATTCCTTTTCGAGGCTGGACGTCGTGGGTCCAGTTCTTCCTTGGCGCGGAGTATTTAGTTGAGTCCCTCGCAGGCTGAGACGTGGCTGGCTAAAGAGTAAGAAGAGCGACGTATACGGGAGAAGTAGCACGCCACGGAGCTGCTCATAAATCCCGGGGCTCTTCCCGCCTCGCGAGTCGACGGCGGTGGCGGCAACGACACGGAGAGGAGGAGTGGGCCGCTAGGGCGTAAACAAGACGGCGCGCCAGCTTCCGCTCCGCTGAGAGGCACGCCGTGCCGCCGTGCGCGACGCTCGGCCTGCCGCGTCACGCCGCACTCTCAAGGGCGGTCGCACCAGGAGCGTGTCAGCACATTTCTACTCCTCGATTCATACGACGTCGTAGGTCTCGGAAGTGTTTCACATTCAGCACGCTTGTGTAAATCTGGCGCACGAGAAGATGAAAACATGAGTATCGAGCCAATAGCCGTTCTATCTGCGAAACACAGCCTTCCCTCGTAATGAACCCTGAGATTCATCGCATTCTGTCGTTGCAATTTCACACAGTTTCAGAGTTGAAATACCTCGAAGGCGGTATGCGACAAACAGCAAATTGGCACGATGTGCCTGTATATGCAAGTTATTAGTATTTTAGCGCAACCGCACAAAGCGTATACGATTAATACGTCTCGTGCAGATACCAGTAACCTTTGCCACCGGGTCTTTAAACAGTCAAACTCCAGTGAATATAATGGCTCAAAATTTCTTTTTACTTTACAAATGACTAAAGCATTTGGCGTGAGCTGTTGCGCTTTGTTTAAGAAAAGCTAGTTTTTACAAGCACCTCAAGTTTTATGACGTCATATCTCCAGAACTATGTATCGTACAATCATAAAATTTTGCAGCTACGTTCAGTGTTAAATGTGGATATGTAGGCAAGCTGTGTTGAGCGTAGATGTAGTAGCAAATAAGTTATAAATTAAAAAGTAGTACATAAAGGAGAAGTTTACTGCAGGATCAGCCGTAAGTAGTAAGCGATAACCTTGTTTCTTTCATTGTTATGTGGGGATGTCAGCGATAATAAGTTGCGAAAAGTTTTGAAATTATATATATAGTTTTATTAAAATATCTGTGATCTGACTCCTGAATACTGGACTAATTTAGTTCAAATGGTTCAAATGGCTCTGAGCACTATGGGACTTAACAGGTGTGGTCATCAGTCCCCTAGAATTTAGAACTACTTAAACCTAACTAACGTAAGGACATCACACACATCCATGCCCGAGGCAGGATTCGAACCTGCGACCGTAGCAGTCGCACGGTTTCGGACTGCGCGCCTAGAACCGCGAGACCACCGCGGCCGGCACTAATTTAGTCTGGATAATTTGCGCCCCATTAGTTATGATGCCAGTCTCATATTAAATTTGTATATTAAGTCCATAATTATACGCAAAACTGAAAATTAGTTGTTTTTGTCCTTGGAAGCCATTAGGCAGACAACTTGCAAGTAGGATTAGGTGATTTCCATACACAAGAAATTACAAACCAATAACCTTAACATCGGTTTGCTGCAGAATCCAAGAGCATATTCTGTCTTCAAATACATTAAATTTCCTAGACACCGAAAAGATCATTGAGCCGTGCTGTGGCTTTAAAAAATGGTTCAAATGGCTCTGAGCACTATGGGACTCAACTTCTGAGGTCATTAGTCCCCTAGAACTTAGAACTAGTTGAACCTAGCTAACCTAAGGACAGCACACACACATCCATGCCCGAGGCAGGATTCGAACCTGCGACCGTAGCGGTCTCGCGGTTCCAGACTGCAGCGCCTAGAACCGCACGGCCACTTCGGCCGGCGCTGTGGCTTTAGTTGGCACGGTAGCGCTTTGTCTTCTTCTCGTCTTGACTGACATCACTTGTTTCGCAAGCGTTGCCTGTCCGCTAATGGCAGCAGTGGCGGCTATCGATATGTAGTAACTGTTGCCCTGTCTTTGGGGTGTTAGTGTGGCAGTTCGGTTGGGGACTCAGGAGGAGCCAGGTCCGCACAGTGCGAGGAACACGCCGGAACCGCTGGCGGCGCACATGGACTGCCGGATGGAAGGGCTGTGGTCACGAGAGTACACGACCTCGTGCTAAACCGGATCCAGCAAGCTTTAACATGAGTGCACTTCAATCCAAGTGGAGAAACCTCCACTATGGTGACATCTGGCTATCCCACAGTGACTTGGGTTCGCGTTGCTGCTCGTAGTGTGGCCGAGGAGGATAGCGGCGAGTGCAGTGCTTGGGGAAGGCGGATCTCGTCAGCTTTCCTCGGTTGGTCATTCTTCCACCCTGGTGCTAGTGGCTCCTTTCTCGTCCCGGATCCTGTAAACACAGTATTCTGGGGACGTAGTGCAGACCGCCGGTTCCGGCTTTGGCGTGATGTTAAATTCTTGCATTTGGTTTACTGGACGTCAGGTGGCTTCAGCAAGATTATCATTAGTCATTCGTTAGACTGCCACTAGTCTGAGTTACCATCTTGTGAAGTGAATGCAACTCTTGGCTGCCTATCTCATCGCTCACGAAAGTGTTTGTTGCCAGACCTTCTCAGACGTCGATTCCTGGAGCACTGTCTGTGACTGGCCCTTGTTTTTTTTATTATTGTATAATTTATTACCATACCTTGTAATGCTTACATTAAAAGTTATGTATGTCTAGTTAGTAGTCCCGGTCGCCTTCTGGAATAAATCTAGCAGTGTAAGGGTTATGTTACAAGATTTGCATCATCTTATTTCACCCGTTTGGTGGCAATTGCTTGTTTCTTTTAATTAACATTTGCCTGTATTTGCTTTTTTACAGCAGGTTTCTAAATTTTTTTATATATAATTGCCGTTCCTGGCGTGTAAGGCCTTCAGACGTGTGGTGGTCGTTTGCTTTGAAAAAGTAATTCGATATTTGTATTTTAGCAGTAAGCCTTAAAACCTTATTTACCGCCATTCCTGGCGTCAGATATCTTCTGCTGTGTCTGGGGCCACTTAGTTTTTAATATTTTAATACCTGTAAGTTTTAACTGCAGCGAGTTCTTAAACATTCTTAATTTATTGCCATTCTTGGCGTGTGGTATTTTATTATTTGTTGTGGAGTGTCGAATTACTGTTTTAAAAATAAATGTGTGTAACTGTAGAAGGCAACCAGTGGTAACTGATTACGGGCCCGTCCACAGTCGTAACCGACCCCTGCCTTCCGTTGGCTACCAGGTCTCAGTCATGTCCACAGGTCAGCACGGCTTTACAAAGCATCGCTCGTGCGAAAGCCAGCTTCCAGTTTTCTCACATGATCTACTGCGAACTATGGATGAAGGGCAACAGGCTTATTCCACATTTCTAGATTTCCGAAAAGCATTCGATACGATACCCCACTGCAGACTGTTAACGAAGGTACGTGCATACAGAACAGGCTCCCAGATAGTGACTGGCTCGAAGACTTATTAAATAATAGAATGCAGTATGTTGCCCTCGATGGCGAATGTTCATCGGTGACAGGGGTAACATCAGGATTGCCCCAGGAAAGTGTGATAGCACCACTGCTATTTTATACATATTTTATACAATGATCTGGCAGACAGGATGAGCAGCAACCTGCGGTTGTTCGCTGACGATGCTCTGGTGTACTGGAGGTGTCGAAGGTAAGTGACTGTAGGTTGATACAAGATGAGCTAGTGAAAATTTCTAGTTGGTGTGATGAATGGCAGCCAGCTCATAATGCAGAAATGTAAGTTAATGCGGGTGAGTAGGAAAAGGAAACCCGCAATGTTCGGATATAGCATTAGTAGCTTTCTGCTTAACACGGTCACGTCGTTTAGATATCTGGGCGTAACATTGCGAAACGATATGAAATAGGACGATCATGTTAGCATTGTGGTCGTTAAGGCAAACGGTCGACTTCGGTTTATTGGGGGAATTTTAGGAAAGTGTGGTTCATGTGTAAAAGAGACCGCATATAGGATGCTGGTGCGACCTGTTCTTGAGTGCTGGTGGAGTGTTTGGCATCCTCACCATGTCGGATTGAAAGAAGACATCGAAGCAATTCAGAGGCGACCTGCTAGATATGTTACCGGTAGGTTCGATCAGATTGCAAGTGTTATATATATGCTTCGGGAGCTCAAGTGGAAATCCCTGGAGAAAGAAGACATTCATTTCGACGAACACTACTGAGAAAGTTTAGAGTACTGGCATTTGAAGCTGACTGCAGAGCGATCCTACTGCCCACCAACATACATTTCGCGTCGGGACTACGAAGAAAAGATACGAGAGATTAGGGCTCATGTGTAGGCATATAGATAGTAATTTCTCCCTCGCTCTTTCCTGTAACAGGAAAGGAAACAGCTAGTTGTGGTACAGAGTATCCCACGCCACGCACCGTACGGTGACTTGTGGAGTACGTACGTAGATGTAGATGTAGATGACCATTTTACCGCTTAGTAGTATAGATCCTTTGTGAGAAGATCGTAATGACCCGTGAAAGAAGGAGTAACGTCCACCAGCACGCATCGCACTTCAACAGCTTTACCGAGGTCGTCGTGAGCACTCGCAGGGTTGAAGCTGCTTGAGTAATCCCCACAAAAAGCTATAGTCCGGAACAGAGCTACAGTATATGAAGTAGGATGACACTTAAGTCGCGGATGCTGACATCGTAAGTCTTAAATTAAAACTGGGTGCCGAACCGGGACTTGAATCCTCAACGTTGTTGCCATGTCGGAGGCTCTCGCCTAACAGAGCGGCAACCGTCCGTGCAGTTACCGCCGCTCAGCATCGCAATTACGACACGACGCCATCGAGACCAGCCACCAGGAGACGAAGCCGGTGGCTGCAGAGGGTGCCGCCAACAAGGAAACTACCCGCGTGACAGGAAATAGTTCCGACAGTATTCCGCCGCATGCAGCTGTGTAAGACGCCGCCAGAACGGCAGAAGTCACTCAGGTTTCGAGACCCTTTCCTGGTCCAAGTGACGGGTGTTACTCATCCCGCTAAACAGGACTGCTCTCGAAGTCCATCGTTAGGGACAAACGCTGCTTTCAGATGTCATTGCCATTACTCCTTTCTGATTCTCAGGCCGACTGGTATCCAGGAATGTTAGCGTCTGTGGCAGTACAGTGTGTTCATCGTTAGTGAAGTTATTCAGAACTGAATGTTGCGGCTTTCCACCCGAAACTGTAAGTGCTATCGTAGTGAACCTAGCTCAGAACAGTTGTCATCCCCGGACACAGACTTAAAGGCCACGAACTTAGCATCGATCCAATGACCACTGGCGGGTGCTCATTTCTGTCTTGGCTCCAGACAGTGTTTAATCTGAGACGATAAATGTCATGGAATTGTGATATGCACATGGCGTTAGTATCGCGTACACAGGCAGTTCACAGGCATGTGAAAGAGAATTGGATATATTGCGATCCACAGTGTCAATGTGCCGAGAACACCAAATTTCAGACAACACCTCTCACCACTGACGTGGCTGTAGCCGACGGCCCTCGCTTACCGACCAAGAACAGCAGTGATTGCGTCACTGCTACGAGAAAAGCAACACCGTGTGAAATAACCGCAGAAAACTATGTGGGACTTACGTTGAACATATCCGTTGGAATGGTGCGGTGAAGTTTGCCGTTAATGGGCTATAGTAGCAGACGACCGACACGAGTGGCTCTGCTGACAGCACGACGTGGCCTGCAGCGCCTCTCTCCTGGGCTCGTGACCACAGCGGTTGGACTCTACGCGACTGGGAAACCATGGCCTGGTCAGATGAGCCCCGATTTCACTTGGTAAGAAGTGATGAATAGCTGATAGTAGGGTTCAAGTGGGGCGCAAACACCATCAAGCCATGGACCAAGCTGTCAACAAGACACTGTACGTGCTGGCGCTGGCTCCATAATGGTTTGGGCTGTGTTTACATGAATTGGATTGGGTTCTCTGGTTCAACTGAACCCATCATTGACTGGAAACGGTTACGTTCGGCTACTTGGAGCTGCTACTGCAGCTAGTAATGAATTCCATATTCTCAAACAACGATGTCATGTCACCGAGCCACAATTGTTCGCCTTTGGTTTGAAGATCATTCTGGACAGTTCGAGAGAATGATTTGGCCAACCAGACTGGCCGACATGAACTCCACGGAACATTTGTGGAACATAATTGAGGGATCCGTTCGTGCACAAAACCCTGGACTGGCAACTCTTTCGCAATTACGGACGGCTATGGCTCAATATTTCTGCAAAAGACTTCCAACGACTTGTTGAATCCGCGCCACGACGATCTGCTGCACTAAGACAGGCAAAAGGAGGTCCGACACGGTATTAATAGTTATCCCACGACTTTTGTCACCTCTGTGTAGTTACGAACAGCGTACTCCGCCAGTGTTTCCTCTGTAAACTGACTGAGTGAATAATGAAAATTCGAGATGCCTCGAGCTAGTGATGAATGCTTGTGTTAGATACGTATGCAACATACGGTTGTATGATCATATCAGTCCTTCATACTCCCAGCTAGGTTGGATACGCCCACATAAGGCACGCGATCTCCACACGATGTGCTTACTTCATCGATTTCTTAGCCACTGGTGCCCCCAATACTTATCTTCTCACACTAAACACCTATCATCATTCCACAACCGCAATACCAGATCGGATACGTCTAGCATCTTGGCTGTACCTTTACATAACACAAAATCTTTCTCCGTGTCATTCTCCATCTCAGCCATACGACTATGGAACGCGCTCCCCTGTGATCTGCGTCTTATCCAAAACCGCTCAACATTCAAGAGGGAACTTAAGACTTACATATTAGGGACGGTATAGCCACCATTGTTGTGCCCCCCCTCATCTTTTTCTTTCTCCTCTCCATCATAGCTTCGAATTTTACCATTCTATTTCTCTTCCTCTAACCTATCTACCTCTTCTATATCTCTTTCACCCCATTCCATCGTCTTATGTCTCTGCTTGATGAGAATAACTCACAAGCTGCAAGAATATAACGAGAAAATTCCCAACTAGCAATAGGACTGACACTCATAAAAGAAAAATATGTTTACTTTCATATACATAGTCATTATTATTATTATTATTATCATTATTATTATTATTTTTATTATTCTTGATTGTTATAATTATTTTTTGATTGTTATAATTATCATTGCACTACTTTTATAATCTCTATTTTTTTCTTTAACATTAATACTGTATAACATGTTATATGTCCTAATTTTCTGTAGACACTGAAATTTGTTGAATCTGAGTATGCCTGGTTAGGTGTAAGAGAGGGCCTGAAGGCCCTAATCTTGCCAGGTAAAATAAATGCATAAATAAATAAATAAATAAATAAGTGAACTCCGCGCTTAGTGCCAGACTGACCTCACTGTGATCTGCAGTTTCTTTTTTCTTTTTTTTTTTTTTTTTTCGAGCGTCTGTGTCAGTACACTTGCACCTATTTCCTTACTCTTGTTATTATATCCTTTCTTCCCATATCGCTTTGTTCAATAACCTTATTATATCCTTGACAATGTTTTCCTGTGTTACGTAGCGCGACACTAGAATTACCTTTCCAGCTCGTTACACCGTCAAAATCCCGAGATACGTGGTGTACCCTGCACGTAATGCTCCAAACATTCTCAGCGGAACGATCTGGCGACCTTGCTGGCCAAGATACAGTTTGGCAAACACGAAGACAAACTTTCGGCTTGGGCGGGCACTATCTTGCCGAAATGTAAGCTCAGGATGGCTTCCCATTAAGGGCAGCAAAACATGGGACAGAATATCGTCGCTGTACCGCTGTACTGTAAGGGCTCTGAGGAATGTGGCCAAAGCAAAGAAATGGCGCCTCAGACCAGCACTCACGATTGGCGGACCGTACGGCGGGGCGACAGTCAGGTTGGTACCCCTGCTGCGCGGGGCGTCTCGAGACAAGTCGCCAGCCTGGAATCTCCATGTGTAGAGCAGAGTTGTCTCCAGTGACAGACAAGTCCCGCTTCGATAACCTGCGAGGATGTGTCTGGAGACGCCCGAAAATCGTTAGGATTCCAACCTGACAGTCACCCGCCGTACAGTTTGATAACCGGGGTGCCATTTGTTTTCATAGCGGAACCTTTTGGTTGGTTGCCCGGCACCTGTACAGCACAGCGGTACGTCGACGATATTCCTTCGTGGCAAGCCATCATCGGCTAACATTTTAGCAACGACGAAAATTTCTATTGGTTATCTTCGTGCTTCCCAAACCCTACTCTGGCCAGCAAGGTCGCCGGCTCTCTTCTCAGTTGAGAACGTTTGGAGCATTATGGGCAGGGCCCTCCAACCAACTTGGGATTTCGACAGTCTAATGTGCCAGTTGACAAAACGTGGCGTGATATTCCTCAGGGGAACATCCAACAACACCATCAGTCAATGCTGAACCTAATAACTGCTCTTATAAGGGCTAGAGCTGGGCCAACACGTTATTGACTTGCCAGTTTGTGAAGCTGTTTCTTTTGAATAAATCACCCAGTTTTATTTGAAATTGTAGTCGTAAACTATTTACAAAATAATATGAGCAGCAGTCTGAGATTGTTTGCATACTGTACTGTCATCAACGTGTAGCAAAATCTTCAGAAGATAAAAAGAGCTACAAACTGATTTAGACAAGATATCTGCAGTGAGCGACAAATAGTAGTTAACCATATATAATAAAAAGAATGAGGTATATTGTAACTTTTTGCTGCAATTCTACTTCGTCTCAGAGTTCACAGAATTCGCTCCGCCTCGCGTATTTGCTGTTAGAAACAAAAGTGCAATTAAACTGTTATTTTGTGTGCTAACATACATTCACGCTCTTTACTCTTTCCTAACTTACAAGACACTAAAGAGTAAAATGGAAGGAAAGAGAAAAAAATACTTAGCCACTATGCAAGTCAGATGAAAGTATAACCCGACGGTGACAATCATTAAAACAATGAAGCGAGATAATTCCAAAAAATTTCAATCACCAACTCTCTCCTTCGAATGTTAAAATTTTTTGTGTCCCAGCTACATAGGGAGAAATAATCTTAAAATAACGGAAACATTTACGTGCTCATTTTTCACGCGTGATATTAGAGAGTGGAACTGTAGAGAAATAGTCTGAAAGCTGTTCTACGAACTATCTGTCAAACACTTAAGAGTGAATTGCAGAGTAATCGTGTAGATATAGATCCAGATTTTGTTTTGAAAGTTCCTGATCAATTGAAACTGTGTGCCGGACCAGGGCTCGAACGCCGAACACGGTTCTGGGTTCGAATCCCGGTTCGATACACAGTTTTAATCCGCAACGAAGTTTCATACCAGCGCAAACTCGGCTGCAGAGTGAAAGATTAATTCTGGTTTGCACAACAGTCAAACGATGCTGGCCTAGCAGTGCGCCGTGTCGTGACAGGTGACACGCACGCGGACTTTCTAACGCGCTGACTCACGTCAGCGGCCCGGGACAGTGCAAACACGCCGGTGCGCACTGTCTGTTTGCTCGCCGCTCATCTGTTTGTCCGGTGCGGCGTTCGATTGTCCCGCGGCGGGCAGTACTGGCCGCGGATGACTCGCACTCACTGACGTCCATCTAATGACAACTTCGTTGTGGCTAGACACAGAGGAAACGGGACTCATATCCCGCCGCTTCACTTAAAACACCTATATTGTTTGTGTTCACACTTGCGTGGTTTAGCTGTTTCAGATGATCTTGGGCCGTGTGCATCTGGATACCTCAAATGGGAGGAACTGGCTGTCAGTTTTGCCCGATCGATTTGACAGTTTGTCGCTGAGTGCAGGAGTTGTGTCAAGCTAAACAAAAAACAATACTGTCGTCAATATACACTGACGAGCCGGAGAGTTTGTGTTGCGTGGGTTTTAAGTTGGCCCTGTACACAGGGTATCCCAGAACCACTCGTCAAAATTAACGCAGGACGTAGACAACATAAAAACAAATATATTTAGCTATGGCAAAAATGGTCCCAGATGGTAGTTTCTGATGCTAGGGACGATTTATACAGAAGGTAGTTTAACATGTTATTTACAGCTTTTAGCATACTACTTTGAGAGAAACTGCTCGAATGCGCGACCATTAGCCTGTATGCATGCAGCACATATTACGATCATTGATTGTCATCTCACTGAGAAGTCTCCTGAATTGTCCGCAACAGGACCAGAAGTGGCGACAGTTCTAGCGGTGAGGTCTTCAGTTTCCACAACGGTTGCATACAGCAGTCACTTCATATACCCCCAGAGGAATAAATCCAGAGATGTGAGGTCACGTGCCCTCAGTGGCCAAGCCACACGGCCACCTCGACCGAGTCATCGATTTCTGAAGGTGGCTATAGATGATTCGTGATAGCAGTGTTGTAATAGGCTGACCCATCGTGTTAATATTCAGAATGTCTAACATTCAGAGGTTCATGCTCAAGCAGCTCTGGCAACACACGTTCCACGAAGATGCAATATTTCCGTCCGTTGACGCGGAATGGAAGAATATATGGTCCAATCAACCTGTCACTGAAAATGCCAGCCCGCACATTAACACCTAATCGCTGTTGATGCGCATGAAGTCAAATATCACGTGGATTCACATGTGTCCAAACATGCAAATTGTGTACACAGAGCAGTTAGCAATGTCAATAGACATTCCCCGTCAGCGACAGCTACACGTATGGGCATGTTATATCAGCGTCACTACAAAAGGATTCCCTAACATTACAAGCTGACTTCAGAGGTCATATGTTCCTTATTGAAATATATTTGTTTTGGTGGACTGTACCTCCCGTGTTAATTTGAATGAGTAGTTTCGCAAAACACTGCACGGACTTCAGATACCTGCCAAGGATTTGTCGAATCCACGCCCTACCGAATCGCTGCTGTCTTGCATTTCGACGATGAACCAATTCCCTATTAAGCAGAAGTGGAGAAGTGGTTCACTATTGTACCGAAGAAACTAAATTGGTTTTGGTGATGCAATTAATTAACAGTTTGAAGTGAACGAGTGTCGAAAATACTCGGACACCATTTTCGTTCCGTTATCTCTAGGTTACGTCTTCTCTATATCTCCAATGTCTCTCCTAAGAGACATCAGTAATATTTCTTATGGTGTATCTCCAGATATTCGTAATGAAATTTGTGCAATGTGTAGAGATGGAGTCATCCCAAGGGAATATTGTTTTTCAGGTGTTGAATGCGATGACCTGCGACGACTAAAATGTTCAATAGTTTGCCACTATTAAGGTAATACAGAGCGCTTAGTAGCAGATCGGCCACAACAACACATCATGGTGAATGGAGGGAAATACAATTCTTATACGTTAATGGAAACGAATGGTAGCAAAGGACTGTACATAGTGTTGTACAGCTACCATAGACTATCATAAATAAGCGTAGACTACGGTACTTTTCCTAGTAACTTTGGTCTGTTAAGGTAGTACCAGCATTAGCTGTACGTTACGTGTCTTGCATACACAACGGGCGTTACCTTATTATGATCGTTTTCTTTACATATGTCATCAGTGTCTTACTAGATTCCCCTAGAAACAAGAAGCAACGAACAGTCTAGAAAGTAAGTGAGGAAATAAAAAGACCAGTTAACATACTAAAGATTTTTGTTCCACACAATTATCCTTCGGTCTGTTATTTAAAAATAAACAGTATTTATAGCAAAATTGAATTTGTCAGTGTTTAATACAGGTTTCATCCGAAAACTGTTGATTTTTAAAGCGAGAAAGAGCGATGTTGTAGTAAAAGGACAGAAAACAAAGTAAGTTCATCATGTGGCGATAAAAAACGCAATTGCCTCAACAGAAACGTAAAACTTAAAATAAAAAAGAAAACGCAAAAGGAAAATCTATCAGACATTGCTTCAGTACTTCGTTGAACCTGTAGCATATTTATAAACAACTTTCGTGTTTATCAGTAATAACATTGAACTCTGCTCTATAATGTTTATGCATGTAAACTGTACTTGCATCAAAAGCAATTGCTTTGGTTACATAAAAACGCAGAAGTTACGATCACTAATTTTTATTACGTGCAGTATATTTTCTGTAAGGATATAAAATACACAATGGACTGATACTGAATTGTGTGCGCCTCCAATTATGTTAAATAGAAACAGCCAGTCAAACAAACAAAAAAAGTTGTCAGCTCCCAGTTTCTCTGTTAAGCATTCATTTATGTCTGCTTTCCCACCAAAGATACCAGTGCTACCGGTTATGCTACAGTTTAGAAGGTCATTTATGTAGCGCACCGAAACGATTTCTTTAATAACGTAACTACAAAAGAAGGTGATTTGGTTGTCTCGAACATGATGTGGTGCTTTGCAACATGTAAATATTCCTTATACAAGTGTTACATTTTGTATGTATAGTGACGTAAGCTTCCCAACGGAGTGTTCTTTATACTCTATTTACTGCCGGCCTGTTATCTGACACATGTCCATTTCTATTCCCATCTTATATAGAGTGTTTTGACTTCTTTGCATCAAAAGTCTGGGTGTGTTATATAACGTCATGGGGAACAACAACTGTCAGAGGCAAAGGTGTCTCTTCTTATTGGTTCCGCCCTGAGACGAGACGAGGCATAGACGCTCTGTGGCGTGTGCATGCGACGTGTATTGCCTGTAGTATAGTCGTCTGTTTCCTTTGAGAGATCAAAATTAAAGTTCCTGATTCGGTTCTGAAATATCTTTTTCTGCTTAGATACACTCATTATTATGGTTTTCTTGTTGAAAGTCACTCTGTCAGTTTACTGGACTAGGTAGTATGCAGATACAACACACCTAGTTAGTAGATTCTGCTAGTTCGGTGAAATCTCTTCTTCTCAGGGTCAGAAAATTCAATAAACTTCGCGTTGGCGAGAATCGTCAGAGAACATTCTGTCTCTGGCAAAAGTTGTGCCCCATGACGTGGAATATCACTCCTAGAGGTCTAATGCAAAGATTTTGAAATACTCTCTCTCTAAGGAATTTTAGCACATGATAGCATTCATATAATTATGGAATTATGTGACCGTGATAATCAGTATACAAATTTCTAATGTTATGCAATCCATGGATCATCGATCATCCGAAATCACTAATATCGCAAATTCATGTACTGATGACTACCGTCATGTCACCGGATAATAACATCAATGTTACCACCAAACGCCTTTGGCACGAGGGAAAAAGTCAATATGTGTAATATGCCTAGAAGATGAATATGTGCCCAATACCAGCTCGCCAGGAAAGTTAAAAAAATAAAATGAAGACTCTATTTTGCCGCTTGGTAAATATACAGGTTGTCACATTTATCTTGACCACACTAAATAACTGTTTGTTCAGAGGTAAATTACAAAATGTTTCAAGCAAATGTAGCATTTCTACCTTCTTTTCGTTGGTGTACATTCTACTCACACAACTCTTCAACTGACTATGGTGACGTAATGACGGTTGTGCTTTCTACTTATGTTTACATTTGTCCTCTGTCAACGTCAGCACGTGGATGTGTTCCATTACCCCGAGTACCTGCACTAAACGCTTGGAGCGTCAACGTCGATGTTGTGTTTTGTAATTATCAACTTTGTGTTTCAGTGAATGGTGCACTGTGATACATTTTTGAACAGGTCTTTAGGAGAGGAAATGAATTACCGAATAAAAAATACAGGTTTCCATTTAAAAAAGTCATACCGCTGTTCATATCTTCGTAAAAAACAAAGCTACAACGAAAGCAACCATGCTGATTGATGTCCCCCCTGACGACTAAAGAACATTTGCTTGAAACATTTTGTAATTTGCGTCTGGACAAACAGTTGTTTAGGGTGGTCAAGACAAATGGGACACCCGGTATACGTAATGTGACACATTTTCGTAACAGGTAATGGTAGACATATGTCGCTATATCAGTCTATTGTAACCAATTACTAAATTTACGATAGTGTTGCTGAGATTAACATTAGGCGTAGAGGAAATAATAGTAAAGGACCAGGAAAAAAAGAAAAAAAGGGAGAGATGGCATTACAATATTTTATTCACAATTGTCTTGATCTTATTTGGTAGGTGCACTACTGTTAACAAGTTTCACCTCTAATCAGTCATCATGACAACTATAAATCCAGTAAAATGCAATGATAGTGTGGCATATTGACCAGGAATCTAGTTACGAATGTAAGACGTCAAATCGTCATCAAGCACTCATCTTGGTTACTTAAAATCATTGAATTTATAGTGCTGATGATGGCCATATTCAAAACCGGTTAACAGTATCATATCTACCAACTGCTACAAAGATACGTGTGAATAACTGTGTGTTTCGAAAAGCCTGCTTTTTGCAGCTTGACAACATCAAATTTCATTGGGAGCTTACGTTTGGACGTACAAGGTTCATGGAGTGTGATTTAGCTGTCCTGGTTGTAGTTGGTTCCAAAAAGCAGGATGATGTTGCGGGAGCAATTACAAGCTTGACTGTTACTTTTGGTGAACGAGGTCTTTATCTACACAGCTGTATTATTTGAGGGTTTCCGTAGAGGGAATCTGTGTCTCATGCTGAAGTGTGAACGCTAAGGAAGCGATGCAGCGAGGTTAACTTGTACAGTAGCGCCAGTTTCAGTTCTGTCTAGCGAATTATGTTGGCGCCGGACAATGCTGTTGCGGCGATACGCGTCACGTGCGGTGTGGCCTGACCTTTCCTCTGGAAGCGCCGCTGTTTTGTTTCCGCAGACGCTGCCGCATTTTAACGCCCCCACCACGGCACAAAATTTAGCTGCCGGCTGCTTTATGGCGAGAGAGAGAGAGAGAGAGAGAGAGAGAGAGAAGATTTCCTCTTCTTGTAGCCTCTGACATTTTCATTGCGAAACTCGAGTAGCAAAACTTTCACTGACCACATTGCTTTACTCTGCGGTTATTGTAACTATATGTCAAAGCTACAATGCTGTGGCTGCTGCGAGGAAATTTCCAATTGCTTTACATTTTAATCGTGTGAAAAGTTGATTATTTTTTTTCCTTCAGCGCTTTTGTCATTTTCCATTGCACTTCTTCTCTTTGTCTGTTTTCTGCCCGCGTTCGATTATCATCATCATCATCATCCGTTCTCAACTAAGTTACAGGTCCTTTCGGGGCGGCCATAACTTCCTTCTTAATATTTCTGCATGTGCTACTGTTCAGCGAACGGTCCAACTTCTGAAATCTCTTCCTTCCCCACCTCTTATTCCCTTCCATATATCTTTCTGCGATTAAAAAATCTTCTTCTTTCGTAACATATGTCCATCCAGTTTCTTTTCCTACTTTTTATTAAATTCGGTAATTGCGTATGTTGTCCTACGAGATGGCTAAGCTATGGGATTGTACCCAGTTTGTATACTGCTAAAACAACAGCGCTTGAACTTATTTACACTGGGTTCATTTTACTTACATTCTCCTCCACAACTGATGTGCGCAACTTTAAACTCGCGAAATTGAAGTAAATGATTGGAATTGTTGCTTTTGCACAGGCCAGCTGCAGCATCCAAACTGCTGTCGATATTTTACCACTGTAGAAACTGAAGATACATGTAATTTGCCAGCTGAAGATGGGTGCAAACCCGAAATGCACATTGGTCCAAATAAAACGCAATAAAAAAGTGGCTGGTCGCTGTATTTTTATAGTAAAATATCATTATCCACGGCCACGGAGCTCAACAGTCCAAATAAAATGGACAAATTGATAAATAAATTAATATTCCACTCGCCACAACAGTGGCAACTCCAGTGCTAAATCCTCACTATTTAGCGCAAATTAAAGTTTTCCTTCTTGCTCTGAAGAGTAGTAATTAAAACATATTTACATTACGGACAAACGATTCCTTCTTTTAACAAGTTCATATTAAGACAAAACAGTTTGAAGTCTGATTACTACTCTTCGTGACACTATACAGTGATGGGTATAAACTGAAAATTAGAACATGGTCACACATTTATTTTTTACGCTGTCAACTTTACAGTGTATCGAGAGGTGTACTGGGAAGACGTACCTTGTGCTATAACTGATGACTGCCTGTCTGCTACATTACACGATACACTTACAGCACGATACACATATTTCGCAATGGCGAGATGCTGTTGAGCACGAAGGGAGAAAAATCTTTCCAACTATGTGGCTGAACCTACCTGTCCCAGCCAAACTTGTCATATGACTTTACTTCAACCAGTTGCTGTGGACAGCTGTCTAGGGACTCAGGTGGTTCAGTTTTATACAAGCCACGATCCGCTGCAATTTCCCTCACACATAACGCATTGCCGAAGGTGAAAGTCCTGTTGTGGAGCAGAGAAACCCTGCGACCCTCACCGTGGTGCCCCATTCCACGGGCGGCAGAAGCAAGGAGGGTACACCGTGACGCTGCTGAGCCACTGACGGAGTGGTAAATATAGCAACTCGTTAGCCGATCACTAATTGGCTACTCGAGCGTCCCTTTAAATATTTATCCCGTCTTCGGTGGCAGCGGCGACTAATCCGCACACGCCACACTGCCTTTGTTGTCGCCGCCATTGTTCATTACCAAGTGACACAGTGCGCTCAGCCTGCTACAACAGCCACTTGCATGCATTTTTCATTGACGTGACACGGGCTAATCTCTTGTTTTCACTGGAGATTTACCAACTCCGTGCACACTTACTCTTATCGTGGTAATTACCTCATTTCTCGAGAGAAAATAATTTATCAGCTACCATAAGTTCGTAGTTTCTTTGAAGCTTCGTTAGTAACGCAGATCATTGTGTTATTATCTTCTACATAAACGTGACAATATGCACTGCAGCGTGAACACAAGAGCACCGTACGTTAAAACGTAAATACAAAGACAAGTTTACGTTTTGACAAACAGCGATGTTCATGTGTATAAGCCACATATGTATATTGCCATGTTTGTATGTTTTGTGGCCAATAACTTACATCCATGTCTGGTTTATCTAGTTGTAAAGCAAGACTTACGTACATGGATTATTTGGTAATCTGTAGGCTGTCCGAAACTAATAAATACATAAATAAGTAAGACTTCTTACGCAACTTAGGATGGTTCCTCTAACAGTTACTGTAATCACATGAAAGTAGCAGACTTGCTTCAGACCGAGCGTGATAGTGATACAGATATATTTATAGATTATAAGAAAACACTACATTCATTGCTTATTAGAAAATTATAACTACCATATACCATATTAGCACGTGTGTTCGGAAGAGGTAAAAAAAATTGTAAGTTTCCAGTATCACTGTTTAACCGCCGTAGGCTGTCAGTTTTATTCCTTTTAATATATCGTGCATATAAAGGAATAAAACTGACGAACTGTAGTAGTTCCAATAAAGATGCACTGGCACCGTGGATGCCTACGTAAATAAGTTAAAAATGTCTCAGTCATACCGAATTGGTCCTTGAAGGGTTTTGCCGCTATTGATGTTCAGAGACGGTATTCAAGAAGCCCTGCGATGAATATCGCCCTAGAAATGTTGCTGAAAGCCTCGTCCGTTAGCATTAATGCACGTCCGGCATCTGCGTGTTGACGATTATCTTAAATTTTATTTATGGATTCTTCCGTTACTTCTTGATAGATCAATTCCATATTTAAGGTTGAATAACAAGTACACTCATTTTTTCTATTGATTTTTGTTTATTTCAAACTAGTTTTCGGCTTATTAGACCACCTTCAGGAAACTACTGATTCAGTCAGTTGTTTGCTGAAGAAAAAATAGCTCTGAGCACTCTGGGACTTAATATCTGAAGTCATCAGTCCCCTAGACTTAGAACTACTTAAACCTAACTAACATAAGGACTTCACACACATCCATGCCCGCGGCAGAATCGAACCTGCGACGGTAGCAGCAGTGCGGTTCCGGACTGAAGCACCTAAAACCGCTCGGCCACAGAAGCCGGCGTTTGCTGAAGATGACATAACAAGCCGAAAACTAGTCTGAAATAAACAAAAACCAGCTTAAAAGAAACAGTGTACTTGTTATTCAACCTTAAATATTATTCTCAAAACAACTAGATGTTACACGAGTAATTATAGCTGCAGCTTCATCCAGAAGGGCAACTATCTCTTTAGGAGCGTCTGTCTGTGACTCTAACATAAATTTTATTACACTGCAATTTGGTCACCATCTCTGACCATCGCTAACGATAAAACCTTCCTGGACCACTAGCGGGAAAACGGTGCTACTGTGACATTTTTGTCACATGAAAAGTGTTTTTTTTTACCTCCTCTGAACCCAGCAATATTTTGTATCTGTATTATTGCTTCTCAAGACGTGTGCAGTGTCTTACCACTGCACCACCTAGCTCTATACCAATCATTTAAGACATCCCAAATAAAATGCCGGACTATTGAGCTATCTAGAACACTTTCTACGAGGCTATAACGAAACTTCTTTTTAAGTCTCGATCCAGAGAAACGATGACATCAATTCTTCCTATCCATTCTCCACGGTTCCTCGTTTGTCACTTCATTTTCTCATGTGATCCGGTTCTTGCATCATTTCTTACCAGTGAGGACATTGCAGTCTAGATCTTCCTCTTCCTCTTCTCCCTTGAATCATTCTGTCCGCCGCATTAATTATGAGTAGAAAACTACTGTGTCGTTACAGATAGCCAGTTAATGGTCTTTTCTTTTCCGCACTGCTGACATTAAAGATCTTTTTCCACCTATCTCATTTGTGAGCTTTGCTCTCCATAATATCTTTTTCATCTCTTCATAACTGCGTTTCAAATGCCTCTAGACGTCTATAGTTACAAGCACCAATACTCCACGTTCCAGACAGTGAGCATTATAAATCTTTTTGTTTATATATTTAGGTTCCTAGGCGAAATCAGTACATATTTTCTATAATCGGCTGCCTTTCCCTGTGCAGTTTTGCTCCTTATGTCGGCTCAACCTTTGTCATATGAGGTGATTTCACGTCCTGAGAACTAAACTTCCTGGCTGTCATACCATTAGCTCTAATGATATGAAATTATTTGGTTCCAGAGACCTTTCCAGTCTTAAACCAGTCTCAGTGGTTAGCGCGTCTGCTTGGTGGGCAGAAGACGTGGGTTGCAAACCCGGCTTTGGCACGAATTTTCATTCACATTATTAACTCTAATGTACTGCGGTATGTTGGCGCTTGTAACCCATCATGTCTCTCTTATTTGCATTAATTTTCATAATATATTTCTCTTTCAAGATCCTGTTCATTCATGCTAACGTCTTTTGCAATTTTTCTTCGATTTTCTTAAAGAGAGCTATGTCGTCAGAAAATCTTCTGACTTTTACTTCCGCTCGATCACATTCTATCCATTCTATATTCTTTCTCCACTCCTCAACACCTCAGTACCTGTTTGAACAACACTTGTGACAAGTTTCAGTACATACGCCTACTGCGCTTAACCATTTTTGTGTGTGATGCCACTTCGGTTTCTATACATTTCATATACCATTCACCTGTCCCTGATGTCTACGATTATACTGTACA
This sequence comes from Schistocerca piceifrons, assembly GCF_021461385.2. NCBI lineage: Eukaryota > Metazoa > Arthropoda > Insecta > Orthoptera > Acrididae > Schistocerca > Schistocerca piceifrons. Next base: position 1,987,644 of record NC_060144.1, on the reverse strand, counting down.
TAATGCTCATTACCATATTCAACTTAACGTTAACGAACGCTTTTTCTTAATGCACGAATCTCATAAGTAATTGTTTTCCTATGATCAGTATTTTGTCCGTAGCGTGTCGTAACTAAGTTATCCTGTGCCTTCGTTCTATCTAAATTCCAATTGGTGTTCAGTTACATTTGAGTTGTCATTTAATGTACCATCGGATATTTCTCGAACCTCTTGTTCTAATAGCTTTTTATGGTTTTTCTCGACTCTGTCTTGTTATAGTTCTCTGATATTTTATCTTCATAAAAAATAGAAAAGTAGCAGAGTTGTAATTCTACGGCATGTCCATCGTTTCGTGTAGAGGTTTGAAGACTTTGTAAACTGTACATCTCTCTGGAAATTATTTCTGTAAGTTCATGTACATTATATGTACAAGATATGAGGCTACATGTGCTGTTGAAGCAATCGATATGATAGTGGCCAGTTCGTCAAGCGAAACGAATTTAATTTACGTCATTTGGTGATGTCAAATATTGCCAATGATGCGCAATTTATACTCGTCCTCGTCATTCACGGAGCATAGGTGCATAATCTATTTTGAATTTCGTTATTAGCATCGCTTTTTTTTGCGTCAGTATTCTTCTGAACGGTTCAATGTGGCCCGCCACGAATTCCTCTCCTGTGCCAAGCTTTTCATCTCAGAGCAGCACCTGTACTCAAAGCCCTCAATTGTTTGTTGGAAATATTTCAGTCTCTGTCTTCCCCCTACGGTTTTTACCTTCTGCGACTCGCTCTTGTGCCAGTCTCAGAAGTTATTGTTAGTTTTTTCCATACATGGGCATTAAGCTGACCTCTACCCAAGGATTTTATGTAACCGGCAACGCCTTCAAATACCACACGCAAGATTTTCTTATTCTCTCGCTCATTACGCGCAAACTATTAGTTCTGCAGAAAAATGAACACAAATTTTTTGTTGAAAATTTAATTTACTTACATTTTTTATAGAGACAGTATTTTCCTGATTATTGAAGAAAAACGTACAAAAGTGACCTTGAAATGCCTTTTTCTTAAATAACTCGAAAACCATGGTCTCCAGCGTAAACGTATCCCAGTACAAAATTTAACTACATTAAATTTCCTATGAAAGGGTTCTGTTCATTTTTTTCAGTGGGACTAATAGTTTGCAAATAGTGAGAGCTTTTTGAAGGCTTTAGGGATTGCATAAGACCTATCGGTAGGGGCGGGTGGCGAACGCGAATTGGAAGGGATTACGATGTTCTTGGCGCACAATGCGAGTAGTATCCTTGGTGTGCACACGGCCACTGTCACAGACATACAGCCTACAGATCTCTGCATTGCCCGATCAGCAAGGCTGCTACATGCAGACTGTAAGCGTATTGTGAAGATTATCATAGCGTCAGCCATGCAGTGTAGAAATGTAAATATTAAATTGTATTATACTTTTATTTTAGCAGTTGTAAGTAGGCTGTTTATGTGTTTGTATGTTGTCAGCGCTATGTAGCGCTCTGCATTAATAACTCTGACAGCCCTGTGCGCACTCTGTAAGAAACTCTGTGGCTGGTCGGACTAACAATTGGATGATAACAGTCAGCGGTGGTGGAAGTTGGAAGTGAACAGCGAACAGTTATGGAAGTTGGGAGTGAGCAGTCAGCAGTGATGGAGGTTAGAGGTTAATACTTAGCGGTGTTGGAGGTTCGCTGTATTAGCGCGAGCGGACGGTCTGAATGTGTATCCGTCACGGAGATTTGTTACTGATGATTGTATGATTTTTTGAACTGATTGTCACTTGATTAAGGTAAAATCTGCTAAATACACTGTTTGCTCTGCAACAAAATCTTACCTTTGCCAACCACATGCCTATTAGTAGTTTGAGCCTTCACTGGTATGGGTTATTGTTAGGATTTCTTCTATTTCAGCATCATTCCTTTGTATTAATTATTTGAAGTCAGGTTATTATTTTTTTGAGCAGTCAGATAACGTTACCGTTGAATATTGTGGGTAGTTAATGAATAGGAAAAGTTTGAGCTCTGTTATTTAGGGCAGCTTCTGTAGGTCAGAAATTAAATGATAAAGACTAGCAAAGAGACACTTGCATTTAATCTCATTCAGCAGTTTAAGTAAAAAATATTTGTTAAGAAGTTTCACAGTATAGTCAGTCATGTAATCAGTGATAGCGAAATTAAAGAGAACACATTAACAACTGTGTTTGTTTCATTGTTTTACTCCTTAAGGAACGAAAGCCTTTGTCAACATGAGACATGTTTCCCGTCGATCGCCCTGGAGTGTAGGATAGTGTTTGAGTTGCGGCATGGAAATTTAATAACTTGGGGAAAGGCAGTTACTACAAAAAAGGCACACGCATATTAAATGAATGTTTTATGAATGTCGGAAGTTTTTAAAACGTAGGATTTATCTCGTAAGCCTGTTAGTAATTTTCTGTTATAAACACCCACTGCAGTTCAAAAATTAGTATGCTTATCAAAATAAAATGTTAGAGGTGGCTGGCTACAGACAGAAGAAGTAGGCGTCTTCCAGACCCACGCTTATGTCCCCTTTCGAACTGTGTCCAGTACTGGAATAACGTTGTGTAACAACAAGTGGAATTCTTCGTTGTTCTTCACAGTGATTACTAACTGTCTGATACAATGTACGCTTACGGTACACCCACTCAGACCTGAAAATGAAGTCAATGTGAACTCAGGTGGTCTAACCCTCAGAGATAACTGCAAGCGTGATCGTTTAGGCACCCACCGATGGTATGTACCAGTACGATACTGCGTCTGCGTAAGACAATTCCTTCCAGGTTTGAAACTTCCTGGCAAATTAGAATCCGGACCGGGACCTTCACCTTTCGCGTCCAAGTGCTCTGTCGACGGAGCACGACTCACGACCAGCACTCGCAGCTGTACTTCCGCCTGTTTTTACTCTGCCAGGATGTTTCAAATCAGCGCACATTCTGTGCAGAGTGGAAGTTCATTCTGAAAATTCCTTCCAGATTCTTAACCTTTTTATGTCAGTCAGTGTATAGACTGAATCGGCGAACACGTATGTGGCACCTGCTTCTCCGACGGCATAGTCGGTATCTGAAGCACTACACACCACTCTTGGTAAATAATATTAACACAGGAAAATTAGAAACAAAATTTCATTACAGATTTACTTCAACAAGTTCCCCTAACCGATAGCGACAGAAAAGGATACGCACCACGGTTACTAGAATACACAGTAGACGTAACATGTGGTGTGTGTGTGTAGCAGCAAACTGCGACTCTTACGTCACAGCCGTCCCTTCATACTGTCAGTCCCATGTACTATTGAGCTGCCATTGCGTTTTCTTGAATGAATACAAGGGCTTATTTCAATAGTGGCACAAGTCCATTTTTGTTCATTGTGAGATACAGAGTCCTAAGGGTAAATGAGCGCTGAAAAATCTGCAGTTGAGATACCAGAAATATTCATGCATATGGCTCCTTGCTAGAGATGAACCTTTCTTTCCGTTTGTTTGGATCATTAATTTCAGAAGCATTATAGGCAAAAAAGTGGGGGTAATGGACTTGTACCACTATTGAAACAACGTTCATATGTGAGTGTGAGTTTCTCGTTGATTGGTTATCAGTGTATTGAGTTGTGACAGCAAGTTTTAAATTGTTTTCAGTGAAAAATGATGGTTTTCAGTACTATCGCCTGGTGTACTAACCACTGCAGATAACGCAAAAGGTTAGGAATTAATTTTCTTGTATTTCCTGAGAGCAATGAAATTAAACAAAAGTGGATAAATAATTGTGGACGTGCCATTTCGTTTTCAGTTGCTAATGCTTGTGCATACTCTCATCCTCCAGAAATGAGAACGAGGCTGCCACAACGAAGAGGAAGATATTTTACACGTAAATATATTACCAAAAAATAGAGAAACTACTTGTAGAGAAAGCATTAACTACAGAAACAAACGAAGCCGTAATTACGACCGTGCTCATTTGTGCTAATAATTAGGAATTATGAAAAATGAAATAAGAGAACTTAAGAAAAAGAAAACGGATTTGTTGTCTCGTCTCCCTAATATAATGCTCAGTTACTTAAAATAAAACTTTTTCAGAACATTTAATGATTCTTTATCCTTCAGCAAGTAGATATGAAAGAATAGTATACTAATTGGTCATCTGCAAGAGTTGCGACTTTAGATTACGTATCTTAAAAAGCATTATGTTTTTAAATAAATGCATATTTATTTGTTTATTTATCCAACAAGCAATTAATAATGAAATGTACTATTACATGAACAATCGTTAGTGCATTCACAGTTATGAAAAAGTTAAACACATGAGTGAGGAACGGTGAAACGAGAGGATCAACGGTATGGTCACCGTTCACAAGACATCCACATGTGACTCCTGCAGTGTGATCCAGCAACCGTTATCAACACCAGAGCTTCTCCAACTTCCTCCATCGTGCCCCCTTCTCGCCTTCTCAAACATAAATTATTTTGCCGCCCCCTCCCCCCACCTTACCCCCGCGCTCCTACTTTTTTTCCTTCGTAATCACTTCTCAAAATTGGCACAAAAGCGACCCACTATTTACTTCTATAGTTTCTTACTGCAACTATGCGTTACAACAACAATAATGATAAGAATAGTAATAATATTATAATAATAATTAGAGAGGACATCAGAGTTACACTTTTCTTAATTATCATGCATTTCTATTATTAAAAGGTTCTGAAAGTTAACAATCACAACTAGATCATAAATAATAATAATGAACATGTCTATTCCACTACATATTTATATTAAATTTATTCACGTATTAGCCAGTTGGTTAAAGTTTAACTTTTTCCATCGATATTGCTTTTAATTCTTGTAGAAAGATCATAACATACAAATGACGATAGACAACAGGCAACATTTAAATGACAATTTAAAAACTGTTATATTCAAACTAATCAATCAAAAAGGAAACATGAGTATGAATGTACTAGTTCAAAATTGCGAACTTTTGTGACATTTGCACATTTGCACATTTAGTGTGAAGTCTGTGCTTGAATATGCGAAGACAGCAGTTCCAGTCTTGGCCGAACCTTTCAAACAGCAACTCACAAATCGCCTTCCAGCTGCAGTCTAGATCGATGTTTCGGCTCTATCAGCGTCAGTGCGGAAGATGTTGATTCACACAAGTAAGTTGATGTCCACTGCATTTCTTGCTAAGCTGGGATATTTATTCCGAGTCTTGAGAGTTCTATTAGTTCCTCGCGTTCTGCTGCTGGCAAATCGTCTGTTATAATCGTATGGAACGGATTGTCGGCCCAGTCACACGCGGATTAACGTTCTGGAGAGTTATCGTCGAATTTTTGACGAAGTTTTTCGTGTTGTACTACGCCATTTCTAATAGAAAGATTAGAAAGAAAGTATTACTATTTCAACAGTAAAGCGATACGAGAAGATTATTCAGATTAACAAAACGTCGGCCAAGTAAGTATTAGAAGCCATTTTTCATTCAGACACAGAATCGAGAATGTAAGACTGCCGTTCAATAAGAAAAGACCTATTACCACGTTCAGCTCTACAACGCAACGAAACACTTTACCACGAAACGAAGATCATATCTCAATGTGTAATATAAGTTAATCACGAGTAGAACCCACCTTCATGCAAAGAATAGAAAATAGCTTACTGTTTAAATCTTGTACTTTCACAAAATTTACAGTAGTGACTGCACTTAATTGATTTCCGGTTGCACTACTTTAGAAACCAATGCCCCTGTGTATCATGCATTGTGTGAATTTTGCAGAAGGAGAAAGAGTATTCCCACTTGCCATGAACACCTTTCCTGTAAATGCTGCCGCACCATCTTTTTATATACCAACACAATTTGTCCATGACAGATTGTTGTCAATAAAAATGGAATTCACAAGAAAGAAAATATCTTCGCCTGCAGCCCTCCCTTCCAAGGCTTCACATAATATAACGCCCTGGAGCAATGCATTGTCATAACAGTAGCGTGCAAAAACAAGAAGATAGAAGGGAAGGTTTCCCGTATCACTACTGTCACCAAGTTGCAGGGCCAAGTTAGGCTATCATGAAGACGCGGTAGCAACTGATTTTTTCATCTGTGTGGATAAACCACGAGCCACGGCATCGACTCCAGACTTCCAGCAAACCTTTCTTCACGCATGATTTCGCAAATTTTGACGGCTGCGGGATGAAGTAATTTCATACCAATAACATGTGATGCTGTGGAGTTTGCAATTAAGTAGCATACCTCCTACGATGCTCTTAGGGCTTGCTTAGGAACTGATACCTATTTTTTGAAGAATCTGACATTTTCTTTCAGTTGTTGCTCATGGCGCTTAAAAAATAGATATGTTCATTTACACGCTTTGCGTGATTTTCTGCAGGTGTGTCTCTAGTTTTATAGGCTTCGAGCTATCGCTGACTAAAATCTCTCGACAAAGAACACATTATGGTTTTTCCTCTTTGAAGACACTGCTGGTAAATGCTAATGTCAGATGATCAACTTGATATTTACGCACTTAAGCACAGTTCTGCGTTTAGAACTAAAGTTGCTGATAGAAACAGGGGAACAAGCAGAAGAAGAATGTACTTTGATTAAACTCGATTCTTTTTCCTTATTAGAACAGTACATTTTCGAAGGAGAAGCCGTGGGATAGCTTGTTATAGTCACTTCTCCACATGAATGGCAGAACTGGTTAACTACTTCCACTGAACACGCACTAGAATTTGGCTTCTAGGTAACTCACTACCTTTCAACTGACTCCAGAAGCCTGGCTTGAATCAGGTGGACGGTCACAATGGCAGTGATTAACAATTTATTCTTGTAGCCGCTGTTCAAAGGAAGTGGCCGGTCATATGGTCAAGCGGATTATTGTCATTTGTGGTTCTTACCTGTTTGGTAAATAGCTAACCATTCTGGTGTTCGGTGACAGGGGCTGTGTAATGGAACACTAGTCGTGGCTTTCTCAGCATTCCTGTTCACAGGATATACTTGTCAGTCCTTGTGGAATAAGGCAGCAAATTAATAATGAGGGAGTTTCCTAACTTGCTTCATGGAGGTAAGAATCTGACGCTGGCAACACTTGTTCACTGGAAATCTTTTTCTTACATAATGTGAAATATAAATACTTCAGTGAAAGCCGTCGGTCCGTCCCCCAGGGTGCAACACCTCCCCCCCTCCATTTTTAGAACGGCTGATGTATAGCATACAGACGTCGACAGACGCATGAGACGTCCATAGCTGGCTCCGAATACAGTGGTGCCTTCCAGAGTTCGCTCGCTTGTAGTGGACGAGCATTCGCATAAGACAGAGCATTAAATGAAATGCTTTGAGGCATGCTGCAACGCTCTGCTGTCGAACGAAATGCCGTCTCTGTGATCGACCTTCGATAATCTGCTCCTACACAACTCTCCCAATTAACGAGTATTAGCATTGTTTCTAATTACCATTCCCACAACGCGCAACTTAGGTACCGTTAACTCGCCTCCTCCCTCTCAACTGTGGCACGCTAGAAAGAGTGAGAAAGAGTGAAAGAGAGAGAGAGAGAGAGAGAGCTACCTACCGCCGTGACATGGGGCATTACCCGGCAGATATTGCTATCGCTATTTGTGAGGTTCATTTGCCGAATTACGCCCGGCGCCGCAATTAAATACAGGCGCCGGCTCCCTCCAGAGCCCCTGTATTGCCCCAGATTATCAGGCAGGCAAGCTGCCCCGCTAATCGAAACGGCGTGAAGCGGCGAATTATACCCCACCGAGCAGCTCCCGTTGTTTATGGAATAAAGCCGTTCGAAACAATATGCTAGGAAAGCGCTTATATGTAACTCGACGCGTTTTCACAGTACCGCACTGTCAGTAAAGTGAAAAACTCCTGTCTGTAAGAGTGATCCTGCAAAAGTGAGATTGTAATCTGTTGACCTCGTGACTAGCCGCGCTGCCCCGTATTACACAGGGCGATTCACAATTACCTCCAGAATTTCAGAGCTACAAGGCATATAGAAATGTGACACATATCAGTGGATAGAGCATCTATCGAAATTTCGATTCGTCATATGCGCCGTGGAGTGTTTGCAGAGTGCATCACTAGGGGCAGGTGGGTCAGAACACGTTGAGTAGCGGCGCTCCGGCAGCAGAGGTGCGGCAGTGCTGAGCGCAGCAGCAGGTTTCCCCCTCTGCCATGGGCACGGCACGCTGTCTGAGCGCAGCAGCAGGTTTCCCCCTCTGCCACGGGCACGGCACGCTGTCTGAGCGCAGCAGCAGGTTTCCCCCTCTGCCACGGGCACGGCACGCTGTCTGAGCGTAGCAGCAGGTTTCCCCCTCTGCCACGGGCACGGCACGCTGTCTGAGCGCAGCAGCAGGTTTCCCCCTCTGCCACGGGCACGGCACGCTGTCTGAGCGCAGCAGCAGGTTTCCCCCTCTGCCACGGGCACGGCACGCTGTCTGAGCGCAGCAGCAGGTTTCCCCCTCTGCCACGGGCACGGCACGCTGTCTGAGCGCAGCAGCAGGTTTCCCCCTCTGCCACGGGCACGGCACGCTGTCTGAGCGCAGCAGCAGGTTTCCCCCTCTGCCACGGGCACGGCACGCTGTCTGAGCGCAGCAGCAGGTTTCCCCCTCTGCCACGGGCATGGCACGCTGTCTGAGCGCAGCAGCAGGTTTCCCCCTCTGCCACGGGCACGGCACGCTGTCTGAGCGCAGCAGCAGGTTTCCCCCTCTGCCACGGGCACGGCACGCTGTCTGAGCGCAGCAGCAGGTTTCCCCCTCTGCCACGGGCACGGCACGCTGTCTGAGCGCGAGGAGCGGCCACAGGAGGGAAACTGTGGTCGTGCTGCGTTTAAATGGCAATGCAGTCGCACTGCATACAACTTTGTTTTATATTTCACATTCATCAACAACATAGATCACAAAAAAATCAGTATTATTAGTTTTACCACGCTGAAGACATAATGTTATTTTTATCTGGTACAAACTATCAGCATATGGACAGGTGCAGACAATTTCACAGATTTTCGCACATAGTTTGTCATGTAATCTTATTTCGCTTCGCAATCAAGAAAAGGTCTCTCACACACATATGTTGATCGAAAAATTGCAGCACTTTTGCAATTTTGTTGATAACTCAGCCTGAGGGAAACAATGTACACATCCTTGAAGGTTTTAACGTAAAATGGTTTGTCTTTTTACACTGCAGACAGTCAATCACATGCAGGGGGGCGCTTTCAGCTGAAATGGCAAATGACCTCGAAAACAGTTCGGAAACAGATGTGAGAATGGCAGTGTCCTCAAAATGTTTCAAAACTGTCCTTGTAATTCTTTCAAGGGAACAAGGAACTCTTCAAACCTCGTGTTTTCTTTAACGCCAGTGAGCTTAGGGAACTAGACTGTGCTCGTCAGAATTTTACCCATCTAGAATGAAATTGCCTTCTTCAAATGGCTCTGAGCACTATGGGACTTAACATCTATGGTCATCAGTCCCCTAGAACTTAGAACTACTTAAATCTAACTAACCTAACGACATCACACACATCCATGCCCGGGGCAGGATTCGAACCTGCGACCGTAGCAGTCGCGCGGCTCCGGACTGAGCGCCTAGAACAGCTAGACCACCGCGGCCGGCATTTCCTTTTTAAATGCATCCTCATAAAATCAGTAATAATTTGTTTCTGCCATTGCAATATCTTACTGTAAGTCCACTAAAAATGTGGGGTTTTTAATCCGTTACAGGTGTCTGACTTTCTTTCCTGCACGCATTTCTTCCTTCATAAATTCAACAATACTGCGTTTTAAATCGAAAAATCGATCCAGGCATGCCCCTTGACTTAAGCACCGTACGTTGCAGTAATATATAAAGTATTGATACTCTTTATTCATTTTTATAGAAACTGCTGCAACTCACAGTGAAAGAGTGCGTGAGACTTCAGAAATTTTGGTATTCACACCATCAATTTCTCCGTGCCTGCTCAAGGTGCTAGTTGATAAGCAGAACAATGAATTCCATTTGTCGATCGTTGTGATTTTTTGCTCTTCCACTCTCAACTAAATCTTTAAAATCTTTCTGTATGGTATTGTAACGTCGTTTCACATCAAATTTGCAGTACCCGTTGATTACGCAACTGTATGCTCCCTCCCTCATATCATTCCCATTTAGTTTTAGAGGCTTGTGACGATACATCAATAGACAACCTTATTTTGTGCAAACGGCCACTGGACCTGTGAACGCCTTTCATCCCACGAGCGAATAGCTTGAGCAAACAGCGCTGACACGACGGTTCTGCCGGCACGCACGCCCGGATCACGTGCGGTGTGGCACACCGTGGCCAGCCCTGGGCCACATCAAGTTAGATTGTGCGTGTAGACAGACGGCCAAATGAGCGTGCAGCCAAAGCGGGCTGCAGTAATAATTGCATCAGCAACACAAACTAAACGCATGTACGTCCTCTTCCAGCCATACTGACTTTGTCGCGTCACAAACTGTGCCCACCCGTTAAGTGAATTAAAAACATGGCGAGACGATATGTCCATTGATATATATCTACTTCCTGTATGTTTTGTAGTTTTCACACAGTTGCCTCCTGAAATCTCGGAGGTACTAACGAGTAAGGCGCAGTGTCTGATTTTCACACTTGCATCAAATAAATGAATACAAAATGTTGATAGTATCTTTATTTAGATTATGAGATTTGCAACCATTATTACTTCCTAACAGTTTCAGCATCTTGAGGTTCATCTACATCTATACTCTGCAAGGCCCCTTACAATATGCAGCGGAGGGTATTAGTGGTACTGGCCGGCCTTGGTGGTCGAGCGGTTCGAATCCTGCCTCGGGCATGGATGTGTGTGATGTCCATAGGTTAGTTAGGTTTAAGTAGTTCTAAGTCCTAGGGGACTGATGACCTCAGATGTTAAGTCCCATAGTGCTCAGAACCATTTGAACCATTTGTGGTACCAATCTCTCCCCATCCTTAATATCCCAGTTCCATTGAGGAATGGCGCGTATGAAAAATAACTGTCGTTAAAGCTCTATATGAGCTCTAATTCCTTTGAGTTTCTCTCCTTGGTGATACTGCGACACAATTGTGGGATGAACTAATATGTTTTCCAGCTATCCTTGCTTTCGAAATGTCGCCAGCAAACCTGACGATGCGCAACTCCTCTCTTCCACCGTCTCCCGCTGGAGTTTTTGAACATATCTGTAACGCTCTCGCGCCGAGTAAACGATCGTATGCCGAAACGCGCAACTCTTCTTTGGACTTCTCTGTCGGTTCTATTAATCTTACTTGTCGAGGGTTCGCCACTGATGATTGGCACCTAAGAGTCCGTCGAACAGGCGTTTTTGAAGGCATTTTTTACATGGATGAATTACATTTCCTTGAGATTCTTCCAGTTAATCTCTGCCTGGCATCTTCTTTTTCCTACTATTTGTTTTATGCAGTCTTTCCAACTTAGATCGCTCTCGATGGCTATTTCTAAATATGTTACGGTAGATGCTGTTTGTAGTAATTTGTACTAGTAGTGTAATCCAACGGTAATGGAGTTTTCGTTTATTTATTTGCAGTATATTTACGTTAGACTCAACTGGCAGTCCTTGCAAGTCCTCCTGCATTTCGTTACAATATTCTGGCGTCATAGCCCTTTTATTCCTTTGACGATGTGTGGCTGTTTCGTTTGCATTTTACGTAGCTGTCTACAACCTACACTGCATTTTATGATTTATAGGGACCAAAGGCTTATTTTGTATTACATATATTAATGGCTGTATAATGCTATCATAATGTAACATACGAACATTTGTATCTTTATACTGAGGCTCGCTCTTTATCTATTGCTTTTATAATGGAGCACTTGAGAACGCAACCACCATCTCCAAAACTAGGCACAAAGAAAGAAATATTAATAAATAAAATAATAACAATAAAGTATAGGTGTGGAAGTGCTATTTCCAGAGAAATCTCTTACTGTTGCGAGGTTTCCACATGGCCAAAGTATTGAAACGAAGCAAACATGTACAACCGCAACGGTCATTACAAAATGTAATACAATGAAGTGCATCACGATCGGGGTTCACTTCTGTCAAAGCTTCCATGTTGAGAGATCGTGGCCGAGCCATAAAATTATTCGCTAATGTTTCATCCCCGTCGGTTGCGAAAACCTTCACACATAGGCTTTTCCACATTGTAGTGGAATTCACCCACGTTTTCGGTCTCAATTATGCAGTGTTTCACTGTTTTACAGGCCTATTTTCAGTACAATTTATTTCATTCATTTGGTATTTTGCAGGTAATTTATTGACACTATGTAAGAACAGTATAGCATTGACTGACGCTAAAAACAAATCTTGCGTCCTATAAAAATGTTGATTCGATGCAGCAAAAATTAAAGTAAAAATATGAAGCACTACAATGAGTATTTAACTCTGAAACGGAAAGTGTGTTGTTTTGAATTTTTCTGCCAGATTAAAACTATTTGTTGAACAGGGAGTTCTATTCCATCTATGGAAGTTTGGACAGTAGGAGAGAGATACTGCAGAGTTGGAGTTAAGGATAGCTGTACCTGCATAATTCAGTTGGTTAGAGTAGCGGCCGTGTTCGAAACGAATCCGGTGCACAATTTTAATATCAGGAAATTGCAACACTAATGGTAAATTTCAAATTTTTTTGGAAGACGTTCTCGAACTGACTATCAGTGTTTTGTCTTTTTATTTACAATGTTGCAGGTACTGGATCAAGGTGTGTCTTTTGGAAACTGCCGCTGTGAGATGTTGTGATATGCCATTAGCACACAATTTGTATACTGAAAAATTAATTAAACAAATTGTTTGTATTGAACGTCGGCCAATAATGTGTTTTTATTTTCGCTGCCTTGGCTTTCCAGAACATTGGAAATGACACCTTTACTCGTCTTGGACTTGAGGTTTGTTTCACAATTCTCAACATGCCCACTGTAGACGGAGACGAAACGTTAATAAACAGATTTATGCCCAGAAGTTTATTAGAAATAAAAAATGGATATCTTTATGAATGTCACTTACATACTTGTTATTGAATTAATACTTGTTTTTCAGTACATTTTTTTCGGATACTTGAGTTCTGCTGAGTGACGTGTCTAGTACAGCGAAGAGTGCACTTTTTTCCTCAGAGTACCTGCCTATGATCAATATTGCCAACCTCAGAAACGCATGTGCTTAATCAGCGTGGCGTGGCAGGTCCGCACAGTTTACGGCCCTTGGCAGCTGTACAACGATCGTCCATTAGACACAGACACAGTGCTGGCTATCTCCAGCGCCGTCACGTGGATCCCCGAGTTTATCTCAACGTTGGATTTTCACGTGCGAAAGAGCTTCTGCGAGACTACTTATCAGTATTATCACTCAGATAAACTGCGTTTGCGAGGAATGACGGCATATTTGACATCACATGTGCATAAATGCCTAGTAATTTATTAATATACGACTCTGTCAGTAATATGATCGAAAATTGTTTCTGTGTCATTCTAAAACCGATACTACAGCATTAACTGTACAATTGCTGAATAAACCTTTTTTTCAAGAATAACCAGTTTCGCGACACACACATATTCATCGTGACACCGTCTTCCTTTATAAAGCATGTCCGTGAAATTCTGAAAATTAAGGCAGAATCACCGGTTGATTTCTGCTTTGAGTTGAGGTCGCGGATGGGTCGTCTGGTGGAGCATTGCTGACGGATGACGTAGATGGTTTCTGAGTTCCGACCCGACACTCTGCTTTAAATATGTCGCGGAGGTTGCCGCTGAGATAGAATTTGCTTAAAGAATCCTGTTGGCTGTGAACGGCCAGTGCCTGTACACTACACCCTCGAAGAAATAGTAAACATTGAAATGTTTTTCTTTTCGTCGACTCGATATCGATATTCTCCGCAAGCATATGCCGTGTAGGAGACTTGAATGAAAAAAAAAAACACAAATCTGAGATCGAAAACGAGTGCTGGTGTCACGTTCTGGTGAACCGGAGCAGCGAAATCGGACGATGTGGGGAAAGCAGTACGGAGTTGGTCGACCTACTCCATCGGTCTGCTCTGCGCGGTTATCGGCCGGTTGCGTCCAATTTTACGCAGTTTCCTGTCACGAAAACACTTTTGGCGACGCACTCGGTGGCGTCTCGCGACACGGAATAATTGGCTTTCGCCGATACTAATTAGCGTGCTAACGAGGCCCGCCGCCCGGCTCCACGTTGCGCCGCCATACCAATTACTGAGGAGACGCGCGGCCGAGTGCTACGCCCGACGTGCTACCAACATTCACTGCCGCTATCTGCCGCTATTCACTCATCGCTCTCTTCCTGTCCATTACATTTTACATTCCTAATTTCTTCATTACTTTTATACAGACATACTAATTATTTGAATAGCCCCTGTGTGACAGACTAGAGATTTTCTGAGCTACAGGACCCAGTAATTTGTCCTGTACAGCGACTGTCTCTGATGGAGGCAATGATAACGTAAGGAGTGTTCCCGGGCAGTGTGGCAGGATTACCTCTGTTCCCTGTGCACATAATCTAAATTTCCGGTGGGTGGATAACTATTTGCCACAGAAAACACGCACTGAACAGTGCTTTTGAACGGCCGGAGAATAAACATAGATGTAAGATATACTGCTCTGGTCCTCACGCGTTTTCGAGGAGTCGAAGTTCAATGCTTTACATGCCTCTTTAATACCAGATGAGCAGCAGTTACTCCCCAGCAGACTAAGGTAGCAGACTAGAAATCTGCTCATACTGTGTTCAGTATCACCTGGTTTAATTCGACTATATTTTTTTACTCTTACGAGTGGCATTCAATTACTAAAGCAACACTTTACTCTCTCGGCCAGTGTAGGTTCAAGAAATGCACAATTTGCTGTGGTATATCGTGGTATATTCCCACTTCATCAGCTACGAGTTACCAATAGATGGCGGTGGTATACATAGCCTTAAAATGGCCTCTGTAGCGGAGGTGTGTTCCAAGCAAGGAGCTAATTTCTTTTGGCGGGAGATCAGAGCGTCGCAGATATTCATAGACGCTTGCAGAATGTCTGTGGAGAGCTGACAGTGAACAGAAGCAAGGTGAGTCGTTGGGCGAGGCGTCTGTTATCATCGCAACAAGATCGGTCAAACCTGTCCGATGTCTGGTGTGCCGGCCGGCTGCACACACTCGTGACTTCTGCGATGTCGGAACGTGCAGACACTCTCAGTCGAGGTGAATACAACACCTCTCTGCACAACTGGACTTCTCTGTTGGCAGTGGCGACACATTCTTACACCAGTCAGGGTACTCAAATGCATGTTCCTACTGGGTTCTTCGCCTACAGCCTGGATATCGAAACTTCCAACTTCCATAAGATTGACGCAATTAAGGATATACTCCTTGGGAAGCATTATGTGGATGATGGAAAGGTTATTGATGCAGTGGACGTTGGCTCCGACGTCGACCAGTAGAGTGCGTACACGCCCTCTCAGTAAGGTGGCGTAAGGCCCTCGCGTTGAACGGAAATTATATTTGAAAAATACGGCTTTGTAGCCAAAGAATGAGGAATAGTGTGATGTATTGGGATACTGAATGAAACCAACCTGTTTTCAGTAAAAAAAAAAAAGTGTTGCATTACGTACTGCTTCTTGTAACTTACTTTTGCTCATATTCAGATCATAATCTCTTTTTGAGACGTTCCATTCCGTTCAACTGTTCTTTCAGTTGACAGAATTAAAATGTCATTGGCAAACCTAAAAGTTTTTATTTCATCTACCTAAACTCTTATCCCCTTTCTGAGTTCCCTGTATTCCGAAATGCTTGCTCAGTGTCCACACTGAAACACACGGCGATAGCTTGCAACCCTGCCTCACACTCTTTTTCAGTTGCTGTCTCCCTCTCACACCCCTCGACTATCTGGTTTCTGTACAAGTTGTAGATAACCTTTCACTTCTTGTATTTCATCTCTGCCTCCTTTACAGTCCCAAAGAGCGGGGTCCAGCCATCACTTTCAAACACTTGCTCTAAATCTACATAAATTATAAACATAGGTCTGCCCTAAGTAGTAGGGTCAGTAGTTTATCGCACGTTCCAATATTTCTTCGGGACATAACCTGAACTTAGCCAATGTCGGCTTCTGCTAGTCTTTCTGCTCTTCCGTACATAGAAATGAAGCAGTTGTATTCGCCAAAACACCCTGCCTGGGTAGTTTGGCCACCTAGTACAAGTCTTCCAATTTAACGCCACTTAAGCAACTTGCGCATCGGTGATGATCAAATACGCAGTTCCCAAGTGGAGAAAATCTCCAATCCGGCTAGGAATCGAAACCAGGACACCAGGCTGTCGAGGCAGCAGCTTTAACGGCTAGAACACAAGCTGCGGAATTTTGTATGTAATTTGTCACTATCATGTAACTATAATTAAACTGATAATTCGGTAATATTCACACTTATCAGAACCTGTCTTCTTTAGAAATAGAATTTTTATATTCTTCCTGAAGTCCGAGAATATTTCTCCTGTCTCACATATCTAGCAAATAAGATGGAGTAGTTCTGTCATAGCTGTATCTCCCAAGGATACCAGTAATTCTCGCATGTACCCCAGCAGCCTTATTTTAACTCTGGCATTTCAATACTCTGCCATATTCTTCTCTCAGTATCATATTTCCCATTTCATCTACATCTACCTCATTTTCACTTTTTGTAATAATTTATACACTTTTGTTTCCTTTGCACAGCTTTTCTATATATGTACTCCTTCCACCTTTCTGCTTTTTCTTCTTTCCGTAATACTGGTTTGCCATATGACGCTTAATATTTATACATCTGCTTTTCTTTCTCCAAGGGGATAAATTTTCCAAATATACACTGAAGAGCAAAAGAAACTGGTGCACCTGCGAGCACGCAGAAGTGGCACAACACGCCTTGGCATGGACTCGACTAACTGAAGTACTGCTGCAGGAAATTGACACCATGAATCCTGCAGGGCTGTCCATAAATCCCTAAGAGTACGAGGGAGTGGGGATCTCTTCTGAACAGTACGTTGGAAGGTACGCCAGATATGCTCAATAATGTTCTTGTCTAGCGAGTTTGGTGGCCAGCGGAAGTGTTTTAACTCAGAAAAGTGCTCCTGGAGCCACTCTGTAGCAATTCTGGACGTGTGAGCTGTCGCATTGTCCTGCTGGAATTGTCCAAGTCCGTCGGAATGCACAATGGGCACGAATCGATGCAGCTGATCAGACAAAATTCTTACGTACATTTCACCTGTCAGAGTCGTATCAAGACGTTCCAGGGGTCCAATATCACTGCAACTGCACACGCTCCATACCCTTACAGAGCCTCCAACAACTTGAACAGTCTCCTGGTACATGCAGATTCCACGTCTCAGTACCCGTACACGTCCATCCGCTCGATAAAATTTGAAACTAGACTCGTCCGACCAGGCAACATGTTTCCAGTCCAGTGCCGGTGTTGACGGGCCCGGCGAGGCGTAAAGCTTCGTGTTGTGTAGTCATCAAGGGCTCAGAAAACCCATCTCGATAATGTTTCGTTGAATGGTTCGCACGCTGACACTTGTTGAAGGTCCAGCATTGAAATCTGCAGCAATTTGCGGAAGGGTTGCACTACTGTCACGCTGACGATTCTCTTCAGTCGTCGTCGGTCCCGTTCTTGCAGGATCTTTTTCCGGTAGCAGCGATGTCGGAGACTTGATGTTTTACAGGATTCTTGATATTCACGGTACACACGTGAAATGGTGGTACGGGATAAGCCCCACTTCATCACCACCTCGGAGATGCTGTGTCCTATCGCTCGTGAGCCGTCTATAACACCACGTTCAAACTCACATAAATCATGATAACCTGCAGCAGCAGTAACCTATCTAATAAATGCGCCTGACACTTCTTATTTAGGCGTTGCCGACCGCAGCGCTGTATTCTGCCTGTTTACATATCTCTGTATTTTGAATACGCATGTTTATACCATTTTCTTCTTCGCTTCAGTGTAGATTTAACGTTTTTCATTCTATCCTTCATGTAGTTCGTAGTATCAGCACCGCATAGCATGTTCTGGAACCGAAGTTGATCTCTCTCCAACTCGGCTTCAACCTGCCTCCCTTTTCTTTTATAAATTCATTGGTATTAGTATTTTGCAACAATGGATAATTGAACTCGTGGTCCAACAGTATTGATATCAATCAGCATTGTGATTTTAATTGAGTGGTTCTCATAATGTATGAAAAAACTGACTCAGCTTAGCACTTTATAGTCCATGTGAAATGTGAAAAATGCAGCCTTGATGTGCCAAACGGGACCCATAGTACCCATCACCCAGGAAGTTAGTTTTACACAGAAGCGCCAGAGTGCAGGAGGCGACAGCGGCGCGCCGATCTGCGACCTTGGCGTGTGGCGGGAGGGAATGACCCCGTAGCGCCTGCCAGCGCCCG
The DNA here is from genome assembly GCF_021461385.2 of Schistocerca piceifrons. Lineage (NCBI taxonomy): Eukaryota > Metazoa > Arthropoda > Insecta > Orthoptera > Acrididae > Schistocerca > Schistocerca piceifrons. The sequence continues at coordinate 1,969,226 of NC_060144.1, read as the reverse complement.
GGTTGGCAACCCGCCACACGCCCAACACTTGTGGCTCGCTAGTCTCAAGCGGCCAGCCATTTAGCACTCCCAGCCGCTCATTCAGCCTGATGGCCAATGCGTTTACCTTAACTACTACGATCCCTGAAACCATAATCATGAACACATTCATCATTACGGCTGGACAGAGACCACAAGCGTACCTCACCACGCCTTACGGTCTTCAGCTCCTCACATTCATGTTGGTTTTGCTTGTTTTCAACACCATGTACGTAGCTTCCAATAGGCTGCCATCTCGATCTTTTCTTATATATACCAGAAAAGACCTCCCATGGTCCATTTATGAACCTTTTGTCAGGGATATATACCCTGTCCATTGCCATTTCATTTTAATACACTCATAGTTAATCTTCCACTTGTCAATATGGGACTGTGGGTATGCCTTGATGCTAAACACTTTTGTTTTTTATTTATTTATTCCCACACTAGTTTCAGCGGAAATATCGCCATCGTCAGTAGGTTCCTTAATTCTAAAACATGCAAAAAGTAACATAATTATAACCGTTATTATGTGCGCACTGTTTGGTTCGAAATATTGTGTTATGTGAATAGCTTCATTATACTGTATTTACTCTGTCAGACCATTGCTTTTACGTTTGCTGTCGCTGTTTCCGGCACATTTTCTGTGTTCTTGCTGCCGCTTCCTTGTCATACAGCATGTCATCTACAACTGTTAGAGTGGCCGTTAGTAAAGAAATATGAAAGAGTTAACTTATATACGTCAGTTTTAAACCATTTGGATTGCGGTAGCGTTGTGGATACAATTCTGGTGTGCCCTGCGTTGTTACGTAGTTTGTCATGTACTCAAGTTCGTTGGTCGGCTTGTAGCTGCTTCTTAAACACAGAAAAACGTCGGTTTTGCACCTTGTTTGTAATTCAAAACATTACGCCATCTTATTGTTCGCATGTGTCGTGAAAATGTATCGCATGTAGCAACAAGGTTTTGCAAAGTGTACCCGGAGTTCTAACAACTTCTGTTTCTTACTTATGGCTATGTGTCAGTTCTCTTACAGCAGTAAAGGGTGTTGTTGCAAAGTGCTGTGTTTTCGTTTATTACGATTATCCCTCCACTATAGCCTTTTGTGTGTAATAATTTTCTTAGTTCCGGATATAAACTCTTGGTCCGTTTCATGATGTGTTGATCAGTTTCGATATTAGTTGACTGTGGTTTTTAATCAAGTGGTGTTCTCTGGAAGTGAAATGTGTGCTATCACTCTTCAGAGCTCTTATGTGCTCTGTGTACCTTTTTCGGAAGTTTCTGCTTGTTCGTCCTATGCACTGGGCTCGACAGAAGTTACATGTGACATCTGAGTTGGTATATTCCTGCATTGCTCAATTTATCCGAGGTTGTTTTACAAGTGGGGCGTCATAACGTTGAGACAGAACCCTTGGTTATAGTAAAAGAGTAGCCGTATCTGAGGTCATTTTTGTGGAAGAAAAGACGTTCTGATTTAAAATACGAGGCTCGATTGTTTTCGACAACAAAGAGTAGGCCATTATTGTATTTTATTTTACCTTATCTTATTAGAAGAGGAGCTATGTTTATTACAGTGTTTGCTTTCAGGTGACGACTTTTGTTTGTTACAAAAGAGAAATCTTATTTGCTTCATAAGGTAAGTTTCATTTGCTTTGGAAGGGAAGTCCTGTGTATTTATGATATCATGTTCGTGTTTTGGAAAGGAGCTTTTCTTATTGTTTTGAAACGCAACCGTTGTTGTTACATTACGTTGTAAAGGAGTTTTTTACGTTACGTATTAACAAAACGTGACAAGAGAAATAAAGCGTGAGAAGCTTCCATAAGGCACTTTTGGGGAGGGAGAGAGAGAGAGAGAGAGAGAGAGAGAGAGAGAGAGAGAGGATGAGGTAGAAGGGGAGTTGGGAGGCAAAAAAGGGGAATATTTTTTAAAAAAGATGTCGGCAGAGCGTTCACCCGCCAAACGCAGATCTACATCACACGAGTCTCAGCCAGTGTGCTCCCTGCCACCGTTTGATAAGCAGCTGCCAGCAGCAAGTCGTATACTCCTAGCTCACTTATTTGTTACATAGTTTAATTCTTAATTCCTTTGCGTGTTTTTGGTACTTGCATAGTTTAATTCATAAATTTCGGGCGTATTATAGTATTTGAGAGTTGTAGCATCGCGTTTTAGTACCTGAATAATGTAAAATCGCGTAGTCTCCTTCCGCCGCCGAGCAGTGTGTCAGCAGTGCGCAAGTAGCAGCATTACTAGGCAATCCTGTATTTTAATAACCGTTTAAATTTTGTCGATTTGTTTGTGCTCTCTGTAGATTAGTTCAGACGTTCTTTGCACAACAGTTTTTAGCATGGATAGGGACTGTGACTGCTGTGTTCGGATGCGGGCTGAGTTGGCATCCCTTCGCTCCCAGCTTCAGGCAGTGTTGGCTTCGGTCACGCAGCTTGAAGCTGTTGCCAATGGGCATCACTGTGGGGGTCCGGATGGGTGTCTGTCGGGGACGGCCAGCTCGTCCCACGCATCCCCCGATCGGACTACGGCTGTGGTTGCCCGGGATACTGCTCACATTGAGGCTGACCCTTCTCCCGTGGCAGTGGGCGAAAGACATTCCGGAGTGCTGAACGGAAGGCCTCTCCAGTTTGTCTAACGAACCGGTTTCAGGCTCTGTCTCCGGCTGATACTGATCTTCGGCCGGACAAGGCTGCTTGTCCTGTTTAAGAGGTTGCCCCTAAGTCTGCAAGATCCGGGCGGTCGCAGAGGGTGGGCTTACTGGTAGTTGGGAGCTCCAACGTCAGACGCGTAATGGGGCTCCTTAGGGATATGCCAGCAAGAGAGGGGAAGAAAACCAATGTGCACTCCGGGGAGTCATTCCAGATGTGGAAAGGGTCCTTCCGGATGCCATGAAGGGTACAGGGTGCACCCATCTGCAGGTGGTCGCTCATGTCGGCACCAATGACGTGTGTCGCTATGGATCGGAGAAAATCCTCTCTGGCTTCCGGCGGCTACCTGGTTTGGTGAAGACTGCCAGTCTCGCTAGCGGGATGAAAGCAGAGCTCACCATCTGCAGCATCGTCGACAGGACTGACTGCGGACCTTTGGTACAGAGCCGAGTGGAGGGTCTGAATCAGAGGCTGGACGGTTCTGCGACAGTGTGGGCTGCTGATTCCTCGAGTTGCGCCATAGGGTGGTGGGGTTCCGCTGGATAGGTCAGGAGTCCACTACACACAGCAGGCGGCTACACGGGTAGCAGGGGTTGTGTGGCGTGGACTGGGCGGTTTTTAAGGTTAGATGGCCTCGGGCAAATAGAGAAAGGGCAACAGCCTCAAAGGGTGAGGAGCAAAGTCAGGACATGAGGGAACCAAGCAGCAATCGGTATTGTAATTGTAAACTGTCGAAGCTGCATTGGTAAAGTACCGAAACTTCAAGCGCTGATAGAAAGCACCAAAGCTGAAATCGTTATAGGTACGGAAAGCTGGCTGAAGCCAGAGATAAATTCTGCCGAAATTTTTACAAAGGCACAGATGGTGTTTAGAAAGGATAGATTGCATGCAACCGGTGGTGGCGTGTTTGTCGCTGTTAGTAGTAGTTTATCCTGTAGTGAAATAGAAGTGGATAGTTCCTGTGAATTTTTATGGGTGGAGGTTACACTCAACAAATGAGCTAGGTTAATAATTGGCTCCTTTTACCGACCTCCCGACTCAACAGCATTAGTGGCAGAACAACTGAGAGAAAATCTGGAATACATTTCACATAAATTTTCTCAGCATATTATAGTCTTAGGTGGAGAATTCAATTTAACAGATATAGACTGGGACACTCAGATGTTTAGGACGGGTGGTAGGGACAGAGCATCGAGTGACATTATGCTGAGTGCACTGTTCGAAAATTACCTCGAGCAATTAAACAGAGAACCGACTCGTGGAGATAACATCGTGAACCTACTGATAACAAACAGACCCGAACTTTTCGACTCTGCAAGCGCAGAACAGGGAATCAGTGATAATAAGGCCGTTGCAGCATCCCTGAATATGGAAGTAAATAGGAATTTAAAAAAAGGGAGGAAGATTTATCTGTTTAGCAAGATTAATAGAAGCAGATTTCAGACTACCTAACAGATCAAAACAAAAATTTCTGTTCCGACACTGAAAATGTTGAGTGTTTATGGAAAAAGTTCAAGGCAATCGTAAAATGCGTTTTAGACAGATACGTGCCGAGTAAAACTGCGAGGGACGGGAAAAACCTACCGTGCTTCAACAACAAAGTTAGGAAACTATTGCGAAAGCAAAGAGAGCTTCACTGCAAGTTTAAACGCAGCCAAAACCGCTCAGACAAACAGAAGCTAAACGATGTCAAAGTTAGCGTTCAGTGATTTCGAAAGTAAAATTCTATGTACCGACTTGACAGAAAATCCTCGGAAGTTCTGGTCTTACGTTAAATCAGTAAGTGGCTCGAAACAGCATATCCAGACACTCCGGGATGATGATGGCATTGAAACAAAAGATGACACGCGTAAATCTGAAATACTAAACACTTTTTTACAAAGCTGTTTCACAGAGGAAGGCCGCACTGCAGTTCCTTCTCTAAATCCTCGCACAAACGAGAAAATGGCTGACATCGAAATAAGTGTCCAAGGAATAGAAAAGCAACTGGAATCACTCAACAGAGGAAAGTCCACTGGACCTAACGGGATACCAATTCGATTCTACACAGAGTACGCGAAAGAGCTTGCCCCTCTTCTAACAGCCATGTATCGCAAGTCTCTAGAGGAACGGAAGGTTCCAAATGATTTGAAAAGAGCACAGGTAGTTCCAGTCTTCAAGAAGGGTCGTCGAGCAGATGCGCAAAACTATAGACCTATATCTCTGATGTCAATCTGTTGTAGAATTTTAGAACATATTTTTTGCGCGCGTATCATGTCGTTTCTGGAAACTCAGAATCTACTCTGTAGGAATCAACATGGATTCCGGAAACAGCGATCGTTTGAGACCCAACTTGCTTTATTTGTTCATGAGACCCATAAAATATTAGATACAGGCTCCCAGGTAGATGCCATTTTCATTGACTTCCGGAAGGCGTTCGATACAGTTCCACACTGTCGCCTGATAAACGAAGTAAGAGCCTACGGAATATCAGACCACCTGTGTGGCTGGATTGAAGAGTTTTTAGTAAACAGAACACAGCATGTTGCTCTCAATGGAGAGACGTCTACAGACGTTAAAGTAACCTCTGGCGTGCCACAGGGGAGTGTTATGGGACCATTGATTTTCACAATATATATAAATGACCTAGTAGAGAGTGTCGGAAGTTCCATGTGGCTTTTCGCGGATGATGCTGTATTATACAGAGAAGTTGCAGCATTAGAAAATTGCAGCGAAATGCAGGAAGATCTGCAGCGGATAGGCACTTGATGCAGGGAGTGGCAAGTGACCCTTAACATAGACAAATGTAATGTATTGCGAATACATAGAAAGAAGGATCCTTTATTGTATGATTATATGATAGCGGAACAAACACTGGTAGCAGTTACTTCTGTAAAATATCTGGGAGCATGCGTGCGGAACGATTTGAAGTGGAATGATCATATAAAATTAATTGTTGGTAAGGCGGGTACCAGGTTGAGATTCATTGGGAGAGTCCATAGAAAATGAAGTGCATCAACAAAGGAGGTAGCTTACAAAACACTCGTTCGACCTATACTTGAGTATTGCTCATCAGTGTGGGTTCCGTACCAGGTCGGGTTGACGGAGGAGATAGAGAAGATCCAAAGAAGAGCGGCGCGTTTCGTCACAGGGTTATTTGGTAGGCATGATAGCGTTACGGAGATGTTTAGCAAACTCAAGTGACAGACTCTGCAAGAAAGGCGCTCTGCATCGCGGTGTAGCTTGCTGTCCAGGTTTCGAGAGGGTGCGTTTCTGGATGCGGTATCGAATATATTGCTTCCCCCTACTTATACCTCCCGAGGAGATCACTAATGTAAAATTAGAGAGATTTGAGCGCGGACGGAGGCTTTCCGGCAGTCGTTCTTCCCGCGAACCATACGCGGCTGGAACAGGAAACGGAGGTAATGACAGTGGCACTTGAAGTGCCCTCCGCCACACACCGTTCGGTGGCTTGCGGAGTATAAATGTGGATGTAGATGTAGATGTAGATGTAGATCCGGCACACAATTTTAAACCGTCAGAAAGTTTTAGATCAGTGCACACTCCGCTTCAGAGCGAAAATTAAATCTGGTTATCAACCCTCGAATTTTCTTTTGTATGAATTACATAATTTCCACCGTATTCAAGTCACCTTTCTTATAATTTCACTATTAATTAAGCTGTAGAACTTATGTGACATGAAACTGACGTAATCTTGTTCCAGGCAACGAAGCTGTGTGTCAGTCAAGATTTATGGCCTATCTCAGAACGTAGTGTTCATTAACTATTGATTCGCATGATGCTTACGGGCATAGAGTATCACAATTAGTTAACGTGTTTATTTATCAAATATGTAAAGTGGAGCAGAAGACGATCTGTGATTAGAGGCGACTTTAATGTTGCGTTACCAATAACCAAAGAAGAAGTATGTAATACTTGTGTACTCTTCATTTCCAGCTATAACGAAAATATATTACTGGATAGCCGATTTCTAACCATGGAGAATGAAGCATGTTATCCAGGATGGAATCATAGACACATGTAGAAGTAACTTCAGACGTGTCCCAGAGAAATGTGTTAAGACCTTTGCTATTCATGATGCAAATTCATTACTTCGCAGACAATATTAATAATAACCTGAGGAATTTCTCAGATGATCCCGTGACCTATAATTAAGTACAGTCTTAAAAGAAATGCAGAAACGTTCTGACACATCTTGAAAATATTTATAAGTGGCGGAAAGACAAGCAGCTCGCTTTATGTGTTCAAAACTGTAAAATTGTGTTATTCACAAAAGGAAAGAAAACGTAGTGTCCTGTGACTGCAATATCAGTGAGCTCGGACGGAATCAGTCAACTTATAGAAGTACTTGGGTGTAACAATTTATAGGGATATTAACTGGAACGATCATATATTCTAAGATGTAGATAAATCCGGAGGATGAATTCGGTCCTTTAACACGAAGTGTGAAAGTAGTGTTAGTTTGCAAAGAAAATTGCTTATAAAACACTCGTGCAAGCAACCTTAGGATACTGCTCAAGTGTGTTGGATTCGTACCACAAAGGATCAGCAGGGGAAACTGAACGCCTACAAACAAGGGCAACAGAAATGGTCACAGGTTTGTTTGATACACTGGAGAGCGTGACGATGATGCCGAAAAACCTGAACTTGCAGAGGTTTGAAAACAGGCGCAAACCATCCCGTGAAATCCCAAAAAAATGGTTCAAATGGTTCTGAGCACTATGAGACTTAACATCTGAGGCCATCAGTCCCCTAGAACTTAGAACTACTTAAACCTAACTAACCTAAGGACATCACACACATCCATGCCCGAGGCAGGATTCGAACCTGCGACCGTAGCGGTCGCGCGGTTCCAGACTGAAGCGCCTAGAGGCGCTCAGCCACACCGTCCGGCATTAAATTCCACCCACAAAGTTTCAAGAACTAGTTTTAAGTGAGGAATCTAGGAACGTATTGCAATTCCCCGTAGGGATCGCGAAGAAACGATTAGATCAATTACAGCTCCCACAGAGGCATTTAAACAAACATTCTTCCCGCGCTTCATCTGAGTTCTAACGGGAAGAATATAAAATTTGCACTTAACAGCAAAACACTAAACAATGGTTTCCAAATTGTAAATGCATACGTAGATGAGTGACAGTCATACACTATACCTACAAGTATTCCAAAATAGCTGACTTCTGTTTTACTGCTACCGAATTATTTTAAATGAAAACACTGACGCAACACTTGCATCACACATTGCACATCAGCCCCTCCTCGATGCTGTCTGCCGCACACAACTTCACTTCATCCACATTCTGCTCATTAAGTGTGACGTCATTAAGTCGACACAGTCATGGCAAAGCCGAGTGAATTTGAATAATCATTCGCTGTCAGCTCAAATTAAATTTCGAAACTGACACGGAAGCGTTTGGAAAAGTAGACAACATGTCAATGCATTACTTGCGGCAGCGTGGGTTGTGTCTGCAAAGTGCACTTGTTGTATCAGATGGATTAGCCGAGATCTCTCCGCCTACGCCGACCTGACCCCATTTGAGTCGACGGTCCAGGAGGAGACCGACGGACCCTGATGCAGCCTGGCAGCGCTCCACGGCTTCTGCGTCGCATCGCGCAACTGCAGCGGCCCGTGAAGGACCTCGTCTGTTCACAGAACACTCACTTGCAGCAAGTGGAAATTTTCTTGCCGCGCTATGCGTCGATTCCGCCAACATTCTATGTTCCTTTACACAATAATACAACGTCGAAAGCAGTGAGTTTGCCATAAAACACAACTCAGTATTTTCTTACATTTTGTTCGTAAACAAGACAGACTGTCAAAGACTCCGTCAGGTTCCTTGCGGACGATGCTGTTCTGTACAGACATGTTTCAAAGATCTAAAGATGTAGCAAAATGCAGGAAGACCGAATGATGATCGATTGCTGATTAAATAACTTGTACAGGATGAGTTACCAGTTTCTAGTTATCATGATGTCGCCTACCTTATCATTTCCTATGTAAGCTTAATTGCCACGGTAAAATGTCTACAAATGGAGCACTGATTCTGCGAAACCGGTAGCCTTTAGTAAAGAAACGCTGTTGCAGCCTGAGAGTGTAAGCTATAACTGTGTCACAAATTGATAAGCAATCAGATTACGAGTTATTTGGTGCACGACCAGCAGCATGCAACCATGACGCTCTCCGCTTTGGGACATCCTTGACTTAAATCATCCGCAACCGACCTACGCCACGTCTCAATTTATCAACCCATTACTTATCTTTGTAAAGCACTCAGCAACCTGGATGAAAGACCGTCAACAATAAAGCGACCTAAATTAGGACTTTTATGAGGGCTCGATATTCTGGTTCTCCAGTTTGAACGAAGTACACATAAACCCCTGTGGTCGTGGTGGTCTAGTGTGTATAACACTACACTGCGACACTAACGGTTCTACGAGCCATGTAGGTCCGTTTGAACATAAGAAGACAACGAAAGGTTATTTCAAAAAAGTAAATCTATTTTCATAAAGTACATACTTTACTCTATTTTTCGACATAGTTGCCAAGTTTTTGAAACACGTATCATACCTCTTAACCAATTTTAAATTACCCTCTTCATAAAAACTCCCCGCCTGCTCCGATAACCAAGAGTTCGCTGCCGTTTTCACGTAATCGTCATCATTGTAACGATTGCCACTGAGGTGTTGTTTGAGGTGGACGAACAGATGGTAATCGCTCGGTCCAAGATCAGGACTGTAGTCTGGGTGGTCTAAAACTTTCCAGCCAAAACTGTACAATAAATCGCAGGTCTGACCTGCAGCGTGAGGTCTTGCATTGTCATGGAGAAGGACAATTCCCTTTGTCAACATGCCGCGTCTTTTGTTTTGAATCGCGCTCGGACAGAGTCTGTTTGGTCATCACTTTTACAGCAACTGTGTGTGTCTCCATTCCATGCTCTGTTGCTTCAATTCGGGCGTGATATGCGAAACCCATGTTTCGTCTCCAGTTACGATCTGACTCAAGAAGCCGTGATAACGAGTCAAGAACTTTATCGCACACTCAAATCATTGGCTTTTATGGTCCTCTGTTAGGAGCTTCGGGACCCAATGGGAGCACAGTTTCCTAAACTTTAAATGTTCAGAAACAATGTTGTAAAGCACGTCAGGAAATTCGTTTGAGAGACCTGTTATTGTGAAGCGCGTGTTCTCACGAATTCTCACATCAAGTGAAGCCACCAAATCGTCTGTAATCAAAGAAGGGCGACCGAAAGGGTGCTCATCATGGACGTTGGCACGGCCATCTTTGAATTCTTGTACTCACTTAAGCACTTTGCTTTCACTCATAACAGTATCACCGTACACTTCGCAAATCTGTCGATGAATTTCTGCAGCAGACAGGTTCCTTGATGACAAAACCATATCACTGAGCGAACCTCACACGCGGCGGACGAGTTGATAGACTTAAAACTTTTGAAAGCACAGAACAGAACCGTACAGAACCGAACAGAACCGTACAGGTTAGCTACTGAAGGGTACACGATGCACGCGCTCGTTGCGTTATGCGCGCGAACTACTAGTGTCTACAAAAGAAGGACCTTGCTTAAAAAACACGCCTCTTAGATTCAATCCCGGCACTAGTCAGGTCGGGTTTCTGCAACAAGCTGTACCTTAACACATAAATGACTGCTATAAAAAGCGGCGTGAAACATAACTGCTCTGCCTATTAATCTAAGGGCTAACGTAGATATTGTGCAACACATATCAATAAAACAGATATATGAGTAATGTTTCATTTATATCTGTACTGCACCGAGAATTTTGTAACCTGAACTCGTATGCGGATGTCTTGCGCAGCGTTAAAACGCAGAGAACTATGTCAATCATGCGCAGGCCCCCGAAACACCTGTATGAACAGCTAATGCAGCCGTTTGAAATGTGCTTCGTAGTCCACCTAAGCAATAAATTATCTGTAACTTTTCATTCTGTAAATTGAAGGGTGGAACGACCTGTTCCAGTTCTGATCCACTACAGAATCACCGTCTATTCAGACAGAAGTGGTTGGTAGTTCTGGCACTTACTTTACAACCAAGGTTAAACATCAGACTTCTGAACTATTTCTAAGGTGATTCTGACACAGAATGTCCAAGACAAAGATACGAGTGTGAAACTCTAGTGTGTGTCTTAGTGTATAAGTTGGTATGTACCAGACGTGTTCAGTAAGTAATGCAACACTTTTTGTCCTCGATCAGTTTTGGTCAAAACCATACGGAATTTGTTGTGAGACATCGTGGAAAATTCCCTCTTCATCTGCTATAATTTCATGAAATTCCGATAGGTGGTGACGGTATACGTATCTTTCAAAATGGCGACTGTAACGGAGGTTCGCTCCAAGCAGAGTTGCTTTTTATTTCGTCGAAAAAACAAACCATCGCAGATGTTCAAAGGCGCCTGCAGAATGTCTACGGAGACCTAACAATGAACAAAAGCACATTGTGCTGTTGTGAGAGGAGTCTGTCATCGCAAAAAGGTCGCATAAATCTGTCCGATCTCCAGCGTGCCGCCTGGTCGCACACAGCTGTGACTCTTGCAATGTTGGAACGTGTGGACACCCTCATTCGAAGTGATTGACAGGTCACACTCAGACAAATGGACTCACTCTTGGGAGTGCTGACACACTCGTCCACCAGGTGGAGTTCTCGAAGGTGTGTGCCCACAGCGTTTCTCGCCGGAAGACTGTAAAGAACAACGAAGGGCCATCTGTGTGGAATTACTTGGGCGTTTCGAGGCTGGTCGTGACGCTTTTTGTGTCGAACATCGTCACAGGCGATGAAAAATCGACATCGACCAGTAGAGTTGTACCATGTGGAAATACAGGCCGTTCCTCTCAGTGAGGTGGAGTAAGACCGTCGCATTCTTTTGTAGCCAAAAGAGTTGGCAGTAACATGATGTATTGGAATTGTGAACAAAACCAACGTCCTTTCAGAAAAAAAGTGGTGCATTGAATGCCCGTCGTATATGGGATATAGTCGTTGAGTGTATCGTTATTGTTGAGGCCTTTGCTACGAAGATTGGTTTTATGCAGGTCTACACACTATTTAGCCTATGCAAGAATCTTAGTCTCTGCGTAACTACCGCAACGTACAGTCACTTGAAACTGCTTGCTGTATTTGAAGCTTCGTTTCCTTCTATAATTCTTCCTCAACACTTCCCTCCACTGTCAAATTGACTATTTTTGATGCGTTAGAACGTGTCCTACACGCAGATCGCTTATTTCAGTCAAGCTGTGTCTTACGTTTCGCTTTTCCACCCAACTCGATTTAGTACATCCTCATTAGCTATCCAAACTGTCCAACTAATCTTCAGCATTCTACTGTAGGACCACAAATGCAATAAGTACCTGTATGACAATGAACATGGTAGTGCTTATGTACGACATGTTTTTATTTTTTTAAATTTCTTAGTTACATATTTCGTCACAGATCGTAAGAGAATGGCGGACTGTTGTAGAACTTCGTTCCATTCAGCCGACAATGTAATAGCGAATATCATCGGAACAGGGGCAACAATGCCTGCAATCGGTAATCTTGAGATAATAAATCAGCTCGTGACAGCCTGAAAAAGTATTTTCTTTTTCTATAAATAACGCCTTACTACCAATTATGTCCAGTTTTGAAAAAAATAGTACTTAGTCAAACTGCGGGAGAGGTGAAGACTTCCTTCAAAGCAAAATTAAAAATTATGAAAGCCAAAAAACAGTGTGTTTTCCAAAATCGATAAATTGTTCGTATTGTGGAGTCTATCCATGTCGCTGCACGAGCAACTTCTAATTCTAACTATTGACGCCTTATTGCCCGCTCTGGTCATCCTATAAGTTTCATATTACCTTTACACTTCATTCGTGGTGCTCCAGCTCACGCAAACAGTATCATAGTCTTCAAGGTGTATGTTGTCAAATATCACACATATTACTCCGTCAGTAATAAGTATACGTCATTTGTTTTCAGTTCTGTAGTTCCGTATGAAGCTTACACGATGTGCAAATTTCATGGTTTGCATAACTAAAATTCTCAGCTAACAGGTCCGTTACCAGTCTACGCTTCGTTCTTACTTCGCTTGTCGGAGGCGTGCACGTGGCAGGAACGTACTAATAACTGTAGAATATTGTTCCGTTAGTTCAATATACCTCGAACAGGAAAATCTAGAGCGATGGGGAAGCCGATCTCACGGTAAGTTTTAACTTTTAACAGAATTTTGCTCGCAGAATTCCTGCAATTCCGGAAGAAAAGTTTCCTGATCTGCTCACTCTGAGTTGAGGCCATTTTAATGTTCTAAGCGCGCCGCGTGGTAATTATATTAAATTTCTTTTCGGTATAGCCATTCTTTGCTGTAACAGTAAGGAAGTATTCCCCTGTAGCTCACGAAAACTATTTACTCCTAATTTGCATGAATAGTGGTTATTTTCTCTATTCTCTCTCGTTCGCGTTCAGCGACGACCGTCGAAGCTGAAAATGTAATACGACTCATCATTTTCCCCTTATTTCAGATGCAGTAATTACGGCAGCCTTTCATTTTCATATACAAATATTTTATGATCCACTACTCAGTTGCTACTGCACATTCTCTCCTCGCGCGTATAATACAAAGGACTGATCGTTTGATGGTATACTTAACTGATATTCCACCAAAAAACAGCTCTACAATAATCGGTCATCAATTTGCGTTTTACGGAAATCGGCCCAATGAGACGGTCTCACAGTGAGATAAGACCGCCAGGTGACGGCAGGTTGCCATCTCTGACCTTCAGCGTTCACAGCTCACAGCTTTGGCTACTCTTACCGGAATTCAGTGATTAAATGCAACATATTGAACATATCACATGCTAGCAGGTGTTTCTGAAAATTAATGTACACAGCTTCCCACTTCAGCTGTGACCTATTAAACTTTCTCGCAGCCGGATTCTGGCAAACTTTCGTTTCTGCCTGCTACGTTTGAGACGTTATAATCTTTAAATAGTAGAAAATACCAATAAAATGGCCACCAGCACGTTGAACAGCTATATTCCTCTGTATAATTTCCTAAGTCAGCTTGAGTACAAATGTCGAAAGTCGGTTTTATCCACTACGAAGTTAACGTTCTTGGTGTGATGCTCAGACCGGAGGTGGCTTTGTTGCAACTCTCGTCACCAGCCTGTGCAAGTCTCTTCACTTACATCCACTTCAACATCATAACTGTAGTCAGGCAATGACCTGTCTCCATTAATTTTATCCCTAGACTTCCCTCTGTTACCTAATATTCCATTCCTCAGAATGTGCGCTGTCACCCTAACTCTTCTTTTATTTAAACTGTGCCACAAATTTCTGTTCTTCTCCATTCGATTTGGTACATACTTATCTTGAATTCTGGCATTCTTCTGCGCCACAACATTCCAGAAGCTTCTCTTCTCTGTACGGCTTATCGTACACGTTCTAGTTGCAAACGAATGCATACAGAAAACACTTCCTAACGCTACGTTAACACATTTCTCTCATTCATTCAGATATTTCTTAACATTGCCAGTTTGTACTTTCCATCCTCTTTCTTCGTCACAAATAGCTAAATTCATTTACTTCTTGTATTGTACAATTTTATAACTTAAATCCGTCAAAAACACCTGATTTTATTCGTCTACACTCCATTATCTTAGTTTATTTTTCATTTATGTTGACCTTACAGCGTCTTTTCTAGACTCTATCCATTCCGTTCAACAGGTCAAAGTGTTTTGGGTCTCGGACATTAATTACAAGAAAACGGCAAAACTTAAAGTATTTGTTTCTTCTCCCCTTACAGATTTCTCTGTGATTTCTTGAATACTTGCTCACTTTACAGATTGAATACCACTGGAGAAAGGCTCTCAGTAACTACCTAAATCCTTAATTTCCTAGCATTGAAGTCTGATTTCTGAACAAATCGTATGTAACGCTTGGCTCACTGACTTTGTTTCCTGAGTACTTCTTAATTTTTACGGTGATACTACTTCTATTTTGTTACAAAAATAAGTCTTATATACATTTTTCTACAATTAGACGACTACAACCCGTCGTATCAAGTAAGGTTTGCAGCATATTAACACCACTAGATCGTAGTACTACCTTTTCTACTCCAGTAATCCACCGTAGTACACTGACATTACAGATTAACACGCATGGTGGCAGATCATACTGGCAGTCGGATGTAATCCATCTGTGGTGGTTCCATGTTGCCGTTGACGGTTCTGACAATCGCCACCCCAGCTGATTAATGGTGCATGACATGACATGCTACAGCCACTGAACAAGCTCATGCACGTGTCAGCAGATTTACTTAATGTCTGTGACTAGCCTCACCTTTCTGAGCTGTCTCCGGTATTCGTACTGCTAAGCTGTTAAATAGGTCCCATAATCTTATGTTTTGTTGGACAGTGCTTGCCTTTGCGCTGTGATTATGTAGGTGTATATAGGGCCCTCAAAGCTACGAGATGTGGCTTAATTTCACGAGCATCATATTGACAACATTGTGTAGGCGTTTTCCCATTGCTGCATAAATGCGATGGGTAAGAACTATGAGCAGTAGGTTGGCTGCAGGCTGAATTAATCGTTATTTTAGTCTCTCTCTCGCTCTAGGAAAATTTTCGAAAGTTTTACGACCTGTATGAGAAGCTTTCGTGTGTTTCTCATTGTTGTAATTTTCTTCTCTGTAATATCTCACTGAGTAAGTAATTTGGTCCAAGTGGCTTTTTTTAATCAAGTAACAGACAGCTTTAAATTGTTTCCTGTAAGCAGTATTCCACAATCTAAGAATCACCCAAAGCTGATACAAAGATACAGTCTTCATTGTCGAGTCAAGTTTCTATCACAAGGTCATATCTGGTAGATAAATGCTAGATAACTAAGTTTTATCTATACTAGACTCGACGGTAATAATTCCTCAAACATGCAGCTCGTTGCTGAATTGCCAAGTCCAATTGACACTGACCAATTTTAACTACTAGTGTATCAGCTTAAGTGGACACGAATGTCTCAATACTTCTTTTCATTTACGGTCTTCTTCCAATCACTGAGGGTTACATGATGTTAGGTATCAATGTGCTTGAGTCGTAACCCACCGCTGCAGCAAGTAAGCTGTTGTGGTAGTTTTGTTTAGTAGGTGGAGGTGTAAAACGTTGCCCCTAAGGCCGTCGGAATGCACACTCGACATGAACGGACGCAGGTGATCACCTGTCACAGTCGTATGTAGACGTATCAGGGGTCCTCTATCACTCCAACTGCACACGCCCCACACCATTACAGAGCCACCACCAGCTTGAACTGTCGCCAGTTCTGTTCTCTGTGTTACCACAGACACCACGTATTCCAATAGCATCAGAGTAGGGAGGCGTCTAAGGGGCCTAGTTCGATGTTGCCACATCAGACCAAGACACTGAAGTTGTAACATTGCCACCAACTTTGCGTCTTCATGCGACGTCTTTTGCCCAGCAAAGAGAAAGGGCATAGATCTTGAGTCCGTTGCTTTTGATGAGTGGCTTTTATGGAATGGTAATGAAAAAGGTTAAGGATTTTACTAATCTAAATAGAGAAATCGGTAGTTTTTAGGGATGCCGCTTATTTTTTATTATAAAGAAACTTCCCAAATGTTGTATAATCATGCGTATGCCCATCACGTTCACAAAATAAATCGTTGAACATTTTAATTTATCGAAATTCAGCTTTTTATCTTTTTATAAGTGACGAATACATATTGCTAACATACGACGAGACAAATTAAACATTCCTTAACTCATAATACGATCTGCTTTGCTCGCGGATGACCTGACTTAACTGCGTCCTTCCTAAAGCCATGCCATCCAACTTAAGACGCACTAGTCTGGCGGGATTTGCTTTGTTGAGCGGTCTTTCGCTACGCTGCCGGTGACGTGCAAAGTGATTACTGTCTTCACAGTCGGTCAGTTCTTTATCTAAAATTGACGATAAAACGATGTTCTAATTACGTCATATTAGTGCAGTACTGAGAGAATCTTCCATGCTACTTTGGATTATTTCTGAAGATTAACTTAGGAGGAGAAAACAGCAAAGGTCATAACGCGTTTTCCCAGAATTTCTCTCAATGGAAGAGGCGCCAGAATAAACGAATACGTGTTTCGGATTATTAGTAGACACTCGATCGTTTCTGATAAAACGACGGTCGAAGTTTCCAACGTAATATTGACGCCTTTTAGAATCAATTGAAGAGTGTCTAACGTCTTAGGTTCATATCTGTTCGTCCCGTGTTTAAAACCCGATAATTGTTTTTATTTTACTTTACGTTATTTACTAATTTATATTCACTTATCTATCGATGTCCGTAGAATCAGGAAAGTTTCTTATCAAGACAGGGGATACAAGGGCGTTTTATTAATTTTAAAATTACAACTGGGTTTCACAGCAAGTGTTACACATTTATTATATGATATATGTGTGTATTGTGTTTTCAGGGGTTTAAATGTTAAAACCCTTATATTTCATTCTTACTTCAATTCCCTTATTTATTATAATTTTTTATTCTTATGTTTAGTCCACAGGAAGATTTGGCGTATTATTCTGCTTGTGTAAACACCTTTTTGTGCTCAATTGATGACCTAAAGTTTACTTCATGGTCTTCAACAGATTTGTTAACGAAACGTTTTAGCGCGGTTCGAGGAATTTTAAATTTAATAGATGCTGCATGAATACTCATTGCTTCTTTGATAGCTGTCAGATCTTCCCCTGAATAAGACCAATCGTTGTACATTTACGAACTCGTGGCATCTGAAAGTAAAAACTTGTAATTCAACTACAGTAAGTCTAAAGTGCAGTTTATAACAGTCTGTACAAAGTGTGATGCAAAATGTTTTTAAAATTAAAAAGATCTTTAAATTACAAGAGTAAATAATTGTATTTGGGGTTAACTGGACTGTACACATAATGTTACTGCTTTGGTATCCCGTTACCATGACAACACATGTTTTCTAAATGACCGAAACAAATGCTTGACAAGGGCTACTGAGAAAACAAAACAATATGCTGTACAGAATAAACTCTTACATTTGTTATGGTGCATTTGGCTTCTACATCATTCATCTAAAAAATGACAAATAAACAGTAAACAGAATGAGCGGGAAAAACACTTGTGATCTCTAGAAGCAAACAAACCGACTCAAAACGATTGCTTGTTGTTTTTCAGCTGTTTCCAATAGCTTAAGTTGTTAGATATGAGAAGTTTGTTGAGCCATCTGAAAGAGCACTACCATTTAAAAGCAAGGATCAGTTGACCTGACCTGTCCAGTTAAGCTAACTCTCCTCTACGCAATACCACCAGTACTACCGACAAGATATACTACAGAAATTTCACCCAAAACTAGTTTCAAATGATATTGTCATTCACTTATTGTTTTACATATTCTATGGACGTGGGTAGATAAATAAAAAATAATAAAAACAATAAAATAAAATAAAAACAATAATCGGGATTCGAACTGCGACGGTGGCTGCTCTGCCACGATTTCGATTGAACCTGTTACGCTCTGAAAGGCACATGAAGTACATCGAAGAGTTTGATCACCTTTCTCCCAGAAAATAGTTGATTATCTACAGATAAGCCGAGACACGTAACCGCTTATTTTTTCAAAGTTTCTGGGAAATCGAGTTAGGGCACTTGCAGTGTTTTCCTTGTAAATTACTAATAAAAAATAGAGGCAGTTTGGCACACAGACAAGAGGATAATCTACTCTAGTTTCCACTACAGCCGGCAGTCAGAAGTGTCGGCGCAGTTTCTCACAGGCGCTGCATCACAGCACAGCAGCAGTGTCTGCCGTGGTTGCATCGTCCATCCATGAGACGCCGTACGTCTGCCATTACAGCGCCAATCAACTCAGGTGTAACCTGTAAGAACAAAGTAATGACTTCAAGAGTCAGATAGGTCCCATCGGCGTAAACTAGGACCTTTAAAAAAATAATAATAAAAAATAAATAAAGAAAACAGTGCAATTCGTGTGTCATTTGGACCCCTTGCGTGATGTCCGAGTCTTTTGAGGTAACCTGGAAGCCGAGGTAGAATCCCGTTGCCTCTCCACGGGCCTGCGGGTACAGATGCTGGTGAGCCGGTAGCCCTCTCGGCTGCGCGATGTCCCAGGCCGGATGAAGCGCTCACCGTAAAGGGGAGGTGGCGAGGACAATGGGCGCCCAGGGGCTGTTTACTGCCCTGCCGCCTGCCGCTATCCGCCCCCCACACACACACGTCCTCCCTACTCCAATGCCGCACCACACAACATCGGTCTGGAGGCCACCCGCGGGGCGGTCTGCGGAGACGTACTGCGCGAGGTCACGGCGACCGCAGCAAGGACGCGCTTCACCGCGGCAGCCTCACACGTACAGCTCTCGCCCAATATGGCGTGTCAAATACAAATTTAGACTCACCTTTAATTCAGTGTGACTTACGTACCGAGAACTCTCCCCCGAAGCAGTGTTTCATCAACTGATGAAGAAATAAGGACTTGTAATTAGCCAGTTGCATTTCATGACCCCACGACCGGATTACAATTATTACGCAGCCATCGTCAAGATCTAGCTGGTGACGAGCGACATTGGCGCTCACTTGTGTACCTAGCAAGGTGCTCAGATCGATAGTGTGCTTCTTGACGTCTGGAGCGCATGCTACACAGTTCCACAACGACATTTACTAAGGAAAACAGAAAATACAAACTTGCCGAGTATCGGATCACATTTTTTATTCTATTAAGCACTTCGTCGCAGATAGAACTCAACATGTTGTTCGTCGGCACAGAATCAACACATGTAAAGGTAATTTCGGGAGTAGGGAGTGGGGCAGTTATTGCTTATTCCTGTATGTTAACGATTTGTGAATAACGTTTAGAGGCTCCGTGAGGATATTTTCGGACGATACAGTTGTCTATACGAAGATTGCGAGGCTAGAAGAATGTATCGAAATGTTGGAAGGCCTGCAAAGGATCGACGTATGGTCGGGGGACTGGACGTTGACCCTAAGAGTAAACGAGTACAACATCCTGTTCTTTTCGATTGCACTATGACACTGCAAACAATACTATCCTGAACGATCAAAATATAATGACTGATAAAGCAAATAACAGGAAAAGTAGATGTAGGCTAAGATTTATTGAGGGACTCTTAAGGAAATAAAACAATCCACTAGAAAGTTATAACACCGATTCTTCACTTTTGCACATCAGTTTCACTGATAGAGGACATACAGAAAATCCAAAGAATAGCGGCGTGTTTACTTACAGCGCCTCCACACTCCATTCAAGAACACCAACAAAAGGGAAACATAAAAATAGTGACAAATCCTTTCTTATTGTTTCAGTTCAATTTATATGCCTCCATGTGCGACTACTCACATGAAATTAAGAACTAACAGTTGTTACAGAACTATATACACATTCGCTCTCCACATTTGCACGGTATCTGGCAAGTTAAAACTGTGTAAAAAAAGTAACCTGATCATATTGTACCACATTGTGTTGCTGACAACATCAACGAAGGCTTCAGCGGTACGTAGAAATTAGCGTGTCATCGTTTCTGTGCTACTTACGAGTTGATATTAGCATTAATGAATAACAATCCGTAACTGAAAAATTCCGATTTTTAACTGTTTAATGAAGGCTGCTTTCTGACTTGAGTAATCTGTCTCCAGAACTGAAATAACGAAATCTACCAAGTGCGTTATTAGAGACGCAGCAGAAGCAAGAAACCCAGTAGGCTGTGGAAGAAACTCGGGCGTGTTATTTTCTAAAGAACCATCATGGAATCTGCCTAAGGGGGTATAAAGAAATCACAAAAATGCAAATCGAAAAACCGTGATCAGCCCCTGAAGACCACGCGATGTCGACCAGCAGTCCTTTCAACCACTGCTATGTGGCGTCAATCGGACGCAATATGGAGGGGAAAGAAGTTGGCACACCGCTCTCCCAGCTGTTGACAGAGGTCACCCCTTACGGCCGCCGGTTCTCAATCACATAGATTATCAATCGGCATCACGAGGCTCTCAATCACATAGATTCTCAATCAGCATCACAAGGCTCTCAATCACATAGATTCTCAATCAGCGTCACAAGGCTCTCAATCACATAGATTCTCAATCAGCATCACGAGAATCTCAATCACATTGATTCTCAATCAGCATCACGAAGCTCTCAATCACATAGATTCTCAATCGGCGTCACGAGGCTCTCAATCACATAGATTCTCAATCGGCGTCACAAGGCTCTCAATCACATGGATTCTCAATTGGCATCATGAGGCTCTCAATCACATAGATTCTCAATCGGCATCACCAGGCTCTCAATCACATAGATTCTCAATCGGCATCACGAGGCTCTCAATCACATAGATTCTCAATTGGCATCATGAGGCTCTCAATCACATAGATTCTCAATCAGCATCACGAGGCTCTCAATCACATAGATTCTCAATTGGCATCATGAGGCTCTCAATCACATAGATTCTCAATCGGCATCACGAGGCTCTCAATCACATAGATTCTCAATCGGCATCACGAGGCTCTCAATCACATAGATTCTCAATCGGCATCACGAGACTCTCAATCACATAGATTTTCAATTGGCATCACGAGGCTCTCAATCACATAGATTCTCAATCGGCATCACGAGGCTCTCAATCACATAGATTCTCAATCGGCATCACGAGGTTCTCAATCACATAGATTCTCAATCGGCATCACCAGGCTCTCAATCACATAGATTCTCAATCGGCATCACGAGGCTCTCAATCAGATAGATTCCCAATCGGCATCATGAGGCTCTCAGTCACATAGATCCTCAATCGGCATCACGAGGCTCTCTATCACATAGATTCTCAATCGGCATCACGAGGCTCTCAATCACATAGATTCTCAATCGGCGTCACGTGGCTCTCAATCACATAGATTCTCAATCGGCGTCACGAGGCTCTCAATCACATGGATTCTCAATCGGCATCACGAGGCTCTCAATCACGTAGATTCTCAATCGGCATCACCAGGCTCTCAATCACATAGATTCTCAATTGGCATCACGAGGCTCTCAATCACATAGATTCTCAATTGGCATCACAAGGCTCTCAATCACATAGATTTTCAATCAGCATCACGAGGCTCTCAATCACATAGATTCTCAATCGGCATCATGAGGCTCTCAATCACATAGATTCTCAATCAGCATCACGAGGCTCTCAATCACATAGATTCTCAATCGGCATCACGAGGCTTTCAATCACATAGATTCTCAATCGGCATCACGAGGCTCTCAATCACATAGATTCTCAATCGGCGTCACAAGGCTCTCAATCACATGGATTCTCAATCGGCATCACGAGGCTCTCAATCACGTAGATTCTCAATCGGCATCACCAGGCTCTCAATCACATAGATTCTCAATCGGCATCACGAGGCTCTCAATCACATAGATTCTCAATTGGCATCACGAGGCTCTCAATCACATAGATTTTCAATCAGCATCACGAGGCTCTCAATCACATAGATTCTCAATCGGCATCACGAGGCTCTCAATCGCATAGATTCTCAATCAGCATCACTAGGCTCTCAATCACATAGATTCTCAATCGGCGTCATGAGGCTCTCGATCACATAGATTCTCAATCAGCATCACTAGGCTCTCAATCACATAGATTCTCAATCGGCGTCATGAGGCTCTCGATCACATAGATTCTCAATCGGCGTCATGAGGCTGAGTTCACCCCAGTCCAGTCCTCCCAGCAAGGAAAAAATACTTAGCTGTACCGGGAATCGATACACTGACCACTTCTTTTTCTTCTTTTCGCTACTGTTACTACAATGGAGAAGTTTTGTCACTTTTATCCATACTTCAGCTCACTGACTGCTTCAGAGTTCATCTTCTAGGAGTTTTGCTTTCGCAGTGTGTCCCCAACATTTTCATGATTATCTTGTTCTTCTGTTCGTCTGTTTGTGTTTTAGAAGTGTGGCTTCTCATAACTCTGAAAGCGCCAGCGTTTAGAAGAGGACTGAGCCTTTTTTTTTAAATTTAGTATTGCTGTGCCCCATGTGTAATGACGTATCCATCGTTATCGACATTTCTTCTCAGAAAAAATGTGCAAAGAAATAAACACCTCTCCTTCTTGTCTCGCAAGTCTTTGATGATTCTAGATAAGGTGAGAGTGCTCACTAAAACTGAGATCATTCTGTTTGTATATGATTAAAACAAATCGAGGCGTCTTCTTGCCCTTAAAAATACAGTAATAAAAGTGATAAGTGAAATGAACAACATTAAGAAGAAATTTTGTTTGTTCGTTGGTTGGTCTGAGAAGGAAAATAAGGGAAAAAAAAACTTTTCCTCTGTAAACTAAAAGGGGATATAACATTCTCCTGATTTCTTTTTTTGTTTTAAAATCTTCGTAGTTCCTCCTTCAGATATTACCTTTTCATCTTGAAGTTACTTATAGGAATGTGGCATAGTTTTTCGTACAAGTTCTTCTTTTTAAGTAGGTAGAGTTGGGATGCAGTATGTACAAAAAGTCATCAGGAGTAACGCAATTAGAGGAATCCCTTGTGATGGATCCCATCTTTTGTCGAACAAAGTTCAAGACATCTCTAACACTGGTGCACACAAAACGTAGTTCTTCATCTGTTAAGTTGCACGTTGTGCACAGTGGTGAGTCCGCCAAGTGTATGGTACGAAGCTTCGAGTTGGAGTGTAGTTTTCGGTTGACTGCTAGTTACCAAGACGCTTTCACTAACGTTTGCAGATTACGGGAGTGCATATTCTTCCAGATTACAAGCCACATTTGGCTTGAGTACTTTTGTTCGATAATGTACCTGTTCTTGTCTTCCATCAGTTTCTTATAAACTGTCTTCGTCGCCGCGAGCTCCATTTCTGGGATGTTTGACTTGATTAAATATGCTCAATTAGAAAGTCCTTGAGATGAAGCAGTTTATTCGGAAAACCACTACGGAGGCGGATAGGAAAATCGGAGATAAATCTTGATGGCCTGACAGGGACTTGAACCGCTGTGTTCCCGAATACTAGCCCAGTGACTTGACACTGTGTCACCTCGCCTTGGAAAATTATAAGGAGACATCCACATAAATGGAACACTTGTAAGTACGTGAACAATAATCGAGGTAACGAATCGTGCAGACTAAAAGCAGGTAATAAACGCTGAAGTTCTCAACGGAAAATTGGGCTTTATTCTTTATATAAGTGCATACGTAAAACACACCAAAATAAATGTGCATGTCCAAAGTACCGTGCCAGTGAACAATTCATAATAAAGTTATCGTAATTCAAATTACATTTGACAAAACACTTCTCAAATATTTGCCTTTGTATGACGTGCATTACGCAAGAACCAATAAAGAATACATTCATTAATAGCATTGAACATTAAATGATTAGTACAGATGTTCTCTGTTTT
Organism: Schistocerca piceifrons; assembly: GCF_021461385.2. Taxonomy (NCBI): domain Eukaryota; kingdom Metazoa; phylum Arthropoda; class Insecta; order Orthoptera; family Acrididae; genus Schistocerca; species Schistocerca piceifrons. The sequence continues at coordinate 1,945,121 of NC_060144.1, read as the reverse complement.
CAAATTTTTTACGTGACATGTACGTAAATTAATCTCTCATTTACCTTTTTGAATGTTTCCCATTACTGTACATGTCCCACTAGAGCCAGTTTCGCGTAAATAGTTTGTGCTATCGTTAACAACGGCCCTACAGCGTAACAGGTCGTTACCACACCACGGCGCAAACCAACAAGTCATATATCGCATTCTACTGCTGCGCACCTTGCTTACTGTACATGTATGTACGCAGTCACTTTCGGTAGACAGCGTCTAAAGTAGGCAGCAATCTCGCTAATGCAAGTATGCATTAGGGCGGAAACCACCCACGGGCAGAGAGCTTTACGAGGTCCCAGAGGCGCGCCGGCAGCTTAACATATAACAGTGTTAGGCGCGCACCCTGAGGCACTTTGCATTATGATATTTAAAATTAACTCTCTCTGGGACGCAATTCAGTTTCTATTGCCATGTGCACGCCCTAAGACGGCTCTGGGTGAAGCTAGTAGCTGAATCGACAGACATCGAATGCACTGCACCGGTATTGTCTCCTTTCCGATCACTATTAGATACCACGACTTCGAACGCACCTAACATGACAATAAATAGGATCATTTGAAATTAGATTACATGTAACACTTCAGCGCAGCGGTGGTTAGAACCGCTGAACACATCTGCTTTCGTAGATGTATTAAAGTTATCGTTGTCTGCTAATAAAAGTTGGAGTAGATGGGATATCAGTCAACACCTGTCTATCGATTGAGTTATTCCATTCAACCACTAATAGTGCACATATAGTATACGCGTGTCCAGGAGAAAATTTGTGAAGTCTGAAGCTGGTTTTTCTGTTACATCGCTCTTTCTTCTCGGTTACTGAACACGTAAAATCAAAAGTCAAAACTTTAATGAAATAATGTGGAAGCTGAAAAAGCTATTATTGCCTGCCTGTTTGGTGATAAACAGAAGTATACGGAAGGTACCGTAAGCAAAGTTATACATTTCAATATGAAATGTCAGTTTTCCACTCATGGGATATGCTGAAAGGACACTTGAAGTCACATACTTCGATAGGTTTTTCTTTATCTTTGTACAGCCTCCTCTGTGCGTTGCAGCACAGTTGCTTCCCCCTCTCAACCCCATCGCCTCTGCTCTACTCTAATCGTCTTTCTCTCTCTTTCTCTCTCTCTCTCTCTCTCTCTCTCCGCGCTCCCTCCATTCCTCTTCAAGATGTTATTCATGTTGATTGTTCACACAACAGCCTTCAACGATTTCGCAAGACACATTCTTAGCAGTAACTGTATTTGGGAAACGAACTGCATATGTATCGATTCAATGAAATACGTCTTTGAACGGATAGCCGATAACCACGGATACCCTGCCCCACAACTTTAGCAGATATCCAAAGAGGAAGGAAGGAATATTAGAGTTGAACGTCCCATGGTAAGCGAGGTCATTAGAGAGGCGCACAAGATTACGAAATGATGGGGAAGAAAACAGGTCGTGTCTTTTTCAAAGGAACCATCCTGGCGTTTGCCTGGAACGATTTAGGGGAATTAAGGAAAATCTTAATCCGGATGGCTGCACGGGGGTACGAACGTTCATTTTAGACTCCTGTATGCTCTACGTCAAGTAATATTGTTTACTACGTGACACTTTGGGACTAATGACACCTGTTGTTAAAAGCACTGAAGATGACTACGTACTAGTCGAAAGCTAGATCTTCTGTAATAAAACGGCGGATTTCACGATCGATTCCTGTTCTCTTCTCCATTGTCTACAATCAACGATGGCTGCGCACACCTGACCATAAGGATTCTAGGCTAATTAGAGGAAGACGTATTTTCATCATCAATACTTTTTGCGTGAGACCTACTGCCAGGTACCTGTTAGATTACATAACATGTCTGCTACTGCTTCTTGTTTCAAGTAAGTTAGAGGCAAGCAGAAACGGGGCCACTTCACATTTTTCATTCTCGGTTTACTTTCTTTTTTATTGCATTTGCTTGCGATTTCCTGCCTACATCTTGTATTGAAGATAGATCACGAATGTGATTTTCCACATGCTTAGACAAAACATGATCACCTCCTATTGTAAAAATTCTGGACTTAACAATGCTACTTTTACCAGGATCTCCAACTCTGTTCACCAGTAGAATGTATGTATCTAAAGTTTTTGTGAAATACTGGTGTCTAGTCCTTTTCACTCCAGATTACTTTTAAATCATTTCTCCATCTTCAGTACCACTATCCTACATGCCTAGCAGCACTTTTTCCTTGACCTATATAGTCGGCACAACAACGCTCGTGTTTGCTGCCAGCTGCAGGCTGCTGGTTCCTAAGATGAAATTGCCGGGCGCATCTGTTAGGCGCAAAACGCACTCTCCTACCTGAGGGGCAAGTTGCGGAATTCGAGTAGAGGGATTGGTGGACCCTTCCGTGACATTTTCTGAATTGTGAAGTTTCTGTCCGCTCGACGACAGCTACGTGTATATGTTGCGAGTGGTGCAGTCCATTAAAAAGAACTAAGTTCCGCCGAGTTGCCGAAATTCCGTGCGGCATCGGCTTAAGGCCGGGGGCGGTCAGTGGCAGGCCGCAGGCTAAGATACTGCGTATCCAATCACGCGTGGCCAGGAGGCCGTAACCAGGGTGCTGGCGCCCCCGCATCTGTTAGCGGCGGATTGCGTTGAGCTCTCGTTAGCCTGCGTTTCCCTCATCACGGCTATCCCTGCCCGCGGGGACACTGATAAATTGTGCCTGTCCGGAGCCCCTGTGGTACTCTTCACATTCTGTGCATCCAAAGGACTCCAACAACAAGTTGAACATTTTTTTTTTTTTACAAAGTAGCATATTTTTAATACACTACCGGCACTAAAATTGTAAAACCACGAAGAACAGCAAATAACGAAATTTTACTTATTACATTTTCACAGCTTGTTAGCAAGAGTCCATGATTAAATCTTTGAGTGATTTGGAGGTGTAAAGGGTCCAAAATTTAGCACTCAGAACTGCCGCCTCTGACAGCAACAATGCCTCCAACGTGGCCGGGCACCGAGTGATTGATCTTGGATGGTGGACACGGGTACGTCAGTCATTCTATGCTGCTTCAACTCTACTTTCGAGTGTGGCTGACGAGTTATGGTGAACAACTCTCTCGGAAATTCACGAGCAGATGTTTTCATTGCGCGAGAAATCTGGAGGACATGCTGGACAGGGCGACAAACGGTGTAACCTCGGTACCGGGGTAGGTCAGGATATATTAGTGGATCCTACTTGATACTAATACAATTATTACTACTGCAGATTTTGTTCTATGAATGTTAGTACTATTACTCTTCCACTGTGGGCACTACTGCTATGTCCTAAGGTTATCAATATTTGCTATGTATACTACTTATGCTAGTCTACTCTATCTGCAGCGTTACAGGTGTGCCAGCGTATATAAACCTACATTGGTTGGACATGCTCACCGAGCTGATCCCGGTGAGCATACCCCTGGCACCAGAGTAGATAATCGCTGCACTACTACTCTAGTGTTGTTATCCTAGCTTATCCTACATCTAACCAAATACTAAGTCCTATGTCAAGTCAGAATCGGGTAAAAGGTGCACCCTCCCCTAATCCCAGAAGTGAAGCAGCTGGCCAGCTCCACGCCTCGGCGGAACAGGACAGGTGCACGGAGTCTAGTCAGGTGATCAGATATGATCTATTAGTGATTGTTCGGTAAAACTTCCTTTATGACTTTGTGTAATATTTCATTAGCTAGATTGTTCCGGATTTCGAAGTGGTCCTCTTGCCTGAGCAGGTGATACGTGTCATGGTTTGGTAACTGTTGTCGTAATTGTGCCGCTACCTGGTCGAAGAGGTGGCACTCATACACTACATAGTCTGGGGTGCCTGGTGCGGCCCCACAGTCACACGTTGGTGTAGCCCGTTTCCCAAACCGGCATAGGTATGCCGGGTAGGGTCCATGTCCAGTAAGGAAGCGCAGCAGTCCTCTTGAAGTGTTTTAACTGTAATCGCTCCCTTATGTTGGGCAGTAATTAGTATGTTCTGCAACCTGTGTCTTCACTAGCCCACTGTTCCTTCCAAAGCTCCTCCTCCCTACGCCTGATTTCTAGTTTGTTCCCCACGTGAATCCCCATTAATTCACTTATTTTGTCCCTGTTTCCATTTTTAACCCAATACCACGCCGCCTGTTCGCTGAACTTTATATCGAGAGGACAAAGCCCCATTAATACTGCTAGTGCACCCCCTGGAGTTGTTCTATATGCCCCTACTGATAGCATGAATATATTTCGCTGCACTAACGGACATGGCAAGCATAACCCTCGTGAGACTGTGAGCCCAGACTCCTGACCTGTATCCTACAATTGACGTCAGAATACTGTTGTGATATAGTTTTGTTAGTTCTGGTAGCAGGTGGAATCGTGTATGTCCAATCCCAATCAAATTGTTGAGTGTTTCTAAGGATCTTTGCGTTACGGTGACAATATGTGGTGCATAACTCCACCTCTCGTCGACGACTACACCCTAGTATCGTGCCTCGTGGCGCCGAAGAACTGGCGAGCCGTCTATTCTTACTGTCAGATTCCTAACTAGTTGTCCCTTCAGTAGTAGGTATATGGACTCACTTGATGAGATCTTCATTTTGGCAGTGTGGCACCATGTACTCAGGATAGATATGGCCCTTTCAAATTTTGTTCCAGGTCTTCGCGGCTACAACCGCCAACCAGCAGCAAGAGGTCGTCTGCGTAGGCTATGCCCTCTAGCACATTGTCGCTATTCTGCAGGTTGTCCAAGAGGGGTTTCGTGTTAAGAGAAGGGATATGCCATGCTGTTATTCCTATATTCCTCTTGATCTTGTCTCCTGATTTGTTGTTGCGCCTCGGAGTCACCTTCCTCGCTATCGTCAGGTAACAGAATTCAGAGGAGGACCTCAGCAGTTTCCTGCTAGGTTTTCGTCATCCAGCCCTGATCCCCAACGGTAGACACCACCATGGGTGACCTCATCTTCTCCTGTACCAGCTTGTATGGGATGCCCCATGGGTCCGTAGCCAATTGTCTTTCAACATACTACTCCCAGGTCTCTAGCCTGACTGCCCTAAGCTCCTGTTGAAAGTGCTACTTTGCTTCCCTGTATATTTGCAACCAACGTTGCTTCTCCTATCAGACGACACTCTGCTGATAATACCTTCTCGCCCTCCTTACAGACTGGCGCATCTGTCCTAGTTCGGTTGACCATGGTGATGAAGAGGCCACAACGGCTCTCCTCTTGGTTGGTACGGCAGCTTTCACCGCCCTGACGACTGCTTTCACCAGTTCCTCGGCGTTTCCTTCTAGATTCTCGTCACCTTTTGGTAATGTTGGTATGTCACACTCCCTCGACAGATGGTCCCAGTCGGTCCTGTTGTAGTTTATGTGTGTCTCTCACCCCATGTCCCAGCGGCATTCCCCATCTCCCAATGAAAATGTGATGAGATTATGGTCACTAGTTGTTACTTGGTTCCAGACTATCCAATCTGTTACCTTGGTTGCGAGATCGAGCGTAACCAAGGTATAACATCAATATTCGTGCCTTTGCCCCCACCTCATGTGTAGGTGGGGGGGGGGGGGTTCCCTTGTTTATTGGCTACCACTAGCTGTAACGCCATGATGGTCTCTTCACCTTTTTCGCCCCGATCATCATGGGTGCTGCTGACTTCGCGTTTATGTCAGCTATGATGATGCATCTACGCCCCCGCAACGCCATGGTCACTTGTGTTAGTTTATCTAGGAACTGATCTATTCCCCTGCCATACAGGAAGTACATGTTAATGATGTACAGTACTCCAACTGGTGAAAGTAGTTCCACGACATAGCAGTGGTCATCAGAGAACTGAGCAAGGACCGTGGCTCTTAACGCTTTCTTGGTGATCATTACTGCAGCTCTGAGTTCCACTCCATTGTAGATTACATGCCAATTTGCGTCTGCAAATGGGATTCGCTCGGCTTGGGCATGTGGCTCCTGCAAACAGAGCACATCCAGACTCCTCTCTTCCACAACTCTCCAGTGTCATGACTAACTTACGGTCGTGTGAATTAATCTGTCCTACTTTTAAAAGGTTCATGTGCTAAGTATATTCTGGTGTATGATTGTAGCCAATTATTGCTCCAGTCGTACTCTAATCTTCCATTTGTGATGACAGATTGATTGTAAATTTTATTTAGATCAAATTTCTCATTTCTTCTTTCAAAAACTTTCTTAGCCAGGTCTCGCAGGGCTCCGAAGTCAGTGGGGGGATTCATCGTCTTTTGCTGTATTCTGTCTACAGCCTCCATTACCGAGAAGGTGACATCCCTACCGACTCATGGGCAACACGTACCACATGTCTCAGGGCCGTGGTGAGGACCGCCAGCTCCTCCAGGCGCGCTAGTTGTAATGCATGTTCTAGGTTGGGGTATACCCTATTGGGATCTACGCCAAAACCTCTCTGAGTCCATGGATTTGTGGATGAACATGTACTGCTAACAATGTTAACCTGCACTTTCTGTTTGTTAAGCTTGTCATTTTGCTTATCATTGGGAACTTCCTACGGCAGGATGCCCTTTCTTCAGGCGACCTTGGTCCCCGGTTTGAGGGAGAGGGAGCATCTGTCTGACCACAAGGGTCCATTTGCACACACGCATCTAACGTTTCCACACTTTCGGTTTGTGTCTTGGAAGATTTGTGCAAAAATTCCATAAATCTAAGGGCCCTTAATGCATCCCTCAACCTTTAACTCGGGGACTTTCTTTTAGGTTTCCTGTAACCTGATATGGACTGGGCCATAATCAGTTCTTGAAATGAGCCTCTGCTCTAGCACCCTGCAGGTAGGGCAGTTTCTTCCTGTGGCGTTACAACTTCTCTTTCCTCTCCGCGTACAGGTTATGCATATCGCAGTTCTGCCGTAGGTTTTTCTGGTATGATCTTCTGCCCCGCACCTGGAGCAAGCCGACTTTCGCTCGCAGTGTTTTTGAACATGCCACAGGTGTGGCACCAGGGAACTACGAGATAATCTCTTATGTTAATTGAGTGGAATCCCATATGTACTTTGCCCATAGTGGTGAGCTTGCGCCACATGTTCCTCGAGACCTCGGCAACATGGTGCACAACATCACGCTCTCGAGGTCCAGTTTTGAAGCGCAATTTGAATTCGCTCTTAAAGGTCTCCAAACTCATGTCCTCAAAATTCTGTTGGTTTATTGTTTCATGAATGTCGTTTTCGTTTATTGCAGTGGGTACATCATACAAGATTAATAGAGGATTCCGCTTTTTAGGTGGTTCACACTTAATTACCTTACTTAATTTTACATGACTGTGTATTTTATCTCTGTCTCCTTCGGAGGCAATGTCAACTATCACAACATCTTTGGTTGCCTTGACCTTATTTATTTTTATTTTATCTGATGAAGCGTTCAGCACTGTTGTAAGGATCTCCTGCACCTTTTTGATGTCCTGACTAGGCAGGGGTCTCTGGACACATTAGCTATCGTTTCTCTTGTGGTCTGCATTTTGTTGGCCGCCTGCGCAACCACTCCAGCCCACGGTTTATTGGGCTGTTTTCGCAGTCATTTGTTCTCCTTCTCCAACTCTTCCAATTGCCCCTCAAGCTTCGCGCTAGCGATAGCCCAGGTGGCGAGTTCTTTTTTAATTGAGAGAACTGCTGTGTTGCTTATCTTTCCGTTTTTGATACTGGAATCTAATAGCTGATTTATTTTCGTATGCCATTCGGTTACATTTTCTACATTCTGCCCCATGCTCTTTTCTGGGGTGAGAACAGCAAGGTCGAACACCTAGAGAGAACACTGGAGTCACTCGCCTCTTGGTCTGCCATATTCAGACGAGTGAAAAAATTTGAGAGCCCGTCTCACACCCCAGACCGGCTCCTCTGGCCCGGGGGGGGGGGGGGGAAGGGGGGGAGGGAGGGGGGACTGCTGCAGCTCACCCACCATCCTCGCCCCAAGGCCAAGGGCACTTCTGAGCCCCTGGGTTCAGCACGCCATCGCCAACGTACTGGTCCCCCTCAGTGGCCCCATCATCGAGGACCCACTCCTACTCAGGTGTTGGGCCAGTCATCCAGTCGTTCAGCGGTCTGGACCCAGCTAACCTGGCCCAGGCGATGTCACCACCTCCAGGGTTTGGCAGAAGATGCCCTGGTTACCCATGGGCGCGGCGAAGCGTCCTTGCCGACTCTAGCCGAGATCCCACGTCCAGAAACGAGGTCGCCGGTATGCAGATTACCTGCTGGTCTGTGCCCTGCGAGAAATGGGAAGGGGAGGCTATATGAGTCACATCACTTCCCCTTGTGAGGCCTGTCGCGGCACGCCTGACTAAAAGCGATACGCCCTAGTGCGGCTCTGCGCGCCGGCAACGGGCAGGGCCGCACCAAGTGCACTGCCATGCAGCCGACCTCACGCCAGACAGAAACATGTGGTCTTGCGTTATATTGTTGAAACGTAAGATCACGGAGACCTCCAGGATTCGGTCACATTTGTAAACTGTTCGCGTGGTGAATGAGCATCGCGACAGAGTCAGTGCCACAGTTTGTGACTGGTCTAGGTGGAAACTGCGACCCTGACAAGCTATTCACATATGACGTAAACGTCAGTTATGACAGTGTGTGAACCTCATCCAACATGCTATATCGAACATTTGACTTCTCTGTTACATCTTTAAGTAATCACTCTGTCACCTTGCACAGTAGCTCATACTTCTGCTTCAGAGGCGTCGAAAGGGGCAGAAGACACCTGCGACAATGCAGCAGATTATGCATCTTGAAATCACTCAGTGATACATTGTTTCGATGACGTAGATTTCAGTTGATAGTGACATAAACAGCACGTGGTTCAAATGGCTCTGAGCACTATGGGACTTAACATCTAAGGTCATCAGTCCCCTAGAACTTAGAACTATTTTAACCTAACTAACCTAAGGACATCACACACATCCATGCCCGAGGCAGGATTCGAACCTGCGACCGTAGCAGTCGCGCGTTTCCAGACTGAAGCACGTATAACCGCTCGGCCACACCGGCCGGCAACAGCACGTGGTGCCTCCCTCACAAACGCTTCCAGCGGCGAGCTTCATGTCAGAACTACAAAAGTGCTTCATCTTTCTTCTTTTCCCCAGCATTAATTCCGTCTAATGTGCGATTTCCTTCTTCAGTAATAGACAAATTTTATTTTGGACCATCATATTTCGGGCTTGCAGCCGGATCACGTTGACATCTTGGCACGATATTTCGTCTAACAAACATGCAGCCATCTTCAGGTGAGTACGAGACTTAAGCGCGAAGGCGCTTTACGACAGATAGCGCAAATGTAGGTACACCACTACGCATGCGCGGCCCGCTTCTGCTGCAGAGCGCGCCAAATTAGATAGGGGGCGCGGTATTAGCCTTCTCCACTGCGCAGGCGCCGCCGCGCCAATTTTCGGTATATATAGAACGACGCACACCAGTAATCTACGGGACTGGCGACAGACATGCACCTGTTTAAATGCTACTCTACCAATCAACTCGTCCAAGTTCTGGTCAGCCTTCCGTCGCCTTACCGGAACTAAACCCTCCCCCTATTATCCTCTTCTCCATGATGATCACCATTTCCCTGACACCCTTAGTAAGGCCAATCACTTTGCCTCCAACCTCTCCAATGTATTTTCCATCCCCGATGATCCCCAGTTCGATTACTCCCTCTTCCCGGATATCCGCGATCGAACTGACACCTCCGTCCCTCCCCTCGCTCCTGGTTTCCAGTACTTGGGCAACATTGTACACACGGAACTCAATGCCCCTATCACTACACAGGATCTCATTGTTACACTCCGCACCAAACGCAACACCGCTCCTGGTCACGATCGTGTCACCTACCGTCACCTTCGTGAAGCTCCTGTCTCTTTCCTCTCCACCCTGGCCGGGCTGTACAATGTAGTCCTGTCCACCGGTTACTACCCCGACCTGTGGAAAACCTCCCGTATCCTCATGTTCCTTAAACCTGGCAAACCGCCGTCCGCCGTCTCCTCCTACCGTCCCATCAGGCTTACCTCGGTCTTCAGCAAGGTCCTGGAATCTCTCCTCACCCGCCGCATCCACCAGCATCTCCACCAGCACCGCCTCCTTCCCGTTACCCAGTGTGGCTTTCGGCCGTCCTTCTCTTCCGACGACCTTCTCCTTCACCTCACTCATCTCCTTTCCGAACAGCTTAATTCCCGTCGCTCCGCAATCTTCCTCTCCCTGGACCTCGAACGTGCATATGACCGCATATGGCATTCCGGTCTCCTCTTCAAGCTCCAAACCTTCGCCCTTCCCATTAACTACGTCCGTCTGATCGGCTCCTTTCTCTCCCGCCGTCCTTCCTATGTCACCATCCATAACACCGATTCCTACACCTTTTTCCCCTCCGCCGGTGTGCCCCAAGGCTCCGTCCTCTCCCCCTTTCTGTACCTGTTGTACACGGCGGACATGCCACCGCCGTCACCCCCCGTCCACCTTCTCCAGTTTGCCGATGACACCGCCTTCCTTGCCCTTGCCCCCACCCTGCAACGCTCCCAACGCCTTCTCCAATCCCATCTTGACCGGTTCACCGCTTGGTGCAACCAGTGGTTGCTCAAGGTCAATCCTTCCAAAACCCAGGCGATCATTGTAGGCAAAACCACCCCTTCCTTCCGCCTCCTTGATTTCTATCTCACCATCTATGGCCGTCCCATCGCCCTCACTCCCACCCTTAAGTACCTTGGCGTCACCCTCGACCGTCGCCTCTCCTGGACTCCCCATCTCCAGACAATCCAAGCCAAGGCACGTTCCCGCCTCCGTCTCCTCAAGCCCCTTTCCGGCCGTACGTGGGGTCTGGACCCCTCCACCATCCTCCACACCTATAAATCCCTCATCCGCCCTATCCTTTGTTATGCCCATCCAGCATGGATCTCCGCTCCCCCTACCTTTTATAAATCCCTCTAAATCCTTGAACGCCATGCTCTCCGCCTCGCCTATCGCATCCGTCTCCCCTCCCCCACGCGGATCCTCTACAATCTCATCCCCTTCCCCCACCTCCTCCTTTTCCTTGAAAGGATACGGATCCTGTACACCTCCCGCAAACTCGATCCTCCTCACCCGCTCGTCTCCCCGATCCTCTCCCACCCCCACCCGCTGCCGCGCCTGTATTCGCACGTCCCACCTGGTCTCCATCTCTCCACCCTCCTTACCCTCTCCCAAGGTGGCTTCCGCCAGCTCCCTCTCCCTGATGATGCCCTCCTCCCCTCCATCTTCCCCTCCTACCAACTTTGATCCTCCCGCCCTCCTCCTGTACTTACTCCTCTGGGCACCCTCCCTCCCTCCTCACCCTTTTCCCTCCCTCCTCCTTTTCTCCCCCCTCCTCCCCCGGGCCTCCCCTCCCCTGTCCCTCTCCTCCTGCCCCCGTCTCCTAAGCCATTGGCATCCTTTTTTCCTCCCCTCTCCCCACCTCAACCCCTGTTCCCCTCTTGGCAGGTCCCCGGACTCGCACACGCTCAGTGGACATTCGCGCGCCGGAGATCACCGCCATCAGTGTATCGTGTGTGCCGTCATGTTTAGTGTTCAGTTTCGCCGTCACACTCCATTGTTCACCAGTGCCATCGTCTTCTTCAGTGTTTGTGCGTCGTGTCAACAGTTCGTAGTGTGGATTGTCATCGAGTGTGAACGGCTTCTTGTGTTTTTATGTTCATGTGTCTACTGTTTTTTCCCGCCGTTTTTCTAAGTGATGTCTCTTCTCTGTTTATTTCCTTGTACTCTCTTCGGCTGAAGAGCGGCGTATTGTGCTGCTGCCAGCCTACCTGCTTGTTCAGGTGTCAAAATAACAATAAAGTAAAAAAAAAAAAAACAGTAATCTTCAGTCTCGTACTCACCTGAAGATGGCTGCATGTTTGTTATCCGAAATATCGTGCCAAGATGTCAACGTGATCCGGCTGCAAGCCCGAAATATGATGGACCAATCAATACGCCGGGAAAACTTCAAGATAGACATTTTATTTTATTATTCAGCTTCGTGACGGGATACCATTCCTGACGCTGCAGTCGTCAAGCTAAACTAAAGAAGAGAAATAATGTGTACCATCTGTCTGTGAATCGGTTGTACTTTGGACTGTGTGTATCGTACTTAACAATTTGTATATTGTATTCTCTGAGGTGGAATTTGGGGACCAGCTCATCACCTGCCTTTTCCAGCGTGGTAAACCGCCTGAAAACCATTCTCGAGCTGGCCGGTGCACCAGTACACGGTCGTTGACCCGCAGCGCGTATTCGACCTTGGTCTAGTTCACCTCCATGTGTCGCAATTAGCTCGCTGCACATTACGCTGTACGTGCAGGCCACACCTATAGCACTTAAATCCTCCATACACATTACTTAAAACAGTTAAAGGACCCGTTTTTGAAACCCTGTAATGGTGACCTATTCCACCGCAGAATTTGGCTCAAATGTTCCCGCAACCTTCGTCTGTGATGTTACAACAGCGTGGCGCCCTGCGACGCCACGCTCTGCGCCTGTGACGCTCCAGATAGCAAGATGTAGACACGTGATGACACACCAGATGACGTAACTCGCCGCAGGCGCAGCGGATGAGACTACCGATATGCCGCACCTTATCACCCCAGTCCAAGTCAAGTGTTCACGTGACTTCAGCGCGTGGAGCTCACGGTTCTAGTCTTAAGTCTGGCACGCGGTATTTTTTTCATTGCGTCAGACAACTATGTTCTTAATCTAAGATTTCTCATTTTATTTGACGGTTACCAGTAAATGACCTACGTTTTCGTTACTAAATTATGTCTTTAAGCAAAGAAAGAAGGGACAAAAGGAAAGAAACACAAAATAAGAACAGCTTTTACTTAGGTACAGTGCGGAAAATAATTTCGTAACTTAGCCGTTTACAATAGATCACATTTACAAAAGGTGTTCGAAATCTGCACCGTTTGCTCGAATGTAGGTATTGCATCCCCAAATCACCGCTTCACGCCCAAGCCCAACCGCTGCACGTGCAGCGAAGTACGTCATCCTGTGACGTCACATGTTCAAAAATTCTCGTCCATTTTTGGGGCATTTCCCGATATTTGCAACCTATGTGTCTTATGTTAAATTATTTGTTTCAGCGTTATCTAAGCAGCTTCGGTGGTTTTTAAACTTAAGAAGAATCACCCTGTATGGTTTGGGCCCAGTGAGTCCGCCAAGCACTTGCCTGTTTGGATTTGCTTTTTCACGGTCCCCTACTGCTGTATGTTTGTCCGAATCTGTAACAGCAGCGCCGAGTAATAATGCCGGACCCACCACATTTAATCTGTGTTTCACCAGGTTCCAGAACAGTTTTCCTATCGGTCAAAGCTACGTTTTCCATCATCGAGACAGCTTCTTGAGCTCACAGCCACTCAGCGGAAATGAATACAGTGCAAGCACACTATTTATAAGTGATATTTTAGCAAGACCCTCACGCGAAGATTCGCGCTCTTTTCCCTCAGAAAAATTTATGTCAGTTCTGAGGTATCTTTTATTTAAAAAAGGATACCGGTACTTCTTTGTTTATATTCATTCTACCGTCGTGTTGGTACTCATGAAAATTATTTATACGCGTAGACAGTATATCATATTAAACATAATAAAGAGTGGAAACTGACATGGGCGAAAATATACAGTGGCTGCAAAAACATTCAGTTAATCATGAGTCAGGAAACGAACTATTTGCGACAAAACTGCGAATGTGTCGTTATTGACTTAAGTATGAAATATTGTCCTGGTTGGTGCAGCTATTTTTGAAGGGTAATCTTTTCGAATAACTTCCCATGTAATTGGGCTCTAATTTCACCCGTGATTTATCTTAACAAGAAATACATCACTGCTTCATCAGGTTACATTTGACTGTTGACTAGTACCTGATACAGGGTGTGTTCCGTGTAGTGTCTCCGGATTTGGATGCAGTACTGCACTCTTTGTTGCAAGATGCTACGACACGTCAACCTTCTGCATATTTTGTCGTAATTCCTGACAAGGCTGTAAGATTCGCTGCTCCAATTCTTCAACCGCATCAACAGGCGTGCTGTATATCTGAGATGGCCGCAGTAAGAAAAAGCAAGAAAATTGTGGTCATATGATGTTAGAGGTTGAAGGACAGTTCCCGTTCACCTTGGACTATATCGGTGCTTTAGATGGGTTCTACCTCAGCGACAAAATGTCCCGGTGCCATGTTGCCCAACTATGATCCATGCGTGAAATATGAGCTCAGGTAGATGGGGACTTATCGAAAAGTTTCGATTTTAAAAATCTTTGTACTAAGTAGGGAGATAAGTCACAATGAAATAAGCGGCAACTCGGATCCCGCAAAGTGCTCATTTGCTGACCCATGTCTATTTTGCTATCACATACTTCTACTTGCGTGTCACATTTCGCTATTAATTATTACAGGCCGTATACAAGTTTGTAGAACGCTACCTTTCGAAGAAGATACGATGAAACAACTAAATTTTGAATGGAATGTGCTCCACATTGTATCGGTACGCAGTATGAAATAACACCCATTTTACAATAAACGTGAAATTGGAAGCCCAGTGCAGTTGAAAACAGATCGTGGTGATACACGTACTCGGAACGCTCTGATAAATTCCTGTTTCTCCATATCTCCGGCTAGCCGCTGTTGCTTCCACGGCGATTACTAAAGCAGAGCGTAACCCATCTGGAGATTTATGGCCCCTGTACTGGAGAACAATACTACGCTGTTCCGCCACCGGCATAGCAAACTTCAGAGTTCTGAGCTTGGCTGTGTGTCTCTTAAATAACAATATATGCCCCAGAGATTCAATAACAGAATGCATGACAAGCTGTGACAGTCATAATTCACTGCAAGCAAGCTTGTTCCCGTTTCCAAAAAACTAAATAAAAATTTCCTTTTTGCGGAATGCCTTCGCGCCTGATTTATTGAGCCAAATACTGATGACTCAGATAAGAAATGAAAACTGCCATGTTTCCGCCTTCACCTGCTGATAAAATTCATTACTTCCACATCCAGTTTCATGTTAGGTGAAGTATACTGTCATTAGTGTCAGATGATAAAACAATGAATTAGACACTGTTATCATATAGTAATATAAATTACACAACCAGGCTATAAAACTGGGCTATGTAGTGCACTTATTAATGTTATAACTGCAAACTGTGCAAATGGCTCTATGTAATATGAATCTGTTGACAGCGTTAATGCCGACTGCAGTTATAACATGAATGATTGCACCGCATAGCAGAGTTTTTATAGCTTGACGATACAGTTTATATTAAGATATGATAACAGTGTATAATTCATGGTTTTACCATCTGACGTGAATGATTTTATAATTCACCTGCTATGGTGTTGTAAATACTTTTGTGTACTACCGAAACTGGTTGTGTAAGTAAAGAATTTTGTCAGTTGCTCAAGGCAGTAAAAAGACATTTTTCAAAACTTTACGATCTGTAGGACACCGTTTCCTGAGATTATATTGGGGCACCAATAAAAGAGTTGCCCATGTAGTTATGAACAATAGTTTTACTTCGAGTACAACTGAAGTCCTTTGGCAGTTTTGTTTTATTATTAGACTCCCCGTCGGACAGTGTTTTTCTTTTAAATTTGATGCTTGATGATGTATTTTTTTAACTACGTAGCAAATTCAATCGAAGTGGTATGCACATGGTCTTTACTTAAATACATGAAGTACGTAAATATTTTAAGTTACACCCCAAACGTGACTCGAGTTAAATTTCAGTCAATTATCTAATGAAGAATATAATAATTCCAATCCCAAAGAAAGCAAGTGTTGACAGATGTGAGAATTACCGAACAGTCAGTTTAATAAGTCACAGCTACAAAATACTAACACGAATTCTTTACAGACGAATGGAAAAACTAGTAGAAGCCGACCTCGGGGAAGATCAGTTTGGATTCCGTAGAAATACTGGAACACGTGAGGCAATACTGACCTTACGACTTATCTTAGAAGAAAGATTAAGGAAAGGCAAACCTACGTTTCTAGCATTTGTAGACTTAGAGAAAGCTTTTGACAATGTTGACTGGAATACTCTCTTTCAGATTCTGAAGCTGGCAGGGGTAAAATACAGGGAGCGAAAGGCTATTTACAATTTGTACAGAAACCAAATGGCAGTTATAATGGTCAAGGGACATGGAAGGGAAGCAGTTGTTGGGAAGGGAGTAAGACAAGGTTGTAGCCTCTCCCCGATGTTATTCAATCTGTATATTGAGCAAGCAGTACAGGAAACAAAAGAAAAATTCGGAGTAGGTATTAAAATCCATGGAGAAGAAATAAAAACTTTGAGGTTCGCCGATGACATTGTAATTCTGTCAGAGACAGCAAAGGACTTGGAAGAGCAGTTGAACGGAATGGATAAGATGAACATCAACAAAAGCAAAACGAGGACAATGGAATGTAGTCGAATTAAGTCGGGTGATGCTGAGGGAATTAGATTAGGAAATGAGACACTTAAAGTAGTAAAGGAGTTTTGCTATTTGGGGAGCAAAATAACTGATGATGGTCGAAGTAGAGAGGATATAAAATGTAGACTGGCAATGGGAAGGATAGCGTTTCTGAAGAAGAGAAATTTGTTAAGATCGAGGATAGATTTAAGTTTCAGGAAGTCATTTCTGAAAGTATTTGTGTGGAGTGTTGCCATGTATGGAAGTGAAACATGGACGATAAATAGTTTGGACAAGAAGAGAATTGAAGCTTTCGAAATGTGGTGCTACAGAAGAATGCTGAAGATTAGATCACATAACTAATGAGGAAGTATTGAACAGGATTGGGGAGAAGAGAAGTTTGTGGCACAACTTGACCAGAAGAAGGGATTGGTTGGTAGCACATGTTCTGAGGCATCAAGGGATCACCAATTTAGTATTGGAGGGCAGCGTGGAGGGTAAAAATCGTAGTGGGAGACCTAGAGATGAATACACTAAGCAGATTCAGAAGGATGTAGGTTGCAGTAGGTACTGGGAGATGAAAAAGCTTGCACAGGATAGAGTAGCATGGAGAGCTGCATCAAACCAGTCTAGGACTGAAGACCACAACAACACAACATCTAATGAAAATCTTCCACGTGTTAAGTTTTCAAAATATACAAATTTCGTTGATAAACCACCAAAACGGAACTACGCCTTATACATGTCAGTGAAAGCGTCAGCATTTTCCACGTGATTCATCAGTGGCAAACATATTAAGTTGCTGTAATATTTAAGACACTAAACTTGTATTCGAGACACTTTTCATTATCGACGGGATACGGTTATGATGAAAGTCCTTGAACAACCGTTCTGACTTTCGTTTGACGTAATTTCCGGCAATCATTCGAAGAGAATACTGGGATGTTTTCTTTAAGAAATGTCTGCGATCTGTGTTCCATACTTGATTTTTCTAGATTTCTAATGACCTTCACGTTCACAAGATGCTACACTCTCTAAACGTTCTTATTTATTTGCTCCCAACCTTCTCTTGTTTGTGTAGAGTGCCTGTTCTAGGACCGTTTGTTTATTTGATATCCATACGTCACTTTTATTTCATGTGCTTGTAAGTCATACTTGCAGACGTAAGATATCACTTGTCAAAGTACACTGTACAATTTTTAATCATTGCACTACTTTGACCCGCTCCGAAGGTCTAGAAAATATTTTAATACGTAAATTGGAATGAGAATTAAATTGCCAGGCGCTCCATACTTGAGAAACAAATCACTTGTCATAAGAAGTCTTTGCTCCTCCATTAGTTGAAAAGCCCCTGTAGTTAACATCATTCACGTGTATAGTGGAAATGCACAGAAATAAACTTCCTCAGAATTCAAAATTAAATAAACATTCTTCATCCCCCACAGCTGATGGCGCAACAGGCAGGTAAACCAGAAATGCAGTGACAAACGTTCAGCCTTTCACCGCACATCATACGTAATAGGGTTTGAAATGTATTAAACCCCTGGGTCGTACTGCACTTGGTCGATGTTACACAAGGCAAACTTGACCATCATGCAACACGTCGTGCGCTGCACGAAGAATATTTACAGTGTTAGTGATGTGAGAGCAGCTGCAGGAAGTAAATGCTTGTTGCTATACGGTGTAACAAACCGATGATGACAAACTGTGAGGATTTGTAGAGTGTGCCTTGAGGAGTAAATTGAGGATGGGAACCAATGTCCTAAAAAAAAATCACACAACGACGCTACAGAGGCCTACGCCTGCCTTACAGGCCATCCTTCTGGCAGCAACGAGAGGTTCTACGCTGCCACGCCGCAAGCGGAGCTTTCAGCAGGAATGCGCACACAGCTAAGAGCAAACTCATGCTAGCTCCTGAAATGGTGACCTATCCCCAAGCGTTGTCCACTACAGCGCGCACAAATACCCGAGGATACACATTGTTGTTCGATTACGCTATTGGCGATAAACCATTGGAAACAGTACTAGCCGAACGATACCTAGTTGTAAATTAGCGAATAGAACAAACTGTAGCCGGCCGGAGTGGCCGTGCGGTTCTAGGCGCTGCAGTCTGGAACCGAGTGACCGCTACGGTCGCAGGTTCGAATCCTGCCTCCGGCATGGATGTGTGTGATGTCCTTACGTTAATTAGGTTTAAGTAGTTCTAAGTTCTAGGCGACTGATGACCTGAGAAGTTAAGTCTCATAGTGCTCAGAGCCATTTGAACCAAAACAAACTGTAAGATGCTCGTGTATGGTGCTGATGTGTAAAGAGTTGTCGCAACGCTGGAAAATTGTTGCGAAATACGAAAAAACCTGCAAATTATCAATACTTGATAGAGTTATTGGCAGCTGACCTTCAAATAAACAAATGTAACGTATTGCACATAAATAAGCGGAAATACACATTATTGTATCATGGAAAGATAGTCAAACACACGCGCGCACATACATACTCGCTGCATGCAGTCACTTCAATTAGATATCTGTTAGTATGATTACGGAGCAGTTTAAACTCCAACGACCACACAAAAATAATCTTAAGAAAGGCAGATGCAAGAGTGAGATTCACTGGAAGAATCGTCAAGAAGTGTAGCGCACGTACAGATTCTTCTTCAAACAATCTTTAAAAATTGCTCGTCTGTCTAGGAACCATCAAAGAATGAATTGATAGATGAAATAGAGAAGGCCCAAAAAATACCAGCGTGTTTGGTCACGTGTTCTTCTGGTATGACTGAAAGCGTCCCGGAAAAGCTTGGCCAACTCCAGCCGTAGAGCATACAAGAGAACACTTGCGTAGCACGATGTGGTTTACTCACACGGAGGATCGCCAACATTCCATCTTCCTGTACACCATTCGCGACTGGAGAAAGGAAGGAGTGCGTGAAAGGTTGCTTACGAGGTATATGTGTATCTGTAGATATAGGAAAAGCGGATGCCGTGCTGATATTAGTTGAAAGAATCTTACGAAAATGTAATGCATCCATGAAAGAAATGGCTTACAGAACACCAGTAAGACGGATTCTTGAGAACTGAACTGCTCATCAAGCTGGGACCATTGCCAGTCACGATTAATAGAAGAGACAACTTTCAGCAAAGAGTAACTATTTTCGTAGCAGAATCGTTTACTAAGTGCGAGAGCCTTGCAGAAATGCTCAAAGAATTCCAGTCAGAAAAGTTCCACGGCAGGCGTTGCATGTTAGGAAGAGGTTTGCTGTTGAAATTCCTGGAGTTTATGATCCGGGAAGAGTCGGGCAACATATTACTTCCTCCCACACATGTACCGCTACATGTCCAAAACGAGAAAATCAGAGAAATTAAGATTTCTCTTGTATGTTCATCGAGAACTGTTCTTCCCAGGCACTATTCGCGAATAGGAAATGGGAAGATGTTATCGGTGCCAGAATTATCCCTCTAAGGTGGCTTGTATCGTATAGTTGTAGATGACTTCAATGTCCTTTAGCGCATTTGGATGTTTCCATACATTGGTTTCCGTTCCCAATATATTTTTCTACATACTACCTAATCATCCTCGACTTTTATTGCTATCGATCTGTACATTCAATACGCAATTACAAAGTTGATAAACTGCGTAGCAAATACATTGTTGTTTCATATCAGCACACACTCCGCTGCAGAGTGAAAATCTCATTCTGCAAACATCCCCTACGCTGTAGCTAAGCCATGTCTCCGCTATATCCTTTCTTTCAGGAGTGCTAGTTCTGCAAGGTTCGCAGGAGAGCTTCTGTAAAGTTTGGAACGTAGGCGACAAGATACTGGCAGAAGTAAAGCTATGAGGACGGAGCGTGAGTCGTGCTTGGGTAGCTCAGTTGGTAGAGTACTTGCCCGCGAATGGCAAAGGTCCCGAGTTCGAGTCTCGGTCCGGCACACAGTTTTAATCTGACAGGTAGTTTCACATTGTTGCTGTTGTGGTCTTCAGTGCAGAGACTGGTTTGATGCAGTTCTCCATACTACTCTATCCTGTGCAAGCTTCTTCATCCGATTCCCTCTTCTAGTCAAGCTGTGCCACAAATTCCTCTTCTCCCCATTTCTATTCAGTACCTCCTCATTAGTTACGTGATCTACCCATCCAGTCTTCAGCATTCTTCTGTAACACCACGTTTCGAAAGATTCTGTTCTCTTCTTATCTAAACTATTTATCGTCAATGTTCCACTTCCATACATGGCTAGACTCCATACAAACACTTTCAGAAACGACTTCCTGACTCTCAAATCTATACTCGATGTTATCAAATTTCTCTTCTTCAGAAACGCTTTTCTTCCCATTGTCAGTCTACATTTTATATCCTCTCTACTGTGACCATCGTCAGTTGTTTTTCTCCCCAAATAGCAAAACTTATTTACTACCTTAAGTGCCTCATTTCCTTACCTAATTCCCTCAGCATCACCCGACTTAATTCGACTACAGTCCATTATCCTCGTTTTGCTTTTATTGATGTTCATCTTATATCCTCCTTATATGACACCGTCTATTCCGTTCAACTGCTCTTCCAGGTACTTTGCTGTCTCTGACAGAATTACAATGTCATCGGCAAACATCAAAGCTTTTATTTCTTTTCCATGGATTTCAATTCCTGCTCAAAATTTTTCTTTTGTTTCGTTTACCGCTTGTTCAATATACAGATTGAATGACATCGCGGATAGGCTACAACCCTGCCTCACTTCCTTCGCAACCACTACCTCCCGTTCATGCCCCTTGACTGTTATATCCGTACACTGGTTTCTGTACAGATTGTAAATAGCCTTTCGCTCCCTGCATTTGAGCCCTGCAGCCTTCAGAATTCGAAAGAGAGTAGCAAATATATTATCCGAGAAAAAATATTTAGACACCTATTTGTGGACATTAAGATGGGATACCTCCACCATTCGCTCTTATGGCGACTTTATCTTTGCTGGGGACACTTTCAGCGAACTTCTGAATACATGTGGAGCGAGGGCAGCCCATCCTTCCTCAAGTGCCGAAACCAAAGAAGGGAGTGATGTTGGGCGCTGGGGCCTGGAGCGATGACGACATTCTGACTCATCCCACAAGTGACGATTGGGTTCACGTCGGGACTGTGTGAGGGCCAGTCGATTTTAAGTACGATATTTTCCAGAAATCATTGCCTCACAGATGCTGCGTTACAATAGGATGCATTGTCAAAGCTTGTATAAACAACCATGGTTTCCGAATGGTTCCTCTACAATCCACAATACAGAATGCTGTAGAATGTGTCCATGTCCTTCGACATTTAGCGTTTCCTTCAGCACAATAGAGAGCTATACCTTAAATACACAACATCCCCACACCGTGGCGCCAACTCCTCTGTACTTCGTCGCGCAGGGTAGCCGCACGGTGTTGGGCGCCTTGCCACGATTTGCGCGGCTGCCCCCGTCGGAGGTTCGAGTCCACACTCGGGCATTGGCGTGTGTGTGTTGTCCTTAGCGTAAGTTAGTGTAAGTTAGAATACGTAGTGTGTAAGCCTAGGGACCGATGACCACAGCAGTTTGGTCCCACAAGAACTTACCACAAATTTCTAAATTTCTTCTGTACTTCACCGCTGGGTCTACACATGATGACAGGTATCGTCCCGAAGGTATTCACCAAATCTAAACCTGTCCATCGGATTGGCACAGGGAATAGCGTGAGTCATCACTCCACGTCACTCGTTTCGAGTCATTTACGGTCCACTGGCGTCGCTCTTGACAACAGCTCAGGCGTCGCTTAGCATTCACTACGGGAATGAGGAGCTACTCGACCACTGTAACTCATTCTTTTTAAATCTCTACGCACAGTGATTGTGCTACCTGTTCTAATGGTAGCACTTTGCAGCTCTCGAGTGATTCCTTTCGCCGATTTCGTGCGATTTTTACAACTATCCTTCGGAATATTCGGCGGTCCCTGGCCGTCAGTAGATGAGGTTTTGTTTTGGTTAATTGTGGTTGTTCATTTGGCTGTACACTTCATAATCACGTCACCATCAATCGACCTGGTCAGCTTTGGAATGGTCACAATGTCCCTCATAGATTTCTTACTCTGGTAACATCCACTTACAAATTCACTTTTGAAGTCATTTATCTTACCTTGACAGATCCATTTTGCTGTTACTGCTTCTCTGCTGTCAACGCCATGCTTTCCTTGTTCTGGCATACTGACGGATCCGCCTCTGGTGACATCTAGTGATTTTCTTCCTCACTACACAGGGTTATCACACAGTGAACAACGTGAGATCACTGCCACTGTTTAGTAACTCGTCAAACGCACACGATCTCTACGAAAACATGGTTTCTGTCAGCAGTTGCAAGTCAAGAAATTAAACTTTATGAACAGAGATATGCGTCCAATTCAGCATGGGAATATGAAGCTAAGGGAAAGGTCCGTATGTTAAAGGCCTCTATATCACGGTGATTTGCAGGGCCCACTTTTTTCGCCGTCGTTACACTCGAGACTTTCTGGATGCATGATGATAACGCCCTGCTTTTTCGTACGCCCGGCATTGCATTTCCTCGCTTTGGCTGGGCAGGTTATTGAAATTTAGACGCTGCCAGGAGTACCACGCCGACCTTTTCCTACACTGTTCGTCCTCTCGAGACAAGAGGGGTGGGGCGGGCAGGCGCAGAGAGAGAGAGAGAGAGAGAGAGAGAGAGAGAGCGGGAACACGCTAGGGTCAGAGGCTCACCTGATTTCGTTAGCCGTAGCAGAGGCGCGCGTTTTTCTCCTTCTCGATCCCTTCTGCTCCTTACGACTACTCTTGCCGCCTCTTCGCCTCCGCTGGGAGTAATTCGTGGGAGCCGCCGTTCATTCCACGACGTGTGCCTCTGCCACCAGCCTTATTCCCCTGCAGCTCTGTTGTCTGCCACCGGGCCCCCGTTCGGCACGTATCTCTACGCGTAGCAGCCTAAACAACGTTCAGATGACTGAAAGCCTGCAGCGCACAAATGCCGAGGAAATTCCGCAAAGATCTGATGCCTTATGCTATATACTTTTTATTTCCTTTATTTTATTGATGATGTGATGAGCTTGATTTGGTTGGACGGTTGTTTGGGGGAAGAGACCAAACAGCGAGGTCATCGGTCTCATCGGATTACGGAAGGATGGGGAAGGAAGTCGACCTTGCCCTTTCAAAGGAACCATCCCAGCATTTGCCTCGAGTAATTTTGGGAAATCACGGAAAACCTCAATCAGGATGGCCGGACGCGGGATTGAACCGTCGTCCTCCCGAATGCGAGTCCAGTGTGCTACCACTGCGCTACCTCGCTCGGTGATGAGCTTGAAGCCATAACAGCCACAACACTGGCATGGTAGGAGAATTAAAGTAGAAGAAGTTTATTACAGTCTCGGTGAAGGAAACGTCCCATATTGTGCCTGGAGTGATTTTTAAAAGCCTGAAAACCGCACGTTTGTACCTCTCTAGGTGTTACGTGAGTTATCTCGACGATTTTATAAGTTCTAAATATTTGTATAGGCTCTTATTTTCCAAGTTCATTCAAAATAACGTGGTTTTCACGCGTATGGTTGTATAGCGACATGTACAGCTAGTCATTGGTACACATCATATGGAAATTTTGAGCCTAAAATGGGTTATAGTATAAGGTGCAAACCATGGTTTTAGCTTCAATGAAAAAAATAGTAACCAAATAAATAATAACGCTGTCAACAATGGATCCGAATAGTCCTACAAGCCCTTTTTGACCTTCTTAAACCAAATGAGCCGTCATATTGGAAAGTACAGATGACGCTACTGTTATACCTAATATTGATACATTCAACACGACCACCATTGGATAAATTGTTCCTTGTTGTACTGGAAATGAGCACCATTTACAGCAGGCATTATGGAATAAGTAAATGTTCAACTTAAGTAAAACGGTAATTTCCTAGGTCGTCCAAAACATTACGCATAACCAAGCATTTCACTATTTTTTGCTATCACAGCGTGAGCATGCAGTTACTCAACAACGTCTGAGCCACATACATTCAATTTCAATCAACTTCTTGTGCGTTGATGACCGCGTCATGCGGTGAAAACTACCAACGTATCGGCCACATACGATAGCTATCGAATCGGTGCTACACATTCGAAGCAAAAAAAAAAAAAAAAAGCGATGCACCGCGAAGGAATTATTCGAATGGAACGGAAATCGGTGGATGTGATGTACGTTTCGGGACAAAGAAATAATAATAGTTTCAGAAAAGCTGAATGATTTACTCAAAAGAAAGAGCTCCATAAATTGAGCAAGTTAATAACGGGTGGGTTCATTTCTGGCCCTTATGCGAGCAGCTAATCGTCTTGACTGTGATTGACGGTTTCTGGATTCAAGTAGTGCCTTGGATCGTCAAAACCTCGACCTGGTTGGAGAGTCCTGTCCATAATTCTCCAAAGATTCTTAGTTTCGGAGACATACAGCGACCTTGCTGGTCAAGGTGGACCTCGGTAAGACCGAAGACAAGCAGAAGAAACACACACCGTGCATTATCTTGTTGAAATGTGAGATCTGTACGGTTTTCCATGAACGGCAGCAAAACGGGATGTGGAATATTATCGACGCACCGCTGTGCTGCAAGGGTGCCGCCGATGACAGCCATAGGTGTGCTGCTGTGAAGTGAAATGGCAACCCAGACCGTGACACGGCGGGCAGCACTCAAGTTGGTACCCCACTGGTGTCCAGGGCATACGCTATCATCAGTGCTCAGTTCGAAGCGGGACTCCTCTACTCCAGTCAGTGAGACTCCAGTCAGTGAGACTCCAGGCCCAAAACGTGTCTGGAGACGCCCCGGACAGCGGTGTGGGTACCAGGCCGACTGTCGCCCGCCATCGACCCGACAATCAAATGCGTCGGTCTGAGGTACCATTTCTTTTCATAGCAGGACCCCTTTGGATGTCGGCCGCGGCAGCTTTGCAGCACAGCGTTACGTCGACGATATTCTACAATCTGTTGCGTTACCTTTCATGGCAAGCCATCCGGGGGTTACAATGGAGCAAGATAACACCCACCCCCACACGGCGAATGTTTCTATTACTTGTCTCCGTGCTTGCTAAATCGTACCTTGACACGCAAGGCCGCCCGATCTCTCCCAGCTAAGGACGTTTGGATAATTAGGAGTAGGACCCTCCAACAATCCAGAGATTTTGACGATCTAACGTGACAATTGTACAGAATTTAGCACGAGGTCCCCTGGGAAGGCACCTCACAACTCCCTCAATCTGCGGCAAGCCGAATAACTGCTTGCATAAGGCTAGAGGTGGATCAACGCATTATTGACTTGCTCGATTCTTAGAAGCTCTTTTTCTTGAATAAATTATCTATATTTTCTGAAATTGTAATCTTTTGTTTATGTGTACATCTACAGCACGTCTACCAATTTTTGTCCCATCCAGATAACTCCTTCGTGATGACCTTTTTTTCAGAGTATTTTACAACCTGACCCTATCTACAACCCAGAAGAGCATACGGAAATTGACTCTGGCCGCAAAAGCCTCCAGACTTACGCATACTTATATACTGATTTTCGGAATTATTCAGAGGTGAATATATTATGAATCCTCCATCTGCAATCACTTTATCGCAGCTGTTCCTTTCAGTATTGTTTCCAGTGTTATTTTTTTCACATCAATGTGTACGTGAACATGTGCTCCGTTATTTTTTTTCTATTTATTGCTGTACAGCATCTTACGTTACAAATGTTAGTCGGTCACGTCGATGAGTTTACGTAATGTAACGCACAATTTTTTAAAATGACGTCATTTTCACTTTTAGCTATTATTGTTTTTATTGCTTTGTTCCAGTTTCGCCTCATGCACTATTGTCGCATTCTAGTATAGAAGATAGTTACAAATAACGACATTCTCGTAGAGCTATGTCCCTTGCGTTCGTAACAGCATTAAAGGCTGTTATTTTTTGCCTGTTTCCATACCCTAATATGACATAAAACCTTATCATTAATAATGACGCATAAGCCGAAGTTGTAATAGCGGAAGAAAACAGCTACAGTGTCTTTCATAGAGTTAATGGAGGCTGAGCTACAATGTTATAAGAACTTATAAGCATGCTTCCCCTTTATTTTTGAGATACATTGCCCAATACATGTTACTTTCTCACTGCGTAGCCTACCAAATCTTTCCCTAATCGTCTTCAATGGGAAAGTCATTTACTGCGGTAGCAGCACCAACATTTTCGAAAATCTTCCACCGAATGAGGTAGCGCAGTGGCTAGCACAGTGGACTCTCATTCGGGAGGACGACGGTTCAGTCCCACGTCCGGTCATCCTCATTAGGTTCAAATGTGTGTGAAATCTTATGGGACTTAACTGCTAACGTCATCAGTCCCTAAGCATACACATTCCTTAACCTACATTATCCTAAGGACAAATACACACACCCATGCCCGAGGGAGGACTCGAACCTCCGCCGGGGCCAGCCGCACAGTCCATGACTGCAGCGCCCTAGACCGCTCGGCTAATCCCGCGCGGCGTCCTGATTAGGTTTTCCGCGATTTCCCTAAACCGATTCAGACAAATTCCAGAATGGTTCCTACGACAGAGGGCACGGCCGATTTCCTTCCCCCTTCTTCCTTAATCCTAGTTTATGTTCCGTCTCTAATGACCTCGTTGTCGGCGCGACGTTAAAGCACTAATCTCTTCTTCCTCCTAAAAATTTCCCATGCTGCCGCATTTCAACCGACTTTACAATGGACATGTCTACCCTTGTGTATAGATCCTCAAGTAGTACTTGAACTAAATCAGTTTTGACTGTTGAAAGCTGTTTTGCTGTTGGATAGCATTGATATTTATATTCCTGTCAACATGTTTCGTCTGTTGAAGATATAGTTCTATCGAAGAACTGTAATAAAGAAGAAAATTAACCCATGAACTTGAGTCATTCTATTCAACGTTAAACTCAAAACGACTCGTACCATTCTCCAAAAGTGTATAAAATTTCTTTTGTATCTAGAAACTTTTCTTTGATTCAGAACGCTTTTCGTTAGACTTTTCCGTGATTGTCAATGATATCGAATGAAGGAACAAGTTTACGGTTACCAGCCACTATTAGTTCCATTATTTATTATTATTGCCGGCTTCAGTATTTCCGAAGTTTGATGGTATGTATGATGTAACACGATGGATAAACGAACCTGTGATCACTAGACATTTTCACTTTCACATTTATGTTTTCGTTCTTCCTCTCAAAGACCTTCAGAAATATATGAACCATATATTGGAATATTGTTTTATGTTTTGTCTGCTAGACAGATTTATAAGTAGCCTATGACAGCCATCGACAGCACTCCATCATATAATAAGCGACTTCGAAACACCCTTAAGGATTATCAGATTACTTAAAATGTGTATAGGCAGAACTCTGTAATGTATTAAGACGCCTGTAGAAGAAACTGGAAATTTTAAAAGGTACACTGGACTAAAACAAGGGAGCGCCGTTTCATCTAATTCACTTAACCTCGTCTTAGAGAAGACAGAGAGAATTCACTAATATTAACCCAAAAGGAATCCAACTGCAGTGCGATGAAAGTTATTATACTTGCTTACTGAGATGGTTTAGCATTAAAAATGCTTCCAAAATAGTGTTAATCAGAATGAGACAAAATTATTACAGAATCGTTGGGAAAACGAGATTACGTCGTAAGTAAG
The DNA here is from genome assembly GCF_021461385.2 of Schistocerca piceifrons. Lineage (NCBI taxonomy): Eukaryota > Metazoa > Arthropoda > Insecta > Orthoptera > Acrididae > Schistocerca > Schistocerca piceifrons. The sequence continues at coordinate 1,917,029 of NC_060144.1, read as the reverse complement.
GAAATCTGAAGTGGTGCACCTTTGGCTGTAGATGTACTCGCTTTCAGGACAGTTGACTACTTCAGGTACTGTGGGAGTCTTTTTAGTAACAACAATAGAATGGATACAGAGACAAATGCCCATCCACCAACAGCGAACAAAGTACTATTTCATTTTATCAAAATCTTAAGCAAAACATCACTTAGTACTAACTTCAAAATTCACATGTATCAATCGACTAATATACTGGTAATCTTATACACAAGTGAAGAATTAATATTTAGAAAGAAAGATTAATAAAAAGTATTAACATTGGACCTATATGTGATGAAAATAACATGGAATGGAGACTAATGAAAACACCATAACATCATCGAAGTGTTAAAGAAGAGAAGGTTGAACTGGGCTGGCTGGCCATATAGCAAGAATGACCGAGAATAGGCTGTGTAGAATAGATTTCTGCAGGACAATAGATGGAACGAGAGGAAGAGGGAGATCCAGAATGAAGTGTCTTGATAACATCTGGGGGGAGGGGAACGGAGGGCACTTGCCAAAAAAGAATGGTAGGGGCTCGCAGAGCAGGCGTACGGTCAATACGACCACTGCCAAGTCTGCGGAAGAATATGTAAAACGACAATGGCACAGGGTACCCTAGAGTTGTAGCACAACGCACGAATGTTATATTAATTCACGTAAACAATTGAGGTTTAAACATCAGAAACGCGTCGTGGAAATAAATAAATAGTGGCAGTGTTTCATTCGATAAAACCATATCTCATTTTCAGATATCCTCATTGTTAGCCATTCAACAACCTTGTGGTTCTTGAGCTCAGGAATCAACAAGATCGCCTTCAGTGAGATATCACGCAAAATATAATTGCCTCTCTCCTGCTATGATCTTCTGTGGTGAAGGTTGCTATATTGTCCTCTTCCTCTACTTTGATCTCTTCGAGGCAGCATTTGAAAGAAACTGATTCTTTGTCTCCCGTTGGACAGTTAACGCATGTTATATCAGTTCTTTATGGCAGTTATCCTACACACAACGTATCAATTTTTCGATATTTCTCGGAGAAATATTTGACAAGATCGACATTGTGTCAGATTTTGGATAGCCTGTGTATCTGTGTGACGTCAGATGTGCCGCTGATTTTAGACGCCAGCTTCTCACCTGTACCCCAGGGCTGCATACCCCATAGGGGCGCACGAGCTATAAAGAATTCCCAGGCGAAGTGCATAGAGTGCCGGAGCGCATTGGAATTAAATATGTTTATTTTATAATGTACACACGCTTGCTGTGTTTTCCGGTGGATGAAAAACACGAGTATGCCTGTCCGAAATCGGAAATATAAAATTTTGATTAACTCTCAAAAGAAGCTTACGCCTCTTTCTCTTCTTTTATTAGGCTAACGTTCTATCTGGCACAGTAGCAACTGAATCACAAGCGCTATTTCCAGAAACTGACTATTCCATGTCCCACTTTGACTAACAGATATGTGTGACAACTCTTTATGATGTTTGTGCGCTTTATCCAGACCTTTTTCTCATCCGTGACTAACGTTTCAGAGCTTAACTGACACTTTCTCCGTATGAAAGGCTCTGGGAAATTTTCATGTTAATAATTTTCAGAAGTGAGGCTGGGTGAGCGTTGGTGGGTATCTTACTCACTCTCCTAACTCAAACTTCACAGCATAGGGGATTCCTGGAAAATACTGTCAACATTTTCCCTCGGCGGACTCTGCTGTTAGGAATATTAGTCGAATTGTGACCACCCACTTTTTATACGACAGTATTTAAGGCACGATGCGTTATCAGCTTTTAGCCATCTGTACTTGTAATACATTACACCTCCAGAAGTACGAATATAGCGTTTTTATCGACAGTATTTTGAAAGCTGCATCTCCCTTTTATTCCCTAGCATAAGCTCCTCGTTTTCGTGGACACGTGGCTGAATGATACGCTGCATCTGTCCATCAGTTAAGTCAGAAAAGTTTGGTCTGTGCATATAAATGTGAAAAAAAGGAACTGAGCTGCGTATATAAATGGAAAAAAGGGAAAAAGAGAAACAAGTTACAGATTAAAATTCAGCTGCAGCGTCCAAATTGCAGTCGATAAAAATATTGCCTTGACTAAAATATAAAATTACTACGCCAACTGAAGGTAGATGAAACGCGTCTTGGCACAAATAAATATATACAAAAAGTAACTAGATGCTGTATTTCTTCAAATAATAAATCCACAAGACTCAGCCACTATTAACATGGATATAATAACGAGATCATATACTTGAATGGACAAGAATAAGAAATAACATTGACTGTACTCAGGGTGAAAAAGTGTTTTACGAATTGCATTCAGTACTACACACAAACACACACACACACACACACACACACACACACACACACACACACAGTGAATACATCTGACTTCTTTTCGTACTAAGTGGATAATATAAGAAAATAAGAATATGGGATCTTCCAGAACCTAGAGAATTATATTCAGTGCATAACAAGAGAGTTCCTGGTTGGACACGAAGAGGTGCAAGCGCTATGAATACCCAACCAGCATCAATGAATGCATCGTAGCGGCAGCTCACTGCGTAAGCTGCGTAGTCTCATCACAAAGTGGGCACGATCACATTACCGCAACACGACCTAGCTACTAACACACTGAATTAATACAAAGTTGGTGCTACAGTGATGTAGAATTGCAGTGGAATGGTCTCGGTGAGTGTCTCTCTGCAATTTTGTGGGCTCAAAGACAGCACAAAACTGCGAGAGAATGTAGCTCCTATAGCCAATTTTACTGGGAAGAGAGGGGTCGGTTGTAGCGAAACCTGTTGGCTGGGTAACCTGTTAAGGTGCCATAGAAAGAACATGCGAGAGAAGTGTCTCTTTTCACGGCAGCGTGTATGCAGGCCAAATTTGAACGCAATGGTTCTGAATCTTACTGATCTACACCATATTATGAGTTCCTTAATTTAGCTGTTTAGAAAATATTAAAAATTATCCACCCCTACCATTTGATGGTCCTTTACGTAGACAACACACCTGTGGGTCCATTTGGCTAAGGAAAACTGATATTAATGTATAAATTTGGTGCTTAAGTTTATCAGCTTCTCAGTTAACAGTAGGCTCATGCCCATTCCCCAGCCTGTTGAATTTCGAAGTACAGGAATTTGTTCATATAATCAAACGACAACTATACGTTCTCCAGGATATTACAAGTTTTTTGTCATTTATGAAAATTCGTTCTCGTCGCCTGATACGCCTCGAAACTAATCGACTCATTTACATGAGAAATGACAATTTCAGAGTGCTGAACCCACTGTAAAAATTATGGTCGGTGACCATGTATACGTCCGTGCTTAGTTTCATTTTAATGGAAATTAAGTATACTGTATTAAGTAATTAAACTTTCTTTCTTTGTATGAGATTGGACTGCATGGCTGCTTCTGGTTCTCCAAGTTTATGTAAAACATTGCAGAAAAGTCTCAGGTTTACAATGAACCGTTCATTGCGCCACAAGTATGAGAATTCTTAAACAGAGAAGTATGATGCCTTGGTTTGTTTCGAATGAGAGCTACTATAATCTGAAATTTTACTGGTAATGGGCTAGAACGTTTACGTCACCAATACCCCAGTGAAAGCCTGGCACTGTCGGCTCCCATTGCGTTTCCTCTTCTGCTGCGCCAGCACTTTGCCTACCAGCTCCGAAGCAGGAAACTACTCTAGATTTTTTTTTAGAAACAACTGAACAAGGTGCCTAATTAAAGTTAACAGATTTTTGACATAGTTAGAGACACTACGATACCATACGTGAAATTTACAGGAGACAGAGACTTTGTACTTGATACGAGTTGAATATTGACAAAATGGTTAAAAACGCCGCTTTATAGATCTTACTCGTATCAAAGCAAATGAAATAAACAAGTTTGGGAAGATCTTTTGCCCAGCGAGGTATATTCGTAACCAAGGGTAAAAAGCGTTTCACTGAGATCAGCAATTTTCGTGATGTTTCTCCCGTACAGAAATGTTCACGTCTTTTAAAACAATAAACATAACTCTGGCCATAATTAAAATTAAGAACAGCTTTACATATCCTTGCAGATACCATGGAGGTATATACCATACGTGAATTTCAGAATTTTGACGTTTGTTTTGTAGGAAAAAAGAGACTTCGAAGCTACAGTCCAAGGTCATAGAAAGGAAAGTGCAGAAAGAGCAAATCTTTTTCATTTGACATTTCTGTTTCGCTCAGACTGCATAACGCCAGAAAAATAGATCCTCAGTTTCATTGTTCGACTTTCTTTTGCTCCGGCCGTCGCCCGAACATTTGGCCATAGTCAGATTTGCGCGGCACCGTTTAATTATCGGAATTAACGCAGGAAGCCCCGTTGCGCTCGTGCGGCGGCCAGCGACCTACAGTGTTGGCCTATATAGTGTCACGAGTCGATAAATTGAGCCACCTGCCGGGAGGCGGTGATGGTGGTGGTTGGTGGTGGCAGCGGCGGTGGCGGCGCCGGCGGCGGCGGCGGCCAAGCGGGCACAGCCGAGCGTCCACCGGCAGACGCGAGCACGACCCCCAGCGCCGCGCCGGGCTCGTGGGCGTCGCGGTCGATCAATAAGCGTCGGGGGCGGTGCGGCCGCGCGATCGGTGCCGCTCGGGCGCACTCGGTACTGCTCGGCCCGCTCCGCTAGCGCTCGGACGCGCTCGGTCCGACCCGACGGCCCGGCGGCGCGCGCTTTCCCCGGGCACGCCAGTGAGGTGCCAGCCCTCGGCGAGAGCGCAGCGTGCAGGTGCGCGCAGGCCAGGGCCGCGAGTCGCTAGCTGGGCGCCCGCCCGCCCGCCCGCGACGCGACGCGAACCGACGCCGGCGGCTAAGCCTGTAGCCGGTCCTGCGCAAACTCGGCCCACTGAACTGTAATGTCAGATACACTTTCTCTCTCTCTCTGTTCCCGTGCCGTAGAGCGGCCCCAGTCACGCATTTTGTTTCGTACTCTCCCCCTTTCCCTCTTCTTGCGTGTTAACTGACTGCGGTGTTACATATTCGACGTTGTTGCAGCCTTTTTTTGGATATTCTCGCTGGCTCTATCGAAACGGGCCATTTCGCTTACCTCGAGTACTTCGGGCGGAATGACAAAGAATGATATTATTTTTGTGTGATTTATTCATCAGTCAATTAAAAGGTTAGTTGCTTTCTGTCGCTATTTGCATGCATCTCAGCTAGAATTGCGCTGCTTCTAAAATTAATTTTCTCCTGAATGTCTTCTTAAACTCTTCACTTCAAGTTTATGTGTCTCCGTATTAGCAGCTTTAGACTTCACGTATACTTCATTTATTCATGTACTGCACTATTATTTTCCAATTCTCTTCATGCATACCCAAGCTATTATTATCTGTTGTTTGATGTTTTTGTAAAGAAGACAATTATTACGAGCAAAATAGGTTAATACTTCAAACTTCAAAAAATTGTACACTCAAATGTGCAGCTACTGTAATATTCCTCTGATCAGTCGTTCATCACATTCGAGCGGCTTAAATGGTATTTCGGTATCTAGAAGAAATCTGGTGTAACAGCCCCCTTTCAAGAACAAGCCATTACTCGTCACATTTTTCTACGGTAATAACAGACCTCCAAAGCCTGCATTTGATTACCAAGTTCTAATCTTGACAGGCTCTTCGGACCTCACACGAGAGCTCCACCTTCTGTGCTTTGTGCTTTTAGAAGATTAACATGAACATACCGATTATTTTTTCGCATACTTACTCTAGCATCGCGCGATTATATATGTATACCATTAGTGATGAGTATACAATTTACATTTCTTTATATTCCAATTTTACACATTTGCTTTTCTCCATCTGCCTTGTTTTCATTTGCCAGCTGTTCGTATATATGGGATAAAGTAATACAATTTTACACATTTGTTTTCGTTATTTCTGTAGAGCACTTTTCCTATTTTACCTAATATTTTGTTGTAGTATAGATTAGTGTTATTTACAACGTTACCCCTAGACCTGTATTTTGCTAATACTGTACAACAAAAATTCGTAGGAAAGTAATTCAGTTTAGAGCCATTCACATCCTTCAGAGAAATAAACAACATAGTGCAATATTTCTGTCTTTCTTTTAGAAGATTTACATTTTGTTGGTTTTGATCTAATAATTCGTGCACTTGTCACGTAGTGTTTATATATGTCGAATCAATAAATGCGAATGTGTGCCTATAATCACATTACAACTACCAAATGTATTCCATTAGCCAGAGTAGCAGAAAAAGAATAAATTTGGAGCCTGACGAATGTATTTCACCAATCGAGAAATATTTTCTCCGCTGCTCATTGAACGTCCTGATACACGAATCGAAACCGGTTATACAGATCCCTGTTTCTAAATGACTCTGTCAGATTATCGCATTTCAGAACTGAATAAAGGGAGAAATTAGAAATATCACATTTTGCCATGCTTGTTGCTTTATATTTTACATAAATTCTCACCTGTTATCAAATCAGTCAGCGCCTTTTCGCGTACCCTTCCACATCGCATCTACCGTCACTTTCTCTGTGTTAAGTTGTTCCATTATCTCTCATTATTGTGAGGCATGGGACCCATCCAAAAGAGCGTAGGAAGATTTCGTTGAATACCTAATAGGAGTATTCCGCTTGTTACTGCAAATCGCTGACATTGTTTTATTCTGAAGAACAGCCGTCAGGTGATAAACGAAAACACATTTTGGGTAAGAGAAGGAACTCAGTCAAAATGGTTGTACCCATTAACTCACTGTTGTGAAATGGAAAGTTAATAACTACGGTATTACTACGAAATATCGTGCGAACCTTGCACCGTTGCCGCTGCTCGCATGTTATGGAAACAGATTTTCAAACTAAAAATGTGAATGTAGAATGTTTAAGATTACATTCCGTCCCGTGCAATTTCTCGCACTGCGCTGTGTTGTCCCTGATCAATATCAATAATTAATGACTGAGGTAAAACTCTACGCAAAGACTGTACTATATTGAAGAATACAAATCAGCCAATCAAGACAGATAGAGCGTAATAGGTAAAATAAAAGTTCGAAAAGTGCAGTGTTGATGTAGGTCAGAACACCTAACATCTCCCATGACAGGACATGCACATGGAACGGATCCCAATGCGTTATATCTCGTTACGCAATGTTATATTTCATACAATAGCGGTTTATCGTATGATTCTTATAAAGATATTTGTGATAAATCAAACAAATCAGTCTTTCGCTAAATCTGGAATCTGTGCGATAGGGGTGATCCCCAAATCCAAGCTCTTACATATATACCGTTGTTAGACAGTCTAGAACGTTTTCCCCCTTCATAGCATTAAATCAACATCTCCAAAAGTACTGGCTGTGGTTTGGAAAGAAATTCACTTCACATATTAAGTTCACAATATAATAACCAAATCGACCTGGGTATACCGCTACCGTGTTCTTCGCTTTGTAACTATTACGTTAGTTGATTTTTAGCTTTGCGTATAATTTGTGATTTACCTATTACATTATTTTGACAACTTTCTTGGTTGTCTTCTTCAGATGTCCAGTGCAGAATGTTGCCCGCTGTCTGCATTCCCACCAAACATTGACAAGACCAGAATGCACATCGCCCTAGTCATTGCTGTCTAAGATTAAACAAGTGTTCAAGAAGTTTAAGTACATCCAAAAGGCAATGCCAACCCATGGAAAATGGTATAAGACAGGAAAATGTCTTAAGACCACACTATTCCCCAAAAACGGTCTTAACAAGCACTTAAAGAAAATGTTATGAAATAGGAAAGTGTCGTAGGACCATACCCTTCACCAAAAATAGTCTTAATGACACTTAACCATGAGCAGAGAGAAGCAGGCAGAGCATTGTTATGTTTACTGCCGTGGTTTAAGAAAATTGAGAGCTGAATCGTGCGCTAAATTTTAACTGAAGCGATCACTCTAATCTCTAATGCCAATATTAATACACTGCCCCCGAGAGTCGTTGTAGACATCGCGTATTTCATTTAATCCCAACACGTCAGACATTCGACGTCAGCTGATTTAACTGTAATACATATTTTTAAAAAACCGTCACGTGTAAGTATATCTCCAGATTGTTTTATAGGCTACGAGTTTCACCGATACAATACGCCATCATCAGGTCCTATTATTCTAGACAGTGGCTGAATTTTTCAATGAGAAAATGTATGTACGTTAGATACGAAAAATAACCGACCTTAGTACCAACTTATGTACGAACGACGCACGATTTCAGCACAGCTTTTGACGTGTGCTATAGTCGCGCGTACATACGGTGTTACGAAGAACCGTTATTTTTATATGCAACGTACATACACGTTTTCACTGGAAAATACAGCAACTATCTAGAATTGGCTGTTTTTGTATTTATTACGTACATACCAACTGATGTCCAGTCATCCAACATAGCATAAATGGATAGATCTAAGTTGGGCTTACTTAATTGGTTGCTTGAGTTGGCTGTAACGAATGTCACGTGTAAGTATATCTCCAGATTGTTTTATAGGCTACGAGTTTCACCGATACAATACGCCATCATCAGGTCCTATTATTCTAGACAGTGGCTGAATTTTTCAATGAGAAAATGTATGTACGTTAGATACGAAAAATAACCGACCTTAGTACCAACTTATGTACGAACGACGCACGATTTCAGCACAGCTTTTGACGTGTGCTATAGTCGCGCGTACATACGGTGTTACGAAGAACCGTTATTTTTATATGCAACGTACATACACGTTTTCACTGGAAAATACAGCAACTATCTAGAATTGGCTGTTTTTGTATTTATTACGTACATACCAACTGATGTCCAGTCATCCAACATAGCATAAATGGATAGATCTAAGTTGGGCTTACTTAATTGGTTGCTTGAGTTGGCTGTAACGAATGTATCTTTGACAGCTTTTTTTTTTTTTTTTCAACAGGCTGTGAGCACGTGTGGTCCATTTTTGCACTGATTTGATAATCATACAACTATATCTCATATTACTACTATTGTTTACAGCCTGTATTCACAAAATTTTCATCCGACGATCACATTCCTTCCCACATACATACTGCCACACTTTAATCGAACAGTTCTTAATATTCTATTCCTTATATTCAGATCATCATAGAGCGTTTCTCTTTTAGACTTGACTGACATTTGTCCCCAATTTCGACAGTAGTTTGAAGACCGTGACATCGACTACAGACAGAGGACTTGGAATGCTGTCGAATCTGGAAGCTCCTGCATCCCAACCTCAACAATATATCTTTTGCTTGTTTCCGTCACTGGCAGACGAGCACAGTGAGACATCGTTTGACAACGCCGAGAAACAATAGCTCCTGCGGCATATGTGGTGACCAGTTCACAGCTCGGTTGGTCCCGAACAACGAGCGTAGCAATGTGCGCTCTGCACCTGAAGAAGACAACTAGGGGAGACTTCGAAATACCGTAACACATAAAATGAAGACGGCACTGCACACACAGAATGTTGAAAATGATCAAATTTTCCGATAAATCTCGAAAAATTAAGGTATGAGTATTGCTTCAAAAAGTCTTTACTTCCTGGTATTGCAGTTTCTCATCAAGTGGTTGCATGTATAAGTAGAGCTGATGAGGAGAAGATGGGTAGAAATACTTTAAATTGAAATTGGTTTCTAATATATACAAAAAACTTTCCTGCTTCCACCGTTTTTCTTCGCTGCTGAAGTGATGTCTGTGGAAGTTCTTGAACCTTCAAAGATACGTGGTAGTTAGAAGGGAGTAGACTTACTGTTTTATATTGTGCGTAATCAAATTCAAATTTCAGCGCTATTTCTATTTTTCTGCGCTCGATACCACGGTTACCAGGCAAGACAGACGGCAATTTTCTTCTTCCGTTCGCAACTAGAGAAAATGACTAGGCAGCAGAGATACTCTTTTCTGAAGCAAACGCCTAACCGATTAAACAAGATTAAAAAATAATAAAGAAAATGTTGCACTGAACTCATTAAAGCAAACGGATTTCTTTATCTCATATATTATAGATTTTGAAAGATTAAATTGCAACTCGAATAAAGAAGTTAGATCGTTTATCGTGCGACACCATTGAAACGCCCTGCTGTTCACGCAGGAAAGGACAGGTACTTGGAATTGTGGAAAGGGGCCAAAATGAGCGGCTGTCAGTTACACTCGAACACACATAACTTTATTTATTTGACCAAACATTACAGTACAAATTCTTGAACTTCGTTATCGGCTGAATACGCCTTTAGGGAACAACCACTTTAATTTTTTTTAAAAAAAGAAACTAAAAGCCATTAACTCAAATTCAGACCCCAAAAAGAATATTTAGAAGACAGAAGGCCTCACGTTAAGTAAGTTTTATAATTTGGCTGAAGGCCCAAAAGTCTAACACTTGAAAAGCAACAACCTTAATTTGAAAACGGCAGAAAATTCCGCTGGTGCACTTCAATTGCAAATAACCAAATACAGACTCCACCGGACGGTGGCTAAATCTTCGCCAACTCGAACACACACGTTGTTGCTTGTGAGAATGTATCAACAGTCAACAAGGAGAACCAAACAGCACAATTTGAACAGTCTTGACTTGCTGGTGAATTAAAACCAAACTCAACTTTCGTGCCCAGGGTCGGACTTCATAGCAACGGGAGCAGCCCCACACACTCCGACACTGCGTACAGGCCGCCAGCGGGCCCGGACAAACTACGCCCCGCGGAGATTTCCTCGCTATTCCACGCCAACCGACCGACTCCATACATCAGCACTAAAATAACTGAGCAGTCAACATCACAAGCTACACACAGTTTCACGAACACTTTCACCAAGGATTAGACAATACTAACGGCAGCGACTGTGCAATAACAAAGACGAATCACGAGTCGGCACACGCTGGCAACCCATAAGCGATCGCCGAGCATCATACACGTCGTCCGACAAGACGACCGACCGACGACTAACTAAGGTGGTCCGCACGCAAGTGATATGTATCGGCAACTGTCGGCTGAGTCATGGCTGTCCGGACCTTACTGCAGGCGCCCCGACTGAACTTCTGCCAGGTCGGAACTGCACTGCCAGCGCCTCCCAACTCTTTGGAAGATTCGAACTGCCTCCCAACACACGACAACCGGGAAGTAATAGTAGCCAGCAAAGATAACACACCAGGGCTTGTATCGATAAGCGCCGCCGCTGCTGCTCACGGGCCGCAAGGCGGCAACTCAGTGACACCAGTAATTGAGATTAACATAACGAGGTGGTAGTACAGGATGTCAAATGAGATATGGCACGAAACGATCCACGCCCTGCTCAACCATGTTAAAAATTATGCTTGCGTTCGCAGTTTTGATGTTCATGTCCAGAACACCGCGCCAAAGTGTTCAAAAATGGTTCGAATGGCTCTGAGCACTATGGGACTTAACTTCCGAGGTCATCAGTCCCCTAGAACTTAGAACTACTTAAACCTAACTAACCTAAGGACATCACACACATCCATGACCGAGGCAAGATTCGAATCTGCGACCTAGCGGTCGCGCGGTTCCAGACTGTAGTGCCTAGATCCGCTCGGCCACAACGGCCGGCCAGACGTAGACAACGTCATAGCTAAACTGTACCCTAGAACACAATATACCAAAATTAAAAGTGGCAGAAGAATTGGGAGCATCAAGAGACTAGCGTCAAGTAGGAAGAGAGTATGAGCAAGCACATACACCCCCTGGATGATAAAAACAATAAGATAGATTGGGGTAAATCAGTAATACACGAAGGGCGATGCATGTTCTAGACTCGAAGTGTGTGTTGATAAGGCCTGTCGCGGTCAGTCACGTAAGTTACGATCGCACAACAGCTGATTTGTATAATCAACGATGTAATCATGCCGCGCCGGATTAGCCGACGGTCTAAGGCGCTGCAGTCATGGACTGTGCGGCTGGTACCGGCGGAGGTTCGAGTCCTCCCTCGGGCATGGGTGTGTGTGTTTGTCCTTAGGATAATTTAGGTTAAGTAGTGTGTAAGCTTAGGGGCTGATAACCTTAGCAGTTAAGTCCCATATGATATCACACACATTTGAACATTCATTTTGATGTAATCATGTTTCAGTTCTCATCGCTGGAGCAATATAAACATCAGCTTCATCATACTAGTTGAAAGAGTGTGTTGAAACTGAGTTTGCGGAGAAAAACTGTTCGTTTGCAAGGGCAGATACAAATATGTAAAAGACAATTGAACACTGAGTTTTCATATCCTACTTTTGCCGAATCAGTGTTTCTCTGGTTGGTATCTACAGTGTGCGCAAAATAATACTGGCCGTGAAAATATTTCATGCACCTTAAGATAGGCACCCCAATTTATGTCATATATCCCAGATGTTGATGATGTAAATTCTGTCGAGTTTCTTAGGTTTATGAAATATTATTCGGAACACTTTTGTTTACCTACACTGTATGTACTGAAGGACCCAGTACAGTCTCCATATCAGCATTTGTAAATCTATCCTGTTACTAGCGCCATTTTACAAGTCTCATGAACATTATTGCTGGTCATGTCTATATTATTCTGATACATTCTGTATTGGTCATTCACGAATCTGAGCCGCATCACTTCATATATCATTCTTCTCCCTTTCCACATTATCCTAGATAATGTATCTCGTATGACCCGATGCTTATTCGTTCTGCGATCGATGTCATAATCAACGTAGGGAAATTAGTCACAGCCGCGTGAGACTCTTACTCAGTGGGTCTATAATCCAAGAACGACCTGAAAGTATTGGAAAATGAAACTATCAGTTTTCAAGATAACATAGACCTCCGTGTACGGTACACATCAGTCGGTCACCTCAACCAAGGTTTCACTTTCATATTCGTTGGTTTCGCAAACTCAGGACCAAACTGTTACTTGTCAGCGTAACCTAGACCTCGATCTAAGCTACAGACAAGCCTGTCACCACAACGTAGATACCACCTTTGAGACAAGCTCATTAAGATTAAATTATAGTACTTCAAAAGAAAAAAGCCTTTTGAATTACTGTAATTTATATATGGCTGCTGCGAAAACGGCCAGCACAAGAAACTTATGATTTAAGAATACTTCAACACAGGTAGCGCTAAAGTGTTATATGTATCGATAGAAAAAACATCTGTACGCGACAAAAGCATATAGTAAAGGAAGTTCATCCACACAATGAGAGTAATTCCTATCACTTTGTCACCACAACAATGATGTGTATTACAGACGAAATCGTCGACAGGATTTCAACCTAAGAGGTTGCTTATACACCGATGAGTCAAAACATTACGACCACTGCCCACAGTAACACTGAATGCCACCTGGTACCATTGCGAAGACATGATGTGGTAATGAAAGTATACAGGATGTCTTTCCTATTCCTAAGGGCTGTCTTTAATGCGGCGCCCAATTTCGATGAAAAACGTCGGTTCATTTCCAGGTAGAAAGAAAAAGATTTTCTAAAGTGGAATTTTATGTGCGCATTGGACAGAGCGGTCTCGCATTAGTCTAGTGTGGTACTCGAGTTACCGATCTGTTATTAAGGGAACAGTAAAACACGAGGAATGACCAGTTCTCCACCGGCGACGTCTCCGTCTCCGACCCTGGCCTGCACTGACTGCTGCAGCCGTACAGAAGTGCGCTGCTTTGCCGCTGCTGGAGTACCAGTTGTTCTTCGTGTTTTACTGTTCCAGTTAATACATAATGGTAAAACGAATATCGCTCTAGATTAATCTGGTAGTGCCCTATCGAATGTGCATATGAAATTCCAATTTAAAAATAACTGTTTGAAACGGGAAACGAACCGACGCATTCCGTCGACAGTGGGCGTCATATGAAAGACATGGTGTGTACGATTTGTTGGGGCTGACACCAGCTACACGTTGCAGAATTTAAATACCAAATATCTGCCGGACCACCAGAGAAAATGTGCCTGACGACTCTTGAGAGAAACCTCTTGTGTAAGCGAAGCAGGAACGAATGCGAAATCATTCTATCGGTGATAGGAGGGAGAAATGGTGTAATCCTCTGACATAAGTGACTTTGACAAAGGGCAGATTTTTATATCTCGACTCCAGGAAACGAGCATTTCGGAATCTGATTAACTGTTCGTCTGATACTGCCGTGAGCATCTATGGAAAGTGGTCGGATGGCGGAACCACGAGAGGGCGACAATTTGTTGAATACCCATCACTCTTCACAGCAGGCGGTAGTGGGAAACACGCTCGCTCTGTGAAGCAGGATAGGTGGCGATCCGAGTACACCGTTGGTGCAGGCACAACGTTGTCGAAGAGCGGGTTCCGCAGCAGCCCACCCCTACGTGTTCCCGTGTTGACACAACAATGTCGGATCAGCAAGGATGGACCTTGGATCCACGGAAAAGTATCACGTTGTCGGCTGAGTCGCGATTCTTGTTACAAAAGGTCTGTAACTGTACCCGGATATGCCGTGACCAGGCGAGCTGCTGCTCGAAACATGCACAGCGCTACGGATGCAGTTTGTGGAGACTGTTATGCTGTTGGGACTTTCTCCTGGTCTTCCGTGGAACACGTGGTAGTAATGGAAGGCACCGTGACAGCTGCAGACAACGTCAGTATTATTGTAAGCCACTTGCATCATTTCATGCCTGGTGGCAGCTTCCGTCAAGATAACTTTCCACGTCACAAGGGCAGAGCATGCTACAGTGGTTTGAGAAGCACGATAGTGAACCCACGCTGATGTCTTTGGCACTAAATACTATACTGTCTCCAGCTTGACAAGGAAACGCATTGGCAACACTGCTCCATACTTCGAACAAGTGCACCGTGTGGGTGGTCCAGTGTACAGTTTAACCAGAAAACTGATGTAGATGATTAGGATGTGCCTGAAATGACTGTGGCTTCTGGAGTTTAAACTGCGAGCGATAGTTAGCAAGTCGACTGCAGGTGCCGTGTGTAACCCACGGTACGGAGGCTCCGCGCGGCAGGCTACTGCTGTGCAGGTTGCCCATTCAGCAGGCGTTACACAGTCAGGCGGCGCATGGCTAAAGCCATAAATTCCGTGTGGCCTAGTGAAGGCGACACCTTCGATCCACTGTTTTACATCGCCTGTTACGTGGGTGTAAATGTAGTATCGCTGGGTATTTATGTACGCTGTACAGTCCGACAGGAGGTTCAATTGGTGGAACTATTTACGGAGCCGATATGCAGCCCTCTAGTTACGAACAGCACCAGCTGACACAACACGCAACCTGGCTGCGACGGCCGCCGCTCATCCACCAGTTCACCACTTCGGGATTGTAATTGTCTACCAACGGAATTAGGACTTTGATTCAGAATCATACTGGACAAACATTATACCTGACGTCAGATCGCTTCCAAATAGGAGTTGAGTATTCTATAAAGCGTAGTAAAATGAAAACGAGACACTTAGGAAACAGTAAGTAAGATATTTACTATCTCAAAACTAATCACTATAACTGTTAACATATTTATCCCACTGTGAGACAAACTGGTCATTCCCTTCATGCAAAAATGATGTGGTTGTCCATGGAACCATGATTGTAGCCACGTATGCATCTCTTCGTCTCAGGCAAATAAATAGTCACCCATATCTTTCTTCACGATATCAGAAATATTGAAATCGCACAGGGAGAGGTCGGGATTGTGGGCCCGCCCAAATGTTGCTAAGCTTATTTCTACTACGCAGTAGAAGTTTCGCTGTGGAAGCCCTTAGACATCCTCCGCACAGTCACGGTCTCTCCCCGTGTGACTTCCATATTTTTGGAGCCCTGTGACTTCCATATTTTTTTGTAGCCCTGAAGCAAAAAGAGGTGTACGCCCCAGTACAGTCATGATTCCACAGGCAACCGCAAGCATTTTTCCATGAAGGCAATGACCGACTTGTCTCACATTGGGATAAATGTGTTAATAGTTATAGCAATTAGTTTTGAACTAATAAAAAGTTTACTTAATTGCTAACATTTGATTTATGGGCATTAGTCCGTGGTCTAAGGGATAATTCTCCGTCTAACGTTTCGTCTTCCTCTGCTGGAGATATAATAAGAGGCTTCAACTACTCAGAACGCTTTCAGACTTGTTACAGCCTCTGATGATGTCTCCAGCAGTGGAACATTAACCGTTAGGCAGACAATTATGCCTTACAATAGGGCCTTACGTCCATATACAAAATATTAGTAATAACGGAAATGTCACCAGTGAAAGCCCACGTTCTACGAGTTTACTTGCTTTTCTCCATCTGCCTTGTTTTCATTTGCCAGCTGTTCGTATATATGGGATAAAGTAATACAATAAGGTGACGGAAGTTATGGGATGGCGATATGCACGTACAGGTGGCGCTAGTGTATAAAAGAGCAGTGTACCGGCGGAGCTGTCATTTGTAATCAGGTGATTCATGTGAAAAGGTTTCCGACATGATTGTGGCCACACGACGGGAATTCAAATGGTTCAAATGGCTCTAAGCACTATGGGACTTAACATCTGAGGTCATCCGTCCCCTAGGCTTAGAACCACTTAAATCTAACTAACCTAAGGACGTCACACACGTCCATGCCCGAGGCGGGATTCGAACCTGCGACCGCAGCAGCAGCGCGTTTCCGGACTGAAGCGCCTAGGACCGCTCGGCCACAGCGGCCGGCTCGACAAGAGTGAACAGACTTTGAACGCAGATGTTAGTTGGAGCTAGATGCGTCGGAAGTCGTTAGCGAAGTCAATAACCCGAGATCCAGTGTCAAAAGTGCGCCGAGAGTACCGTCTTTCAGGCATTACCTCTCAGCACGGACAACACAGTGGCTGACGGCGTTCACTTAACAAACGAGAACAGCGGCGTTTGCGTATGGATGCCTGTGCCAACACTCTGTGAAACCGATGTGGGACGTACGACGAACAGCGTGGTGTAATGTGGCGTTAATGTGCTACGTCAGCAGAGGGGCGACGCGAGGGCCTTTGCTAGAGCACGACATCACCTGCAGTACCTGCCCTGGGCTCGTGACCATATCGGTTGGACCCGGAACGACTGGAAAAGCGCAGGCTGGTCAGATGAGTCCAGATTTGAGTTGGTAATAGCTGATAGTAGGGTTCCAGTATGACGCTGGCCTCACGAAACCGTGGACCCTAGTTGTCAAGAAGGCACAGTGCAACCTGATGTTGTCTCCATAATAGTCTGAATTCTGTTTACATGGAATTAAATAGGTCCTCTGGTGTAACTAAACCGATCATTGATAAGGAATTGTTATGTTTGGCTATTTGCAGAACATTTGCAGCCATTCATGTATTGCATATTCCCAGACAACGAAGCGCTGTGATAGCAGGCCAAAATTGTTCGAAATTCGTTTGAAGGACATTCTGGACAAGTCGAGCGATTTTTTGGCCACACAGATGGCCCGACATGAATCCCATAGAATATTTATGGGATGTAATCTAGAGATCAGTTCGTGTACGCAATCCTGCACCGGTAAGGCTTTCGCAAGTGTGGATGGGTGCTCAAGCAGAATGGGTCAGTACTTCTGCAAGGGACTTCCAACGTCTTCTTGAGTCCATGCGACGTCGAGTTGCTGCATTACGCAGGGCAGAAGGAGGTCAGACAGGGTATTAGACGGTATTCCACAAGTTTTGTCACCTCAGTTGAACCCGCAGTATATACTTTGAACTTTGGACGGTCGCTGAGTAGTTGTATTAGCCGTAGCCATATTGGTAGGACTGATATAAATCACTTTTACGCATGTTAAGTGTTGTAATACGCTAAGGCCTAGCAAACCCAGTTATTAAATTACACCGTAGAGCAGAGCACAATAGAGAAATACCGAGAAGGCAGGTAACTCAGAGCGTGTGCGTGCACTGGCGCGCGTAAACAGGCAGCCGGATCCAGCAGTAGGAACAGCACGAGCAGTGGCAGTCAGCAGAGGGCGGCCCATTGTCCACGCCATTAGAGCGGGCCCGCCGGCCGCTTCAATGGCCATTGTGGCGCCCTCGCAGCCGCCGGCATCTCCACCTCGCGCCGACAGGACCGCTCCGCTGCCTCTGGCGGCAATGCTGGCTAGTACGCTATCAGACGGCATCCGACAACTGACAACTTCCTGCCGTTCCTCTGTCTCTGGCTTCCCCTTTCCCCCTTCCCGTAACTCTCCTCTCCCGTCCTGTAAGTACTCTGCCGACTATTAAAATTGCAACATGTGGAAGGATAGCAAGTAACGAAATTACACTGTTGTGCAAAACGGTGTAATGATAAGAACATAACCAAAATTTTAAGTAATTTCGAGGTATAAAGAGTTGTTGCCACCTCTGGCAGCAGAAATGTTTATAACCCGCTTGGGCCTCAAGTTCACATGCGCTTGCATAAGAAATAACAGGTACGTCATTCCATACAGCTTCAGCTTTATGACGGAGTTCATCAGGTTGGCAAGTGATGGTGTGCCAGTGTCTCTGCAAGCCATAAAAAGACGTTTTCAGTGGGTGAGAGATCTGGAGTACGTGCTGGCCAGGGCAACAGTCGAACACGATCTGTATTGAAGTAGGTGAGTCCAGTACCGGCATCTTACGTGTTGTGTACCACTTTATACACAACGGTAAGATGAGGTTGGCTACGGAGTGGCGCAGCAACTGTCCTCATAGGAAATCTGGACAAGAGCAGAAATGATTAGCAACAAGTTAACACAGTAAACACAAGATTTACTTGTATTTCTCCAAGCATATGAAGACGCTGTGGCCGAGCGGTTCTAGGCGCTTCAGTCCGGAAGCGCGCTGCTGCTACGGTCACAGGTTCGAAACCTTCATCGGCCTGGATGTGTGTAAAGTCCTTAGGTTAGTTAGATTTAAGTAGTTCTAAGTCTAGGGGACTGATGACCTCAGATGTTAAGTCCCATAGTGCCTTCGACAACCTCTGGTGGCCGGCCCTGTTCAAGAGGCTCAGACACCTGCAGGTACCGGAGTCTCTGTATAATAGTTTCATGGACTATTGCAGAGACAGAACGGTCGTTTGGCAAATGGACAACCAGAAAGTGATTAAACGAATTACAAAAGGCTGTCCACAAGGGTCGATCTGCGGCCCCATCTTCTGGGACATAGTTATAGAACCGCTCCTACAGTTACTAGAGGAGCACATCTTAACACATGGAGTTGTCGCTTATGCTGATGATCTACTCGTCGTAGTTTCAGCAAACAACCGTGCCCAGCTAGAAGAAAGAGCAAATGTAACACTTCGGACAATAACCCAATGGTGCACAGATAATAAATTAAAGATAGCAGGAAACAAAACAGCTTATACATTGCTGAAGGGTATCCTGCGCAGGAACCCAATAGTCAAAATCGGGGACACAAACATAAAAAGACTAGCAGTCACACGCTATGTAGGAGTATGCATTGATGAACGATTGAACTTCCACGAACACATGCGAATATGCAGACACAAAGCAGAAAAAATACTACACAAACTGGCTAGGCTAAATTCGGAGCAATTCAGACTACCCCTGTCAGTGACACGAACATACCATTGCGCTCTCTTCGAGTCAGTACTATGCTTTGCTGCCAGTACGTGGGCCCACAGGTTAAATCTCTCAACCAACAGAACCATCGTACGTCGAGGCCAAAGAAGTGTTCTACTTCGACTAACAGGGGCATTCAACACAACATCAAATGACGCACTATGTGTCGTCATAGGAATCTTCCCCATATATATCACCATCAGGTACGGCGCAGCAATGTACTGGCTTAGGATGGGGAGACTAGAACAGGTTCGGCAGATCACTGGTGTACCGATTGAGACAACACGCCAACTCTGAGCATGGTGAGTGGATACCTGGCAGCGCGATTGGGCCAACAGCGATAAGGGCCGCCGTGTATACAACGTCTTCCCTGACATCCGGGAAAGACTAAAACTAAAACATATCGATCCCAGCCGCGGTACGGTACATTTCATCACAGGACATGGCCCTTATCCCACGTACCTGTACCGCGTGAGCCTGCAGCAGACTAATAGATGCACATGCGGGGAAGAAGATTCCCCTGAACATACTGTCTTCTTCTGCGGACAACGCACGAACACAAGGCACGCAGTACACATAAATCGCCTGAACACACAAAACGAACTACATGCCATAATACGCGACCCGGAAAGGTGGACTGAACTCAACAAACTAACTGACGAAATCTCGAAGATCCAACAAATAGAATACTTGCGCAACAGGCCCTACCGAAGGCAAGTCGGTCCAAACAGACATAACGATGCCCAGGGGGACACAGATATGGTTAGCACCACGATTGATGAAGAAGAAACAGATACAGACCAGGGCACCAACACAGATATTGAAGTGTCCAGCGCGGATGATCCATAGTGTCAACCAAGTCAACTTCAGAGAACAGTCTGGAACAACCGACAAGAGGTGCACAAGTCACACACAATCCTAAAACAGTTAACAGCATCTCCGTGTCTAATAAGAGCTTAAAGCTAGGCACCTCTTCAAGGGACCTAAGCCTTCCATAAAGAGGCAGTGCACAGTCTGGATGGAAGGATCTTAATTGTGTTCCCTCTCTTTTGAGCCCAACCCGACGGATACCTATGGTATATCGGGGAAAACCACCGTTCAGGTCGTGTTGTCGGCGGGGCCGGGAGGTGCTTGCGCCTGATGTAGTCTACTAGGAGCCTTGCAGGCTCAACACAAACCGTTAGCGTCATTACCTTATTACTTTTACCACAAGTACCCTTTCATTAGCAACTTTGAGCCAAGCACAAAATCAGTTACCTCTCTATTGTATATCGTAGTTTAGCAGGCTGGACATGGAGGTCTTAGTGTTAGTTTCTAGCTTTAACGTACCCTAATCTCTTCTAGTTAAGTTAGTTTTTAGGATGGTAGATGTGAAAGGCATGGTGAGCGACTGACAGCGTCTTGAGGGTCATTCCAAGACCCGTGCCGCCGCCCACAACTAGGTGACGGGCAATATTATACCTATCCCTTCTCTATTCAATTCTCTTCCTCCCTTCTTTCAAAATATTTTATTTCGTTTTGTTTATTAATATCTCACTTGATTTTGTATTAGTTATAAGTTTTTCTAATGCTGCACAAAAAAAAGGTATCAAATGGATGTAAACAAATAGAGCCCGCCTCCACGTGGCGGGACACGGGCAACGGTGTGAGTGGGGAGGGGAGCCGGTGTGGTGTCACTTTCAGTCACTGCGGACCCCCGACCCAGTCACAGCGGCTAAGTGGCAACATACGACCCACCATAAGAAATTAGACGGTGGGTCATACAATATAAGCAGCTAGTGAAAAAAAAAGTGCTTAGAGCCGTACGAACCATTTGAACTCGTCACATATAATGCAGTATGAAACACAGTCCAGCTCCCAGTGTCAACAAGAATTATGCTCTCTGACCTAAAGCGCGAAAGGCGGAGTCGGAGCCGCGACTAGGCGGCGTCTGCGCAGCACCCCGTAGTGACGTGTCTGCGAGTGCGACTCCGCAGAGTGGCTGCTGCCGTCCCTCCTCTGCTCTGGTGGCAGAGGGAGCTCCCAGTCCAGAGCCAGAGCTGCGCCAGGTGCCCCATAGCCGCTACTGGCGTCTCACCGAGACTTCCTTTTCCATCTTGAAGAAGCTGGTAGAGTAGTATAGATAAGTGACACCACATGCGGTCTCGCATTTAGTTGCTGGTAGGTATCATTACGGACACCTGTAACACAGGGCAGAGCCATTGATCTTAACGTATCCGAAATGTAACGCCTGCTCTACAAATGACAAGCTGTTCAAACCGGGAGATTGTTGTGTTGCGCTCGCAACGCCACGCTCGTAACATCACGCCAGGTGCTGAGCCCGTACGATGACGGCAAATGAAATCTGGCAAAGTTCGTTCTTCTTGGAGCTTCCAGGCACGGATATGTACAGTGTGATACTGTATGTGGAACCGGGACTCCACTGTCGATGGGCATCACTTTGCTGCTATGTCAATGGAATCCAGAAACATGTTTGCCAGGCTTATGGTCTGTGGTGCTCCAGACATTGTCGCACTGTCGTGGATACTTGTCTTGCTATAAATAAACCACTTTCTTGTCTCATGGTATGCGACGTGATTGTGAGATTCTGCAGGCTCTAGTCGCGTGGTGCCGCTGAGACCGAGAGTGTCGTTGAATACAGCCCTCAGAGCCCAACAATTCGACATGCGCATGACATCCGTGGAATTCCAGCCACTGCAGGCGGAAACATTGCTGGACGCAAACCTCAATTTCCATAGCACACAATAATGCCGCTGTCAAATTATGACACGTCTTGGGAGGCGTTTCTCCTTCTTACGCGATCTTCTCAGAAACAACCGACAGTGCGATTTCTGAATGAGCAACCAGCTGTGTAGTCTCTGCTTATCTACAGAAAACAAATGTTGCTCCTTCTCCCTATTTTTTTGTAGTGGCGATGATGTGACGACCATTTTCATATAGAAGAGAGTAGTGCACTTCATGCCAGTTTCACGCTTCTTCATGTATTCGTGGTGTTCTAATTTTAGTGGCGAACAGTGGATGTACCTCAATTCCAGCAGATATCCTCGGTGGTGTATCACATATATTCTAACTTCCTAAGGTGCGTGCACACCACGCCAGCAAAGGCGGATGAGCGAGAACCGACAGCTTCGTCAGCCGAGATTTGCTTAGTGTGTGTCGGCGGCAGTGGTTGGCCTCGGTTGCGGCAGTGACAGCAGAGCACTGGCGGCGGGGTGACGTTAGCACTCCTCTCCTGCTGTGGACGCCAGGTCGAATCTTTTTGTTTCAGAAGCGATCTGCTGTGTCTGTTGAACGGCTATGTATTTATTGTGTTTAAAAATGCTACAGTATGGAGTTGGACATAGTCAGCATTAAAGCGAATCGCAACTATAAAAACAAACTCAAAAGAGTAGACGCTTAGACCTATTTCTTATGCAAGCGCAGGTGAACTTGAGGTCCAAGCGGGTTATAAATATTTCTGCTGCCAGAGGTGGCAGCAACTCTTTATACCTCGAAATTACTTAAAATTTGGTTATGTTCTTATTATTACACTGTTTCGCACAACAGTGGAATTTCGTTACTTGCTATCCTTCCACATGTTGCAATTTTAATGGTCAGCAGAGTACTTACAGGACCGGAGAGGAGAGTTACGGGAAGGGGGAAAGGGGAAGCCAGAGACAGAGGAACGGCAGGAAGTTGTCAGTTGTTGGATGCCGTCTGTTAGAAAGTAATGCGCATGATGTGAAAAAGAAAATGGAGTCTTTACTGACACATATTTTCGACCAGTAGCTAAATATCACAGATTCCGCATTAATCTCTCCCCTACGGGTATATCTCTCCTAAAGGAGGTGCCATCTTTCGAAATTTTAACACTTATGTAGTTCTATGACAATTCAAAATCTGTAGCTTTCAATCAAGAAAAAATGAAATAGCCCATTCTCCAATTCAGCTTTAAGGTAATGCATTAATTTCGTCTCATCACTTTGCTCCGTACTTTTTAAAACAGAGGTCGCCAACAGCGTCATTTCTTCTAATTTTTTCGATGATCAGCTTCTTACAAAATTTATGTGTGAATTCCTAAGGGACGAAACTGCTGAGGTCATCAGTCCCAAGACTTAAACACCACTTAAACCAACTTATTCTAAGAACAACACACTCACCCATGCCCGAGGAAGGACTCGAACCTCCGGCGTGAGAGGCTGTGTAATCCGTAACATGGAGCCAAAGACCGCGCGGCCATTCCGCGCGCCCAGCTTCTTACAGTAAAATAAATTCTGAAAATGCGACTACTTCTAATTCCTCTTCCTACCTTATAATATCGGCCAGTGAAATTATAATTAAAACGCACTTTATAGCAATAGCAAAACAGGAGCAACCCCGTTAAGTTATCGGAGCCAACACTGTTCCCAGTGGCTGAATCCTTAGACCCTGTCCCCTTGGTTTGGTGCGGATGAGAGGTAGAACACCAATACGTTGGCAAGCAACGTTCAGCAGAAGCCATTGGCTGTCTTCTGTTGGTCTCCGTTGGCTTAGTGTGTATGCGTCTTTATAATCTTCTCTTCCACTCTTCCATCAAATACCAGTTTGCTTCCGTATACCACAAATGCACAAATGGTGGTGGCACGCATAAAACCAATTGGAAGACTGATGACCAAAGAAATAGAAAAATGCTTGGAAAATCAAAAAACTCGAAATTTCCAGCGTATTAAAACTTTGTGCCGGACCGAGAGTCGAATTCGGGACCTTTGCCATTCGCGGGCAAGTGCTCTAACATCTTTTTTTTTTTTTTTTCGTTATTGAGCGTTGTGTTTGGTCGTTGCGGACGTCGCAAGACATCCTGTTCAAGTTCGGTGGTTGATCCTTCCACTCAGTTTTTTATTACAGAGGCCAATCGGCTCTCTGACCGAACACGCTGAGCTACCGTGCCAGCATCCATCTGAGCTACCCAAGAACCCGTGCTCACAGCTTTAATTCTGCCAGTACCTCGTCTCCTACCTTCCAAACTTCACAGAAGCTCTTCTGCGAACCTTTCAGAGCTAGCACTCCTGGAAGAAAGGATATTGCGGAGACATGGCTTAGCCACAGCCTTGGGGATGTTACCAGAATGAAGTCTGGAAGGTAGGAGACGAGGTTCTGGCAGAATTAAAGCTGTGGGTCGTGAGTCGTGCTTGGGCAGCTCACAAGGTATAGCACTTGCCCGCGAAAGGCAAAGGTCCCGAGTTCGAGTCTCGGTCCAGCACACAGTTTTAATCGGCCAGGAAGTCTCATATCAGCGCACACTCCGCTGCAGAGAGAAAATCTCATTCTGGAATCATCAAACAACTCGCTTAAACTGATCAAGAGGTGTGTTGTGCATACGACGAACACTCCTGAATAGAAATCATCCGCCAAAATGCTAACACCTGTTGGTAATTTATGTTACCTGATCTAGATAGAATTAAGATGGTGTGCGCTGTGGACCAAAACAAACCACATCCCTACATTTTGTGGCGCAGCTGCCAGAGAAAGTAAAATACAATTTATACTTCCGACCTCCCGTAGGATGTTGTACTCCATCCGTTCACTTTCCGAAAAGTATTCCTCAATCCCAAGTCATTATTTTCGGTTCAAGTGAATGGAGACCCTTGTGTGGTTCATGTCGCTGTTGATTTGTTACAGACCCGTCCTCTTTCGCTACATTATCGCCATACCGTCGGTGAAGTAACAATACCGCGCAACTGACTGTGTCGATTTGTCGCGTAAATGCAAATGCGGAGCCACAGCACATCGTTTTTGCTAGTTACGTATCCCCTTATTGTTGGACACTAGTTGTCGAGTCAAGACTTCTGTACAAGGAAGTGGGCAGTGTTTCACCAACGCATCTTTGCAGCGAGAAAGGAATAGTTGCTCAGTTATAGTGGGGTAAATGGCTGGAGATTTGCTTTTGAGAGCGATTGACAGCCGCCAGCCCGTGCACCAACCGTCGACCCTCTGCAAAACTTCTGAATTTAGCTGTACTTCATTTGCAGTCTCCCTAAAGACAACAGCATCATCCGCCAACAGCTTCCAAGACTTCTGACGCTCGAGGTTACGTGGTGTTTGTTTCAGTTACGCTATATTTACATCTTTTCCCCACTTCGACTTTAGCGGTGTTCCTTGTGCTTCATTTTCATAGTAAAGTACTGAAAATTCGTCATTCATGCAGTAACACAAAGTGTGAAGAGTCAAGTGTGTTAAATGACCAACTTCTGGAAAAGTCAGCTAAGCGGTGGTGTTGTAGTTCATTAGACCAAAAATGTCGCATACTTCTCCCTTAAATTGAAAAGAGCTTTCTATGTAGATAGGTACCAACAACTAACATGACAAAACGATGTTTACACACACAAAAGTATTATTAAAATGGCATGGGTGTCAATATTATTGCTACGCATAGGTTATATATTAATTGATGGAGCCTTACTTCTGAGACTCTTCCCAAAAAGTATGCAGTGCAGTTCAGGTTCAGTTATTTACGAAGCAGACAAATAATCCTCTGCCGTACTATACTGAAAACTTTAATAGGGAAGACAAAGTTTCCCAGTAAGCATTACGTGAAGCCTCACATTACAAAGGGCGTGTGCGAATCTTCAGAATGTGTCAGTTTCATAATTTATATTAACAGGGAGAACAAAGCCTTTATCATATCTGGCTGATTTTTCATCACCGAAAGTTCTCAGCAACTTTCACGGTAGGCATTCGCTGTGAGAACTTCCACTTTCTCTCCATTCCTAATTAAACAGAAAGTCAATTTTCCTCCTCCAAGGGATATATGTTTAGGTTTGTTTTCCCAGCAATATCGAAGCGTTGCAATTGGCTGCAATGAACTCTGTGGTTAGTATCCTTGCCTTGCGTCTCCAAACTTAAACTTGATCTCTCAGTCCCAGACGTCCCATTAAGAACGTAAAGTGGTGGCGGTGTTCCCTGCTGAAGTCCATATTTGACGGTGGATTTCTATATACTTCCCGTAGTCTAAGGGCAAAACACAAGCTATGTTTCACAGCAGCGCATTATCAAGTTGAGCTTCGTTGAACTATTACAGATCTTAGTTTCAAACGAAACTAGTGTAAAGAAGGGCACGCGAATGTCTTAATAGCGTTACACCAAAGAAGAAACTGTAAGCATTCTATAACAGCTTTCGGCACAACGACGAAAGAAACAATAGCTTTCACTGTTCTTCGACGAGTGAAGATACAGATGCCAACGATCTTCATATCGTAGTGCTACTGACAGCAAAATGATTTTCAGGTTAAGACGTACTTAGTACGAAAGAAAATGAAAAAAACACTACAATAACACTGAAACAAGGGTGTCGCGAATTATGTGTACTTAGTTACTCCTCCATTAAGCCACAGAATCATTAAGAGCTCTAATTGAACTCACAGTGTAAAAATCATATATCTTAGAACCACCGAAGTGCTGTTGTGGTAAGAGCTTGAAACAGTCTTGTCATAGATTCCGACTACGATCACTCTTCACTAGTGATATATCTTTCAGTAACCTACAGCGCGTTGACTAGAAACCTCCAACAAAAATTTCAAGAGTTTAAAACACTGGAAAACGGAAAATTCGAAACGAACGAAGGGGAGGCTAACAAATTGCGTGTAGCAATGACAGCAACCTGTTTAAAGGCAGTGGTGACAAACTATCATTTTTGTCTACGTGCTAATCATGACAACCGATGTCACAAAACCATATATTGATTTAAGAAACGCAACTTGCACCAGAACATACAGTGCTCCCAACTCACTGGAGTGAAAGTTACACACATAGAAAATTTAAGAATCGAATGGTCACAAATGAATATATAGATTTTTATCGACATAAAGACTTTACACCATACAACCATAAATTCAGCTTGTTATGAACGTTCGGAGTAATTACCGATGATCCACCGTATGTATCCCAACGGCACAGAAACGTTTGTCGCAATCTCATAGGTACCTCTTTTATGTGTTGCACCAAGTATTGTATCAACCAGTTTCTCTTCAGTTTATTCAATGGCTTTGCTTAACCCAATAGGCAAAAATCGATAGACGTGACATCCAGCAACTGCGGTGATCGTGAGACAGAACATCCACATCGAATCCTATGAAGAAGTTATACTTTGTTGAAGTGTTCACGGACATTGCTGTCGAACTGGGGATGCGTAGCGTTGCGTTGTTATCACATCCTCTCGCGGTCAAGAAAAGGAATGGTCTTTAAAAATTGTGAGAAAACATCTGTAATGGACACCGGGTAACTTGCATCAATTCGACGTACGAAGGTAAACATTGTCTGCTTCTTAGTTTGTCCAGAACAATACCAAGCTGCAAGTCGATAGGGAATTGTCGGTGGTGGTCTGGGATGACAACAGAGTATGCATTTTTGTTACTCCGGGCATGGCTAGTACAGAAGTCGAAAATACTATCACTGTTGAAACCAGCTTCATTAGCAATTTGAAAACACGTGTCTCAGGCGCGCTGTGCTTCCAGTAATATTTTATTCTGGTCCTTACCCTCTTATGACAAAATCTCAGTTTGTGACCCTTCGCCGGCTCTGTAACTTCGACTCCAAACGTTTGGAATATCCTATAGAAATGGTCACTGTTTCCTTCCATCGCAGAAGGTAACTTACCTTTATCTACAGCCAAAACTGCAGAGGCATATTTGTAGGTGCAGTACTTGTGTATTCCAGATTATGCGTTACAACGTTAGATCAAACAAATGGTATCACTACCGCTCCGACTTATGACTAAGTCATCATGAGGTGACGTGTTTAAAAAAGAAATTTTCCTACTCGCACATCGTGTCTGCAGGCTGGCAAGGTCTGCCCTGCTTCCAGTTCATGTTCAACTTATCTCCTCCAGTAACTAAGTATTTCCTCGCTACTTTTGACTTTTAGAATGTTTTCTCTCAGAACCAAATTTATATTGTGAAATTTTTTAATCTTATATTTGAGATTTAAGAGTTGCCAGCTTGACACTGTTACGTAGTTAACCGTAGCCGTCAGTTCCAAAAATCAGAGGTCAGACACTGTGGGTACCTTTCTGGTCCCATTTAGTTGAAGAGATACTCTACGTATAGTTGTGTTAACAGAGTGTTTGACTGCATGAAATGGGCGAGTGAAAGTCAATGAAACAAGAAAATAATTCTAATAAAAGTTACTTGGTCAGCCATAATAATGTGTAACTAACTTTTTGACGTTCCTTGTGGAAAATTGCCTGTATTCCACAGCAGAATTCATTTGATAATGGTGTTTTAATGCTGTATGTGCTCATACGATAAACACGGAGTTAATGACATGAAAAGCTCACTGGATTCTAGCCGAAAGGTAGCATTAACACGAGAAGTTTTCAGCAGTAGTATACGGCGGGACGTCTACATTCACACATGTGGAGAGAATGTGACTACCTAGGTAGTAGAAGGGTATCGTTTGTGGCTACAATTACTTTGATTCGTTCCAGTTGCCGTCTGCATACGAGGTAAATAATAAGCCACGACGTAATTTAATAGGGCTGCAGTTTATTCTGTACTTACGACGGCTGTTCGGAAAGTAAGGTCCGATCGGTCGCGAAGTGTTAACCACAGTTAAAATCCAATGAAGCTTTGCATAAATGTGTTGGAAAGTGTCTGCTTCGAAAGCGTCACGTCTCTCTTTTCCGTTATGAGAGCAAAATGAGCACGTAGAGAACAGTGTCTCCTGCCATGTAGTGCCTGGCGGCAGATTGCGCCTGATTTCCTGCAGCCCACATAACAACTGACGTGCATGTCCTCCTCGGCAGCACTCTGCAGGGAGTTTTTGAACGCCCACCGTACATCCCGGACGCGGCTCTCTCTGGTGTACATCTCTGCTCGCATGAACCGTTGGCTATGAAGGCAACATTTTGGCACAGACAACGAGCTGCTCATCAGCGTAGAGAATTGTCGGGAAGGACAGGCGGCTGCTTTCTATGACAACGATATTGGAAAGTTGGTACAAGGCTACGACAAATGTAGAGAAGTGGTTGGGAGGTGTAACTAACTGTTGCGAATAAAATCTTTTTGATTTTCACAGTGATTTTTCATTCCGCAGCCGATCAAACCTCGGTTTCCAGAATAGCCCTCGCAGAATAGACTCCTATGCAAACACAGTAGACGAACAGAAGGCCTCTGTCATCTCTTGGGCCGTCCACGTCCGCGCCTCGACGCGCCAGCGCTCGGCCAGCCTAGGGCGTGAGTGAGAGAACCCACCCTGCTGCCCTGCTGGCCTGCTGGCCTGCTGCCGGTGTTGGCGGCGAGCGGGGGCGCCGGAAGCTCAGCGGCGCTCGAGAGTCACTGTTGCGGCTTCAGGAGTTTTTCAGGTCTTCGCAGCGTCAGCTCTCCGTCGCCAGTCGTCCGTTTATCACGGCGCAGGCCCTCGGTGGAGTCGCCGTCAGAACCCCCGACAAAATACAACGCCTCTGACGTGGCATTTTGACCACTACCCTCTACCTCTCTGCTGTATCAGACAGTTATTGTGCCACAACCACATCCTAAACGGCCGCGATATTATGCCAGCTTACCAGCCGAGGCGGTGCATTGCTAAGAAGTGACCCTTACGAGCTGCTCCGTGTCCATTCCCTTCGTACTTACGACCTCAATTTTCTAAAGCAGTGTGACGGAATTCTAAAAAAAATTCTTAAATATTCACTTTAGATGATTCTATCATTTCCGTGCGATATTACATATAGAACTTTTCCATCATATTAAAAGAATCTCTGGTAGCTGAATATCAAATAAATAGTGTGAAACAGGCAAAGTGTGTGAACGGGCTTCCGGCCTGGTTGCAGGCCGAGTGCAACCTTCGTGTGCCCGCGGCACTGGCGCACGAAGTGTGGCTGACTCGTCACAGCGGCTGCCGCCTACGTCCGGGAAACATCCCCGGAACTCAGCGTGGTAACAGGCCGAGTGGGCCTGGGGCTACCCTGGAGGGCTGTAACGAAGAAAACTCCCTCACTCCATCCGTGATTGATCCTGTGATTTCCAAGGCCAAATTGTAGTGCACACAGCATCACAGCTACATGTATAGTTTAATAAACAAATTTTCGCGCAATTCACTTTCGTCTGCAAAAAGATTTGAAAGACTCATTTGCATCATTAACATAAACATAAAATCGTTACCTTCTTGTAATACTCGTCAGATTCTTATCTTATAAAAATAATTTATACCCTCCGGTAGTTCCAATTCTGCTGTTTAACGCCTCTAATTTACAACAAAAAACAGTTCAAACGATATATGAAAATAGCATGAAAGAAATGTCCTTCAGCAGGTACTTAAATCAGTTGATGTCGTTTAAAAACAAGCATATTATTGTAGATACAAAATGCACGCTGCTACAGTCTGCATTTATTGTTACATTTCTTTCATTAATCCATTAGTTAAAGAAAATAATTTGAAGGCTATATTGATAACGATTAAACTATGCATAATCATCTGTAAAATCTTCCAATCATTTCTTTCAGTATAGTACAAGTAAAATTTTAAAAAATAAGTAAGTTAACGAATATGGAATCGTAATATTTGAATAAAAATAACATTCTTTTATTTCTAATCACTATTCTCATTTTACTGCTATTAGTACTTAAAACAAAAATATTTATTTTCATTAAATTTTTTTATTCAATATTCTTAATTAACATTTACATTTGATAACAAATACAGAGTTTATAAATAAAAGTAAAAGTGCATTGTAATGGCAGTCCATCAGAGCTGCTTATTATACATTTTTTATTTGCCGCCATCGGTTTCGAGCATGGCTCATTTTCAAATGTACACACTAAGACCGTAAATACTATTTTTGGTAATTGTAAAGTACAATTTACCATCCATAGCACATTGTAAATTCTATTAATTCCCAAATATGGAAACTAGCATTTACGATGTAATTTCGTACGGCTTCCAAAGGAGCCATCCTCAAGACGGTACAATAGTAGACTATACAATTTTTAGATGCAGTACAGCATTCACAGGAAATATTCAAAAGTAAAAAGCATTCATGCTATGATAATAGATACAAAGAACGCTCAATTACAAGACATTCACGCTACGCATTCAGCAACAGCCGTTTCTTTTCTTCGATGACGATATTTTGTATTTAGCAGCGCTCGGAAGTCTTCTAATCATCAAGGGCGACGTTTTTAGTTTTTTGAGAATTCGTTGTATTGGTTAGGAAACTGATGCCTCGGCACTGACTTTTAAATCCTGTAAGTGGGCAGAAAATCAAATAACGGCAGTTCTGAAGGCTGCCTTGAAAGTCTCTAGACTCGCATTCGGGAGGGCAGGGGTTCAAATGACCGTCCGGCCATCCAGTTTTCGGTATTTTGTCGTTTCCCTACACAGCTCGAGTCGAGTTCCAGAATGCATCCCTTGAAAAGGATCCGACCGAATTCCTTTAACAGTACGTATCTTATGTACTACACCATCTCTTACTTGAATCGATGCATACTAGTCTTGTGAAGACGTTCCACACTTTGGCGCTGGAGGGATTTAGTTCTTTGGCTATCTATCGCGTGCTAGTGTAAGGGTTGTTCTCATTTCGCTGTTAACACAGCTATCCTAAGCTGAACAGTTCGCACACAACGCGGTCTACATGTTTCCCGTCGGTCTCGCCTGAGAAATCCTGTTTCAAGAAGACGGAAATCAAGTCTTTGAAATGTTTCAGTATGCGGTGACCTCCTCCCTGGAAACAGTTCTGCTACTCAACGTTGCTACTCAACTATTGCATCCTATCTCCCTACAAATGAACTGCAGGTCAGATAATGGTGTTACAGTGTGCTCAGACATCAAAAACCTGTAAATATCTATAGAAACTTTCAAGCAAATATACCACAACATCAACTACAATAATGTAAGTGTACATCTGGGGACGTGGACACTGCTTGCAGTAACATAAACTAACACTCCCTAGCATTACGATGTAACTGTGCTGCAAATCAGATTCCAAAGTCAACGTGTTGCATACAAAGCAGTCAAAATAACTGTGAACGTTGGCCGCAGAGAAGTCCAGCGTCCAGCCCTTCGAGCATCCCTGGCGGAGAAACTGTGCGTCTATGACATTTGTGTCCCATAATAAAAGAGTCTCTTATCTCTTCTAAAAACTATGTAACATTACTTAATTCTTGTCGATTTTATTGTATGTTAAGCCAAACACGCCGTGCTTCTAAAACTGTGTGTCGTAGACAAGTAAGTAACTGTAATCCAATACACTCTGCAAGTTCTCTTTTTATTCTGTTGACTATATAAGGAACGTTTGCTTTATGCTACTTGCTTTATATGTGACATGTATTGCAGTCATTGAGTACGGCTACCCAGCCGATACTACGCCGTAGTGAACAACATACACTGATGGGAAAGAAAATCGAAACACCAAAAAACCAGTTAATGCATACTAATGAAAATTCGGAAGTACATTTGTCTAGGTAATCTGTTGAGGTGATTAACTTTGCAAGTCACTGGTTAATGTGACCGCGAGATAAGACTTCGGAAATGTGAAATGCTGGTACATTAATAACAAGTGTAATCACCACAATGTTGAATGGAAGCGTGCAAACGTGCATGCATTCAGTCGTACAGGTGCGGAATGTCAGTTTGTGGAATAGAGTTCCACGCCTCTGGCACTTGGTCGGTCAACAGGGTGACGGTTAATGTGGATGACCATTATGTGCTCCACTGGAAACAGAGCTGGTGATCGAGCAGGCCAAGGAAAAATACACTACTGGCCATTAAAACTGCTACACAACGAAGATGACCGACAGAAAGAAGATGCTGTGATATGCAAATGATTAACTTTTCTGAGCATTCACACATGGTTGGCGACGGTGGCGACTAATACAACGTGCTGACAAGAGGAAAGTTTCCAACCGATTACTCATACACAAACAGCAGTTGACCGGCGTTGCCTGGTGAAACGTTGTTGTGATGCCTCGTGTAAGGAGGTGATATGCGTACCATCACGTTTCCGACTTTGAGAAAGGTCGGATTGTAGCTTATCGCGATTGCGGTGTATCGTATCGCGACATTGCTGCTCGCGTTGGTCG
Source organism: Schistocerca piceifrons (assembly GCF_021461385.2). NCBI lineage: Eukaryota > Metazoa > Arthropoda > Insecta > Orthoptera > Acrididae > Schistocerca > Schistocerca piceifrons. The sequence continues at coordinate 1,883,513 of NC_060144.1, read as the reverse complement.
AGATCCAATGACTATTAGAAGAATATGGAATCGGTGGGTTCAGGAGGGTAATACGGAACGCCGTGCTGGATCCCAACGGCCCCGTATCACTAGCAGTCGAGATGACAGGCATCTTATCGACATGGCTGTAACGGATCGTGCAGCCACGTCTCGATCCCTGAGTCAACAGATGGGGACGTTTGCAAGACAACAACCATCTGCACGAACAGCTCGACGACGTTTGCAGCAGCATGAACTATCAGCTCGGAGTCCATGGCTGCGGTTACCCTTGACGCTGCATCAAGACAGGAGCGCCTGCGATGGTGTAGCCAACGACGAACCTTGGTGCACGAATGGCAAAACGTCATTATTTTCGGATGAATCCAGGTTCTGTTTACAGCATCATGACGGTCGGATCCGTGTTTAGCGACATCGCGGTGAACGCACATTGGAAGCGTGTATTCGTCATCGCCATACTGGAGTATTACCCGACGTGATGGTATAGGGTGCCACTGGTTACACGTCTCGGTCACCTCTTGTTCGCATTGAAGGCACTCTGAACAGTGGACGTTACATTTCTGATGTGTTACGACCCGTGGGTCTACCCTTCATTCGCTCTACCCTTCATTCGATCCCTGCGAAACCCTACATTTCAGCTGGATAATACACGACTGCATGATGCATGTCCTGTACGGGCCTTTCCGGATACGGGAAATGTTCGACTGCTGCCCTGCCCAGCACATTCTCCAGATCTCTCACCAACTGAAAACGTCTGGTCAATGGTGGCCGAGCAACTGGCTCGTCACAATACGCCAGTCACTACTCTCGATGAACTGTCATATCGTGTTGAAGCTGCATGGGCAGCTGTACCTGTACACGCCATCCAAGCTCTGTTTGACTACTCAATGCCCAGGCGTATTGAGGCCGTTATTAAGGCCAGAGGTGGTTTTTCTGGGTACTGATTTCTCAGGATCTATGCACCCAAATTGCGTGAAAATGTAATCACATGTCAGTTCTAGTATAATATCTTTGTGCAATGAATACCCGTTTATCATCTGCATTTCTTCTTGGTGTAGCAATTTTAATGGCCAGTAGTGTATTTACACTCTGGAGAGAACGCTGGGCTACAACAACGGTATGTGGACGGAAGTTATACTGTTGGAAAACACCTCCTGTAATGCATAACGAATGGCATCAAACCAGGTCGAATTATCATACTGACGTACAAATTTGCAGTCACTGTGTGTGGGATAACCACGAGAATGCTCGTGCTGTCATAGGATATCGCACCCGAGACCATAACTCGAGGCGCAGACCGTCTCTGCCTAGTAGGAAGTGAGGTCGGTTGCAGGCCCTCAACTCCCCTCCTTCTAACCGACTCACGGCCTCCACTGGCACCCAGGGAGAACAAGAAGCACAACAGACCTCCACCCTGCCCTCCAATAACCTTCCGCTTCTCAACACTGAAGTTGGAAATGGCGGTGGTTTGAGGGCAGTGAAATGAGCGCTACAGGGCGTACGGCCCGGAGCTATCCTGCAAGTAACCGGTTTGTAACAGTTCGTTGTGTCACTGCGGTGCTAAGCGCTGCTCGTATTGCTGCTGCAGACGGAGTACGACGCGCCACAGCCGTACGCCGAACTGTGCGGCTTTCCGTGTCGGCAGCGGCACGCGGCCGTCCAGAGCCCGGTCTCCTCGCGACCGCACACTGCCGCTGCCGTGGCTGCCGCTGCCAGCAGCCGCGTGCAGTCGCTACATTTCTGCCACGACTCTACGCTATATCGCAGAAGGAAGGTCTAGCCCTGTTACACGACCTCATTCGATCTCAGTGACGTGTCGGCGTCTTTATCTCCTTAAAGGCATACTTGACTAACATCAACTCACAACGTCCAATCTCAAAGATACCTCATGCTCACGAGTATTAGAGCGAGTACTTAAACCAAATCTACTTTGCATCATCATAGTGGCGCTACTAGCGCTACTCTTATTCGACGGGCGTCAAATTTGAACAGCCATCATCCTACAGGTGTAGAAACACGCCACCGACTTTCGTTTATATCGCACAACTTCTCCTCGGTGCTGCGATTTTCTTCCGTCAGTGTATATTAAAACGGTTTAATCCTGACAAATAGAGCTAGTGTGACGAACTGTAATCATCCGAGGAATTCATCACGGCTGTGAATCCCATTGCAACTACCACGATGAGTCAGTACTGCGTTACTCTTGCGGGTAGTGAGGCAAGATAGTTTTCATTTTGTTTTACACCAGCGTAAGGAAGTTCCCATGTAGACTTTAGTATTTAATTATATCGTATCTGAAGATGATCAGTTGATCGAAACGGGCAGTAAATTGTTATTTGTTTAGTGGCATCTCTCGACCATTCTGAAATATGACCATTTTTTCCTAATATTTACTATCTGCTGGCTGCCCCTGCACAAAGTGCGTTGAAGGAAGTTTGTTTTAAGACGGTAACACCAGCCCTGAAAGCACACATTGTACGAATTGTTTCCACCTACTGTTCGCAACGCAGTCTGCATACTACAGAGTAAAAGGAACAGCAGCGGCCCCGGCGGGCCTGTTGCGGCCGAGCGGGAGGCGCCCGCAGCCGGCGCGGCCGCCGCCGCCGCCGCCGCCAGTGATTGCGCCCAGAGATCGATGGCGGCGGCCTCCGCCGTAATGAAAGCGGTCCTCCTTCGGTGCGCGGAACCCGCGCCGCGGCCGACCTGTGACCCCTGGACCCTGCAGGAGGCCCGGAAGCGCGCCGCAGTGCGCGGCCGACACGCCGCGGCGGTCCGGCGCCGCCACCGACAGAGGGCTTTCCAATTACAACCACAACGCAGCTCTCCTTATCGTGTCTCTCGTTTATTTTTTCCTAGCTCTGGTGCTATCTTATCTATCGTAGATATCAATCACTCTGTTGTCCAACAAAGTTATTACCGTCATCCGATACCAAAAAAAGTTTAATGTTCAAAACATATCGGGCAATGAAAATGCCAATAAATGGTCAGCTACAGTCGGCGAAAGCGAGCGATGCAGGGTCTTTCTTGCTAACGTTTAGAACGTTTATAATCCGTGGTCATATAGCTGTATGGACTTAGAATGATTTCGGCAAGCTTGTGTAGCGGAATAACTGAATCGGTGAGTGCAGAAACCACTTAAATCTTTTTCGATGAAAACATGCTTAGAAAGCCAAGATGCCGGCCGCTGTGGCCGAGCGGTTCTAGGCACTTCAGTCCCGAACCGCGCTACTGCTACGGTCGCAGGTTCGAATCCTGCCTCGGGCACGGATGTGTGTGATGTCCTTAGGTTAGTCAGGTTTAAGTAGTTCTAAGTCGAGGGGACGGCTGACATCAGATGTTAAGTCCCATAGTGCTTAGATCCGTAAACGTTTAAAGACTCCCAAAGTGACGTAAATGATGCTGTGGAAAGTAAGATACGTGGAGACGCAAATGTCGGGAATTACCCAAAAGGTGGACGACAAACATTGAACGTGTGACGTCACCAAGTGACGTACCTCGCAGCATGTGCAACGGCGGAGCCTGTTGGTCCCTTGCATCTGGTCATCTCAACTCGAGGCAAGCATTCACGTCGGTTTAGCTCCCGGACCTACGTGCGCAAATTTAGAGCGTGGGGCTCAGGATTCGAGTCCTCTGTCTGGCAGGCGGTATTTTTTCCTTTCAGTAGACAATTTTGTGTTTCAATTCAGCTAATATTCATTATATTTACCAAGCTCGTGATGCCTACTATAATGCGTCGCAAGTAAATAAGTATAAACTTCCGAATTCCATCGCTACCAATAAATGATCTGTGTGTTCTTTGCTGAATAAGGACTGTAAAAAAAAGATTGCACAAAAGGATAGTAAAAGAGAATGACAATAGCTTTTGTTTGGTTACAGCGAGGACAATAATTTTGTAGCTGCTACGTTTACAATGGATCACATTTACAAAAGTTATTGGAAAACAAGAAGCATAGCGGAGTGATGTGCAGCATTGCCCCCTGTAATCTCCAGCCTCCATCCTTCTTGCATCTATTGTCCACATTAAGCAAACGTCCTGTCCAAGTAATTAAAAAGCAGAGTCTTTTACGAAGATTTAGAGGAGTGAAGATCACAATAAAGTTTCTAGTTTTCTCAGCTTGTCATGCTGAGATAGCTCCAGTTCTCCTTGTCTAGAGTTCTGAATCCTCAAGCTGAAAATATCCCATCAGGTCCTCACGCTTGGTTTGAAATAGATAAATTTTAAGATTGTTATTGCAGCATTTTTTTGCGAAAATATATTTTCTCACATTTTAGTATATCATACAGTATTTTGATTTTTCACCTTAACAAAGCCGAAATTACATTGTTCGCACAAAAATACGTCCGATCACATCAAAGGCATGCATGCTTACGACTCCCACACTCTGTGGAAATAACAATATTCTAAATGGTTTAAAATATTTCTTAACGAAAGAATTTCTACTGGTTTCCGTTACATTATTGATTACGATTATAGTAAACAGTACAGGATTGCGTAATTAATAAAAGAAATTTTAAGTATGCCAATAATTAGTAACTTCAAATGTTTCTAAAAAAATTTTTAACTGTACATTCTGATTATAACACCGAAACTGAAATATTTTATAAAGTAATTCCTTTCCATAAATTTTTGCTTTAAATACAACATAGTGTGTATAAAATTACATAAAAATTTTCAGAAAAGCAACTGAGATGATATTCATCTGTCCAAAATCCGAAAAGTAACACTGCTATCGACAACCACTGTTGAGGAAACGAAATGCTAGAGGAGGATGTCTCGTTACACCCCTACCGGCGTAGGATCCACAAGCCCAGTAGCTGCACGAGTGGCGAGGTAAGTCATCTAGTGACGTCACATGTCCGACATTAGTCGTCCACTTTTGGAGTATGTCCCGATATTTTCGGTCCCACGTGTCTTATATTGAATTACTAGTCTCAACGTCATCTACGTTGCTTCGGGGGTTTTCAAATGTCAATAAGAATCACACGGTACAATGGGTGTTAAAAAGAAATACCGGCCGCGGTGGTCTAGCGTTTCTAGGCGCTCAGTCCGGAACCGCGCGACTGCTACGGTCGCAGGTTCGAATCCTGCCTCGGGCATGGATGTGTGTGATGTCCTTAGGTTAGTTAGGTTTACGTAGTTCTAAGTTCTACGGGACTGATGGCCACAGATGTTAAGTCCCATAGTGCTCAGAGCCATTTGAACCGAAAAGAAATGCCATATTGCTAGATGAGGTAGTACTGGTCAAAACTAGACGAAAAGTTCCACTAATGATATGTCTGGAAATCGAAGTATGTTGAGATATGGGCTATTTAACTTGTAACGAGTAATGTGTAGAATTTACAGACAGGGCACGATTCACAATAGATGTGTGTGTGCATTCCTAAGGGACCAAACTGCTGCGGTCCTCGGTCCCTAGACTTACACACTACTTAAACTAAGTTATGCAAAGAACAAAACACACACACACCTGCCCGAAGGAGGACTCGAACCTCCGGTGGGAGGGGCCGCGCCTCTAACCACGCGGTCAGTCCGCACAATAAATCACACGCATATGTGAGCAGATGCAAATAGTCAGACAGTCGCGATGGAGACGCATTAGGATACCTTTAGTGTCAATGTGTAGGCAGAAGCTGTCGGTGACAGACTCATAGACCCATACGCGATAGTAAACAGATTAACAGCTACAAATTTACGACGGAATTCTGCACGACTAATTGCACGCACTACTGTAGAATGTTACACTTGGAGATAACGACTGTGGCTTATCTACGAGAGCCATCGAGAAAGTAACAGACGTTTTGAAATTAAAAATTAATAATATAGAAAAACCAAATTATTTACTTTTAAAGGTGCACTCTTATGCTATTTTTCTACACAATCGCCATTCAAACTAAGGCACTTATCATATGTTGGCACAAGTTTTCAATACCGTCTCTGTATAAGTGTGCCTCCTACGATTGCAACCACTGATTTGTACGATATTGCACTGATGCATGCCCAAAGAAACAGGCACTGCGGCGACAACAGCAGTTATGAAATACGTGAAATGAATTCGCAATTGCTGATGGTTGTTCTCATTCGCAATTGCGAATTCCTTTAATGTACTGATTTATACCGATGCAGTTCAATGTCAGTATCAAAGAGTTCTGAAGCGAGCCATGCCTCCATTGCTGGGAAGAGATGGTGGTCGTTCGGTGTCATATCCGGGTTCTATGGTGGATGACCAAACGCCTCCCGTCCAAAACCCCGTAGGAGTTTCTGGGTATGATCGGCCGTTTGTGGACGTGCGTTATCGTGAAAAAACCAAATTTTTTCACTAAGTTTTCCGTGAGACTTCTTTTGCTTCACCCCCTTCACTTTGTCAATGCTTGACAATATTACTCTGGGTTAATTGTTATGCCACGTTCAAGGAAATAAATCAGAATCATTCCCGTAGAACGCCAAAACACAATAGCTATGATCTCTCTTGTTGACAGCGTTTGCAAACCCTTCCTTGGTTTCTTTTGAGCATTTGTGTGTTCCACTTCCATCGACTGCCTTTTTGTTTCGCAACTGACACGCTTCAGTCAAGTCTAGGTCCGTGTTAAGATGCGATAGGTTTGTTACCATTTTTCTCGTAATCTATTACGAAGGTCAGAGCTGAACGTACAAGAAGACCTGACCTTTTGTGGAAAGACGTGATGTATCCACTCAACAGAGTGGACTTACACTATGTGATCAAAAGTATCCGGACACCACAAAAACATACGTTTTTCATATTTGGTGCATTTTGATGCCACCTACTGCTAGGTACTCCATATCAGCGACCTCAGTAGTCATTAGACATCGTGAGAGAGCAGAATGGGGCGCTCCGCGGAACTCACAGACTTCGAACGCGGCCATGTGATTGGGCTTAACATTTTACTTTAATATAGTTTTTTGTTGGCCATTCTACATTTAATGATAATGTTTTGTTGGGGTCATAGGTCTGTACGCGAGATTTTCACAAAGATCACTAGGTCCATTGCTTTCGATGTGATAGTGAAGTGGAAATGTAAAGGGACACGTATAGCACAAAAACGTACAGACCGGTCTTGTCTGTTGACTGAGAGAGACCGCCGACAGTTGAAGAGGGTCGTAATGTGTAATAGGTAGACATCTGTCCAGACTATCACACAGGAATTCCAAACCGCATCAGGATCCACTGCAAGTACTATGGCAGTTAGGCAGGAGGTAAGAAAACGTGGATTTCACGGTCGAGCGGCAGCTCATAAGCCACACATCACGCCAGTAAAAGCGAAACGGCGCTTGCTGTAAGGGACGTAAAATTGAACGATTGAACAGTGAAAAAACGTTGTGTGGAGGGACGAATTACGGTACACAATGTGGCGATCCGATGGAACGGTGTGAGTATGGCGAATGCCCGGTGAACGTCATCTGCCAGCGTGTGTAGTGCCAATAGTAAAATTCAGAGGCGGTGGTGTTATGGTGCGGTCGAGTTTTTCACGAAGGGGGCTTGTTTTGCGTGGCACTATCACAGCACAGGCCTACATTGATGTTTTAAGCACCTTCGTGCTTCGCACTGTTGAAGAGCAATTCGAGGAAGGCGATTGCATCTTTCAACGAGATCGTGCACCTGTTCATAATGCACGACCTGTGGCGCGGTGGTTTCACAATAACATCCCTGTAATGGACTGGCCTGCTCAGAGTCCTGGCCTAAATCCTATAGAACACCTTTAGGATGTTTTGGAACGCCGACCTTGTGCCAGGCCTCACCGATACCTCTCCTCAGTGCAGCACTCAGTGAAGAATGGGCTGCCGTTCCCCAAGAAACCTTCCAGCTCCTGATTGAACGTATGCCTGCGTGAGTGTAAGCTGTCATCAAGGCTAAGGGTGGGCCAACACCATGCTGAATTCCAGCATTAGCGATGGAGGGCGCCACGAACTTGTAAGTCATTCTCAGCAGGGTGTCCGGATACTTTTGATCACAAAGTGTATCTTCGGTAGACTTTCAGCTATCAGTGAATGTTCAACGTAGGAAACCTATGTGGAATGTAAGAGTTACATTATTTAACGTACCAAATAAGCCAACACAATTTCAGCTTAAGAAAAAACCACACAGACGTGATAATAATTCGTCGAAGCAATAAAGCTGTTTCCTAGCACATAAGAAACCAGTTCCACAATTACTGCTAAATCTGTGCCACAGAGGACAATAATCTTCAACACATTTTCTTTTGAAGCAAAAGTAATTACGTTTAGAAGAATATTCGTGTATTATAAAATCGTGCGAAGTGTAAGGATGGACGAATCATTGGACTCCATAATATTTTTTTAAGTGGCATGGAAAGTGCGTACGATTAGCAACACCAGACCAACAACAAAACAAATTCTTCTAGTACATGAAACTGTGTTCATTTTCTCTTGCTTTCAGCGGAATAAGCTGCAAATATACGCATATTCGAAAGTATTCCTTCATGAATACTTGCAGCTTATTTTACTGAATCGGTGTGGTTTCACTGTTTTCAAATGTATTTCATGTTAATCCTGTCTCTTAGTAATTTACTAAGGTATAGAGCTTAAAATATAATAACTATTTAATTAAGCAGAAAATAAACACAATTATTATTCTTACGACCTGTTGGAACGCTAGTGTCGCTCCATCTGTCAAACATAGCAACTTTCACACCAGAGAGTGTCTGGACTGTATGTTGTAGAATTTGGTAATAAACGGAATATGTGTTCACCGAGCTAGTATTGACGTGTTGCTTCAAAAATCGCGCTTGTCAAGAAGATCGCCTCACACATTTATTTATTTTTATTGCACTTCGGATGCGAGTTCATCATTAAAACATTAGGAACTTATTGTCCGTGAGTTCTAGTAATAAATAAAACATAAATTGGAAATTGACGTTTTCGGCCAATTTTATGAATGTCCCCACTTTCAAATCTTGTATTGGATAGCGTAACGGGACATCGTCGTGTAGCATTATTTTTCCTCAGTTGTAGTTGTCGATGGCAGTATTTTTCGAATTTTGGACAGGTCAGTGCTATGTCAGTTGCTTTTCTGAAAACTTACATATAATTTTATACACAATAAGATATATTCCAAGCTGAAATTTATGAAAAGGAATTACTTTTAAGAAAAATTTTAGTTTCTATGTTACAATCGATAATACTAACTCCGAATGAACAGTTAAAATTATTTTATAGAAACATTTGAAATTAAGAAATATTTGTACACTTAAAATTTCTATTATTAATTACGCAGTCCTCCACTTTTTACTATGTTTATTTCTGGATTCATTTATGAAATAATGATCGAAATTGATAACATAAACTAGTAGAAATTCATGTGTTAAGAGAAATTGTAAACACTTTGGAAAGTGTTATTTCCGCAGAGTGTGAGAGTGGTAAGCATGCCTCTGACGTGATGGGGCGTATTTTTGTATTTTGTGCGAACAATGTAATTTCGGGTTTTTTAATGTGAAGGATCATAATACTGTATGGTATAGTACAACGTGAGAAAACATAGTTACGTAAAAACAAAAATTCTGATGCAACAATCTTCAAATTTATTTAGTTCAATCCAACCGTGAGAACCTAAAATGTGAGATTTTCAGCTTCAAGAATCAGACCCCTAGACAAAAAGAACTTGGCCAACTCAACATCACAAGCTAAGTAAACTTGAAAGTTTATTGTAATCTTCACTCCTCTCAAATGTTCATAAAATACTTTAATGCGGGCAGTAGATGGAAGTAGGAAGGAGGGGGTAGAATACGATAGGAATTAACTTCCTTCTAGTTACGATCCACGATCTACTCTTTCTGTGCGGGAAAATTCAGATCGTGTTCCAGAAAGATACTGCTTTCAAAGTTGTAACCACTTGAAGCTTTGATACTGTCTCAAAACTGTTCACAAACATGTTTTCATCTTGTCAATGAATACAATGAATGGTCTATGTTCAAATTATAAAAAAAGGGTCCTTGACTATATGAACGCCACGATCGATGTTTCCTATCAGCGCTACTACCACGGTAAATTCCAGTATCCAGATATCTGCCAGGTCCCCACAGGTGTTTCCAGCCACGTGGTGTGCCACAGCCGCTGCCGCCACGTCAGTCCGGTGGATGTGGCGGACGTATTGCTTGCACTGTGACGCAATCCGGACCCTCGTACATTCTGCACGACTCGGCGGGGGCCAAGGGCGGCTTACGCCTAGGGGGGCGGGAGGCGGGAGCCGCGGTGGCGGATCGCTGGCGCGCTGCCGGCCCAGCGGCTTATCCGCCGTCTCCGCGCCATCTGCCTCCGCCAAACCCTGACCTTTCTTTGTTACACGCCTTTAACGACTGCGAGCGAGGCTCTCGCGACGTTGCTGCAGTTAACTGTGACGTACAGGTCAAAAGAAAAATCACAGATCGATTGCTCGAATATGTGAGTCGTTACAGGTTTTACGAACACTGATTATGACTTTGTCGGGTAACGAAAATCTTTTCCATGCGAATTTCCATTGATTCCTTAAACTGATGTCTCCTGAAACTCATCTTGTTCTCTTCGTCCACGAGAACCAGATCGCCGGCGCCTAGCATGATTCTGTCTATTCCTTGACTTGCAAACGGTTCAAAATGTGTGGGGCGGCGGATAGAAAAATTGTTGTTAGTTGTTCCTATTATTTAGAATGTTATTTATGCTGTCTTTCGCCGTTCTCAACACTGGCTCTCTAACTTCAATATTGGCGACCAGAAAGTGATTAGTAAAACGTGGAGCCTGTAATTAGAATTCCTAGTGCCTACTTCATCTAAGAATACACTTATAGTTACAGCTTATAGCTCTGAGGAATTTGGAGATTGTCCGGGATTTATAATCAAAAACGATTTTCTAAAATAGTTGAGTATATTCTGAAAGTCACAGATGAAAAACAAAAGAATCCACACAACCTAACTAACAGAGCACTTCAGAGTCTAATGCGCTGATGCAACTATAATTGTCCAAATTAAATGTTTAAATGAATGCTCGCCATAATTTGATGATTAGGTTCATCAAACGCCACGCTAAATAATGGTAGAATGTTTGTCCCGCGACGGCACGTGAAAATACGACATACGCAAACTGAAGATCGATAATTAAAGTCAACCCAGAATTAACACTTCACTCGAAAATGATTTCATGGTACGCGTATCTCGAGTAACTTAATACGGCATCCGAGGCTGTTAGTAGCAATGATACCGACGCGACGCGACTCCCGACGCAGATGACGTGCTATTCAGCGTCTGGAGAGAACTGGGGCCTTCCTTGCTCGCGCAGCGTTCTTATATATAAAGCCGCGGTGCGGACGGCTAAGGGAACGCCTGATCAAATCGGCTCTCCCGACTAGCCGCTGGACTAGTAATGCACCACTTTAAGTTACCTAATAAATCATAGCTTCTCTTGCTGATGGCCGATGAAGCTCTTAATTTAAATGTACATTCAGCATAAAGGTAAGTATTGATAATAAAATTTTGACGTGGCTAAGTTAAATATTTTGGGCGACAGAAATAATTTGATTACACTGCACGCAATAGACGAGCTCAGAACTGGCCCTTTGGAGATACGCTATCGCTATAGTTTTATAGGTATTCAAATGAAAATTCTCACATCCTTATGGTGATAGCGGATCTCCATTCTACTTAAATATAAACATCCTAGCCTTATTTATTAGCCGACTTAATCTATCCTGCTTAAGTTTTAAGACGAAAACCAGAAAATCATGAATTTCCACTAAAACCTTAATTTGTGAGATCCAGAGTACTGTTTTTATTAAATTATTTTGAAAGATGAATCTAAATATAAAATTTTAACTTTCTAGCTCTTTTCTGCTGCGCCAATGATTTTTACAGAAAAACGTCAAAATTTCGAAAATGGCTAAAGTTATCGAACTGATATTCAACACATGTTGTTTTATTATTACTCCTGACATGCTGGAAATGTTTCAGGTTATTTGCTTGATTTTTAAACTATTGCGCAACATTTATGACGTCAGAGCTAGTTGCAGCGGACTGGCTGGCACACAAAGGAAAGACTGATGTGAATATACTATGACGTGAGTAGGCTGCTTCCCTACATCACCCTCTACTTAAATTTTTTTGTTTATGAATGTTAATGAATGAAAAAAAAATTAATTACAAAAGGGAAGCAAGAGTACAGCTTAATTTCCTATGAAAATTTAAAATTGAAATGTAAACATGTAGAAATATTAAAAGAAAACTGATTACCTACTTCAACTATTTAAATTGTTGGCATGTTCACTGCCTCTTAAGCAACATTATCCCTCAAAATTTAAGGAAAATCAATGAAACACTTAGACAAAAAAAAAAACACATAAAAATATGTAAAATTATGAGAATCTTAAATCCATTAAATACATTTTTACATACACAAATTCAAAGAAATCAGTTATTCAAGATACATAAACAGATGATTATCTCTTAGCAGTCTTTTCTAAACCTGAAAGAAAATTTCACAAATAATTTTTTACACACGTGGTTTTAGCCGCTTTGGCTGACGTCCTACACTTCCATTCACAAGGGTAGAGGAGGGGAAGTTGCTATGGTGTTCACGTTCACTCTAAATGACATGGGGAAAGGGGAGGGGTCACTGTGAGTTGTGTCCAAGTCACTCCACGTTTTCACGCAGCTAGGAGGCTGCCATTATCTGGTTTGTCCTGTAGAACAAACAAAAAGAGTGCCTCAAACTCTGTTCACTTAATATATAAGGGTGGATCACAATGAAATGGGGATATATACATTTTATCCTTTAATATTTTGCTGGAACAAAGTTAACAGAATCTTTTTAATTTTACTCTCTTGGTTACTTAATTGTCATAAAATCGATAAACAAATGGCTCAAAACGCCGTTAGTCACGTACTAGAGAAAATTTATGCTCAAGGCATACAATCATGAATCCTATTTAATTTCAATTTATTATTTCTGGGCCGGAACACTGAACCAATGCTCGGTACATTCCTGATACATTTGTATTTTATTCACTTAGCTGACTCATCTTCAATTACTTTATTCTTAGAGATAGTATGAGTATATTTGACTAGTAGTTGTTTTCTCAGCTTCTTTGTACATGTGAGTAACTTTTGGTAATAGTACAGTTCTGAGTGTTCAAAACACACTACGTTCAGTTGACTACTAAATTCACTTATTGGTCCTCTGCTGCTGTGTCAGTTCCAGATTTGCAATTATGTACTTACTTTATCGAAGTGTATTTATGCTGAACTATAAATGTTTCACGTCTGCCATTAGGTTACTCAATTATGTTGCTAGTGTATGTACTTATTAAACACTCTATTAACATTTAAAGCATAGGATAGCACATTTATTCCATACCTATAGTGTATTGCAGCTGATCAGTTTGCTCAAGTGGCAGTCCATTTCCACTCAATCGGACGCTGAAACCACAGGTAGTCTCTCTCGACCTACCACTAAAGTGCATCAAGTAATTATGGACGAGCGTAATGCTAAATTCCTTAAACCTATAGGACACCATGAGCTGCTCTGTCTCATCTAACATAAGGGTACCTATGGTCGCATTCACGCCTCCAACTCATAACCTCAATACATGTAGGTGTGTCCTGTCACACACTACACCAAAATAATCGCCAGCTCCAACCTTATAAATACTTCAGAGACGTGTCCTTCACGTCTCAACCACAAACACTGTTCAATTCTATTACACTGCCATCCCTTGCTACACGAGGTGAGTTCATTTTTACAACTTATCTGCATATTTTTCTTAACGCTGAGCAATTTCTTTTACTATTAATTAATTAGCTCTACAACATACAATAGGTTTCACTACCACTTCAGATCCTGCTTGTACACGAATTTGTATATCTTTTTAAATTACTGTCAGTGGACCATTTTCAATAAAACAACACTTTGTACTTACAATATTACCAGGGTCCTATACATAATTGTTTCTCAAATACATTTGTATCTTAATTACGTCATACTTCTCTATTGTCTATGCCACTGTTAGGTTTGTCACATTAGGTATTTTTTTTCACTAATCGGTGGATAGAATGGTTCCAGAACTCATGGCTTGATAGCCATGACGGAAAATTTTTGTATTAAAGACGGAGCCGAAATTTTTTTGTGGATAGGAAAGATGAAGAATGAGTGAGACCTGAAAAGGAAAGAAGATCTCACACAGCTGGGACTGCACAGCTGCCACACTGTGTAGAGGTTACAGAACAACCTCCTCCCTACAGCATTAATTAGCTTAATGCTGGCTTGATAGTCATACCGGAAGATTTTAGTATTTGAGAATAAGAGCCGAAATTTTTGTGGATAGGAAAGATGAAGAATGAGTGAGACCTGAAATGGAAAAAAGATCTCACACAGCTGGGACTGCACAGCTGCCACACTGTGTAGAGGTTACAGAACAACCCCCTCCCTACAGCATTCATTAGTTTATTATTGGTTTGATAACCATAACGGAAAATTTTAGTATTTGGAAAGAAGAGGTCGAAATTCTAGTTGGATAGGAAAGATGAACAGTGAGTGAGATCTGAAATGGGAAAGAAGATCTCACACAGCTGGGACTGCACAGTTGCCACACTGTGTAGAGGTTACAGAACAACCTCCTCCCTACAGCATTAATTAGTTTATTATTGGCTTGGTAACCATAACGGAAAATTTAATGCGTTGGAAAGAAGAGGTCGAAATTTTAGGTGGATATGAAAGATGAAGAGTGAGTGAGACCTGAAATGGAAAGAAGATCTCACACAGCTGGGACTGCACAGCTGCCACACTGTGTAGAGGTTACAGAACAACCTCCTCCCTACAGCATTCATTAGCTTAATGCTGGCTTGATAGTCATACCGGAACATTTTAGTATTTGAGAATAAGAGCCGAAATTTTTGTGGATACGAAAGATGAAGAATGAGTGAGACCTGAAATGGAAAAAAGATCTCACACAGCTGGGACTGCACAGCTGCCACACTGTGTAGAGGTTACAGGACAACCTCCTCCCTACAGCATTCATTAGCTTCAGAAAATTTTCATATTGGAGAGAAAGGGTCGAAATTTTTGTAGATAGGAAAGATGAAGAATGAGTGAGACCTGAAATGGAAGGAAGATCTCACACAGCTGGAACTGCACAGCTGCCACACTGTGTAGAGGTTACAGAACAACCTACTCCCTATAGCATTCATTCACTACCTTTGACCACGCCACGTCGATCTGAAAATACCTTATGATGCCTTTTTAGAACCTGTCTCAGTTCTTCCTTCTGATTAGCTGAAATTTTATCGATTTCCTGCAATTTAGCTTCTATTTTGTCCAAAATAATTGCTTCTTCTTCTTCTGTGTTTAGCTTACTTGTATTAAGATTAACACCTTCGTCCCAATATCTCCTATTTTTCAGAACTCGTATAGGCAGCTCCCAAGTTTCATCATTAGTTACTACATGTTTATCACTAAAAGGTACTGTAATTACTCCGGTTATTGGCAAGACCATTTTTAAGTGGCTTCTTTCAAAGTCAACAACACTCTGATATTTTGACAAGAAATCTATGCCAATTAAAACCTCAATACTGAGATTATTTACAATTAAACATGGATGATCAATTAAATTACCATTAATATTAAAGGGCAGCAAAGCTTCTTGCTTTACCGTTTTTGACACCTTGCCAGTAGCACCAATTATTCTTAGTCCTGATACCCTCATCACTGTAAGCTTGTCTTTACCAGGTAATGCATCAAAGAAGGACTGAGACATAGCACTCACCTCACTTCCACTGTCTAAGAGACAACGTACATTGATACCCAACATATTCACTATTATTATAGGGTAGCTTATTCTAGGTTGTACAGGTGGTTCCTCAAACTCATCCAATAGCTCCTTTTGGATTTGTCTCCAACTAAAGTGATCGACATCTGTCTTCATTACATTTAGGTCACTGTGTGTAGGGGTTTCCTGAATTACATTTTCAGCTGCTTTTTCCAGTCGGTCTATTAATTTCAAATCGAAACACCGCACGACTTCATTACATTTAGTTTGCTGAACATAACCCAAATTACTGTAGTCTGAGCGATTCTGTGCCTCCAGACCGGGCATAACACTAGTTACAGCTAAACCACTTTCACCATTATCGTCGGTTTCCTTCTCAAGTGACAACTGGTCACAGCTACTGGGTTCATCGACCCCAACAGGCTACCCTCTACATTCTCACTTATCTCCTGTCCTAAATCTATTAGTACATTAGCAACATCCTGCACAGGCACTTTAGATAAGAGCACATCATCCTCATCGTAAATATAAGCATAAATTTCTTCTGCTTCTTCACCTGACAATTCAGTATTTTGTAGCTCTTCCCTACTGTTACACTGCTGTGCCTTCTCTTTGTCTTCCCACTTAGAAAGCGTCTCTAACACGGTATCTATCAAATACTGTGAGTGATCTAATATTTCTGTTGTATCCTTAGATGCTACCGACACTTCATCCACATGTTCAGTTTGAGTATTCTGATTTGTCTTACCAATACCCGTAACTACTGGCTTAGGAAAAATAACCGCCTGGTGAGCGCCAGTGTCCTCATAGACGGGAACTAGTTTTCCTACCTCGGCCTACTACTGTTTCCTTTATTTTCATTATAGTTAACTGGCACAGCATTACCTTCCGTACTGTTGTTTACATGCATAATTCTGTTTGGAACAAAATTATTATCACTTGGATGCCATTGTTGGTTCTGATAATCATTTCTCCAATTCCTCCCTCTCTTAGGATGGCGAACACCTACTGTTCTGATGTTTACATTGCCCTTTTGCTCGTTCCTAAAATTACTACTATTGTTATTAGCATTTCTGTTATTACGTGCTTGCTCCTCATTGGCAGCAACACGTTCTACACGTTCCAAATATTCAATGAAACGATCCAGATTGTCTCTAGGGGCAGATATAATTCTAGTTTGCCAATACCATGGCAGTTTGGCCTCAAGACCTAGTATAATCATTTCCGGTTTTAGCTTTTCTGCCAAATGTGACAAACGTGAGATCCATGACCTAGCAAACTCTTTAATTGATTCCTTGCCTGCATTGAAGCGTTTTCCACTCCAAAATTCTCTCAACACTTTATTTTGCTTATTACTAGACCAATACTCATTAATGCAAGCTGTTTTAAACTCCGCTAATGTTTTACACTTCAACATAACATCAGCTGACCAACGCATGGCGTCACCTGCTAAATGGCTTCTAATAAATGAGATTTTCTCTCTTTCAGACCAAGTTGGTGGAATCACATCTTCAAAATCGTTCCAGAAATCTAGTGGGTGGATATTTTTATCTGGATCGAACCGCAAGAACTGCCGACACCCGATAAAAGTGGCGTTTGCAGCTACAACTTGTTGTATACTACCATTACCAGAAGTTACTGAAGCTACTTTACTCTCAATGTTAGCAATGTTAGTACTAATATTTTCTACTTTCATTTCAACATTATCTACTCTTTGCACAATATGAGTAGTATCAGTTTTGATTGCATCTACGTCTGCTTGCCATATGTTTACGTTTATATTAACATCTTTAAACCTATCTGAGCACAGTTCAGATTCCGACTCGATCTTTTCTGTTAACGTGTGCTCCAGCTTCGCATCTTTCGTTTGGAAGTCTCTGCGAACCTCAGCAACTTCGGATTTTACTGTTTTATACATTTCAGAAAACTGTTGAGCAACCTTTTTCTTAATATCCTCTTGATTGTAATCAGTTTTGTAATTCAAACTGTCTAGATCCTCTTTCAACTTATTGCAACCAGCCTTGAAGGTATCGTCCATTACCTCCAATCGTTTATTAAAATTTGTTTGGCTGGCCACAATTTCAGACTTTGATTCAGCATTACTGCTTTTGACCTGTTCACTTATTTCAGATTTTAATTCAGCATTATTGCTTTTGACCTGTTCACTTATTTCAGACTTTAATTCAGCTGTCATTTTTGCATTACTGGCAGCTATTGCTTGTAATATAACATTTAAATCAACAGCCCCAGTATCTTTGGGTTGCTCACTAGCTGGTTTCTTTTCACACTCAGGTGACGAAAAACTAGCTCCAACACCAGAATCATCAAAACTAAATGAAACTTCTGATTGAGCAGTCATACCTAACTTCTCCTGTTTAAACTCTACCGTCTCTGATGACGGTTTCGGTTTTAACTCATAAGATAAACAATCATCCAATAAATTAACAATTTTTGCTGTCTGCTTTACTACAGGGGTCTCTATTATTGAATCATTGCCCCTTTTCACACTACTGCCAGGAGACAATACTTCATATTTCACCTCAACATTACTATTTTCATACATATTTACACTTGAACCGTTGTCTGGATTTACAGTTTCCTCAACAGACATAGGTTCTGATATAAGTTTAACCTCAGTTTCTTTTGGCGGTTCCATCGCCGACAGTCTTTTAGTGCAGGTTAGTAAAATTTTTAACAGCTTTTCACTTAACTTAGTTCCTTCTGCACGATGTATGGCGTTGCCGGCGTGGCGTACCAGGATTACTGATACGACGCAGCTCGCTCGATTGCAGACGGCACTCCGACGGCTGTTGTGTGTTTGCGTGTCCCTCAACTGCAGGCGCGGCTCCGGCTGCTCCGACAGACGACTGCGGTGAGACGAAACTGGCTTCTCTCGATGCCGGCAGCGCCGCTAGACTCAGTGCCAGCTCCTTCAATTCAGATGCATCGTTAATCCAATTGCGTCGTCCACATACACACGTAACACTTTCACAGTTCTATTACTCAGTTGCGTGTCGCATTTCACTCGCGAATCCGAATAGTTAAAAATCACTTTCACTTTTACTCAGTTTATTTCCCGGCCGATGCACCATATGTGGGGCGGCGGATAGAA
Source organism: Schistocerca piceifrons (assembly GCF_021461385.2). Classification (NCBI taxonomy): domain Eukaryota; kingdom Metazoa; phylum Arthropoda; class Insecta; order Orthoptera; family Acrididae; genus Schistocerca; species Schistocerca piceifrons. Next base: position 1,864,643 of record NC_060144.1, on the reverse strand, counting down.
TTAATGTTGTTAGTTGTTCCTATTATTTAGAGTGTTATTTATGCTGTCTTTCGCCGTTCTCAACACTGGCTCTCTAACTTCAATATTGGCGACCAGAAAGTGATTAGTAAAACGTGGAGCCTGTAATTAGAATTCCTAGTGCCTACTTCATCTGAGAATACACTTATAGTTACAGCTTATAGCTCTGAGGAATTTGGAGATTGTCCGGGATTTATAATCAAAAACGATTTTCTAAAATAGTTGAGTATATTCTGAAAGTCACAGATGAAAAACAAAAGAATCCACACAACCTAACTAACAGAGCACTTCAGAGTCTAATGCGCTGATGCAACTATAATTGTCCAAATTAAATGTTTAAATGAATGCTCGCCATAATTTGATGATTAGGTTCATCAAACGCCACGCTAAATAATGGTAGAATGTTTGTCCCGCGACGGCACGTGAAAATACGACATACGCAAACTGAAGATCGATAATTAAAGTCAACCCAGAATTAACACTTCACTCGCGAATGATTTCATGGTTACGCGTATCTCGAGTAACTTAATATGGCATCTGAGGCTGTTTGTAGCAATGATACCGACGCGACGCGACTCCCGACACAGATGACGTGCTATTCAGCGTCTGGAGAGAACTGGGGCCTTTCTTGCTCATGCAGCGTTCTTATATATAAAGCCGCGGTGCGGACGGCTAAGGGAACGCCTGATGAAATCGGCTCTCCCGACTAGCCGCTGGACTAGTAATGCACCACTTTAAGTTACCTAATAAATCATAGCTTCTCTTGCTGATGGCCGATGAAGCTCTTAATTTAAATGTACATTCAGCACGCAGGTAAGTATTGATAATAAAATTTTGACGTGGCTAACTTAAATATTTTGGGCGAGAGAAATAATTTAATTACACTGCACGCAGTAGACGAGCTCTGAACTGGCCCTTTGGAGATACGCTTTCGCTATAGTTTTATAGGTATTCAAATGAAAATTCTCACATCCTTATGGTGATAGCAGATCTCCATTCTACTTAAATATAAACATCCTAGCCTTATTTATTAGCCGACTTAATCTATCCTGCTTAAGTTTTAAGACGAAAACCAGAAAATCATGAATTTCCACTAAAATCTTAATTTGTGAGATCCAGAGTACTGTTTTTATTAAATTATTTTGAAAGATGAATCTAAATATAAAATTTCAACTTTCTAGCTCTTTTCTGTTGCGCCAATGATTTTTACAGAAAAACGTCAAAATTTCGAAAATGGCTAAAGTTATCGAACTGATATTCAACACATGTTGTTTTATTATTACTCCTGACATGCTAGAAATGTTTTAGGTTATTTGCTTGATTTTTAAAGTATTGCGCAACATTTATGACGTCAGAGCTAGTTACAGAGGACTGGCTGGCACACAAAGGAAAGACTGATGCGAATTTACTATGGCGTGAGTAGGCTGCTTTCCTACAAATGATTCAAATGGCTCTGACCACTATGGGACTTAACTTCTGAGGTCATCAGTCCCCTAGAACTTAGAACTACGTAAACCTAACCAACCTAAGGACATCACTCACATCCATGCCCGAGGCATGATTAGAACATGCGACCGTAGCGGTCGCGCGGTTGCGGACTGTAGCGCCTAGAACCGCTCGGCCACTCCGGCCGGCACTTGCAGACGGCATTGGACATAGTTCTGCATTGTAGTTTAGTGCCGCGCGGGATTAGCCGAGCGGTCTCATGCGCTGCAGTCATGGACTGTGCGGCTGGTCCAGACGGAGGTTCGAGTCCTCCCTCAGGCATGGGTGTGTGTGTTTGTCCTTAGGATAATTTAGGTTAAATAGTGTGTAAGCTTAGGGACTGATGACCTTAGCAGTTAAGTCCCATACGATTTCACACACATTTGAACATTTTTGTTGTTTAGTGAACAAAATACAACTGTATCGCGTTTCTTGGCAGACCTGTAGAGCTCTGGATTTCCTATCAAATCCAAGGTGGTTAGAAACAATCCGAAAAACTTATAAGGGTACTGCAGGATAAATTGCGCTGAAGAAAAACTGTTAAGGAAAAAAAATCAATGCGTTGCGCCGTTTCCGAGTTAATTAGCAATCGGGCCGTAGAGCGCGCAGATTGAAGCGTGTCGCCAAATGTCATCTTCGTTTGATAGCCTAAGACCGAACAAGAGAGCGATAGGAAAGTACAACATGGGACGGTAGTAAGAATCGAACCCGATACAAAGGCTGAGCTGTCTCGTGCGTTATCATCTACGCTGTGAGAACAAGGGGCACTAATTCTATCTGGCCGGCCACATGAATTTGCACGCGCAACAGCCTCATTGGCTATCTTCAATGCTGATTGACTCGGAAGCACAACGTATTTATTTGGAATGATGGAACATGTTTTATGCTCAAGAATTATTTCATTTTTGGAGAATGAACATCTCCTCTATAAAAATCAACATGAATTCCGCAACAGAGATCCTGCGAAAATCGGCTCGCTCTGTTCTTCCGTGAGATCCACAGCGCAGTGGACTACGGCTCTCAGGTTGACGCCGTGTTCGTGGACTTCAGTAAGGCATTTCACACCGCCCCGCATTGCCTTTTAATCAAAAAAATACCAGCTTACGGAGTATTGGAACAGAGCTGCGATTGGATTCAAGACTTTCTCGCAGATAGAACTCAACACGTCGCTCTTAACCAAGCTAAATCGACATATATATGGATGCTCTTTAAGCCTATTCGCAGATGACGCAGTTGTCTGTACCAAAGTAGCAACGCCACAAGACAATAAGAATTTACAGTACGACCTGCAGAGGAATGGTGAAAGTGCAGGCTCTGGCAGTTGACCCTGAACGTAAATGAATGTAACATATTGCTCATACATAGGAAAAGAAATCCACTACTGTACAGCAACACTATTAATGACAAATTGCTGGAGAGTGCCTGCCGTAAAATTTCATTATACAGATGGTAAATGGCCACTGGAAACAGTGACAAACGCAAAATTCCTAGAGTAGCCGTGCTCAATGACTTAAAGCGAAACGACCACATAAAATTACTTGTAGGACAAGCATATACCTCGTTGATACTCACATAAAGAGGGTAACGGAAATGTAATTCAAGAGAGACGTAGCTAGCAAAACATTCATTTGCCCCATTGTTCAGAACTAATCATCAGTCTGACACCCCTATCAAAGTTGATTACTAAGAAAAGATAGAGCAACCTAATGGAGAGCGACGCGTTCATTACGGTTTTGTTTACTTAGCACGAAACCATTATAGATATGGTCACCAAACTTCAGTTCAGAGGCTAGAAGAGTAGCGTTCTAATGTTCAAATTATATGAGGGCAAGTTCCAAGGAGAGGCGGGCAACATATTACTTCTTACCACAGATGGACTGATGACCATAGATGTTACGTCCCATAGTGCTCAGAGCCAATACTTACCACAGATGCTTTGCCAATTCACCACGACGATAAATCAGAGTCATAAGAGCTGGTACACCATCATGTTGACAATCGTTCATCCTACTCACCATTCGGGAAAGGAAAAGGAAAGGGAGAAAATGAAAGTGGTACCTAGAAATACCCTCTGCCACGCACGCTAAGACATTGTGCGCAATATTTACATTATCAAACGGCTAAAATATTCAGTGTCTTAACAGCTCCCAAGGGAAAGAAAAATATAATTATCAGTACCCTTTTCGTACCGTCATTGACGGAATTTAAAAATTTAAAATAGTGTCGTAATCTACTGATTTAGACGTATAATCCTATGTTAAATTTCTGACACAGTATATCAAGTATTAAAGTCGTGTACATGTTTTGGGGCAGCATAACAAACGGCGAGCGAATTCTGTGACTATATTCATTTAGTATTTGAAAATGATAGCAGTTAGTCATTAACTCATTTTATGCATGCAAACTCGATTATTTAAATTATAACGGATGGGGTGGATTAGTAGTAGATATAGGCACAGTTACTTACCACATTAAAACAAATATTGTAAACGATATGTTTAGTACGACGTACATCAGTGATTGGAACTTAAATGTTTGCAAGTAACACAAGAAACCCCTCCATCTGAATCTCATTCTTTCCCTCATACTTCGTTAATATTCATTGAATTATTGCCCTAAAAGCCTCGTTCAAATCGGGTAGTCTGCGCTGGCTGCGGCAGAATTAAACTCTGCAAGAAAGGCACTCCGCATTACGCAGAAGTTAACTTCAACCTTGATCGTGAATGTTAGTGTGAATTGGGATCATGTTGTCTTTTACTGAGACGATCATCGATTACAAAATCTGCCTAAAATATTGTTATGACATAGCACCGCAAATAATGCTCGCTCCCAAATGTCGGGCGGAACATAGGTTCACTTCGTCGCAGAAGCACCTACATGTACGAAGATGATAAGCAGAAAGTCATACGCATTATTTACGTTCAGTGCCCGGTATACATCAACATGAAGGAATCGAGTATTCCGGCCGCTGCGGCCGAGCGTTGCTAGGAGCTTCAGTCCGGAACCGCGCTGTTGCTACGGTCGCAGGTTCGAATCCTGCTTCGGGCATTGATGTGTGTGATGTCCTTAGGTTAGTTAGGTTTAAGTAGTTCTAAGTCTAGGGGACTAACGACCTTAGATGTTAAGTCCCATAGTGCTCAGAGCCATTTGAAACGAGTTTAATACTGAGTCATCTCATTTTTTCAAGTAATTCCCTCAGAGTCACATGTCATAATTCAGTTGTACCCCATGACCATTGTTTAACTTATGTTCATTTTATATCGTCTTTACTAGACACCATCCACCCCATTCAACTGATCTTTCGAGTCCTTTACAGGAAAATCGAAAATGCTTTTGCTCTTTTCCCGCCTACATTTTTTGTGTAGTGTTAACTACATTTATCTTTTGGTAGAATATATCGAAATTAAATAGGCACCTTGTATGGAAAATTCCATGCTACTACGAAAAATAATTTACCATTGCCATAACTTTTTTGTTTTACTGCTGCTCCTTGTACTTCATGTCTTCATAACATTTCCTAACTCGAAATCTGTTGCCGATAAATTTCCTGTGTAAAAAGAGAAGATGCACTAGAGTAACCATTCTTCAAGCTGGAAGGTCTAATGGGACCAAAATGGTACAGGTTAATGGGTATTAAGTGCCAGTAAATGACTGTTATGTTTCCTGATAACAAGAAAGCACTCCAGCAGTGCTAATATGGGTGGAAAGGGAAGAGTGCCAAGTTATTCCCGCGATGGGAAGTGATAATTTTCCAGGAGCCTTCTTATTGGCACTCCTGCGTATTCCGGCGACCTACATTATTGGTGAACCTCTGCCCGTACAAATGTTACCTGATAATGTGGATCACCGCCTAAACCACTTTTCGCTAAAATGCCAGTATATATTTCACATTAAGGATATTTATCATTATGGCTGTTGTGGAAACGAGACACGTACTACAAGTAAAAGCAGATCTCTTATAGAAAATTCGAATTATTAGCGCTACCAAAGACATGATCTGCTACTGTTTTAGATATCAGCGAACCCTTCACGGAACAATTTTTCATGGAAGCTGCGCACAGTAGTACGAGTACTTATCGTTCGTGCAGAAACCATTGAGGTTTTGAAGTTTCCATAATGAAATTGCGCTGTACAGTTATTGGTAAAATTGATTTCCAAAACTTCAGTAATTATACTGCCAGTGCTATCGGTAAGTTCTCCACAAACAGCTATAAGTACGCGTATTTAGAACGGATTATTACTAGACAGATGGTACCCACTGATTAATTAATACACATACATTGCTCATTACTCATCCACTTCGGGTCACAGGCTGAGGTTAATAAACAACACTGCACGGAGTACTCCGAGTGCCACCCACTCGTTAGAGCGCTGTTGCTGCCAAATGTCAGGTAACTATTTTCGCTGTCGTTATTTTATTATTCAATTTGCGACGGTCCTCGCTGTTAATCGAACAACAGCGAGTGACATGCAAAATTTATTTCTCGCCACAACCTGAACAAGCCATTGGCTGCAAAACTCAGCAGCCAACTGTGTTTAGGACAGTTTCCGTGTTGTCAATGCACAGAATGTTAAGCAGTGTGGAAATGGCGCCCTCACGAAGTGGACACGTCCACAGATGGCAGTTTGTTCAAGATAAAATAGTAAACGTGCCAGGAACGGGACTAATTCTTATGAATATGGATGTGTGAACTTTTTTCACGGTTCCTTTAACTTGGCAGAGTTTGTAATTTTTCTCCGGAGTTGCATTGTTAGTCTTCCGTGGGCAAATAGTGACTCAAGATCTATGAACAGCGCGTCCAGAACATTTGTTTCTTCGACTGTTTTATGGCACTTTTCGAGGCAAATTCGCCCTAACGCTCTACATACAAAAGAGAAAACCTATTTCACACGTCCACTTTAAGGCCTAATCAAAATATTTTTATTTTATCCATTAGAAACGGTTGGTGTAGCTCCGCAGCTGCGTTACCCAAATGAAATAGTGTAAACCTTGTAACTAATATATAAGGGATTGGAATCTAATTCTTAGGTTATATGCAGAAACTAACCACTAAACTATATATATATATATATATATATATATATATATATATATATATATATATATATATATACTGTGGACGATCTGTATCATTATATCTCTGGTGACAATACTTAACATATCAGGACCATGTCTTGCTGTCGTCAGTTGTCCTGCAGTGTCAAACCATCGGCCCACTACACTACTCTTACCGTAAGAATGAATGTGGTAAGACTGCAGTTAGGTAACCGCCAATTTCATTTTAGCATCAGCAGTTTCGAGGCTTCTTGTCTTACCCTTAGATGTACCTGATACACCTCACGAGGGGTGGCCACGACATTCGGATCACGGCTCTTCTTCAAACTTTGCATACCTCTAACAGTCCGTTAGGACAACATAAGGCCCAAGTACTAAGGTTCCTACATAGGCGATTTCGAGAAAATCGCAAGATAATTTTACGCATCGGTGATGTACTGCGACACTGAGCATTGATGCTGCGCCGTTCAAGTGGTTAGCGTTCAAGCTCCGTGATCGGTGGATCGAATCCCGCTCTTTTTTTTTTTGTAATTTATATTTTTGTCAACACTAGTCATATTATTCCATACATATTACATTTGACAGGTAACATAATGAAGAGAAACGTGTACGCGTTTTGTTTTCCCTCTGTTTTAACTTCTTGATTAGCTATCTTGCCTCCTCATTGGTTTTAGTGCATGTGGGAGTGCCTGTGCGATAGATTAATTGTGGGGTCTTTTCGTGTGCATGCGTGTACGACAGTTTGCGTTCTTATCCACATTCGTTTATTTTAATCACTGTTAGGGTGCTGATATCCTGACCGTTGGGCGCCCATAAGGTACCCAAACCACAAACAAACACACTGATTTTCCAGTGTTATTTGATCGTTTCCTGATTTTTTTTTTTATCACAGCAAATATTGTAAATAAAGCTAGCGGAAAGTGAACGACCAAATGCATAAAGTTTTCCTGAATATGTATGCCTGTTGTGATAGTCATTCTGCAGTGGGGTAATGTAGCGGAAACTGCTTTGCGGTCTGGATGCTTCAAGCTGCAGACACATGCTTCAAGGACGAGGGATTTATCTTGGAAAGCCCAAGTCAAGCATCAACAAACAATGATGTAAATAACTTTAGTCAATAATACCTTTAGTTACAATATGCCAGAACATGAGGGTAATTTACGACTAATCGCCATATATGCTTTCTATATCACAAGTTGCAGAAATATATTTTTCATAGAGACACGGAAAACTAGTTTAAAGCGTCATCTTCTACATCGAATGAATGCAGTTTTCCCGCACGCACAAGGAAAAACACAGCTTGCTGACTATTTGGAAAATTATTCTTCATTCCGATAATTTGTGTGCAACCATTTTCGTGTGCAACATTTTCGTAAATACCGGTGCCGAAAATTGGTGACATCCGATTGAATTTATTTTAATAGCATTTTCAAGAGAAAAAATTTCTTGTTCGTTGTCAGATATGAACAAGGTAGAAGGCGCTTGATGAAGGCTTTAACTTGCCTGCAGAAATAGAAGTCAGATAATATTAGTTGTAATAATAAAAATTAGTAAACACTGAATAACATTGGAAATTCAATAAAGGGCCGTGCAAATGCATTACCTTTCCAAAGTAATATCTACGTAGTACTAGGACTAGTGCAAAAAATATTAATTAAAAAAATGATTAGTGTGATTCGATCCAGCGATCCACCAATCATGGAAACTGAACACTAACGACATGACGGACGCTAACTCGTTCTCGGGGTCACAACGCACCGTTACACCATGACGCATAAAAATTCTCTTGCGATTTTCTCGGAATTGCCTAAGCAGCAACGCCTTACTACTTGCAGATTATCTTGTCCTGATGGATTATATCCAGTTTGAAGAGAATCCTTGATCCGAAAATCGTGGCCACCCTTTCGTATATCCCGCGAAAACACCGTGAAGGTAAAATCACACAGGTTCGATCCCCACACGGAGGCATACCAGCAATCGTTCTTCCCGACAACCACTGTCGACTGGAAAAGATGGAAGTGACATAGTACTCTCCGCCACACACTATAAGGTGGCATACGGAGAGCAGATGGAGATGTAGATTACTAATTGGCTAAAAGTGTCACCCAGTTCCGTTTGCAGATTGACTCTCAAATGGCGTACACGAGTAACAAAACTTTGATTTTGAGTATATCTCAAAATTATTGACTGAACTTAAAAATATAAAACGATATTACAATCTACTCAGTAAGCTACATAACCTCAATAAGTGGAGCAGTGAAGTTAGAAGCTGTATAAATATTTGAGGCATCGCAACTCTCATTGAGTAATTGCCCTAACTATATTCATCAAGAATTTAAGAATAAGAGGACGTAGCAACTTCCAACAAACTTTACACATAATTTCAGCCCTTTTCTAAATTTCTTCTCGCCGACGCTCCAGCAAAATAATGAAAGGAAAAAAAGGTTTATCACTAACTACATTCTCGTTGTTCAAGCAATAAAAATTAAGCGTCAGGCGTGGCGTTTTAATTGATTACTTCTTTACTAGCGCACCATTAGCAACAGATTTTGAAGACAGTATCCACATATACTACTGACTGTACGTGCGAAGTTATATCATTGTATGATATGTAATTCAGGATATACGACGTCCTAAACACGGAGATGGCTGAATTGTACGTTTTGCATACGGGATTTGCATTTCTGCAAAGAAGCGGAGGTGAGTTGCTTACAGTTATATATAGACTGATGGAAAAAATCGCAACACGTAGGAGTTCTGCGATATAAACGAAAGGTACTAGGCGTATTTCATCATCTCTGAGATTATGTCTATTCAGATTTCACACCAGTCGCATAAGCAAGTCACGTTTGCTGTAACGGTCGTGAGCATTACTTGCCTCTGAGATTGAGCGTGGTGAGTTGGTGTTAGTCAAGAATGCTTCAAGGCGACAACGACACCATTATCAGCAACTCATTGAGCTTGAACGAGGACGTGTAATAGGATGTTCCTTCCGTGATACTGCAGAAAGACTTGGCAGGAATGTAGTCATCGTACGTGACTGCTGGCATCGATAGCCACAAGAATGTACGATCACAAGAATAGCGAATTCCGGGAGGCCACATGGCACTGCGGAGAGGGAAGATCGTCGTGTTGGTCGTATGGCTCTGGGCGCCTGCAGCAGCGCTCTGAGCAGCAGCTGGTGCAGTGGTGACAGTCCGGTTAGCCCTGAGCCAGCCGCTGTGTAGCGTGTGTTCCCCCGGCCCCACCGCTCTCTGAGACTGCGGCACGGGGTGCGGTTTCGTATGTCAGCAGGAGTGCTGTCGTGGTTATCTCCCGCACCCTGACTGCAAATTTGCACTTCAGTCTGGTGATTCGACCTGTTGTGCGGCCATCCGTGAACAGCATTCCACGGGTTGTTTTTTTTTTTCCAACTGGGAGACGCTTGCCCTCAGACCGCTCTTGTAACGCTGCATGCTCTACACAGTGTCGACATGTATCCTCGGCCTGCTAGATCACCAGAGCACATACGGGACATCATCCGACAACTCCAGCGTCAACCACAAACAGCATTAACCGTCCCTGTGCTGACCGACCAGGTGCAACAGGCTTGCCACTCCAAAGCACGCACTGTCTTCCGGCACCTGTACAACGCAACGCGTTTGCGTGCTTTCATTCATCAGTTCTGGCGCTTACATCGGTTATTAATGTACCAGCACTTCACATTTGCAGTAGCTTATCTGGCGCTTACATTAAGCTGTGATCTTGCAATATTAATCACTCGACTATGTTACTTCGACAAAAGTATTGCAGAAATTTCATTACTGTGCATTAATTATTTTTCGTGGTGCAGTTTTTTCCATCAGCGTCTATAGCTCCGCAATATCCTTGTGATTGTTATTTTATGTTTCTGTTTTTTACGTGTATTGTAGTCGGTCAACTGTGTGAGTGATGCACAATATGTGTGACTTTCTGCATGACAGGACAACAAGAAATTATTTCCAGGTTTGTCATTTTTTTTATAGATAACTATGCTTTGGTTACTACAAAATAGCGCGTGTTTATATTACAGTTTAGGCACCAGAATAATGCAGCAGCTCACACATCCTAAGTATCACTCTACTTTCGTCATTGAGAAACGCACTCTACATCCCCAAACGCGTCATTTCATACTGGCAGTAGGAAAATTTATTTTTTAACTAGTAAGCCTGTTTTAACCGAAAAATCCCCGAAGAATGCTTGAATCTGTTTTTATGCGCACTACTGTCATTCGACTGAAATGAAGAGATTACTGTTGCGAATAGGAATTGATTGCGGGTCACGTGGAACTGAGCACGACCTAAATTACTCGACAGTGGACTCTGGCTGACCTACAGATGTGTCCGCGAGACGACACCTCGTGAAGTCAGGTGTAGGCAGACGAGTCGGCGCGCATCCCTCCGCGCTGCGCTGCGCCGTCTCCTACCAAAGCCGCTTAGCCTCGCTTCTGGGACAGGAGCGAACGGATCGCGGCGTCACGTATCGACAGCCGAATGGCGCGGCCCTGCTGGCCGCCACACTGAACGCCGCGTTGCCGTTGCAGCGGCTCGGGGCGGCACGGGCCGCAGCCGCACACCACGCACGTCTCATCCTTGGTAACGAGGGCTGATGCTGTCAGTCGCTTTCAGTCACCAACATCTTTTTTGTCTCTTTGCCCCTGCAGCTGTGTCCGTATCTTCCCGCGTCTAAGCAACGTCTGTGCAAAAACAAGAGCTGCTCGTAGTTCCAGTACAAGGGGAGGCTGCCAATCTACTTCCACTGTAGTCGAAGATTCCTGTTGATCTTTTCCCACTTCAGTTCTGTCTCCAATTATGTGTTTTTGGCGATTCTATCAGCACACATTGCGAGAAAGGTCAAAATACACTTCGAGCAAGAAAAATAAGCTAATAAATAACGCACTTTTGCCAAAAAAAAAAAATGACGCTATAAGGAAGAACTTTTTACAAGTGAAAGCAGCGTACATGTCATTATTTCACTGAGTCATTCGTGAATCTCTCGTTAGGTAATGGCATGTTGCCGTATCCTAACGTACTCCAGCTAGACATTTGCAAACTTAGTATGTCGTTACTACGTATTATAGAACTGCCAATGGGAGGAACGAGCCAATATAACATTTACATTACTAAGCAGCTAAATTGTTCACCAATTCTCAGTTGCATGTTGCCCACCTAACGCGTTACAGGGGTAAAAAAAGTTAGATTTTCAGTATTTCATACATTTACCGATCGAATTTAAAATTTTTAAGTACTATTATAATCTACTCATTAAGAGATATAAACTTATATTAGAAGTTTAACACAGCAAATCTTCGCATACGTCATAAGGCAACATAACAGACTTCGCGCAACTTACTACGACTATATTCATTCAGTATTTGAGAGAGCGAGCACATAGTGACTTGTAACAAACTTTACACATCATTTCAACACACATCGAATCTATTTCTGGCTGATAGAAAATAATGAAAGGAATAAATTACATTTTGGTTCTTCGTGCAATGAACATCAGCATCAGTTTTAATTGACTTCTTCTTTACAACTTACTCTATTCGCAACACTTTTTGCAGACAGTATCCGAATATATCACTGTAGGTCTTTGCAAGATTATTCCATTATACGAAATATAGTTCAGGAAATAAAACGTCATAAAAAGTGAGATGTGTGAAGAGTTATTGGAGGAGAGTTCCCGCACTTCCGAACTTCAACCATAAAGGTTTTACATGCTTAACGTCAAGTAGTTAATGAATTAACTCATTTGTAAAGTAATAAGACATTTGAAGCTGCTTTGTAGTGGGAGTCCGAGTCTTAAAACATCGGAGGCGGAAGAGAGGCTGCCGGTTAATACTACTCGTCAATTAATGACGCATCAAAAAGTCATTAAGACATAGAGAGTCAAGGATTCGAGAGTGAAGCTTCGATTACTGAGTTCATTCTAATTTTTTGTAAGTAGTACAGCGTGAAAAATCATGTGGAGATTAGCGCAACTGTCTTAGGTTCTGCTAGTTAAGTCTTTTAAAAGCCCATAAGTGCCCTGCTGCGTAGAAGTCACGCCCCTGATCCTCTGATAAATGAAACTGACCGTCATTTCAAGGCGCCACTTTAAGAGTATAGGCCGGTCTGGAGTGTTCCGCTGCAACTGCGAAGTGGGTCGGCCACTATATTCCATTTCAAAAGACAATTCGTGCCTACAACATGATTCGTGCGGAATCTGCAGCATTTTCTGTTCTCCACACACCTTGGGCCAAATCTAAGCTTGCTCGTTTATTGTGGGTGTTTATGTCACCTTTCATTCGTGATGGTGCTTGCTAGATACATATTTGCTCCAATTTATGGCGTATATCAAAACATTCGTAAGGATGTTTTTATCGTTCGTTCTCTAGATTCCAGTCTGTCAGATGTAGCACTAGGGATACAATCCTGAGTAGCAAGCTTTGAATTATCCAGCATCTTGTTGTGTAACAACGCTTGTTGCCTTCTCAGTTCAGGTGGAGAGAAATGGCTTAGATTTGGTGCAACTTTTAGACAACCGGTGTCTTCCTCAGTGGCTTCATATCACATGACAGCGCCTCGTTAGTGAGAGAGTCTACCACAATAAAAGCGAGGAAAGGTAAAATCTCTCGATGTCAGGACGCGACACTTTATGCTAAAACTACGGGATTCAGCGCCTGCTTCCAGACATACATTCGCTCTCCGGCATTTCATGTGCCCCCAAGCCCAGTACGAGCATCCAGCTAATTGCATACTACATCTAGTACGTAAAACCAGCTGAATCTCCAAGTGTTGTTGATTCCGTATGTGCTTGTTACGTGGTCTGTTGGAAACGACGCCAAACGTGCGCATACAGTCCAGATATCTCTTCTATATACGGCAGTTTCCTTGGTGTTTAAGGACCTACAAGTGTGACTGCTAGAGATGGAAATTATACTTTTAAGGTAGGGAATTCGTCATCCATTATCGTCTTTTTCAATTTACCGTGGGACTACTTGGAGTTATGGCGTGGGCAACTGTTGTGCTGGAAAATACCATCTCCTCTGGGAAATCCTCAACCATAAATTAATGAAAATAAATGGTGATACAGCCATAGCCCACAGGATGGTCGAAATAAAACCTGTCAAGAAGATATTTCATGCACCTTAAGACAAGCAACTCAGCTTGTTGTTGTTGTTGTGGTCTTCAGTCCTGAGACTGGTTTGATGCAGCTCTCCATGCTGCCCTATCCTGTGCAAGCTGCTTCATCTCCCAGTACTTACTGCAACCTACATCCTTCTGAATCTGCTTAGTGTATCCATCTCTTGGTCTCCCTCTACGACTTTTACCCTCCACGCTGCCCTACAATGCTAAATTTGTGATCCCTTGATGCCTCAGAACATGTCCTACTAACCGGTCCCTTCTTTTTGTCAAGTTGTGCCACAAACTCCTCCCCAATTCTATTTAATACTTATCATTAGTTATGTGTTCTACCCATCTAATCTTCAGCATTCTTCTGTAGCACCACATTTCGAAAGCTTCTATTCTCTTCTTGTCCAAACTATTTATCGTCCATGTTTCACTTCCATACATGGCTACACTCCATACGAATACTTTCAGAAATGACTTCCTGACACTTAAATCAATACTCGATGTTAACAAATTCCTCTTCTTCAGAAACGCTTTCCTTGCCATTGCCAGTCTACATTTTATATCCTCTCTACTTCGACCATCATCAGTTATTTTGCTCCCCAAATAGCAATACTCATTTACTACTTTAGCGTCTCATTTCCGAATCTAATTCCCTCAGCATCACCCGACTTAATTCGACTACATTCCATTATCCTCGTTTTGCTTTTGTTGATGTTCATCTTATATCCTCCTTTCAAGGCACTGTCCATTCCGTTCAACTGCTCTTCCAAGTTCTTTGCTGTCTCTGATAGAATTACAATGTCGTCGGCGAACCTCAAAGTTTTTATTTCTTCTCCATGGATTTTAATACCTACTCCGAATTTTTCTTTTGTTTCCTCTACTGCCTGCTCAATATACAGATTGAATAGCATCGGGGAGAGGCTACAACCCTGTCTCACTCCCTTCCCAACAACTGCTTCCCTTTCATGCCCCTCGACTCTTATAACTGCCATCTGGTTTCTGTACAAATTGTAAATAGTCTTTCGCTCCCTGTATTTTACCCCTGCCACCTTTAGAATTTGAAAGAGAGTATTCCAGTCAACATTGTCAAAAGCCTTCTCTAAGTCTACAAATGCTACAAACGTAGGTTTGCCTTTCCTTAATATTTCTTCTAAGATAAGTCGTAGGGTCAGTATTGCCTCACGTGTTCCAATATTTCTACGGAATCCAAACTGAACTTCCCCGAGGTCGGCTTCTACCAGTTTTTCCATTCGTCTGTAAAGAATTCGTGTTAGTATTTTGCAGCTGTGACTTATTAAACTGATAGTTCGGTAATTTTCACATCTGTCAACACCTGCTTTCTTTGGGATTGGAATTATTATATTCTTCTTGAAGTCTGTGGGTATTTCGCCTGTCTCATACATCTTGCTCACCAGATGGTAGAGTTTTGTCAAGACTGGCTCTCCCAAGGCCGTCAGTAGTTCTAATGGAATGTTGTCTACTCATGGGGCCTTGTTTCGACTCAGGTCTTTCAGTGCTCTTTCAAACTCTTCACGCAGTATCGTATCTCCCATTTCATCTTCATCTGCATCCCCTTCCATTTCCATAATATTGTCCTCAAGTACATCGCCCTTGTATAGACCCTCTATATACTCCTTCCACCTTTCTGCTTTCCCTTCTTTGCTTAGAACTGGGTTTCCATCTGAGCTCTTGATATCCATAAAAGTGGTTCTCTTTTCTCCAAAGTCCTCTTTAATTTACCCATAGGCAGTATTTATCTTACCCCTAGTGAGATAAGACTCTACATCCTTACATTTGTCCTCTAGCCATCCCTGCTTAGCCATTTTGCACTTCCTGTCGATCTCATTTTTGACACGTTTGTATTCCTTTTTGCCTGCTTCCTTTACTGTATTTTTATATTTTCCCCTTTCATCCATTAAATTCAATATTTCTTCTGTTACCCAAGGATTTCTACTAGCCCTCGTCTTTTTACCTACTTGATCCTCTGCTGCCTTCACTACTTCAACCCTCAGAGCTACCCACTCTCCTTCTACTGTACTTCTTTCCCCCATTCCTGTCAATTGTTTCCTTATGCTCTCCCTGAAACTCTCTACCACCTCTGGTTCTTGCAGTTCATCCAGGTCCCATCTCCTTAAATTCCCACCTTTTTGCAGTTTCTTCAGTTTTAATCTACAGTTCATAACCAATAGATTGTGGTCAGAGTCCACATTTGCCCCTGGAAATGACTTACAATTTAAAACCTGGTACCTAACTCTCTGTCTTACCATTATATAATCTATCTGATACATTCTAGTATCTCCAGGATTCTTCCATGTATACAACCTTCTTTCATCATTCTTCAACCAAATGTTAGCTATGATTAAGTTATGCTCTGTGCAAAACTCTACCAGGCGGCTTCCTCTTTCATTTCATAGCCCCAAACCATTTTCACCTACTACGCTACTACGTTTCCTTCTATTCCTTTTCCTACTCTCGAAATCCAGTCACCCATGACTATTAAATTTTCGTCTCCCTTCACTACCTGAATAATTTCTTTTATCTCATCATACATTTCATAAATTTGTTCATCATCTGCAGAGCTAGTTGGCATGTAAACTTGTACTACTGTAGTAGGTGTGGGCTTCGTATCTATCTTGGCCACAATAATGCGTTCACTATGTTGTTTGTAGTAGCTTACCCGCACTCCTATGTTTTATTCATTATTAAAGCTACTCCTGGATTACCCCTATTTGATTTTGTATTTATCACCCTGTATTCACCTGATCAAAAGTCTTGTTCCTCCTGCCACCGAACTTCACTAATTCCCACTATATCTAACTTTAACCTATCCATTTCCCTTTTTAAACTTTCTGACCTACCTGCCCGATTAAGGGATCTGGCATTCCACGCTCCGATCCGTAGAACGCCAGTTTTCTTTTTCCTGATAATGACGTCCTCTTTTGAGTAGTCTCCGCTCGGAGATCCGACTGGGGGACTATTTTACCTCCGGAATATTTTACCCAAGAGGACGCCATCATCATTTAACCATACAGTAAAGCTGCATGCCCTCGGGAAAAATTACGGCCGTAATTGCCACTTGCTTTCAGCCGTTCGCAATACCATGACAGTAAGGCCGTTTTGGTTAGTGTTACAAGGCCAGATCAGTCAATCATCCAGACTGTTGCCCCTGCAACTACTGAAAAGGCTGCTGCCCCTCTTCAGGAACGACACGTTTGTCTGGCCTCTCAACAGATACCCCTCCGTTGTGGTTGCACCTACGGTACGGCAAGGTCCATGGTTCATGAGGGGGGGGGGGAGGACTCAACTTACAGCATCTTTACGCGGAGCGTAAGGTGAAAGGCCTAAGGCACACGAAATATTTTCATGGTCAGTTTTATTTTGCTCATGCCCTATAACAAAAAGTTGACAGAGACCGAAGAAATGTTCACAGAAATATTGCAACCACCGACATAAAAGAAAAGATCGTCTTGCAGTTTGCTTGTCAGTGATGTGACTACTCTTCGTAGACACAAATGTGGTGCGGGCTGCTTACAACGCGATATTCAGGAGCAGCACCTCGCGAAAGCTGCAGGAAGGCTGCCGCACCTACGTCACCAAAGGAATCAACACTACGGAGGGCAAAACCCGCCGTGCTTTCCTAGCATTCGGGAGGAAAGCTGACTCGCAAAGCGTACAATTGAGAGCAAACGTGCTCGTAAGTGGCTAATTTGTCGCTCGTCTCGCAAGTGCTGTCACATTGCCCCTTTACTAAGCCACCGGTACAAAGAGATTCACCTTCAGCTGCCTCCAATACCGCTAACTGCATTAATTGTGTCGCCAGTCTCACTACTGAAGACAAGAGTAATTCCTTAAAAACAGGTTCGAATCCTGCCTCGGGCATGGATGTGTGTGCTGTCCTTAGGTTAGTTAGGTTTAAGTAGTTCTAAGTTCTAGGGGACTGATGACCACAGATGTTAAGTCCCATAGTGCTCAGAGCCTTAAAAACAAATCATCAGGCCCCTCGGACTTCTCATTTCTTGAAGAACGAGGTTCCGTTCATAGCTTCTGTGTTCGGTGCAGGTATATCAACGCCGAAAGTCTGACAACATTAAATAAACTCAAGTGAACTCCTACTCTGCTTACTAATATCCACCACACATAAAGATTGCGTCGCACACTGGAATACAGTGACATCAAAAAATACCTGACAGAGGAAGATAGCTACTAAGAAGTGCAAAACACTATATACTAAAAGCGAAGGTCCTTATCCAAAATGCCAGCCAGAGTGGCCGAGCGGTTCTAGGCGCTTCAGTCTGGAACCGCGCAACCGCTACGGTCGCAGGTTCGAATCCTGCCTCGGGCATGGATGTGTGTCATGTCCTTAGGTTAGTTAGGTTTAAGTAGTTCTAAGTTCTAGGGGACTGATGACCACAGCTGTTAAGTCCCATAGTGCTCAGGGCCATTTGAACCATTTGAACCTTATCCAAAATATGATAATTCGCACTGTAGCGAAAGGCTTAGCTAAGTCTCGGTGACGGCCTTGAAACTCCGAATCCCTCGTGGAAGCTACTTACAGTAACAATACAGGAAAGCAGTTCTTTGCAGCTAAGAACCCACATGTGTCTGGCGTTCACAAACAGCCTCGGAGTTGCCGCAGCTGCTATGATTTCCTAACTATTTCAGATATCGCGTAGTTTTCGTAGCCAGCATAACCGTTACAGGATTCACTTCGCTCTGCGGGCGTTTCCTAGGCTCTTGTGCCTGTGCGTGTAGGTAAGCCTGCCTTCCAGATCGCTGTACAGTACACGCCTCCTCCACCGGAGGCCATTGGACTGGTAGATTCTACTCATCCTGCAGCCGAGATGTGGCTGCCGTCCATAGCAGCTTTCCCACATTCGCCTTTTGGTACTTGCCTGAAACGCAACATCCGATTAAGATCACCCTAATTGAATCATCACAGTGTATACGCACCTTGGTGTCGCTGCCAAGTGCTAGAGCATAACAATGTGGATGTCATTATAATCTCTTAAGTCGTCAGCTACCCCAGTTCTCTTCAAATAGGGGCGATAGAGCTGGTGTTTTGTATCCGCAGCTCAGGTTGTACGCTTTTCATATCGTGCCATGTGCTCTGCTGATGCTATTACGACCTTCCACGCTGCAGAGGTGTGGCCGTAAACCTTATGCTGTCCGATGCGTGCATTGCGCTCCACGTGAAATGCAGGGCCCGTTGCTTGAGCTAACATCCGACGTAGCTGCTCGTCACGTACAAGGCGCCAGCCGCTCAGATAATTTAACGGCATTAGCGTTCAGAGCCCCTTGTATCTCGTCCTGGTCCTCTCTGCAGAGTAATCCTGCCCTTGTGATGGAGGTCCTGTTGCTACCCTTTGTGCTTAGGCAGCGGGCTCTGCTTTGTCCTCAAAAGGAAGTAGCCGAATTACAGCCTTGCGATACAACGTCTTTTTTTCCTCGTCAGCAACAGCGTCTCTTCTGTCGCAGACAAGTTATATTTCAGTGTCTGTAGAAGAGACCGTTGCTATACAAAACGTGTCATCCGGAGCAGGAGTTCTCATCAAATTTCTACCACTCGTATATCACAGAAACGATAATGATTTTCTCGATGATGCTGTTTTTGCATATATCGTTTACTTTAGGCACTGTTGTTTTTTTTCTTTGTGGTTTTCCTACGTAATTTATCTATTTCCGACATTCGTGGGTACGTGGAACAGACAGATATTTGTAGTAGATAATTCTACTGATTTTTGATATCGTCACTTCTGCAGCTAAGTAATGCAAAGTGTGTTAGCAGTAAAGATGCGATTCTCCCTGTCTAGCCCAGAAGATATCAGTGAAGATTTATTCGAATTTTTAACTTTTGGACTGGCAACTGTCATGTCCCTATATAAAAGCTGCGCCTTTTTCTCAGGACTTGGTGGATTAGTTGTGTTGTTTGTGGTTTAGGGGCGCCCATATTACGAAATGCACAAGGTATCAACTTGTGCGGCGCTGTAATGTGTTTGAAACGTGCACCAGAGTAGAAAGAATGGAAAAGAAAATGGTCACTGTAAGTGCAGGAAATTCAGAAACATGATGCTCTTGACTGTAAAAGCAGCGAATCGAGTGTGGTGTAAATCTACCTCACATTGTCTAGTTGTGGTACCAGAACGCTACTGTTACCCATGGTTTCTTCGCAGCTACCTTCTTTGTACCTATGTTTTCCTTCCCAACTTCTGTGATGGCCCTTTTTAGAGATGTCCATTCCTCTTCAACTGTACTGCCTACTGCGCTATTCCTTATTGCTGTATCTATAGCGTTAGAGAACTTCAAACGTATCTCGTCATTCCTTAGTACTTCCGTATCCCACTTCTTTGCGTATTGATTCTTCCGGACTAATGTCTTGAACTTCAGCCTACTCTTCATCACTACTATATTGTGATCTGAGTCTATATCTTCTCCTAGGTACGCCTTACAATCCAGTATCTGATTTCGGAATCTCTGTCTGACCATGATGTAATCTAATTGAAATCTTCCCGAATCTCCCGGCCTTTTCCAAGTATACCTCCTCCTCTCGTGATTCTTGAACAGGGTATTCGCTATTACTAGCTGAAACTTGTTACAGAACTCAATTAGTCTTTCTCCTCTTTCATTCCTTGTCCCAAGCCCATATTCTCCTGTAACCTTTTCTTCTACTTCTTCCCCTAGAACTGCATTTCAGTCACCCATGACTATTAGATTTTCGTCCCCCTTTACATACTGCGTTACCCTTTCAATATCCTCATACACTTTCTCTATCTGTTCATCTTCACCTTGCGACGTCGGCATGTATACCTGAACTGTCGTTGTCGTTGTTGGTCTGCTGTCGATTCTGATTAGAACAACCCGGTCACTGAACCGTTCACAGTAACACACCCTCTGCCCTACTTTCCTACTCATAACGAACCCTACACCTGTTATACCATTTTCTGCTGCTGTTGATATTACCGGATACTCATCTGACCAGAAATCCTTGTCTTCCTTCCACTTCACTTCACTGACCCCTACTATATCTAGATTGAGCCTTTGCATTTCCCGTTTCAGATTTTCTAGTTTCCCTACCACGTTCAAACTTCTGACATTCCACGCCCCGACTCGTAGAACGTTATCCTTTCGTTGATTATTCAATCTTTTTCTCATGGTAACCTCCCCCTTGGCAGTCCCCTCCCGGAGATCCGAATGGGGGACTATTCCGGAATCTTTGTCAATGGAGAGATCATCATGACACTTCTTCAATTACAGGCCACATGTCCTGTGGATACACGTTACGTGTCTTTAATTCAGTGGTTTCCATTACCTTCTGCATCCTCATGTCGTTGATCATTGCTGATTCTTCCGCCTTTAGGGGCAATTTCCCACCCCTAGGACAAGAGAGTGCCCTGAACCTCTATCCGCTCCTCCGCCCTCTTTGACAAGGCCGTTGGCAGAATGAAGCTGACTTCTTATGCTGATTATTTATCAAAATTTAGGCAGTGGCGGGGATCGAACCCGGGACCGAAGACGTTTTTGATTGTGAATCAAAGACGCTACCCTTTATTTATTTTTTAATCTCATTTTGTTCGCTTTTGATCGTTGCATCTGCTCAGGGCGGACGTCGTAAAACATCCATTGAAGTTCGTTGTTAATCGAGTAACAGTTGATTGATGAAAGGAGGAAGTACAAACATGTTCCGGGAAAATCAGGAATACAGAAATACAATTCGCTGAGGAATGAAATAAATAGGAAGTGCAGGGATGCTAAGACGAAATGGCTGCAGGAAAAATGTGAAGACATGGAAAAAGGTATGATTGTCGGAAAGACAGACTTAGCATACAGGAAAGTCAAACAGCCTTTGGTGACATTAAAAGCAACGGCGGTAACATTAAGAGTGCAACGGGAATTCCACTGTTAAATGCAGAGGAGATAGGTGGAAAGAATACATTGAAAGCCTCTATGAGGGTGACGATTGGTCTGATGTGATAGAAGAAGAAACAGGAGTCGATTTAGAAGAGATAGGGGATCCAGTATTAGAATCGGAATTTAAAAGAGCTTTGGAGGACTTACAGTCAAATAAGGCAGAAGGGATAGATAACATTTCATCAGAATTTCTAAAATCATTGGGGGAAGTGGCAACAAAACGAGTATTCACGTTGGTGTGTAGAATATATGACTCTGGCGACATACCATCTGACTTTCGGAAAAGCATCATCCACACAATTCCGAAGACGGCAAGAGCTGACAAGTGCGAGAATTATCAAACAATCAGCTTAACAGCTCATGCATCGAAGCTGCTTACAAGAATAATATACAGAAGAATGGAAAAGAAAATTGAGATGCGCTAGGTGAAGATCAGTTTGGCTTTAGGAAAAGTAAAGGGACGAGAGAGGCAATTCTGACGTTACGGCTAATAATGGAAGCAAGGCTAAAGAAAAATCAAGACACTATCATAGGATTTGTCGACCTGGAAAAAGCGTTCGACAATATAAAATGGTGCAAGCTGTTCGAGATCCTGAAAATAGTAGGGGTAAGCTATAGGGAGAGACGGGTCATATACAATATGTACAACAACCAAGAGGGAATAATAAGAGTGGACGATCAAGAACGAAGTGCTCGTATTAAGAAGGGTGTAAGACAAGGCTGTAGCCTTTCGCCCCTACTCTTCAATCTGTACATCGAGGAAGCAATGATGGAAATAAAAGAAAGGTTCAGGAGTGGAATTAAAATACAAGGTGAAAGGATATCAATGATACGATTCGCTGATGACATTGCTATCCTGAGTAAAAGTGAAGAAGAATTAAATGATCTGCTGAATGGAATGAACGGTCTAATGAGTACACAGTATGGTTTGAGAGTAAATCGGAGAAAGACGAAGGTAATGAGAAGTAGTAGAAATGAGAACAGCGAGAATCTTAACATCAGGATTGATGGTCACGAAGTCAATGAAGTTAAGGAGTTCTGCTACCTAGGCAGTAAAATAACCAATGACGGACGGAGCAAGGAGGACATCAAAAGCAGACTCGCTATGGCAAAAAAGGCATTTCTGGCCAAGAGAAGTCTACTAATATCAAATACCGGCCTTAATTTGAGGAAGAAATTTCTGAGGATGTACGTCTGGAGTACAGCATTGTATGGTAGTGAAACATGGACTGTGGGAAAACCGGAACAGAAGAGAATCGAAGCATTTGAGATGTGGTGCTATAGACGAATGTTGAAAATTAGGTGGACTGATAAGGTAAGGAATGAGGAGGTTCTACGCATAATCGGAGAGGAAAGGAATATGTGGAAAACACTGATAAGGAGAAGGGACAGGATGATAGGACATCTGCTAAGACATGAGGGAATGACTTCCATGGTACTAGAGGGAGCTGTAGAGGGCAAAAACTGTAGCGGAAGACAGAGATTGGAATACGTCAAGCAAATAATTGAGGACGTAGGTTGCAAGTGCTACTCTGAGATGAAGAGGTTAGCACAGGAAAGGAATTCGTGGCGGGCCGCATCAAACCTGTCAGTAGACTGATGACCAAAAAAAAAAAAAAAAAAATGGAGATCGAGATCATGGTCCTAGTAATGAAGGACTAACACGCGACGTGCCCTGTAGAATTCACATACTGTACTGTAGGGAGAGCGACAAAGAGTGGCTTAGTTGTGTTACGATAGTGATATTTCATTTGAAACTATCTCAGAACGCATAGCTGCCATGTAATCGGCTTGTGAGATGAGTGACTTGTGTCACTAACTTTCGATTTATAATGGTGTGTCTTAAGTAGTGATGGTGTTGAAGTCGACTGCAGTTGCATTCGTGGCCTATAACTACTATTACTTTTAAGAATATACAGGGTTTTATTGTTCGCTATACGCAATTATTTAATTCATTGTACTTATTTTGGACTGATTTGATGTTGTGTTCCGCACCTTGATTTCTTGAAGTTTCCACTATTGGATACCTACCACATCCAAATTCAATCGTAATGTGATTTACACACTGTAATCTTCATTTGCCCCGTCTACTGCTTGGTTAAGTTCGAAGTTAACTGAGCACGCCTTAGCACGTGTCCCACTAACTTGTCCCTCATCTTGTATATGCTCGGAAGTTCATTTTGTGTTACATTTGTCTGCCTAATTTTTTAAATCCTTTTGTAATATAATGTTTCAACTTCGACTATTTCTTCCTGCTATTTTTTCATAAAATGTACAGTTTGACTTTCAGGCCCATAAAATGCATTGGTTTAATTTCAAAAGCGTTTTCGTTAGCCACATCCGAATGGAAAAGGAATTACGTGTACCACGTGTTCATATTATTTCGACCAGTATCAATACACAGACCCACTAATAAAATGGAAATAGACAAGAAACACTTCGTTTTACTATCGCAATAGACAAAAGTCATCACTCGTTCAAAATTAAATTTTATTCTTTTCTCTCAGACGTCTAAAACGTTATTTCAATAGCTAAACGTTTATGAAATACACATCGTTTGCATCTTAAGCGAAAGACCCTACATAGTGTGAATCACACAAATGACAGGACTCCCACTACCTTCAAACGTTTAAAATATAGACCTTCACGTTGGATTATTTAGTATGGGATCATGAAAGTGTTACATGTTTCAGTTTAGACCTAATTTTGACTTCTAAGACACAAAGGCACATTCGATTTGTTTTTCTAAATGAAATTATATGATTACTATTAGCTTGTATCAATATGGTTAAGAAGAAGATTTTAAAAAATGGTAATTTACCCATATTTATAGAGATTTTTGTGGCAGCAGTTGTGTTTTTGCCGTGCAGTCTTGCTGTGAAGCCGCTTCGTAGCATCTTACACTTAACCTGAAGGAAAAAGCCACGGATCCATCGATACAAACGATTAAAGCATTGCCATTTTCCCGAAAATTGTTCGCTCGCATTTGAAGGCAAATTCATGTCTGAAATCATCTTCAATCTATTTCATTCGTTTCAAATAGGAAAAATATAGAATTTAATCTCGAAATACAGTTTAGATTATTTGTCTCAGTCGACAATATCGAACGCGCGATTGGCACCATCGTTGGTCAGAAGGTGTGCGCAACAGATTTCTTATGACTTCCTTTAAGGAAAGAAGTGTCAAAGATGACCACTGCCATAATTTCGTTCCACATATAACAGAAAAATTTATGTGACTGATGCAATTACTGCAGAGACACGCTGGTTGCAGTGGTTACGATTTTATTATGTGGAAGATTACAGACTTCATCAGATAGCACTTTACTAGTGATATTATTTATACTATATACATGATCGATTTCGGAATACACATTCCGTCATCAGAGGACTTTGAATGTGGATGTGACTGGTTTTCCAATCAATGAAATACATCCACGCATGGATAGTCGATAACCAACAGTTTCCTGCTGTACCACTTAACTACATCGGAAAACCAAGTAATGTTGTTTAAAACTTCTGGTTTAGTTATTACGCACCATGAATAGTCTGGATTTCACATGTTTTGTAAAACAAAACAAAACAAAACGTTTGCGCATAGCTTTGACATGACGCTACGTGCATGATGGTATGACAGGTTACCGGTAGCTATCGGCTACCCATGCATGGACTTTCCTCATTCAATCGATAAACACTGACTGGTTTTCCAGCTGCGTCTGATGACAGAGTGCTCATTCCAAAATCGATCATTTATTATTTATTATTTTACTTCTTTGTGTTTCATTTTTTTGCTCTCAAAATTCCTTCATTCTTCGAGAGCATAGTGCCATGTTTTCGTAATTCTCGTCATTCCATTTACTTGCACCTTTCTTCCCTGAAATCGTGCCTTTTGTATTGCTTCTCTAAAAAGTGTTTTCTTTTCTTTTAGACCCGTTCTAATTCCAACGTGTTACATATTTTTGTCAGTTTCAGTTAACCTTGTAGGTTTAGTTTTGTAGCTGTTCATTAAGCTGAAGATGCACTTGATTAGTCTGTTCTATTCATTCGGTACGTTAGTCCATAAAACTGTTGTCTTCTTTTTTTAATTACATCATTTGTCTTCTACATTTACAAACAGAGGTGTTAAGTTTTATCTTAATTTGTATTCAACATTACTATTACTTTTAGGTCAGTCATGTATGTTGTATGAATAATCAACATGAATAAAGTGGAGCCTGAGGAAATTTGTGATCTTTCACATACTAAAGCAGATAACGACTGCGATTGCCTTAGAAGTCATCGTCAACAGCGACGGAGAGATTTAAAATAAGAACTTACGAGAGTCGTTCAATAAGTAATGGAACACTTTGTTCTCAAGACAGAATGGTTTTATTCATGATTTAAGTACATCGTAGTGTTCCGGAATTCTTTGGCTGGAAAACCCTATTTTTCAAGGTAAATTACCTTCAGTTCTGTGACCTTACTCCACCTTAATGTGATAGCCTGTGTGTCGTCGTGCTACCAATACACTGGTTTGCGTCTCACCCAAGTTCCCGCTCAAATCAATAACTGCCACATCACTGCTGTGGTTCTTCACTGGGTCAAAGACGGGCAAACCAGAAGGTGCAGGATCCCAGCTGTAGGTCGGATGAGGAAGAACACGTAAGCTTTGTGGTCTCCTCTGTGGTGCGCAGAATTATATGTGGCCTTACTTTATAGTGGATACGAGCGTTCTCGTTCTTGAGGCCACTAACACGCAGTAATCGTTTCTTCAAATTCCTAAGAGTCTCACAACAGACTCCCGAGTTGGCCGTTTGACCATGAAGGAGGACATCGAAGAGAGTAATCAGGGGACCGCAGCGCTGCATTAACCGGCTGACCGTACTGTTCTGGAGTTTTTCTTCGAATGAGACGTTGTGTAGAGCCACTCCATTGACTGTCATTTTGTTTAAAGCTCAAAGAGAATCCATGTTGCATCACCTGTGACACTGTTAGACAAGAAATCGTCACCATCAGCCTCATAAGTAATTCAGTACACATGTTCTTTCTTTCCCTTATATCTTGTTCAGCTAGGTTTCGAGGGACCCAGTGGGCACAAAACTTCGAATATGCCAACTAGTGGACAAGTGTCTCAGAACTACCCACAGGGGGTGAAGTTCAGTACCGAATTGCTAAATTGTTATTCGTCGATCACCTCGAATGAGCGGGTCCCCAAGTTGTAGCCATGCAGGCGTCATACCCGCCTAGGTAGCCCATAGAGAATAAATATCTATGGAGTGAGTATTAGGATGTGTAGAATGAGAATTTTGTCCGCAACATCGCCTTCAGCCCAAGTCACGTGATTTTGGGACGGCGCCTTTTATCCCTTCAGCGCTTAGCGTATTTTGCGTGTTATTATTTCCCTGTTACAGATAGATCACCTTCAGAAATACCGTGAAACTTTGTATACGAGTTTCACAGTCATCTTAACAATTTAATATCAGAAAATGAAGCCGGCTTAAAGGTGTGACGAGCTTTATCGACAGAATATTATAGCTCACATTCCACTTAATTTACGATCTTTCGGTAACGGGTTAAAAAGTGCGAGCCAACAATACTGTTCAAGTTTTCTATTGCACTGATTTATATTATCGAATCTCTGTTCTAACTAATTACGTTAAATGACACTGTATAGAAAGTGTCTCATGCAGAAATACATAGATGCACGCAAGGGTTTGCGAACCTGCAGAAACTGGAGGAAATTCATCAGTCTGTAATGTAAAAATTTTATCTGCAGCCAGCCGGGGTGGCCGAGCGATTCTAGGCGCTGCCGTCTGGAACCGCGCGACCGCTACAGTCACAGGTTCGAATCCTGCCTCGGGCAGGGATGTGTGTGAGGTCCTTAGGTTAGTTAGGTTTCAGTAGTTCTAAGTTCTAGGGGACTGATGACCTCAGAAGTTAAGTCCCATAGTGCTCAGAACCATTTGAACCATTTTTTTTATCTGCATACTTACATAGCACCAGTACGTATACACTAACTGGCCGATTACTCACATTTGCAAATCTGTCTATCACTTTTCTCGTAAACACATGGTCATAAAATAGCAGAAATTATCTCTACAATACAAGACTATACAATAACGTGCCTCGGCATTTTTCACATATAAAGTTCCTCATATCAATATGATACTTACAGATACACATTTGTTGTACATATCTATGAAAAATAACTGGCCCTCCTCTCACATATCTCTCTTTACATCCGTAGCATCGACAATAATGCACCACAGGTGTTACTAAAACTCAAACATGCAGAAACATAAAAAACAAGACGAATACATGTACTGTTAAAGTTCTGCTTTCGCCGCAAATTATAGATAAGCAGCGTCGTCCCAAAATCACGTGACTACCGCGGTTTGTTGTTAAGAACATACGCAGCAGGCTACGCCAACTCCATAGATATGTACACTATGTGGTCAAAAGTATTCGGACATCCCTAAAAACATACGTTTTTCACTTTAGATGCATTGTGCTACCACCTACTGTCAGGTACTCCATATCAGCGACTTCAGTAATCATCAGACATCGTGAGAGAGCAGAATGGGGCGCACCGCGGAACTTCGAACGTGGCCAGGTGACTCGGTGTCACTTGTGTCATGCGTCTGTGCGCGAGATTTCCACACTCCTAATCCACTAATCTATGTCCACTGCTTCCGATGTGATAGTGAAGTGGAAACGTAGAGGGTGACTTACAGCAGCACAAAAGCGTACAGGTCGACCTCGTCTGTCGACAGAGAAAGCGCCGTCAGTTGAAGAGGGTCGTAATGCGTAATAGGCAGATATCTATCCAGATCATCATATAGAAATTCCAAACTGTATCAGAATCCACTGAAAGCACTATGACAGTTAGGCGGGACGTGAGAAAACTTGGATTTCATGGTCCAGCGGTTGCTCATAAGCCACACATTAGGCCGGTAAATGCCAAACGACGCCTCCCTTGCTGAAGCGTAAACATTGGACGATTGAACAGTGAAAAACGTTGTGTGGAATGACGAATGACTGTATGTAATATGGCTGTCCGATGGCAGGGTGTGGGTATGGCGAATGTCTGGTGAAGGTCATTTGCCAGCGTGTGTAGTGCCAACAGCAAAATTCGGAGGCGGTGGTGTTATGGTGCGGTCGTGTTTTTCATGGAGGGGGCTTGCACCGCTTGATGTTTTGCGTGGCACTATCACAGCACCTTCTTGCTTCCCACTGTTCAACAATTCGAGAATGGCGATTGCATCTTCCAACAGGATTGAGCACCTGTTCATAATGCTGGCCTGCACTGAGTCCTGACCTGAATCCTACAGAACACCTTTGTGATGTTTTGGAACGACGACTTCGTGCCAGGCCTCACCGACATCGATACCTCTCCTCAGTGCAGCACTCCGTGACTAATGGACTGCCATTCCCCAAGAAACATTCCAGCACCTGATTTAACGTATGCCTTCGAGAGTGGAAGATGTCATGAAGGCTAAGTAAGGGTGGTCCAGCACCAAATTGAATTCCAGCATTACCGATGGAGGACGCCACGATCTTATACGTCATTTCAGCCAGGTGTCCAGATATTTTTGATCACATAGTATATATACTCTGTGGGGTAGCCACTTGTGTTAGGCCGACCGCTACCGGAACGGAGAGATGTGCCTGCCCCGAATCAAACCTGCATGGCGGGTTTATAAGAAGGGGTCGTTGTGACAGCTAGCCTGGATGAGGTCATTCGGCGTTTTCCCACATTCCACTAGGTGAATACCGGGCTGGTTCCTATGTTTTGCCTCAGATCACGCTATAGAAACATTTACAACACTTGAGAATGAGATTTTCACTCTGCAACGGAGTGTGCGCTGATATGAAACTTCCTGGCAGATTAAAACTGTGTGCCGGAGCGAGACTCGAACTCGGGATGGGGCGTGAGTCGTGCTTGATTAGCTCAGACGGTAGAGCACTTGCCCGCGAAAGGGAAAGGTCCCGAGTTCGAGTCTCGGTGCGGCACATAGTTTTAATCTACCAGGAAGTTTCATTTACAACACTTTCTCACTCTCTACGCAGGCATACTGGGTTTACTGCTTCTGTCCTGTGCGTGACTAGGATGCTGATGGTGCTAGCTGTTTGGTCTCCTGAAACACTTAACCGGCAGCAGTAGGTGTCACAGCTTATGCGGCCAGTGTGGGCGTCGGAGATCAGGCCTATTTCCTTGTTTTGTTGACGACACACGCTTCACCCAGGGCTTGCCGTGATGTTATCCATTTCCCAGAGTCAGTAGAACCTCTATAAATGCCTGTGTACATTTGTAATGGTCTGATTTTTCGCCACAAGAAATTGAAGACGCCGTTTTGAAAACTGGTTGACTCGCAGCCATCAACCAGGAGGTAATGAAAATATATGAGATGATCCGGGGAATGTTTAAGGATGTGGCACACAAAACTAAAGTCTCTTAAACCTAAACTGGCCGAGGTATAAATATGAACGAAATACATTGGCCGTTGCGAATATGGACAACCCTCAGCATAAATAGTGGAATAAGGACGATGAAAATTTGTGGTGAACTGAGACTCGAAGCCAGGTTTCCGGCGTATCGCGAGCGGTCGTCTTACCCCTAGGCTATCCGAGCAAGACTGATGGTCAGCCCCAAACTTACATACATCGTCAACTATGTGTCTATATGTTCCACTCGTATATGGATTATGTATTACCATGTAGGAGAGACATTTTAATTGAAAGTTACTTGCCCGGTTTCGGCAGATAAATACGATACTGTCGTGCCTGTGTTGTTCGGAAGTACGATGCAAAGTTCCTTCGGACATGCATGCATGTTCGGAATAAAACAAGCTCTGCAATATCGGAAAAAATTTATGTTTCATTGAACGCTCCTCGTCGGATGTTCTCTGGAGCTGTGACAGATGCCCCGCCGTGAGGAATCGTTGCTTTGGCGACAGGTCCGCGAGGTGACGGGAAGTGAGCCCAGCTCTGGGGCGGGGTCCGGGCCCCCGCCTCTAGGAGTGGGTCAGTGGGGCTGCGCGCCGCCTGTGATTGCCTTCCGCCTCGCAGGAAACTGCGTCAGCGCCGGCACACAGCGCGTCCGCCTGGTCGATTCCCGGCTACGTCGACGTCGACGTCGTTAGCGGAGGGCCCACCACAGGGCCGGGCCCCGCCTTCCGGCGCCGCCTTCTTGCCTTTTCCGGTGCTTCGCTTTCCCTCGACGCGCCGCTACGGCCCACGTCACAAAACGATGCAACTAGTTTTTTCACAGGTGGCGTCTAAATTACCGGTTAATTTCTTTCAGCAAAAATTTTACAAAGTCACCGATGACGTCACCATCACCACCACATTGTTACATTGAAGCCACATGTGCTCTGTGTCTAGGGTCAACACGAATGTACTGCGTTTTTTTAACCCCCCCCCCCCCTTTCATATCTGTGTTAGTATTGCACAGAAAATATCTGCATAAAACTGCATTTCAGCGATTATCACTGTGTGTCTTGTTTGGGAAAAAACTTTTTCCATTCACTTGAGTGCCTGCTGTTGATAACAGTAATGCCCACTTTACCTGTTTCCCTCAAGCGTGCATCCAGTACTGCTTGCGTCTTTCTCCGATGTGTGTTCCATGCAGTGTGAATTGGATATTAACAGTGATACACAGCAGTACCGACAGGTTTACTGATGAAGAGATGCCCGACGTGGACGTCGACTATGGATTCGCTGGAAGCAATGGATGAGTGGCAAAACGACGCTCTTGTTGTTATTTTTGTTGAGGCCTTCAGTCCGAAGTCTTTGATGCAGCTCTCCATGCTGCTGTATTCTGTGCAAGCCTCATCGTCTCCCAGTAACTACTGCAACCCACATTCTTCTCAATCTGCTTACTCTATTCATCTCTTAGTCTCGCTCTACGATTTTGACCCCCCCCCCCCCCTCTCCCCACACCTTTCCCTCCAATACTAAATTGCTGTTCCCTTGATGTTTCATGATCTGTCCTATCAACTGATTCCTTCTTCTAGTCAGGTTGTCCCACAAATATCTTTTCTCAGTAATACTATTCAGTACCTCCTCATTAGTTACGTGAGCTAACCATCTAATCTTCAGCATTCTTCTGTAACAATACATTTTAAAAGCTTCTCTTCTCTTCTTGTCTGAATTGTTGGTTGTCCATGTTTCACTCCAAACAATTTCCTTCAGAAAAGACTTCCTATCACTTAAATCTGTACTGGATGTTAACAAATATCTGTTCTTGAGAAATGCTTTTGTTGCCACTGCCAATCTACATTTTATATCCTCTGTCCCTTGGTCATCATCATTTAAGTTGCTGCGCCAATAGCAAAACTCATCTACTACTGCTTTCCTAACCTAATTCTCTCGGCATGACTTAGTTTAATTCGACTACATTCCATTATCCTTGCTTTGCTTTTGTACATCTTATATCCTCTTTTCCAGAGACTGTCAGTTTCATGATGAACTATTTCTGCACGCACATCACACTGTGATAAAAGTGTACCTGTTTCGTGTAAGAGTTCTTACACTATTCTGTTTTCGCGTTGTACGTTTCGTTATTTGCATATTACGGGCGCTTTCACTGTTGCGTAGGTATTTTCACCAATAAGAGGTAAATGGGGTAACAAACCGAGTAAACTAAAATTTCATTATTACCCCGCAACGGGCCACCGGAGTCCACGCACCAGTTATGAGAAAATACTGAATTTCTGCCCGTGGATTTCGGTTTCTCCCTGCATATGGAACTATTCTATTTAATGAACAATGACCGTCCACAATACGTACCTTGCGATGTACGTATGAAAATGACCCTTGCGGAACTGAGCGATCGCTAACCATTTATCGCCGGCCGCTGGTGGCCAAGCGGTTCTAGCGCTACAGTCTGGAACCGCGCGACCGCTACGGTCGCAGGTTCGAATCCTGCCTCGGGCATGGATGTGTGTGATGTCCTTAGGTTAGTTAGGTTTACGTAGTTCTAAGTTCTAGGGGACTTATGACCTCAGCAGTTGAGTCCCATAGTGCTCAGAACCATTTTTTAACCATTTATCCGGCTATAATTTACAATTTTGAGAACAATATTACTTTAGTGTTTGCATTTCGTGTAGATGAAACTTCCTGAATTTAGTGAAATATTTATATTAATTTACTCATTCATTTTTAATAAAATGTTGCATGTTGCTCTTAAGCAGCTAAATTTTTTCACGGTCCACCTCGCTAGCTGCGAGGTCAGCGCGGCGGATTACAAATCACAGGGGCCGGGTTCGGTTCCCGGACGGTTCAGATAGTTTCTCCGCCCCGGTCTCCGGTGTTTTATTGTCCTTACGCTCGTATTGTCGTAACTGACGTTCTGCTGTCGAGATGTCTGTATGAACACGATGAGCACGACCTGAAAGCCAACGAATTAAAAAATAAATCCTTCGATCGTCCAAAATATTACTTTGTTTTTACGCAAATCTGTGTAAACGTCCTGTATTTGTTTTATAAAAGTTAACTCACAAGTCGTGCGTGAAAGTATTTTCTCATTCACAGTTACACATAAAGAGAGCATACTGATATGTGACATCTGGTAAGAAATGGCCGCTAAAAGATAAGCGCTGCCCTTTGGGATGACTGCTGCGCGAACAGTGATTGTTGGAACTCATTGACAGTTGTCAAGTAAAGGTAACGTAGACGTGCGTTTATTACCTGCACGCGTTCCAAAGCATCCAGCAAGCTAACGTAGCGTAGGCCTACGCTGGTGCTCATCCTCTTTAGCGGTTGGCTATTGTGGAAGGGCGAACAAAGGACTCTAGTTAAGACTGTCCGAGAGTTGTGATTGCGGTACTCTGTTAACAACTTCCTCCGGACCTTCCTGACAATCACTCGGTGAAATACATTGTTTGACAGCGAATCTCATAGGTTTCATGAGATGTGGTAAGCATCATCGGTCACAGTCAGTCATCACTTGTTGTTACTAAACACCATCCGTTTAAGTCTTAGAATACAGATCAAATTATGCTCTCTTCTGCAGACTGTACATTTTCTGTACAGCCAGAACAAGATGTTTCCGTACAAGCCGAATTTAAATATAGGTTTGTTGCTGCTGTCAGTGAAACATATTAGTAAGAAGAAACGACCGAGATGGTGCTTTCGTACGACGCTCGACTCGCATTCGGAGGACAGACGTTCAAATGGAACAATCCAGTTTTAGATGTTCTAGGACTTCGCTACATCGCTTAAGAAAATTTTTGGCATGTGTCCTTTGAAAAGGACATCGTCAGTTTACTTGTGCTCCGTTTCTAGTGATTGCGTTGTCGGTGGGACTCTGAGCCCTTCTGATCCTTCCGTCCTTCCTTCGTGTAGGAGACCTGCATTGAACTTTGGGTCTGTACATTTCTTACCATTTACCCCTTCCTCTGGAAAGGCTGGTTGTTAAAGCTCAATAGGCATGACCTTCTGTCGAGGGTTAGTATATACGTAGCATATCAGTTAGTTTTCTGACTCCTCACGGCTGCCCAGTGTGCAACAGTAGCAGAGAAATTCGGCATATCTAACAAGACCCGAAAGAAGCGAGCCGTTCACAGAGTAAGAGGATCTCCGCCGATATTCTGCAAGAAAGAAGTAACTGTTCCAGCTTGACAAAAGGCACGAAAATTCCGTTAAAGGAAGAGCTACCCTGTGAATAGCGTGCGCGAGTAGCAACGAAACACTTCTTCTAGGAGTATCTCACGCGTACATGAAACGTATTACAGAAGCTAATCTGAACCGTTGCGCGATCGATAGCTCGCGCCAAGTGTCATGGAACACGATTTTTGGCGTGAAGGGGACGTTTCACGTTCGCCGCGAGTGGCGTTGACCCCGTTTTTCCAGATGAGGCGGTGAGTGAAGCACACGGACAGCGCGGCTCTGCAGGGCAACGGGCTGGCTGTTTGATCTGCCGCCCATTTGCGGCTTCCAAGTTTGCCTGCCTGAGCGTCTTCCAGACACGAAGGTCTTGCACCGGAAGCGGGAGTGGAAACACTATTCCTTTGTCCGACCTGACCAGATTTGGAGGCGGGCGGTGGGACGTCGTCATCCGTGCATCTGCTAATGGCGTCAAGGTTCTCCATTGTTGTCAGCCAAGCGTTCGCGTCTTGCTTCCACCTACGATTTCCGTCCTGCGTGACGCTCAAGTATTTACCGTTTCGCCTCGTGGGGTGATTTGAAGCTGAGTCTCGGTTGGCCGCTGCTTCTTTACACTCAGGTGTTAAGTTGGGGCGATGGCCTTTGCCAGTTATCTTATTATCTTTCAGCGACTTAACTGTTTTGTCTACACTGCCGGTGTGTACTCTAATGACCTAAGTTTCTACTTGACTTATTTAAAAGTTACTTCACTGTTCATCACACCATCATTGTATGTTTGTGCTTCGGGGCGTTTACCCACTGGCTGCTTAGAAAAGGGGGAGTGCTGTGAGCAGCGTATGGGGCCTACCCTAACGAATTCCGGAGCCATTCGTTAGCACTACATTGCCCGATGCGTGATGGTTTCATATCAAGCAACCTTAATTGTTTTTCTTTTCCTTTAGTGAACTTACTTTTAGGTAAACCTCCCTTATTTGCTGTATCTTAGTCAAACATATTCTAAAGATGTTTACTGCCTGCCTGTTTTGAAACGTCTTCGTTTTAATTATCACCACCCCAATTGGCTTATCATATCCGTGAACTCTCCTATTTTGCGACAACAGAAAGCTAGCTGCCCTTCTCTGCACTTTTTCGATATCCTCTGTTAGACCTATCTGGTAAGGCTCCCACAGCCCACAGCCGTACTCTGAAAGGGAACGGGCTACTGTAATGTAGGCAGACACTTTAGTAGACTAGCAGCTTCTACGTGTTCTGTCAATAAAAGGCACTCTTTTCTTTGCTTTCCCTACAACACAGGGGCGACGCCAGAAACGCAGACGTGGACGCCGTCCACTTGTGCTCCCCTCGAGAGCATTTCGTGCGTTTCGTTTCCCGCGCCGCACAGTGACATTAAAACTTTTCCCCCTCGAGCTATCAGGTCCTTGTTGCGCAAAAGTTGTAACAAGCGTGCAACTTTTGTAACTAAGTTACCGTGGAGGGCGACCTAATTATCAGCTCATTAACCTGGCGGTGCGCAGTGCATTCTATTTTACCGGATCTAACGAGCTGTCCTGACCGCACGTATCTTCCCTTTTGGGTTCGCAGCCAGAACTACACCTTTGTGCAGAGGGTGGCCTAAAGTTACACACCCGGCCCTATTCGTAACACAAACGAACATCTGACAACTGAAGGCGGCGCTTCAGGGTTTCATCCCACACACACACACACACACACACAAACACACACACACACACACACACACACAAACAATACAGCACCACTAACTGAACTGGGTTCGCCCTGTAAAATGCTACAATAGAGAAAAACGTAGACACTCTTTGACAGTCAATATTAATGGAGCAAAATGACATACCGTTACAGTTCTTGCAGTGGGGGGGGGGGGTTATTTAAGTTATTTGATGTGTTCAAAGTGACTCTCCTTAGCAGCCAAACAACGTCGACGCCGCTGAACCGTTGAGCCGACTACGGCTGTCAGTGTTGCCGGTGTTACAGCCGCACAGGACGCCTCGCTGGTTTCTCGTAGCTCGTTCTGTGTAGATGGCTTTGTAGATGAACTTCGTATTTCAAAGGCCCCCGTAGGCAGGACTCAAGAGATGTTAAGATCTGGAGACCTTTGTGGATACTCGCCAGCTCCCCTTCGACCTGTACATTGTCTGTATAGATTTTGATCCAAGTAGGCTCTGACATATTCGTCGTAGTGAAGTGAGGGGAGCACCATGTTCTTCTAAGTAAAACCTTTGATTTCCAAACACCCCTCGGATGGCAGGCAAAAGTTGCAGCATATGAAGCTACACCTCACCATTTACGGTACCTTCAAAGAAGAATGGGCCAATCAAAGCGCGCGATGACAGACGGCATCACACACTAACACTCAGTAGGTTAACGTGTTCGCCCACGTGCAAGTGAGAATTTTCAGGAGCCCAAAACACGCAATTGCGGTGGTTTACATAACCGTTCACTTTGAACTGCACCTCGTCAGACCATCATCGCGAAGCATGTCTTCAAACCACTTGCAGTACTCCATCATTCGATTTGCGTCATCCTCGTTTTTAGCGTGAAGCGATCTTCCACTTTGCAGCCTTCAGAATTCGTCGTACGACTGATCGGCTTACTCCACTTTCACTTGCACCCTGATTCACAGATTTCTGAGGTGACGCTGGCAGCTGGACTTGTTAATGTTTTTGGTCGGCCTGATCTTTCCTTACACACATCCTGAACAGTGCCGTCAGCTTAAAATTCATCCCAAATACGATAAACTGCTGTATGTGTTGGTGGGTGAGTCCTGTACACATTACGCCACTGCCGTTGTACCTCCATCATGTGTTCGTACTTCAATGCGGCCTTGCTTTATTCATTGCTGCACTGACGTCTGCTGGAAAACGCGCGCCAAGAGCTGTTGAGAAAACAATGGACTACGCTACCACGCAAAATTGCAACGATATGTCATTTTGTGCCAAGGTATTAACTATCAAAGGGCGTCAACAGTTTTCTGGGCCCCCTCTGTATATGTTTAAAAATATTTCTAAATCTCAGTCTCAAATCTGCTGATTTGCTACTCCACTATCATTCTTCTGGCCTTCTGTTAAAGGCTACCGACCGGAAAACAGATTTCGTTTGAAAAGGCAGTATTAAAACAATGTAGGCAAGGGAAATTCCTTCAACTGACCATACGTATTGTGCATAATCGTGCAAGAAATACGATCGCACATCTAATTTGCGTCAGTTCCCCGTCAGCTGCGTGGTCAGCGCAGCGGAATGCCACGCCAGGGGGCCCGGGTATGATTCCCGGCTGGGGCAGGAGATTTTCTCCGCTCAGGGACTGTGTGTTGTGTTGCCCTCATCATCATTTCGTCCGCATCTGCGACGCGCAAGTCGCCCAGTGTGACGTCGAATGCAATAAGTACTTGCCGTCGGCGGCCGAACTTCGAACGGGAGACTCCCGGCCCACAATGCCGTACGCTCATTTCCATTTTCCTTTCGACTGCTACCAGAGCAAGAACAGGCTTCGTAATAAGTGAAAATGTCTCAGCGGCAGAGATATAATTTTGTTCAGAATGGGTGTCTAATCGATAGGAAAAGAAACATGGACGAAACAATAATAAATAAGACGCTACAATACAACCACAAGACTACACGGTTTGTGTTATGTCGCAGCAGTAGGCGGGGAGTGGGGGTTGGGAGAAACATCACAGTTCGGTAAACGTGCACACTACTGGCTATATACGAGTAATTCATACTGTCCACATGCAGTCGAATTTTGTAGATATTTCTTACGTCTTAGATAAAGATATTGTTTAGAGGAAGGAAGAGCATGATTTAGCATACCCTCCACGATGCAGCTCGAGCTCTTAATGGGCAAGGTTGGGGAACGAAAGTGAACGCATTCTTTACAAAAGGGCTTTCCTCGCATTTGTTGTGTTATGTTTGGGGCAATCGCAGAAAACCTAAACCTGGATGCCGGACGGGAACTTGAATCACAGTAATGGTACTCGACGTTTGTGATTGTGAAACTAGTGCGATCTCTTCAACCATCCTCTCCCAGTTATCACTGCAACTAGCCAAGCACATAGACGCCGTCTAAATTGGAACGAACCACTAGTGCTAAAAGTTAGTCAGCCCACGGGAGAAATAACATGCACACTAACGTCATCTGCTTACGAAACTTTACTTGTCTAAATTCAGAGCAATATCGAAGAAGGGTAAATTACTATTAATCATAGTAAACTCTGCCAGCTGAACTTCGTGACCGCTATATTTCTGCGTGTGGCAAACAATAACGGTACTTCACCTAACAATGGCATCGATGACTGCAGCATAGCTCAAAATTTCTGCAGTGGACTTGAACGACTTGTTGTGTCCACGGCATGTCGGGTTGTTGCGCCACGCAGGGCAAACACGATATTAACAGGCATCCCATGAGTTTTGTCACCTCAGTGTATTCTTACGCCAAGTTATATGGCTGCGAGTAACATACCATTCTTTACGATACGTTTCCCAGCACGCGTTGACACATCTACAAATCGGGAAACATTATTCTCAGTGTCGTCATTGTCACGGCCACACACGATTGCTCCCTTCTGCCAGTCTGTCACGTCACCAGGTCGACCAGTCTAGTGCGATGATTTCACAGAACGCGCAGGCACGTACACAGCTCTTCACTGCCGCGACTTACTTCAGGTGTGGAGGGTCACGTGGCCATTTCGTGCCACACCACTACAGAGCGACCAGTGTGTTCTTTTTAAAGGGTGACTATTTGGGCCGATGAGCTTAAATCCGTTCCTTTCATTGAAAAACGTAGTACGTATCAGAGACGACGAGAACAACGAGGAAGTGTAACCACTGACGTTCCGCTTCATAGCTCGTCAAAGAGAGGTACGCGATAGATGGCTCTGGAGCCAACTTGCGTGTTTACGCTATGCATGCAGCTTAATCCAGATGCGCGGTTCCCGCTGCGGCCACATCCGCTGCCGGCCGGCCGACACTCCCGCGTCGCTGTTTGTTCAGGCGAGAAATTACGCCCTGCATGTAGCCAGTTGTTTGCTGGCTCAGAAAAAAGGAAAAGCGGAAAAAAGCTGTTATGGCTGCACTGTGGAGGCATCACAAATGAAAGAGGGACAGGCACCGGCAATGAAAATGGAATTTAGCGGGTGGCACGTCCCCCGAAGAAGAATGTCGCGTCGTTCAAACGATGAAATATTCACCCGGCAAGAATGAGGGAAGAGCAGCAAGCAGGCGTCGTTTCCATGCATTTGCAATCTGCGTGCAAATCTGCGAGAACGCCCCCTGGGGCGGAAACTGGGCCCTCGTCGGTTCCAGAGCAGCGGAAACTGCATTCGCGTAACAGGTCTGGGACGGCGAAGGAGCGTGTCCCAGGTCAAAGGACTCGTTCGTGGCAGCCCGAAACCTGGCGGTGAAATCTTTTGCTTTTACATTGCTCCCATATATATTTCTTGTGCGAGCTCTTTTACTTCTCTTGAGTAAAGTTATTTTACTCTACGAATCGAAGTGTCTGACTCACTCAGAAGAAGAGCCTGTGGCCGCTTTCAGCTCTGAGTCGCTCGCTGATGCGTGTCACGTGTACGTAACTTCGCATTCTGGTCCACCACGTGGTTTTCTCACACGTACTTCTCTTCTCATGTTTGAATCATTTTTAGGTTTCTTAAAGTTTAGTTAAAAAGCTAAGGGTGAGTGCCAATATCTTTCTTTTGAGAAAGATAGGTCCGACTTTCGAGCCCATGCTTGTCCACATTTATCTTGTACTCCTTTCTGATAACCTCATGCGTGGAGTAATCCTAAGTTTCAATTACCACCTCAAAAAAATCAACCTTGACTCTTAGTTTTGCTTTATTTATTCAACCTTCAGGGGTACCTGTTATCGCTGAAACAACAGGTTTTCAGTTACTTCGGTTGCTTCAGCGCCAGTTTAACCTCACTGCCAAAACTGCTCAAAACAACCGTTTTCAGAAATGAACGATTTTCGATTTTTTATTCCCATTACTTCCTGTAATAAATGTAGAAAGGCAACAAAGACCGAAAAATTTTAACCTTCTCAGTTTCAAGACACATGAATCAAAATATCAAATTAAATAGGCAAATAAAAGAAAACTCAGTCCATCCACCGTTCGCTGATTTTTCGGAAAGTGATGAGTGTTGAATACTACAGAAAATGCCAGTAGTCTCGTATTGATTCTAATTTTTTAAATTCTGCTCAAAAATCATATTGTAATCGGGAATCATAATGGACATTACGAAAAGTCAGTGCTGAAGCATGAGATCTTTTGATCTTTTGAAGCAAATGAAGGATTGTACTTGATCGCTTGCACACTGCACGTACAGACATGCCGCAAGTCGTGACACACGGCAGCAGGGACACACACAGCTGTCTCCGCAGTGCTGTACCAGTTCTTGCGCGGTCCGTTTACTGATCGTATCTGTTGGTTTCCCCATTTTCTGTAACAACGCAATATTTCAAACCAACGCTAATTTTAAGAAAAAAATACTTCTTTTTTAAGAAGGTTAATTTAAAAACAAAAAAATTTGAGCACTGCTGCTACGGCTAACTGATATTTCGGTTTTTTTACCAGGTTAACAAACAAAAATAAAAAAAGACCTGTTAGAACCGGGACCAAACAAATACTGGAAAGTACTGGTTATTTAGAAATAAAATATCGGTATCAATTGAAAGAGGTAGGTGTTTCCCTTCCATATGGCACATTTTTTTTCCAACGGTTGGTGATTTGGTGGACATTTGGCTCTTTAAATCTGCGTTTTGATTGGTGAGGTAGCAGTCTACCTGGTGAGGCAGCGGCCTACCTCGAAATTTACCATGCCGTCATTCTGGAAATGGTTCCCACACAGTGGTACCTACATCCGAAGAAAGAAGGTCAGTGATTGCCATATTAGGAGAAAAGAGAAGGGTGAGTTGTGAGGTAGAATTTGATAGCCCAAAGAAGCAGCATCTGCGACAGTGTCCTGTTCAGAATAAGCTAGTGATTTCTCTAGCGAAAAAAAAGAAAAAAAGACCCTTGGGCAGCGTCCCTCACTCTGCATCTTGACAGTCTCGCGTAATATCGTCAGGAGATTTCGGTAGTACGTTCCTGTGACGGTTTTCCCCTTATGAGCAAAATCTGTTAGCACTCAAAAAACGCTCACCATCACCTACCATCACCTTGCTCGATGATGGTTAGGTAATCGCCATTTTCAGCGGTGGTACACCTAGGTGTTTGTACTGCTTGATTTGTCCATGCTGTCCCTGTAACGAAATTATATGGGTTGGCCTGACACAGCAGCAAGATGTCTGCTGCCGCCTCGGTTCATCGGACTTTTTAAAACGGGTGTGTACCATGACAGAATCCAGTGGACGGCAACTTCTGTCGTGTTCAGAATGTCCTCAGGATGTTGCAAACTGGTCCAAGATTCATGTTCGCTTTGTTCAAGTAGCGCTGGACCACCATAATCATAAATTGTAGTATTAGTATAAAAAAATTACATCTTACTTACCGAGCGAGGTGGCGCAGTGGTTAGCACACCGGACTCGTATTTGGGAGGACGACGGTTCAATCCCGCGTCCGGCCATCCTGATTTAGGTTTTCCGTGATTTCCCTAAATCGCTCCAGGCAAATGCCGGGATGGTTCCTTTGAAAGGGCACGGCCGACTTCCTTCCCCGTCCTTCCCTAATCCGATGAGACCGATGACCTCGCTGTTTGGTCTCTTCCCCCAAACCCCCCCCAACATCTTACTTATTTAAAATATAATTTGAGGTGAGTCATTTTAACTCGGATCACATTTCTGTTTTTAAACTACACAGTTAATGACTATCGATTTAGACAGTAAGATAATGTTTTTATTTTAACAATGAATGGAGAAATTAGAAGGAAGTACTGTTTGTGTCGGTTCATAGTCCGTTACTCGTATATTGAAGGAACAGGGTACGTATACCTACATGCCCAACACATTTAGATTTCCTGCAGTTTCCCTGACCTGGTTAAACCGAATGTCGGTAGCGACTCCTTTGAAAAATATACATTCTGTTTCCTTCACAGTTCTTGTGCTGTCCCTGTCTGGACTTCGCCTCTAACCCTCGCAATACCAAGGGGGTGTGGAGAGGGGTGATGATTTATACCCACCTTTTGAAAATATTGTAATCTACCTTTGGGCTTTGTATTTTAAAATTTTGATAAAAATCTTTGTTTTTAATTCTGTCTTTCATTACACTCCCCAAGTTTTTTAAATTTTTCAGTAAAATTTAACCCACTTAGTAGTGAACGTGTTTTTCACAACAATTGTCACCTTCACATTTTCAGGTTCAAGACCCTTCTTACACATCTATATATCTTTAAAAGTTATATTCTGAGCAAAAGTCAATGACAGTGAACGAAATTTGTATTTTTTAAATATTTTGCGGTGGTGAAAAGGTGCTCATCACCATGTTGTACATATCACGGAAAAAGCGTTTGTATTGCTAAGATACTGCCATGGGATATTGTTGAGATTCTGGACGCTACATACACATCAGTGTCTTTTAAAAAAGTATGCTGTTAGTAAAATTTATTGCTGGGGTTAATGACCTCCTCGTCGACAGCACATTAAACTCAAATCGTACTTCCTTCCTTTCCCTTCAGACGGAACCACTGAGTCACAGTAGATTATACGAAGGACGCACGATCATTAAAATTTCGTTACATTAGAAATAAAATGATTGTACTGAAGTGTTCTGGACATTTACTCAGGATGTTAGCACTTATATCTACAAATAGGAGTTATAGACCAGCGCGTCTCTCCCTTTTACGACCACTCCCTGGCGACGGAAGCGTCTACTAACAATGGCATTACGACTCCATTGAAGTTATTCAGAATTAACTGCACCGATAATTCGGGCAGATGCGTTGTTAACCATTTGCTTAACTGTCTGCACTTTTCTGAAAATGCACTTTAAACATTAGCGATGTGATCTGAATGGGTATATATAGTCTGCTTATTCAGCATCCAGATCCTGAAGATGTGACGCATATTATGTGCAAACTTTCTAGTAAGCATACAGAACTCCATCATGCAATATTGTCAAAGTCTGTAAATTTCTTTTACCAACGATGACTAGCTCATACCGAATTCCCCTTTCCTTTAAATCAAACTTGTTCTTCACCCGTACGAGGATACGTAAATGGACTAGAAAAGAAGACAAGGTTGCTTCATCTAGAAAACAGTACGAGCTTTATATTTATTTGGGCGGTACTGGTCAAAAGGGCAAAAGGGAAGTGACAATCGCTTTAGAGTATGTAAATGTGTGTGTGTGTGTGTGTGTGTGTGTGTGTGTGTGTGTTTACTGTTCAGAAATCAGTTTTGTGAAGAACGCAGGTAAGCTGTGGTACTGCCACGAAGTGAGGAAAACAATTGCATGAGACCATGTAGAAGGAAACTTATTGCTTTGTCAAAGAATGCCACTGGAAAACTGCTGCGAACACAATCAGTAACAGTCAGGTGCTCCGAAGTAACAGCCTCTAGATTATTGGGCCTGCTGCCAGAGCTTCTTCTTCTTCTTTCCCAGAACGCACTGAGTTTGACGGAATCGTTGCGTGTTTCTACGGCGGCACGCGTCCAGATCGCCTGCACTGATTGTTCGCTAATGTCTGCACGCGCAAGTGAATGAGTCAGTATTTTCCGTGGAAAAAAAGAAGTAAGCACGCATAGCAGCAAACGGCTACGACTGTACGTGTTCCGCGAATGTGAAAGGTGCAACCAAAGCTGTAAACGATTATTATTCCTATTGACGGACAAATTATTCGATGGCAATTGCTAATTTGTACGGCTTCGCAATATTTATTGAAACCACACTGAGAGAATGTAGCTCCCATGTTTTTAATGTTTCTAGAATTTCCTGATAATGTTCCGTATGACTGTTATGATGCTGTACGTTTCATTTTCTTTTGTTTCTGTTATTATGTATCTGTTGGGCCAATTTCGTGATCGGTAAGAAACACATACACGTTTAATTAATGCTATCATAAACAGATGATACTAGGTATTGCTTGATTTCGAAAGATGATTGAGTAACAACAACGAATAATTCACTAACTGATTATCATATTCATCCATTGTTGCGGATAAGCATACATTTCAGAACTGTTAAAATGTAGATAGTAAATGTATCTGCTTGTAAATCATTACGTAAACAAGAATATATACCTTTGTTTACAAACAACCGTTCACCATAAATTACCTGACAAGATTCATTCCTTATTTAGTGTTTGATAACTCATGTGGTAAAAGACATTAAACAGTGATCAGTAAGTATAAATAAACAAAAATAT
This sequence comes from Schistocerca piceifrons, assembly GCF_021461385.2. Lineage (NCBI taxonomy): Eukaryota > Metazoa > Arthropoda > Insecta > Orthoptera > Acrididae > Schistocerca > Schistocerca piceifrons. Next base: position 1,820,151 of record NC_060144.1, on the reverse strand, counting down.
CATATAACTGATTTCTCGATTGTAATACACCCCACACACACACACAATTTACATACTCGAAATAAACTATCACTTACCTTTTTCACTTGGCCAGTAGCGTACAACGTATTATTTTGTAGATGAAATGAACTTTGACGAACCTCACCTTTCGTTATATTCCATTTTTGGATATAATTGAGACACTTAATTACAGGTACTAAAGGGGTTTGATGTACAGGAAAGGTGAACTGCGTATGAGCCAGACATCGTTAATAAATGAATGGATTAAGGCAAACTGAAATCTTACGTTACTGATTCACAGACTTTGTGAATATCGAATGATGGAGCTGCGTATTCCTACCAGAAAATTTGCTCATAAATGCGTCAGCAAGAGGTTCGGAGTTTGGATGCAGAATAAGCAAACAGTTTAGAGCCTGAGTATGACTGTATTCATTAGTAGGTCGTAGTGAAGGTTGGGATTTCTGAGAAAGTGATAGCCACGTTGTTCACCAGGCCAGAAACAAATCCTGATGGATCCCACCAACGAAGCAATAATTTCAGCCAGAAGTAGATAGGGCGATATTCGCTATTGACTTGTACGTAAATCATAAACCGCGCGCTGGTCGTGTTAGCTTATTGATAGTGAACGACTTGTTTACTCGCGAATGACGAATTTATTGCTTACTTCCTACCTGTGGGAGCTGACAGCTGTCTTGCTATACTTTATAATGAATAACAGTGCCATTCTTATCCCAGGCGGTCGTGTTGCATATTATGGAGGCCAGGATAAGCTAACGAACGGGTCACGTAGACTAACCTCTTCATGTTCATATTTAATAGGAAGCACCACCATTAGGATACTGCTAGCGCTTCACAAGGGGGGAAAATAAACACTCCGATAGTGAAGCCGCTGCAGTGAGTTCACTGTTTGTTAGATGACTACCGAGTGTATTGCTTGACGTGTTATAATTTTCGAGACACTCAACATAACATCTCGTAAAATAGCAGGGTGACATCTACAATAAATACATCGCACGGTGTGCGTTTCACGACCACTATTCATTCATGTCCTATTGTTGTTAATCCTACTCCAAAAATCAAGCCGACTGGAACAAGATTAACTCACGAGATTGTTATTCTTATTGAATGCCATCTGCTGGGAGACTTCTGTACGTACATCTTAATCGTTCTCTTCGTGTTCCTGTTGCATTCTCCGTAAAGAAGTAGCATATCTAGCTAGCTTCGCGTGGCGTGTGAAGAATACTTATTTCTTCAAACTAACTTACAGGCTGAGGGGTTCTGTCTGATTTCATGCAGCCCACATCACGTGACGGCCACTCCTGACAGCAAAGTGATGCAGCGGCACAGGGACTCTGATGGAGAAAGTACAGGATAGTGCTGGTCGTCCCCTCATATGGCGGGACATTGGAACACGTGACGCACTCAGGACCATAGTCGAACTTGATCGTTTTGGTGGTCCATGTGCTATGGTGTGTGTTTCCTTGGGAGAGGAGGTGGGGGAGGGGGTGTGGCCTTACTGACCTCTAGACCTTTGTATAAGGTACTTTCAATGGTCAGTGTTATTGCGACACTGTACCCCTTCGCCACGTGCGTCATATCTAGGGAACATTCGATTTCGACTTCATTTTTAGAGACGACAATAAACGATAGCCTCGGTCAGCGCAGGTAGATGAGATCTAGCAACGAGAGGGTAGTCAGCGAATGGACTGGCCTGCCTTTCCTCCCGACTCACACCGGTGACAGGATAGTGATATCCACATATGGCGGCAGTGACGCGTGCACAAGGTATCAGAGAGCAGCTTCCTGGCGGAGCTGTCGGCGGTAGTCATGGGATTCACGTGAACAGGCTTTCGACGTGACTGTGGCCGCAGACTTTGAACGCGGAGTGGTAGAGCTAGACGCAAGGGACATTCCATTTCGGAAATCGTTGGCGTATCCAGTATTCAGAAATACACAGTGTCAAGAGCGTGCCGAGAATGCCATATTTCAGGTATCGCGCACAAGCAACACTGCGTGAAATAACCGCAGAAATCAATGTGGGACGTACGACGAACATATCCGTTAGTACAGGGCAGCAAAATTTGGCTATGAAAAAAAATGAAATGGTCATGTGGCATGGAAACAGACCGATGCAACTGCCCTTGCTAACAGCACTACGTCGCCTGCAGAGCCTCTCCTAGGCTCTTGACCATACATCGGTTGCACTCCAGGCAACAGGAAAACCGTAGCCTGGTCAGATAGTACTGATTTTACTCGGTAAGAGCTGACGGTAGGGTTCGAGTTTGGCACAGACCCCACGAAGCCACGAGCTGGTGGTGGCTCCATAATAGTGTAGGCTGTGTTTGCATGGAATGGACTGCGCCCTCTGAACCGGCCATTGATGGGAAATGGTTAAGTTCGCCAGCATGGCTCAGTATTCCTGCAGAGGACTTCCAACGGCTTACAGACTCCAGGCCGCCTCGAGCTGCTGCACCTCGCCGGGCGAAAGGAGCTCCGTCACGATATGGGAAGGTATCCCGTGGTTCTTGTCGCCTCAGTGTAAGTCCCGCCGAGTACGTATGGAACGAGTTGGGGACATGTATTGCAACACGACCACATACACCGAGGTCATGCAACAATTGTCGGCCACTCTGGTGGAAATATGAAGAGCCCTATCAGAAGAACTCGAAACCGAGCATGTGAACAGCATAGGAGCACGTTGCAGAGCATGCATGGCCGTCCGTGGTAACTGATCACACACCTATTAAGAACCGTGTCTCGCCATTTGTAATGTCTAAATGACGACTTCAGGGTGATCATTGTCTTTGAATAAAAGTGTCATACCTGTTCGTCTCATTGCACACGTCTTTTAGTTACCTTCTTTACTGTACTGTACTGCAACACTTCTTTCATTGTATGGTCCAAGTTTCATCGAGCTGTATCGTGTCAAACTTACTTTCGTCCCTTTGTTTGGCTCATTAAAATGTGTGTGTTTGTGTGTGTTCCTCGTCACAAGGAAGGTAATCATTCCCATTAAGTGATTTAGGGAAACTACGAAATCTTAAACTCAGATAGCCAGACAAGGATGTGAACAGACGTCTTCCTGAACGCAAGCTCAGTACTTTCTTTGGCCCACCTGCTGCTGCCTGAGGTCCACATTTCCGTGACACTGTGCCTGCCAGCGCTGACGTGCCAACGGGAAGCAGCTCAGGTGAGGCGTCTTCTATGAAGCAAATCTGGACGCCCAGTCACAAGCGATCGCGGTCCGACAGAGGGGACTGCCAGGAGAACGCGGCCCAGTGTCTGGGCGCGCCGCTGCCGTACATTAAAAAATCAATAGGTGGCGCTTAGCTGCCGACACGACAAGGCGCGTCGCGACGTGGCCTGACGCAGCCGCCGCTCTGCACTCCGCCGCTACGACGTGCGACACCCGAGCGAACCATCTGTATCAGCCGCTATCTGTGTGTACTGCGTCCTCACTCCCAATCAGCTGTTTTCTATCTTTTTGCTAAAAAAATTACAATCGACGAATCACGAGCTTGTTCGCACTGTGTTCCAAGCCTTGCATTCGTGATTCAGTGTGTTTTGGTGTACAAAATGATATTGGTGAAAGTAGTTAATTGCACGACTTGTTAGCACCTGTCTCTTAACAAATGAAAAACATTCGACCTGCAACTCATCAGTCCCACATCCCTGGCAGCATCGGAAGCCGAACTTACAGCAAGCATTTCCGATAGAATAAGCAATATAACAAGTCACCTGGAGAAGGCCAGGAACACGCAACAGACAACTAGTAAATTAATGGAATCATTGTACGCTGATGAAAAACACGACATCAAAAAAATAATTAAAGTAGAGTGACTAAATTTACGGAATTCTTTTATCCAGGTAACATATTTAAGTAATTAATATTGCAAGGTCGCAGATTTATGTAAGCGCGTGATCAGCCATTGCAAATGTGGAACGCTGTTACATTAATAACCGGTGTGACCGACAGAATGTTGAAAGCAAGGTGCCGGCTTTCAGTTTGTGGGATGAGATTCCATAAATGTTGCACTTGGTCGGTCAGTACAGGTTAACGCTGTTAGTGAATGATGTTGGAGCTGTCGTCCGAAAGTGTCCCATATGTACTTGATTGGAGACAGATCAAACACGTCAAGGTAACATGTCGACACCCTGCAGACCATGTTGCATTACAACAGCAGCATGTGGACGAGCGTTATCCTGTTGGAAAACACCCCCGCCAAGGTAACATGTCGACACTCTGCAGACTATGTTGGATTACAACAGCAGCATGTGGACGAGCGTTATCCTGTTAGACGGCCGGAGTGGCCGAGTGGTTCTAGGCGCTACAGTCTGGAACCGGGTGACCGCTACGGTCGCAGGTTCGAATCCTGTCTCGGGCATGGATGTGTGTGATGTCCTTAGGTTAGTTAGGTTTAAGTAGTTCTAAGTCCTAGGGGACGTCTTACCTCAGCAGTTGAGTCCCATAGTGCTCAGAGCCATTTGAACCATTTGTTATCCTGTTAGAAAACACCCCCTGGAACGCTGTTCACGATCGGGAGCACAACAGTTCGAATCACGAGACTGACATATAACTTCACAGTCGGCGTGCGTGGAATAACCAGAAGAGTGCTCCCGCTATCATACGAAATTTCACCCCGATTATATCCCCAGCTGTAGGTCGAGCGTATTTAGTATGCAAAGAGGTAGGTTGCAGGCTGTCAGCTGCTCTCCATCTGATCAACCCAGGCCATCACTGGCACCGTGGCAGAACCAGCGTTCATCAGAAAACGGAACAGATCTCACCCCTGCCATCCAACGACCTCTCGCTTGACATCACTGAAGTCACAAAAGGCGGTAGTTTGGGGTCAGTGGAATGCACGCTACAGGGCTTATGGCTCGGAGCTTACCGATTTGTAACAGTTCGTTGAGTTACTGCTGCTCAAAGTGCTGCTGCAGATGCAGTACGATGCGCCAGAGCCGTACGCCGAACACGATGGTCTTTCCTCTTGCTAGTGCCACGTGGACGTCCGAAGTCCGGTCTTCCTGCGACTGTAACTTCACCTACAGTGGCCACTTCGTGCCAAGTCTTTCTGCAACATCTCAGAAGGTACATCCACCTTCTCGTAGCTCTATTTCACGACCTCATTCAGACAGTGTGGTGTTGATAATGGCGTCTTTGTCGTCTTACGTCAACTCACCGTGTCCAGTCTCAAACGTAACCAACGCTCACGACGGTCACAATGTGTATTTAATGCAAAACTGATTTGAATACTTGTACTGGAGCTACTAGCGTCACTCTCACAAGACTGTCAGGAGATATGGACAGACGTCTTTCAGCTAAAGAAACACGCCTACCAACTTTCGTTTATACTGCGTAGATCCTTCTTGGTGTTGTGACTTTTCTTTCCTCTTGTGTATATTGTCCGTCTAAAAACATTTCTAAACATTAATCCACAAACCTGGATTCTTCGGTCAGATTGCCTGTTCCTCCGCAGGGATTAAAACTAAGAAGAGGAAAATAATCTAAGAAGAAATAAATGTCCATCCCAACTAGTCAAACGTGGTAAACTGTCTTCAGAAGTAGGCAGAACATGTTGTTGGCTAAGAGAGACAAGAAACTGTTATATAAAGAGCAGTAAGTACAGCCACTCTTACACCATCATCACCGGTGAGTGGTATGCAGGTTGCTCACAAAGCAAGCTGCGGGAGCGAGTAATTACGGCAGCCGATGAGGGCACGCGCATACTCTCGCAGCATGAGCAAATTTTACACACGACTTATTCCCAAGTCATGGAAGCCAGATCATGTCTATTATAGGTGACTTCTGCGCGTAATCAATTTAACGACACAACTGCAAACCCACATCCAAATGGGCTGTCCAAAATCTGCAACTCAGTGGGGCCTGGAAAGCAGTTCTCAGAGTTTTTATTACCTTTGACAAGAAAAGGTGTTCCTGTAGGCAATCTTATTGGGGGTGGAGGGGGGCACACGGGGAGGGGGGCAGTGCTGGCGATTGCTACGGATTTTTCAACGGAAAATTCCTTAGTACTTACCTTGGTCATTATGCAAAGGCACCACGAGCGCGAAACCCGCTAAAAACAGGTCTGTATCTCCAATTTCAACATAACGTTTTCATTCTTTGATGACGTATGGAACATAAATAAACATAGATTGCAGGAAGAAAAAAGGCGTATCAATTTATAAAACGAATATGACCACAAAATGTTCCAAGATTGTTTTTAATATTATCTTCCTGCGGTTGAATTATGTACAACTTAGTTTTAAACAAAAGTATGATCGTTTTTATGATGATAAGAGTAGCACATGTATAACTAACTGACCATTATGAGGATATAGTCATCATAGTTTATCTCTTCTCAGAGATCTTCGTCCGTCTGTACTATGCAAATGGGGCCCATACAAAGGTGACAGAAAATCTGCGCGTGGCGTTATTAAAGCATACAAGTTTTTATGCTGAGAACGTATCGCCTCAGTGTCAAATTACAATATTACACGAAGACGGGTTTGCTACTCCGACTTCCAAAGCGAAGGAAAAAAATTAATCTCGTAATGGAGGACACAGAGATTTGAGCGTGCAACACACATTAGCTCTGATGTAGATTAACGAGTCTGCAGTGATGAAAACCGGAGAATATAATATGGGAATAAAATGGAAACCCAGCACGCCGACTCGCTAAATAGCTGGCAGATTCGTTTTTGTAACAAGTCTGAATACTGTGATCTTAACATCATGCAGTTTGCCAGTATACACTTGCACTATTGAGTTTGTTCGCTGAGGAATGGCATTAGTCTTTGCTGTTTCCGCTTTTTTTTGCAAAAAAAAATCATATCCCTTAGAAAATATTTGAAACTTACGTAAGAGCTTAATGAGTACTACACGAGAACTATAAAATTATTACTGATGCCGTAGTTTTGCGTATTCTCGTTTTTTATTATTACACTAGAATTTTGTCATGCATTGCATTTGCCGTATTTATGTTATATTTTACATCAACCCGCATCGCCTTAAACAGTCCTTAAAAATCTTAATTCGCGATGGGAACTTATTATTTAAAAATAATGCAGTTTACATAGTGTGTAACAATTTCAACAAGAAAAATGTATGACGGTTAGTAACCAAAGTTCTGTGTAGTGTTCGTGGATTTTCCAGAGCACTTTTATCTTTTTTCGTCTTTCATATAAGGTGTACCGTAACCACACCACCACCAGAAGTCATCTGCATAAAGATAAGTAATAAATTATAGTATATAATTCTTGTGCGCAAGGAAAATCTCTGACAGAGTACCTAATACTTCACTGATAAAGAAACAAACCCTGTTAAAACCACAACAGTCAATGTTTGAGAAACCTCGCCTAGGAACTCTTCTTACATGATGGAAGAACGTGTGACTACACTGCTGCAAAATCGACACCCTCCTCTCGTCTTATAATTTCAACTAGACAGAAGATGTAACAATAGTGTTACGAAACATGTTCGTGGGTGCATTAAGTGTTCCCCTATACGATGGTACGTCCAGCATTGTCGAACATGATCGTTTTGGTGGGCGTACTGCCCTCCAACTCTTTGAACACGATGCATTCATCCGTCAAAGTTATTGTGACACTGTTCTCCTTCACCACGTTCGTCTTTTCAGGGGTGCATTCGGCTCTGAATTCAGTCTTGTAGATGACAATGCGCCGGCGATTCGAACGGCGCAGATAGCGGTGGTGTTAGAAAGAGAGGATGCTAGGTGAATGGACTGGACTGCCGTTCCCCCGACTTAAGCCCCGTGGAGTACGCTGCAGTACGGCCACGTGCGCCGACCAGGCCGCCGGCCGGCAGTCAGCAGCAGCGGAACGGCCTGCCAGGAGAACGCGTTGACCGTCGGGTGGCCATGTATTGCTGTCCACAGTCACCACACACCCTATTAATAACCTTGTACCTACTTTCGTAATGTCCAGATGACCATCACAAATCGCGGTGACTATAATTATTGTCTTCGAATAAAAGTGTCATTTCTGTTCGTCTCATTGCGTATTTCTTTCACTTACCTTCTGTACTGACTGTGCTGTACCGTACTGTACTTTAACAGTTCTGTCTATGTATGGCCCAAGTTCCATCGGCCTATGTTACTTGCCAGTGACATATCAAGCAAAAGTTAATTTCATCCCTAAGTTTTACACCCCACTGTTCTCCACTCCAGCTGTAGGACCGAGCGAGGTGGCGCAAATCGCATCTGACAAATGCCGGGATGGTTTCTTAGAAAGGACACGGTCGACTTCCTTCCTTAATCCGATGAGACCAATGACCTCGCTGTCTCGCCCTCTCCCCTCAACTAACCAACCAGCCAACCACCTGTAGAGTTTTCCCTGCGATTCACCATTCAGAACTTGTCGATAAATAGTTGAACTTGCTCTTGTCATAACAGTTTCGATATACATCTGATAGATACGTACGTACATAATTGTGTATCTCAATCTCAATTTGTGTTATACAGCTAAAAGTATACCTAGTGATATTAGCTTCGATTGCCTTACGAAACAGTTTATTTGGTTGGTTGTGTTTATCGTGGTCTCTACTACCCCTCTGGAGATTTTCTATGACATTCGAGTCGTTTTCATTATATAAGGGAAATGAATAGCTTGAAGGTCGTCATTGTTTGGAAAGAGTAACCTGTAAGACTGGCGTAATTTTTACTAAGTAGTATTTCGTACAGCAGAAAAATGCTCGGCTTAAATATCACAGGGGGTTGTGATCATTAACAGGAAAGCTTTTAATGAAAGAACATCAACGGTGTCCGATGAGCCGACAGACACGCCTGTATTTTCCTGATGTATAGTTAAAAAATCTGATACATAAAGTTTTGCTCATGGTAATACTTTAGATTTCCTACCGGTACACACTGAAGCGCCAAAGAAATTGATATAGGCATGCGTATTCAAACACAGAGATATGTAACCATCCAGAAAACGGCGTTGCGGTCGGCGACGCCTATAGAAGGCGAGTGTCTGGCGCAGTTCTTAGATCGCTTACTCTTGCTACAGTGGCACGTTATCAAGATTTAAGTGAGTCTGAACGTCAAGTTACAGTCGGCTCACGAGCGATGGCACAAAGCAAGTCCGAGGTAGCGATCAATTGGGGATTTTCCGGTACGACCATTTCACGAGTGTACCGTGAATATCAGGAATCCGGTAAACATCAAATTCCCGACATCGCTGCTGCCGGAAAAAAATCCTGCAGGAACGAGACCAACGACCACTGAAGAGAACCTTTCAACGTGACAGAAGTGTAACCCTTTCGCAAATTGGTGCAGATTTCAATGCTGGGCCATCAGCAAGCGTGAGCTTGCGAACTATTCAACGAACGTCATCGATATGGGCTTCCGGAGCCGAAGGTCCACTCATGTACCCTTGATGACACAAAGCTTTACGCCTCGTCTTGGCCCGTCAACATGGACTTTGGATTGTTGATGACTCGGAACACGTTGCCTGGTCGGACGAGTCTCATTTCAAATTGTATCGAGTGCATGGACGTTTACGGGTATGGAGACAGCCTCATGAATCCGTGAACTCTCTATGCCAGCAGGTGACTCTTCAAGCTAGTGAAGGCTCTGTAATGGTGTGGGGCGTGTTAATTTGAGTGATATGGGACCGCTGATATGTCTAGATACGACTTTGACAGCAGACACATACGTAAGCATTCTGTCTGAACACCTGCATCCATTCGTGTCCATTGTATATTCCGACGGACTTGGCCAATTCCACCAGGTCAATGTGGCACACTTCTAGAATTGCAACAGAGTGGCTCCAGGAACATTCTTCTGAGATTAAACCCTTCCGATGGCCACCAAAAGCCGGCCGAAGTGGCCGTGCGGTTAAAGGCGCTGCAGTCTGGAACCGCAAGACCGCTACGGTCGCAGGTTCGAATCCTGCCTCGGGCATGGATGTTTGTGATGTCCTTAGGTTAGTTAGGTTTAACTAGTTCTACGTTCTAGGGGACTAATGACCTCAGCAGTTGAGTCCCATAGTGCTCAGAGCCATTTTTTTTGGCCACCAAACTCCCCAGACATGAACACTATTGAGCATATCTGGGATGCCTTGCAACGTGCTGTCCAGAAGAGATGTCCACCCTCGAACTCTTACGGATGTATGGACAGCCCTGCATAATTCATGATGTCAATTCCCTCCATTGCTACTTCAGACAGTAGTCGTGTTGCGGTTCTTCTGCTTGCCCGCGGGATCCGTACACGATATTAGGCGAGTGTACCAGTTTCTTTGTCTCCTCGTGTACATTCGTAAGTACATCTGTAGTGTCCATTTGAGCTATATAGCTATTTTGTTAGTCTTGCTGCGATTTCTTTACCATAAATATGTTTAATTTTAAGTTTGAGCTGTGTGTCACGATATACATTACTGCTGCAGAGATTCTTTTACGATAAAACGTTTTCTTTCCGGTAAACTTCTGGTGAATTATGCAACCAGCCACAAATACCCTTAAAATGGTGTATCTCAATACCGTAACCGGTTTCGGGCTGCCATGTTCATTTTCAGGTGACCAACGTTCCCGGTTACATTTTTTCCATCAGCAGCATGTTATACAATCCTGTACTGCACAAGAATATTCCAGTTTTTGGCGCAAGTCTGCACTGATGGGTGAGAACACTACGACCACTGAGCACCGCGACGCTGGACGCAGCCTGCTGGACTGCCGGCACGGGACGAGGTAGAACAGTGTGTGAGCGGAGCAGGCGGGGACGGCGGATCACCCTAGCCAAGGTACGGGCTGCAAAAGGGCAAACCCATCGAGATAAATAACTTTTACAAAGAGCAGATTCTTATTACGCAGAGCCTGTGAACGAGTATCTCGAAAACGGCGAAACTGGTCGAATGTTCACATGCTGCTGTTGTGAGCATCTACGGAAATAGGCAGAAGGGCAGTGAAACTTTCACTATGCGCTAAATGGTTGGACGTCCCCGACTCTTCACAGAATGTGGGGTGTTGAGACTTGCCTGCTCTTTAAAATAGGATATATGGTGATCTGTGGCATCTATGCCGAAAAGCAAAATGCACAAACGTTTCGGAGCACACCGTTCATCGTACACTGTCGAATATCGAATTACGCAGCAGATCATCCTTGCGCGTTAACATGTTGACCGATCGAAATCGTCATCTACATTCGCAGTGGGAACGGAACCATCGGGAGTCGACCGTCGATCGATGGAAACCTGTCGGCTCTTCTGGTGAGTCACGGTTTTTGCTACACTAGATCGATGGTCATCTCCGCAAACGCCGTCATCGAGGCTAACGGTGGTTCGAAACGTCCAGTGCTCCACGGACACAGGCTGGTGGCAGCAGTATGGGAGACATTCTCCTGCTCTTTCGTGGGACCTGTGGTAGAAATCGAAGACACGCTGACACCTGTGAAATACCTGCATCCGTTCACACTTGATGTCTTTCCCGATGGCGATGTCATCTTTCAGCAGTATAACTGTCCGTGTCTCGGAGTCAGAACCGTGCTATCGTGGTTGGAGGAGCATTACAGTGAACTCGCGTTTATGTCTCAGCGACCAAATTCGCCTAATTGAAATCCTTTGGAACCCATCTGGGGCGCTACCGGACGCCATCACCACGTATGAAAATCGGCGGCCCGTTATTTACGCGAATTACATGACCTGTGCGTAGACATTTAATGCCACATACCTCCACAAACCTACCAAAAACCTTCGGATCCCTGTTATGCAGAATCAGTCATGTATTTCGTTCCAAAGACGGACAGGCAAGGTATTAAGCCAGTGCTCATGATGTTTTCTGTCATCAGTGTACACGTATTTTCGATTGTAACAATATGTTAGTGCGTGCGGTTATTTGGATATTGGACGAAACAGTTGTACACACTTACGTATGTTCCAGTGTATGGCGCTTTGTTTTGATACGATCTTTACTGTTTACAGGACAATGTTCGCCTATAACCCGTTCCAGTGCAAATAGCATACACATTCTACATAAATCACGGTGGCACAGGAACAGTTTAAAATGTTCTTCGCGTCACCTTGAGCTTGGACCATGTGCTTTACATTAGATGTTTTCGTTTGCAATACAAAGAGTATGTATTAAGCAAAGATATAATACATTTTCTATTGATCATACACCTACACTAAACAGATAAACTTAATGGGAAGCGAAATATGTTAATAACAGAAAATACTTCTGTTCCAAGATTGAACTTGTTATTTAAGGACAAATTGTTTTTCGTGTTTTCTTTTCAACAGCTGGCAGTGTAATTTTTAACGAAAAATTGTAAAGCCATCAGATTGCATACGATAAATTAAACATATATGAAAAATTAGACTTATATGAAAACACACACACACACACACATTTACGTACATTTGATGATCAAATAATTTACTAGTTACCTTACCGCAATGCAAAATGAAAAAGTGGAGCGTGCAGGAGGGCAAGCCATTTGCTCAATATTTGACTTAAGAGGTAACTTCATAACGACATCATAAACTATTTCAAATAATATAAACAGGCCTTGGAACGGTACCGACCGGCCGCTGTGTCATCCTCAGCCCACAGGCGTCACCACATGCGGATATGGAGGGGCATGTGATCAGCACACCGCTCTACCGGCCTTACAAATAACATATACGCAAATTATAATTACAGAATGTTTTATGAAATGTGAAAAATTAAAAATACTTGTTAGTAGGCTATTCACAAGGTCTGTTTGGTGTGGTTGTTTTGGTCTCTATTTCTTTCGTTCCATAGTAGCTGTTGCGATGTTCTACGTGTGCACGTGTTTTTTTTTTTTTTTTTTATTATTCTCGATCACCTTTCTAGTTGTTGAGGGGCCATTCTGTGTTTAATTTGTGTGAAGACCCACAGGAAATTATGTAGACATTGTTTGTTGGCTAATTATAGTTACTCATTTAGAACGTAGTGAAGTGAACTGACGGGGTGAATGTACAAGTTTTTCTAGGAGGTTCATTTTACTGCCTGTATTAGCTGTACGTAATGTTCGTATGTTATTTTAATGTAAGTTATGTGAAGATGGCACGAGAGCCCGATACCGGTTATGATATTGAAGTAAAGCATTTTAAAAGTATTTGCGAAATTCGCCGACATTAATTGACGGCAGCGGAGTTTACGAAGTCCAGTATGGATAAATTTTACGATAAAGGTTTCTTTTATTCATTCTTGATTCGGAATCATATTTGTAACTCGAGACATATGTTTCCCCGAGGCAGTCAGTTCTCGTAATTAAAACTGACTGTTTCATTAAAGTTTCAAAATATGGCCAAGGATTTGACGTTATAGTAGTCATGCTTTTACGTCGTCTGACGCATATTCACTGTGTCACTGATCAAAGCCGGCGTCTACTACCACATTTTCCACTTTATCCCACCAAAATACCATGCCTTAAGTATAATCTGCCATTCCCTGTACGGACGTGGGATTCGGCCTAGTATCATTTTCCAAGAGAAATTACTAGAGATCACGAAGCAGCGTTAGATGAATATGTGTATTCGGTGCCCTCTCTAACACAAAATCGCTGGCTAAAATCCAGCTCCGTCTCGCCCATACGTCTCCAGTTCGTGAGGAATGCTCTTTGCCAGCAGCTCATGGTCCACGAAATGAAACTGCTCACTCTCCCCCCCCCCCCCCCTTCCTGACCCTTGTGCGTTCAATTACTTGTCTTGCAGTCCTCCGTACGCTAAATCTTTAATTGAGGCAATTACTCTGTCCCTTGGTTAATGAGCCGCTCCGTCTCAGACGCCGTTCCAAATGAAATTCGGTAGTATGTCAGTGGCTCCAATTAAGTCGCTGCTCCCCTGGGAGGACACTCCGCATGCCTTATAAACCCTGACTGACGGGGCTCTCTAAGCCTCGCGTATTTTCTTCGGTTGTATTTGCCACAATAGTGTCTTCAGTAGTCAGACCACAACTTTGTAACTCCTTCCCCCACTCTGGCTGCAAGTGACTACCCGATGCAATGCGTCCTGCACTCTCTTTGTGTTTGCGGCGAATTCAGAATTTCATAATAACACTGTTATAGCATTCCCAGATGTCTTTATAACTGCAAATTTCCACCCTAGACGTCTTCTCAAGCGTAGGAGATATTTTCCACAATTATCTCTCTCTCATTTGCAAATAACACGTGTCGGCTTTTTGCTGCAGAACAATAACTTTCACTGTGCTATACAATAACTTTCCTATACATACATGGTTCTCACACTGTAAATAATTTACCATTTAATCCGTCTGAATGATGATACATATATACAATTGAGATAAAGGTTGTTTTTCACGGAAAAAGTGTCTGCCAAACCACTTGCATGGCTGTAAATAATTGTAGAACATGCAGTAAAATCGTAAATAATGAAGAAAACCTCCGCTGTCCCTTGCGCACTTTGAAACTTGTTCGGCCGAAATATTCGTGCTTCAACAATCGCGAGACCTTCCACAGTTAGCAGTGCTACATGCCAAAGGAAACGAGATTATAAGCAGCACGAAGCGTCGCTGACAACTGGCCAAAAGTGGAATAAGACTAATCTGATCCAGCAGTTAATGTTGGGAGTGTTTTATAACTGTCTAAAAGTTCATTCAAACGCGAATGGTATTGCGTAATTCATTTAGTATCGAATCACGTTAACGTTAAGCTCATGGCAGGTAAATAATACAAATATCGCTTAGTAATGTCTGTGAGTGTCCTTACTCATCCAGTCTAATAAACGAACACGTTTTGATTTAGAAGTTTTGCGATTAACACCTTGATCTGTGGTTTGCAAATCACTTACATAACGCATCTGTGGTTTGTAGAAGGCGTCATGTTGTAAAATGATGTAACGTTTTGGCAGTATTGGGGCAAGGTTCGTGTCAACTCACTCTGCATTGTTGCCAAATTTATTCAAGATGGCAGCGATGGCGTCATCCAAGATGGCGGCATGTGGACTTGGCAACAGCACATGATATCATCCAAGATGGCGACTTTTGGCGGGATAATAGGCCAATTGTGCTACGTCCATTAACCTAACCTCCAGAAAAAATCGCGGGAAGTTTGAATCTTGGCGGGAAAATAAACCAATTGTGCTATGTCCACTAAACTAAGACTCCAGAAGAAGAAATGGCGGGAAGTATGAATTCCAACAAGTTAATGCATGCAAAACCGTACTTGTCTCTATTATTACTCATTATTATTGATTATAATTTATTAACATTCATTATCATTTATTATTATTTATGTTATATATTATCATTTATTATTATTTATTAGTATTATTGGCCTACCTCTACCAACATAGAAAATCGCGCCAAGTTCAATCATTTATTCTTATTTATTCAATATGCCTGATTTTGGCGGCAAGAAAGCCATTTCCGTTACAACCATAACAAAAAATCGGTCACAAGTTCATATTCCAACACGATAATCGGTCACACGTACTAAATAGCCCACCTCATCGTACTAAGTTTGAAATTTTTCGTGGTCACTTATTGTTTCACTTATAAGCTATCGAAATCTCGTCAAATAATAATAATAAACTGCACTTCCACTAATCTAAGTCAACTCCTGTGAATTCGTGGGAAATAGACTGAGGTCTTTATTTCAAATAGTACAGTCATCACAAGTTCTCCAGCATCACATCTTCGAGATCGCAGCAGCATCCACCGTGCCCGCTACGAGGTCTGGAGTCCAACTGTGTGTTGGTTCGTATCGCAGCCACCCGAGGATGTCGACGTGACGTCATTTAAGATGGCGGCATGAAAGCCAATTGGGCCACGTCCACCAAGTTTGAATTTTTGCGGTCACTTATGCTTCCGCCGCTAAATTATTAAAATCGCTCCACTTGCACTAACCTAAGTCAGCAGGTGGGGAAATGCCTCTTTATTTCAGACGTTACGGTCATGCAGGTGTGTCCCAACTGACTTCTCGATGCTCACACAGCGAACTCCAGAGCGCAGCTAATGTAGGCGCGGCCAGCTGAGCCCGCTCCATCGGCCGCTCCCCGGCCGGCTGACGTCAAGCGACCAGTGTGGCGGGCACAGCCACCGGCCAGAGCGCCAGGTAGGCGGCCAGCGGCGCCTCAGAGTCCAGCCACAAGCGGTCAGCCGCGCTCGCCTCAGAGTCCGGCTACGTTAGCATCTTTCCGCACCTGCTAGCACTTAACGCTGGACAGGATGGAACCTGTCGACCACGTGCTGGACAAAGGACCTGCTCCACCCAAAATTTATTTTTCTTACAGGTTCGAACCTACCGATAGGATATTTTTTTTTCGCGTGCTGTACAAATATACTGGATAAGTGCACTGTTTTGTGTCGAAGGTGTATATACTGTATTGTAAAGTTAATGTGGTTTACATTGTGCAGCGTTTGTATATGTTGCATTGTAAAGTTAATATTGTTTATATTATGTGATGAGTAGAGAGTAAGTCGTAAGGACAGTAGAAATATTTCCAGAGTAACAGCGGTCAAGATAGCGTATTTCCGATACTTAGCTCATTGTAGAATGCCAATCAAATGAGACGGCGATCGTAAGATTTAACGGTAAGTATAATGACATCAACGACTTCGGTATTCGAGAGTGCGAATATAATTTTTTGGTCTGTTTGTTTCTAGTTGTTCAGTGGTTTACAGGATGCTGTATTTAGAGAAAAATTGGTGTGTTCTTGTAGTCTATGAGTCTGGATAAGTTTGTAGAGAAAATGGAGCAGGCAAGGAAGAAGGAGAGAGAGTAACGCATTTGTGTTGAGGGGAAGCGATCGCCGAATTTGTGGAACAGTTCTGTGAGGGACTTTTGATTACCGCTGTGCCGTGTGTAGGAAGAAAGAAAGAAAGAGCAGGTTCACAGTGCTTCCTTAGGAGTGGAGAGAATTGGGGCATGTAGTGGGTATTGTAAAGTTAATGTGGCTTACATTCTGTAGGGTTTGTATATAATGGATTGTAAAGTTACTATTGCTTATATTATGGGATGAGTAGAGAGGAGGACCGTGCGTGTGTGTGGGTGTGTGTGTGTGTGTGTAGATTGAGGGGGCTGTGGAGGTAATTTAGCGATTTCTGTAAAAGTAAGCACAGAAAGCCTCAAAAAGAAAAGCAGGATGGTACATCGATAACGGGTCCTTAGGAAATTAGGCCAGTAAATTCGATAAGAAGGAATAAGAATGATTAATCGGTTGTGCCTGGATATAGGAAGGTTGAGAACATTTGCGTATGTTGAGAGCTGAAAAGGTAGGTGGTTAGGAGCGCATTCAGTATTATTTTGGTGAACATGTTCTGTTAGGGTATGAATTATGAATTTGAATTTACAAATAAGCTGAGAAAACACGAAAGCGAGCGTTAACTATTTTTGGGGGCACTGTACAATTTCGGATTGCAGAAGATCGGTTTAGATTGTGAGGGGAGGGAAGCGCTGGGCTGTGTGCGGACTGTGTGTGTACTCGCCCTCGGCTATTCTGACAACAGACGTGAAGGTGGAGATGTGTCGCATATAGGCGGGCAAGCAATGGAATGCGGCCCTAACATGTGTGTTGGACCGCACTGAGTTAGGACGGTGACACAACTCGCGTGGCCTGGCTTGGATAGTCACGTTCGGTGTGTAGGTGATATGAATTTCTCAGGTGTTAGGTGTGAATGCGGCTGTCATCGAGTCATGTTTGAGGGGTCGAATAGAGGCCTTTGAGCGAATTGAGAGCTGTCGGACGTGTGACTTAGTGTGGAACAGGTTGATTGCGCGCGTCTGCTGAGTTATTTTGCTATGCGTTATTTGGACAGATTACGAGTACTGATTATGTTTACAGTTATGTGTACTACATTATTTAGGAGCACTTTAATATTGTGCACTGAAATTAGGAGATGTCTGCGTGTCTGCTGACTGTGCAAAATGAGATCAGGTACATCAGCGCGAGTGTTTTTTGTAAGAGAGTGATCGGGTATACTCGATGAGTAAACAATATGTACGTTAAGTATTTGTTGGATGATATAGAACATGAGAGAGTACGAGTTGGTTCTTTTCGTTAGATCGAATTGCTGAGGCGAGAACTACGATAGTGCGAGGGATGTGATTGCAGCATATCTCCGTCTCTCAGCGGTTAACTAAAGATGGAGCGAGCAATGTTCTCGGCTTAGGTACTGGGGGTGTGCTCTGGCCATGTGATAGACCGTGTGGATTGAACAACAGTATTAAGGTCATAAATGAGCTAGAATATTTACAGAGGAGCATGTCCGACGCGAGTATAAAGGTCCAGGCTGTGATGTGGGCGGTCTCGCGCTCGTGGTGTGCGAGAGAGGCAAGGCAGTCGATTTTGAGTCATCACAGGTGACTTTGGTTAGTGACTTCGTTTGCCACAATTTTCTTGTGTTGGTAGCGAAACACGAACTGACCATCAGAATTGAGGCTTGGCTTATTTGTATAGACAAAATGTGATACAAGTTAATGTAGGTTAGTACACGTTAGTAAACGGAAGCAAGCATTAGTACACGTTAGCCAACGAACACGGGTCGGTAAAACGACGTGGTGGTCGGTAGGGACTTTAACTACTTCATTTCATGTCCAGGTGGGAGTGGCAGTGGCGAAAATTGGTTGCAAGTATAGGTGGACGTGGCAGTTTTCCACATCAGAGAGGTTAATTAATTGATCAGATCAATTAAATAATGCGAAATTTGTTACATTCACTTGCGGAGGTAATAATCTATGTGCGCGCGATGGCTCATGTGTACGGACGTGTGTTTTCGCGAAGATCTTGGATTAGGTAATCGAACCATGTAGGGTGAATAATGAGAATCAGGAGATCAGTTAATTTAGTGAGAGCGTTCTTTGTCCGACAGAGCCACGTGGTCGATCGCGCCTTGTGACGTCAAGTAAGTTTCCAACTCGGTAGAAAAAAACATTCCCGTTCTAGCGTGTCGGTTCCTGTCTATCGGTCTGGAATTCCAAAGTTTATGGGGATGAGAGCGTCCTTTGTGCTCCAGCACACGTGCTGGTGGCGTGGTATGTGGCGTGAGGGTGGTTTGGACAAAGCAAGCATGTCGGTTCCCACCGTCGGTGCTGGGAATTTGCGAACTTTACGACCGATATAGCTTTTACCGTGTCACGTGATAGAACTTTCCAAACATCTCGGGCGGTTGTGTGGGTCAGGTATCGGCAGGTTCGAACATGTTCAGAAAAATAAATTTTGGGTGGAGCAGGTCCTTTGTCCAGCACGTGGTCGACAGGTTCCATCCTGTCCAGCGTTAAGTGCTAGCAGGTGCGGAAAGATGCTAACGTAGCCGGACTCTGAGGCGAGCGCGGCTGACCGCTTGTGGCTGGACTCTGAGGCGCCGCTGGCCGCCTACCTGGCGCTCTGGCCGGTGGCTGTGCCCGCCACACTGGTCGCTTGACGTCAGCCGGCCGGGGAGCGGCCGATGGAGCGGGCTCAGCTGGCCGCGCCTACATTAGCTGCGCTCTGGAGTTCGCTGTGTGAGCATCGAGAAGTCAGTTGGGACACACCTGCATGACCGTAACGTCTGAAATAAAGAGGCATTTCCCCACCTGCTGACTTAGGTTAGTGCAAGTGGAGCGATTTTAATAATTTAGCGGCGGAAGCATAAGTGACCGCAAAAATTCAAACTTGGTGGACGTGGCCCAATTGGCTTTCATGCCGCCATCTTAAATGACGTCACGTCGACGTCCTCGGGTGGCTGCGATACGAACCAACACACAGTTGGACTCCAGACTTCGTAGCGGGCACGGTGGATGCTGCTGCGATCTCGAAGATGTGATGCTGGAGAACTAGTGATGACCGTACTGTTTGAAATAAAGATCTCAGTCCATTTCCCACGAATTCACAGGAGTTGAATTAGATTAGTGGAAGTGCAGTTTATTATTTGACGAGATTTTGATAGCTTATGAGTGAAACAACAAGTGACCGCGAAAATATTCAAACTTACTACGATGAGATGGCTTATTTAGTACGTGTGACCGATTATCGTTTTGGAATATGAACTTGTGGACGATTTTTTGCTATGGTTGTAACGATGGCTTTCTTGCCGCCAAAATCAGGCGTATTGAATAAATAAGAATAAATGATTGAACTTGGCGCGATTTTCTATGTTAGTGGAGGTAGGCCAATAATAATAATAAATAATAATAAATGGTAATAATGAACATAAATAATAATAAATGATAATGAATGATAATAAATGATAATGAATGTTAATAAATTATAATCAATAATAGTAAATAATAATAAAGACAAGTATGGTTTTGCATGTATTATCCTGTTGGAATTAAAACTTCCTGCCATTTTTTCTTGAAGTTAGGTTAGTGGACGTAGCACAATTGGCCTATTTTCCCGCCAAAAGTCGCCATCTTGGATAACGTCATGCGCTCTTGCCAAGTCTACATGCCGCCATCTTGGATGACGTCATCGCCGTCACCTTGAGTAAATTTCGCAACAGTGCAGAGTGAGCGGACGCAAACCTTGCCCCACTACTTTCGGTTATTATTAGAAGTGGCGTTCAGTGGCTTATGTGCTATAACAAATGTCACACAGCATGATAAAGGACATTTGCAGTGGAGAACTTTTGTGTGTCATTTATCAAAATGTCGCCGTCTACAACCCACATGAGTCTTATGAAAACTGACTCCGACCGTAAAAGCGGTAGGAACTTGGTACTCATTGCAGCTGATTGAATTAACATACACTCATTGAATGAGATAGAACAGGGAGAGCAGCTGAGATTCTGTCTGGGCATAAAGATTTATGTATTCAATACTTTTCGTTAATCGACAAAATGAATGTCACAATGGTTTATTTGAAAACAATGCTGCCAAATTATCATCCACATCCATGTCAGAGACAGCGCTCGGTCTCTAATGCTTCTGTCATCGATGGCACATGAACGTCTAGCCTCCTTTCCCTCCTTCAACATACTGTCAATTTGGATTTTGAAAATATTAAAAGAAGGTAAAATTTATATACCAATGGTGAAAAACTAGAGACCTGAGCAGAAAGTCATAATCTTTAACTAATTCATGATCCAAAGCTGCCGGCATCCTTCAACAGTGGTCGGTGGAGGAGAGGCTACAATCCCGATAATATATCCGTGTCATCAACAGTTGCTGGGAGCTGTGTCAAGATGATGGGTAAGTCCATCCCATCCACGCAACATAGACCTGTAATCTGCAAAGCGAATGCCATTGTAATGCCAGAGGTGGTACCTCCCATAGGAAGATTTAATTTTCAGAAGGCCGACTGGGAAAGATTCACCAACGAGCTCGACACAGAAATTGCCAAGAATCCACCGCAACCTGAGATGTATGATGCATTTGTCAAATGCGTCCTGACAGTTTCAAGAAGGACTATCCCAAGAGGCTGTAGAACAAGTTTCATACCAGTACTGACTGATGACAGCAAACAGCTAATGCACCGCTACAAAAACTTTTTCGAGGTAGACCCATCTGCTGATGACACTAGCCGGCCGGAGTGGCCGTGCGGTTCTACGAACCGCGTGACCGCTACGGTCGCAGGTTCCAATCCTGCCTCGCGCATGGATGTATGTGTTGTCCTTAGGTTAGTTAGGTTTAAGTAGGGGACTTATGACCTCAGCAGTTGAGTCCCGTAGTGCTCAGAGCCATTTGAACCATTTGATGACACTATCGAGGTTGAAGAGGAATTGCTGCCAACAATACCGGCAAATCGCAAAGCTAAGTGGACATCGTTGGTAGAGAACCTTGACATTAATTTCAATAGTAGGTGGGCTTGGAATCCCCTGAAAAACCTGAGCGGTGACCCAACGAAATCTAGAAACGCCATCGCAATAACAGCAGACCAGATTGCAACACAGCTACTAATGAACGGGAAGACTAAAGGTCGGAGTACACGGGAACAACTGGAACGAACCCCAGGATGCGAGAAGCATAACCTTTGAGAACCATTCACCTTGGATGAACTAGACTCTGCCATCTCCAACTGGAAATTGAACAAAGCTGCTGGCATCGATGACATCGAAGTAGAACAGATCAAGACGTTCGGCCGTACCACTCTGCAATGGCTGCTTAGAATGGTTAACGAATGTGTATCAGAGTTGCATATTCCCAAGCTATGGAGGAAAGCTCGTGTGGTTGCACTACAATAAACCTGGTAAGGAACAAAACGACCCTAAAAACTTTCGACCAGTATCACTGTTATGCCACTGTTTCAAGGTCTTCGAGCGTCTTATTCTTAACCGAATTAGAGGCATCCTCTAAGAAAAGTTCATCTCTCAACAAGCTGGCTTTCGACCTGGAAAGTCGTGCTGCAATCAGATACTGAACCTCACTCAACATTTCGAACAGGGTAAGATAACAGGAGTTGCCTTTGTCGACCTAACAGCTGCGTACGCCACTATCAACCACAGGAAGTTGCTGACGAAAATTTACCAACTCACCAAGGATTACCAACTAACATCCCTTATTGGTGTTCACCTGCAGAACAGAAGATTCTAAGTGTCTCTCCATGGTAAGAAGAGCAGATGGCGCATACAAAAGGATGGCTTACCTCAAGGCAGCGTGCTCGCCCTTGTGCTCTTCAGTGTTTAATGACCAGCTCATAATGGAAAATTCCAGGCTTTTCATCTATGCTGACGATACTGCAGTGGCTGCTCAAGGAAAGACGTTTGAAGAAGTAGACGAAGAGTTGACTTCTGCGCTAGATACGCTTGACCCCTACTACAAAGCCAAACATCTAAAGCCAAATACCAACAAGACTCAGGTGTGCGCATTTCACTTAAAGAATAGAGAAGCTCGGAGGAAAGATAAACGACTGGATCACTGTTCAGCACCAATATATCTGGGTGCTACCCTTGACCGAACTCTGTCCTTCGAGAAACATTGCCATAACACCAGGCTGAAAGTTCACGGAATAATATCTTGAGGAAGCTCACATCCACCGCCTGGGGACCAAGTCCTCTCCCGTCCTGAGAATTTCGGCTCTTGCTTTGTGTGTGTCCACTGCAGAGTATGCTTCACCTGTGTGGAGTGCATCCACTCACACCAAACAGGTTGATATTCCAATCAGTGAGACCGTCCGAATCTCGTAGGGATATATGAAGCCAACTCTAGTCGATAAAATATACCCGATTGTTGGAATAGCCGCGCGAGATTAGCCGAGCGGACTAAGGCGCTGCAGTCATGGACTGTGCGGCTGATCCCGGCGGACGTTCGAGTCCTCCCTCGGGCATGGGTGTGTGTGTTTGTCCTTAGGATAATTTAGGTTAAGTAGTGTGTAAGCTTAGGGACTGATGACCTTAGCAGTTAAGTCCCATAAGATTTCACACACCTTTTTTAATTGTTGGAATAGCTCCCCCCACTATTAGAAGGGCTGTTTCTGCTGATGTAGAGAGGGCTAAGCAAACTTATGATCCCCGACATCCACTGCATGATCATCAGGCTGCAGTCCGTCGACGGATGTCGAGAAAGAGCATCATCGCCAGGACTCAACCACTGAAGGGAACACCAGAGTCTGTCCGGATCACCAGGTGGAAGAGCAAGCTACCACCTGTATCCAGCTATTTGGAGACCGCTCAATCGTCTTAGCGTGGGCGTTCCTCATTGCAAGACCAGCATGCGAAAATCGGGCATTCTTCCAGCTGACGGAGATACATCCTGCTAGTGCTGAACAACACAAGATCCGGCCCACTTGCTAATTTATCCTCAACTTGAACAACCCTGCGCAACACAGGACCTGATCGAGGGAGACGACAAGGCCATCGGAGTTGTTACCTTCTGGAAATGCTGACCGGACACGGAAATGAATGAATGAATGAAGGGAAAATGTAAAACTCGAATACAAACCACGTTCACTATGTATG
Source organism: Schistocerca piceifrons (assembly GCF_021461385.2). NCBI lineage: Eukaryota > Metazoa > Arthropoda > Insecta > Orthoptera > Acrididae > Schistocerca > Schistocerca piceifrons. The sequence goes on along the minus strand of NC_060144.1, from coordinate 1,796,336 downwards.
GTACTGAATATGGCATACTTTCTCTTGGAGTATGAGACTCGTTTTCCTCAAAAAGTTAAAAAAACTGCATGGAAAGCTCAGAGCACAATGAGGCAGTCCGGAACTGGTCCTGTTATTCAACAGCGGAAGGAATGTTAGGGGTCACAGAATTCACTAACGTAAACTGTCGCTATACATTCTAGACTAGAGAAGATATTATCCTTTTCCGCGTCCACTTACTGCAGAAAGACAGAAATGTAATGTATATTATTAAGTTGAAAGTTATAACTAAAATGACCATCCGAAAATCTCACAAAGCTGCAGGTTCGTATATACCTATGCTAATAATATAGGTGAGAAAGTAATTCTATCTGTTACGTTTTCCCTGAACTGATTTTGATGAAATTTGGTAGACTGTAGATAGCTTGAACTCTGAGGAAGAACATAAGCTACTTTTGAGAGGAGAAATAAAAAAAGACTTCGGCACATCATAGAGCGAAGCAGAGAATGGAATATCTTTTATTACCTCAGACGACATAAATCATGTTTCAATTCGTTGTATAATATACACTTTGTATAACATATAGCTGCCTGAGTATCACGACGTGTGGATGTGGCGTCCAACTCACTCCCTGACACCGGCACCGCTGCACGCGTCGCCGTGTCGTGCACAGTGGAGGAGCTGGGAGCCAGGAGGGGGGCGGGGGGCGGTGGGAGGGAGGCACATCACGAACATGCGACGGCAGCTGACGTTATTCCACACACAGTAGGTCACTTACTGGCCATCACTCATCGTAACAGGACTAATGGTACGCGAGTGCGGCTACAGGTAACAGTCAGTAATTAAATAAATAATCAAAGAATAAGCAGTCACCGTCCCAAATGCTTAGTATTGTCAGATAGAACACATAAATATCACACCAAATATGCGTTAAAAAGTCCTCCATCAAGCAGATAAGACAGTCGCAATGTTTACGACAGTCAAAAAGGGAATATCGTTCATGGCGAATACAGCCAACGTACCAGAGCAGCGGTGCTGTTGTATTTTGTAGAATATTCGGGTCGTGCCAAGCACTGACGATTTGTTTTTGCAATAATTATACAAAAGGCTCTAGAAACTGGAAGTGTGGAGAATAAAATACGCCAAGAAAAAAGGAAGAGTAACTCATGAAAAAAACGAACTAAAATTTTAGCAGCATTAACACGCAATGTAAATGTCCATAAGAGGCATCTTCGAAGTACAAGAGGGATCAACCAAACGAGTGTACTGTGGACACTACAGTCCGTCGCATTTCATCCTCTTCACATTTCGCTGCATCTACATCTTCATGGCAGTGACTTCCAAAATTAGTTACAGTTCTCCGAATCTTATCTACGAAAAGTGTAAAGCGATGCGTCGTATCTATGTAGAATTTTATTTAAGGAACAAGCACCGTTTACAAGCCATGGGCATGTCAGTCTTCTCAGTACAATTAACCGTCAGTTGAAAAACCCAACTGACTCAAAGAAACAATGCTCTTGGTCTAAGAATGTTTGGCGACTGTTTCGTAACTTCCGCATCATTGATCCCTGTTTTAATGATGGGAAGCTAAATACACTCAAGTATTTCCGAGTCCCTAAGATGTGCTGCTGCCGCATTTATTGGAAGGCATCCCACTTGACACAGGGCATTCAGTATGATAGCAACATGACGGATGCCCCTCCCACTGCACAGATGTATTGCGAAAGAACATTTGGAGAGCACTGGAGTGGCCGTTCAGGCGACACAAAGTGGTCCGCACACTCACCAAATTTAGCATTTCCATACTTTCACCTATGGTGAAAATCAAAAAAGAGGTCTATTATGAAACGCCAACGACTCCCGAATGAATGAAATATCTTATAACACGAACCTGTACCGCTGTTAATTCCAGATGAAATTGAATGTCCAATATTGTTTCTCCAGAAACAGTATATAGCGTGAGTAATGCTCAAGGTCAACATTTTGGGCACTTGATATGACAGACGTGATAATAAACACACGAACATTACCTTAGTTAAGTTCTTTCTTGCTTACATTTGGTATAATGCGTCAGACGTTTGACGAACCTGCAGTGCTATTATCTTTGTACTATTGGATCAAGCCATTCAAGCTCCCTCATACGAGGTGTGTGGGAAAAGTAACGAGACTGACAACAATGCGAGCGATCTGGCAACGCTGTGTTGTTCTACTCGTGTGGATTGGTGTGTCAGTCTTCAGAAGCTCAGTCCGAGTTTCAGCTCCGTACAGCTATCACACGATTTTTCAGAGCGCCAGCACTGTCTTGTTGTTGTTGTGTGTTACGAAAGTGGAATAGCGGAATTTATAGCAACATTATGCCAGCAAGTTTTGCGTTAAAGTTGGAGAATCTGTGAGTGTCCCTCTGGAACGCTGAAACAGAACTATGGAGACCATTCATCATCAAGAGCACTAGTTTTTCGGTGGTACAAATCATTTTTGGAAGGCCGAGAACACAATGAAGATGAACCTCGCTCACGGAGACGTTCAAATTCGAAAAGCAACGAAAATGTCGAACGTGTTCGTGTTCTTGTGAGATCAGCTCGACGATGAACATTAATGAGGATGGGTCAGCTGCTAAACGCTTTGACAGTACATCAAATTTAGACCGAAATTTTGCACATGCGGAAGGTTTGTGCCAAAATAGTGCCGCGAAATGTCACAGCTCAGCAGAAGGATAATCGAGGAAACGTGTGCGTTCATCTTCTTGAGAGGGTTGCCAATGACCACCAACAGTTCACTCGTGTGATCACGTGTAATGAACCTTGGATTTTTGAGTACTATCCTGCGACAAGGAGGCAAAGTGAGGAGAGACACACTGAGATACCTCTACCGAAAAAATCTCGAATGAGCACATCAAAGATCAAAATAATGCTAATTTGCTCTTTTGACAGTTGGGATATGGTGCAGAAAGAATTCGTTCCTCCAGCAAAAAACCGTCAACCGAGTGTTTTTCAAAGATGTGCTTGAAAGGCTCAGGAAAAGTGAAAATCGTGTGAGACCGAACACTGAAGCCAAGGGCATACTGCACGACGACAACCTCCCACGTCCACAGCCCCCCCCCCCCCCCCCCCCGCCACCCCCTATTCACTGGATCTGGGTCATTATGATTTCTTTCTTTTCCCGAAATTGAGATATGTCTTAAAAGAACGTCATTTTGCGACTCTGGAGAACATTCAAAAGAATGTGACGGACATGTTAAAGGCCCTACTAGTTGAAGTCTTCCAGCGCTGCTATCCAGACTGGGATCGATTCCGCCGGTGTGAAGCTTCCGGAAAAAGTAAAAATCAGTCTCATTACTTTTCTCACACACCTCGCCACCTTCTTTCAGATACCGCAATGAAAAGTATATAGGTATATTAAACGATAAAAATTACTTGCGAACATAAAGAATTTCGACTAATGCCCACTATAAGTTGGCGAAAACCATACCTCGATGTAATTATTCATTCTGGACACATTCGGGGTGGCCTGTCTTGGCTGCCTCATCCTACATATCTAATATTTTTTCGAAGTTTTGTGGTTCAAAATTCCTGCCACCTGCGGGATTGCTAAGTACGTTGGTTTGTCGTTTAATCAGCGTCTCGGTGACAACTTTGCAAGTTAATTACAGCAGTGAAAGTAATTTAGAATTTTGATTCCAAGTTCATGCGCTGACAGTCAGATTCGCCGTAATATCGTTTCCGACGTCAAAAACGCAAATGAGGGCCTCTTAGAAGAGGTGGTGCAGGTGCACTCGGAGACGTAAAACTTTCTGTGGAACACGGTTTGCGGCGGCCGGGCCATTCGTTCGCGCTCTCGGCAAACTTGCCAAGTGCGCCAGGGAAGCGCGCGCGGCGGCCGGTGCACTGCGCTGCGCTAGGCTAGGCTGGCAACTCGCTTCATTAAGCCCGCGCCGCAACTTGCCTAGTTTACAGAAAGGCGGCGCCTCTTTCCGGCACGTTACACTTCACTGCAGGTCAAGTACCAGCCGCGGCGGCGGCTGCGCTTCTACGCGATTACGCCACACGGATGAGCTGCACGAGGGTCTCCTTCCGACCCAATAAATGCAGGCGGTGTGGCGCGTTGACGTTGGAGGTGGCGGGACGAGCAAGACAGACGGTGCGGTCTTTCCATTCCGCCCTTCCGTATTTAGTATACCTGTACTTCCGTGGTTCCCCTACTCACTCCGCCTCGCTTAACAAAAAAGGAACTCCGTTTCCTCGTTGTGTACATGTCAAGTCCGAATTTGTGCTCCGTCTGTAAATGACTACGTAGTTAGCGAGACCTTAAAGCCTACATTTCCTTCTTTCCTCACCTTTATTACAGGGTGATTCTTATTAACGTTTAAAAACCCACGAAGTGACATAGTTGATGCTGAGACAAGTAATTTAATAAAAGACATCTGGGACCATAAATGTCGGGAAATACCCCTAAAGTGGATGACAAACGTGAATATGTGACGTCACCAGATGACATACCTTGCCGCAAGTGCAGCATCTGTATTCACATGGATGTCGCTCCCGAGCCTACATGTGCGACTTAGCGGCTAAAACTCAGGGTTCGAGTCTAGCGTCCGGTAGGTAGCGCTTTTTCTCCATTGCATTACACGATCATGGGTCTACACTGAGGTCTTGCGGGCTCCGACGATTTATTGCGAAGTACAGTACCGTATTGCGTCAGAAGGAAGTGCGCATAAGCTTCCGAATTGCGCCTCAAACAGTAAATTACCGATGTTTTCTTTCGTAAATAAAACCTGATTTCAGAACACAGCCTGTACGACCTCATTACATTTTTTGTCTTGCTCAGGTCCCCTGTTTCACGCATTGGACGATCCACAGTAGCAAACGACACACTGTAGGATACGCTCGGCGTAAGTACCTCTTGCTGCAAGATCACTGGAATTAGCAACACCAAAACGGAGATGCACGTGTGCAAGCTCTTTAAATGTAAACCGATTCATCTGTTACCACTAGCGCGAGCACTACTGCATCACGTCGGATAGGGCAAGGACGAAAACAGAGAGCCTAGCACGGCGACGATTAGCGCTGCCCCCTGTCGGCTAGGACACGTGTAGTGAGTTACGTCTTCTGATGACGTCACATGTTCAACATTTGTCATCCACCCTTAGGGGTATTCCCCGACTTTTGCGGCCCAATATGTATTGTATAAAATTACTTGTCTCAGCATGGCCATGTACATAGCTTTGGGATTTTCAAATCTTAGTAAGACTCACCTTGTATACTACAGTAATATAAATTGATGGTACAGAACATTATGAGCATCTGCTTAATAGCGTGTTGGTTCACCTCTGGAAAGTTGTAAAGAAGTGGTACTGCGCAGCGAGGATCAACAAGTCGTTGATAGGTTCCTGGAGGTATGTGGTACCAGTACCTACGCACAGGTTACGTAATTCCAGTAAATTACAAAATGGTTCAAATGGCTCTGAGCACTATGGGACTTAACAGCTGTGGTCATCAGTCCCCTAGAACTTAGAACTACTTAAACCTAACTAATCTAAGGACATCACACACATCCATGCCCGAGGTAGGATTCGAACCTGCGACCGTACCAGTCGCGCGGTTCCGGACTGCGCGCCTAGAACCGCGAGACCACCGCGGCCGGCAGTAAATTACAAGCTGGTGGTTTGTGCACGCGGTATTTGTGTGCTAAATTTGTTCCATAAGCATCATCGATGAGATCAGGCCAAAGCATGAACTTGTGTTCACTATCAAGTTCCCCAAATCGCTATAATACGATCGTAGCCTAGTAACACGGACAATTATCATGCTGGAAGATACTGTCGCCGTTGGTGAAGACACAGTCTAACATGAAGGAATATAGGTGGTAGGCAGTAATTTAATGTTCATGTAAACCACAGCTGTAATGATGCCTCCGATTACTTCCTCAGGACCAATGGAGCTCCAGGTGCATACTCCTGGTTTCCGCTAATAAAGTGTGTCTAAGAGACGTCAGGCGCATTGCAAATTCGTCTTTTCAATGTGTCGCTGGATTTAGCCCAAACAAATATTGCTCATCACGACGTTCATGCGACGATCAGTATAGACGCAAAGAGACGGTTTGTCTCGCGCTATGAACAAAACGATTTTTAACGCGGAATTTTACGTTCCGGTTCGATAGAGAGGTCCCAGATTAGTCTAATATTATATTTGTACTATCGCTATGTATTAGCAGCGACAGTAAAACGCGAAGAATGGCCAGTACTCCACCAGCGGCTGACCAGCGCCGCTGCTTGCCGGTAGCAGTCAGCGCGCATCAGGACGATGCTTCCGCTGCTGGGATACTGGTCAGTCTTCCTGTTTTACTGTCCCTGTAAACACATATCAATAAAAAGAATATCACACTAGACTAATCTGGGACCGGTCTATCAAATATACGCGTAAAATTCCGCTTTAAAAATCATTTTGTTCGTAACGTGAGACAAACCGACTCTTTGCGTCTGTACTGGTCGTCGCATGAAAGACGGATGAGGAGTATCTATTTGGGCTGACTCCAGCTACACATTGCAAATCAGTTTGCAGTATCTGCCGAAACATTAGAGAAAATGCGCCTGCAAATCTTAAGAGAGACACCCGGCATCTGTTCCTCGCTGCGTCACATGCCCGCAACTGCCGCCAGACAGCATTCAGTCTCGCGGTCGCCAGTGTCATAATTTTTTGACCTGTCACAGTAGTGACCAAACTAGAGGACGCTGGTCTACATTAACAGAATATGCTTGTGGTGACACATCATAACGATCACATTGTATAAACTGCCTGAAAGTGAACCTGTATTTCCAGCGAAATAAATTGAAACAAGAAGCAAAAGTAGTAAAAGAGTAGCTTTTGTTATGTGTAATAAAATATTTCACAGCTGACACCCCCAAAACTTCCAGCACTGTGGAACCAAGAAGTTTTCTTACGCTCTGTGGTTTCCCTAAATCATTTGCGCCGAATTCCTGTCTGGGTTGTTTGATGAAAGCGCGTTTTCACGCAGTTTCTATCACAAAAAAAAAAAAAAAATAAAGGCTGAAATGTCTCTGAGCACTATGTTACTTAACAGCTGAGGTCATTAGAACCACTTAAACCTAACTAACCACACATCCATGCCCGAAGCAGGATTGGAACTTGCGACCGCAGCGATCGCGCGGTTCCAGACTGAAGCGCCCAGAACCACTCGGCTACCACGGTCGGCTTTCTTTCTCCAGCCAGAACTGGCGCACCTTGTGAAATGACATCGTCGTTTACCGGACGTTAAATCCTAAAGTTTCTCCTTTCTTTACTGGTGCTGCTGCGTGTTAACATACGTCTTCAGGCTTTCGTGGCCGTTGCCTCAGAAGGTAAAAACCTTCTGTGTTATTAGGCAGGGGCACCTGCTAGGATCGAATTTACTAATATTCAGGTGCCCCAGATGGCTGAAAACTGTCGAATACAGGAGTCGCATTCACTTACGAAAGGATATTTTCCCTTGCTTGTTTCGGGGAAGTCGAGTTTTTGTGTTTATTATTTACAACATGCAACATTAAAATATTTGTAGTACTAAAAGGTGGTCTGGAGCTTTGCATCGGGCATGGATGTGTGTGATGTCCTTACGATAGTTAGGTCTAAGTAGTTCTAAGTTCTAGGGGACTGATATTAAGTCCCATAGTGCTCAGAGCCATTTGAACCATTTTGGAGCTTTACGCCACCATTCTTCCTTCCCTTGCCGGCCAAATACTGGCAGTGAAAAGGGGAAATCCAGTTATTGAGTAAAATTTTTCATTCTTCTACCAGTGAACTAGTGTTGTTTGTAGTAACAAGCAGCGAATGAGAGGAGGAAGTATTCACCAAAATACTCTGACGGAAAAAAATGACAACACCAAGAAGAAGTCGTGCGACATAAAGTAAAGCTGGTCGGTTTCTACATCTGAAAGATGATATCTACTCACATTTCACGCTAGTCGGATAACAGTGTCGTTAGTATCGCCACTATGAGGATGCAAATCAGATTTGCATCAAATACAACGGTCGTGAGCGTCAGTTAGCATTTATATTGGACGTGGTGAGCTGACGTTAGTCAAGAACACATTTAAGGCGACAAAGACGCCATTATCAAGACCTCACTGAGTCTGAACGAGGTCGCAGAGAAGCTGAATGTTACTACCGCGATATTGCAGAAAAACTTGGCAGTAACGTAGACACTGCACATGATTGCTGGCAGCAGTGATCACGAGAATGCACAAATGAAACAAGACTGCGCTCTACCAAGAGAGAAGACCATCGTATTTTTCATAAGGCTCTGACGCATCGTACTGTGTCTGCACCAGCAATTTGAAAAGCAGTTGTCACCACAGTGACACAACGAACTTTGGCTTCAGTGGTGTCAAGCGAGAGTTGATTGGAGAGCAGGATGGAGGTCCACCGTGCTTTCTGATCAAAGCTTGTTCTGCGTCTGTGCCAGTGAGCATAGACTTAAACGACGTATTGGAGAACATCGGCTGCATGAAACGAGACTGTCGCTTAACTGAGAGCCAGCACAGCTCCTGGCAATAATTTGTTCTTCGAGAATATCGTAAAAGTAACAGAGGAAAACTGTGGCCCATTGCAAGAGATTGCCACCTCCTCGTTATACAGTATGGCGTAGGCACTTCAACACCAGGTCTCATTGGCACGTGCACCATACTCACCAAATCTACGTTTCATCAAATTTCGCTCGTGTCTCACTGTAGGCTGCAAAAAAGCATAAGTAACAGTTGTGTAGCCTCATCGTATTTCATGATCTGTCATCCCGCTCAGCCCTCGGTCGAGCGAATTTGTATGCGTGTATCTGAGTGTGTGTGTACGCGCGCGCGCACCTGCATATTTCTGTGTGTGTGTGTGTGTGTGTGTGTGTGTGTGTGTGTGTGGATGTGTGTCTGTGTGTGCGTGCGTTGGTGCGTGGGTGAGTGTGCTTACTCCATAAAAGAATGGAACGTGCACAAATCACTGTTTTCCGTTGTTTATAGCCCAAAGGACATCCATGCAGCTGTTATTAGCTCGGCATTCATATAAATGCCTCTGCGTCAGAGCAGTACAACGATAATCCCCCCATTAATTTACAGATTGTCATTTCAGATTAGCGCCGACAGGTGTCGACATTTGTTTCAGCGCCCATCAGAAGCCTCTGTCTTTTTGTGGTGTGTTTCTCCCCACTAAGCTGGCTCTTCCACTGTGCAGTTCGTATTACAGATTCCATCGTTCCGTGAAAACAACATCGAATTAATTAAGCGGGTAGAGTACCACAGATGATCAGTAATAAGGTGAAATTCTTTGGTTAAAGCACAGTTTCTAAACACCGGGCTTCTACCTAGACAGGAGGGTAGGTTATACAGGGTGAGTCAGCTGCCCCTGTCCAAGGATTTTATGCAATCCGCAATGCCTTCAAACATTATTCTTGAATAATTCTAAGACTATGGCCTCTATCGAAAACGTATACCAGTACAAAATTTTACTACATTAAATTTCCTACAAAAAGGCCCTGTTCCCTCCTTCTGTTGGACTAGTTTGTGAGTAGCAAGAGAGAGAACATGATATTTGAAGACATTCTGGTTTGCATAAAACCCATGGGTAGTGACATCTGAATCACTCTACATAGCGGTTTCGCACACTTTCGTCTTTTCGTCAAAATACAGGGTTGCGTTTATTTACAACATGGTCCACCTAATCTGGTCCTTTGAAAAAACTGCGACTGCCACAGACATCGATATGTGTTTTTCGCTAAGTGATAATGTGTAAGGAATATATTATTTCGTTGTAAGTTTAATACTCGAAGAGTTTTTATTTACCGAGTTATCGTTGTAATACTTGGTATGAAGGCTGGTTTGACGCAGCTTTCCATTCTAGACTATTCAGTGCAAACCTCGACATCTCTTCATCTATTTTAAACCGTCTACCTTAATCAAGCATTGGTCTCCCACTACAATTTCTATCCTGATCCCTTCCCTCAACGTTACCTACTGTTCTGAAAACGATTATTTCTTGATGTCTCAGGATGTGTTGTATTAATCAGTTCATTTTTATAACTGCATTCCAGAAGCTTCTGTTCTCTTCATTTCTGAACTCTCCCCACTTCAACCCAACCCACTACGGTTATTTCCTCTTCCTGCGGCGCTGACGTCCCTTTTTCCTCTTTATTTGTGAGTTATCCCAACCCCTTCACTTACCTGTGCTGTTTGTGTTGTTTCTCTCTTGATTTCTGCCATCCTAGATCATGGGACCGATGACGCCGCTGTTTGGTCCCTTCCCCCAAATCAACGTACCAACCAGCTTCTTGTCTCAACTGTTTATCCTCCACGTTTTACTTCCGTACAAGACTATATTCCAGGGAAATATGGTCAGAACAGATGAACTAAAACTTACATTTATATTCGATGTTAACATTTTTTCTATTTTAGAAACGCTTTTTTTGTTATTGACGCCCTGTATTTTATTTCCTCTCTGCTTCGATCATTGTCAGTTATATTTTTCCCCAAATAGCAAAACTGATGTACTGATTTTTGTGTCTCATTTCTCAACCGAATTGCCTCATCTTCGACTGTTTCAAATACATTCCTCTTCGCTGTCTACGTCTCTTTGTGTTCTCTTTTCAAAACGCTGTTTATTCCTTTCAACTGCTCTTTGAGGAACAAAAGCAGCTCTTCCTGTATTTATGCACTTTTAACGGCATTCGATAGCTCGTAAAAAGTGACGCGTTATATATCAATGTTCATAAAAAGACGTTCCTCGAAAAAAACAGGAAGCTGTGCTAAATGTGAAGAAAATGTCTGCCAACTCAATGCCCATTACGCTCTATTAGGCTATTTTTATAACGAAGTTGAACTGGATAAACATCACCTTAACACATTTCAGCGGGATATTTAGCACAGTTTTGAGCATTCGCTTGTGAAGTACTTCGTTCCAATCATCAACACATGCCAACTACTGTATTTTGTTTGCGAACTATCGACAACTGATAAGATAGAGCACAGGATCATTTAAAAGGTAATTGCTTTTGTCTATCGCTAAACAAAGCTGTTCTTTGTGTTAAACTTATCGCACAATAATAACCTCCTTATACACAATTACTTAGCGAAAACTGTATTTCGAGATGTGCAGTGCTTGCAGACATTTAGGATGTTTACTTTAGATGGATCACCCTGTGTATCCGTGCTGAACAGATCAGTGATCACCACTATAAACCATCTGCCAGGGAAGAAGGCACGAAAGGACAAACTATATTAATACTACGAGGGCTCCCCAATGAAGAATGATCATAACTTTTGTATATTGATACTTTTACTCATCCTCATAATTTCGACGGTTCTTCTCGAAACAGCCTTCTTTGAATTCGATGCATTGTCGCGGCGTCTCTACCAGTCTCTAAAGACACGCTGGCAACCGTTTTTTTTAAACGTTCTTCTGAACCGCCTCCGTAGCCTTCACTACTGCATATGATGATCGAAAACACCTCCCACGGTATTTATTCAGGTTATGAAATAGACAAAAGTCGCACGGGGCTAAACTCGGAATATAGGAAGGCTGAAGGATGCACTACACATTGATTTTTACAACAACTGCAATATGCGGCCGTGCATTATCGTGGTGCAATATCCAGTGTGGGTCACGGATATGTAGATTTTTGCGCCAGGTATGAACTACAAGGTTTTGAGTATATCCCTCAGTATCTTCCATTACTGACGTGTGTGCAGGTGCAACGTGCTATGAACCAATCTATGAACATAAAAAAGAAACTAATGACCGTATCTTTCCTAGGAAAAGCAACCACATCTGCTATTTTCGCGGTTGGTGATGAAGGAGTTTTCCTCACTGAACTTTTCTCTTGCTCTCAGCATCAAAACCATGTACCCAAGTTTGATCAACAGTGATTACCTTTGAAACAAACTCCGGATCTTCCTCTAGCATCAACTTCATCTGCATGCGAATGACCTTCTGTTCGAAAATCAGCAGTCTTGGAACGAATCGACACAATCTCGTTTCGTCTGTAAATTTTTTGTCACCAAATAATGCGTGACACCCAACGAAATTTTCAGCATTCTAGAAAGTGTTAGTAAGGTTATTTGTCGATCTTCTCTCACAATAACATCAGTGTGTTTTGTTTTCTTCTGTAAGAGCAGTATCTAGAGCACCGGTTCCACTTTCCGTTGAAATGGACTGTTCCTCGTCTTTAAACAATACACGAGCTATTGTGTAGGGAAGAACTTATCGCGATTTACCTGCATTGTTGCGGCAGATGATAGTGAACATGTCTTATTTTACCCGTCTGTGATAGATTTTTTTTTTTTGGGGTTTTAGGGCGCACAACTTCAACGGTCATTAGTGCCCACCTCTGTGATAGGCAGGAGCTAGGAGTGCTAACAACGAAACTATATATTAAACTAACTAAAGATCATTACATTAAATTATAAATGGTCTGAGCACTATGGGACTTAACATCTATGGTCATCAGTCCCCTAGAACTTAGAACTACTTAAACCTAACCAACCTAAGGACAGCACACAACACCCAGTCATCACGGGGAAGAGAAAATCCCTGACCCCGCCGGGAATCGAACCCTGGAACCCGGGCGTGGGAAGCGAGAACGCTACCGCACGACCACGAGCTGCGGACATTAAATTATAACGCGAAAAATTATGGCCGTAAAGAAAATATGTCCATTCTTTATTTAAGAGCCCTAGTGCGCAAGGAGCATTCATTGTCTAAAAGGAATTACGCTTCAGCGCAGTGGAAATGACCAGTTGTAATCACAGTTGATTTGTGGTCGAACATTGTGAAATGTTTTGACGACGCGACTTCTGTGCATTCGCGATTCGCGGAGTCCAGACGTAGGTATCACTGGGAAGTCTCTACCGATCCGTCAGAAACTACGTACGTCACTGCAGGGAATTACAGCGACGGAAGCATGGCCCTTAATTACCCTCGAGGCATGTGGTACCTATCCTGCATGCAGTTTATCAGCGCTAGCGGACGGCAAACGGAAATCGATGTGTATACTGCCTGCCTCCCGCACTTCGTAAACGTCAAGGCTGCAACGACTGCCAAATCACCGGAAACAGCAAAGCTTCTTCCGGAAGGAATAATCCTGAAGCACAAATGATCACGTACGCGGCTCACTTTAACTTCTGAAAAAAAAAAATGAAAGACGACCATTTTTTGCTTCAAATAGCTTTGTTCTTTCTAGAAATATTCGCCTTTGAAATTTATATACTTTTGCGTTCCATCCAATTATAGACAGATTTGTTCCCACTCCGATGTTGCTACCTCAAAATATGGTGTCGGAAGGTGTCAAAAACTTGATGAGTGATGAAAAAGGCTGTCCAAGCCGTTTTTCTTTGATATAAATGAACAAAAATAGCCCGCGAGCCAAAACATTACGTGAACACGGGCAATAACACGTTACTTTGATGTCTTCTGGGGTCAAATAACGAATTAAATTGAGGCGCTGTGTGTCAGCTGACACTGTCAGTATGAAGAATGATGTGACGTTTTCTGCTGTTTCTTCTAATTCCGTCGGTAACGCCTGTAGTAAACGCATCGTTGTATACAATTCAGTAGGGCTGCGCACGCGATGCTGGCCTGGGAATGGGCTTGAGAATTCCCTACTTGCCAGAGACCTCGATACGGTGTCGAGACTGTTTGAGCTATGACGTGATTCGAGCGGAGCAAAGGACCACGAACTAACCACTGCAAGAACTACTCTGCTTCAATTTTACCAGTTTGCGAAGCACAAGAGGAAATAGTATTGAATTCTACCTCTGCACAAGTTCATGTTGCGTTCGAACAAACGCAACAAACGTTCTCACCCAATATTTATGGATATATAAATATCTATGGTGGTTTTTAAGCAAAGCTAACAGTCAAAGGCGAAACCGATGTCATTCAAAACGCACTTGATTCTGACCCAGTGCAATATTTTATTTCTTTGTTGGAGACTATAATCTTTCGCCAAATGAGTTGCAAATTACCATTTGAGTCTCCGTTCACGCATCAGAATGATCGGTAAAAAATTACAACCTTGAAAAAAAGACCGCAACATTCAGATGAAAGAAGAAAAAAAAATTAAGAAGGAAGAATTCATATTACAACTGACTGTGACTGACGCTGTGATAACATATTACTGTGACACGACATCTCGTGGAAATATTATAAACACGAGTCACTAGATCGCAGTACGAGCGAAATCTCGAGAACTGGACTGAATGTTTATCGCAAGTTTTTATTTATCTATTAGTTGCTGGTTTTAGTTATGATGTGCAACCTATATCATATTACAGTTCTCGTTCATAACTTAAATCCACAGTATATTAATAATGTTAGACATCGTACCAAAAGAAGTAGTTAGATCGCGGGGCGATCAAAACTCCTAAGGTGTGACGTAAAGTACTCCAACTGTTCGATCCGAGCTCAGGCATAGGTCTGGAATTCAGCACTGATACTTCTTCGACCCTCTGTAACGATGTCAAGTGTAGCCAAAGAAACAATCGTTTCCTTGGAAGCGCTTAGCGAACGTACCACTTTTGTTGGACACCAAGACATTTTCCTTTTTCTTAGTTTCCAGCTTGTGCGTGTATACGTTTTTTCTCCTATCACGATCTTGTGCTCAGATCTGGCATTTCCCCGTTTTTCGGACGCTCCCTTAGAACAGGTGACACTTTGCTATCTGAAACTTTTATCCATTATGTATGAAGATAATTGCGACTGTGGAGAATAAATGTTTCTTTAAATTACTGCAACCAGTCGCCTTTTGTTTTGTTCTTCAGTTTTATTATCCCTTTACCGGTTTTGAACCGCACGTAAAGCACGTTTCGTAAAGCTTGTGGAACGTGTTACCTGTGGCTTAGTGTGTGAAGTGCAGGAAAATTAACATCACTGTAAAACATTTATTATGGTTTCCAGCACCAACAATCAATCAACAGATACTAATAACTCTACATGGGCGCACTGCTGCAAACAATCAATAAATATGTACCATCTGATGGTGACTCGCTAGGTGGTTCGAAACCGGTAATGGGATAATAAAATTGAAGAATAAAACAAAAGGCGACTGGTTGCAGTAATTTCAAGCTATCTGCTTTTGAACTTGGGCGACATTGTGCGACAACCATCGGGAACGCCACACTTCTTCAGAGCACAGATTTCATTTATTTATTATTTTTTTGTGGACAACAACAACCGATTATGTTCGATCTTTACGAAGTTCACCGTCGATGGATATGCGACCACGATGAAATTTCGCGAAAAGTTGTTGACAGTCTTTTCCGGAAGTGAGAGATTGCCATAAACGGATCGAAGCGATTCAAGGCACTATTGATCAGTTAGACCTTTACGAAGATCATAAAAACTATTTTCTAACGAAAACCTTCGCGTAAAATTAACATCTTATTACTAACGTTGTTCCTTTAAACTCTCACTGTAAAGAAACTACTAGTCCAATTTCTGAGTTGTCATTGAAAATTTAAAAGAAATGTAAAATTTTAAAACAGTAGCGTCGTGTCTGAAAAATACACTTGGCTTCAAGCATTTAAATGTGGCAGGACGATAACACCCTACCCTGAAGTAGCTGCTGTTATGAGGTGGCCTGCTTGCATGAAGCAACTACACACATTTGGAACAGGGCAAAATAGGGATAGGCAACAGCTATGGCAAAAATAGATGGAAAAACAGATTAACAACAGTTCACACTGATTTATTGTTAGAAGTGCTACAATGCTTAACTGGATGATGAAGATTGTGCGTGGCAATATACTTAAATTTTCGCTTGCATTAATACGTCTTTAAGCGTAAGTATAGTCCCAGATCCAATGAACGATGATTGACGTCACTTGTTTAGTGTCCCGTTTGGCTCTTCTTGACGGCGACTGTAAATGAGTCCTGATACTCTCGCTGAAGAGTGTCCTCATACTGTCTTATTTGCTGCTCAATGGAGAGCTATGTCTGCTTATTTACACGCTTGGCGGGTGGATATTTACTTAGAATATATTTGTATGACGTTAGGTGGAGGTGTAACATAGTCTTCGTCGAGTGCGCCCTCTCTGCAGCCCAATCATAACTATTCTATGTCGCGACTCGGCACTTTTCTCGGTAGGCTGTTTCTCGTATTTTCTCGAGGCCACAGCAGATAGTAACGCCACCTTCCAAAAACACCACATAGTGGTCGTAAAAACTTCAAACGCGCAATATTTTCATCCAATACTAGTTTCAGAGGTAATTTAACGTTGCAGGGCCGCGCGGTTAGAGGCGCCATGTCACGAATCGCGAGGACCCTCCCGCAAGAGGTTCGAGTCCTCCCTCGGGCATGGGTGTGCGTGTTGTCCTTTTAAGTTGGTTTAAGTAGTGTGTAAGTCTAGGGGCCGATGACCTCAGCAGTTTGGTCCCATAGGAATTCACACACGCATTTGAAAGTATGGTTATGTTGATCAGTTACACATCACAAAAAATTGAAAATGTTAAGCTTGAATGCAGTTCGTGCATACACCAGTTACGGTTATGCCACTCTAGTGAATGACAATATTTCCAAGCTACTACGAAAATCCACGAAGTCTGACTGCGTTACCTGTAACACGAGCAAACAGCCCAATTACTGCGCATAAAAGCTTCTCTTTACATAACAAGGAAAACGAGATTCGAAATTGCAACAGCGATGTGGCTCAAATTACTGATTGCGCTGTGGCAAAGAGCAAACTGAAATCAGCCTACTCGCTACTACACATTACTTCGTTGTGAATACAGTTTTCAAAACTGAAAGTTTCAGTCTATTGCTTTATTCTGGGATTTATACTAAATAGGCAATCGATGTACTTGTATAAAAGGAAAATATAACAACGCAACTGTACTGAAAATATACAAATTTATAAACTGATTACAAAACGGTAAACTAACGACTTCCTAGTCAGTACCGGCATTGAAAAGTCTCAACTCTCAACAGATAGTTTGAGGCTTAAGTATTCTTATAATCCGACTTTTCATGTTGGCTTAAGGATCCATAAATAAACAGGACTTGTACGCATTACGATTGCATCCCCAAGATCAGAAGAGGTGTTCATCAATCGTTCCGTGCTGACACCATAGTATTAGAGCCTCGGTGAAATAGCCGATTGCACAAGTTTACATTTAACATTGTGTGGAAATATATTACGAAATTCTGAAGTTCATAGGAGCATGTGGCAACTGTGTTACTAAATCTACAGATGATTTCCTAAGAAGTTCGGAGCACTGTAAAAAGTCAATTTCACCGACGCTTATTCGTGGAGGCTCTTTATATGCTTCAGGCAAATGCCGGGATGGTTCCTTTGAAAGGGCACGGCCGATATCCTTCCCCATCCTTCCCTCACCCGAGCTGGCGCTCCGTCTCTAATGACCTCGTTGTCGACGGGACGTTAAACACTAATCTCCTCCTCCTCCTCCTCTTTATATGCTAAACGTAAAGTTTGCGTGCCTACGCCAACATGCGTACGGATGTCACACATTAATGAAGACTGTCGATATCCTTCAGTAAATATCCAAATATCAATAACGTTACCGTCAAGGCAAGTACTAAAGATTTACACTGACGAACCACGACATTATGACAACCGTCCCTCGCCAATGTGGAGGCGTTGCGGGCATTTGTAGCGGTAAAAAAAATTATATAGCTGGGCAGAGACGAATGAGGGGAACCATCCTAGTTGCAATACGGGCCACCAGTGGGGAAATGCGCTGTTCGTCGGGGCTCAGTTCGAAGCAGGCCCCATCACTGAAGTCAATCTACTGCACTCACTGAGACTCCAGGCCACTTTCAGCATACTCATGCCTGCTGCTAGCTAGACAGGCGAGATGCCACTTGTTATCAGCGGAACGCGCAAGCTATGTCTTTTTTTCTTTTTCGGCGTATTTCAGTCCTATTTATTTATTTAGCTACGATTGGCTTTCTCTGCAACTTTACCCTCTTTCCACTGATATTGGCTTTTCTCGATTCGAACCATCTTCAGGTCACTTATAATATATGTTTCCTGTAGCAATTAGAACCATCTGTGAAAGTCGCGATTCTTTGTACCTAAGAATCCGAAGATGTCTATTTTACTGCAACGACAACTAAAGTAAGGTTTTGGAAGTTTAGTTCCTGTGACCTTAGTGTGCTGCAGCCAGACATGATCCCAGTTACACCAATTTTAATTACTTCTTTCAGGACGTGTATTGCAGGTTCGCTGGATTAATTATAAGTGGCCAAAATAGTTCATTCTAAATTCCGCAAATGGATTGTAGCAAACTGTTAGTTCATTTTTCGTATTATAGTAATCTAAGAAGTAAATGTCTTTCATACTAAGAACTGCATTGCATAGAACCAGAATGTAGTTTTCCATATCCACTGACCAATTTTTTTTACTTTCTCAGTGAATAGTTGCCCTGAATTTAGAAAGCCTACATATTTCTAAACGACCTCAAGTCCTTAGTACAATTTCCACACATCTGTTAGCCACTAAGTCTTTGTACTATTTCAAAATATGGTATTTATGGAGTGAGGAAACTGCTGCTCAAATTTACAGACATGTCGCAACATACTCGAGGTTCACGAATGAGTGTTTAGTAACTTATTATATAATCTACATTGCCAGACACCAATCGATTTATCAGAAGGCTCTGAGCACTATGGGACTTAACATCTATGGTCATCAGTCCCCTAGAACTTACAACTACTTAAACCTAACTAAGGACAGCACGCAACACCCAGCCATCACGAGGCAGAGAAAATCCCTGACCCCGCCGGGAATCGAACCCGGGAACCCGGGCGTGGGAAGCGAGAACGCCACCGCACGGCCACGAGATGCGGGCATTTATCAGAAGCTGCCTCATAAGCATATGAAAAATTTTCCCCTCCTCGTCTTGGATTCTGTTTCCTGAGTTGTAATTCCTCAATTTTTTAAGGTTAAATAACTAGTACATTGTTTTTGTTTATTTCATACTAGTTTTCGGCTTGTTGAGCCATCTTCAGCAAACAACAGTCGTGTCCCGAAGCCGAAAACTAGTTCGAAATAAACAAATATTAGTAGAACATAAACAATGTACCTGTCATTCAACCTTAAATTTTGAAATAGTTCTACAAAGAAAGTCTGGACTGCTCATCTTGCTTCTCCCACCGTTAAGTCAGCTGAGCTTCAGTGAAGTTTCCTACATAATCTGACACCTAACTATTCTGCAGTCACGTTGGTTTCATAGAGCAACCTTTTGGCACCACGAAGCGTGCCAGGCTTACGGGAATCCAAGATGGCCTGCTTCAACCACTGTGCTTCGGTACACACGTACTCTTATGTCTCCGATGCAACAGGATGAGCTGTTTTAACGGTTACGGTGGACATAGGGGCAGGTGGGCTGGAAGAACAATTTGTGTATCCTGGTCTGGGCAGCGGTAGGATGCCAGGCTGGCTGTGGCGCACCATACTGTTCGACAGTCTGGGATGCCATTTCCTTTCATAGCAGGACCCTCTCGTTTTCAATTGAGCCATCATTTACGGCACAGCGGTACGTCCGTGGTATTCTACTGCCCGGTTTGTTGCCCTTCATGGCAAGACACCCTGTGCTTACATTTCAGCATGGCAATACCCGCCCGCACACGGCGAGAGTTTCTACTGCTCGTCTTTGTGCTTGCCGAACCGTATATAGGCTAGCAAGGTCGCCGGATCTCTCCTTAATTGGGAAATTTTGGAGCGTTATGGGCAGGGCCCTCCAAACATCTCGCGATTTCAACCATCTGAAGCGCCAGTTTGACAGAACTTGACACGATATGCCTCAGGAGGACATGCAACAGCTCCTTCAATCAGTGCTAAGGCAGGTTACAGCTTCATAAGGGCCAGAGGTACACCGACGCGTTATTGACTTTCTCTATTTCTGAAGCTCTTTCTCATGAATAAATCTCCCATTTTTCTGAAAGTGTCATAATTTGTTTGTCTGTATATGCACATCGCATCTACCGATTCCGTTCCATTCAGATACTTCCTCCGTGGTGCGTCGATTTTGTCTCAGAATTCAATGCTACGTAAAAGATTTAACACAGTAGGTCACGTATTAAACAAAACAAGTGCTGTATTCGAGAAAGTGTGTACACATCATGAGGCAGCGTTAACACATGGCGCGCAAACTATCCAGACTACATTCGTCCAGTATTTGACAATGATAACGCTTTAAGACTTCCAACAACTTTTATAAGTAATTTCAAACATTTTCGAAACTTTTTCTCACTGACACCCCCGCAAAATAACGAAAGGAAAAAAAATTATTGCTTACTACCTTTTCACTGTTCATGCTGTCAGACCTCAGCATCAGGCATGACGCAACACATTTTCCAGACAATATCCACGTTACCACTGAATCCACCTCCAAAATTATATCATGATACGAAATTCGGTTCAGGAGATATGACCTCATAAAAATAGAGATGAGTGAAAATTTAGCTTTTCTAAAAACGGAATGCAAATTACCCAGTATAACTCATCCAGTATTTAAGAACGAGAGAACCAAAGAAAAAAATCGTTCAAAGGGCTCTAAGCACCATGGGACTTAACATCTGAGGTCATCAGTCCTCTAGAACGTAGAACTACTTAAACCTAACTAACCTAAGGACATCACACACATACATGCGTGGTTCCGGACTGAAGCGCCTAGAACCGTTCGGCCACTCCGGCCGGCACGAGAGAACAATGCGGCCTCCCAACGAGGTTCAAACATAAAAAGGGGGCTCTGAGCACTATGGGACTTAACATCTGTGGTCATCAGTCCCCTAGAACTTAGAACTACTTAAACCTAACTAACCTAAGGACGTCACACACATCCATGCCCGAAGCAGGATTCGAACCTGCGACCGTAGCAGCAGCGCGGTTCCGGACTGAAGCGCCTAGAACCGCTCGGCCACAGCGGCCGGCGTTCAAACATTATTTGAAGCTGTTTGATATAAGGGAGTGGGGGGAGAGCTAGGAGGGTTACTGGTCACATATAAACTCTGTGGAACTCAAAAACCACATCGTTAACTTGAGTCCCACTTTTTACCTGCCTTCCAGATCTGAAGAAGGTTTTCAACGATCTCTGCTTGTGGAAATCATGTTCATTCCTACATGGTTGTTTGGCCTCCAGAAATGTCCACACTAGAGAACACAGTATACGTTGCATAATTCTACGAGAAACAGTCTTCCGGTTTCACAGTTCTTTGTGTTGGTCTGTCAGCAGACGCCTACGCGTTCTTTCTTTAGTTTTAAACTTTCATTCCAGAGATCAAGGAGAATTTGTAAACAATGCTAACTCAAAGCCTGAGCTAAAAAACGAACAAGACTATTCTATATTGCCATTTTCTTCAGTGTTTAAAGTTACCAAATGGAGGTAGCAAGCAAGACGGCGTTGAAACCTCCAGATACTAGGCGACTTTTAAGTGCGAAAACGAGACTTGCTGCGGAAGTAAATAAAGACAGTTCGGGCAGTGAACTCAAAGGACAGTAGTAAACAAAACGGTGGAGTTTCTGTTCTCCTTTTTACGTATTTTCGGCGCATCAGTATTGAATCTACGGCAGTATCAGCCAGACATTCTGCTAATAATGAAGCCTCTGGGGTACGAGTATTCAATCAACTGAATGTTAGAATTCGCTTCCGATTTCCGACTTCCAACCAACTTCACCTAATTGTCACAGCGACTTTGAAACTTCCCCGACTATTAAATGAAAGACGTTTTTCTGTTTATTACACGGAGCTCTCATGTCATCAGACACTAAAATTGTTAAAAATGAGATTTGTAAAATTACTTAAAAAGGAACTACGTCTGAGGAAACAAACATCTACTGGAAGCATATGTTGAGGCATAAAGTCCACTTAGGGGGACAACCAAATTTTTTATTCCTTCGTGGTACAAAAACCAATAAAGCAGTCATTTAAAACTCACATTCCTTGTAACTGTTCCTTTGCATTCACTGATCCAGGGAGAAAGGGGGGCCGAAGACATTACACCGTTTGGCCCCGCCCTCCCTCATCCACACCGACCAGCTCGACGTAGACATCCCGTGTCGAGTCGTGGCCTGGTGTCCATGCCAGTGTCCTGCCATCGTCCTTCATTGTACTGTCAACCTTCATCTCTATCCCAGCAACTTCGGTCAGTGTCCTCTAGGTTTCGTTAATTGTCCTGCAACCTCTGTCACTGACAGTCTCCAACATCTTCCTCCAACCTAAATCACTTTTCCGTCACCCTGTTTGTCTTGTCTACTTCCATTACAGTATTGTCAATATCCGTCACTGCCAGCCTCCGTCACTATCCTATCAACATCTGCACTGAGGTAACAAAATTTGTGGGATACCTCCAAATATCGTGTGGGGCGTCCTTTTCCCCGGCGTAGAGAAGCAACTCGACGTGGGATAACCTTAACAAGTCGTCGGCAGTCTCCTGCGATCTGGGTGCCCAAATCATTCGCTCAAATGGTCCAGAATGTCTTCAGGCCAATCTCAAACAACTGTGGCCCGGTGACATTGGAACGCCACCCATAAAAGTTCAATCGTTGTTAGGGGAGATGAGCTCCAAGTAGCCGAGCACAACCGTTTGCAGTCAGTGACCGGTTCAGTTGGACCAGAGGACCCAGCCATTCCATGTAAACACAGCCCACGCCATTGCAGAGCGGCCACCAGCTCGTACATGAGCTGCGTCCATGGCTACGTGAGGTCTGTGCCACACTCTAAACACACCATCAGCTCTTGCCAAATGAAATCGGAACTCATGTGACCAGGCCACGGTTTCCAGTAGTCTAGGGTCCAACCGACTGGTCACGAGCCCACGAGAGGCGCTGCAGGCGGTGTTGTGCTGTTAGTAAAGGCACTCGCGTCGGCCGTCTGCTGCTGTAGCCCATTAACGCCTAATTTCGCCACAGTGTCCTAATGCATGTATTCGTCGTACGTCCCCCATTGATCTCTGTGGTTATTTCTTATAGTGTTTCTTGTCTGTTACCATAGACAACTCTACATAAATTACGTTAAGTGAAGGCCGTCGGACACTGCTTTGTCCGTGGTGAGTCGCAAATACTAAAACGTGGTATTCGCGGCACACTCTCGACACTGTAGCTCTCAGAATGTTGAGTTCCACAACGATTTCCCAAATGAAATGTTCCATGCGTCGAGCTCCAACTATCATTCCGCGTTCAAAGTCTACGAATTCCTGTTGTGCGTCCATAGTCACGTCGGAATCGCTCTTGTATACCCTCTGTACGCAACACTGCCGCCTTCGTACCGCTGTCCCGTGACGTTAGTCAGCCAGTGGCCAACCCCTGCCGCTGCCGCTGCCTCTGCCCTGCTAGTCTATGCTACTAACCTGTAAACCTCTCAGCGTGTGCCACGACCCTTCCAGCGTCTGCCCTATTCCGCCAACCTACACTGCTGCAGCGACTCTAAGCTCATTTCCCAAAATCCCTGTTATTTCTGAATCATCAAGTCTCGGTTGTAAAAATGCCACAGGGAATGAAACGAAGAGTGGAAGAGCGGAGCAGACAAAAAAGGAGACTCAAGTCAGATACTGTTCCATCTGCGAGTTCCACTACACGCATGGGAAAACTGGACTGGATACTTGTCAGTTCTCTCAGCATTCACGACTCCTCCTTTACATGTACTCAAATTGCAATACGTATCACAGTCATGGAAATTGCCCGGAGCTGAGTGATACGTACGTATCTTCGTATCTAATAAATTTCGTACTCCTGAGCAAAACAAAATTTGCTGGACCAAGCTCTACTCCGCCAATTACAGGCAGACCCCGTAGCCGTCACGCGTCAGCTCTTTCACTGATCACAATCAAAGGTGGTTGTTTACACATATATCATGTATACCTTTGTATCGGTGAGCCAGCTAAATGAAGTAATCCAGAAGCACATTAATGAAGGAGGCATTGCATCCTTTTCGTCCTTTCAAACTTCCTTTTAACGAGTGCACGAATTTTTGTACATCATCACTTACAATAGCAACAGCGTTTCAATATCAGAAAAACAGAAGACTAGTCAAGCGAAACAAGTAGCTTCTATAATGGTAGGCGAGTACTGAAGTTACCAGTATCGGTAATTGCACTCCACTCTGCTTCACAGCGCGTTATTCTGGGTGATGGGTGTTCCATACGGAAGTGTAATACGCCCATTACTGTGTATGTTACACGTTATATTTTTTAGTTTCTACACATGTACCCATCTTTCTCAATCGTACGGCCTTCACGTAATACGCGACACTTCACATTCCTTTCTCTACTTCTTAAGGCCAATAAACGCCAAACAGCTTTCAATAACATGAGACAGCAAATTGTCCTTCTGCACTGACAAATTCAATTACTGGCGTCAGTGCCGTTATTGGCTATATTCGCAATTATATAGTGCATCATACTGCGCTTTTGCATCGAGAAATAGAATCACTGGCCGTCATTCGCTTCCCGGTTAACTACTTTCATTCACATAGTATTTCGATACCACACAAAGAGGAAGACTACAGTATCCGTACGGTCTTCCTCAAGTGCAAGGCATGTCACATTATTTTACCTACACGGACACTGAGGGAGGTTTGTAATTGTAACCAAGCCAACTGGTAAGACACCGGACTCTGATGAGGGATGATGGCGAACAAATTTCCAGAATCCTAAAAACCTAGCCAAATTTTCAAAATTGCTCCAATATCGCCAACAATGGGTGTAATGGGGCTTCTGCCCCTTCTGGTAATGATTCTCGTATCGAAATTGGAAATATGGCGAAAAGAATTTGGAAACATTGCTGAAGTGGACAAAAACTGTTTTTGGTGAGCATTTATGATTTTAATGCGCCTATTACTGTCTTTACCACGGAAAATATATATTAGCAACAAAAACAGAAAGCTTTGCGTCTTCTTAATCTTCTTCCTCTTGTGCTTTTTCTTCTTCGTCTTCATTTTCTTCTTCGTTTCCTCCCTGCCGATATTTGTATCATCGTTATCACCCGCAGATTCTGATTCCTCGTCATCTTCAGCAATTACGTCAACAGCTTCCGACGACAAAGTTTCCACTTTGCTCGGAGATGGTTTCCACAAGAAGCAATATAGTGATCGATTGTTGCCAGAAGTCTCTGGAAAACACCCTCCATAATTTTCACATGAGAACACATTTGGGGAAACCATAGGCGATATTGCTTTATTATCTTGTTTGCCAATTCCGACAGCTGACTTATCGGTAAAAGTGTATAAGCAATTATGTCCGGTCCGTGGATTGACAGTCTATGGACTCTTGTTGGCATATTTTATAAAGAGCACTCGTTGACATAATGCTTGGCATTTGCAGTGGCTTATCTTCGAAACTTTTCGACGTCAGTTTCTATTTTCTCAGTGTAAATAACAGCACTTTGTAACTGCCGCTTAAAAAATGGTTCAAAGTCAGAACTGCGGCTGGTAGTTGGATTTTAAGACTGATTCGCGAAGGTAATGATACACAGTTAATGACAGAATGGAAAACTAGCAAGAATTTCGTCCAATCTAAAACTTACCTGTTTTTTTTCGCTAGTGTTTTACAATTTTCTTACTTGGGTTCCGGAAAGAAGTTTATTAACCAAAACTAATTGTTAAATTAATGACTAAGTAATAAAATAAGTGTTCGTAATTAATTGCGTACCTTCTGCAATTGCCTCCATCTTACAAAATTTCGGCCTGATTTCGCGGCACAAGAAAGTTTCACACGAATGAGTACTTTTCGAGCCGGTCTAGCTCGCTGCATGGCTCACAAATGAATGCAACGATGGGCCTGAAATTCAACTTTCGGAAGAAACAGACGGTCACTGGGATTCAATAGTACTAACATTATTTCAGCCCAGTAAATCAGTCACCCTCATTTCCTACAGAAAATACGAGGGCTCTACGGAAAGTACAATTCGATTCGGTGTGAAATGGGAACAACAGTGAAACCCCGATGAAGCTTTGCTCATGTGTTACACAGTGTCTCTAATATGCCCGGGAGGTATGACGGCGTGGTAAGTGATTTTGCCTGATGTCATGCAGACCACATAACATACCTCTCATCCATTTGCTTCTTCATGACGTTTCTCGGCCCCAGTCTGCAGGGGCAATGAAGATGCTCCTGCAGTGTTTTCGATGGGAAGTATTTGATCACCCACCAAACAGCCCACAACTGTCACCCTGTTACGTTCATCTAAGCTCACACGAACCGCTGGTTATTAAGTCATTATTTTGGCACAGATAACGAGCTGCAGACCAGCGTAAAGAATTGGCGAGAAGCACAGGCGACAGCCTTCCATGACGAGGGTATTGGAAAGTTGGTACAACGCTGCGACAAATGTCGAAGTGAGAGCGGAAGTACGGAAGTAGTAGCTGGAAAGTGTAGCAAACTGTTGCAGATAAAACATTTTTGATTTTCGCTGCGGTTTATATTTCGCGACCGGTCGAACATTTCTTTCCGAATAGCCCATATATGAAAATGTATATCGTTGACGTCAATCTGTTGTAGAATTATGGAACATGTTTTATGCTCACGAAATATGGCGTTTTTGGTAAATGAACATCTCTTCTATAAAAATCGACATGGATTTCGCAAACAGAGAGCTTGCGAAACTCGGCTCGATCTGTTCCTCCTTGAGATCCACAGCGCAGTAGACAGCGGCGGTCAGGTTGACGCCGTGTTCCTTGATTTCAGTAAGGCATATGAGACCGTCCCGAATTGCCGTTTAATGAAAAAATACGAACTTACTGAGTATCGAAGCAGACATGCGATTGGATTCAAGACTTTCTTGCACGTAGAACCGAACACATCGCTCTTAACGGAACAAAATTGACAGACGTAAAGGTAATATCCGGAGTAACACAGGGAAGTGTGATAGCACCGTTCCTGTTTGGTGCAGGCTCTGTCAGCTGAACCTGATCGTAAATAAACGCAACATATTGCGTATACATGGGAAAAGAAATCCACTACTGTACAGCTACACTATTGATGACAAACAGCTGGAGACAGTGTGGAATGACCACGTGAAACAGATAGTGGGAGAAGCAGATATCAGACTCGACTTAATCGGAAGAATCTTAAGAAAATAAGTGGCTTACAAGACTTTTGTCCGCCCGATTCTTGAGTATTGTTCGCATATCTGGGATCCCCTGATAGCGGAGCCAGAGAAGATCTAATGAAGAGAGGCGCATTTCGTCACGGGATCGTTTAGCTGACGAGGGAGCGTTACAGAGATGCTAAACAAACTCCACTGGCGGACGTTACAAGAGAGGCGTTGTGTATCACGGAGAAATTTACTATTGAAATTTCTGGACAGCAATTTTCAGGAGTCGGACAACATATTTCTTCTCCCCACATATGTCTCATGTATTGACCACGTGGAGAAAATTCGAGAAATTATAGCCAATACAGAGGCTTACCGACAAGCATTCTTTCCACGCACTATTCGCAAGTAGAAATGGCTGGCGGGATCAGAGAGTGGTACCGAAAGTACCCTCCGCCACACGCCATTAGATGGCTTGCGGAGCATGATGTAGATGTAGTTATGCGAAAAAATAAAAGTGCAGCTGTATACTACAGGAAAAATTTCTTTTTCTAAGAGAGAGGAATAACAAAGAAAAATCTGGGTACTGGCATACCGGGAATTTGGCAGCCTCACCACGCAAGCGCAGACTGATTACAATAGATTGCCATATCTTCTAGCGAAAAGAGACGCACCTCGCACACTATCCAAAATATAGGTCTCCTCTCTCATTTGCGAATAATGAGCCAATTTTTTACCCACGTGGAATCGAAATCGTCATCCGAGTGGTACAATTAGACATGTAAGGGGGTGGCCAGTGTGACGTTTCCGGGACGTGGAGGCGTAACAAAGCTTCACTGAAATGGACGGCTGCGTCGCCGGTCCAGCCTACGGGAATGTGCCGAGTCATCGCGCGGCGGCAGCCGCGCCACGCGAGCGAACGAGCGCAGACGTCGACGGCGAGTGACAGGCCGGCAGTGACCGCAGCCGCAAATAACGGACGCGGCGGCGGCGAGCAGACAATCGATTCCTTGCCTCGGCCGACGGCGACGGCCTTCCGCTCCGCCGATACTGTTCACCGGCTAAATGGACCGCGAAACGCCGCCATTGACGTCCCATAAAGCGACATACGTCGCACTGCACCAGAGGGGGAGCTCTCCCTAAATGACGGCAATAGCCGTTAACGCGGCCGGCTTGCCGCTTTTTTTCACGCATGCGCGCAGTGGGCTGTCACTTTAGCGACCGCTCGGACAGTGGCCCAATCGTGGGGATGAATCGCACTTTTTCACGATCCAGTCCTACTTACTGGTACGGAAGCGTCTCCACAGTTGAACCTGACTATGTAACACGTCCTCTCGAATTATTATTATCACTGCAATGTTACTGCTTCGCGTGCACTGTAAAAATTTGTTTGTAGCTGTTGTGGCAGCCCTCTTTCGTAGAAGGTTGACATAAGGTTTATAAACCGAATTAAATGTCAAGATTGCAATTTTTATGTAGTTTGAATCGGGGGAGCCGCCGGTATTATGGGCAAAAAAGAAAAATGGCCAGCACAAAAGCAATGACTGGGTCCGTAGAACACGCATCTGACTGATAAAAATGTTCTGACTCTCCAGACGTAACTCGACTCCAAAGAATATTAACTGTAAAACCTTAGAATAAACAGACGTTATAGTTCTTCTTAGCAATTAAAAGTGCTCACTGTACTCAACTGAAGTAAAATACTGTCACCTTTACTTCATTTAGTCTGTAAGTGGAAACGACAAGGTACTGAGAGCAAATAAAATATTCTTTCAATAAAATTACAGCGAATGCGCCTCACAATACACTGAAGGGGAAAAGCTGCAGAAACTAATAATTAATTAATATAGACAAACGACATTTCAGGAATACATTTGTGTAGGTAACACATCTGATTAACATTGCAAGATTACAGGTTAATGTAAGCGTGAGATAACCCATTGCAAATGCGAAATGCTGACACTTTAGTAACCGGTGTATCCCCCAGAATGTTCAATTTAATTACGCCAAAGAGCATGCATCGTGTTATAGAGCAGGCGAATGTCAGTTTGTGGGATGGAGCTCCACGCCTGTTGCTGTCAGTCACTAGAGTGAGGCTGAAAGCTGGTTCTGGATGGCGCCACAGTTGTCGCCCAGTGTCGCTCGGCTGCGTGCAGATCTGACGATCGAGCAGGCCGAGGCGAAGTGTTGACACAGCATGCTGAGTTACAACAGCGGTGTGTGTCTGATCGTTATCCAGCTGAAAAACATCCCCTGGGACGCTGTTCACGTATGGCGGCACAACAGGCCAACTCGTCACACTGACGCACAGTTTTGCACTCAGGGTGCGTGGGACATCCAGGAGAGTGATCCAGCTGTCATACCGAGTCGCACCCCAGACCGTAACTCGTGGCGCGCGTGCAGCGTGTCGAACACGCAGACAGTTTCGCCTGGCCTCCTGCCGATCGACACGCGGCCTTCACTGCCACCAGAAAGCACGGTAGACCTCCACTCCGCCCTCCAATTAGCTCTCCCTTGCCACCACTGGAGTCGCGAACGGCGGTGGTTTGGGATAAGTGTAATGCAAGCTACAGGGCATTTGGCACGGAGCTGTTCTTAAGGTAACCGGTTTGCAACAGTTCATTTTGTCACTATGCTGCTGCAGATGGTCGCGTCGCCGTCCGGAGCCCGGTCTTCTGGTGAGCCGGCTGCCAGCAGTCATCTACAGTTGCTACATTCGTGCCAAGCCATTCTGCAGTATCACAGAAGGAACATCCAGCTTTTCGTAGCCCTATTAGACCACCTTATCCAAACTCAATGAGGTGCTGATAATGGCATCTTCGCCGCCTTAAAGGCGTTCCTGACTGACATCTACTCACCATGTCCAACCTCAAAGGTAATTGACAGTCACGATTGTTAGAGCGTGTATTTTAAACAAAGCTGATTCACATCCTCATAATGGCGCTACTAGCGACTTGATTATGCGACTTGCGCGAAATCTGAATAGACACCATGTTTGAGATGTAGAAACACTCCTACCAACTTTCGTTTACGTTGCATAACACCTTCTGGGTGCTGCGATTCTTTTTCGTCGGTGTATTAAATTATCTAGCTTTCACTTTTTGGATCTGCAGCCCTCGTCCCATCTTTCCGCATTTTCAGTTATACTATAGGATGTAGGTTCCGCCTTTTTGCAAACACTCTGCTTTTTCATTAAGGTGTTCCTGTATGTATTGTAGAGCTTTCTGGGCAATGCCTGCCTGAGCGACATAATTTTCATCCTTTGGATCTGCGCCCAGCCGGGAAATCCCCATCAAATTCTATAATAAATACACGAACACCTTAATGAAACGGCAGTGTGTTTGGAAAAGGGCATAACCTACATCCTATAATCAGCTCTTTTAAACCGAGAACCAGTTGATTACAACAGCCTTAGCTTGATGCAACCATAAATACGTCAATCCAGAATGCATACAAAACTGCGACTGACGAACAAGATTTAAAAGATTCCTTTTTTTCCTGTTGCTACAACAGTGAGCCGTGGTTTTCGTGCTGTTTCCGCTATTGTTCCAAGCACCCACCGCGTTCACATCAGTCTTCTGCGTACAGCATTCCCTAGAATTGGAAACTGGGTCGCGGCTAGGATGTTCTTAGTTGATAACATAAAAGACATTTCTTTCCAAAAATATTAAGAGAAGTCTTTCCCTCACTTGCTGACTTCTACAATCAATCAGCAGCAATTTGGAATTAATATTTTTTAAACTCGTATTTGAAATTAATACTATACATGGGAATACAGGAAGGTATGTCAGTAGACCGTTAAACTGTTAAAATGCAACCAATGTCCAAAGCTAAAGGACAATGGAGATACTTAACTCAACACCATGAAATTTGCGTTTGTGGCCGATAATTTTAGTTACATTTAATTTTAATAAAATAAACAACTTAATCGCCTCATCTCGGCTACGGTTATAATTCTGTAGTACATGTGCGGAACCCATTTCTACTTTTCCTATCAGTGAAATAATAATGGTAAGATTCGCTCATCCCGTCTGTCATCCTCTGTGAAAGTGGCGAAGAATTATAAGACTTACTGAATGGAATGAACATTCTATTGACGACAAATATAAATTAAGAGTAGGCCAAAGAAAGACGAAACTATTGAGAACTAGCAGATTCGAAATTAGTGACAGACTAATCATGCCGGCAACTGTGGCCGAGGGTTCTAGACGTTTCAGTCCGGAACCGCGCTGCTGCTACGTTCGGAGATTCGAATCCTGCCTCGGTCATGGATGTGTGTGATGTCCTTAGTTTAGTTAGGTTTAAGTAGTTCTGAGTCTAGGGGATTGATGACCTCAGATGTTAAGTCCCATAGTGCTCAGAGCTATTTGAAACATTTTTGAACAAGGTTGGGGCTCATACAAGGGCATACAGGCGATGACGTCCACTCTCTACAGTCACGAGTGAAAAAGTAAAGGGAATGCCTAGCTGCGGTACAAATTACTCGCCGTACACTGGCTAGCGGATCATGTTTGTTGTAGATATGTCAGGACAGGTAGGTACTAGTAGTAGTAGCAGCAGGAATAAACGTCGACAATACAAACTTGAGCATTTCTGCGCTGTGGAACGGAATGTTAGGTGAGTAGAGTCGCGTCAGCGCCATCTCGTGTGACACAGGAGAGAGCGCTCCAGCCAGACCCGGCTGTGCCTGTGCCGGGAATTCCCGTGCTGCTGCTCTCGCTGGTTGCAGATCGTTACGGCGCCGGTGCCCGCACTGAATTATACAGGGCGTCGCGCCGGGGCGGCGGCGGCGGGCAGCGCCGGGCTACAGCCGGCCTCACTCACCCGCTACATCTCCCTACACACAAACCAGTGTCTCCAGCAGCACGAGACTGAGTTCCTGTGTGCGGCGTCATAAAGTGGAAAATTCTCCAAATTCGTTGCCAACGAACGAAGAGCTGAATCAATCTGAACAGTAGCAACAGTCAACCAACCTCGGCAAACTTCAACAGAAACATCAGTGCAGCAAAATCAATATGACCACAACGAAACACTGATGGATAATGTAGAACATCAATAACATTAGCAGAATCAACATTCATATTACAGTGAGTCCCAACAACTAAGACTGTCTTGTAGATAGTTGGACGGCATCGACACACACGATGCATATGCCATCGAGGAATCTTTGCAGATGAGTAAACGGGCAGAGCACTGATTTATACAGCAAAGCGCCAATACGATGATGTACGCGCGAGCACCGGAGACTAAGTGCCACATTACCCCGGCTGCAGATAAAGGATGTCTACTATCTACTGCCTCTGTGCACCCAGCGTCAACAAGATCTTTTGTGCTCCGAGTGGGAGCCCCAGGAGACGAGATACTGAGTGAGGGCAGGGCTCAGCTTTTGGCAAGAGCTACGTGTATTTATTTAGCAATCTGTTAAATTCTTCAGTCTTCAAATGGTTGAAATGGCTCTGAGCACTATGGGACTTAACGTCTTAGGTCATCAGTCCACTACAACTTAGAACTACTTAAACATAGCTAACCTAAGGACATCACACACATCCATGCCCGAGGAGGAATCGAACCTGCGACCGTAGCAGTCGGGCGGTTCCAGACTGAAGCGCCTAAAACCGCTCGGCCACCGCATCCGGTTCTTGATGTATCCTTGCGGATACTCAGCTGACGCTACAGATCTTAAATACTATAATACTCTCTGAGCAGCCTCATGGCAGTGGACCCTCGACTTATTTGGTCCACTGACAGGATAACGAGTTCCAATGATAATTTTGATATCTGGGAAACCATTCAGGCTAATATGTTATATTTTCATGGCCAATTATTAAGATGTTAATTTTAATGATACTGAACAACATTTACTATTTTTTTGATAGCCTGAAATTAAGTGACAGGTTTGCAAGTTCTACCATGGTGTTACCGGTGGACTTTTATGACATAATCTCGATGTAACCCTTGTCTCACTAACCAGATAAGAGTACATTGAGAAACGGACTGCAGGGATGAAACTGTTTTTTTTATTATTATTTTAAATGATATTTACTGACTAATGTAGAGTCACTGGGTGGATGATCTTGTGATTTAGAGAGTGGGTTGGTGGGCGCTCTCTGAACAGCCTCAGGACAGTGGACCACAGACTTTCTCGGACCGCTGCTGGGATAACATGTTCCGATGAAAATTTTGAAATAGCACATGGGAGGTTGGAAAGTATTTATTATTACTTTTGGATGCATTCAGCGATGTCAACCTGTTAATAAATACATTCTGTCCAGCGACCTTACAACTTTTTAATAAAAGCTTTATTCCGTGTCAGTCTTCTCATTCTTATGATGCGGCCCACCACAGTTTTCTCTCCTGTGCCAACCTCTTCCTCACACAGTAGCACTTGCATCCTGCGTCTTCAACTGAACTTTGTATTTAATGTTTTTTCACATACAGGCGTCTATCCAAATTAATAGGAAGGTAAGGATTCAGCAATGCGACGAGTATGAATCCAGTGTTGGGGATTGCATGCCTTACAAATGAAAGCACCGCTGTTGCGCCAGTGCTGTACTGACCTCCTTGCTGCCCACCGTAATTCAGCGAATATGAAGAGCCTGAGAAAGGTGGCTAAGCAGTCGCTTCCTACTCGTCGACTCGTTTCCTCTGGCTACAGCGTGCAGGAGTGACGCAGCGTGGAAGTTGAGAGTACGATTTGTCTGCGTAGTGTAGCAGTGACAGGCTAAAGATGAGCAACGCGCGCCACTGCATGGCCACTAACGATGCTGTGTTTTGTGAGGCTGTGGAGGGTGTAAGACGAAAATTAATTAATGCAGACAGACTACACAACTGAAAATTAGACTACACAGCTGCAAATTGCTTCACAAGAAGAAGTGTGACGTCTGGAGAAATTTCGATGCTATAGTTTATACATCAGACAGAATACATATATACTTCATTCAGTGCAAACGAAGTCTTTGTATTCTTGTTGTTATTTTTTAATAAGATTAAATATATATCGTTATTATTTTTAAAATAACAATACAACCATTTTGTTTGCACTTGATGAAATTTATATGCATATGTAACAAAATTTTCTGGAACCTGATCGGCCAATGTATAGTAAATAATAATCGTCATGCTCAATATCTGTATATCTAGTAGCAATACCACGAGTCCTCGGCTATACTTGCGAGTTCGTGTACTACCTCTCCTTCCTACGCTCATACAGCCCACTTGTACCCAACAAAAGCCTCGAACAAAGAATTTTCAGTTACGTGGGCAGCGGTGGAGACTGGTCGGTCGAAGTTTCCGAATGAATCAGGACAGCGAGTCCAGAGATGACGTCATAGGACCAGCTGGCGAGTTTAAGGAGAACACATAGATCTAAATTATGATCGCTATTAAGTACCCCACGGCAAAGAACACTTTGCACAAGTTTTTACACTTTTACTTACGTATATTTCCAAAATTTTCTGCCTTCTTCTCGAGAACAAAATAGAAACCACTGAACTCTCATCCTTTTGTCAACAGAGTTCAGAGTAAGGTAAACAAGAAGAAGAAAGTAGCGTACTTAACTGAGATGTTATTCTCATGGAGCCCATCATTTTATTCTGTGCAACAAGATTCAAATTGCTATTAGTTTATAGAATTTTATTTGCGTCATTTTCCTCACTTACCCTTGAGAATTCTTGCTCTCCGTCTACATACTGTTTGAGAGATGCTTACTTTATAACTGAAATTTGACTTTGAAATTGGAGCGCGCGGTATATTTTGGAAAACAGTTTTTACTCACTATTTTCTTGGTCGCATTTGGGGAACTTACTTACCGGGTTTGACTATTATGAGTCATCATTAGAAGCATTATCTTACTACGAATATAACAAATGAAATAATCATCTAGTTCCCATAGAAGTCACATAAAATCGAAAATTCTCAGCGGAAAACTAAGAACCAAATGAAATTTTATAAAGTAATGATAGATGGCACTTCCAGTCTTGTACGCAACAGAATTTTGGGCTCCTTGGAAGAAAGACCTCAGTTAAAGACGCCGCTATCTTCTTTTTGTTTATCTTAATCTGGACTTTATTAATTAAAATATCGCAGCACATCATTTGCTAAACATAACGAGCCAGTAACACCGGTCCATCTACTGATTTACAAGAGAAGCATACAGTCAACGAGTCACAGAGATTGCCCATTTTTAGCAAGGTTATACTGCACACTCACATGTAACGGATGGTGCTCTGATACAAAGTGTTCCGCAAGCGTTGTCAAATAACTGACGTTCGAAGTCGACCCTGTTGAACACTACACCAGAGTGCCATCTGCCAAGTAGCAGCATTGGCGCAACCAGAACAAAACCCTGCCCGTACTGTCTTGAGGTAACCTCATTTCCTGTTCTTTCCTTTTCTCATTTTCCACCCGGCACTTGTATCGCTACTACGAATAATTTACATCCGGAATGATTTAATAATAACTATAATAACAGTATTAATAATCATAATAATCACTCTGCTGTATTCCTGGAGAGGCATAATCGAGGTGTAATGAGACATGAACTTTTATTTATCGAGACATACATGCGCATATCGCAGTGAAGTCGTATCGGGTTACACTTTCTTCAAGTAACGTACATTATAAATGCGATACGTCCATAACTCCAAACATATTATACAAATGTATGTATGTATGTATGTATACTACACACCACCTCCTAAACTATAAGACCGATTTCAACCAAACTTCGTACACATGTCACTTACTGTCTGGGAAGAATTGCTGTGGGATTAAGAACCAGATACATATCAAAGGGATAGAGGTGGGGGTAAAAAATCAGTCCACTACGCGCGAACACCTTTACCTTAGTCATCCAGTATTTACGAATGAGAGAACTTAGTGAACTGTAACAAACCTTACACATTTCTTTTTCTCGCTGACAGCCCCCACAAAATGATAAAAGAAAAAAAGTTTATCCATACTACATCCTCGTTGTTCACGTACCAAAACTGCCACACGAAGCGTAACGTTTTAATTTATTGCTGCTTTACTATTAACTGTATTCGCGACACATTTTGCAGACAACAGTCACATATACCACTGAATGTACCAGCAAAACTATATCACTGTCTGACACCTATATCAGGAGAAATGACGCCATAAACAATGGGATGCGTGGAAAACTGATGCATCATGCATCACCTTTAAATTTACTACTTCATTGCTACTAACTCTGTTCACAACACATTTCACATACAGTATCCACAATGTCGCTAAATGTACTACCTACAAAAATATATCATTGTACGACACATAGTTCAGGAATTTGACATCAAATACTGAGAAGCGTGAAAAAAATGCGGCGTCACGTATGACGTTTGAATTTATTACTTCTTTACCGTAAACTCTATTCGCAACACTTATCGCAGACTGGCTCCACATACGCTGCTGAATGTACCTACAGAAATATATCGTTGTGCGACACATAGTTCAGGACACTGTATGTCATAAACACTGAGCTGTGTGAAAATGAAATTGCAGGACAAAATTGGCGAAAGATACAGATGAAATGTGTGTACAGATTCGAGTGAAATATGTTAAATATAAGTGAAATCTATTTGACATGTGCGTAAGCGAGAAAAGCCACAGGTAAAACGCTCATCCTAAACACCCGGACACATATAAGTGACGATATGCAAAAAAATCCTGCTGGGGAAGAAATATCAGTCGCCTTTTGGTGTGAGGGTGACAACGTGGAGAGAGAAGGGAGGAGGAGGAGATGGACACAGATAGGGAGGAGGAGAAGTTGGAAAGAGTGAGAAATGGGGGAAATGGAGAGGGAGGGGGGAGACGTTGAGATGGACAAAAAAAAAAAAAAAAAGGAAAGTCGAGGAGATGGACAGAGAAAGGAAAGGAAAGGAGAGAAAATGGACAGGCTGAGGGCGGGGGTGGAGGTGGTCAGAGAGGGGAAGGAGGAGGAGGAGGAGATGGACAGAGAGAGGGGAAAGCAGGAGATGGACTAATAAAAGATTACAATACATACATTCCCGGGCAAAGCTGGGTACTCAGCAAGTGTAACGATAAATAAAGGTTAATTTCATCCCTAGGATTCCTTATTACATCTCGATCATACAGTGCTAAATATGGGCAACATTAATTATCATTTTGTCAATACTGTTGCTTTCCTTAGAACATGAAAAGTTTAAAGATACAAATGTTTGGCCTGGAAGATAAGAAAAAAGGAAGGAAAAGGTGAGTGATGGGAATCGAAAGCAGTAAGAGCACATTTCTAGTCTGCATCCTTAGCTGGTTGCGCTAAACGACTCTTAAAACTTTCAACCACGACGTGCTACAGTGCTAAGTACGTGCTAAGAACGTGTTACAGTCGTGCGAAGAATGGGCAAAACTCGGTGACCTGTTGGGTGGTTGCTGCTCGTGTAAGACGTCTGAAAAACCGGAAAACTGCGAATACTATACAACTGCGATAGATGATTGTCCATTAGACGTTGACAACCCAGAAATAGAAGAATAGCTAAGGGGTTGAGAAAACAGTGCCAGCAAATAGCTAATTGACAATCGGGTCACGGAATGGAGCGAGTGGTGCTCTTAGAGCGACGGCGTGTGGACCGCTGGCAGGCCGAAGCGTGGCGCCCACTGACGACCCGGTTCTGCACGGGTGACCGTATGCTGGCGAGCTGGACACGGCAAGCCACTCAGGCCGCGCAAATAATGTACGGCCCGGACACAGCTGCGTGGTGGGCGCAACCACGGCTTGCGCCAGCGGCCGCTCTGGAACGCTAGTCCAGGTGCTACCTGCGACCAAATCTACACACATCAAAAAAAGTTTTGCATCACCTCGATTCAGAGAGTTCCGGACCCTGTACAGAAAATTGGATTAGAGATCAACATAAACATCATTTCCGCCCTTTTTATTGCTCATGAAAACCACACATTGCATATTGTACCACCATACAGCGAGACCTTCAGAGGTGATGGTCCAGATTTCTGTACACACCGGTACCTCTAATACCCCGTAGCACTTCCTCTTGCATTGATGCATTCGTCGTCGCATACTATCCACAAGTCCATCAAGGCACGAATGGTCCAGATTGTCCCACTTATCAACGGCGATTCGGCGTAGATCCCTCAGAGTGATTGGTGGGTCACGTCGTCCATAAAAAGCCCTTTTCAATCTATCCCAGGCATGTTCCATAGGGTTTATGTCTGGAGAACATGCTGGCCACTCTAGTCGAGAGCTGTCGTTTTCCTGAAGGAAGTCATTCACAAGATGTGCACGATGGGAGCGCGAATTGTCGTCCGTGAAGACGAATGCCTCGCCTATATGCAGCCGATATGGTTGCTCAATCGGTCGGAGGATGGCATTCACGTATCGTACAGTCATTACGGCGCCTTTTATGACCACCAGCGGCATACGTCGGCCCCACATAATGCCACCCCAAAACAGCAGGGAACCTCCACCTTGCACTCGCTGCGCAGTGTTTCTATGGCGTTTAGCCTGACCGGGTTGCCTCCAAACACGTCTCCGACGATTGTCTAGTTGAAGGCATATGTGACACTCATCGGCGAAGAGAACGTGATGCAAATCCTGAGCGGTCCATTCGGCATGTTGTTGGGCCCATCTGTACCGTGCTGCATGGTGTCGTGGTTGCAAAGATGGGCCTCGCCATGGACGTGGGGAGTGAAGTTGCTCATCATGCAGCCTATTGCTCACAGTTTGAGTCGTAACACAACGTCCTGTGGCTGCACGAAAAGCATTATTCAACATGGTGGCGTTGCTGTCAGTTCCTCCGAGCCATAATCCGTAGGTAGCGGTCATGCACTGCAGTAGTAGCCCTTGGGCGACCTGAGCGAGGCATGTCATCGACAGTTCCTGTCTGTATCTCCTCCATTTCTGAACAACGCCGCTTTGGTTAACTCCAAGATGCCTGGACACTTCCCTTGTTGAGAGCCCTTCCTGGCACAAAGTAACAATGCGGACGATCGAACCGCTGTATTGATTGTCTAGGCGTGGTTGAACTACAAACAACACGAGCTGTGTTTGTCCTTCCTGGTGGAATGACTAGAGCTGATCGGCTGTCGGACCCCTTCCGTCTAATAGGCGCCGCTCATGCATGGTTGCTTACATCTGTGGGCGGGTTAAATGACACCTCTGAACAGTCAAAAAGAAAAAAAAAAAGGTCAAATGTGTATGAAATCTTATGGGACTTAACTGCTAAGATCATCAGTCCCTAAGCTTACACACTACTTAACCTAAAGTATCCTAAGGACAAACACACACACCCATGCCCGAGGGAGGACTCGAACTTCCGCCGGGACCAGCCGCGCAGTCCATGACTGCAGCGCCTTACAACGCTCGGCTAATCCCGCGCGGCTCTGAACAGCCAAAGGGACTGTCTGGGATACAACATCCACAGTCAACGTCTGTCATTAGGAGTTCTCAGAACCGGTCTCATGGAAAACTTTTTTTTGATGTGTGTATAATACTAAACGGTCGCCCAGCCGCCCAGTCTGAATTGCAGGTTTACTGTGAATGGCTTCCAGGGGCAGCGAACCTTTAATTTTTAAATTTCACACTATTATCGACCAAATTTAAATATTGAAAGTGCAGTCATAGCCTAGTCATTAAGAGTAATTATATTAATGGTTTAACACGGTAAGATAAATGTTTAAGTTAGAAACGTAATACGTGTCTTCAGGAAGCATAACCAAAGCGCGCAAACTACTCACTCTACACTGAAGCGACAGAAGTCAAGGGACAGCGATATGCACGTATACAGATGGCTGTAGTATCGGGGACACAAGGTACAAAACGGCGGAGCTGTCATTTTTACTCAGGTGACTGACGTGGAAAGGTTAACGACTGGATTATGGTTCAAATGGCTCTGAGCACTATGCGACTTAACTTCTGAGGTCATCAGTCGCCTAGAACTTAGAACTACTTAAACCTAACTAACCTAAGGACATCACACACATCCATGCCCGAGGCAGGATTCGAACCTGCGACCGTAGCGGTCGCTCGGCTCCAGACTGCAGCGCCTAGAACCGCACGGCCACTCCGGCCGCCGACTGGATTATGGATCGAGCGAGTTGTTGCAGTGGGTACCAGACTGCACTCGCATTGGCGAGGACGACGGTTCAAACCTGCTTCCGGCCATCCAGATCTAGGCTTTCTGTGTCGCTTCACGCAAAGGTCGGGATGGTTCCTTTGAAACGGCGCGGCCGATTTCCTTCCCCATCCTTCCTTAACCCCAGCTTGCGCTCTCTCTCTCATGACCTCGTTGTCGACGGAACGTTAACACTAACTCCCTCCTCCTCCTCTGAGATTATGGCCGCACGACGGCGTTAACAGGCTTTGAACGCGGAATGGTAGTTGGAGCTAGACATATGGGACATTCCATTTCTGAAATCGTTAGGGAATTGTATTTCGAGATGCACAATACCAAAGAGACTGACGAGGGCACCAAATTCCAGGTATACCTCTCAACATCGCAGTAGTCGACGGCCTTCACTTAACGACCGAGACCAAAGGCGTCTGCGGAGAGTTGCCAGAGCTAACAGACAAGTAAGACTACGTGAAATAACAGCAGAAATCAATGTGTGACGTACGACGAACGTATGCATCAGGACAGTGAGATGAAATTTGGCGTTGATGGGATTTGGCAGCAGACGATAGACGCCAATGCCTTTGTTACCAGAACGACATCGCCTGCAGTGCCTCTCCTGGGCTGGCCATGTCAGTTGGACCTTCGACAACTGGAAAACAGTGGCCTCGTCAGATCAGTCCTGATTTGAGTTGGTAAAAAGTGATGGTAGGGTTCTCGTGTGGCGCAGACCCCACGAAGACATGAACCCAAGTTGTCAACAACGCACACGAGAGAAGCCTCAGCGAAGGATGTGTCATTAATAACAACTTCGGGCGTCCTCTGTGCAACGGCTCTAAGCCGGCAGATTCTCTCTCACCAGAAGCATCACAGTAGAGCGACACAATGTCTCGAGAAAAACCGGATAGGTGCTTATCAGAACCGACTTTGACGATCATCTCTGTGAACATAGAAGGTCTTTCGTCTTGCAAAGAACGATTGCTGATCGAGCTTTGTCAAAAAACCAAATGTGACGCACTCTGCGTGCAAGAAACGCATAGGGACATCCAACACCGACGCCCCAAGGTTCCAGGGATGAAACTAGTAGCAAAAAGACCGCACGCGCAATACGGGAGTGCCGTGTTCACCAAACCGGACCTCCAAGTGAGGATGGTGGATCACACTGAGGAGAGAGATATCGAGATTATCACGGTGGAATTTGGCGAATACACGGTGACCTCACTGTATAAGCCTCCAAATGTAGACTTCCACTTTGAACCACCAGTAAAAATCGGTAAACGGAAAACGGCTTTCATCATCGGTGATTTCAACAGCCATAGTCACGTATGAGGATATGTACAAGAAGACAAAAACGGTGAAGCCGTTCTGGCGTGGGCCGAGTCAAACCACCTGGCACTTATCCACGACAGCAAACTTCCCACATCTTTCAACAGCGGTAGGTGGCGCCGCGGATACAACCCGGATCTCCTATTCGTCGGCGAAGAAATAGCGCAACAGTGCTTTAAGTCCATCTGCGCCCCCATCCCAAAGACATAACATCGCCCAATAATGTGACAAATGTTGCCAATAGTTATACCACGAAGAGTAAAGTTCAGAAGGAGATGTAATTCCAGGAAGGCAGACTGGCCCAAGTTCACCAGAATACTAGAAGAGAGAGTCCAGACACATAACCCAGATCCATAGAACTATGACAGCTTCGTGGACACCGTCAAAACCTGCTCCAGAGCGTCTATTCCAAGGGGATGCAGAACAAGATACACACCAGGACTCACCCAGGAAACAGTAGCCCTACTGGATGAGTATCAAATGCTCTTTGAAAGAAACCCCTGCAGTGAAGAAACCCTCACCAAAGGAAGATTTATTACCTCCCGGATATCAGAAGTGAGAAGGGAGCAATGGACCAAACTGATGGAGGAAACTAATTTTGGTAAAGATAGTCGAAAGGCCTGGAAACTCATAAAACGCCTAGCCAATGACCCCACCAAACCAAATCTACACGCGAACGTCACAGTAGACCAAATTGCACACCAGCTTCTCACAAATGGGAACCACCAAGCTACGACAACCTAAAGACAAAAAAGAGGGGCATAGAACGAAACCCCCCTCAGGAGCCCGAAGAACTATCCATGCCATTTACCTTGGCGGATGTGGAGAAGGCGATCAGTAAGTGCAAAATGCGGAGAGCAGCCGGCCTTGATGATATATGTGTCGAGCAAATAAAGCATTTGGACCTGTAACAAGGAAATGGCTAGTCGATATGATGAACAACTGCATGACATCCTGCAAAATTCCAAAAATCTGAAGAAAATCGCGAGTCATTGGCATCCTAA
The DNA here is from genome assembly GCF_021461385.2 of Schistocerca piceifrons. Taxonomy (NCBI): domain Eukaryota; kingdom Metazoa; phylum Arthropoda; class Insecta; order Orthoptera; family Acrididae; genus Schistocerca; species Schistocerca piceifrons. Next base: position 1,753,910 of record NC_060144.1, on the reverse strand, counting down.
AACCAGGCAAAGAACGTGACAATCCCAAAAACTGCAGGCCGATCTTTCTGCTATGCCATGTGTACAAGGTTTTGGAAAGGATGATACTCCACAGAATCACGGATGCCATCGAGCTCCTCCTGATCCTACAACAAGCAGGCTTCAGACAGGGCAAATGCTGCACGTCACAAGTGCTAAAATTAACGCAACACATAGAGGATGGGTTCGAGCACGGGAAGATCACCGGGGCTGTCTTCCTAGACCTATCAGCAGCCTACGACACTGTCAACCACCGACTGCTCCTGGGGAAAATATACGCAATCAGTAGGGACTACCGACTAACCTCACTGATTGGAAACCTACTCCAGAATCGAAGAATCTTCGTGGATTTTCAGAGACAAAGAAGCCGGTGGAGGATACAGAAAAATGGCCTCCCCCAAGGAAGCGTACTTGCCCCAACACTTTTTAATATACATACTAGTGACCAGCCCCTCCCCCAAGGCACCGAAGGCTTCATATATGCAGATGATTGCGCCATTACCGCTCAAGCAGACAGCTTTGAAACTGTTGAACAGAATCTGTCAGAAGCCCTCGAACAGCTTGTCACCTACTGTAAGGGAACCATCTCAAACCCATCCCAGGGAAAACCCAAACCTGTGCCCTCCACCTAAAGAACAGACAATCTGCAATAAGACTACAACTTAACTGGAAAGGAGTGCCCTTGGAACATTGCGAAACACCGAAATACTTAAGCGTCACCTCGGATAGAGCACTCACTTATAAAAAGCACTGCATGAACACTAAACACAAAGTAGCAGCGAGAAACAAAATTGTGCTCAAACTAACGGGGACTACATGGGGGGCACAGCCTGGAATAGTGAGAACGACAGCTCTTGCTTTGTGCTATTCAACAGCGGAGTACGCGTGCCCAGAGTGGGACAATTCTAGCCACGCCAAGCAAGTGGACATAGCGCTTAATGAATCCTGCCGCATCATCACAGGCTGTCTGAGGCCAACCCCGACTGATAAATTGTACTGGCTGGCAGGCGTGGCCCCGCCAGATATTAGGAGGAAAGAAGCGGCCAGCAAGGAAAAGACAAAGGCGGTGACCTCACCTGCCCACCCGCTGTACAAACACCAGCCAGTCCGCCGTCGACTAAAATCTAGAAAAAGCTTCCTGCACACAGTAGAAAACATCGTCGGGACACCGCAGCAAGTAAGGCTGGCAATGTGGCGAGAAGAAAACGCGCACCTCGGGGAATGGTTAGTCCCAAACGAAGAATTCCCTCCCGGCCATATGGAAGGATGGACGACATGGAAATCTCTTAACAGGCCGCGCTCTGGTGTCACACGATCCAAAGATAATACGCCCAAATGGGGCCTCTCAAATGAACCGGCGCGGTGTGACTGTGGGCACACTTAAACCACCATCCACCTCACGCAGTGTGCGCTGTGCCCAAGCACCTGCACCATGAAGGGCTTGATGAATACCACCCTGGAAGGGCTTGATGAATACCACCCTGGAAGGGCTGGACGTGACCAGGTTCTGGTCCAAGACATATATAAAATAAAAATCCACTTGACCCTGCTTGTATATCTGTATACTTTCATACTCTTTTTGTATTTGTTATACAGGGTTTTACAAAAAGGTAAGGCCAAACTTTCAGGAAACATTCCTCACACACAAATAAAGAAAAGATGTTATGTGGACATGTGTCCGGAAACGCTTAATTTCTATGTTAGAGCTCATTTCAGTTTCGTCAGTATGTACTGTACTTCCTCGATTCACCGCCAGTTGGCCCAATTGAAGGAAGGTAATGTTGACTTCGGTGCTTGTGTTGACATGCGACTCATTGCTCTACAGTACTAGCATTAAGCACATCAGTACGTAGAATCAACAGGTTAGTGTTCATCACGAACGTAGATTTGCAGTCAGTGCAATGTTTACAAATGCGGAGTTGGCAGATGCCCATTTGATGTATGGATTAGCACGGGGCAATAGTCGTGGCGCGGTACGTTTGTATCGAGACAGATTTCCAGAACGAAGGTGTCCCGACAGGAAGACGTTCGAAGCAAATTGATCGGCGTCTTAGGGAGCACGGAACATTCCAGCCCATGACTCGCGACTGGGGAAGACCTAGAACGACGAGGACACCTGCAATGGACGACGCAATTCTTCGTGCAGTTGACGATAACCCTAATGTCAGCGTCAGAGAAGTTGCTGCTGTACAAGGTAACGTTGACCACGTCACTGTATGGAGAGTGCTACGGGAGAACCAGTTGTTTCCGTACCATGTACAGCGTGTGCAGGCATTATCAGCAGCTGATTGGCCTCCACGGGTACACTTCTGCGAATGGTTCATCAAACACTGTGTCAATCCTCATTTCAGTGCAAATGTTCTCTTTACGGACGAGGCTTCATTCCAACGTGATCAAATTGTAAATTTTCACAATCAACATGTATGGGCTGACGAGAATCCGCACGCAATTGTGCAATCACGTCATCAACACAGATTTTCTGTGAACGTTTGGGCAGCCATTGTTGGTGATGTCTTGATTGGGCCCCATGTTCTTCCACCTACGCCCAATGGAGCACGTTATCATGATTTCATACGGGATACTCTACCTGTGCTGCTTGAACATGTGCCTTTACAAGTACGAAACAACATGTGGTTCATGTACGATGGAGCTCCTGCACATTTCAGTCGAAGTGTTCGTACGCTTCTCAACAACAGATTCGGTGACCGATGGATTGGTAAAGGCGGACCAATTCCATGGCCTCCACGCTCTCCTGACCTCAACCCTCTTCACTTTCATTTACGGAGGCATTTGAAAGCTCTTGTTTACGCAACCACGGTACCAAATGTAGAGACTCTTCGTGCTCGTATTGTGGACGGCTGTGATACAATACGCCATTCTCCAGGGCTGCATCAGCGCATCAGGGATTCTATGCGACGGAGGGTGGATGCGTATAACCTCGCTAACGGAGGACATTTTGAACATTTCCTGTAACAAAGTGTTTGAAGTCACGCTGGTACGTTCTGTTGCTGGTGTTTCCATTCCACGATTAATGTGATTTGAAGAGAAGCAATAAAATGTGCTCTTACATGGAAAGTAAGCGTTTCCGGACACATGTCCACATAACTTATTTTCTTTCTTTGTGTGAGAGGAATGTTTCCTGAAAATTTGGCCGTACCTTTTTGTAACACCCTGTATACTTGATATGTATGTGTTAATCATTCTGATTTTATGTACTAGGCTTCTGACACGATTAAATAAAATCAACGCAGTGCGTAAGCATGTGGTTGCTACATAATGGCGTGAGCTCTGTTGGCGTGGAATGTACAGGGTCCTTTGGTACCACTGAAACGATCATTGACGGGAAATGATCATATTCGGCTACCTAGAGACCATTTGCAGCCATTCGTGGACCTCATGTTCCCAAACAACGTTGGAATTTTTATGGGCGACAATGCGCCATGTCATCGGGTCTCAATTATTCGCATTTGGTTTGAAGAAGAACATTCTGGACCATTCTAGCGAATGATGTGGTCACCAAGACAGTCCGACGTGAATCCCGTGGAACATTTATAGAACATAACCGAGAGAACAGTCCGTGCAAAAAATTCTGCACCACCAATACTTTCGCAATTATGGAGTTCTATACAGCAACATGAGTTAGTATTTATGCAGGGGACTTCGAACGACATGTTGAGTCCACGCCAGGTGGAGCTGCTGCACCGACACGATACCAGGAGGTGTCCCACGACTTTTGTCGCCTCACTGTACAGCATCGGGCATGGTGTTCAAATTTCTTACTTCTGTGCTGCCAACTCTACTTGCAACACATTTTTTTGGCATAACCCACGTACGTATACCACTGAACGTACCTTGAAAATTATATCATTCTGTGACACACAGTTTCTCATCACTCTACGGATGAATAATCCGAAAAAGTAAAACCAACAATATTACGGTTTTGGGGCTTTAACTATAAAGATTTATTTGCTTAAAGTCAAATATTTAACGGATTAACTCAATTCTGTAGTCTGAAGCTGATCGATAGTCTTCAGAATGGAGTGTAGAATGGTTACTTTTGTAATGAGAAAACGTAATTACTTAAAGTCAACAAGATGGAATCATTCTGTCAGCAGTGGTATCATGAGGGTGTAGGACAGTGTGTCCATGGAAATAGTCTGTGATCGTGTATAGAACACAGCAGTGAAAAGGCGATTTAATGATTTGGTTTTGTTTCGCAATGAACTTTCGTTTGGGAAGGGACGGAAGAAACGCAGATCTTTTACAATCGCTAATATCGCTACTACTTCAGTATTACTAAAAACAATTCATTAGAGCGTTATTAAAATGTTTCAGAAGTTCGCTAATGAAATGGTAAGTCAACACAAAATTACGAAATGCAGAGACACATTTCTGGAGACGTTCGACAATGACATCAAGAAAAGGAAAAGCACCCAATGAAGTAATCAAGGACGAAATCAATGTTGATAATTTGATTAATGATTTTATTTTGCGGAGATAGTTGTAATGGAATGTGCCTGTTGGACGGATGCAAGAAGAACAATTTTCGAAGTGCATCACGAACCAAATGGGAGTACAAAAAAAAGGGACCACGTAGCACTTGGATACACGAGATTTGGTCGTTGATAGGGAGGAAAAATTTTGGTCTAGAGCATTGGAGGATCAGAATGTGTGAAGGAAGACTCTCTGTAATAAGTGGTGCTAATAAAATGTTAAATCATTCTTAAACGAGAAATGAGAGTAAGTAATATTCCACTCATCATAAACTTGTGAAATAAAACTACACTATGCATATTCATAACGAATTCTGCACACTATTTAGAAACTGCGATTTTCTTCTTATATTACAACATCTCAGTCATATTTATAGAGGTTATATTATCGCTATCTACAGCTAACTGCAACAGTATTTCAGCTATCTTGAAGCAGAGACGACTCCGTTCTCTGGGACACGTCCACCGTATGGATCCTGAAAGATTACCACGTGAGGTGATGCTTGGAGAGATCTCTATAGCCAGAAGACCTATAGGACGTCCTGTATTGAGGTTCAAGGATTCCTGTAAACGAGATATGGTGTGCTTTAGAATCGACACAAACAGATGGGAGACACGGGCCAGCATGAGACCAGAGTGGCGTGATGATATATCATCTGCAATGTCGAAGCATGATGAAGGTTTATTAGATAGATTAAGGCAGAAAAAGCTTCGCAATGCTACCACTGCTCCTGCCTCAGCAGCCAGATACACTTGTGACAATTGCGGCAAGAGATGCCGTGCTGCCATTGGCTTGACAAGTCATATGAAAAAATGCAACCCATAAACACACAGACACTGCAACAATCATCTACCAAGATGTCGTGGCCTATATATTTTATCGCCCATTTCTGAAGAGGTTAGTTGAGCAGCAGTGCATATCGTTGTCTCATTACCTTCACGAACTGACTATTGTGGTTCTTGCGTACACTTCACAGGGGAGGAATTCGGTTGTACAACTGTCAAAGTAACTGTCTCTTTGTTTGCCTTTAGCTAATTATGTAAATCATTAAAAAATCCTTTCGCACGACAAGATGTGACGTGAAGCACAATCCTCCCAGTGACGTGACCACTGCGCCAAATTGATCTGTAGAAATTCTTCCAGACTGGAAGTAGCACACATTGTGGTAGTGACTGTCTTCCATCCAACTCATCATTTGCGAAAGGGACGGAAGGAGAGGGGGCAAATTTTCCCGATACATTCGATAGACTGTGTACTCACTACCAACTCACGACCAACACTCTACACCAGATCAATTCCCCGATCTGCTCGTGTGAGCTAGCTGGAGCTCACGCCTCTACTGCGAGCAATCTGCCGACTCATGGAGAGAAATGGTAGAGGAAGAGCACCGGATGGTAGGAAGAATTGGAGCAAGGCTGCTCGGAGCGAGAAACTATTGTCATCAAATTTATTTTACGGCTGCTAATGTTAGTTCTACCGAGACGCATCGCTTCACGGTGGTTAATTAATGCCTTTAGAGCGAAACTGATTTCCTAAGACTGTTGTATTGATGAGAAATGATAATCAAATGGAACTTATGTGTCTTTTAATTCATGCGGCGATGACAATAGGTCAGCTAAGTACGAAGCATGATAGTTCTTACGATTGTTGAATCTCATTTTCGGACAAAGTTTAAACGGACATCAACTTGTATTCCGTGACTATTTAACTCGCACGTTAAACATAGAAACACTGGATACCAATGACTACAAATTACTGTATTTGCTTTTCATTAAAGGATCAATTTATGGCACCACTTTCTGAGCACTGCTTCTGACAGTAAAATTGAATGCTGGAGTTTGTTAATGAGGTTTTGTGTGTAGATTGTTCAAATGGCTCTGAGCACTATGGGACTTAACATCTGTCGTCATCAGTCCCCTAGAGCATAGAACTACTTAAACGTAACTAACCTAAGGACATCACACACATCCATGCCCGAGGCAGGATTCGAACCTGCGACGGTAGCGGTCACGCCGTTCCAGACTGAAGCGCCTAGAACAGCACGGCCACACCGGCCGGCTTTTGTGTGTAGATTTCTCTCTCTTCACTGGGGAAAGAATTTATTCGCACAGGTATGTGGCTCCAAATATCGACTATTTGTAGCTGCAAAGTTGTGGTGTCGTAGAAATTTATGTTGTAGAAAAATTTTATACGAGTATGCAAGACTTACTTTATTATGAAACGTATCATGCAACTCTTTATCACAATGTAGCTAAGAAACCTACTCTGACCTATTACATAATTGGTATTTGTATGTCTGACCTTCACTTCGAAGTTCCTACCCTGGCCGTAACGCTGCTTTTCGTCGATTTTAAAAACGTTCCTCTCCATTTTAAGCGTTGCGCTTTTAAGTACATTTGCTTGCGCGCAAGGCTACAGTTAACTTAACGTATGGTTATTCCTCTGAACACATGAAGACAACGAACGGCTTGCACTTCCCCTGCGCTTCATATTGACGTCTGACCGGCGCATTATACCGCGAGCGCTCACTAGGCACGTGGGACTCGTGCTCGCCAAGCCTCGCTACCTCGGAGATGCTTTGTCCCATCGTTCGTGCGCCGACTATCACTACGTTCAAACTTACTTACGTCTTGATAACCTGCCATTGCAGCAGCAGTAAACGATCTAACAGCACCAGACACTTGTTGTCTTATACAAGCGTTGCCGACCGCACCCCGTTTTCTGCCTGTTTACATATCTCTGTATTTGAATACACTTGCTTTCTTTGGCACTTCAGTGTATTTCCCTTCGACAGCTATACACCGGTCTTGGTAGCAGCGCTGAAAGGCAAATATTTTTAAATGTTTCCAGGGTCCCAAAATTACGTCCTCTTAAGACACTTTTCAATTTCGGGAAAAGAAAAAAGAAAAGATGCTGTGGGACAACTGGAATGCCTCTCTAGATTAAAAATTCCGTGATGGTAGTGATGGAGCGACATGGGGCGTTGTCATGGTGCAGCATTCACTTGTATGCAATGATCGGCCCCTCTCGATTCACTGTTTTCTGGGGCCTTTCAAGGACACCTTTGTAAAACATTCTGTTGAGCGTTTTTCTGGTGGAACAAATTCTTTATGCACGATACCCCTATTGTCAAAAAAGCAAATAAGCATTTCATTTGCTCTTTCGAGCCTATTTTGGTCGAGGAGATGTCTCAGTGTGCCACTCCTCGTTTTGCCACTTTGTCTCAGGATCGTACTAAAAAACACAGGATTCATTAGTTGTGATCACAGGACTGAACCATTCATGGTCACTGGCAATCCTCACAAGATCAACGCACACCTTTCTCAGATTGTACTTCTGCCAAGATGTAAGGTTTTTGGGCACCATTTTGGCAAAAACCTTTTGCGTGCACAAGTCTTCGGTCAGAATTTGACGTAAGGTGAAAGTGTTCTATGTTTAACAGATCACCCATCATCCTTTTATAAACGTCGATCTGATCTGACAACAATACACACTGTCAACATTTTCGTCAGTTATTCAAGCTGGTCTCCTTGAGCGAGGTTCATCTTCAACATTATCTCGGCCTTCCAAAAATGATACGTGACAGCAAAGAATTTGTGCTCTTGATGAGAATGTTCCCCATAGACCAGTTTCAACATTTCGAAACTCACATTCTCAGATTCCCCAAGTTTAACGCAAAACTTGATGGCATAACGTTGCTGTAAATTGCGCTGTTCTATTATGGTAACGCACAACAAAAACACGACTTCACTGATGGAGCACTGAAATATCACATTGTGTCTGTACGGAGCTCAAACTGGGACTGTGAATGTGGAAGGGATGAACACACCGGTCTACATAAGCAGAACAATACAGTGTTGCCAGATCGGTCGCAGTGTCGTTACTTTTCTCACACAGCTCGTAGCAATGAAGCAGCATGAATGACATCCGTATGTGTGATCCGAACTCATTTCGACTAGATGACCATCCAAGTTACAGCCTTTGACCCTTCCTGCAGCCAAAGGTAGCAGCTGTTTGTACTAAATTTCGGACCTTGTATACCTCCAAATTACCGTGTATAGCCTTATATATAAGAAGAGTGTCCGTTTGTTTGTTTGTAATTCATTCAAATCTACAGTTTTATTTCGATCTTGATGAAATTTTGCACACTTTACCTTCAAGACAACAGGAAGATCACTGTCTACATAAGATTTCGTAATCTGACTTGAGACATATCCGTGCCTAATATTTCAATAAGAAAGGTTGTTAGCAACAATCTCTACAAGTTCTTGGTTGATTTACTTAAAATTTCTACACGATCCCCTTATGAACATCTGGGTGGACATAAGGTATATATTTTGTTAATATACACAGTGTATAAATATATACTTACACAAATTAAATAAAGGGGAAACTTGTTACCAAACATCCCGAAAGATACTTGACCGATTTGCTTCAAAGTCATTGCCGATTTAGTTCAAATTTCTACATTCAGATGAAACAATGAAGAAAATTAATGAACTATTAAATGCCTAACAAACGAACTACATCGTCGTAAATTGACTGTAATTCGTGTCGCGAGGATAAATTACAGCGGCAATACGTGTCTTGGAGAAAGTACCATCGGACGTCAATAGATGGCAGGACGAGCGAAAGCTAGATAGTTTGACAGAAATATGATTGCAAACGTTCGCGATTATTGTTTAGTTGCCGTTGTTCCATATGACATATAATCCAGAAGATATTTTAATCCGTGTTTGACAGTAATTTTATTATTAAAATTCACAACGCCACACAAACACTAAGGCAGGTCACGGATACAGTACCAACTAAAGCCAGTAGATCGCGGGCCGATGAAAACATAGAACAGAACCCGAGATTTCCCAAAGTGTGACGTCTTGCACAAACACAGTCCTACTTGAAACAGTCAAGAATGAGATGAAATAATAGAAGACCAGTTCTCCAAAAAACACAATGAGATACTTGTCGCAAAATGTAACAAGTGGCGCAACTAATAACCTTTTCATGCAGGTGAACAAGTTTTCATTCGTCGTATTCTGTTGACTCAGATATACAGTGATTCAAAAATGCCCTTCTATTTAAAGAGGTTTCAGTTTTCCATGGGGCTTGTATTCGCTACGATTATCAAAGAGGCACAGGACTAAACACTTTCTGTGGCAAGTGTCAAGTGTTAAACATCCCGGGCAATGCTAGGCCCTGCGGCTAGTGCAAAATAAGTCGAAATTTCGTTATTTGCTGCTCTACTTGGAATTCAATGGCCAGCAGTGTTTCACGGCATGATTCGTACCTGGAGGAGAAATGGTCAGCGTCCGTCCCAATGCATTTTCCCCCGCGGAGCTGTGGCGTTGTCGTGGCGAGGGTGTGCCTGGAGGGGGGGAGGAGGGGAGGGGGCGGATGCGCGTCCGCCGCAGCTGGTGAATAACTGCCAGTGACGGAGGTCCGCACGAGGACGACGAGCAGGCCGCACTGGGCACGAATCACGAATTCCTGCCCGGGCTCCAAGCCGCGCGGAAAGCCTTCAGCGGTGGCCGGCGCCCCTTCTCCAACGCGAATAACAAACTCTGAGCTGGACGCCACTTCGAATCGCTGGCAGTGCCCAAAACCAACCACTGTGGCATTCTAAATTGTTTCAAATATTTTACGTGACTAATATTGGCCGTTTACTTCCAAATGAATTTTGAGCCTGACGCTGATGTTGTGCGTGGTATTCAGGCGAAAATAAATTTGGAGTGATTACTCAGATTGGTGGAGAGAGGTAATTCTAGTTAGGAAATACAGGATTACTTGTAAGTACCTGTGGGGTTACAGACGAGGCTAGCATGAAAAAAAGACATACTGTGAGTTATGCACTGAAGAAAAAAAATGGTTTAGGCATGCGTATTCAAATATCAAATACAGAGATATGTAAACAAGCAGAATAGGCGGTCGGCTCAAAAAAGGTTCAAATGGTTCTAAGCACTGTCCCCTAGACTTAGAACTGCTTTAACCTGACTGACCTAAGGGAATCACACATATCCATGCCCGAGGCAGGATTCGAACCTGCGAGCGTAGCAGCAGCGCTGTTCCGGACTGAAGCGCCTAGAACCGCTCGGCCACATGGGCCGGCTGCTGCGGTCGGCAACGCCTATCTAAAACAAGTGACTGGCGCAGTTGTTACTGTAGGGCAGCGTGGAGGGTAAAAATCATAGAGTGTGACCGAGAGATGAATACACTAAGCAGATTCAGAAGAATGTAGGCTGCAGTAGGTACTGGGAGATGATGAAGCTTGCACAGGATAGAGTAGCATGGAGAGCTGCATCAAACCAGTGTCAGGACTGAAGACCACAACAACAAAAACAAAATATACAGAAGTTACCTGCACTTCTCTTAGACAAGTTATGCAATCAGTTCATTTCTTCTTCAGTTAGATTTAGTGTCACCTTAATAGTTATTCTACATATCCAACTAATCTCCAGCAGTCTTCTGAACTTTAATTGTCTTGTTGTTATTACTTTTTATTTTTCAAGCTTCGCTCACGACAAGTATTTTAAAAGAAGCGTTTCCAACACATAAGCTTATGTTCTACTACAAATTCTCTCTCTCAAATAATCTTTTGTAGCCATCGCAAGTTTTCGTTCTATATTCCCTCTCTACTTCTGCCGTTGTCAGTCGTTTTGCCGCCCGAATATAAAATCTCTTGTACACTTTTTGATGTCTTATCTAATTTCTTTAGAATCATCTGGTTTAATTCGGCTACAGACTATTAAATTTGTTCTACTTCTTGTTGGTGTTCATCTTATCATTGCTCTTCAAAACTCTAGTCATTCCTTATATGTGATCTTGCAAGTGATTTGTCGCCTCTGGCAGAACTACAGTGTCATTGGGAAACCTTAAACATTTTACTTCTTCTATCTTAATTTCCTTTTTCAAAAGTCTACTTGGTTTCCTCTACTGCTTACTCTTATGTACAGGCATGAGGAATAGGCTACATTACCATCTCAAGCTCTTATGCGATTATTGATGGTATTTCTAGACCAGGGGGTTCCCTAACTTTTTCTCTGCCGGAGCACTTTGAGAACTCTCGTACTATGATGGAACAACTTGTTATTTTGAAGGTTAATATTATTAATAAAATTTTAAATGTGAGAAAAAGACGTTTTACTCAGTAATTACTTCAAATTTAAATCATAACTAATAATTCAAAATGTCGAAAAAAATGCCATTTGGTTGAAGTTATTTCCGCGGAGCACAGTTTGTAAACCCTGCTACAGACTAACGCCAACTTCTCCCAGACGCTTCACAGGAGAACGTGGCGATGTGTTCCACGAACTGCGGGCGATGAAAAGACACGCTAGGGGCCGGTAGCGCGAACATTCTGGTACATACATTTTAAATAAAAGTTTAGCTGTTTGTTTTATGAAATCATAGTGGAGAAAAGAATGCATTTACCTCGGTCTTGCAGCGTTTTAAGAAAACTGCTCAGACGAATACGCGAGAAACCTTTTTGCGCTGTCGACAGGTGAGCCGGATCAAACGTCAGTCTACAGTGTTCTTGGCGCGGTGTAGGTCGGTGTGGAACGCTTAGCGCACGAGTTACTATGCCGAAGAAAATTACCAGTCTGACTCTGACATTTTATTATGGCTGTACCGCGCAAAAACTTTATTCGTCGAAAAAGTTTGCGTTGCCAGAGTTACCGGGCAGGATTTCATTATTCTCTTTCCTACTTTCGTACTTTGAAATGTGACATTAATTACGTGATTTTCGGAGAAAGAAAAGGATTTTCAGCACTTATTTTTATGAAAGATTCATTCTTTCTGAAACGTTTTAGGAGGAAGATGTGTATGTCAGTGCTAACAGAAACACTTTGTGCTAAGCCATGAGGAATATCGTTATCCCACAAAAATTTATAAATCCAACCAAATATGCACGGAAAATACTACTTCCAAGATCAAAATGAAAAATTTTTTACAGATGTATTTACAACCCACAATGACGTGAAACATCCTCTCTATCACCACTTGCCTTCACGTAAATTAATTAAAAATGGCTGCGACACGAAGATACAAAGTTCAAGAAATAAAATTACACTCTGGCTTATGTTCATGGCAGAGTTTGTTTTCCGAAATAACAAATGATTAATATTTTTTTTCTCAGAAGTTAACCTAAGCGTTCAAAGGAAATGGTCTGCATCTAAATGTCGATAAGACAAAATATATGTGCTAAACAATACCTCCAGTTACGCCGTGTCATATATCTTAATGTGCAGAAATAGTTGTAGCAACACTAAAAGAGACATACAACCGAATCTGCCATACGTATGTGAAGCCTGGGTTGTGTCGAAGAAAGATGAAACCCAGAGGACATCGAAAAAGAGATACTAGCCATTGTTTGGAGCCTCTGACGACCCTCTCGGTGGAGAGTGGGGGATCTGAACGATAGCCAGAATTGTATGAGCTATTTAGAGAAACATCAGAGTTAAAGGGTTTCAGCGGACTGGTCGTGCGATGTTATCAGAAAAAGGCAGATTCATCAAGATTGTAGTATGAAAATTCCTAGAAAGTAAGTTACCATATATAACAAGGCTTCAGATTCTTAGCGTTAAAACGCGAACTACACATTTGATTTCGAGAAATTTTGCAATTTTTCCAATTCAGTACGAGGAGCTACATAATGAGCGACAGTGAACGGCTTGTGATTTCTGTCTGCTTACCGCTAAACTGTGTGGGTGAGACATTTCGTATCACAAAAACCGTCAGCAGTTGACCTCTGCATAGTCCACAAAATTACAAGATTTTATCGCAAAGTGGCACAACTACATCCTTTGTACCTTGTGGTTATTGCGCAAAGTGAGACCGTCAAACAAAACAAACAAACATTCTTATTTGGGACGGGCTCTACGACACGGAAGTGATTAATACTTCTTTTAAAGAACTCAGTCCCGTGGCATGACAGAGCTTGTGGTTAAGTTCGTTCATTTGAGAGTAATGGTTGAATGTGCTTCACAGTTCTCAAATAAAAGCTCTTCATGTTTAAGTATTTACTACGAAAAGCTAACATCACAACTAATCAAAGAATGATCGACAAACCGGCCGCTGGTGGCCGAGCGGTTCTAGGCACTTCAGTCTGGAACGGCGCGACCGCTACGGTCGCAGGTTCTAATCCTGCCTCGGGCACGGATGTGTGTGATGTCCTTGGGTTAGTGCTAAGTTCTAGGGGACTGATGACCTGAGACGTTAAGTCCCATAGTGCTCAGAGCCTTTTGAACCAATGATCGACAATGTATAACGCGTGATTTTTATCTGTTCATGGTAAAACTGTCTGTGCCAGACACTTCATATGTCTCAGGAGGGAAAGCATAAAATTTCCAGCGACAGAGTCGCTGATGAATCATTGTAGCACTCAAACAGACCTTAGAGCTGATGGTGATGTTGAAGCGTTGATCCCTTTCTCCATGGGAAACATTCATACAACACGTTCCAACAAGTTGTCAGCTTCCGGTGAGTAATGTGTTCTTACTGTAATAGGCATTCAGATGTAACACACAGCAAGGTTTTAAATACAGTAAATACTAGTTTCCGTTAAAAATATATCTATTTTGTATTATCCGTGTAGTCTCGGATCCGCAGTAAAACGCAAAATCGGAAGCTTGCTATATCATCAACAGATTTCTATCTTGATTAACAGTCTACTGAGTTGCATGTGTCGAAGGTTCACTGATAAACAAAAAATGTTGTGAGGGAAAAATCTTTATCTATGTTTTGAGTTTTTCTCTTTTACTTCGTGAGTGAAGACTGTTAGATGGGAGGCACAGTATCGTGTTCGCTAGCGCTCTACAATTTACATCCCTAGCTTAACTAACTTCATTAGCTTACAGATTTTCCTCGCTCCCCCCCCCCCCCCCCCCTCGTTTCAAGATGGCTTGTTACGCAGTGAGCTGAGCCGTAATTGGAAGGAAGCACAACCGATCCCGCGTCAGCTGTTCTGTCGAGAAATTTCGCGCACGACTTGCGTTCTTATTGATACTTACAGTACTATTTTTTTTCCCGGAAATTGCCTGTAGAAGCGTCTGCAGCATTGCCTGGCAGCGGACCAACAGAAAGATTTATTGCCGGTCGTTAGCCCGTATACGAATTCACACATCTGGCCGCTGTTGCTAATGTAATTCTCACGGTATAATAGATCTGTCGAGCTCACACAATTCAGTAACTACACTCTCCGTTATTTTCATGCGTGAAACGTTACTGTTCTACGTTAGTAGTGTTCTTATAATGATAACATGATTTACAGAAAGTGGATGATGATTGGTTCCACAACCTTCGTCAAATTTTTATATGAAATCTTTCCGCTTTAGGCTGTTAAAACATTATTTAATGAACATGCAATTTCGACACGTGGTTATTTTCCGCTATTTTGGGATGTTGTAATCCACTTAGTAACAAAAAACTGTGACATGCTGTATAAGAGCAGTTTCATGTGGTGATGTTAACTTATTTGAAGTTCCATATACCATACACGTTATTTCACCAATTTCTGACGTGTATGGTATACGGAACAGCAGATAAATTCCCACCACTACATGCAACTGCTCTAGCTCAGCATGTCAGCTTTAAGTTACTAAGTGGATTACAACATCGCACAATTCTTGAAAATGATCACGTGTAGAAATTTCAATCGCAGTTAATAATGTTCTAACAGCGTAAAGCGGAATTATTTCATTTAATAATTTACAGAAGTATTTTATCCTCTATTAGTTTATTTTTCTCTCATTTTTGGCACTTGTTAAGTCCCTCCCCTCTCTTAATGCATAAACAAATTAAATGTGGTAACTTGAAAATTGTCTTTAGCTATTGCTTAAATCAGAGGCATTTTAAAGCAATAACAATACTAGTGCAGTGTAGAGTGCAGCCAAAATCAGTCACAAAGAATGTCGCATATTAAAAATTTTGTTACTCACCCGTTTCTAGCGTCTCCTCGACAAAAATGTGAATACGTAAAAGAAAAGAGAAGAGCATCATGTGGTTAAAAAAATCACTTGTTGATTTATTGCCTTCATTTCAAATATAGTAATTAACTGAAGGGACCCCTTATACTATGTTTGTATGGCCTCTTCTGGAGTATTGCTGTGCACTGTGGGATCCGCATCAGGTAGGATTAATAGACTGAAAAAGGTCACAGAATGCTAGCTCGTTTTGTATTTTCGCGAAATAGGGGAGAGTGCCACGGATATGATATGCGAAACGGGGTGGAAACCATTAAAACAAAGGCGATTTTAGTCGTCGCACGATCTTCTCATGAAATTTCAGTCACCAACTTTGTCCTCAGAGCGTAAAAATATTTTGTTGGCACTCACCTTCATAGGGAAGAATGATCATTATAATAAAATAAGTCACAGCTTTCACGGAGAGATTTAAGTGTTTGTTTTTCCCGCACGCTGTTCGACAGTGGAATTGAAGGGAAGTAACTGGAAAGTAATTCGATGTACCCTCCGGCAGGCACTTATTTGTGAATTGCAGAGTAATCATGTACATGTAGATGTGGATGAGATGTAAATGTTTCCACACTGTCTTCAGACTTAGATATTT
Organism: Schistocerca piceifrons; assembly: GCF_021461385.2. Lineage (NCBI taxonomy): Eukaryota > Metazoa > Arthropoda > Insecta > Orthoptera > Acrididae > Schistocerca > Schistocerca piceifrons. The sequence goes on along the minus strand of NC_060144.1, from coordinate 1,737,836 downwards.
CTCATTATAGTCAATTGCAATTGTTCCACTAGTAAAATATTATACTTTTTCCTCAAAAACAGGTTTACGCTAGAAAAACTGTGCATCAGTGCATAATTACACTCGAAGCTTTGATCACAAAGAATCGTTTGAATTTAATTTCAAGTGTAAAATGATATTACATCCGTATAACATGGCAGTACGCGCTAACAAGTACACAACTGTCTCGTCAATATCAAATGATTTGCAGCTACTATTAAGAACAGCGCTACGTTGACACCAAAGAAAGTATTTTACGGAATAAATATATTACTTGTCTATTACTTTTTTCTTTGAAGTTATTTTAAAATTTTCAGTTAACAATTTTTCTTTTGATGTCTTCACTTGGAATTAAAAGTAAGTACGTAAATTTCGCAATAAGACCAACGTATGAGAATAATTCGTTTTCTGATAATTAGTGAAACTAATATTATCCATGTTATTAAAATTGTGCGAAATGGAAAATAATGCTTTTGCATTCGTTTGTATAGTATGATAAATCTATGAAGCGTATCAGGTAATACTTTTCTTCGCTGTATTGACAAATACAATACGCAGCGACAGATCAGTCACCAATCAGTTCCATTACACAATGCACAGTAAAGACTATATTAGTCCCATTCTCAGCTGGCTATTAAAATTTCTACTCCATGAAGATCCCATACAAGAAACGTCAAATTGATATAATGTATGCTATATGCTTTGATACGCAAATGATCAGCGTTTCAGCACCACGGCCCAAAGTGCGTAGGAGTACAGTCATCTGCATTCCGGAGTCTACGTAAGAAATGATTACGCAGCGGTTGTCTCATTCAGAAATCGTATTTGAATGTTGGTTGTTTTTAAGAAGACTGTGTTGAGCCTCTTCTGACAAGGAGAAACGTCAACCAACAAGTGTCTGAATTCGACAGTGACAGGCTCGTGGCCTGTGATTCATCGTTGCCCGATATTGTTGGTCGCATTGGTTGTTTTACCATGGCTCCGCTGTCCTCAGTTAGCTCGACTCAGAGTTTCTTCGACTGTTGTCGTGGACAGCAATGTCTTCAGTTCTGACACGCAATGAGAACAAGTGGTCATTGGCTGCCGAGAGACTGCCAACGCTCGCCAGCCACTTCGATTGATGGATTCTGTCACAGAGTTGAAGCTGCATGGAATGACGTATCCCTGTCTGTCATCTAAGCTCAGTTCGACTCGATGGTACACATACAATAAGTAAAATTTGGTTATTTGCTACCCTACCTGGCATTTTAATTATAATGGCCATCAGTTTACTTTTTTCTGTTGCCTAGGAATGTACTATTTCCTTTACTGATCTTGTCACTGTGTACACATAAAAGGAAAGAGTGCAAGGGTTGCGAATGTAGCTAACCTGTAGCTGATCGATGTGACTCTCTTAGGAGATATAGTGAGATCAATGGTACGTATGCCGATAGCAAAACTGTTGATTCGTTGCACTTTGTGGAGCACAAGATTGCAGGAACCTGCTCTCTATGTCTACCAAACAAAACAGTGTATTGACATCAGCCAACATATAACAGAAGGGCTCGCATCTCGTGGTCGTGCGGTAGCGTTCTCGCTTCCCACGCCCGGGTTCCCGGGTTCGATTCCCGGCGGGGTCAGGGATTTTCTCTGCCTCTTGATGGCTGGGTGTTGTGTGCTGTCCTTAGGTTAGTTACGTTTAAGTAGTTCTATGTTGTAGGGGACTGATGACCATAGATGTTAAGTCCCATAGTGCTCAGAGCCATTTTTTATAACAGAAGGTACCTCGAAAGCAGTTAGCTATAGCTCCATACATTGAAAACAAAAGGCTCTATGCGAACGCTGTGGGGAGTGACCTGAAGGAACTCTCTTTGTTTTGAAGCAAGGTGTTAAGAAACGATATGTTGGTTGTCTCGTAACCACACGCTTCTCAGTAATGCATGTGCGTGTATAGAATGGTGCTGCTACGAAAGCCTGCTCACTGAGCACGTAACATAAATACGTAGCTTTCTTTCATGAAGCTGGTATTCGTCCCACAGCTAACAGTCACCACATATTGAAGAATCCCGTAATTCACTCATGTACAAAAGATCAGCGCAAATACATTCAGACTGATATTGGAGCTGCAAGCTTTAAAGCGTAACACATTATACTAAACAGCTCTATAAACTCAACGTTCAAATGTAAAATCTCCACACGGACCCTCCAAATCTTACCTTAGGTTGTGACCTATGCTGATGTGAACTAAAGCATATTTAGAATGAGAGACAGAGAGGCATACCAATTGGAAAGGAAACACATTTGCCATTGCCCAGAATAGTTAGTCTCCAGTTTCCAGAATTACCGATGTAGTAATTATGGAATGTTGTAATTAAAGAAAGCCACTCTTGTTTATTTTATTACAGTATTTAGTAAAAGTAGGTATAAATTTGAAATTCTTCACAGAGCGGCGAGTCCCGCAAAACACGAGCAGCGAACGTTAGACAAGCAAGTTTTTCTCGTGGATAAATGTAACACGGATTTCTTTGCGCGTCAAATTGGCGTTTATGTAAACCAAAGCCTTCGAGAAGTTCCTGTGTGACCAGTCACGAAGCCACGGAACTTCCGTATACTAGCAGAGATTATATCAATACGATGGAGGAACATTAGTAGCGATGTTTATTCCATTAGGTGCAGGATAACTCAGCTTATCTGTCTGCAGCATTTCAGCAGGAAGAGAGGAAACTAAAATCGTACAACGAAGTAATTGATAGTGTCGTGGTTTATGGAGTCCAAGGACGTAGATTCGCACCCTGCTACACGTTAATATTTTTCTCCATATTAGCGTTGTTAACTCATGATGGGACATCCTTACGAATGTTATACATGTTTGTTCTGCAATATTCGATGCTATTTACAACTGATATAACAGTGATTGACGAAATAAATATTTTGTGATTTCCGAATGTATGCTTAGTTAGGAAGCTAAGGTGACAGCTTAAATTGCTACAAGTTAAACGAGGAGCAATAAAATTCACATTCTTCCTCTCACAAAGTGGACAGCAATTCCTAAAGTTGTCAGTATTACGTATGATGTCAAAATGACGTCATGTTTGCAGAAGGTCTCATGAGATGAATGTTACCCTGCGGCCGACTAAATAAAGTACCGCACGGCCTACAGATAACTCATGACAATGGCGACAGACGAAGTCTGCCTCCACGAAAAACTACGTTATTAGCGAGTTTTCCTACTCACCATCAGATGTCGTTTTGAGTATATGTGGTCCCCTCTTTACCTACATGTACGAATGTCTGTTGTGTAAGACTGACATAACCTTCAGTACTGTGTGAGAAATTTAAAACCATTTTCAAACCTGAGCTGAAGAAGAGTGAGTGTTCTATTTTCAGGGTGCACGAAAAAGCTGAGTCAAAGACTAACATAGATTTTTTATATTCTAAGGGAATTTGGGAAACGTGCAAAATAGAACTGACACAGTGATTATTGAAACGTGTGAAGAGATAGGTTTCTGATTTGAAGTCAGCTGGATTGTCTTTGTACAGGACTTATTCTGAGATACTAGAACTTTCGCGAGGCGAGCGAGCACTTACAGCGGTTTCCACTGGACGGCTTCCAGCATCGCTCCGTCATTAAAACCTACTGTGACTGTTGGTTGGGTTGGGTTGTTTGGGGGATGAGACCAAACAGCAAGGTCATTGGTGTCATCGGATTAGGGAAGGACGGGGAAGGAAGTCGGCCGTGCCCTTTCAAAGAAACCACCCTGGCATTTGCCTGGAGCGATTTAGGGAAATCACGGAAAACCTAAATCAGGATGGACGGACGCGGGATTCAACCGTCGTCCTCCCGAATGCGAGTCCAGTGTGCTAACCACTGCGCCACCTTGCTCGGTACTGTGACTGTGTCGAGAGATTTTGGTAGTATTCAATGTGATGATTTGTATATACGCGCATATTAGCACCACACCAACGCGGTCCCAAAAAACGCTTAGCTTTACTTAACCCGATGATGGTTTTGCCTTTTTCGGCGGTGATGAATCACTATACTTCCACTACTTGATTTACTCCTTTGTCTCACTTCACGGTGATGGATCCAGCATACTTCCGTGGTGGTTACGCTGTTATAAAAGTCATCACGACTGGCGTGATACAGCTGTAACATTTTTCCTGTTTCCTCGGTTCGGCGGGCTATTTGATTGGCTGGAAGCAGTTGGGAATCCAGCAGTTATCGGTCTTTGCTCTGTTAAAAAATTCGTACAAGGTGTTGAAAACATTCGTCACAGAGAGAGGGTCTGCTATATCGTTCTTCGTTATTCAGACTTGTGTGACCGCTCTGGAAGTGTCTGCGTCACTTAACCACTAACATATAGTGGTGTATTGTTACCGTATGTTCTACCAAAACAGAGTGGATTGTTGTAGCCTTATGCCCCTTCAAGTATAGAAAACGAACTGCTGCACAGTATTATACTGTATCAGTTTACTGCCTCCTGTAGTGGCGTTCTGCGGTACTGCGGCGTAACTTTACGTAACATCATTGTTTCGAGATGATAATTAATAGCGTATGACTACAGTACGCAATTATGCACAGGGACTTTTCGCATACGAGCAGTGCGTACTTTGATGCCTTGACTGTTTTGGTCCGCCTCAACAAAAACTTTCTCCATGAATGCGTGCGTGCGTGCGCTCTCGCATCCTTACGCCGCAAAGCGTTTCCCAGATATCTCTCATCGCTACACTCCCATGCTAGCGCAACCCTCTCTAATCACCATCCACTCTCATCTGATGCAATAAAGCTGTGCGTGCGAGGGTAAAATCGACTTTCACTAGCATAAATTTCGCAATAAGCGTTATTACTGTGTGTGGTACTCATTACAATTCAACAGTATCAGATTTTTTTGCTGTATTAAAGCTGAACCCTCTCCTTGTCCATTTTCCATATAAATCAGCTAAAGTTCATGGATCAAATTATGTTACGTCTTATTTCCTGTTAGACATCATAGTCTTCTTCCTCCTCGTTATGTTTCATGGTCACTGAGTTCGCTTTTTATCATGATTTGGCATTTTTTTCATTTTCTTTTAACTTTGTGTTCGGATACCGCTCCTGTTAGTTAACCAAAGGAAGGAAAGTCGTGTGCTTCATTTTCCTGAGGATCACACAATTCAGGCTGTCACAGAGGTCAAGTGTACATGGCAACTGAAAACAGAATCAGCGCTTGGCTTAAGGGACACAAAAGCAATTTTTGTCCGGGCAACACGGATATATCAGCTATAACAGGTCATACCAGGGAAGCACAAAACTTCATTCTCTGATACGTTAAAACTACAACGCTCAATTATTAATATGTTACGCTGTACAGAGGGATAATAGGAATTCAAGAATACTAAAATAAACTTATCAAAATAGGATAAGAACTGAGATTAAGCCTTAGGTTTGTAGGCTTGTGAACCTCACAGTCAAACATAGGAAACAGCGCCGACCGTGCTCCAATGCAACCTCCGTAACACACGTCGGCGCGTCTCCGCGATTCCTGCTAATGGTCCGATGACGTCACGTGCAGACCGTTGCACGGTTACGTATAAACAGTTCGGCTTGCTGAGCTTCTTTGAGTCCGAAAGTCAACTGACAATGTGTTTATAGCATCTTGGGATACGAGACGAAACGTGCATTAGAACACGGTCTAACGCCCATTTAACTGAAAACACTAAGGATGACTTTGTTCTGCGTATTATGTGCATTTCACTTTTTGCGTGCCGTGTTTATTATTGCCGGCCGGTGTGGCCGAGCGGTCCTAGGCGCTTCAGTCTGGAACTGCGTGACCGCTACCGTCGCAGGTTCGAATCCTGCCTCGGGCATGGATGTGTGTGATGCCCTTAGGTTAGTTAGGTTTAAGTAGTTCTAAGTTCTAGGGACTGATGACCTCAGATGTTAAGTCTCATTGTGCTCAGAGCCATTTGAACCGTTTTTTTTTTTTTTTGTTTTTTTTTGTCGTCTTTATTGAGGTGGAAATTGGGGACCAGTCCAATGTTCTGCATGGAACTTGTGTATCGTCTGACCGACACTTGCCTAGAAATCGGCAAATCGATACTTTAATTAAATGAAGGAAAACAGAATGATTATCATCAGACATAACATTGCATTTGATGTAGGTGATCATGAGAGCCTACCTAGTCTAAAGAAGAGGGAATACTTTTCCGTCCATGTGGCATGCCGGAATCATTTTCAAAGCAATACCGTTCTCTTTAGGTTGGTTTTTACAGCTGCTTAAACATACGTAATACACGTTAAAGTTTACAGCTCAGGTAAGATACTTGATTTATAGGTGGAACGAATTGTATAGCTCCTTTTACAGGGTGTTTCAAAAATGACCGGTATATTTGAAACGGCAATAAAAACTAAACGAGCAGCGATAGAAATACACCGTTTGTTGCAATATGCTTGGGACAACAGTACATTTTCAGGCAGACAAACTTTCGAAATTACAGTAGTTACAATTTTCAACAACAGATGGCGCTGCGGTCTGGGAAACTCTATAGTACGATATTTTCCACATATCCACCATGCGTAGCAATAATATGGCGTAGTCTCTGAATGAAATTACCCGAAACCTTTGACAACGTGTCTGGCGGAATCGCTTCACATGCAGATGAGATGTACTGCTTCAGCTGTTCAATTGTTTCTGGATTCTGGCGGTACACCTGGTCTTTCAAGTGTCCCCACAGAAAGAAGTCACAGGGGTTCATGTCTGGCGAATAGGGAGGCCAATCCACGCCGCCTCCTGTATGTTTCGGATAGCCCAAAGCAATCACACGATCATCGAAATATTCATTCAGGAAATTAAAGACGTCGGCCGTGCGATGTGGCCGGGCACCATCTTGCATAAACCACGAGGTGTTCGCAATGTCGTCTAAGGCAGTTTGTACCGCCACAAATTCCCGAAGAATGTCCAGATAGCGTGATGCAGTAATCGTTTCGGATCTGAAAAATGGGCCAATGATTCCTTTGGAAGAAATGGCGGCCCAAACCAGTACTTTTTGAGGATGCAGGGACGATGGGACTGCAACATGGGGCTTTTCGGTTCCCCATATGCGCCAGTTCTGTTTATTGACGAAGCCGTCCAGGTAAAAATAAGCTTCGTCAGTAAACCAAATGCTGCCCACATGCATATCGCCGTCATCAATCCTGTACACTATATCGTTAGCGAATGTCTCTCGTGCAGCAATGGTAGCGGCGCTGAGGGGTTGCCGCGTTTGAATTTTGTATGGATAGAGGTGTAAACTCTGGCGCATGAGACGATACGTGGACGTTGGCGTCATTTGGACCGCAGCTGCAACACGGCGAACGGAAACCCGAGGCCGCTGTTGGATCACCTGCTGCACTAGCTGCGCGTTGCCCTCTGTGGTTGCCGTACGCGGTCGCCCTACCTTTCCAGCACGTTCATCCGTCACGTTCCCAGTCCGTTGAAATTTTTCAAACAGATCCCTTATTGTATCGCTTTTCGGTCCTTTGGTTACATTAAACCTCCGTTGAAAACTTCGTCTTGTTGCAACAACACTGTGTTCTAGGCGGTGGAATTCCAACACCATAAAAATCCTCTGTTCTAAGGAATAAACCATGTTGTCTACAGCACACGGGCACGTTGTGAACAGCACACGCTTACAGCAGAAAGACGACGTACAGAATGGCGCACCCACAGACTGCGTTGTCTTCTATATCTTTCACATCACTTGCAGCGCCATCTGTTGTTGAAAATTGTAACTACTGTAATTTCGAAAGTTTGTCTGCCTGAAAATGTACTGTTGTCCCAAGCATATTGCAACAAACGGTGTATTTCTATCGCTGCTCGTTTAGTTTTTATTGCCGTTTCAAATATACCGGTCATTTTTGAAACACCCTGTAGAAGTAATGAAGGGCTCTTTAGTATCGATAGCATCGATAGACAATTTGCTGCATAGCGAATATATGTTTTATGAAAAAAAAGTAAGTGTGCGCGTCACACGAGCTCAGTGCAGTTCTCCACATTTTATAGCGTGCTGAAAACCACATGAAAATAATGCCCTTTTGATCTGGTACTCTATAAGTATGTTTGTTAATCAGACTCGCCGATCCTATCCCAGTTTGTCTCACCACCTAGTGTCGTATGCCAGTGTGCCGCTCGCTGAGCTATAAGAGCTGATCTCGCTTATTAAGGCGTTTATCGTAAATCATGGACTGTCGTGTATGGAATGTTCGCTTGTTGCATGACGACTAGAGTCAACTTGTGAGAACCAGACTGGATCAGATTCGTGTTGACTCCAAGTTCTGGAATTACGACCAGTGGTCTGGTACATCAACGTGCAAGTTTTAGGCGGTTGCCAGTTCTGAGCTTATTTCCCTTTCCATGACAGAAACTTAATACATATCATTTAAGAAAAAAATACTCTCAATAGATTTCCAGGCAGATGCATACGCGTCCCACCTTGTACTAAGGAGACACTGTGGCATCATAAGTGTATTTTTCCAGAAAGCATATGTGCCAAATCCACAATGAGACAAGACTCATTCGTTGTGAAGCGTATCGCCGGACCCTTTTTACGAAGCGTACCGTCTTGCCGCAGATTGTCAAGTTTTTATACACTTGAATACAGTCACAAGACTATTTGCTTTGTGCTGTAGTATAGCAATGATTTTCATGTATGGAGTCCTAACTTCGCGGGGGTTCTACATAACAACATTCGGGAATATATATATGTGCCATCATTAACATACGTGACGTCCAAGAAATCATGGGAGGTTTTTGCCTCCTAACTTACCGAAAGTACGGCTTCACCTAGACGAATCAGGAATAATCATCTGTATGTTCTTTACGGTATAATTTTTTGTTCCCCGTGAATGCACAATGTCATTAGGGGAAAAGAAACGTTGACTGAAGGAAGTGTCTACACATGAGGCCTTTATTCAGTGCAATGAGACGTATGTCGTAGAGGCGGCGTGAACCAGCTAGACTTTTACATGTAATGCAACCTGCAGGTTGATACAAGCGGCCGAGAGAATGGCCGCCACTGCAGTCCAGAAGCAATGACGTCAGAGCGTTGCGGGCAGGGAGTCTCTGAGGGGCAGTTAGAACGTAGAGATCCAACTGAGCGCCGCTGGTGGCTATGAATAATTTGTATTAATTACCGAGTGCGCGTGATTAAAGTCCGTTCGCTGCCGAATGAGCGAGGCGAGGCTCAGCCCACGGGACGCGGCTGTCCGCAGCCTTTCTGATCCACGATCTCGCAATAATTACGCTGCAACAGTGCGGTAATGCCGACTAGTAGCGTGCGTCGCCGCTTTCTGTGAGAGCCGGCGCTGCTTCTGATGGTAGGAGCATCCCACACGACGGGTCAGGTAACACACACCATTTCTGTCGGATCGCTGGACCTGCAAAGTCCTACGTGTGACACGCATGCATTTTGTGTTATCTGCGAGATGCCCTTCCATTTTACGCAAACTCCCATATGAGCTGTACATCTGTACTCTTGTCTAAGCAACATATAAGAACTTCAAGTTCATGGCTGAATGTACTAAGAATGATACTACATGTCAGGTTTTCTTCCCGTTCCAAACGCGGATGGAGCGCAAGAGGAATGGTCGCTTAAAATCCTCTATGCTTACCGTACTTATTCTAATTCTGTCTTCACAGTCCCTACAGTAATGGTGGATAGCGAGAAGAAGAATATCTCTAGATACTTCAATTAATGCTTGTTCCTAAAGTTATTTTTAAGTAAGCTTTCGCGAGATAATATGTTCAAGGATTTGCCAATTCAGATTTTTTGACATCCCCCTCCCCCCCCCCCCCCCCGCGAGTTAATTATCCGTATGACTACTCATGCGCCCTTCCTTCAATACGTTAAACATTCTCTTTTACCGTATTTGGTATGGGTCCTACTCACTTAAGCAATATTTTAATATGGGATTCACAAGTAAGCAGTTTCTTTCGTAGTCTGACTGTATTTTCCCAGTATCCTGCCAATGAAGCGAAGTCTGCCACCTACTTTATCTACGACCGAACCTTTGTGATTGCTCCATTCCTAATCCCTGAGGATTGTTACAACTAGGTGTTTGCTCGTATAAGTTACCTGATTCATAGGATAATGTTTTCTTCGTATTGTGTAGTACACAGTTTTACATACCCGAACATTTAAAGCAACTTGACAGTCGTTGCAGCGCTTAGAAATGTTATCATGATCTGATTCAATATTTCTGCAACTGCCTCTAGGCAGTGCCTCATTATGGAAAAGTGCATAATCTACGAAAAGTCTGAGCTTACTATTAGTATTATTTGACTGGTCATTAATAAACAACATGACAGCTTTCCTGAGGCACGTCTGAAGTTACATTTACCTGTGTCTTAACACCAAAACATGAAGTAGCTTGTTGCATTCAAACGCGTTTTTAATAACAGGAATTACGATACGCACAAGTAGTTTGTTTCACCCAAGTGTTAAACCTATCGTCCACTTCGAAGTCATTAACGATATTTCAAGAGAGCATTATACAGAATCAGGGGATCGATTTAGATACTTCAGCAAGCTTCGGTTTAATCCGTATTACGTCGGCGCGTAGCAAATGTACTATTAACAGTTAAACCGCCGTCATAATCCTTTCTTTATTCTTACACTGATGTTAACGACATAAGCGGAATAGCATTATATACACTCCTGGAAATTGAAATAAGAACACCGTGAATTCATTGTCCCAGGAAGGGGAAACTTTATTGACACATTCCTGGGGTCAGATATATCACATGATCACACTAACAGAACCACAGGCACATAGACACAGGCAACAGAGCATGCACAATGTCGGCACTAGTACAGTGTATATCCACCTTTCGCAGCAATGCAGGCTGCTATTCTCCCATGGAGACGATCGTAGAGATGCTGGATGTAGTCCTGTGGAACGGCTTGCCATGCCATTTCCACCTGGCGCCTCAGTTGGACCAGCGTTCGTGCTGGACGTGCAGACCGCGTGAGACGACGCTTCATCCAGTCCCAAACATGCTCAATGGGGGACAGATCCGGAGATCTTGCTGGCCAGGGTAGTTGACTTACACCTTCTAGAGCACGTTGGGTGGCACGGGATACATGCGGACGTACATTGTCCTGTTGGAACAGCAAGTTCCCTTGCCGGTCTAGGAATGGTAGAACGATGGGTTCGATGACGGTTTGGATGTACCGTGCACTATTCAGTGTCCCCTCGACGATCACCAGTGGTGTACGGCCAGTGTAGGAGATCGCTCCCCACACCATGATGCCGGGTGTTGGCCCTGTGTGCCTCGGTCGTATGCAGTCCTGATTGTGGCGCTCACCTGCACGGCGCCAAACACGCATACGACCATCATTGGCACCAAGGCAGAAGCGACTCTCATCGCTGAAGACGACACGTCTCCATTCGTCCCTCCATTCACGCCTGTCGCGACACCACTGGAGGCGGGCTGCACGATGTTGGGGCGTGAGCGGAAGACGGCCTAACGGTGTGCGGGACCGTAGCCCAGCTTCATGGAGACGGTTGCGAATGGTCCTCGCCGATACCCCAGGAGCAACACTGTCCTTAATTTGCTGGGAAGTGGCGGTGCGGTCCCCTACGGCACTGCGTAGGATCCTACGGTCTTGGCGTGCATCCGTGCGTCGCTGCGGTCCAGTCCCAGGTCGACGGGCACGTGCACCTTCCGCCGACCACTGGCGACAACATCGATGTACTGTGGAGACCTCACGCCCCACGTGTTGAGCAATTCGGCAGTACGTCCACCCGGCCTCCCGCATGCCCACTATACACCCTCGCTCAAAGTCCGTCAACTGCACATACGGTTCACGTCCACGCTGTCGCGGCATGCTACCAGTGTTAAAGACTGCGTTGGAGCTCCGTATGCCACGGCAAACTGGCTGACACTGACGGCGGCGGTGCACAAATGCTGCGCAGCTAGTGCCATTCGACGGCCAACACCGCGGTTCCTGGTGTGTCCGCTGTGCCGTGCGTGTGATCATTGCTTGTACAGCCCTCTCGCAGTGTCCGGAGCAAGTATGGTGGGTCTGACACACCGGTGTCAATGTGTTCTTTTTTCCATTTCCAGGAGTGTAGTATTCCAGTGAATAAAGGGTAAGTAGTTCTCCAGAATTCCATATGCACTTTCAACACAGTGAAACAGTACATTGCTGTTTCAGTACAGGCGCAAATAAAAACCAACATCTTATGGTCTCAGCAGAAACCATCTGTTTCTAGACAAGCACCAGATAGTGTACTGCTGAGCATCTCATGGTCACTTACAAGTTCTTATGCAGTGATAATATTTTTCGAAAATTTTGTTTTTACGCTGCAGCTGTACGAGTATATGCTGCAATTATTTACCCGATATTTCTCGAAATATTCAATTCCATTAATTATTACGCCATAAATGCGCTGCTAAATTTAGCCACTACGCTGTAGTCCTCTGTTTAATGGTCAATACTCCGCCGCATAATATTTCTATTTACGTTCATTAGCACATACTAACCATTTCCCATTATAACTATCGGCTGTTCGGCCCGGAATACATCGTTACCTCACCACGACGCCGGCTCAGATATTCTCCCTCCCCCCCCCCCCCCAATCCCACCCCAAAGTATCAGAGGTCAGCTAGAACGGAAATATCGTCACGAGATACCCGTTACAACTCAATGTCCACTTGCTGCCTCAATCGGGCGAAAGCTGTTTATCTTTTAGAAAGAGTGCCATTTCATTTTGTTGCTGTGAGCTATAAATTTCGTCTAGCAAAGTTTCTTCCTTCATAACTTTCACTGAGAGTTAAATGTCTGTAAATTTCCGAGGCGCTGCAGCGTAGTTTACTGCCGCTGAAATCTGAACGCTTACCACGCTCTAGCGCACCATAATCATTCCAGATACTGGAAACCAAAACGTAAAGTGCTAGCCATTGACATTGCTGAATCTAAGAACTTAAACACCAATCTGTCTGTGTCACTCTTGTCGTACACGCACGACAGCAACTACTGGATTTTTCATTAGAGCACCTCTCTACGAACGGTCGACATCATTATCACCAGCAGTGATTTTGCACCCACTGTAGAATAAAGGCCTTTCCCAAGCTTCTCAGTGCATTGTGGCGTTCAGCTGTAAGTTTTCAGCTCCCCGCCTCATTCTCTCCTCGCTCTTATTCTTTAAATCAAGCAAAAAACATTTTCTCTGTCCAACTTCGTCGGGCTACATAATCCGCCATTTGCATTTCATTGTCATCACAGCTACAATTCCGCTTTCAGCTGATCCATTTGACTGGTTTTCATTTCCCACTAGTAATACCCAACACGTGCTTCTCCGTTACCCGCCAACTATCACTCAGTTCTAGAATGGTTTTCGCGCTCAAGGCCCATGTCTCCCTCGCATTACGCAATGGAGGTAAACTTTCGTTTTATGCGCTTAAGAAACTTGGTTTTAAAAACTATATTCAGTATTACCAATGCCTTGTAGGATATTTCTACTCTCCGTCAAGTCCTAGCGTTCAAATATCACATGTTCAAATGTGTGTGACATCTTATGGAACTTAACTGCTAATGTCATCAGTTCCTAAGGTTACACACTACTTAATCTAAATTATCCTAAGGACAAACACACACACACACACCCATGCCCGAGGGAGGACTCAAACCTCCACCGGGATCAGCCGCACAGTCCATGACTGCAACGCCCCAGACCGCTCGGCTAATCCCGCGCGGCGTTCAAATATCCTTAAAACAAAACCGCATCAATTGTTTCTAAGATCGCATTGTTAATTTGTATTACTTTCCCTTCAACACCTTGGGCACACACTACTTTAACCTTATTACAAATGAATGTTAAGTTCGCGCAGCTCCCCCGTTCGGAGGTTCCAGTCCTCCGACGGGGTTGGGTGTGTGTGTTGCCCTTAGTGCAAGTTAGTTTATGTTAGATTAAGTAGTGTGTAAGCCTAGGGACCGATGACCTTAGCAGTTTTGTCTCATAGGATCTCACCACAAATTTCCAGTTGAATGTTAATCTATTTGCAGATTTATTCTACTAACTATGTGAATTTTTATTGTACCCCGGACAAAGCAATAACTGCGTTTTTTGTATGTGACTGGCTAAAACTGTGTCGTGTATCGTGATGCCAACTCTGATGTCTGCTATTCGATTGTCTATGACCGGTTTGACTAGTGAGACGCGAGCACTGTCAGATGGTCCTCGTCCTGTACCAACGTGTCAGGGCGTCGAAAGTGCCACAGTCAGACACGAAGAGCTGCGAGCTACTCTGTTTCCTGCAGTCTCATCTGTCAGATGTGTGATCAAAGCGGCACCCGGCAATGAGCTCACGAGAAACATTACAGATCCAGCTCGCACCACTTCGTGTTTGTCTGTGGAATCGATCTGTGATTTAACATCCTAACATGTTATCACCGTCGATGGTAGATAATCAAAATGTGCGCGATCTAGGTCTGTATTGGCTGAACACAGTCGCTGCGCCCTTGGCAGGCAATGTACATTGAGATGACAAAAGTGGTGGGATATCTCCTAATATTGTGTCGGACCTCCTTTTGCCAGACTTTTGTGCAGCAACACGACATGGCACTGACTCATTAAGTCTCTGAAAGTCCCATACAGAAATACGGAGCCACTCTGCCTCTATAGCCGTCCATAACTGCGAAGTGATGCCAGTTCAGGATTTTCTAAATGATATGACTTCTCGATTATGTCCCATAAACGTTCGATGGATTCATGTCGGGCTATTTGGGTGGCCAAATCACCAGCTCGAACTGTCCACAGTGTCCCTCAGGCCAGTCGCAAACAATTGTGCCCAGTGACACGGCGCATTGCCATCCATAAAAATTCCATCTTTGTTTAGGAACGTGAAGTCTATGAGTGGCTTCAGGTCTCAGCTGATTCAACTTCACAAGAAGACTCAGTCCATTCCATGTAAACACAGTCCACACCATTCAGGAGCCACCACCTACTTGCACGGTGCCTCGTTGATAACTTCATGGGATCTACGCCACACACGAACACTACAATCAACTCTTAAGAACTTAAATCAGGCCTCATCTGACCACCCAACGGTTTTCCAGTCGTCTAGGGGGTAACCGACTGGTCACAGTCCCAGGAGAGGGGCTGCAGGTTATGTCGTGCTGTTAGCAAAGACACTCGCGTCGGTCGTCTGCTGCCACAGCCAATTGACGCAGAACATCGCCAGACTGGCCTAACGGGTACGTTCTCCGTACGTCCCACATTGATTTCTGCCGTTATTTCAGATAGTGTTGCTTGTTTGTTAGCACCGACAACTCTACACAAACACAGCTGCTCGTTGACGTTAAGTGGAAAAAAAAATGTGTGTGAAATCTTATGGGACTTGACTGCTAAGGTCATCAGTCCCTAAGCTTACACACTACTTAACCTAAATTATCCTAAGGACAAACACACAGAGCCATGCCCGAGGGAGGACTCGAACCTCCGCCGGGACCAGCCGCACAGTCCACGACTGCAGCGCCTCACACCGCTCGGCTAATCCCGCGGGGCGTTAAGTGAAGAAGGCTGTCAACATCAGCGTTATCCGTGGTGAGAGGGACCGAGCGAGGTGGCCCACTGGTTAGCACACTGGACTCGCATTCTGGAGGACGACGATCATCCTGAATTAGGTTTTCCGTGATTTCCCTTACTCGCTTCAGGCAAATTCCGGGATGGTTCCTTTGAAAGGACACGGCCGAATTCCTTCCCCATCCTGAAAGGGACCGATGACCTCAATGTCTGATCCTCTCCTCCCAAACAAACCAACCGTGGTGAAAGGTAATGACTGAAAATCGGTATTCTTGACATACTATTGTCACTGTGGATCTCGGAATATCGAATTCTTTAACGATTTCCAAACTGGAATGCCCCAAGGGCGTCTAGCGCCAACTACCCTTCCGCGTTCAGAGTGAGTTACTTCCCGTCGTGCGGCCATAATCGCGTGCGGAATCTTTTCACAGGAATCTCAAGAGTCACCTGAGTGGAAATAGCTCCACCAATGCATTGCCCTTTCACACCTCGCATACGCGATGCTACCGCCATCCGTAAATGTGTACACTGCTATCCTACGACTTTTGTCACCTCACTGTATGCGCTTGCTGAAAATCATCAGGATTGCAAAACACTGAAACTTTGCGTTTTATTACGAAGCGCCATCTCTGTCGCCCTCTCGAGCCGCTACAGTATTATGGCCTAGAAGTGGAGGAGCAGGTCGTGTTAACAGGAGCGCTCCTTCCTGGAGCGGCAGCAACTCGTCGCGGGAGCCAACGGGAGCGCGCCCCGCCGTGGCGCCATTGTTCTCCACCGTAAATCCCGGACGTGGGCGGAGGCGTAGAACACCGCCCCTTGTTTTAAGGCCAGGCCGGAGCGGCGTGATGTACGGCTGTCTCGCCGTCCCGCCGTTAACAGCGAGAGCCGGCCCGGTGCGCGCGCGCTCCACCGCGCTACCTGCCTCGTCTCTAAAGTTGCAGCCCGTGGCCTACATTCGTAATTGTTCACCCAAGCTCACTTGACATTGCACTGCGCATTCTGTCATTTTACAAATTACGTGGACTGTCGACGCTTCTATACAGGTCAGTGGTCAGCAAACGCAGATACGCTTCTGAATGCTGAATGTTGAATATTATACCTCTGCGTAAGAAATCAGCATATATAACCACACCGGACAGAAAGCTCCCCCCCCCCAAACACCCCCCCCCCACCCGCGAGGCCTCAAACTGATACCATCAGCCACCAACCACGGGCTTGATAATCGCCTCGATTTGGTGAGGAAGACAGTCGACAATTGAGCTCAGATATTACATATCAAGCTGAAGTCACACGTTGATGATAACACCCCACAAAAATTAAAAAAACCGTACTCCGTCCGATCACGCCTCGAAATTCGCAACGGTGCCGACCGATCGTCGTGTCGCCCTCAGCCGATAAGCGTCATAGAGTGCAGATATGGAGGGGCATGTGGTCACCACGTCGCTCTTCAGACCGTTCTCAGTCAGCTTCTCAATTGGCCTTACAAGAGCTTAGTGCACCCCGCTTGCCAACGAGGCTCCGCAGACCGAGACGGTCACCCATCCATGTGCTAGCCGAGCCCGACAGTGCTTAGTGCCTAACTTCGGTGATCTGACAGGAACCGGTGTTACCATTGAAACAAGGCTGTTGGCTCATAATACCTCATGGGCCAACCAAATTGCAGGGTCGTTGATCGCGACGTTCCACCCATAAATTCCAGGATTAACATGGAGCGAGCTAGCGGAACATTTAGAAGACGTAGAAGAAAGGATCATCGATAAAGCTGAAGTAAATATCCATGTTCATGATAATAGTAATTTTAGTGAGGGGGCTCGAGTGATTGTACATACAACATCCCAACAAATGACACTACCACATCTGGCCCAAACCGCACACACTTCGGGTTAAAAACGAGCAGCTGGCGTTTCTGTTCTTCTTTTTGTGAGGACTGGTAGTGCCATCAGACTTCTATAGCGCTACATCTTGAGAGATGGCATGAGCCCCCTCTCATATTTCTGTCTTACGATTTTCCTCTCTAATTGCATGCGGTGAAAAGTTGCTATTCCTTCACACGCGGACTTCCCATGCAGTGTCTCTCGTCACCCAGGTGTTCCGGTGACAGGCGGGCTCTTCCGATCTTGAAAGGGTAAGCCGACGGGTGTGAGGGAGTCGAGTGAATGCTTTCCAGACGCCGACATTGTCAAAAGACACGCCCGGAGGGGCCTGAAGTAGCGGCTGGGCTAGAGGTTCCGTTACTTTGCAGAAACTTAGTGGAAACACTTTCTGGCGGGCTACCAGCGAGGCGTGGGAATGACTTGTGTTCCCAAGCAGCCTTGGCGCGCAAATTCCCGCGTTTTCTGCCGTATAGTAAATGTGATTGGCTTGCTCAGGGCATAGCTCCGTGACGTAGCAAAATCGGCGCAGAAATTGGCGCCAAGAATCTCCATTGGTGGAATGGTAGTGCTCCGGCAATAGAGTGGAATTTTCCGCCGGTTTTCGAGTTGCTGATTGGAACGGTTAACCACGGCCACTGTTGTGGGGGTGGGATTGTTCTGTGTTCGGTTTTTACGGGTGCTCTTGTGGGGAGCCGGCTCTCGCCTTTCGGTCGGAGTAGGTTACAAGACTGAGCTCTCGCTGCTCTGGACAGCCTGCCTTCCGTTGGCTGTCTAATATATTTTTATTTAATTGTAACTGTTTAACGAAGTTGTTGAAGTTTCGACTTCAACGTAACTTCCCGAGTACAGTTGGCAATTGAGCGTTCTGCGTACAAGTGGCCTATGTTGTCTGTCTTGAGCAGTTTTGGCTAAAGTTGACTGTATTGGAGTTACAGTGTGACTTCGCTTGTTAAAATCAATCACTGTACCATCAGTGATGGTGTGGCGAGCCTTCTTCGTCTCCCTCAGAGGCGCATTTGTATTGCTAGGAAGTCTTTAGTCTGGAACAACCAGACCAGGATAATTAGTTTTGGGCTATACTCGCGACATTATCATCACCACGACGGGATGTCGAAACAACCAGCCATCGCCTCCGGTATGCCAGATTGTGTTATTGTAGTTAAGAAGACAGTTTAGTAATGTATGTCCGCAGCACTGGCAGATAGAGATTTTCCTAGGTGATAATCAGAGGTAAGCAGAGCGCGCCTGTTCGTCTTTTTCTAACTTTGTTCTGTCTTGGGTGTTCATTGTCTGAATTCTCACTACTGTAGCAGCAATTAATGTTGGGTTGGCTGTGTGTGTCTCTTAAGATTTGCGTTGCAAGGAATTGGCTCCACATACCACTTCGTCATAAATGTCACAATCTAGTTTAGGGACAACTTCACCTTCACAGCATTTATTTGAGTATCGAATTTGAGCCAATTTGATGCACTGTAAAATGTTTCATGTGTTTTTGTTTATTATTTTTAGTTATAATAAATCATATTGTTATTTTGGACAGAACTTTCATTCTGTTAATCGGTAGAGCAATCCTATCATTTCTCACTACGTTAATGAAACTTTCCTTTATTTAACTTATTTATCAAATTAAATTATTGCAGGTGCCAAACTCTTTTCTACTCCACTTGCAGGGTCGATTACAGTCAGTTCGCGCGTTTTTTTTTAATCCATGTGCAACAGCAAAAGTCGCAGTTAGAATAGGGGGGCTTGGGGCATCCTTTATATATGAAGATTCTCGAAGAATTTAGTGTTAAATACACTGCTAGCCCCAGCACCTCGCAATCTCATATTTTCATACTTTCCGGTTCTCCCGCAGAACATGATTCATTACCAGATAATGCTGTGACGTACTTTCACAGAAATTTCTTCCTCATGTTAAGAACGATGTTTACCGCTAATAGGCTGCTCTTGATTAGGCATGCCCTGCTTCCTGTGCTTATTCGCTTTTTATTTCTTGCTCGCTTCGTCCGTCCAGTATTATTCTGCTGCCTAGGTAGCGGAATTCCTCAGCTTCGTCTACATGGTGGTCCCCAATTTTGATGTTACGTTTATCGCCAATCTGATTTCTGCTATTCCCCATTGCCTTCGTATATGCTTCGGTTTACTCTCAGTCAATATCCTGTTCTCATTAGACTCGTCATTCCGTTGAACATATCCCGTAATTCTTCTTCACTCTCAGTGAGGACAGCCGGCAAGAGTGGCCGAGAGGTTCTAGTGGATACAGGGTGCACCATTTCTCGTAGACACGTTAGATAACCCGCTTTGAGACACCAAAAATAGGACAGCTCCTTTCTTATTCATTACACTTCATTGACACCTAGAGATGTCTGTTATCACCGAAACAATTGGTTTTCGGTTATATCGGCTTATTCCAAGCCAGTTAAATCTGAGTTTTTAAACCGATCAAAAAACACGGTTTCTGAAATAACCGGCTTAGTTCCTGTACTAAATATAGAAAACGAACGAAGATTGATAAATTTTGAGTCAGTTTCAAGATGCATATAATCAAAATAAGAAATTAAATAGATAAATAAAAGTCTGTCCACCGTTCACTCCTTTTCTCGGAAAGTGATTAATCGTTGTACATCACAAAAAAGGTCACTTGTATTCTTCTATTGATTTTAATTTTTTGAAATATTGATCAAAAATCATATTGTAATGGTGGACCGCACCGCTATTTGGGCGTTACGAATAGTCAGTGGTGAACAGTGAAAAGTGAGGTTGAAAACCTCTAATTTTGTGTTTATATAACCCCTTTCGATGGCCTACAGGTAAATAAATGCATATTACGTAGACAAAGGCAGCAAATCAGCTACTCTCTATTTTTATCGTCAACTATGCATAAATTGTTAAAGTTTTTAAGTTTTCTCCTCACGTGATGTCGTAAGTTTGCTGTGGGTCTTCCCGTATCTTTTGAAGCAAATCGAGCACTGTACTTGACTGCTGTCACACTTCTTAAAGTCCGACGACGTCAGCGAGGAACTGCTATATAGACCAGACGGGGCCAGTCTTACGCGCTGCATGTACAGCCGAGCCATCTAACAGGCCGTGCCACACGGTAACCGGTACATAACTGTTTCAGCAATGCTGTACTAATTCATTGGCTATGTGTTTGTTGTTCGTTTCAGTAGACATTGTTATTAAAATAGCACTTATCAATTTCCGATTTTCTGTTATAACGCAAAATTTGAGAGAAATGAAAATTTTACGCATAAAAATGACTTTTTTTTAAAAAAAAAGGTTTATTTAAAAACCAAAAATTTCAGCACTGCTACTATGGCTAATCGATAGTTCGCTTTCTTACTCGGTTATCAGCAAAAAATAAAAATAAAACATCTGTTATAACCGAGACCAAACAAATACCGAAAAATATCGGTTACTCAGAACTAAGATACCGGTATCGGTTTTTCCCAACCCTGTCATAACCTAAGTCAGCGGTGAAAGGTCACGTGACCGCGTGCCACCAGTTCTAGACCACCAACAGCGCTCCAATGCGACGAATGTGCCGTTTCAGGGGGTGACTAATATTTTGGCCGGTGAACTGACGTATGCGGTCTTATGTCTCCTTCCAGGTGCTTAGTGTTGTCTGTTAATAATTGGTTCAGCTCGTTGGGTTGACGTGTAGATGTGGGGTGGCGTGTCTCGAGGCTCGACTGTTTACGCCCTCCTGGCATGTCGGTGGGCGGCGCCGGAAGCCGGAGGCTCCAGTAAGGGGCGTGCGCGGCCCTCGGGCGCTCCCGGCCTGGCCGGGTCGATGGGCACCAAATGTCAAGGCTGCGAGAGCCCGCGCGCTACGCTCCGCTCGGAAATTGAGCCAGTCTGGGCGCGCCGTTCCTATAAGAGGCGCAGCCTGCGCTACCACTCGGGAAATTAAGCCGTGCTGCGCCTCCAGTCTCCAGTAGCGCTGGACTCCTGGAGTTCGACAAGCGTCCGAGAGGCAGTAAACCAGATTTTTTGTTCTTCCGCAGCACAATCGTAACTTACGTCTCCGCAGCAGACTCAGGCGAGTCTGAGGACGCATCAGAACAGACTAAACATTTTAATGCCGTGTGAACCGTCAGCTGGCAGCTGGCTTTGGCAGCAGGCCGGGTCACAAATATCAAAACTTTCACTCTGTAGCCGGCCGATGTGGCCGAGCGGTTCTAGGCGCTTCAGTCTGGAACAGCGCGACCGCTACGGTCGCATGTTCGAATCCTGCCTTGGGCATGGATGTGTGTGATGTCCTTTGGTTAGTTAGGCTCAAGCAGTTCTAAGTTCTAGGGGACAGATGATCAGATGTCCCATAGTGCTCAGAGCCATTTGAACCATTTTCACTCTGTACGGCCTCCCCCGTTTCTCCTCACATTTCGCTGTAGCGGATGAAACTGACATATTGCAAAACAAAACTTCCTACGTTAACCTGGGTTCTGAACACAAAGCCTTGCTACCCGACGTTAACCTGGGCTTGTTCAACAACGCTGAAAGGCGACTCTCAACTTCAGCATATGCATGTATAAAATTATAAATAAAAGTTCCTTACGAACTTTGCTGTTGAGATATTAATGAGAAAAAATAGTAATTAAGTATCTGCATTCCAGCATCAAGCTACAACAGGGACAGAGTTAATTAAGCAAAAGCTAACAGGTACAGTTAAGTTTGATGTCTAAAATTATGTTGTTCATAGTTATATGTAGCCGGAAAGTATACTGAATTTTGATGTCTTCATAGCACTGAGTTCGGCGAGACGATGCCAGGCATTTAGCTATCTGCTCTAATGTCGTTCGTCACTAAATTTTCCGCAATAAAGTTTGCGATGGGAGCAGGTTCAGACTTTTTAAGAACTTAGGGAGATAAAAACTGATAGGATGCTTGAAATATATTTTATCAATAGTATAGTCTCAGCAAATTCTGAGCCATCGTTGCAGCTTTACGATCATTTGATTAGACGTCCTTCCAGCACGTCCACGTCCAGCACGTTCTCTTTCTCTACTTAGCTCTTCAGTTAGAGGCTTACGTGAATAACACACACCAACAAGGAGAAGCTGAAAATACTGCTTGTTCATGGAGAATGTAAGGTACTAGAGCAGTAATTGCATTGTTTTTTTTTTTAAATTGTAATACGTGTACAGTACTATAATACCTTTAAACGTCATGTCGTGTTCAGTAAAGGCGGCCTTTGTTTAAAAGCAGCATCATTATTACTTTTCTTTTATTGCGGTTAAAGGTAGACGTAATCCTACTCAGGCACAGGAACTTTGAAGATTATAATATCCTGACCAAAACCGACCTTCCCGACGGACGTCTTGGTTAGTGTGCTTTGTACTCACACAGACTTTCAACTGAAGATGATTGACTGAATGACAGATGTGCTTATTCCATATATTCCATTTGTTTACTGTTAACATTTTTAATAGCATCATGTTTACGAGAATGGAACTCAGTTATTAACAAATAAAAAATATAGGAGCTGTTTAAAAAAACGTTCTGCTGGTCATATCTTTGTAAAGAACCAAGTTACAAGAAGGGCATTCCTGCTAGTTAATGTCCGTCTTGTAGCTATATAATGCTTGAATGATACATTTCTTATTTTGCTTCTGGGAGAAATGTTATTTGGGGTTGTCACCGTGTAAGTAGGGATGGCGAACGGCCGACTTTGATTTATTGGGAGAATTTTAGGAGAATGTGGTTCACCTGTAAAGGAGACCAGGGATAGAACACTGGTGTGGCTCGTTCTTTAGTACTGCTCGAGAGTCGGGAACCCCAACAGGTCGAAGCAAGTCACAAGCGAGCTGCTATATTTGTTACCGTTAGGTTTCATCAATAAGCAAGTATTACGGAGATGTTTCGGAGGCTCAAATGGGAATTCCTGGAAGGAATGTGACTTCCTTTTCGAGGAACGCTACTCAGAAAGTTGAAAAAAAGAAAAGGCATTTGAAGCTGAGAGCAGAACAATTCTACAGCCACCAACGTACGTTTCGCGTAAGAGCAACGAACATCTGGTAAGAGAAATTAAGATTCACATGGACGCACATAAACAATCGTTTTTCCCTCGCTCTGTTTATCAGTGGAATAGCAAAGAAAAGGACTAGTAGCGGCTCAAAGTATTCTCCGTCATTCTCTCTACGGTGGTCTGCTGAGAATGTACGTACACGTAGATAAATGGGATACCCTTCATGTCGAAGAAACGGTACGTCTATTGGGTAAAGAGTTTCGGACTGAATTATTGGCATTGCGAAGTTTAATGTATGTGCGGGTGCGTGTGCGCTGGTGCTGCATTAGCCAGAGGCGGCGGATTTAGGCGAAGGGAAACTTGGTAGGCGTGCCTACCCGCCGCCCCCCCCCCCCCCCCCCCAGCACTCGACTTTCTCTCTCTCGCTTCCATTCCCCCTCAACCCACATCCACGGCACCGGGTCTCAGCTGTCCAACTCGCGCCAAGTTTGCAGCACAATTTCGGACTTCTGAAGCCGCCGCTGAGCTCTTCTTTAAAACTTGTATACTGTTCAGCCTAGCATCAGTTTCGCGCGAAAACTGTCGCAACTTTCTGCACATCGGTGCACGACGCCGTGCCTTGACGAGCATCCCTCCTGTTGTTGTAAACTTTCATCAGTTATGAAAACAGACGTATCATTCGAGAGACCATGGGAAATGATCTTCGAATGTGGCTACCGTAACGACTATACCACCAGTTTATCTCTATGGTGGGCAAGCGGCAGTAAAAGAAATATTGGTGTGACCTTCAGTCCACATGACCGTTAGTCTGTCCCGTCAAAGATCTTCATCCGTGCACTACTACTGAGACCTATGTACATTTTAACCTTCTTACTGTAGTCAAGTGGTAGTCTCCTTCTACAAGATTGAACCGTCCCCACCCTACACCCCCTCCCCTCCCCACCAACACACACACACACACACACACACACACACACACACACACACACAAAATGGTTCAAATGGCTCTGAGCACTATGGGACTCAACTGCTGAGGTCATTAGTCCCCTAGAACTTAGAACTAGTTAAACCTAACTAACTTAAGGACATCACAAACATCCATGCCCGAGGCAGGATTCGAACCTGCGACCGTAGCGGTCTTGCGGTTCCAGACTGCAGCGCCTTTAACCGCACGGCCACTTCGGCCGGCCCCACCCACACACACACACACACACACACACACACACACACACACATACACACACACACACACACACACACACACACACACGCACGCACACGCTCCCCTCCGTTAGGAAACTGGCGTTTCCTTGATGCATTAGGCCGTGTCGTATCAACCGATCCCTTCTTTTATTCGACATGTGCTATAAATTTGTTTCACAAATTTGATGATGTGTTTTCTCATTAGTTATCCGACGTATCCATCTAACCTTCAGCATTCTCTTGTAGCAAGACATTTCAAAATCTTCTTTCCACACTTCACACAAATACGTTCAGAAAAGTCTTCGTAACACTTACGTTTACATGCTAGTTCAACAGATTTCCTTTTCCTGAAACACTTTCTTGCCATCGAAATCGTGCATTTTATTTTCTCTCTGCTTCAGCCATTGATAGTTACTTTTTCTGCCCAAATACAAAACTCATCTACCAATTTCAGTGCCTCATTTACGTCCCAGCATCTCCTAATTTAATTCGATTGCAGTCCATTATCTTTGGTATTTCATCTTATAAGCCATTTTCGAGGCATTTTTCATTCCGTACACCTGCCCTTTCTATCCTCTGAAAGAAATACACTGGCAAACCCCAAGCTTTTGAGATCTCCAGCCTAAATTTATCCAATTTCTCTTTTGTTCTCTTGACAGTTTCCTCAAGCTATAGATAATTCACTGAAGAGCCAAGGAAAATGGTACACCTCTCAATATCGTGTAGGGCCCCCGCGAGAACGCAGAAGTGCCGCAGCACGACGTGGCATGGATTCGACTAATGTCTGAAGTAGTGCTGGAGGGAACTGAACCGTGAATCCTGTCCATAAATCCGAGGGAATGGAGAAGAATACGAGGGGATAGAGATCTCTTCTGAACAGCACGTTGCACAATGGACATGAATGGATGCAGGTGATGAGACAGGATGTCTACGTACGTGTCACCTATCATAGTCGTATGTTGACGTATCAGGGGTCCAAAATCACTCTAACTGCACACGCCCCTCACCATAACGTAGCCACCACCAGCTTGAACAGTCCTCTCCTGACATGCAGAGTCTATGAATTCACGCGGTTGTCTCCATACCCGTACACGTCCATCATCCGCCCGATACAATTTGAAACGAGACTCGTCCGACCAGGCAACATGTTTCCAGTCATCAACAGTCCAGTGTCGGGGTTCACGGGCCCACGCTAGGCGTAAATCTTTGTGTCGTGCAGTCATCAAGGGTACACGAATGGGCGTTCGACTCCGAAAGCCCATATCGATGATGTTTCGTTGAATGATTCGTACACTGACACTTGTTGATGGCCCATCATTGAAATCTGCTGAAATTTGCGGAAGGGTTGCACTTCTGCCACGTTGAACGATTCGCTTCTGTCGTCAATGGACCCATTCTTACAGGATCGTTTTCCGGCCGCAGCGGTGTCAGAGATTTCATGTTTTACCGGATTCCTGAAATTCACGGTACACTCGTGAAATTGTCGTAAGGGAAAATCCCCACTTCATCGCTACCTCGGAGGTGCTGTGTCCCATCGCTCGTGCACCAACTATAACACCACGCTGAAACTGACTTAAATCTTAGTAACCTGTCATTGTAGCACCAGCTACCGATCTAACAACTGCGCCAGACCCTTGTTGTCTCATACAGACGCTGCCGACCGCAGCGCCGTATTCTGCCTGTTTAATATCTCTGTATTTGAATACGCATGCCTATACCAGTTATTTTGGCTCTTCAGTGTATTATATTACCCCTATATAATTGCTATTTCCGTTCCATGTCCTTCGGCTCTTATAGCAGCCGCTTGGTTTCTGTGCAGTTGTAGATAACATTTAGCCCCTGTATTTTATCTCTGCGGTCTTCAAAATTTCAAAGAGGTTATTCAAGTCAACACAAAGAAAAGCTTTCTTCTGAGAAGTCTTAAGAGTGAGTATTGCCTCGCGTGTTCTTAGATTTCTTCGGAAAACATCTTCTTCTACGTCGGCTCCTGCCCTTTTTTTTCATTCTTCTGATCAGCAAATAATAAATAAATAAAGTAAATCGTTTATTTAAGGAAATTTTTTGGAGACACACCAGGAAGACGTTGGAGGTTAGTGGAACAATAGAAACGTTTCCGGATGTTTCCTTTATTTATCAATCAATTGCTAATGGAGCTTGATAAGATACGTAATTTATTTTGGTCCACATATTATTGAAGGTAGACGCTATTCCATGGGTGAGGCATCGGACAATAACACTACGAACTTTCAGGGGCTCGTAACACAGCAGACACCTTCCTTGTACATTCTTACATACAAGTATTCGGCGCAATTAGTGGTCACAATAATGGAGTCTGCAGTGATGTAATAAGTGTTACCAAACGTGCTTTGAATAGACTTCGTGTTCAGGCTCGAATCAAACGTAACCATCGCAGTTTTATCTACGAAATACAAATTGAAAACAGGACATGGGCTGTGTTCCCGGTAATTAATAATAAAAAATAAGTTGACAGTTTGATAGTTGGTCGACCTCAAGGTAACTGAAGACAGAGCTCTGTGTTTGTTGAATATTTTTGGAGAAATAAATACGTCGTGGCTTACCTATAGACGAGAGGGTCTAGAAGCCCCATTTAGGAAACTGTGACTACATTATTTTGGAAATTATATACGTTGCACTACATTTTTTAATGTTTTTCTTGTAAAGACACCACAGCAGTGACCAGTTAAAGTGATTTACGGGGTAAGGAACGGACTGGGCAGATTCATATTTGAACGCACTGCTATCAGTCCAGCGTCGTAACCGCCGGTTTAATTCATTTGGTAATTAGTATGACGTGACCTCGCGTGTTTTCGAGTCATATAACTTTCCAGCCGTTTGAAAAATAGAGTTTGCTAGCCAAATATAGCCCCACACCATTAGCTTACACCGAAGTCATGTTAAAACATTGGTATCTTGCGTAGAAAATTATCGGGCCTTCGCCTTTCTGTAGTAAATATCGTAGGATAGTAGTCAAGCTGAGGTGTAGCATCCCCCATAACTGGTTGCCTAAGTCAGTTCAAAGGTCGGAGTAAGACAAGGGCATTCCACTTACAATGCGATAACGCCTAGTAAAGCAGTGCGGTGGTAAAACTAACCTCCTGGTGAAGAACAGCTTCATTTACTATTGTAAATACGCTGCTGCCTATTAAAATTGCAGCACCAGAAAGGAAGGAAATTAGAGATGTTAGTAATTGTGTGTATACAGCCTAGTAAGATGAACACATTACGAAATTTGTCGGAAATTTGGTAGTATACAGGAAGAACAATTTAATATACAAAGGTATGGCAGCAACAACGGCTTAATTCGTCCGGGCAAAGAGTCATTCTACGCTGTTTCATATCTACGCCACGGCTGCTCATCAATCTGCGTATATGGCGAGTGGTAGCGTGCCTATCACTCGGCAACATATGAGCAGGTATTTACATCTGGACATGCTGGCCAGGGCAATAGTCGAACACATTCTGTGTCAATGTAGGTCTGAACAGCATGGGCAACATTCAGTCTTGCGTTATTTTGTAGAAAGATAACGTCACATTGACCTCGGAGCTAGCGCACAGTCATCGGCCACATCGGGCCACAAGTGTGGAGGTTGCTTTCTGTATCACACAGAGGTTATGGTGTTTTAAAACCAATATCAGCCCTGCCATCGCGGTAGCTG
Organism: Schistocerca piceifrons; assembly: GCF_021461385.2. Taxonomy (NCBI): domain Eukaryota; kingdom Metazoa; phylum Arthropoda; class Insecta; order Orthoptera; family Acrididae; genus Schistocerca; species Schistocerca piceifrons. The sequence goes on along the minus strand of NC_060144.1, from coordinate 1,709,570 downwards.
TTGGGCCCATATGTCGATGATGAACGTGATCGGGGAACCTTTGTATTCCTCGAAGCCTTCAAACAGCTAAACGTGAAACACGACGCTGTGCGCACAACCGGAACTCGTGTAAAAAGACGACCTTACCCCACTCTAGTATCCATTGTTGTCGTTGGGCACATCACCGTCGGCGCAGCCTCTCTCTTCTGCTTATCAAGGGAAACCGCAGCCGTGCTGACAGTCCGTGGTGCTTCAGGTGTCACCGTACTATCCATGTGGGTACTCGCATTGCTAGAAATGCGCACTTTTCCTGACTCAGTGCAGATGAAGTGGCTGTACAATCCCATACGGCTAAGCGAGCAGTATGTCCGTCCTCTCGGATGGTAGGGGCCACTGAGATCGTGCATCGCAATGTGCATGGCCCTCGTGAACCTGTCGATTTCACATTCGCATAACAGTCTTGGGATCCTGACCGACACAAGCAGCAATATCACGGAAAGGTAAACCACAGTCCCAGTCGCTGACGATCCTGCTACTTTCGAATTCCGAATCGTCCTATAAGACGTTTCTCCTTCTTACCAAATGCATGACGCGGTGTTCTCACAAACAATTAAAGTTAAAAAGCGATTTACTAACGAAAAACGCCTTGCGTAATCTTTGGTCACACCAAGAGTCCAGATGACATTACTCCTATCTACTTCGTGCGGCTCTGCTGAAATTGTAATCATTTGCATATCCAAGTACGTCAAATTGATATTAGTTGCTTGAAATATTCATAGTGTTGCAATTTAATGGTCAATAAACTATTACCAGAGTGGCTACATACGACAACGTCATATCATATGATATCAAATGAACTCGGTTAAAAACATTAAGGATTAGTATACGTTTCCTGAGAGAGCGGTGTATGGCGCCTTGTAGTCGGCAGATTCGTCAGCGTGAGACTGATGTTTCAAAATCTCATTTGATAGCAGTAGGCGTGATGCCATGCCACTAACTGTCACCCACACCAGGTGTGAAATGAGTTACGCAAGTTTCACTACACGTGAGACCGCATTTCCTAGAACCTCCTAGTTGTTCCATAAATTCTACGACGGACGATAAGTGATTAACAACCTGTCGATGAATAAGTCGCTAGACATGGTGCACAAGATCGATTGCGAAAAGGTAAGGGTGAATATCGCCCGTGCACTTTCGAATGACCCGTCCTGGCGTTCGCCTTAAGCGACTGAAGGAACTCACAAAAAACCTCACTCTGGATGATGCTCGGTAATCGAGTATGGAGGATTTTGGCGGGAAGTTTGAATTTTGGCGTGAAGATAGGTCAATTGGGCTACCTCCACTAAACTAAGTCACCCGACCGACACATCCCCTTAGGAGCAATTTTAGTGGTAAAGATAGGTCAATTCGCGTGTCTATACTAAGTTAAGAAAATTGTGTGAAAGAAAGGTTACCTCCACTAACTTAAATCACCCGACCACCACTTCGTGGGAAAAGGACTCAGCCTGCACAGGGGTGCTGGAGAGAGGAAGGTGTGTACTTTATTATTCTGGGACAATTTATTTGGGGATAGAGTATATTTACCACAGTGATACAGAACACACACTCTGACATACCACACAGCATACAGACCTGCAAACTACTCCTAAATAACTCATGCATAATGCTCTAACCATGCGCTTGATATTTGTATAGTGTCAAAATAACGCATTGCAGAGACACACACATATAAACCACTCGAAAATAAAGCAGTACATTAACGCCCAGAGAACAAACGAATCGTAAATTGAAAACACAATAATCCATCTAAAAGACTCTACAAGCATGTTGGTTGATCATCAACTGTCGCAATCATGCAGCAGTATTTATTTAAACAGTTAGAGTCAGCACCACCATCCAATGTGTTGGCCAGGAGGTCCGCACTCCAACTGACCTAGTACACAGTACCACCACCAGAGGGCACCTTCGTCCATTCCGTGATATAATCCAAGATGACAGCCATGCCGTCAGCTCATGGCGCAAGTACCAATATCCAAGATGGCGGCAAACAGTGTGATCACCATGAGGTCTGGACCTAGTACACAGCACCACCACCAGAGTGCGCTATCATCTGTTCCATGACATAATCCAAGATGGTGCAGGAAAATTGCAGGGAAAGGACTCTGCCTGCGCTGGACATAAGTCTTTATTGTGCAGACAGTCTCTGCACCGCGAGATCTAGATTCCAACTGACATAGTACACAGTACTGCCACCAGAAGGAGCTCTCATCCCTCCTGTGACGTAATTTGAGATGGTGGTCTGGAGGGGGAAAATGGTACCAAAATTTCATAGCCTGCACTGGGCTGCTGAGGAGAGTGAGGAAGGAGTGTGCTGTATTTATTTTGGAACATTTTATTTAGGGACTTAGTGTATTTATCTCACTGACAGAAAACACTCGCCCTGATGTACTTAGGGTCATAATACACAGTCTGCAGTCCTGTAAACTACTTCTAAATAATGCTCTCCAGAAATACAAAAAATGGTTCAAATGGCTCTGAGCACTATGGGACTTAACATCTATGGTCATCAGTTCCCTAGAACTTAGAACTACTTAAACCTAACTAACCTAAGGACAGCACACAACACCCAGCCATCACGAGGCAGAGAAAATCCCTGACCCCACTGGGAATCGAACCCGGGCGTGGGAAGTGAGAATGCTACCGCACGACCATGAGATGCGGGCCCAGAAATGCAAACAACTCAAAATTTACCAAAATAATTTCAGCACAGACATGCAAACGGCTCCTAAATAGTAAAGTACGTTGATGATCCAGCACAAGACCGTAAACTGTCCAAATAACACATAGCACAGCCCAGACCTGCTCACAAAATGATGCAAAAGGCATGCAATCACAAGTGCAAGCACCATCCCCCACACTCTGCCCCCTGGACCATACAGGAGGTTAGCGGCAGCCAACGTGAAGTGACATGGCCGTCAGCCATCAAACCACACACAGACATCCGTTAGGGTTGCACACACATAAGGTGGTGGGATCACTTTCATACTTGACAGCTGAGAAATTCCTCTCAAGATACGTATTCACCTTGGCACTGCTGATGCAACTGGGCAGATTAGCAGATGTTCCAGTGGTGAACAAGCCATCACAGCCGTGAGGCGCTGCTGGACGCAGGTGAAGGGTGTTTCTATTTTCGAGTATACAGTCAGTGTTATACTGACGCAACAGAAATCCAAGGTCCACTCACGAAAGTCTCATGTGCAAGACACATCTGGGCAGCATGTGTCTTTACCATTGATGACAGAGTAGCACGGGGTACATTGTTCCTAGAACGACATGAGAGACTTGTCTATCCCTGCTTAACTGCCCAGCGTGACTGGCACAACACTGCAAAGTGTGCACACATAGCTACATATCTTTGCAAGAGCACCTAACAAGGTTCTCAATCTTATACTGATGTCACATGACTATGTAAAAATGAGAACTGGGTCGACCTCATGGAAACTGTATAGTGTCCCAGAAATCTTGTATGCACGCAAATTCTAGCCCTAACAGAACCTCCTTACGAACATAGCGCAGAATAACGTCTAATGCAGTATTCCTCATGGACCTGACTTGCTACCCAGTCCATCACATGTTCCCCTTCCTGCGTTCAACACACAAAAAGACTCTTACTCAATTACACTGCTCTCCCACTGAGGACTGGAGCTTCAATATTGGATCGTGAAACCGATCTTCAACCCAGCAATATATCACCACACACCATGTCAATGTAGTAAACATACAAATCACATCCTCCACCATACAAAATCATCCCTTTTACATCAGAAAGCTGTCAGTGGATCGAGGTCACTCTCAAACCTGTTGTGCAAAGACTGACTCCTCATCTCGCCCCCCCCCCCCCCCCCCCCTGGTACAAACTTGTTACTGTTTCTGGTCCGGACCTGCCTGCTCGCTCGCATTTCTACATCCATCTCCAGACTCTGAGATTAGAATGGCATATCTAATTTCACATGGCTCACACTCAGCAGCATCCTACCGATCACTCATGCAATGTAATTTTGAAGATATAGACTGGGAATTATTTCTTTACAAAATCCAAAACTTTAGCTAGATGGAGTGTGCTGTAGACCATTGAGTAAATAGAAACAAACAACTGAAAAATTATATCTCCAACCCACCGATCTCAGTGAAGTAACAATTCGAAATCATCCCTATAGTTTACATGGTCGACTAACGTGTTTCTCATGTCTAGAGAACTGGCGAACTTGTCTTCCACATGCTAGATTCACACCCCACAACCGATGTTCTCTCAACTAAATAAAGTCGCGAAATGTGCAGAAGCAGTCAAACGAACAATTTACAAATCATTCATCCTAAGAAATCGGTCACATATATATTTCATCCCCGTACTTACAACTAAATGTTATGGCCGCAGTCTCAGTTGAATGACATTAGACAGTGAGCGAAGTATCGGAAATACACTCTGTTGACGGCTATGGCTCTGCAAATATCAGTACCATTCTTATGACTTGACATACTCTTCCCTTTGCTGTCACAGTAATACACGTCAAATCCGCACCTTCCTTATCAGTGGACATAGTCATTTCCTTTGCATATGTAGGAACACAAACATACACTTTATAAGCCTGCTGCTCAAAGTGAACCTATCATACACCCCTTACTACTAAATATAATACTTCATCAGCAACTGATTACCTATGATACAAAATAATACTGAGAGAAAATCTGCGATGGTTGGACATGTCTAATAAGTCTTTCTTATGCGTGATACCACTGTGTCTTAGAAAGACAGCCATAATCGTCTCATATGTTAAACCCAATCACAACAACTTATGTATGTTACTGTCACAAGCGGTCTTGGTTCTACAGGTGCACACAAGTATCCATGTTAAAAGCTATACTTGCTTTATAAATCCACATATAGCGTTACCTATGAATCACGTGGGATTTCCAGACAAATACCGAGACAGTGATCGTTTTACTAAACGCCATATGTTAAAAAACTCGATCCCAACAACTGCTGTGTGTTACTGTCACATGTGGTCTTGGTGCTATAGATGCATACAAGTATCAATGTTAAAAGCTATAACCGCTTTACAAATCAGGGTATGACATTACCTCTCAATGAGGTGCTTTTTTGCCCAGACAAATACCATGACCCCATTTCTACAGCTTTCCGCATGTGAGCATTCCAATTTAAGTTGGAACTGAGCAGAAGTCGGAGAAAGACATGTCCACCACATTCTGCAACCCATGCAATAACAGAATGGTCTGAGTTAGTGCAACAGAAGTGTTTTTTGATCATTCGTTGGAAATGCGTGCAATGTGCTACGTCTCCAAACTAGATACAGATACTATTGTCCGAAGCAGATTTGCGTCCATTGAAATCAATCAGCTAAACATGCTATCATCGTTATTCTGTACCCCCCCCCCCCCCAACAGACAAAAACTACAAACTATAAAAACTCCACTAACTTAATCCGATATAGATGCTGGTGCCTTGACACTCATATGCTTTGCAGTCTAGCACTGAGAAAGAGATTTCGGAATGGTCCCCAGAATAGCATTCCTAACGGGTCACCCCACACAAAAATCATCAAAGTATACCACAGAATGCCCTACATATTTCTATCACCTCGAGCATAGTGCTTAATTTACGATCTAGCTCTCTGCGTATGAGAGTCGCAGAGTATTCTCGCTGTCTTACGGTAAAATTTGAGGATGAAAGACCCTCCACATACTGTCATTGACCAACCCGACTTGCAGCACCGTTACCGAATTAATCTGCAACCGATCAGAAAAAGACCACTACACTCCACGTCTCATGAATGAAAGCAGATTTCCGAGTCCTAACCCATCCAAGTGCAAGAGATTTCTCGAAATGCCCCCATGTCGAGTTGCTTAGCACTCTTTATCGATGTATAGTAACAGATTTCAAAGAGAGAGCAGACAGTTAAGAAGAACGAGGAACGAATGATTTTTATAAGTGATGGAGCTCCAGACGGATGGAGTTCCGCGCATTTTTACGTAAATCAACGAAGCTATCAACTCTAAAGTATTGTTCTAGTGTCTAGGATCGACACCTGGTAGGTATTGGTAAGAGAGAACATAGACACACGCACTCGTAAGGCTACAATGTTCTGCACTTAAAACGGGCTATCATGTTAGATCGCCTGCATTTCCAACCTATCAGTCGTATGGAATGTAGCGCTATTAATATTCAAATGTGAGAAATATATTTCAAGTGCATGACATACATCCTTCTTCCCAGTTTCTCTAGATAAACAATGTTATCGAACTGTAAAACGAGAAAAATTCTACCGTAAAACATTTGCTCTGCGTGATACAAGCACAATATAGCTTTCCGGAGACGTATAGTCTCCACCCTTCACATCCGATTATGGTTCAGAAATTATGCAATGCCTGCATTAGGCCTATATAAAATGATCGGTAGTAGGGGGAGATACCTCCTACATGGAAACAGATGGACGCATAGCAGCAGCGTCCGACATGTGAAAATTACAAGTCATTCTATCACTAACTCTGCAAACAGAACATTTGTCAGGCAAATGTGTACACAGGAATTGCAGCGCCTCACAAGCACCTATCGCTAACATAGTTATGACGCTGAAGAAGATGTAACAGGGAGGATGGGGTACATCGCATAAATCAAAGTTTGTTTAGCGGAATGTGTCAAGTTTCATCACACATGAGATGGAAGTCCTCTGATGACCGACAGGTTTACAGTTAATGATCGCAAGTACACAGTGCTTTAATCCACATACAAAACACGTGGCTGTATACGAGTAGAAAGCAGGCTATTTCATGCGAATGATGCATCTGGACAGAACAGTGGAAAAATTAACATGCAGCAACTTCTCATACTCTAGAATGCACCATTCAACCATTAAATCGTACCTTGTTACAGCTCCATCTCAATCGATCAACCCGTCCACTCTCAGTTATCCTTTAACGCAGATGCAAGAAAGTTTAGAGGTGAATGGTTCTCTGTCTTCCTGAAAAGCATCAAATAAAGTAGTCAACTCGCGTGTATCTCTGGTACTACAATAGACATACAGTATAATGCTGCCACGACAGAAAAAAATTGACTGCGTCCCTCATTCTCTTCGTTTTGATGCCGACGTTTTCTTGGATTCCTCTTGTTGCTGCATACTTGTTCCCATGTAGAAATTGTTCGGCGCGAACCAAAAGATACGCAAGTACTTCCTCAATTTCCCCGCATTTCGGTGTATATTTGGTCAATTTATACCTATTTGCTCGTCATTTTTCGCAATTCTATCAATTTCATGTCGGATCTATCCATGTGATCATGTTCTGTGTTCCAAAATTGCTTGTAAATGTAGCACAGGTGCCACCACCTAGCCCAAATGCACTGATCAGGAGCCATAATATAGCACTGTACTCTACTGTATCCACTCACCTCCACATTTGGAGAGCTTTCGCTCTGTTTTCTTTATGTCTTTGTATATACATGCCTCGTGGACGGCTCCCAGGACCCAGTGCCCTCCGCTGGTGGATCAAACTTTGAATACAGAAAACATGTCCAGATGTAATGCGTGGTTGGACCACCCACGAACCCTATCACAGATGTGACGTATGGTGGATCTGCCTCCGAACATAGGTCCGGATATATAGTCCGCGGCAGATCCACACTCAAACGCTAACTCGGGTGTGGCATATTGTGGATCTGCATCCCAACACCACTTTGTACATTGAGCATGGCGGATCCGCAATATGTCGAGCATGGGATAGGGTTTGAAGGTGGATCTGCCACGCCCAATGTAACACTGAATGGACCTACTGAGCAGTCATCTATCTACATTTGCAATGATACTCGCAAAGTGGAGAAGGGGCAGTTAAGCTATGATACTGAAGGTGAGGAACCGTGCTGTCACACCATTGGCTGGTGTTAAAGTTACTGTAAAATCGCTAAAATTATTCGCAGTATCAACTGTGTTGCTTATTATTACAGTACATCAGTGGTGTCTTTTTCCATCCCATCCATGCAGTGGTGTGGTGTTGGTTACCACATAACGATTGATTGACAGCGATTGTTTGAGTTGGGAGATGAGTTTTGTGAATGGCTGGCAATTTCTGGGCGTTGCTAGCAGCGAAACAGTGATCGCGTAAATGGATGTAATAGGAGCAATCAGTCAAAAGGGAACGCAGAGTCATCATCTATTCCATCACTGTGACAGATGAGTTTAAATGTAGAGGTCGTCAATCACTTTCAGACATCAGTTTGGAAACTCTCCACAACACAGCCAAACTCTTGTAGTTTCCCTGTGTTGTAACTGTCTAACTGACCTCTGCAATGAATCAAAAGCTGTATATTTAATAGGATCGTCCTGCAAAGTCAGCAGCAGCAGTTTGACAGGTAAATTCGATGATGGACGGGGTGATCCGTTAGGAATGCTATTCTGAGGAGCATTAAGAAATATCTTTCTCTGCACTGAACTGCACTGCAGCTATGCATCATTGGCCCTGCATCAGTGCCTAGGTGATTTCTATATCGGATGAGGTTAGTCGAGTTTTTTTAGTTCATAATTTTTCGCTGTTGGGGGGTAGAGGATGGCGATGATAGCATGTCGGGCTGATTGATTTCAATGGTCGTGGATATGCTTCAGACAGTAGTATCTGTATCTAGTTTGGAGACTGAACCTTGTCGTTTGCCACAGTTCCTGTTTTTCCCTTGGTTTACTCCTGTTTGGGGCTTCCCCGCTTTCCTAGAGCGCGTTGTCGAGCCTCCGTCAGCGCAATGCTAGCGCGCCCACAGGGAGGCGGCCCTGTGTGCTGTGCCGAGGGCGGACGAGGCAGTTGAGGCGACCGTTCTGCAGCACGACGCTCGCTCCCTCTATGCTAAGTCTGGTTGGATCTAAAAGCCCGGGGTGCGAGGACACAAGAGGCTGTAAATCTGGTTCAAAAATGGTTCAAATGGCTCTGAGCACTATGGGACTTAACATCTGAGGTCATCAGTCCCCTAGAACTGGGGACTACTTAAACCTAACTAACCTAAGGACGTCACACACATCCATGCCCGAGGCAGGATTCGAATGGGGAAGCTATGAAGTTCGTCTGCGGCTGCCAATAACCTCCAGAATGTGGTGTCGTCACTGAAAGTAAGATTTTTCATCTAGTTAGTGCAACGGTCGTCGTCTGGCGCGGCCAGTCTCCCGGTGTTGTGGGAGCTATTAAAAACTGCGTGGCAACGTTTCTCTGCTTTGAGTTTGTGATCGGAAATTGCCTTTCGTGTGTGTTACTGCGCCCTTGCATGATTGTGCATTTGAACGCTATGCTGACTTAAGGCGCGCATCGTAAAGAAATTAAAAAAAAATTTTCGGCTGTGATCCTTCTGCGAGCTGTTGTTTTTCCATGGACGGCGTAGATCACTGTTTGGATAAGCATGTTGTAAAATGTTAAATAACGTTGTACTGTCTGGCGGAGAGATAGAGCCAATTAATTTTATGGATGTCTGAAATGTGAGATTATGTTAATGTTTGCCAATATTTGTTGTGTTTTAGTACGTAGGCGTATATAACTTTAGTCGTTGTTATTGTGTATATATTCTTGTGTTAAGGAGTTTTAGTCCCTGTGGCATTTAAGTGCTCTATTTAATTATATTTAAGGTAGTGCGAGAGGCTCTATTTGGTAGTCCGCCTAGCCACGACTGATGTCAGTTGCTCGGTCTGTCTGAAATGTTGGGCCTATTGGGTAGAGACTGTTGTTCACTTGCTCTCCTCAGCTCCGAAGTCCCTATTGATACTCCGGTGGTAGTTCTTCGAGAATCTCATTTGCAGACGTTATCAATTATTGTGAGCACAAATAAAGCTACCTTTGCCTCTGTAGTTTTCGTCCGCTGGCCAGAAAGCTTTGGTTAACGATTAAAAATCACCAACTGGTCTTCATCCAACCTAGTGGCTCGTGTTAGATGAATACCCTTTCCAGTTCGGGCCACGTTGGGGCCACGCTGGGGTAAGAGTTGCCCAGCTGTCTATTGCTGCTCAATGTTCCAGGAGAGTGAAATAAAAGGTTAATTATCAACTCCACCGGTATGCTCAAAAAATGCGAATTAGAGTAGTTCTGGATAACCTATGTATTGTACACTATTAAGATAGTTCTAGGTTTGGAGAAATTGCTGTTTGGTAAAATTTAGCCTTCTGTGTCGGTAATCTGGCGTATTCCACGATCCAACATTGATACAGAACTGAAAGATTTGCTTTCGATACATTTGCTGAGATGAGACTTAATTATTTGCTATTGATGTTAATTGCTTTAAATGAATCTTCTTTAATTTGTGGTTATAATTCTTAATGAGTGATCGTCATTAATGATGTAACATTTAATGTACGTCTGATCGTCCCCTATGTCACCTACTAACTTCATTCAGAGACTGGATAGGTGATCCCTGCTAAAGTTTATGCGACTTTACTAACCGTTCATCTTTATTGTTTATGGTCTTAAAAATATGGTTGTTAAAAAGGAATAATTTTAGATTCCTACTATTTATTAAGTAATTCTTAAGTATTATAGCAAATATTACGAGTGCTAATATTCATTTGTTGTTACACTTGTTGTTCTGTGGTTTACACTGAAGGGTGTGGCAATAAATGCAAAATCTAAAGTGAAGCGATCGGGCAAATTAATCCTTTCTCTGATCATTACCGTTAAAGATAACTGATTTTTTGTCGCTTGTTACTGAAACTGGTTCGGAAAATAGTTGATTGATTGACCCCATAGAAAGAGTATATCAGAGACGAACCACATTGCACTCATTTCCACCTAATGGTCAAAACACGGTCCTGTTGCACTAACTCAGAACATTCTGTTTCTGCATGGGTTGAGGAAGGTGGTGGATATGTCTTTCTCCGACTTTTGCTCAGTTCCAACTTAAATTCGAATGCTCACATGCAGAAAGCTGTAGAAATGGGATCAGTTGCAAGATGCGTAGGGGGTGACTAAAACCATGTTGTAATTTCACTATAGCAGCTAGGTTCGGGAAAGGTGACTCATTTCGAGATATGTGAGTGCCAGAAATATGACTGAGTAGTGGTTGTAATCATTAAAGGAGTTGTCAATAGGATCCAACGCACGTATGTGCTTAAATGGAAAGATCTGTTTCCAAATCCCAGACATCATTTCTAGGGATAACGTTACACTAGAGATCTGAGAAGCTGGTGTACATTTTCTTACAGCCTCGATCAGCACACTGTCTACTACTGTTTGTGATCCTTCTCAATCAACCATTGCCCATAGCTCAGTGGATATATCTCTACATCTCTAACAAGGGATCGAGACAGAATCCGCTACATGTACTGTATAAATATATAGCTGTGGTGGCGTGATGGATTTGCAAGTACTGGCTTCATACCGCGTTCCTTAGCCGAATCACTTCCTAAATTGAGTAATTTCATTACGAGATTGCACTGTTGGCGATGGTATTTGTCTGGGCAAAAAAAGCACCTCATTCAGAGGTAATGTAATACCTCGATTTGTAAAGCAATTATAGCTTTTAACATTGATACTCGTATGCATCTACAGAACCAAGACCACATGTGACAGTAACATACTTGTTGGGATCGGGTTTTTTAACAAATGGCGTTTTGTAAAACGATCACTGTCTCGGTACTTGTCTGGAAAACCCATGTGATTCATAGGTAAGGCTATACATGGATTTATGAAGCAAGTATAGCTATTAACATCGATACTTGTGTGCACCTGTAGAACCAAGACTGCTAGTGACAGTAACATACAGTAATTGATGTGATTGGGTATTTTAACATATGAGACGATTACGGCTCTCTCTCCAAGACACAGTGGTACCATTCACAGAAAAGCTTATAAGACATGTTCACTCATCGCTGATTTTCTCTATTATTTTGTATCGTAGGTAATCAGTTATTGGTGAAGTGTTATACTTAGTAGTAGGGGGTGCGTGATAGGTTCACCTTGAGCATTACGCTTATGAAGTACGAGTTTGTGTTACTATATATGCAAAGGAAATGACTATGTCCATTCACAAGGAAGGTGTGGATTTGACGTCTATTACTGTGATAGCAAAGGGGGGAGTATGTCAAGTCATAAAAATGGTACTGATATTTCTATTTCCAGAGCCATAGCCATCAAAATTGTGTACTTTTGATACTTTGCTCATTGTCAAATGTAATTCAACTGAGACTGCGATTGTAACATTTAGTTGCAAGTACAGGGATGAAATATATATGTGACCGATTTCATAGGATGAATGATTTGTAAATTGTTTGTTTGACTGCTTCTGCACATTTCTGTAACATCACCTAGATTGGTATTGGCTTGTGGATATATGATTTTTCGTCTTTGTTTCTAGTTACTGAGTGGTCTATAGCATGCTCCACCTAACTAAAGTTTCGGGTTTGTATAGAAATAATTACCGGTCTATGTGTTCGGAATTACATTGCGTGAGTGACTGGTAGGATGCTGCTGTGTGCAAACTGTGCAAAATTAGATACGTTCTTGTAATCTCAGAGCCTGTTGATGGGTGTAGAAATGCGAGCGAGCAGGCAGCTCTGGACCAGAAACAGTAACACGTTTGTACCGAGGGGGAGGGTGCAGGGTGGGGGGGGGAGGTTGAGCCAGACTTTGCACGACAGTTCTGAGAGTGACCTTGGTCCACTGACGGCTTTCTGATGTAAAAGGAATGATTTTGTATGGCAGAGGATATGAATTGTATGTTTACTACATCGACATGGTATGCAGTAATATATTGCTGGGTTGGAGATCAGTTTCAAGCTCTAATATTCAAGCTCCAGTTCTCAGTGGGAGAGCAGTGTAATTCAGTAAGGGTCTTTCCGTATTTGACGACATGTATGGCACTTAGCGAGGTTTAATTGTTGGCACAATATGGCGATCAGTGTAAAATAGTTGATTCCTGCTGAATGTCACATCTGTAGAAAGAAAGCAAAGGTGGTCGGTGCTTCCCTTGGACTGAGGAGCATCATGACATAGCCAGTGTGACTGTAAGCATACCAAAAATTTTTTTGGTGCTGTGCAGATAGAAAAGGTCACTGTACATGTAAAATGTGTATATATTGCTTTGCAATGTTGCTGTGGCTTATGTTGTAGCATGACTACAGAGGATGGCCGTGTGTCCCATCGTAATGGATATATATATTCGGCACATCGATAACTCCAAGGGTATGAGAGAGACTTTTTACATAGAAAATCATGTGTGCTATAGATACTGAGATTCGTCCCAGAAGCACAGCCGTGGATCAATGTCAGAGTGTAGCAGAAATCGTAATATTTAATTGTAGTTACACTGGTAAATACGTTCCTGGCTTCCAATATTCTTGTGAGTCTTGTATGTATATGATGATCTGTAAACAACTTTGCGGGTTTAGCTGTAAATGCAGTATAGCTATCTGTGCAAAATAACCACTGAAAGTCCCATCTGCAGAAAGAAAGAAAAGGTGGATGGTGCTTTGACACCGACAGCATCAGTAACTCGGCAGATAAATTCGATAAGATCTAATCATAATGCTCGATTCATGTCCTGGGATGTAGGAGCCTCTACATAGGGGTGGGAACAATTGTGTGTGTTGAACGCAGGAAGGAGAACATCTGATGGACTGGATAGCACAACAGGTCCACGTTGAAGACTGAATTCGTCGTCATTCTGCATTTTTTTCAGAAAGAGGTTCTGATTCCTGGAGGCGTCTCATGTATGAGACTGTAGTGAATGTGCCTTGGAGTTCTGTGACAACAGTATAACATTGACTGTATACTCGAAAATAGAAACAACTTTCACCTGCAGCTCATGGCTGTGATGGACAATGCAACCCTGGAGCATCTGCACCCCCGCCCGGTCGCGTCAGCGAAGGTGCCTAGCTGAATACGTATTTCGAGAGGAATTTCTCAGCTGTCAAGTATGAAAGGGATCCCACCACCTCATGTGTGCAGGACCCTAACTGATGTCTGTGTGTGGTTTGCTGGCTGACGGCCATGTCACTTCACGTTGGCTGCTGCTAACCTCCTGTGTGGTCCAGTGGGCAGAGTGGGGGGGATGGTGCTTGCACTTATTGCATGCCTTTTGCATTATTTTGTGAGCAGGTCTGGGCTGTGCTATGTGTTATTTGGACAGATTACGGTTTCGTGGGGATCATGGATGTACTGCATTATTTAGAAGCAGTTTGCATGTCTGTGCTGATTTTGATGGTTCAAATGGCTCTGAGCACTATGGGACTTAACTTCTAAGGTCATCAGTCCCCTAGAACTTAGAACTACTTAAACCTAACTAACCTAAGGACATCACACACATCCATGCCCGAGGCAGGATTCGAACCGGACCGTAGCAGTCGCACGGTTCCGGACTGCGCGCCTAGAACCGCGAGACCACCGCGGCCGGCTGTGCTGATGTTATTTTGTTAAATTAGGAGTTGTTTGCGTGTCTGGAGAGCATTATTTAAAAGTAGTTTACAGGTCTGCAGACTGTGTATTATAACCCTAAGTACATCAGGGCGAGTGTTTTGCATCAGTGGGATAAATATACTCCATCCCTAAATAAATAGTTCCAAAATAAATACAGCACACTCCTTCCTCACTCTCCTCAGCAGCCCAGTGCAGGCTATGTAATTTTGGTACCATTTTCCCCCTCCAGACCACCATCTCAAATTACATCACAGGAGGGATGAGAGCTCCCTCTGTCGGCAGTACTGTGTACTATGTCAGTTGGAATCTAGATCTCGCAGTGTAGAGACTGTCTGCACAATAAAGACTTATGTCCAGCGCAGGCAGAGTCCTTTCCCTGCAATTTTCCTGCACCATCTTGGATTATGTCACGGAACAGACAATAGCGATCTCTGGTGGTGGTGCTGAGTACTTGGTCCAGATCTCATGGTGAACACACTGTTTGCCGCCATCTTGGATATTGGTACTTGCGCCATGAGCTGACGGCATGGCTGTTATCTTGGATTACATCATACAATGGACATCAGCGCCTGCTGATGGTGGTACTGTGTACTAGGTGAGTTGGAGTGCGGACCTCCTGGTCAACACCCTCGATGGTGGTGCTGTCTCTAATAGTTCAAAGAAGGACTGCTGCATAATTTCGACAATTGATGATTAACAAGCATGCTTGCAGAGTCTTTTAGATGGATTATTATTTTGGCAATTTACGATTTGTCAGCTCTCTGGACGTAAATGTATTGCATTATTTATGAGTGGTTTACATGTCTGTAGTGTCTGCAATTATCAAGCATGAGTTATTTAGGAGTAGTTTGCAGGTCTGTATGCTGTGTGGTATGTCAGAATGTGTGTTCTGTATCACTGTGATAAATATACTCTATCCCTAAATAAATTGTCCCAAAATAAATAAAGTACACGCCTTCCTCTCTCCAGCACCCCTGTGCAGGCCGAGTCCTTTTCCCACGAATCCCTAGGGGGGAGTGGTGGTGGGTGATTTAGGTTAGTGGAGGTAACCTTTCTTTCACACAATTTTCTTAGCTTAGTATAGATACGCAAATTGACCTATCTCTATCACTAAAATTGCACCTAGGGGGATGTGTCGTTCGGGTGACAGGTTAGTGGAGGTAGCCCAAGTGACATATCTTCCCATGATTTTCTTAGGTTGGTAGAGATAACCATGGTGTGGTTCATTATCCTGTTGGAATTTGATCGACCCGCCATTTTTCTGGGGGAGGGGAGTGGAGTTAGGTTAGTGGAGGTAGCTCAATTGTCCTATGTTTCCACCAAAATTCAAACTTCCCGTTAGAATCCGCCATCTTGGATGACTTCACGGCCGCCATCTTGGACTACGTCTTCGCCGCCATCTTAGATAACGGCACTTTGTGGCAGAACACGGGTTGTCCCAATACTAACGTATTGTTAGGGCTCATTAAAGATGTAGATGAGAAATGAGACATTACAACTGGGACTTATTCCTTCGGTCCTATTTGGTGACTTGCATCACTCGGACTCATAACACACTCAGTATAAGTGAAGCCTGATTATGCTAAGTTGGAAATTTGTGGTAATGTCTTGTGGGACCAAACTGCTTAGGTCATCGGTCTCTGATTATGCCAAGTTTGTGATATATAAATTAAGTCATCGTTGCTGCTCTCGCTGTAGTCAATAGATTAGCAACCATATCTTGCTGCGATATTAACGCACGCCTTTCAGACTATATACTATACCATACCTGAGTAAAACCAGCCTTAACCGGTTTTTCGCCCCTGTCAATGTCCAGCCTAGTTATGTAGCAGTTGTTCCAACTTCGATGTTAGTAGACGCTGATTCGCACGGGATTCGCGCGTTTGGATACTTCGAGCGCAGAACACTGGCAAGGTCCCGTGACGCTGCGAGCTTCCTCGTCGCTTCGCTGTGGGGAATGGGTTACCTGCGGCCAAACTGTAGCGTTTCAGAATGTGCACTTTTCCCATTACAGTGCAGTCTTACTGCTGTAAGTGAGTAATAAATCATTTAAAACGAGACCCTCGTCCAGGCCTTCAAGGTCCAAGGGATGTCGACCGTCTACCTTGTCAATCTCTGCCATGCGCACTCATACCGATGCGGCATGAAGGTACATGTGATTAGCACTCCGCTCTCCCGCCTTTTATACCGACTTTGCAGGGCAGGGAGCCGCTACTTCTCACGTAGCTCCTCAATTGGCATCACGAGGCTTAGTGCACCGGTAACAGTCCCCCCACCAATGGAAAATCCTCTGCAATACCGGCAATCGAACTGGGTCCTCCGCACGGTTGATAAATGATTCGGATTCTCATAGCTCTCTTGCTTCTAGTACATCGTTGGTGCGTTGTCTGACTCATCCTAGCCACACCACATCGTCGTCTGTTCACGTTTTGCGCCAGTTCATCTGACCTAATAGGCCTTCGCTCTCACTAGCTGGAAGGAAATTTAAATCACCATCCGCCAGAGGCAGTGTTTTACCACTGTTCCAGCCCCGGTAGCTGAGTGGTCAGCGTGACAGACTGTCAATCCTAAGGGCCCGGGTTCAATTCCCGGCTGGGTCGGAGATTTTCTCCGCTCAGGGACTGGGTGTTGTGTTGTCCTAATCATCATTATTTCATCCCCATCGACGCGCAGGTCGCCGAAGTGGCGTCAAATTGAAAGACCTGCACCAGGCGAACGGTCTACCCGACGGGAGGCTTTAGCCACACGACATTTCAAAAAAATGGTCCAAATGGCTCTGAGCACTATGGGACTTAACTTCTGAGGTCATCAGTCCCCTAGAACTTAGAACTACTTAAACCTAACTAACCTAAGGACATCACACACATCCATGCCCGAGGCAGGATTCGAACCTGCGACCACGACATTTCCATTTACCACTGTTCCTACTCGCTCTTTAGTCTGAATCGGCTTGGCCGAACTTTACGAGCACAGCAATTCGGAGTGCAGTGACGTTATATGCAGAGAACAGAAGAAATTTCAGTGTTGCCAACTTTGCGCTAATCAGTTCTTTTTCATTTCTATTATTCCTTTTATGTTTCACCTTGCATAAACACTTTGGGAGTGGAAACTTTAGACCGTAACGCTATCCAAAATTGTCTACTTCATACACGAAGGCCAGCGTGATTACGGACGGAATAAAAATGTACTGCAAGTCTGTGTGAGGGGAAAATTGCGTCGTAAATGTTTGAGGAGGCGTAGTCGCCGCTGGGGAAGCCGCGTGGCCACTGGCCACCAGAGACCAGGCGTGCGGTAGCCGGAAGCTCGCCGGCGGCGGTCATGGACGGCGCAGCTGGCGGGCTGCCAACCCCCAGCAGCTGCGAACTTCCCTCACCTGCCCTCGCAGACCAGCGACTCCGTCGATATCGCCGAGTGACGGACCTGCCGACCGCCAGCGGATGGGGCGGTCGATCATGTTCTGGCCAGTCCGGAATTAATGGCGAGAAGGCCAAGTGTGCTATCTCGCACGCAATGAAAAACGTCTCGAGCGGCGCGCTGGCTTCGTATGGCGCCACTTGCCGACGTTACAGTCACGCGACAGGACACGTCGTAATGACGTCAGACGTCGTCCATCTCAATGTCCGCGTGCCTGTAAGCGCGGCGGCCGTCAGTGGTCAGCCGGAGTGCTCAGGGTGCGTCGCGTCAGACGCGTCACTCCCTTTATTTTGTGAACGGTTCGAGGTATCGAAACGAGGTTCCTGGCGAATTGTAGCAGGCAGAGGCGCGCGAAATTTTCTTGGGTAACTCTTCTTCTTCTACCAACCGAAATACATGGTGATTCTTATCAACGCGTGGAAACGCCGAAGCGTCGTAATGACGCTGAAACATTTAATATAAGACACGTGGGGTCGCAAATATCGGAAATACCCAAAAAATGTATGAGAAATGTTGAATCGCGTAACGTCATCAGATGGCGTACCTCGCAGCACTTGCAGTGGTTCGGTTTGTGCGTGAAGGGATGATTGAGCGATGCAGTACTTGCATTCGAGCAAACGCTGAAAATTTCGAACATCTCTTGTACGTGCCCTATTGTAAACGTAGATGTTACAAAATTATTATCTTCGTTGTGACCAAGTCAGAGCTGATTTCCTGTTACTTTGCTTTTTCTCTTCTTTTTCGTTTATAGACTTTATTTAGCAAAGAAAGCGTAGCTCATGTAGTGATAACGCTGCAATTCGAAAGCTTATACTAATTTACTTGTGACGCAATACGTAGGCTCTTATTCTACTGTACTCTGCAGTAAACCTGTGGAGACTTGAGACTGGTAAAAAAAATTAATCTTACTTCAGTACAAATATACGATTGTTTAACGTAATGGAAAAAATCCTGCCTCCCAGACGCAAGACTCACACCCTGAGCGCTGCGCGCTGGAGTCACGCACGTGGACCCGGAACCGTACCGGCGGGAATACTTGGCTTGGTTTGGGATGATCAGGTGCGACACACCGATACGGTCAACCGCTACACATACGGTGAGGTACTTCATGTTAAGGCGCCACTTGTTCAACATTTGTAATCCACTGTCGGGGTATTTTCCGACATTTGGGACCCCATGTGTGTTATATTAAATAAATTGTCTCAGCTTCCTCTATATTCTGTGAGAATCAAGATTTCTTCAGCCTGTAACTGAATGGATTGTGACCAGAGCCTACATAATTGGTTTACACGGAAAGTAAATTTTCCTATGACAGCGTTTCCAACATCCATTAAAGAAAAAGGTCTTGAAGTCCTTCCAGAAGGCAGCACACTACAGAAGCGCTGTAAGCAAAAGCAGGAGATGGCCAATGAGAATGCCTACATTCTTATCCTGATTCTGATTTGCTGATTTAATGGAGTGAGTTGGAGGTTCCAGAATTCGAGAAGTCAGCAGGCATCTCACTTAGGGTGTAGAAGCCGTGCGCGCTCTGAAGAGGGTGGGGTGTTTTCGTTGTGTCTAAGAAGTCGCGAGTAGGTGATCGTTTGTGATCAACTGAGTTACTTATTGCAGCGCAGTGCACAGAAAGAATCCGAACTGTGTTCCAGGTGCAGGCATAGACCCCTGCTTGGGCATTTTCCTATTTTCTTCGGCGAGCTTGAGATGGTGTCGGATAAACGTGGTAGAGTTAGCTGGGGTTAATTTTTTGTGCCAAAACATTTTTAATTTTAGGATGTTGTTTTATGTGCTTCTATCCATACTGACTTTGAGCTGTATATCTGTTTTACTACTTTGAGTATCACCAGGAGTTGCTAACAAGCAGTTGGAGATGGTGCAGTGAACTGTTAGCAGTGAACATATCTCTGTTCAATGGTCACATCCAGAAATGTTAGCAGATAGAAGAGCTTATAATTACTGAATTTGGAGTCGTGAGACATTTCCCGCACTCTTGCGGGATAAAGAGAGGGTGATTACCCACATTTAAACTGGTTTACACATGTAACAGTGTATAGAATTAATCGGGTCCGAAAAAAAATGTTTCCTATTAAATCGGCGAAGCATTACGTCGTTTAATTTGTGTCGGTGCTGCACATAGCAGTGGGTTCATGTACTGCAGACGTGTCTGGGAGAGTGGTTTCGCGCGATGCTGGGATTCGGAGAATGGCTGAGCTGACCAGTTGGCTGAGGATGCAACGACAAATGGCATACAAGAGCAACCCATCCCAAGAGATGATGTCACTGCAGTAGCCACAGCAATGGCCAATAGCGTACGAAACAAGGCGTGGGGGATGAAAGATTTGCACAAGGGGACCTCCTCCAAACAAATCCAACTCCATCTACCGAGGCTTGATAGTATACGGAGAAATGGCTTCTGAAATACAACTCAATGGCATAGGTAATAACAGACAATTTGTGAGAACCATTGCCAGCTTGAAACTCCTGTATATCTCATTTTGTTTTAACTCTGCATAACATTTTATCGCTCAAATGGCTCTGAGCACTGTGGGACTTAACATCTGTGGTCATCAGTCCCCTAGAACTTAGAACTACTTAAACCTAACTAAGCTAAGGACATCACACACATCCATGCCCGAGGCAGGATTCGAACCTGCGACCGTAGCGGTCACTCGGTTCCAGACTGAAGCGCCTAGAACCGCACGGCCACACCGGCCGGCATAGCATTTTATGGTTTTCTGTTATATTCACCACGAAATTGCAGGTGCTATTAATTTTGCAAGACGCTGCATGTCTGGACTGGCTGTATGGGTGCAACCAAAGAGCAGTAAGAAAATTATAAAATCAAAAATGGAATTTCTAAGGCAAGGACTGAAGGAACGTCTCAGTTTGTGGGACCACTTTTACTGACTGCAGGACTGTCTGCTCAAATTCCATACGTGTTACGTCTCCAAAGTCTTCATCTAAGTCCCTTTACAACACTACTGTAAAACGTGGATGTCATAATTCAGCAGCTATAAACGTTAGAACTTATTCGTCACAATGTTCGCCATAACTTAGTGAAAACCGCACCACGATGTATTTACTTGTTCCGGAGTTATTTGTGGTGGCCTGTATTAACTGCACCATACTGTATACCTCAATTGTCCGCACGCTTTTGTACTGCTCGGCGTACGAGTTGACAACGAGATAGTGTCAAATGTTGGACGTGACCCGAGGCAATTCAACGTCAGACAATGTGTTCATTCCGGTCTGCAGCGACCCACATATCCGGCGTGCTGTACAGAAGGGAACCACAGATGCGTGTCGAGAGAGCAGATGGCCAGGCTGGAACAATGACGGTGTGTCGGCAGAGTTAGGTGCCGGCAGGCTGCGGGCTGTACAATATGCGGGGCGCGGCGCGGCTGCAGGTGCGGCCGCGTGGTGCGGCCCTCATCTGCGCCGCCGTCCGCGGGCTGGTGCCATCATCTGCGGCCGTATCGACCGCAGCTGCCCTAGCGGCCAGTGCGTGCACCTGCGAGTAACACACGAAAACGTGGCATTCCACACTGGAGTGGTACATATCAAGTCGTAATTATCACCTCGAAGAAATAGAGTTGTTGCCATGTAACCAGATGTTGGTGTTAGTTCAATGGTTCAAATGGCTCTGAGCACTATGGGACTTAGCATCTCAGGTCCTCACTCCCCTAGAACTTAGAACTACTTAAACCTAACTAACCTACGGGCATCGCACACACCCGTGCCCGAGGGAGGATTCGAACCTGCGACCGTCGGAGCAGCGGGGTTCGAGACTGAAGCGCCTAGAACCGCTCGGCCACAGCGGCCGGCACCAAGCAATGGCCTCTTCATCCGAGAGAAGAGGAACAAATGACCATGTACCATGTCGGAAAAATACCAAGGATGAGCCAAAGTTTGATAGACCAAAGAAGCAGCATGTGTTACTCCGTCCTCTGCAGAACGAGCCAGGGCTCGAACACTAACACTGTCAGCTTTTCGTGTCGCTTCCTCTTGGGAGCCTCACGCAACCTGTTCAGAAGACGTCGGTCGTTTGCTCCTTCGACGGTCTGTCCCTTGCGAGCATAATCTGTCGTCACTACACTATAGGAATCCCGAAGAACGCTCACGGTCAACTTCCCAGCGATGGTCGATGGTGTGGTCTTCGCCTCTTTCAACGATGGTGAATTGTGTTTCCTCTTTTAGCTTTGCTCTTTTGCATCGGGGTCAAATTGATGCAGCCAGCACTAGCCGGCTAAACAGAAGTGACCTCGACAGACCTGATGTGTCCACTGCGGTTCGACGGGCTTTGTGTGTGTGGGAGAGCAGGCGTGGAACCAGCAGAAGGCGACCTTCGTTCTGTTCAAAACATCATGTAGGGTGTTGCAAACTGATTCCTGATACATTTTCACGTTTCGCACTACCGGTTGGATTGAGATACGATGGTCTTCGAGCAACAGTGATATAAAAAAATTACCGCGTGTTGCTGCGCTTTATTAACGGGCTGAGTCGTTTAGTTTTAGCTCCACTAGCAGCGTGCTACGGCACTGTGACGCACTAACTTCAGAATGTATCTGCTCTGCAGACGTGTACCACTTAACAAACGATTAATAACAAAATGGTTCAGATGGCTCTGAGCACTATGGGACTCAACTGCTGTGGTCATAAGTCCCCTAGAACTTAGAACTTCTTAAACCTAACTAACCTAAGGACATCACACACATCCATGCCCGAGGCAGGATTCGAACCTGCGACCGTAGCGGTCGTGCGGTTCCAGACTGTAGCGCCTAGAAACGCACGGCCACTCCGGCCGGCGATTAATAACATATTTCTTTTTTGTCGACATGATACTTAAAACATTATGACTACATATGACAATATCTACAAAAGAACGTGCCCCTGGTCTTACAGCAACTTACCTTACGTCACTGGAGAATGTAATTCTTCCCAGTGATTGGAAAAAGGCAAAGGCCACGCACATTTCAGCAGGGTCTCGAAAAGACGCACACGGTTATTGACCAAAATCAGTGACTTCATTCCGATGCAGAATTCTGGAACACGTATAATGCGTATGCTGCCATGAAGTTTGTGGACAACGAATAATCTCCTGTACAGGGTGCATCGAAATGGTGGCGCAAACTTACACGGCTGAAACCACAGGATAATAGATGCACAAATGTTCCAGTAAACATGGATGTGCAAACGAGCCGCTTGCGAGATAATCACGACGGTATGGTTCCAAGCTGCCACTGACGTCATTGTAAACATTGTCCTAGTTAGTACACATTAATTTGAAATTTAGACTTTACTATTGGGTTGTACATCACAATTAGTTCACATTTCACGTACGGGGTACCTGTTAAAGGAGGTCTTGGAAGTGTTTTCCTTGCATCTGGATACAATACTGTGCTCGTCTCTGCAAGGAATTTCGAATCCTTTCGAAAACCCCTGGATCATTCCGGAATTCTTGACAAGCACGTACAACTCTCTGCTCCAATTCTTCAACACTTTGCTTTTGAGGTGACCCCAGAGACAAAAATACAACGGATTTAGATCAGGTGATCTTGGAGGCCTAGGTACAGGTTCGCCTCGACCTATCCGTCTTCGGCCATATCTGCGCGTTAGATGCCGTCTCACACCAGCAGCAAAATGTGTCGGAGCTCCGTCGTGCATGTACCACACACCCTGAAGTTGCTGAAGGGGAACATCCTCAGGCAATCCTGGAAGATGAGCCGAAGAAAGCTAACGTACCTCCATCCATTAATTTGTGGTGGGAGGATGTGTGGCCCAATGAGTTGTTCACCTAGTATCCCTAACCACACATTCAGTGAGAAACGTTGCTGATTTGGTGACTCATGAACAGTATGTGGGTTTATTTCACACCACAAATGTGTATTATGATAGTTAAACACACCATCGTGTGTGAATCCTACTTCGTCTGTAAATAAAATGTTACATGTGAAGAAATGAGGGTCGACTGCAGCCTGCTGTTGCAGCCACTGACAAAACATCACTCTACGAACAAAGTCCGCATCATTGAGACATTGAACCCATTGGATATGGTAAGGGTACAGTAAATTGCCATGTAAAATTATCCATACACTACTATGGCTTAGTACAGGCACATGTGTGGCAACTCTTCTCGTCGAGGTTCCCAGAGAGCACTGTACGGCTTCCACCACCATTTCCTCAACCTCAGGCGCCTACCTCCTGCTCTGCCACGTGCAAAACCCCCGTGTTCCCACAGGCGCTGATAGACCCTTGTAGATGTACGACTTTCGGAATGTCTTCGATCAGGATATGTTTCTTGGTATAAGAATGCAGCTTCCCGTGCATTGTCATTAGCCCTTCCGTACATGAAATGCGTATCCGCATACCCTTCGTCACTGTACGGTTCCATTGTAACTACAACACAGCCTAAGTGGCACTCCTCAGAAGCAACTGATACCCTTTGAGACTGTCTACTGTACATCCTGCGTGTATGGCGGGATTCCAGCTCCACCTCTCGGCAATGTTACGTTGTGTTAATAGCGAACACAGGACGGCCCCGAGTGCGCAAGGGGAAACCGTACGATGTTACACACAATGCGGCGGCGTGGAACCATACCGTCGTGATTATCTCGCAAGCAGCTCGTTTGCGGACCCGTGTTCACTGGGACGTTTGTGCTTCTATTATCGTGTACTTACAGCCGTGTAAGTTTGCGCCATCCTTTTTGATACACCGTGTATATGAATCAACAGACAACGATTGAGAGAAACCCAGGTCGTCCACGAGACTCAAAAGGCAAGTGTTGGCGCCTAGTTCGATGCTTCATTTGCAGAAGGCATTGGAAAAAGTTCTACGCTGTCACCTAGTGGACAAAATAAAAGCGTACAGAATCTCAGACCGAGTTTGTGATTGAAGAGCTTCTAGCAAATGAAACAAAGCATTTTATCCTCGCTATTATCGTATTCAGTTCGAAGATTGGTTTGATGAAGCTTTCCATGCTACTCTATCTTGTGCTAGCCTTTCTGCTTCCGAATAACTACGGCAACCTTTATCATTCTGAATCGTCATCTCTTGGCCTCCCTCTACGGTTTTTACCCCCTACACCTCCCTCCATACCTTAACTGGCAATCTCTCGATGTCTCAGAACGTGTCCTATCAACCGACCCAAGTTGTACCACATATTTCTTGTCTCCCCATTTCTGTTCAGTACCTCATCATCAGTCACGCGATCTATCCAATTAATCTTCAGTCTATTCTGCCTACTGTTTCTTTGGCACTTGTTTTCACATTTCAAAAGCGTCTTTTCAAATGGTTCAAATGGCTCTGAGCACTATGCGACTTAACATCTGAGGTCATTAGTGCCCTAGATTTAGAGCTACTTAAACCTAACTAACCTGAGGGCATCACACACACCCATGCCCGAGGCAGGATTCGAACCTGCGACCGTAGGAGCAGCGCGGTTCCGGACTGAAGCGCCTAGAACCGCACGGCCACAACAGCCGGCGTCTTTTCATATCATGTCTAAACTGTTTATCGTCCATAGTCCGCTAACATACATAGCTACACTCAAGACACATACCTCCTAACACTTAAATCTACATTCGATGATAACACATTTATCTTCTTCAGAAACTTCTTTCTTTTTGCCATTGCCAGTCTGCATTCGACATCCTTTTTATTTCGGCCACCATCAGTTATTTTGCTGCCAAAATAGCAAAATTCGTCTACTATTCCTAGTGTCTCATTTCCTAATCTTATTCCCTCAGAATCGCCTGATTTACTTCGACTACCTTCCATTGTCCTTATTTTGCTTTTGCTTACTTTCATCTCATACTCTGCTTTCAAGACAATGTCCATGCGGTTCAACTGATCTTCCAGGTCCTTTGTTGTCTCTGACAGGATTACAAATGGTTCAAATGGCTCTGAGCACTATGCGACTTAACTTCTGAGGTCATCAGTCGCCTAGAACTTAGAACTAATTAAACCTAACTAACCTAAGGACAGCACACACATCCATGCCCGAGGCAGGATTCGAACCTGCGACCATAGTGGTCGCGCGGGTCCAGACTGTAGCGCCTAGAACCGCTCGGCCACTCCGGCCGGCACAGGATTACATTTTCGCTGGAAAACCTCAATGTTTTTATTTCTTCTCCCTGAACTTCAATTCCTACTCCAAATGTTTCTTTGGTTTCCTTTACTGTTTGGTCACTGTACAGATTGAATAATATCGGGGATAAATTACAACCCTGTGTCGCACACTTCTCAGCCACTGCTTCCCTTTCATATCCCTCGACTCTCATAATCGCCGTCGTATATCTGTACAGGTTGTAAATACCCTTTCATTCCCTGTATTTTACCGCTGCTACCTTCCTTCAAAGAGAAAAATCTTCATATGCAAGAATAACAGAAGCGCTAACATATTGTTTCAAGCAAGTGTTTACCGAATACTTTTTCCAAATAACACATCATTTACGACTGTCGTGAATGTCGTTTCTGTAGCAGTCTGTTCTCCCTACTGTTTCTTTGGCACCTTGTTTTCTATTGTCTTCCGATTTGTTTTCCTTCATACATAGAGTCTCTACAAGTACAGAGTTCCACAGATAAATTCTCTTCACGGGTAGTCGTAAATGAAATTGTTTTCATTCGGTTCTTGGCGTTAACGCTGAAGTACTTCTCTTGGCAGGAAAAAGCAGAGGTGAGCTTATTGCTTCCGCTACTCTAGAAAATAGGGACTTAAAACTGACATACATTTTGTTACGCAGCATACAGCTATTTCCACGCTAATTATCCATTCAATTTAATATGTTATTTGCTTTGTGTGTAATCGATTTCGAAACCCTTTATGGCTCCATTCACAGCCACTTAGGCGCAGTTGCCGAAATGAAATACTGAGTCTGTCCAGAAAGCTTCGAAGCTGGATTAATAAAAAACGGAGAAGCGTTAATATGGTGGTTTTAATGTTAGGGGTGTTCTACGTAGTCTTGCCGCACTTCCTTGCAGTACAACGTCCATCACATAACATTGGCTGATCACAGATCTGTGTTTACAAAAATGGTTCAAATGGCTCTGAGCACTATGCGACTTAACTTCTGAGGTCATCAGTCGCCTAGAACTTAGAACTAATTAAACCTAACTAACCTAAGGACAGCACACACATCCATGCCAGAGGCAGGATTCGAACTTGCGACCGTAGCGGTCGCTCGGGTCCAGACTGTAGCGCCTTGAACCGCACGGCCACTCCGGCCGGCTCTGTGTTTACAGTTGTTAGTTCAAGATACCACCGTAGCTATCGTGTTGACGTCGCTTATACGCCAGGAATAAACTCAGTCTCCGAACTTTTTGGACGGATGGTATAGGCCAGCAAATAAACCTTGTTCCTGTTGCACAGCATCTACTTATGTAGTAAATGTAGGCTTACAGGTTGTGATTTCGATGACTGTGGCCAAGTGCCTGAAGAAGAGGACATAAAAGGATTAAAAAAACGATTACAAATGAAGTAAACAAGATTTGTATGAAAATAGCGTTTGGGCTCGGAAACAGAAAGCAAATGAGGAAACAGTCGAAAACGTTGCAAACGTTATCCTTTTCCACGATGTATCACCTGCAAGTGGAGAGGTGACAGCAGCTGCGTCATCCTATTCGTTACAAAGAAAGAGTATTTAATTATTCGGCTGGGTGTTGTGTGCTGTCCTTAGGTTAGTTAGGTTTAAGTAGTTCTAAGTTCTAGGGGACTGATGACCATAGATGTTAAGTCCCATAGTGCTCAGAGCCATTTAATTATTCGAGTAACAATATTTTCGGTCATAGATTCAAACAAAAGGCAAAATTTTACAAATCCAATGGCCACAATCACGGGCCAATTGCGTGAATATTAAACAAGTTAGAAAACTTAATGAGCAAATTTTTATCCCACCACTTTGTTGTTTAGATGGGATAATGAGGCCAGATTAATTTTAATACCAACCTAATAAATAGTTTAAGAAAGTCACAAAATGGTGTTAATCAGTAAAGTACAGAGCCATTATGGAAAAATTGGAGATGAAGACAAGGGAGTTGCCCTTCTGGCACCACTGCAGTGTGACCGACTAGGGTATCTTCCACACCACTGTAATGGTCACTGCTGGACCCTGGTAAGGTTGGCTACAGGAGCTATTTATTTTTTTAAGCAGACATTTCACTATCTCCTAGGAGGCAACAAAACCTCGCAGAAATGCCTGCTCCAGTTTCGACCTCTGATGCTGCAAATGTCAGGGGACAGAAGACCTGCAGGTGAGACAATCTTTTATTTGCTTATACGGAAGTGCTAACAGGACAGCTAGATTTTAAATAATTCTCACAAATCTCCCCTCGTCGCCTTCATTCATCCTGCAAGGACATCCTCATGAAGCAAAAATGAAGCGGTGAAAGGCGTTTCGTGGCTACATTCCCTTCGGGAGTTTTCGAAATTAATTGTTAAGGCTTTAGAGGCCACTGGCTGACAAATTGCCTGTTGGCTTGTGTCTCAGGTTCTTCGGCCGACGTTTATTTGGTGGCGGTTTAGTAAATAAAGAAACATCAGTGCAGACCAGGATGTCGGTTGGTTGGTCCAGTTAAATGTCCTGAGTCCTTTCTGTATGTGTCAGTCTTTTCCATGTGCGGCTCAAGCAGAGAGCACAGTTATACAGTACAGTTTATACGTTGATGAGTCAGGAGCGCTAACAATCGGTTTTTAATGGAACATTATTGTTATAGATGTTCGGTAATCCATGCAGCCGAGGTGACAGGGTTTCTGTGTTGCACAGGTTCCTCTGTATGTCCACCGAGGGAGCAGGCGCCTCGATTAACCGATTCGTATTCCGTGTGATACGCTGCGTCGGATCTGCGCTTAGTTTGCGGTACACCGTTGGATCTAATATGTCCTGGATTTTCTGCTCATAATCTTTGGTCTCAATTACATGGTGGCACTTACCTTATTAGCAGGCAGTACCAATACGCGGTGTTACAAAAAGGTACGGCCAAACTTTCAGGAAACATTCCTCACACACAAATAAAGAAAAGATGTTATGTGGACATGTGTCCGGAAACGCTTAATTTCCATGTTGGAGCTCATTTTAGTTTCGTCAGTATGTACTGCACTTCCCCGATTCACCGCCATGATTTCATACGGGATACTCTACCTGTGCTGCTAGAACATGTGCCTTTACAAGTACGACACAACATGTGGTTCATCCACGATGGAGCTCCTGCACATTTCAGTCGAAGTGTTCGTACGCCTCTCAATAACAGATTCGGCGACCGATGGATTGGTAGAGGCGGACCAATTCCATGGCCTCCACGCTCTCCTGACCTCAACCCTCTTGACTTTCATTTATGGGGGCATTTGAAAGCTCTCGTCTACGCAACCCCGGTACCAAATGTAGAGACTGTTCGTGCTCATATTGTGGACGGCTGTGATACAATACGCCATTCTCCAGGGCTTCATCAGCGCATCAGGGATTCTATGCGACGGAGGGTGGATGCATGTAACCTCGCTAACGGAGGACATTTTGAACATTTCTTGTAACAAAGTGTTTGAAGTCACGCTGGTACTTTCTGTTGCGGTGTGTTTCCATTCCATGATTAATGTGATTTGAAGAGAAGTAATAAAATGAGCTCTAACATGGAAAATAAGCGTTTCCGGACACATGTCCACATAACATATTTTCTTTCTTTGTGTGAGAGGAATGTTTCCTGAAAGTTTGGCCGTACCTTTTTGTAACACCTTGTATATTCTTGATAGCCGGTAACTCTTCTTTTTTCAGATTGAAAGCTGGTGGTTCTGCTCGGCGCAGTATCCTGGCGGTTTCAGTGCGTGCTTACTCAGTTCTTACACTAGGAAGGGTCCGAAAGGCCAGTACGGTACCTAAATTCTTGCTATGAGGAGCTTTTATACCTGCTTGTTCAGGGAAGCTATAGGAATAAGCAAGTATGACAATACTTTCAATAAAAATAATAAAGTGTCAAGATGAAAGGATACAGGATTCCCGTCTTGTAGCGAACGACCGTCGCAGGTAGCAAGGAAAAAATCGCAGCGGTAATGACCACAGAATAAACACTGCATGTTGGTGCACGAGGTGAGTGTAATCTGCGTCCGCGAGTTTGATTCCAGTCTACCACCAGCAATAGAGGGTGAAGCTTTGACGATGCCACCCACTCGTGCTGGCGAAACGTCACAAAAATCATCAAACAAAGGTCGGCCGAAGAACCCGAGACAGAAGCCAACATGCAAGTTGTTTTCGAACTGAGTCTGTAAATTATAGCGTTGGAGAGAGCGTCCTTCTGGACGCCTGTTGTAGCGAGAGCGAGGCGATATTCTGTAATCGCATTATCGGGGCTGACCGGCAGAGGAAGAAGTCGGCGCTGCCACAACGTCCGGACGCCCGTAGATCGATGGCGGGGGGGCATTAGCGGCGACTCGGGTATCCCGGCGAGACGCGCGCCGCGCCACGGACCACATCCGTCTATATCGCCTCCGCCGCGGCTCCCCGTCCAGCCCAGTCCCCCACTCCCGCTCCCAATCACCATCCCTCGAGACGCAGTCGCTGCCCTGATGACACGCATTCGATAATGGATGGTCACTAGCGAAAGGTCACCTCTCAATATTTCATCCCCCTTTGTTGGCCACATCGCAGCTGCCTCACGACTACCTTTTGCCGGACGTCTGATGTGGATGACCCGGCACGAAACGGAACCGTCGTAGGCTTGCAAGGACATTAAGAGGGTTTGTTCTCACGCACCCCCTGTCTGCCTCTCAACATTTCTTCTTTCTATCATTCTCTCTCTCTCTCTCTCTCTCTCTCTCTCTGCGCTACTACCCTACTCTTCTCAATATCTAACAATTTTTCCCGCTATTCGTACCCACCACTCATGCAACAACGATATGGTGTTTGTAAGCTACACTGCTGCCCATTAAAATTTTGTCGCAAATAAAGACAGAAAATTAGGCAGTTTTGCTTATTGTATGTATAGATTAAAGTAGGAAAAATACATGGTTAAACTTGCACGAGGGTTAGAATAATTATTTTTATTATCACCTGGAAAAAATGTATCTCTGACCATGAAATGTGATAATGATGTTAGTCCTTTTGTGCATATTCGGTCTTGAAAGCGACACTATTATTTTTTTCCTACGATGGATGAACTGGTGGAGAGCTCGGGTGCAGAATGCATTTCGGCTGCTTAGAAACCGTTCCACCTCGTCGTCATTCTGGAAATGCCTATCGAGCAATGGCTTCTTTGTCTGAGAAAAGAGAAAGAAATCTCTGGGTGCCATGTGAGGAGGATACGAGGATGAGGCAAAATTTGAAACCACAATGAAACAGCATGCAGCATGTGAATTTCAGACAGCACAACCTCAAGTTTCCGCTGTTAACTCGTTCTCTGCATACTGTGGTTAACACTCAACGACGAGTCTATTGGTACGAATGTGTTATAACAAATAGGTACGGCCATTTCTGACGGGCTGCTAGAGGACGAAAAATTATAGTAAGCCTATAGGTTTTTTGCAACGTGCGGCTAATGCTGTATGTCCATGCGTGTATAGGTAGCGTGTATGGGCAGCAGAGAATGTACATTACTGAAATACGGAGCCCTTCGAGCAGACACTTACGTCATCAAATGTTCGGAACATCTGCAGAGTGTATAAAAAAATTAATCGATATCGTCTTGGCTACATTAAACCTGTGTAACTGACGAGTAATCTTCCACAGACACATTAGGTATGAGCAAATGTGTGAGCAAGAGGGTGGGGACGAAGGGAGGAGGCATGTGGAAGGGCTGTTGCAAGAGGGTCGCTACCTGTTGCTGACGGTTGGTGGGGATTATACACGCTCCCATCTGCAGCTCCCCGCGTTCACGTGCCACTTAGTCATTCTACGGAACGAAGCGGCGCAGTGGGTGCCACAGCGGACTCGCATTCAGTGGGGGCGGAATTCAAATCCCTGCACGGCTATATACAAGAAGTTTCCTGTGATTTCGCTGAAACGCTTAAGACAAAAACATGACTTATGCTGTAATTCACCGAATTACAAGCACTGTCAGTAACATATGTTATTTTCAGGGTAATTATGTAGACATTATGTAAGGCCACGGATCAGAATGTTGGTCACCCTGTTACGAGAGCACACTCGTCCCTCTGAAGAGCTGCAGACGGCGCAGTGCTTGCAGGTGCTCACTTGACCCTACCCCGGTGGCACAAGTTGTATTGGATCAGTGCAGTAAAATGTCATCTTTGAGGACGTACAGAATTGCAGAGACGATACACCGTGTTTCGACGTTCCCGTGACCACACAGTGGCTGTAGTTACCCGATTTCTCGGTGTATCGACGAGAACTGTCCAACGTGCCTACAAAGAATGGTGTACCACTCTCATCCATTTAACACGGCATGAGAACAGCGCTCGTAAAAAAAAATCCTAACCGACAGAGGCCGCCGCCGAGAAGTGTAACGCCTTGTCAGTGAAAGTCGGTTTCAAACGACAGTTATTGCAGCTGTCAGTGACAAAGTTTCCCAGCGAACATAACGAAGAGAATAGTATGCAATGGGCATTTCGAGGCGAGTACCTCGCAAAAAGACACTGATCGCAGCGGCACATAAATCTGAATGTTTTCAGGGGTCCATACAACACACAAACGGAACAGTAGGTATTACCTTACTCCCTCAGAAAAATATTTCTTACTATTGTCAGTCTGCAGTTTATATCCTGTTTACTTCTGCCATTATCAGTTACTTTAATGCACAAGTATGAAAATACTTTTAGTGTCCCATGTCTTAATCTAACTCCCTCAGAACAACATGAATTAAATCGACTAAACTCGGTTACTCTTGTTTTACTTTTGTTGTTGTTAATCGTATAATTTTCTTTCGTGAGACTATCCACTACGTTAAACTTTTCTAAGTTCTTTGCCGTTCACCACAGAATTTGAATGTCATCAGCGAAGCTTAAATTTCCTAATTTTTTTCCTTCTACTTGATTCCTATTCCAGAGATCTACTTATTCCTCTTTACTAACTGATGAATGTATGCGGGACATTGAAAAGTTTTAATGATCAGCTTCTGACCATGAAAGTTGATGCTAATATTAGACCTTCTCCACATATTCACCCTTGCTTGAATCATATTTTTCCCAACGATGGATAACTTTGCGGGGACACTTGTTAGAGAAATCTACGTTTCCGAAATTTCCACCTCGAAAATCATTACGTCATCATGCCAGAAATGCCAGTCACTCAGTAGCTTCTTCATCCGAAGAAAGAGGTAGAAGTTACTAGGTGATATGTCAGAACAATGTGCGGTCAGTCAAAATCGGATACGTCAAAGAAGTAGCATGTGCGACTGCGTCCTGTGCAGAATGAACTAGAGCATTGACGTGGAGCGAAAACAAGCCCTAGGATAGTTTCCAGCGACGCTTCTTGTTGATAGTCTCCTATAATCTCGTCACGAGATTTCAGTAGTATGCTCCTATAACGATATGCCTTTTACGAGAACAGTCTGTTAGCATTAGACCATGGCAGTCTCAATATTACCTTACCTAATAATCTTTGGATCTTGGCCTATTTCAGTGGTGGTGAATCCACACGTCTCTCCTGCCTGCTTTTCTCCTTCGTCTCAGAGTCACAGTAATACTGTCAGCACTTGCCCACGGTAACTAAGCGTAAAGGAGGCACCTAAATTGGCCTGATATAGTCCCAACATTTCTGCTGCTGTCCCGGTTCGGGAAGCTTTTTGAATTGGTGTAAGCAGTCACGGGACCCAGCGGGGGCAACTTTTATCATGTTTAAAATCTCGGAAAGATCCTGGAAACTGATCCATGCTTATCTTCGCTTTTTCCACTACGGTTTCGATTGTGTTGCGCACCAGGGTCTGCCCTTATCTTGCGATTGCCGGTTCTACGTAGAGAGATGGTCTTCCACTTCGAAGTGCCACATTCAGACTTGTTTCACCACACTCGAAACGTCTGCACCACCTAACCACTGTGCCATACGATGCTGCACTGTTGTACCCTTCCACCAAGCTGGCATGGACCGAGCCGGGTAGCGAAGTGTTTGTCACACTGGACTCACATTCGGGACTCACGTCCGGCCACCCTGATTTAGCTTTTCCTTGATTTCCCTAAATCTCTTAAGGCAAATGCCGGGTTGGTTCCTTCGAAACGGTACAGGTGCTTTCCTCCTCCATCCTTCCCTAATTCGAGTATGTGCTGTCTCTAATGACCTCCTTCTTGGATTGTTGCAGCGTTGTCCCCCTTCAAATGCAGAAAATGAATTACAACACAGTCCTCTTTGTGGGTGGGCTGAACTTCAATTAATTACGTAATTTTAGTTATCGAGGTGATAATTACAAATTTATGATTTGTGTTAGTACTGACTGAGCAATCTGAACGCCCTTCTCCATTACTGCCTTCCTTCCTATTTCACTATCAGAAATACAGTTCGTGTTCTACACTAGTTGTAAATGACATTATACTGTAAACTGACCAGAAGACATTCTCGGATCTCAGTGTAACTACGTAAACATATACACAGCATCGGGGGAGAGGGGGGAGGGGGGTATGTAAATAAATGATTGTAGTGGCAGTTGTCTGTGCAGGTAGAACGGCAACCAGGGTGCATTAATATTTACCCTATCTAGTCCGCTAGGCTGTAAAAGGGGCATGAACACCGTCAGATGTTGAGTGATGACTGTAAAGGACACGGAGACGCTATTTACTCCTGTGAGGCTGCGTTATCAGAACCAGCGCTGGACACTTTGTGGTCAGCGTTGGGCCAGCTGGTCGAATCGTACAATTTCCAGCTTTGTGGGGCATTCGGATGTGACAGTAGCCCGGTGTCGCACTGCACGGCAACTTGGCGTGAGACATACTCAACGTCAAGGTTACGGCCGACCACCGCATCATTGTCCACCGAGCGCATCGTAATCTGCGCCGCCGTCCGAGGGCGAGCAGTGCTCTCCCTGCCACATTTCGTGTCGTCCTTTGCCGTCGGTCAGAGACTAGCAACAGCTGGACCAGGGAGTTCGCGTCGTTTGCTTAGGCTGCCGTTAAGACCACAACACGTGCGACTGTCTTTGAGGTACTGCCGTGACCGGAAAGTATGTACTGCGGATGAATGGCGTCGCATTGTGCTCAGCGATGAATAGCGGGTGTGCACTACCCAGGATGATCTTTTGTCGGCCAGTATAGCAGCGTCTTCAGGAGAGGTCCTATTATTCCAAAGTTTTGGAAATCTGAGCGCTGTTACCCAGGCACCGTGGTGTGGGGAGCCATCGGATATGACTTCTGGTTACGACCGGTGAGTGAGGGACACCCTGCGTTCTCGTGTGTTTCTTCTCGTGCGGCAGTACCGTTGTGCCATTTTTCAACAGGACAATGCTCGTCCACAATTGGCACGTGTTTCAATGAACAGTCTGCGCGATGTTAAGGTACTCCCACAGCCAACAAGATCCTCAGAACTGTACCCGACAAACCACGTGATGTGCCACCCCGCCGTCATATCCGTGTCATTGCCAGTATCCGTCATATTAAGGACAACAATTGTAAGACGACATGCCTCAGGAGTAGATACGACGGCTTTATGAGACCCTTCCCAATCGAATCAATGCATGCATTCAGTCCAGAGTGAAAGCAATGTTATACTGATAAATGGGCTCATACCGTAAAGTTCCTTCTAAATATAACTTTATATTGTAGTCACTGAAATAACATCACATGCCCTCTCAACCCACGATGTCTGATACCGTTCCCCCATCCCTTTGCCCTGCAGTGTATGAGGCAAAAAATCACAGGTTACGCACAAATGTAGCGGAAAGGAGAGTACGACAAGCCGAGGCGCAGGATGAGACAGAGTTTCCATCTCTCCGCCTCGCAGCCTATCCAGCAGGCAGGGCGAGGAACGCAGCACAGTACACGCCGGCGGTGTGTAGGCCTACCAGCCAGCAGCTCGATACGCATCGCTTCCCCTTCAGGTGAAATGATGCGCAAACACGGCGACCCCTGCGCCGCTAAAACTATTTGCCGAAGCATTCGCGGCGGTGAGGGCGGTGACGGAGACGGCCAGAAAGCGGCCGTGTGCTCGCCGCCGCTGCAGTCCGCGGGGCCGTCTAGGCCGCTGAGGAGACGGGCTCCACGTAATACCTCGCCTCAATTCTGAGACGACAAAATACCATCCGAGAAGTTTCACGTTACCACACGAGCGTCTAAATATTCGTTTTGTCGTCCCCTAAGGGAGTTTAATATCAGTGCGCCTTCGCTTTCAGTCTTTCTTATAGCCCCCACGCAAATATCAGTGGCAAACTAGCGAGAATGAGGATGTGCACAACCATTCTGCGCAAGCTAAAGAGCACATCCCGTGGCTAGTCACGACCTGTTTCACTCTAGTCACGGCATATTTCAGTCTTCAGGGAATCCAGAATTGTGCGGAATTTTGTGCCGGTGCCACGTCTGTTACTGGGACAGTAGAAAACTCCCAATTACAGATATGCAGATTTTACGGTTAGCGAATAATTCGTGCATTGTTCGACGATTTTTGAAAAAGTAAAAAGAAGCCTGAAATTTTCTATTATAACGACAAGGAATATTATGGTTTACATTATACTACTATGCATGCGACTCGTATTTTATTACGCACATCGCGGCTTTCAGGTGCACTGGTTTCTTACTAAAGTATGTAGAACAAAATTCGTTTGACTATACCGACTTGTGACTCTCGGAAAATAAAAACCGCTTTCAAGAAAAAGTGAATTAAAAACAAAAAAGAAAGATTATTTCCCGCAAACAGACTGGAAGCAAGTGGTATGAAATATAGTATCTTCAATGAGTAACTTTGTTAATAAGTTGCCAGTTTCCGGCGATCAATGCGTATTTATTTCAATGGGCTTTTAAATGTGACATGTAGCATGTTTTTTAAATACAGTAAATATCAGTTTCCGGTAAAAACATGTGTATTTTGGATTATCCATGTTTTTCTGTTGACTGAGTAGCCTCGGGTCAACATTAACGCAAATAATCGGGAGTTTGCTGTAAACGCAGGATTGGTCTTCAAGAGACGAAAGAAACCTCTGTCAGCTTTGATCAACAGGTATGTTGCCAGATACGATTGGTGTGCAGACACGCTTCTTCTACTTGAGTCTGAGCCTGTCTCAGTCACATCAGCATACCTGACGATTTGGTGTACGGTTTCAGTGTGTCAGTAATTTTCAGTATACCATGACAAAGCCAAAGCGTTCATTCATGAGAAAGATATGTTTTTCATCGTACATTTTCTACCACTGTTGCAGAACTAGTAAGAGGAACACATAAATGAGACTACAGCAGTATCTGAAGGGTAAAAATAGACTCAAGATTTGCGTCGAGCGGTCCTCTATCCTAGATATAGTTATTATAACAGCGTTCAAGAAATCGAGGCTCTGGCTTCGATTTCAGTCCAGTGTGTTACAGTGAATATTGTAAGATATTACACTATCGGACAGATTTGTTTTTCTGAAAGCCTCAGCACAGATCAGAAACTACACCAACACTGCGTTTCAAACTGACTTAAGTACATTTCAGGAGTGCATTTCCCATGTTGGCCGTCCCAACTCTGTTTATCGAATAACGTAAGACGTTTCACATTTCTAACCAAAATTTGCAATCTTCGTCAACAGTTGACAGTGACATAAATCATTCTAACATGTGATCAACTGTGATTTGTCCTTTCTGAGACACTTCGCAATGAAGATTTCACATACGGACGAAAGCGAAAATTGCCCGCAGAGAGATGTTCGAGTTAGTGTGGCCTAAAGTTCAACAGAAACCTTCAAGTGTCACATAGTTCACAGTTAGCAGATAAAACTGCAGTCGTCGAATGAGTAGAAGGAATAGCGTTATAGAGGGCAAAAATACTTGAACCACTCTTCATTCCAGTTGTACATCGTCATCCAGTCGCTCCCACTGGGTGTTCTGGAGCAAATACATGTAAATTTGAACCATAAATTTTTAAGTTGTATGCTCTCTAAACATGCAGAAACATTATTTCCTATTTGACTTATAAAACGGCTGACTGCTAAGAATAAAAGATCAAAAGCGTCCTTTTTAAAAAAAATTTAAATAACGCATCCCCTACTCAAGTAGTTAATCTTCATTTCGATGAAGTCTGCCTGTGGTTACAAATATCCCTTCTAGACCATTGAAAAAACCTAGCATGCGACGAAAGTGATAGCTCTGAGCTGGCCAGAAACAGAGATTCTGTTACGAACAATGAGAGTCCAAATATCGCGAAAAGAGCTGTTCTCCCCATATCAATCTTACAGTTATTCTTTTAGCTAAACTTGATAAGAAATGTAGTCTACAGCTTTCAATATATGTGGATTTGTTTCGTGTTAGCTAGGACAAATTTATAATGAAGTCTTAGAACCAGAAGACAGTGAGGAAACGACAGCAAGTAACACGAAATAAAATAAAAATTTACGGTAAAATAATAATGACCTGGAGTACTTTTGGTAAATTAGACAGGGTTTCGGAAATAAGCTCCTGATAAATTTTACGAATTGTGTTGCCACTTTATGGCAGCGCGATACTAACTTTTAATGCGACACCATTCAGAAACTTAAGATTTGTCACCAGGGGATGAAAAGCTGCATGTCGGAAATTAACACGACAGACAATAAAATAGGCACTTGGATCGGAGCAGGTTACTCCATAGGACACATGTTGAATACGTTATGAGTCCCGCTCTTTAGGGAGGGCTGCGAGCGCACCGCCTAGTTTCTCGGGGGAAAATTAATTATGCGAAGTCTTGAATATAGTAATTGTATACAGGATTATGTGCACATTATTGTGCATCACTGGAAACAGCGGCATAAGATTATGTTTTCAACCATTTCAAAAATACAACACTCAAATTTCTATTTAGTTAACCACCGCACTGCAAATTGCATTGTTAACAGAACTTGTCTAAAAATCACGCGTTGATATACATTCGGATCAAGCGACATAGGACGCTAACCGAAATAAGCGGATAGTATGAAACAGTAAGTAATCCCCGCTCCCGAATCCAAGTGTTTAGAAAATCCAACTTCCACGCATAAAACAGCTTCAAATATCTGATTACTTTACAAATGAGCTAATGTGTCAAATATTCAACGCTAACTGTAAGCATGCAAAATCTTTACGGTTGAATTTTGGTTTTGGCTTTTTCAGTAGCTTATTTGTGAATAATATGGTTAGGATTTTACATTTACATTCCATTCCAAGAAAAGCTAGTTTTTTACGCATTTCAACGCATAAGACGTCGTATCTCTTGAACCGTGTGTCGTACAATGATATAAGTTTGCTGTTAAATTCAGTGGTATATGTGGAGGCGGCCTGCAAAATGTATTGTTAACAGAGTTAGTATTGAAAAAGGAAACAATTAAAACGTCATTCGTGATGCTGAAGGTGTACTGCATGAAGAGTGAAAGTTATGTAAGCATTCAACTGTAAGTGCTGTTGTTCTTAAATACTGGATGAATGTAGTCAGGAGTTGCACTGCATCAAGACATAACAGGATGACTCAACTGCCCCTACTGATGGATTTTATGCAACCCCCAACGTCGTCAGTTACCACGCGCAAGATTTTCATATCCTCTTCCCCGCTTCGTGCAAACTATTAGTCCTACAGGACTTTCTTGTAAGAAATTTAATGTAGTTAAATTTTGTACTGACAAGTGAGACACATTTTCGCTACGGGCTGTAGTTTTCGAATTATTCAATAAAAACTTAAAAAAAGACCTACAGATGCATTTTTCCTGTGTAACTCGAAAAACTTGGCCTCCAACGGAAATGCATTCTAGTAAAAAAATTAACAGCATTAAATTTTAGGTGTATACTTCGCACGTAGTGAGTGAGAGAGTATGAAAGTGTCACATGTGGTTTTTCATGACACTGTGGGTTGGATGAAATCCATAGGTAGTGAGAGCTGATTATGTTGCAACATGAGGTCACTCTCGTTCGAGGTGATGGACAGGTCAGAGTCAAACATCTCGTTGCACAATTGGATGTCGCTGTTGGTAGTGCCAACACCCTCGTCCAGCTGTTAGGACTCAGAAATGTATGCCTCCTGGTATCCACCCTGCAGCCCTGATCTCGCACCTCCCGACTTCCACTTCTTTGGTCCAATGAATGCAGCACTCCGCGGGAAGCAGCACGTGGATGACGGGGAGGTTCGAGACGTCGGCTCCGACGGCGGCCTGTAGGCTGGTAAGTGCGGAGACGGAGCGAGCGCACGCGCCCGCCCTCCCAGCGAGGCGGGGTGTCAGGCGGACGCACTGAACCAAGATCGTGTTGACAAATATGGTTTTGTAGCCAAAATAGTGGGGAATAATGTGGTGTATTGGACTCCTGAATAAAACCAACCTGCTTTCATGAAATATGTGTTGCATCACTCATTGAATACCCTTATACCTGAGTTTTGAACTTCATGTACCATGAATATTCAAAAAATATAAAAATCTTATTGCTATGTGGACCACTTTTTAGTGAAAACAAGAATAAGAACACTCTGGTTACTTGATCACTTTGTGTATACACGGCCTAAGCATGTTGTGGTAAAAAGTTTTAGTTTGGTTATATGATGGAGAGCCGTATTATTAATATAAGGCAAAAATTACTATTCAAATTTGTGCAGAAAAGTTTTACTGGGCGTTCATTCATATTTTACGCAGAATAAAAATTAATGTTAAAAATTACGAGTATACATTGCTGAATAGAGACTCTGCAGTTGATCATTATTATGGAACCTGCACGATCTTGTTTCTCCTTGACGTGGACTTGGAAAATTTGGAAATTGTGGTAAGTTCCTAAGGGATCCAAGCTATTGAGGTCATCGGTCCCTAAGCGTACACACTACCTAATCTAACTTAAACTAACTTACGCTAAGGACAACACAAGCACCCGTGCCCGACGGAGAACTCGAACCTCCGGCGGGCAGCCACGCGACCGTGGCAAGGCGCCTCAACCGCGCGGCTAGCCCGCGTGCCGTGGACTAGGGAACAACAAGTGGTGGAAGACTTTGAACACAATAAAACTGACATGCGGAGTTATGGTAGACAGCTATATGGAACAAGGAAGTTCTGTGCTGATCTCAAGAGACACCGAAGACTGAGGTGTTAACCTATAGCAGAGTCAGAGAAAGAACATTTCTGACAGTTGCAAAGTGCTTGGCTTAGCTGCTTCGTGCACGTACGAGCACCTCAACCAATCACCTAACATGATTTTGAAGATGTCTCTATGGAAACCACTCAGCGTTGTCGCAGTTCTAAAGACGACAATTGTTTACGCCTGTAGCTGTTTGTGCTTCGCAGAAGAATACTGGCAACAGTCCTGTCAGCTATCAGAAATATTCTGTCGACAATTCTGCTATAGGAGGGTGGACAGTGTTATACTTCGATAAAAGAAACTTCGCGAGTCAGGTGGAAGAGACTGGCCGCCAGCCAGTCGCAGCTGTCTCGGGCTCATTGTTTTGTCTACTCTGCACACAAAAGCAGAGCACTGCAGGGCCTCGTCCTTTTTTTGTGCGTGGAAACCGTCGCTTTCATGAGCACGTGGCAATGGCATCTTGTGTTCGAGCCAAACCGGCTGCTCCACTGCCCATCACAGACATCTGTAACCATAAAGTTACTTTAATCGAAGTACAGATAATATGTAGAGACAACATGGACGCGTATTGCTGAAGAGTGTAATGCAATGAGAAGCCTAGAGGCCTTCGTCACCGTCCAGTGGTGGATGATATTT
Source organism: Schistocerca piceifrons (assembly GCF_021461385.2). Classification (NCBI taxonomy): domain Eukaryota; kingdom Metazoa; phylum Arthropoda; class Insecta; order Orthoptera; family Acrididae; genus Schistocerca; species Schistocerca piceifrons. Next base: position 1,667,994 of record NC_060144.1, on the reverse strand, counting down.
TTACATGGCTACAGCAGTCTTCATGTATGCACAAAAATACACTGAGGTGACAAAAGTCACAACTTACCTCCTTATTTCGTGTCGGCCCTCCTTTTTCTCGGCGTAGTGCACCAACTCGACGTAGCACGGACACAAAAAATCGTTGGAAGTCACCTGCAGAAGAATTGAGCCTTGCTGCTTCTGTAGCTGCCCACAACTACGAAAGTTTTGCCACTGAAGGATGTTGCGCACGAACTGATCTCTCGATCACGTCTCGTAAATGATCGATGGGATTCGTGTGAGGCGGTCTGGGTAGCCAAGTTATTCGCTCGAATTGCCCAGAATGTTTTTCAAAGCAGTCGCGAACAACTTTGGGCCGGTGACGTGCGCCGCGTCGTCCATAACAATTTCATCGTTGTTTGCCTCAAATGGTCTGCAAGTAGCCGTACCTAAGCATTTCCAGTCAACGATGTGTTCAGTCGGACCAGAGGATCTGGTCGATTTCCTAACACAGCGCACAGCGTCACGGAGCCCCCACCACCGTGCACAGTGCCTTGTTAACAACTTAGTGGGTACGGACCACACTCGAACCCAGTCAGCTCTTACCAAACGAAATCGGGACTCGTACGACCAGCCCACGGGTTTCCAGTCGTTTAGGATCCAATCGATACGGGGAGGCACAGGAGGCGATATAGTGGTGTTGGCGTAGGCACTGGCAACCGTCGTCTACTGCCATGGCCCATTAACGCCACATTTCGCTGCACTGGCCTTACGGATACGTCCGACATTATTCCATGCAGCGTTGCTTGTTAGCACTGGCGACTGTGCGCAAACGCGGCTGCTCTCAGTCGGCCACAGCGTTGTCCGTGCTCAGGGATACATTTGGTATTCTCGGCACACTCTTGACACTTGGACTTCGGATATTTAATTCCCCAACGATTTCCGAAACTGAATGTTCCATGCGTCTAGCCGCAACCACCATTCTGCGTCCAAAGTCTTTTAATTCCCGTCGTCCGGCCATAACCACGTTGGAAAGCTTTTCGTATGACTCACCTGATTACAAATGATAGCTCCGCCAGTCCTCTGCTCTTTTATAGACTTTGTCACCTGAGTATAGCTTCCTCTGTACATGCACAAAACTACGTGTATACGTGTTTTGAATATAAAAGTCCGACCTCTTTTGTCTTTGTTTTTTGTAATCTTACCTTGTCTTACGGCTAATTAAAATGGCGGTTGGAAGACATTTAGGTGGAGTGCAGAAGACACTGTCTAGCCAAGCCTGTGAGACGGGGTGTTTTACAACAGCTCGTAGCGACACCTGGCATTTAGCCGAGCTCTGTTTAATAGTTGAGGAGGGTAAAGGGGGCGGGGGTTGCCGCCTGCCGCCGCGTTTGTCTTTTGTCTTCCGCACAAAGGCGGTCCCTCCCCGTGCCCCGTGTCCCGGGCAGGCGGCGGCCGTCGCGTCGCGTGGCGCACTATGGAATTTCCAGCCTTTTGCCGCTGTATAGTGGCCGCGCTCTCTGCTCAGTCGCCGCCAATCGCTTTTCGTCCTCCCCTCCCCTCCCGCCACTTTGTGTTCTGCTCATGCTTTCGGCAATAATGGCCGACAGTAGACTTTCGGGCTAAAACCGAGGACCTCACGTCAATGGCAGATTGCCTCTTAATGCTTTTAAAGCACTCTTTCTGCTTACATCAAATATTACTTATTAATGCAGGTAAGAAAGAGGGCGTAGAGACGTAGAGAATGAGAGGAAGAGAGAGAGAGAGAGAGAGAGAGAGAGAGAGAGAGGTTATCACTGTCATTCTGTGGTGCTAAAAGGGTGTAAATTCACACCATTATTTCAATTAGTGAAGTGCAAATGCACTCAACATATTATCTGAAATGAAGTATATTTAGTGGGACTCACCTCTAGCTAAGATCTCCTCACTCACCACTTCGAATTTCAAAAGAAGGTGAACTTTTTTTAGGAAATTTAATATTAGGCAGCCTTAGCTGCGGAGAAAATGTGACATTAAATGCTCTGTAGAAATTATTATTGCTAATGTTACGCAGGTTAGTAGTATAACAGGGAAAGACCTTGGAATCTAAACATCAGTACCTTCGACTAAATATATACGTGCACCAATTGCGTTTACTTCCGTGAATTGGGCTTCAATGCAAAGCCACCTCCAGCTCCCTTATACCCTTAATGGACGGTGGAATTCTTCAGGCATCCATAAGTCGCTCACTATACTACCTCACCAGTTTCTCACGCCACCATATCTTGCCGGAGTACTTCTGAAGCGGGAACATTAACCGGAAAGCTCAGACTTGGCAATGTCCTGCCATGCTACGGCAGAACACTCATTCATGCCATGCACCCTTCCATGAACCTCTATGCCATATTCATGGAAAACTTTAAGTCCCAGACAGGAAGTATGTCCCAGTACACACCATCATGTTCATCCCAGCCTACCATTTCCTTCTGTCTTTCAACAGGTAGTGTGTTTGCCATCATTTCACGTTACGAAAGACCATTTCATCTCCTTGGTGTCTCGTGGGCTTTATCATTTTATTATCTTACAATCCTACTGTCATTTTTAACAGCACGTACATTATCATCTCTATGTATAGTTGATGAACTACTGTAGGCTAGTGCAGTCCGTCCCAAGTAAGCGTACATTATGATAGTAGCTTAAGTCAGTTAAGATTAAAGTTGTGAAAATACCATAGGCGACCGTAGAGTGCCACTAGTATTTGGTCACTTAAGATCGTAACCACGTTACCTGTATGATACGTGTGTTCCATAGCTGTTGGACGTTATCCCATTTCGATCGCTTTGTTTGCATATGCGATCAGTGCTTACTAGATTCTCCTAGAAACCAGAAGCGGTGAACTGTCTAGAAAATGAGTGAAGATACATAAAGGGCCTTGTAACCTATGGAAAATGTTTGTTCTACATAGCTAACCTCCTATCTGTTGCTTAAGAATAAACAGTATTTATACATAATCTGAAATTGTCAATAATTATTTCAGTTCTTACTAAAAGTTGTCGATTTGTAACGTGAAATAGGGTCATGCTGTAGCAAAAAAAAAAAAAAATAAATAAATAAATAAAAAAATAAAAAAAATACAGTTTTCTGTTATTCATAAACAACTTTCGCACTTATCAACAATAACAGAAAACTGTAACCTTTTATCGTGAAGAAGAACGTTTATTGTGTACAACAATAAAAATATAGATATTTTCTTGTATGTGCATGTAAACTGTGTTTGCATCAAAATTAATTGCTTTGGTTACATAAAAGCGCCAGAGTTACGCGATAAATTAATTTTTATTACTTATAAGATAAAATTTATATTTTGTAAGGATATACAATACTTAACAGACTCACACTGAACGATTTACGGTTCCGATTAAGTGCTAGACAACAAACAAACAAAAAACAAAAGAGAGGCCGTTGGCTCCCAGTTCATTTATGTTTCTTTCCCTACGAATACTACCGACAATCCTACCGTTTGCCACGTAATTCATGTATTGCGCCAAAACGACCGAAGCGTAGTTTTGGTAGAGCGCAACTCTCTATATATGTGTAATAAAATCACCTTCTAATTATGGTGTACGCGTACGTGGAGACAGTGTATGCGCAGCTATCGCAGACATAGTGTAACTGAGGCGGAATAAGGGGAAGCAGTCCGCATTTCAGACGCACTGCTTCCAGCTGAGACAATACCGAAAAGTGTAGTACTACAAGTAGTGGGGCGGGGGAGCAATTTGAGGGGACGGCTTGCTAATACTCAGATAGCAAGTTCACTCATGTGTTGTGCAGTTCAGTCCGACCAAGTAATAAGATTAGGCGAAGTGCATTTACCGTCAAAGGTATTATCCAGGAAAAAGGGGGAGGGGAGGGAGGTGGATCAAAAAAGCAAAGAGCGGAAAACGGAATACTATTGCTTTAGTTCAGCGCAGTCACTATGCTCAACGAAGTTGTACGTTCGTTGCCCTTGAGACTGTTCCGATACTACTTTTAATTTTTTGGGAATGTTTTTCGGTAAAATCTAATTACTGAAGAAATGGCGTTATTCGTCTTCAGAACTTCAAAGGCGTTTGTGGATATCTCAGTAATGAATTTGCGTCAGATCAAAAAACTGTCATGATCTATCGTTCCTCATATTCTGCAACGCCCTGTATATTCCAGTAGTATATTTCTTTGTTAAGTACAATAATACGGAAACAAACAAACCGCTTTCACCACATCACGAATCGTGACATTCATCTCAAGAATGGAGAAAATTAAATGGTTTGATGTAATATGTTGTTTGTCGATCAAGTGAATGAACGATGATTGCTTAATTAGTAATTATTTTTCTTTTCCTTGTGATTCGTACACGCGTTTCGAGAATATGTCCAGATCACAAGCAGCCTTTACACTAAATTATGCTGCATGGTGGCTGTTACAGGTGGTTATATCTGAGTTTCTGGAGACGTCGTTCAGTTCCAGTTTCAGCAACACTGGACGTATTCCCAGAGAAAAAAAGACAACAAGCTCGTCTTAAAGCCCCCATGTAACATAATTTAATGCAAAGGCTCTAGATTTCGGTGAAATAGCAGCAACAGCCAAAAGCTAAAGCAAACCAACGCTTTCATATAACAGCTTGTCGTTTCAAATTGGAGTAAAGGCTTTGATAACACGCTAGGGAGCAACAGATAGTCAAGTAGATGAATCCATAGATCTAAATGATCTAGAGCCGCCTTCTGCAACCAGAGATTTCTGGTACCGACAGTGATTCGTTGTTCGCAGCGCTTCTTAGTATTAAGTCACGCTTCCGCATTTAACTGAACCCTGCCTGTAAGCCCACTAACGTTTTCAAGGCTCGTCCTAATTTTCAGAAACCTCCTGACAATCGAGTCCCAATTATTTGAAGTGCAGACTACAATCGAAATATGCTCTGAAAGGCCTTGTGCTTGTTTATTCAGGTTGTATTCGGCCAACGCAGATCCCAGTACTCGATATGTCGCTTGTATTCGATGCGCAGTGGCCTCCAGATACCAGATACTATCACATAAACCTGCAGTATTATAAATACCTGGAACCTCTTAATAGGCCTCAACATCTCTTTCGTTTTCTTACACTGTCGAAAAATGAATTTATTCTTTTTTAAGCTTTTTTTTTCCTTCAGTGCCAATTCTAGATGTACTGAGAGTTAATACATAGAACTAAAACCATGTAGGATAAGGATCTTCCTGGCGCCGAAATAAAGGATTGGATTTTTATACCGACTTCTCGCACCAAGTTCACAGAGGTATTTTATTGGTGCACTGATCCATTTTATTCCATTCGACCACATCTGTCGCTCCGATCATTAACTCAATCCATAAAATGGAGAAGAGTAAGCTACCGTAGTGCCACGTTACAAATTTGCATATACTATCTAATTGAAAGTGTCCTGACACTCACATGTAATGTTTGATTGAACACTAGACACGAAAGGCCAAACCACCACTATAGAAGGAGGCGAGGATTACTTTTTTGTGAGTGGAGAAGCAGAGGTCAGTCAGCAGACCTCAGTGACTTGGAACGTAGTCACTCGATGCCACCTGAGTAACAGATGCATCAGCGACATTTAAACCCTTCTAAAGCTGCCCAAGCCGACTGTTGGTGATGTGACTGAGAAATGGAAACGTGAAGGAACAACCACAGTTAAACCTAGACCGCCGACACCACGGACCAACAGACAGGGACTGGTGGTTGCAAAATCAGAAGGCATCGCTCGTGAATTCAAACTGCTACCGGCAGCGCAGCTCTCACTAAGAGGAATAGAGTGCAACCGTTGAGCAGCCCTTCATAAGCCGCACTTTTCTGTAGTTGACGCTGGGCGACGCTTGAGGGCAACGCCATCGAAAAGTGGATGACTGGGAAGAGCGATCTGGAGTGATGAATCACGCCATATTGAGTGGCAGTCCGATTCGACGATGTGAGCTACCTGACACCGTGTACAGGGTGTATCAAAAAGAATCACCCGATTTGGCACATATATATTTCTGAAACTAATAAATATATACAGTTAATTTTTGTTTTTTCATGAACGGGAAACTCAAAAAGTTTTTTATACCTTTTCATAGTTGTTCAATACGCCACCCTTGAGATGTACGCCATATGTCAATGAGGCATTGAAATTGTTCCCACAGTGCACCGAACATGTCTTGAGTTACAGCTTCGACAGCAGTTGTTACGCGATGTCTCAGATCACTCATTGCTGTTGGTAACGGAGGCACATAAACAGTCTTTTATAAACCCCCAAAAGAAATAATCACATACAGTCAGGTCCCGTGACCTCGGAGGGCTGAATCATTTGGTGCAGTGTGACCGAGCAGTCGTTCAGTAATCCTGTGATTTAAAAATCCTCGCAGTAGCTGAATTTCGTAAGATTTCATGTGTAAACGTCGACGTAACATACGCCAGACGGTCATCGGGGGCATGTTGAGCTGCAGGGCGAACGGATTTCTGCGTACGCCTTCTGAAACTATGGCGGGTGCGTTCGACGGGGACGGCCCGGCGATTTGCCTTTACACAAACAACCTATTTCTCGAAAATGCTCTGTGCTGTAGGAGTGTGGAACAATTCGAGCATATCCGCCTAAAGAACCTGGACAATAAACGAAAGCTCCGTAAATCTAACTCCACTGGGCAACTGTATTGCACTTCGTGCGACCGGATCTTCAAAGCAAAGCTCGGTTTTGCCAGCCACATCCGAGCCCGCCACAAATGCGGACTGAACGACTGATGGAGTCGCTGTCGCCGGACACGGCGAGGAGGACATGACATGACATGAGGAGGATCCACACCACATCTAGTACCAAAGTCACGCTGGACAGATATTACTGACCCGCACTGGGCGAAACGTAGAAGACAAAATACTTTCTGCTCTCCCGACAGCATTTTTACTGGAAATGAAGTGGGCGGACACTGCTGCCAACTAGCGGGAACCATGTAAAAGTCGAGAGTTCGCTCTTTCCAGCAGTACGTTGTTGATGCACATATCTGATATTAGATAACAGTTTTTTTTTCAAATCGTATGATTCTTTTTGATAGAGCCTGTATAGTACCAACAGTGAAGTACGGATGACATTGTATTACACTATGCGGATCTGTTCGTGTTTAGAGTGTGGTCCACTTGTTGCGACTAAGAAAACTCTAAATGCGGAACGATATGAGTACATTTTACAGCACTGTGTACAGAGTACAGCAGAGGAACGGCGTGGCAGTGCACACTGCCGTAAGGCAGCACCTTTGAGGCGATGGTTTATGGAAAATAACATTTCTGGAATGGACTCGTCTCCACAGAGTCCCGATCTGAATGCAACGCCTCTGGGAACGCGAGCTAGAACATCGATTTCGCTCCAGATCCTGACGTCCGAGATCACCACCTTCTCTATTTTCGGCTCCTGAGGAAGAATGGGCTGCCATTCCTCCACAGACATTCAGGAATCTCGTTGAAAGTGTCCCCGGCAGAGACCAAGCCCTCAAAATTTGTTGAGAAACTTAATACTAATGTCTACTAATTGATGTCCGAATATTTTGTGTCAGACAGTCTTTACTACGCAAGTTGCTGTTCAGCACGTGGTGTGGTGGAGAGTATTATTGGATTTCTGTCCTATTCCATTTTCCTACTGAGTGAGGAGGTTCAAAATGGCTCTGAGCACTATGGGACTCAACTGCTGAGGTCATTAGTCCCCTAGAACTTAGAACTAGTTAAACCTAACTAACCTAAGGACATCACAAACATCCATGCCCGAGGCAGGATTCGAACCTGCGACCGTAGCGGTCTTGCGGTTCCAGACTGCAGCGCCTTTAACCGCACGGCCACTTCGGCCGGCTGAGTGAGGAGGAAATGATATGTATATGCCTCAGTAGGCGCTGCAATCCCTTTCATCTTTCTCTAATGATCCCTAGCTGAAATACACGAGGACGGCAGCGGAGTAGTGGTACAGCCTTCCTCGAATACAAATACTCTAAATTTCGCCAACAAGGTTTCGCGAGGAGATCGCCGCCTGTCTGTCAGAATTTCTCATGTAAGAACATTTCGGTTACATTTTCGTTTAATCTTTACCGGCCTGTTAGTATCCTAACATCGATCCTCTGATTTGGTCCGAATTCTGTTCTCATGCCTGCTTCGTAAGGATTCGAATCGCCGAACAGTACTCTAGAACTGGTCAAACTGGCGGCTTGTATGGTATGTGACAGACTCATTGCATTTCCCCACAACCGTTTCCACAGATCTGAGTCTTCCATTCCCCTACCCTAACACTGACTTTACGTGATTGTCTCACTTCATATAGCATTTTGGTATCATCCCTGTGTGCTGTGCTCAAGTTGTTTCCCACTAATTTTGTAATCGAATACTCTCTTTGTTGCCGGACGGAGTGGCCGTGCAGTTCTAGGCGCTGCAGTTTGGAGCCGAGCGACCGCTACGGCCGCAGGTTCGAATCCTGCCTCGGGCATGGATGTGAATATTGTTCTTAGGTTAGTTAGGTTTAATTAGTTCTAAGTTCTAGGCAACTGATGACCTCAGAAGTTAAGTCGCATAGTGCTCAGAGCCATTTGAACCATTTACTCTCTTTGTTGTAGAAATTATCTTCCATTTATCCACGACACAGAGAACATGTGACTTTGTCACTCACTTAATACTCACAAATCTTCTATAAACTGATTTAGAAAAGGAAGATGGACTGACGGAAAAAATCGCAACACACGAAAATAATTAATGTAGAGTAATAATATTTAGGGAACACAAAATGGATCTGAGCACTATGGGACTTAACATCTGAGGTCATCAGTCCACTAGAATTTAGAACTACTTAAACCTAACTAACCTAAGGACATCACACACACCCATGCCCGAGGTAGGATTCGAACCTGCGACCGTAGCAGTCGTGCAGTTCCGGACTGAAGAGCCTAGAACGGCTCGGCCACCGCGGCCGGCCGGGAACACATTTTTCAATGTAACATATTTAAGTGATTAACATTGCAAGATCACAGGTTAATATAAGCGAGAGATAAGTCATTGTAAATGTGAAATGTATGCATTAATAACGGGCGTAACAGCCAGAATGTTGAATGTAAGCATGCAAAAGTGAAAGTACTGCGTTGTGCTGGTGGCGGATGTCAGTTTGTGGGATGGAATTCCATGCATGTTGCACTTGCTCTGTCAATTGAGGGACGGTTAATGGTGCTTGGGGATGTCCCATAAGTTCTCGATTCGAGACAGATCGAGCAAGCCAAGGTAACATGTCGACAGCCTGTAAAGCATGTTAGGTTACAACGGCCGTACGTGGGAGAGCGTTATCTTGTTAGAGAACAACCCTTGGAATTCTGCTCATGAATGGCAGCACAATAAGTCGAGTCACCAGGTTTACTTACAAGTTTGCAGTCACGGTGCATGGGACAACCTCGAGGTGCTCCTGCGGTCATACGAAATCGCACCCCAGACAACAACTCCAGGAGTACGTTCAGCGTGTCTCCCACGCAGACAGGTTGGGTAGAGGCCCTGAACTAGACTACTAACCAACACACAGTCATTACTGGCACCGAGGCAGAACCAGCTTTGACCAGAAAACACAACAGACCCCTCGACAGAGCTCTCGCTTGACACCACTGAAGTCGCAAATGGCGGTGGTTTTGGGTCAGTGGAATGCACGCTGCAGCTGCAGGGCTTCCTGGCTTGGAGATTTCCTTGAAGTAACCGATTTGTAACCTTTCTGTCACGGTGGCTCAAATAGCTGCTGCTGATGCAGTACCTTGCTCCATATCCATAAGCCGAACACGGTGATATTTCCTCTTGCTAGAGGCACGTGGCAGTGAAGACGGCAACCTTTTTGCGATCGTGCATTCTCGTGACCACCACTGCCAGCGGTGATGTACAGTGGCTACATTCTTGTCAAGTCATTCTGCAGAAGAAACATGCAGCTGCCCGTAGCCTTATTATAAGACATCGTTCAAACTCAGTGAGGTGTTGATAATGATGTCTTTGTCGTCTTAAAGGCATTGATCAGCTCACCACGCCCTGTCCGACAGATAACTAATGCTCACGACCGTTACAACGCGTTTTTAAAGCAGACCTGATTTGCATTCTCATAGTGGAGCTTTTCTTTCGTCAGTGTATTTCACTCTTTGACAAATTTGAGTCTTCCATCCGCCTTCTCTGATACTGATTCTGAGTGATAATCTCGCTTCATATCGATCTTAGTATTACGCCTTACATTGGGCAGGTAAAATAAAACTAGCCACAAAATGCTTCTTGGAGTTAAAGATAGGCAGCCCATCTTTATCATCTGTCATGGGTATAGCAGGTGTAAGTTGGGTTGCCCATCTTTAACTGCATGAAAATTTCCTGGTGCACTTTTATTCCACCCATCCTGTCCGATGTGTTGTGCTCCAGAAGTTCTCCATTGACCTTTATCGGCTTTATTCCTTCTTTCATAGGCATTATTTTGAAACATTCACAACCATGTTTTTGTTCCAAACGGGGGGAAGCATCAGCCGCAGTGTACCTTGCTGTTGCTGCCGCGTGTCGCTTGCTAAGCCTCGAGCCGCTGCCCGCTCGGCTCAAGCCGCCGTGTCTCGCCAGCTCGCCGGCCGGGCCAACAGACTCGTCTCCCGGTCGATCCCGGCGCTCCCCGGGGACCCTGGAGCCGGCCTCGCCGCCCCCGCCGCCCCCGCCGCGGAACTGCCCTCGCGGGACTTAGTGGATCCTAGCCCCGGGCTCCGGGCTCCGGGCCTATGCACTGCCACAGCGCAAACCACCGATCCTCATTTAACGCACCCTCACGGGGCCGCACAATCCATTTTGCTCGCCGTATAGGGGACCAAATTTGTAACTGAGTTATACTGTTATGGTTTTGCCTCCGTTGGCCACTCTTAAAATTTCGTATATGGGATGACATTTCGTGGAATATTTCTTGTGTTTGCATTGCTTATCAACTAGGCAAGACGGCAGGCATAAAACGAATATAGCGCTCCTACGGTAGTAGTACGTCCGCATAGTCTATCCTTCTTTTTTTAAAAAAAAATTAGAAGGAAGGCCAGCATTGGTCGTAAATTTTGATGATTTATTAACAGCAAAATCGATGTTTAATCACATAATGATCATCTTCAATGCTATAGCGTACAAATTAATGCTCGTAGGCACTGGTGTCTAGTTATTAGCAGTAACAGAAGCCCTGAGACGATCTCTTTCCTGACTAGCTTGTTCCTTATCTTCCCCTATTAATCTTGTTCACAGCTCCCTTCAGTACCGTCGAAGTAATTCCCTAGTCTTACGACACGTCCTATTATGCTGCCCCCTTCTACTTACCACTTTTTTCGCATATTCCTAATGTCACTGATTCTGTAGAGAAAATTATCGTTCCACACCTTATCACTCCCTGCAACTATCAACATCTTTTTGTAGCACCAGGTCTCCAACGCTTGGATTCTCTTCCTCTTCATTTCTTCCCCACAATTCGTGACTCACATTCAAGGCTTACACTTGATGCCAGTACACTTCTTTTGACGAATAATGCGCCCTTTTGACTAAGCTCATCTTCTTCTTGCTTCGTTCGTTATGCACTATTTTACTTACAAAGCAGCAGAATTTCTTAGGTTGTCTGGTCTGTGGTCCTCAATTTGATCTTAAGCTTATCGCTATTGTCATTTCTCCTTTCGTCTTTATCTTTCTTCAGTTCACTCTCAACCCATAGCGTATGCTCATTCCAAGTCCTGTAGTGCTTTCTCGTTTCCACTGAGAATAGCAATGTCGTCAGAGAATGTTATCATTGATATCCTTTCATTTTGTATTCTGATCCTACTCCTGAACCTTTATTTTATTTTCCTCACAGCTTCCTCACTGCACAAGTTGAACAGCAGAAGAGCAACACTGCACCACTGTTTCAAACGTTTCTTAATATGAGCATCTTTTTTATCTTACATTCTTGTTTTTCCCTCCTGTAATTTATGTGTGTATTGAACATTAGCCGAATATTATATTTGGTAGTTTAACAGAGATATTTGGGGAAGTTAAATGAGAGTCACAGACAGATAACGTTGACCTCAGCAAGTCCTAGAAAGGAAATTGAGAGAACCGATATTCAAATAAGACTGTGCTACAGTTCAATTGGCTTCATCATACATCTTGCGTAGAGGCCATGAGAATAAGATTACAAATGTTTGTTGCATATTCCTCCTCGCCCTATACAAGAACGGAATAAGAATTACAAGCGCTGATACTTATAGTAAGTATCCTCCTCCATACACCTACAGCGGCTTGTGAAATATAGACTCATCAGCCTGAACATTACGACCACCTATCTACTGTCGATATAAACCCGTCCAGGCGATAGCAAAGTCGCTTGGCCAGGAGTGACTGCCAGTCACACACACGAACGGCCCATGTAGTATCAGTGAGGATGCTGTCCGTGTGTAAAATGGGGAAGGTGCGTGATCTACCAGACTTGTCGGCTGTTCGAGGAATGCTGTGGTGAGTATCTTCAGCACGTGTAAACCCAAGGTGAAAACACGTCCAGACATCCTGTGGTTGGGCGAACAAGCCCTCATTACGGATAACGGATGTCGTAGACTGGGCAGGTTTCCAAAACAGGACGGGCAAGGAACTGTGGTAGAACTAACATCAGGCTTAAATGTTGGGCAGAGTATAAGTATGTCTGAACTCACAATTCACCGAACACTCCTAACGACGGGCCTCCGCAGCCGATTTCCCAAGCTTGATCCAATGTTAACACCACGACATCGACAACTACGACAACAACAGACACGTGACCATCGACACTGAACGTTCGCGCAACAGCAGAGCGTTGTATGGTCTAATAAATCCCGATACGTTCTTCACCATGCAGATGGGACGGTGCGAATCCGTCGCGTTCCAGGTGAACAGGTCGTTGACACCTGCACTGCGGGACGAATACAAGCTGGAGGCGGTTCCGTTATGCTCTGTGGAACATTCACGTTGCCATCCGTGGCTCCAATGGAGCTGGTGCAAGGCACCATAACGGCTAAGGAGTGTCGTATATTGACTGTAGACCAGGTACACCTTCATGAAATCATGATTCCCAACAGCAGTAGCATTTTTGAACAAGATAATACGCCACACCACAAGGCCAGGAGTGTGATGGAGTGGTTCGAGGAACACAGTGACGAGTTGCAGTTAATGTGCTGGCCGCTCAACTCGCCAGATCTGAATCCGATCGAACACATCTGGGACGTTATTGAACATGGCGAGCTCATCGTCCCCCTCCCCGTAATTTACGGGAAATAGGTGACTTTAGCGTGCAGATGTGGCGCCAACTGCCTCCAGCGACCAGCCGAGGCGTCACTGCTTCCGTGTCACGATGCGCTGCCGCTGTTATCCGTGGCAGAGGTGGGCATACCAGCTATTAGGCAGGTGGTCATAGTGTTGATCTTACACTACGCGACGGAACAGGAAAGCTGTTATTAGGTTCACGTTTGATTATGGGAAACTTCTCGTTGATAGCTAATGAAAATAATATAACCAGATCCTCTCTTACGTGTGTCATCCATCAGGCGGCTGATACGTAGTAACCATTCTCCAGTACATTCTCTCCTCAGATAACCTCTTGAACTAGCCTTTGTGCTGTCTGTTTGCTCCAGTAGAGTTCGTATTCCTCTTACTTTCCCCTTCAATGCTTACTGTTAACTCGTCTTCATCAACGTTTAATATTTGACTAACTCATGCGTGTTTCCAAGTAGTTATAATGTTCAAGTTCTTAATTCGAGCCTCTGTGTCTTCATCGGTTATTCTCTCAACTCATCGTACTTTTACCTCAAAAGCTTTTTTCTTTGTTGCTCCTAATGTTCATACCTGTTTTTTGTATTGTATTACGGTCTACACAGAAACATTACTGTACTCATTCTTATGCGTCTTCTACTATCCTTTGAAATTTCGTGTCCTTTAGTCTTCTGGCGATTTCCTTTTGCTTATAACTTCTGCTGTTACTCATTGTTAGACCTAACAGAGCTTCCGTTAACAGTAGCCTCAACAAATAGTACTTTCAAATGAATTACACTGGCATACATTTATAGCCGTTGCTTACGACGAACAGTGAGAAACAGTAGAGCCCACCGATGCCTAACGACAAAATACGTACTATATCACCTGCAGTATATATTGATCCACGAAACACCAGTCACTGATATTTTAAGAGTTTCGATAAATAATTGGACTCAGAAATAGTAGAGAACAGAGTGTCCTTACTTCGGTACTGGTCTCAGGAAAAAAAATTTCTTTCGGAGGGTGCTGTCGTATGACAAGACACTGGCTGTACGCGATATCACCGCTGTTTATCTTAACGTTTATTTACGAGTAGAGTACAGAACAAGTTCTGAAACGACACATGACCGGAGAAAATAACTGGTTGTTGGTTGGTGCCGTACTGCTGACATCGTTGTTAATATTGTTGATACACGAACGATTTAAAGTCCTGCAAAATGCTGACTGAAAAATAATGGCAGTTGTTTGTGGTGTATTATGGATCCGGAATTCGAATGGATGTTTTAATAGTTGACTTTGCTATTCCTGCACAGTATGGGACATTCTATGGATCAAGTGCAACAGGTCACTCACCATTTGACGGAAATTACTTTGATTATGTCAACATGTCTAAGTCGGCTTTTTGCGGAACTCACGTTAAACAAGTACCCTCACTCGGTTTACATTTGTGTCTCCTCCGGAAATGGAATTGCTGTTGTAGCAATTACTGCGCTGTTAGCTAGTGAAGTAGCTTCACGTCTGCGTAAATTTGCTTTTAAAACGTAACGTGTGTTGCTCTGATGTTAACAGAGAATCCGCGAGGATGTATGCCTACTGCTTACTTTTCCGCAGATCTTTTGTTTCACACTGTGGCTGTATGTACTACTAACGACGACCCCACTATTTTTTCTGACATTTCTGAAAAGTGATACTTAATTTACTTCACCATCTACACGGAGGGTTTCTGTTTTTTGTACCTCCCATTTTCTCACGTGCTGGATACAAAGACCACACATTCAGCAATCTAAATCCTGCTCGACGGATATTGACATGAGACTGAGAGATGATTATTGATTAAAGAAATTCCAATTTGTCCATCGAAACGTGCTGGTGCATCTGACTGTATAGAATTTACCCCAGTGTTGAGAAAGTGTTACTCTTTTAACTTTTCGTCCCATATGTATAATGCAACGGAAACATTAGAAGAACGTATGGTGACAGGTATCCTACTAAATTAACTGAGGTTATAAAAGTTCAATTTTAGCAATGTTAAAGCAGTACCACTATTCGCTGTAGTAGTAATAAGAAGAAGAAAAAATATTTTAATAATGAAAGTCGTACTATCATGTTGAATGCGGCGCTTGAAACGGAATTTCTCTTGAGAAATCATATTCATTAATTTACAACACGGTCGTCCAGCAGGGTTGTGTGAGTTGCAGAAAGAACCACGAACGGTTTGTACTACGTCTCTTCAACTCTGTCCACCGATTTTCACATTACACATTAAATCATTCACTAGACTGACGGGCGTCGAGAAAGAGTTACCTTGGTGATGGAAATAAGTGTGAGATTTTAAAATTGTAGATGGATACCAAGCTTTACTACAGCAAGCAGTTTCACGTGAATATAGTTATGCAGAGATGAAGACTTACACAGGCCAGACCAATGTGCAGACTGCATGTACACAGGCTTCGGCATCAAGATCACACCACCGCCATAAGGACAAAAAAACAAGAGTACAACTTAAGTACTTGTAGCAGTTTCATGATCAACTTCATTTAACGTTCTGCTTACGGAATTCGTCACACACAAAGTCTGCCGTTCATATTTCAGTGTTATCAAATGTTTGTTCTGAACTCATCAAAAGCATTTTCATGACATTTATGGAGTCTTATCTGTGCCTCTGGCCACAACAGACAATGTTTCTGAAGCTACAGTACGAATGACTAGAGCTTTTTGGAGCTAAACGCAGACTGACTCACTTTTTGGTGTGAGCTCTGAGTGCAATATTTGGTCTCTATACGTTACTCTTAAAATTATTGGTTAGCTCTTGAAGGGTGCTTTCACGAGTTACACAATGCAGAACTACAAAACGTCGTGAGTCTACGCCATTAGACAAGTTTATATTTGACATGTTATTTAACTATGACTGAAATGTGGTTTCTCAGGGCAGAGCGGATCAGGTTATGGTTGTGGAAAGGGGCCAAAATCAGTTACTGTCAGTTGCACAAAACACACAAACTTTATTTTCCTAAAAACACCTAATCACACATGCCCTTAAAAGGATTCAAAAACAGTACGGCTGAAAGTTATTAAAATTGCTTTAAGGAATACACGTGGCTGAAGGCCTTACTTAAAAAAAACAATTACGTAAATACTCGGCTGAAGGCCACACACTACACATAGAAGAACTGAGGCTTAAGGCCTGGATAACTAGAATTTACAATAGAGAAGAAAATTTAAGAAGGTTTTAAACAAGTGAATTTTCAAATTTTAATTCAAAACGGCCGGAGGCCTTATCTTAAAAATATTTGACGTAAAAGCTCGGCTGAAGGCCACATACTGAACATAGAACAACTCAAGGCTTAAGGCCTGGATAACAAGGACTTGCAATACAGCAAAAATTCCCCTTTTTTTTTTTAAAAAAAAAAAAGAAACAAGTATCTTCAAAGTTTCAACTTAAGACTGCTGAAGGCCTTATTTTAAAATTATTTAGTCTTATTCTTGGCTGCCTATCTCACCTAACCTTACGCTAGAGTTACCTCCTCAGGCCGACCCTAGGAACACTTCTGAGCACCATTGTTCTGTTGTTTTAGATTGTGATTTTTGTCTCAAGTACTGTGCGAGGCCTTCAGCCGCCTATTAATTTAGTTTGTTTTAATTTTAAAATAAGGCAACCCGATCGAGGGACGGCTGAAGGACCGACCAACAATGTAATCAATTCTCTTCCGCCGACTAACGGCACGGCAAAGAAAAATATCAGCGAGGACAAAGATACCAGCAGCACTATGTCTTCAAAATTGGCGTCTAAAAACAGCCAAGGCACAATAACCACTCAAAAATATGAACGACACCAAAGGCTATCGAACTACATGCGGTACGGACAGCATCAAGACGGCGAGGAAAAGCACACTGCTGAACACCACGCTAATGACCTCGCCGCGGAGACTTCCTCGCTGCTCTGTCCCAACCGACCGACTGCCTACTTCAGTACGCAGGCAGCATTAATAACGGCTGTGTGGAAATCACAGAAGCCACACACAGTTCCACGTAAATGCTCCAAGAACTCCTACAATGCTAAAACCAGTCACTGTGGAACAGCAAGGAGAAAGCACAAGTAGACACACAAAGAGTTTCCATAAGCGGTCGGCGACCAAATACACGTAGTCCGATGAGACCACCGACCGAACGACCAACCAAGGTCGTCCCCACTCAAGTTATGTGTGTCGGCAATGGTCGGGCGAGTCATGGCTGTCCGGATATCACTGCAGCTCCATCCCAACTCCCTTAATGTCCATTCGAAACTCTGAGACACGGTGACCCGGCCACACTGGCTCGGACCAAACCATGCAGAGGGAACACTTTCCATTGGCCACCTCGACATCTCTGCACAAGGAAGGAACCAACCTCCGTCCGACAAGATTACCAACTGACGAGGCCCAGGAATGGTCAAAAGATCAAATACACGTCGCCCCACGAAACGACCGACCGAACGACCAACCAACGGTCGTTCCCGCTCCAGCCTCCTTCCGTCGGACAGTACTTGTGTGTCGCCAGCGGTCGGCGAGGACTGGATGCCCGCACCTGACTGACGCTCCGTCCCAACTGAACCCCCGACACACAACGAGCCCTAAATACTAGCGGTCGCTTCAAACATAATACGACAGTGCTTTTACCGATACGCGCTGCTGCTGCCACTCACTGGCAGGCAAGCCAGAAACTTAGTGAAGCCAGTAAATAGAATAAGAAACGAGGTGACAGTTCCGTAAAGACAAGCTGTCAAGCAAGGAACGCCATGAACACGAGCCGCGCGCGGCTCAGTGACCCGAAATTTTCGAAGAACGTACCGTTGGAGGAAGTATTTCCTGAATGCCATCGCATTTTGTTCTGCGTAGTCGCGTAGTAGCTATATATGGTATTTCAATTGAGTTAAATATCAGACTTAAACATACTTGGTTACCTTACTACGTCGAACGTGCGCAGTCAAAATACGGCTGAGGATGAACTAGCGAATACGTAATTCGCCTGAGACGTTAGTTCAGCGCTGTGCGTCGACTTCAGAGCTGCTAAAAATATACGCGCAATCGATGTAGCGAGGCCCGTACACAATCAGCAAGCGGGCACTCTTTTGAATAACAAATGAAAACCGTGCAATTACACAAAGGCTGCCGGGCGCTCTATATCGTCACTGTACACAACGGACGCGAACTGCGGCTGACGTGTTCTTTCAGTTATGTTAATTAAAGCGCTCAGGCAGAACAATCGTAATCACTTCCCACTGGCGCGCCTGCACATCCGTTCCGTGGCACATCCTTCAACGACACTTGAAAACGACATTTCGGCGCTGTAACGAGAATGAAATCAAATACCACCCTGTTATGTTTGCTAACACACGTCTGATTCTTGACATAATATGGAATTAAATTTCCAGAACGCCTCTCAGTTTTTATTAGTTGCTTCTCCCGTTCAACACATATTTTCACTTTTCTCCTTCCTCCTTGTACAAAATTAGAGAGTGTCGTTTAATAATAAATCCAGATCGCCTCTTAAGCGTGTCTGTATGCTGCGAATTCAAAGATGCAATGCGTACATAGCCAAATATTTTTGTTTCGAATTGCGAAACGCTGTAAATTACCTTTATACTTCGGTGTTAAATCCTGGTAGTGCCTCTAAAGAAATGTCTGACATATTCATGCCACAAAAAAAAAAATGAATTTATCCGGAATGTAAAATACTAACAAGTGTTCAGTGCTGCATGAATTTTCTGTTCTCCGCTCGATATCATTCAAAAAGATATTTTGCCAAGAGAATATTGTGATCTCTCCTTGTTTAAACAGAATATTTGCGTCCATAAAGATTGTATGTAAATTACTTTTGTTATTTACCACTTTCAATTTATTTAACATGTTATTTTTCTTCTGACCAGCCACTATGACAGTTAATAGGTCAGCTCAATAAGAAAATAGTATTCTGTGTCAAATTAAACATTGCACGCCGTGTACTGTTTATACCTACAACTGTCGCACAGAAGATCTCAAGATGGTTCGTTAAATTAATCGGTAATCACGAAAAAGATCTATTTGCTATCCTGACGATAGTAAACTTTCTGTTGCTACATTTGTTATTGGCCTCCTCCGTAGCTGAGCGGTAACCGCGGCTACTGCCATGCAGCGGACCAGGATTCGATTCCCGGTTGTGCCCTGGATTTTTCCTAGATATGAGGACTGGTGCGGGATGCAGTTAGCCTTTTAAGGCCACCTGAGGAGCTTACTGGGTCTGTCAGTGGCAGTTGCAAGCTCAAGAAATCCGGCAACGAGGGGGAGAGCGGTGTGTTGACCACACGCCCCTCCAAACAGGATCCAGTCACCACCTTGTCATGCTCTGCCAATGACGTTATTGACAGAGGGTGACACGGTGGTCGGTCGGGTCCTACTGGCCCGTACAGGATCAGAACACAGAGCTTCACCTTTGCCTTACATATGACTATTACTAGAATAGTTTGTGCCATGATTACTGGCCGTTCCGTCACAGGTTTTCATTTAACACATCTGCTACGTTGAACGTATAATAAAGGGTCGATAATTTTGCGTGTAAATAAGCCGTTTTGAGCGGCAAACGATTCGCTAACCAGTACTGTTGGATGTTTATTTGATTTATTTAATGCTAGTAGCTATCGCGAAACAAAATGTAGTGCCCGATATATTAACATCAGAATTTCTCTTTAATGTCTTGTTTCCCATCCGTGTTTGTTTTGAGTCGATAATAGTTATGAAACAGTCTGATATCAGACTAAGAAGCAGAAGAGAAATCAGGAGAGAATAGAAAAGGCTATATTTCAGTCTTCTAGTCGCATTTACAGAATTGAGCAACTGAAGTAAATGACAAAAACCGAAAGCAGAAATGGTAACTGACTCACCTGCGGTGCGGCGTGCTGCGGACATCACTACTTCGACGTTCGCCACAGACGAAACGCAGTCTGACCCGATTAACAGTAACGTTCCCTACCATGGCCTCCTGTTAACACCATCCACTTGTTCGCTTTCTCCCACCCTCCCGCCGCCCATTCGCGAGCCATCCTCCTGCAACCCGTAATTGGTGGTCTGACATCTTGCTCATCGTACTCTGTTGTGGTGACTCGGGCTGACAGATGCTCCCGACAATATAACTCTTCATTTTTACCACTCCGTTACGTTTGATGCCGACGGTGTATGACTCACATCGTTGCAGAATATCGGTACCGTGTCCACAAATTTATTCCTAGTGAAGTTGTTCCCTTTAGTTAAATGTCATCGAAACAGTCATTTCTCTACTGTGTATGACCGAATAAAAAAGGCTAGTCAACGTTTTTCCCTTTAATTCTTTAGCTGACTGATGTACGTAGTCTACATGCAGTTTCGTACATGTCAAGAAACACAATATACTTAACAGGGTGAATCGCGCAATACCTAACGTAAGATATCGAAATAATGTTTTCAGAATGGTGTATTGCATCTACATATGTACGCAGCAAGCCACTGTGGCGTGGGTTGCGAAGGGCACATTGTAAGATATTATTGGTTTTCCTTTTTGGTTCATTCCCAAATTTAGTGAGGGCAAAATGTCTGTGTGTATGCGCCTCACTTTCCCTTACCTTATTCTCTTAATCCCTAAGCGAGACTCGATAAAGCCACAGTCTTTTTTGCATTCACATTATGTAAATTTACCCAGGGAAGGTTTCGAAAGAACAAAGCCTCCTTTCTTCCAGAATTGCTCATTTGAGTTTCTAGAACATTCCGGATACATTTTCGTTTAGGCCATACCGTCCAGTTAGTATCCTAGCATCATGACCGTGAATTCGCCCAAAATCTGTTGTCTTTCCTGCTTAATAAGGACTCGAAACGCTGGAACGAGTAGTCTGCAATTAGTCTCACTACCGTTGTGTAAGGTATTTTCTTTACAGATGCATTTTATTTTCTCACCGCCTCTCCAAGAAATCTGAGTCTTCCCTTCGCCTTGCCTAATACTGATTTTACGCGATCATCTCAGTTCATGTCGGATCATGATGTCACCGTTAAAAGTTTATGCAATATGATGTGCTCATAATGTTCCGCACAAATTTTGCAGTCGGATATTATTGGGTTCTTTCTCCCTGTTGCTGGTCATTATATTACATCTGTCCACTACGCAGTGAGAACATTATTTTGTCACAGCCTTCAAACTAATCACTGTTCTATTAGCTAATTGAAGGGAAAAGATTAGAGTTTGTATCAGCTGAGATGTTGAAGCAACTCTTTTCTCTTCTCCTTTTTTTCGACCAAATAAAGTGAAGTACACAGAAGATACGGTCGGATCTCAGTGTCACTTAGTACACGTACACTCATTGCCAAGTATGTAAATGCGCTGCGAAAGCTACAATGACCGCCGGAGTACATTAGCGTTGTTCGTGTTTAGTATTTTTACCGGGCCTGGCTGGGTATATAAGGGGAGTGACCCGAGTTTAGGGTTGAGTAGTCATTGTGAAGGTCACGATGACGTCGGTTGCTCGTGTGAGACAGCGTTATCAACACCTGGCCGATTTTAAGGGGGCGTTGTAGGTCTCCACTTGGCCGGCTAGCCGACCCGTGCCTATTCATCATTTTTGGGCCATTCGGATGTGACAGTGGCCCAATGTTGGACTGCACGGTACACTCGTAGTCGAGACTCCGGTCGACCACGTTTCACCATCACAAATGTTTTATCCCGCCTACTCGTCAAATAGGGGTGCCTAGGAAAACCTGCGTTCTCGGATCGCTAGACAACAATTCAAGCAAATTTTTATTTCGAGATGAATCAACGATAATACTTAACTTTGGCAATAACAAAGAACTGTCGCAAGCAAAGGGCGACATGTAAATAAGAAATCTCTTCAGTATAAAGATTCTAATACAAGTGAAGTAATACAGTGGATGCTTCTTTCCAGGTCGCTGGTCTTGACGCTATCGTAGAACTCATAGAGCCCCCTGAGGTCAGTCGGGTGCAGTGCTTGTTTCCTTCGCTTCGAGAGCGCTGCCGCCGCGTTGTCGTCCTAGAGAGGTCGTTTCGCGTGCAACTGGCTGGCGCCTTCTTCACAGCCCTCTCTCCTCTAATCTTCCCGACCGGCGTGCAGGCGCTTGATTTCCCCCTTTCCCCGCAAAGCGACGGACCGTCGTCGTATATGGAGCTCGACAACGGCGGAGGAGGCAGGATCGTGGACGCTCTGAGGGACTGTGATGGCAGGCTTCCAGTCATACCCCGCCATCCGGCCTTCGCTCTGGCGGAAACGTCCCCCGGAAAACGAGCAGAAGGGTGCACTCTGCCTCCTGAGGTCCATACGAAGATGTAGAAGGCGTCGGCTGCTGCGGCGTGGGCGGGTCCAGGTCCATGTCTAGGACGAGAGGAGGCGCAGGGGGCGAAGCCTCAGGCTCCACGAGGTCGTCCCGCGGTGTCATAATGACACCCTCTGGCGGCTACTGTGGCCGCGCTGTCCTTGGGATACGTGAGTCTGGGGGAAAGACACAGAAGGATTACCGCTGTGATCCGTCTGGGCCTGAAATGAGATACATGCATGCGCCAAGTCCTACCTAGAATTCATTCTAGAATTCAGAAACTTCTTAATTTTTACTTGTATACAGTTAAGTTTCGGCTCGCTAGAATGAAAACTTGGCGTTCTTGAAATTTCGTAGTGGAACTAACGGTAGATCGTTACCTCTGAAACATATCTTTACTATAACTTATGTAAGCAATTATTAATACTACAACCTTAAAATTTGGTATAGCTCTATCTCTTGGTATGTTTCATCATCCACTTTAACCAAAATTCTCTAGCGTTAAAGTTACAGGTACTTAATCTACAACAATTGGGTACATTTTAGTTACAAAATTGGTTTTTACTTAATTAATCAAAAACTGTAAGAGGTAGCTTAACGTAGTCTTTCAGTTACTATTTCTGGGGTGAACTGAAGCAAAAAACAAACCTTCATGTTTCTAAGTCCATTATTTAGCGCCTCTGAGTTTTCCAAAAAACGTGGATTCCCGTGTTAATTTTTGTTGTATGGTTTTGGAAACCTGCACCACTTATTTATGAGCTCTAACTGCACCTTCTGACCAATTCTGGCTTTCTAGCTTCATTATTTAGTGCCACTTATTTTTCTCTTAAAACTGCATTTCTACGTAAACTGTTACGTCTAGAACATAAAGACTTCGTATGTGGAACATTATAACACTGAACTATATTTTAACAAAGCTTTAAACATAAATTTGGATTTTTAATTTCATACTTAATTGTGGTGCAATACTTGCGCGCTGCGCGCAGACGCGTTAAGGTGACGTGGCGCTTCTAGCAGTGAACTGGGCTAGTGCCTGTATCTCACTCACGACTCAGCGCTTGGCTTGCTTCAGCGTCATCTGTTCTATTTTGGTGTCCATACAGTGTTGATGCGCTAACTGTTTCGTATGAACAATCCCACAATGTCCTTGGTGAAGTAATTACAACACCTCGTTGTACAAAACTTTGCGGATCAACACGCCTGACGGCCCACTGTCATTTTGATCAAAAACCACACCGTTCTGTACAGCAAGCCTATGCCGACGTGGAAAGTATCGGTGCATTACAGAGTTCTGTATCCCATTCTCGTCGCCAATGTAGTATCCTGCCTACTCGTCAAATATAGGGTGCCTACTAAAACCTGCTTTCTCGGATCGCTAGGCAACAATTCAAGCACATCATATTAAAGAGTTTTATTACAAGATGAATCAACAACAATACGTAACTTTGAAAATAACAGAAGTCTCGCAAGCAAAGGGCAACATGAAAATAAGAAATCTCTTCAGTATAAAGATTCTAATACAAATGAAGTAACACAGTGGATGCTTCTATCCAGGTCGCTGGTCTTGACACTTCGGTAGAACTCCCTGCGGCCAGACGGGTGCAGCGCTTATGTTCTCTTCGCGTAGAGGCATTTTGTTTTCTTTATTGTAAGGTCATTCACCTGCCCCATATTGTGCGTAGAGGGCGCTCCCGTAGTGTTATCGTCCTAGAGAGGGGTCGGTGCGCGTGCTATTGGTTGACGTCTTCTTCACAGACCCCCCCCTCGCTCCCCCCCCCCCCCCCCCCCCCGCTATAGCGTTCCCGACCGGCGTGCCGGGGCTTGACTTTTTATTCCGCAACAGGAAGGATTACGTCACTGGGCACCAAGCACTTCGTAATCCCTTCATATCTGCGACTGTCATCCGAGAACAATGGACTCCGCACAACACTCTACATCTACGTGATTACTCTGCTATTCACAATAAAGTGCCAGGCAGAGGGTTCAATGAACCACCTTCAAGCTGTCTCTCTCTACCGTTCCACTCTCGAAAGGCACACGCGAAAAACGAGCACTTAAATTTTTCTGTGCGAGCCCTGATTTCTCTTATTTTATCACGATAATCATTTCTCCCTATGTTGGTGCGTGCCAACAGAATGTTTTCACAATCGGAGGAGAAAGCTGTGGTGATTGAAATTTCATGAGAAGATCCGTCGCAACGAAAGACGCCTTTGTTTTAATAATTGCCACTCCAGTTCACGTATCATGTCTGTGACAATATCTCCCCCATTTTGCGATAATACAAAACGATCTGTCCTCCTTTGTACTTTTTCGATGTCATCCATCAGTCCCACCTCATGCGGATCCCATACCGCACAGCAATACTCCAAAATGGGGCGGACAAGCGTGGTGTAAGCAGTCTCTTTAGTAGACCTGTTGCGCGTTCTAAGTGTTCTGCCAATGAATCGCAGCCTTTGGTTTTTCTCTATCCACAATATTATCTATGTGATCGTTCCAATTTAGGGTGTTTGTATTTAGCTGATTCAGATTTGTGTGACTTATCGCGTAATCGAAATTTAGCTGATTTCTTTTAGTACTCATGTGAATAACTTTTCACTTTTCTTTATTCAGAGTCAATTGCCACTTTTCGCACCATACAGATATCTTATCTAAATCATTATGCAAGTGTTTTTGATCATCTGATGACTTTACAAAACGGTAAATGACAGCATCATGTGCAAACAATCTAAGACGCCTACTGAGATTGTCTCGTCTGTCGTTAATGTAGATCAGGGACAACACAGGCCCTATAACACTTCCTTGGGGAACACCGGATATTACATTTGTTTTACTCGATGATTTTCCGTCTATTACTACGAACTGTGACCTTTATAACAGGAAATCACGAATCCAGTCGCATAACTGAAGCGATACTTCGTAGGCACGCAGTTTGGTTAGAAGACGCTTGTAAGGAACGGTATCGAAAGCCTTCTGGAGATCTAAAAATATGGAATCAATTTGACATCCCCTGTCGATAGCACTTATTATTTCATGAGTATAAAGAGCTAGCTGTGTTTCACAAGAACGATATTTTCTGAATCTATGTGTCAATAAATCGTATTCTTCGAGGTACTTCATAATGTTCGAATACAGCATATGTTCCAAAACCCTACTGCAAATCGACGTTAGTGATATAGCCGTAATTCAGCGGATTAGTCCTACTTCCCTTTTTGGATATTGGTGTGAATTGAGCAATTTTCCAGTGTTTAAGTACGGATCTTTTTGTGAGCGAATGGTTGTATATAATTGCTAAATATGGAGCTATTTTATCAGCGTACTCTGAAAGGAACCTGACTGGTATACAATCTGAACCGGAGGCCCTGCCTTTATTAGGTGATTTAAGCTGCTTTGTTACACCGAGGATATCTACTTCTATGTTTCTCATCTTGGCAGTTGTTCTTGATTGGAATTCAGGAATATTTACTTCGTCTTCTTTGGTGAAGGAGTTTCTGAAAACCGTGTTTAATAACTCTGCTTTAGTGGCACTGTCATCAGTGTTGTCGCGCGGAGAAGGTATTGATTGCGTCTTGCCACTGGTGTGCACCTCGCATTGAAGTACGCGCTATGTATCGAACTTCTGTAAAACTTTGACAATCTTAGGGATTTTGCGTTCTTTTAAATTTGGCATGCTTTTTTCGTTGCTTCTGCAACAACGATCTGACCCGTTTTGTGTACCATGGGGGATCAGTACCATCACTTATTAATTTATGTGGTATATATCTCTCAACTGCTGTCGATACTATCTCTTTGAAAACATTCCATAACTTTTCTACACTTACATGATCAGATCGGAAGGAGTGAAGACGGTCTCTTAAAAAGGCGCTAAGAGCATTTTTATCACCTTTTCTAAATAAATATACTTTGCGTTTCTTTTTGATGGCTGTAGGTGTTAGGATATTCAACCTAGTGGTAACTGCCTTGTGGTCGCTAATCCCTGTATTCGTCACAATACTCACTATTTGTCCAGGATTATTTGTTGTAAAAGGTCAAGTATGCTTTCGCAACTATTTACGCTTCGAGTGGGCTCATGAACTGATTCTTCAAAATAATTTTCTGAGAAAGCATTCAGTACAATTTCGGATGATGTTTAAGGCCTGCCGCCGGCTTTAAACGTATAATTTTTCCAGCATTCGAGGGTAGGTTGAAGTCACCACCGACTAAAATTGTATGAGCGGGGTACTTATTTGAAATGAACTCAAGTTTTCTTCAGCAACTATACCATTGGTCGCAGCAGCCGGACTACAGACTACCGCCCCTCCTGTAAGCGGTCGATATCACAACACAGACGGCTGCCTTTGGACTGATGCCGTGGACTGCTGATGAATGGCATCGCATTGTGTTCAGCGATGAATCGCGATTTTGCACTGCCGCACATGACCATCGTCGGAGGGTATGACGAGATTGGGGAAGGGGTTTCATTCTTGCAATGTTCTGGAGAGGCAGAGGCGGTGTTACGCCTGGCGGTTTGGTGTGGGTAGCCGTGACTTAGGACTTGAGCTCGCGGCTGGTACTGACTGAGGGAACTGTCACGGGTATCTTGCGTCCTCTCACGCGATAGTTTCGTACTGCCATTTTTTAACAGGGCAATGCTCGTCTACACATAGCATGTGTCTCTGTGAATTATCTGCATGATAATGGGGTACTCGAGTGGGCAGCAAGCCCTCCAGATCCACCCCCATAAAATATAACGTGTGTTGGATCAGCTCGGACGTCATCTCCGTCCCAGTAACAGCATCCAGGGTATGAAGGGCCTATTAGTTGCAGCCACTGAAAACAACGGAGCCCAGTTAGAAGAGAAAGCCAGTGGAATACTACAAACAATTACACGATGCTGACACAACAACAAACTCACGATGGCCTAAAACAAAACAACATATACATTAATGAAAGGATCACTCCAAAGGAAACCTTCAGATAAAATTGGGGACACAAATATCAAACGAGCACACGCTATGCGCTGTCTTGAGGTACACATAGACGAAAAATTGAATTTCCACGAACAAATAAGGCTAACAACAAACAAAGCAGAAAAAGTACTACATAAACTGGTGAGGCCAAATTTAAAACGGTACAGCCTACGTCTACCAGTGATACTGACATACCACTGTGCGCTCTTCGACTCAGTACTCAGCTTCGCAGCTAGCACGGAGGGACACAGGCTGAACCTGGTCAGCAATAAGGCATCA
Source organism: Schistocerca piceifrons (assembly GCF_021461385.2). NCBI lineage: Eukaryota > Metazoa > Arthropoda > Insecta > Orthoptera > Acrididae > Schistocerca > Schistocerca piceifrons. Next base: position 1,640,225 of record NC_060144.1, on the reverse strand, counting down.
GTCAGACGAGGGCTGAGAATATGCCTCATAGATATCACGATCACATACAGAGCTGCAAGGTACTGATTAAAGATCGGGAGACTACAAGAGGCCCGTGCGTGCCGATACAGACGATACACCACCTTAAAAGTTGGCGTTTGGATGTATGGCAAGGTGAGTGGATGTAAGTGATAAGGGATTTAGACTGCACCACTTCCTCCCTGACAGAAGGGAGCGGTTGAGAATGAAACATGTCGATCCCAGCCGCGATACGGTACATTTCTTAACCGGATACGGACATTATCCCACGCACTTAAACCGCCTGAGTGTGAGGCAGAGACCTACATGCACGAATGGGGAAGAAGGTTCCACAGGACGCACTGTCTTTTCCTGCAGGCGTACGCGAACAATACACGTACATGACACCCAGACCACACAGAAAGAGACAAAGATATATACACAGCAACGAAGAACAATGGGCACAATGAAACGTATTGACAAACAGTATTTCAAAAACAACACATGAAGAGTACCTACAGACACGACACAACAGACATGCCTATGTGCAACGTAACAACAATCTCCAGAGGGTGAACAGCGATACCCAACGTGATAGCGAAAACAGTGACAATGAAGAGGAACAGGAGGAGGAAGATGTGATAGTAAATAAGCATAAGGTGCTGGCGACCTAGCCAAGAAATCACCAAATGCTGTACACGTGTGAGAACCTGAAGTTAATCCATGGGGTTAGCAATGCATAGTATTACCAATACTGTTTCTCTACTCATAACCAATTTGGATTGTGTATGTGTGTGTGTGTGTGTGTGTGTGTGTGTGTGTGTGTGTGTGTGTGACTGGTGGTCAATAGCACGAAGAGTCGTTCAGAGGTATTCGCCGTCAGTCACAATCGGTGATGGCACTAACAAATCTCTCCTCTATCCTATCATATTTTTATATTCTTCTTAAAAAACAAGAAAATTTTATTTATATTTCAACCTTAAATTATAGTCATTTTGAAAAGTATTATTCTTTTTAAATGTTATAGATAAAACAAAAGAAAATAAAGCTGCAGAAAAGATGAAAAACGAAAATTGTAAGATGCATGACCAGTTTTAAAATATCAGATAACTGGTCTATAATTTGGCAATACAAAAAAAAAATATGAAAGGCCTGTTTCGACAGTTGTGGACCAGCTTAGCTCTGGAGAGGATGCAACGGGTTAGTGACACTCCTCCCAGGAGAACTAGTGCATTTCTGTAGGCCAGAAGGCGTTGCGATGGTTCTGTTAATTTATAAAGTACCTCGTCGCTGATCTTCAGCTCCGAGAAGTTTGTGAAATCCCGACGCGCTGGTATTTCTTCTTATGTTTGTAAAAAATTCAGCTTGTATCAAAACCAGGACTCACCAACTCTGATTTATAGGAAGGCTTTTATTACACCTTTGGTTTCACAACGTGATCTGAGGTTAATCAGCTAGGTACATCTCGTTTTTAACATACTCCAAAATTCTGGTAAAAAACGTGAGTATCAATAGACCAGTATTTACATTATTATTACAATCTTCTGGTCGGTGGTATTCCTTGACTCCACGGTTCGTACAGAAGATTCTTTACAGCCTCCAGTGCCAATTACGGGTTTAACGTTCTTGGGGCGGCACGGACTCTCTCGGAATACCTCAGACAAAAAATAATACAACACGCAAAACAAGTCTAGCCCCCTAATAAATCCTCTTACATAATATTTAAACTTTCAAGTTCTGGACGATGTTCCAAATACACAAACGAACAGATCTTTCGCTAGTAAAGCTTGCATTTATATTCAAAACTGGTACGATATTCCACCCTCAGTCAACGAAATGAATTGTTTGAAGACATCTGAGAAATCTCAGGCCCTCACAGTGTTCAGAGTCACACTGGTTAGTGGGCTTAAACTGCCAAGTTCGTCGTAAATTTGACTCGATTGCGTAATCACTGAAATAACACCGCCGGCCGGGGTGGCCGAGCGGTTCTGGGCGCTACAGTCTGGAACCGCGCGACTGCTACGGTCGCTTCGAATCCTGCCTCGGGCATGGATGTGTGTGATGTCCTTAGGTTAGTTAGGTTTAAGTAGCTCTAAGTTCTAGGGGACTGATGACCTCAGCAGTCAAGTCCCATAGTGCTCAGAGCCATTTGAACCATTTTTGAAATAACACCACATACCCTTTAATTTCGATTCCTCCTTCTCTTTTCGGTACTTCACTTTTTATCAGGCAATTTAAACATGGCCAGTCGAGCTTCTTGTACCAGGCTCCGTCGTTACATTCAGCGTGAAGATGTGAACTGTTCAGCAAATAAACGTGATTTTACGTCTCACCGGACTCATCCTATACACACTAGTGCAAGGAAAGTTTAGCTCTGCCTAATACGAACATGTCGTTTGTTTTTGTTGGCCCGACTTTCGCAATAAAGCAACTAACTTGATCGCTGAAGCGGCCTGTGTACATGACATCATAAAGTAACGCAGTGTGCTGCACGCCTTTCGTTCAAATGCATGAAAAAGTACACAATCTTCTTCTTCTTGTTTGTTTTCCTCTTCTTTTTCTTCTTACCCCGTACCCTCTGCAGCGGGGTCCTTTTTTTGGGTCAATGCACGCCATTTCCTACGGTACAAGCTGTTGAGATGTCTTAGGATGTGAGTCAGCCGTTTCTTCACCACGGATGCACACAACGAAGGTATCGTCGACGTACTCACACCACAATTTACAAGGTTACAGGTCCAGAGCCTGTCATCCTAAATTTACTTATTGCAAATTTAAAGACATGTTACCCGATATTTTAAAACAGGTCGTTCATATTACAGTTTTCATTTGTTATCTCTTTTTCAGTTTTTTTTGCATTTTTTAATATGAAATATTTGGCATAGAATAACATGTTTTAAAACAACAACATTTTGCGATTGAAATATAAATAAAATTTTGTTGTTTTAAGAAAATATAAAAATATTATAGGATACAGAAGAGATTACCGATTTTAACTGGCGGTGAATACCTCGGAATGATTTCTTCGTGCCGTTGACCGCCAGCCACAACGAAATAGTTTATAGTTAGTAGTAGAGGAATGGTATTTCTAACGATATGCACTAGCATTAGATACTCATCCGTGTACAACATTGGGTGCTTTCACGGTTAGACTGCCAGTACCTTTCGCTACATTTCCTCTAGTATTTGCAATTTCTAACTATGATTTGACTGACAGTTTGTCAGCATCGTCATCCTGCTGCCCCTGTTCGGTGTCACTGTTGTCGCTGTCACTGTGAGTGCCGCTGGAAATTGTCGTTACGTTGCATATACCTGTATCTCTCATGTCGTGTCCTCGGGTACTCTCTTGTCTTCCAAAATGCTCCAGAAGCAACTGGCAACCACCGGACTAATTGGACCATGTAAGGGTAGCTCGTGCTGTCGAAATGTCAAAAAAAAAAAAAAAAAAAAAAAAATGTCGGTCGAAGATCCCGAGTCTAAACCCAACACGCAGTTCGTCACCCGCCCGAAAAATGTTTCACCGTAGCCAGAGGCGGCGTGTAACGCCAGCACTGGTCGTAACACCGGCTACAGCGGCCAGACCGGGCGACACGGCCGGGTATGGACCCGCGTCGCAGCTGGGCAGCGGGCACGCCGCTGCCTCCTGCCTCCTGCACCGCAGGCGACGCCCGGCCCGGCCCGGCGCGGCGCGGCGCGGCGCGGGCCACACTCACAACCGACCTCCACCGTGAATCTCGGCCGCGATGACATTCGGCGTCGCGTGACCCGTGCCGGCGCGGCGCGGCGCAACCAGTGGCAAACAAATAACGGCCGACGGCGCTCCGCCATCGGCTTATCCGGTGCATCGTGGTCGGCCGTATCGTCTCCACCCGTACTAACGACGTCGCAGCCTAGAGCTACGACCGTGATTATCACCCGGACAACGCTAAGCGCGTAAACGATGGTATCTTTTGTGATTTCGTGAAACCGGCGCTACTTTCACAGCCGTAGAATTTGCTATCCCATGAGATTGAGCAGTAGTTAAGAAATTAGACCGTTTGTCAGAATGGCGAGAGTCCCACCTAGTTCCACACCGTCTCATTTAGGTGTCCTGTGATTTCTCAGAATCTTTGGTGGTGTATGCTGATACAGAGGTGACAAAAGTCACGGAATAGCGATATGAACATTCACAGATGGCGGCAGCATCGCTTACACGAGGAACGAGACAGCAGTGCAGTGGCGAGCTGTCGTTTATACTGCAGTGACCCGTGTGAAAAGGCCCCGGCGTGGTCGTAGCCGCACGACGGCAATTAACAGTCCTCGAACGCGGAATTGTAGTAGGAGCTACGAGCATGGGACATTCCACTTCGGAAATAGTTAGGGAATCCAATATTCCGAGATGCACTGTGTCAAGAATGTACCGAGAATCCCATATTTCAGGCATTACCTCTCACAAAGGACAACGCAGTGGCTGACGACCTTCGCTTAACGACGGACAGTAATGCCATTCTGGTCAGTTGTCAGTGGCAACATGCAAGCAACATTGTTTGAAATAACGGCAGAAATCAATGTGGGACGTACGACGAAAACATCCGTTGGGGCGGTGCCGCTGAATTTGGCGTTAATGGGCTACAGACAACCTACCTACGCGAGTACATTTGCTTTTCAGCACGACATCACCTGCGGTACTTGTCCTGGGCTCGTGACTTTGTCGGTTGTACCCAAGACGAATGGAAAACCGTGGACTGGTCACGTGAGTTCCGAGTTCATGTGCTGACGGAGAGCCCACCAAGCCGTGGACCCAAGTTGACAACAAGGCACTTTGAAAGCTGGTACTGGCTCCATAACGGTGTGCGCTGTGTTTACATGGAATGGACTCGATCCTCTGGGTGTTCGGCTACTTGCAGACCATTTGCAGCCATTCTTGGACGTCATGTTCCCAAGCGACAATGAAATTTTTCTGGATGACAATGCGGCTTCTCACTGGGACACAACCGGTTGCGATGGGTCTGAAGAACATCCTTGACAATTTGAGAGAACGGTCGGCTACCCTGATCGCATTGCGTGAATCCCATTGAACATTTAGGGAACATAAAATCCTGCACAGGTAACACTTTGGCAATTATGGACGGCTATTGAGGCAGCATAGCTCAATATTTCTGTAGGACATTTCCCCTACGACTTGTATCACCTCAGTGTAAATCATGATTAAACAACTACATCCCGACATTGAACGAGGCGTGAGCAGTAAATGGATCTCAAGCACGCTTTCACGAAGCAAACTTAAAATTGCGACCAATAAATCGGGGGTACCTCAACGGAAAGCAATTCAGACTAATAGCTCCAATATCCGAAAGCCCTGTCGATAATTAAGAAGTGCAGCCTGTAAATTATCCTGTCTAATAACCAGCACGAAACAGCTTTGCTTAAGTTTCGCTGACCATCTTCCACTCAGTGACTACTGAAACTGAATGCAATGTTGTCCTCTCCCACAGCAACTGACGGCACACTGACGATTCTTAGTTCCAGCGCTAGCCGGGCTGACTAATCGATTGATGTGGAAGTGCTTGTTAGTCGGCACTAATAACGACGAACTCCTGCTGAACAAGTACTTCAATAATGTATTCCCTATTACATCTTCGATGGTGGACTGCGGAACTTAGGATAATTAATTAGTCTATAACAGGTCGTGCTTCCCCCTGTGACACTATTTCTGAAGTCACATTACTTTTAATTATAATATCGACGTTATCACAAACGAAGAAAAATAACGCTGGTGCTGCTGCTGCTACTACTCCTACTATTACTAGTAGAGAAAGTAGTCTATATTTGGGCTACCGTTTATATTTAAGACATAACTCACGTTCTGTTGAAAGTAAATTAAAAAATGTTCCAGTCAACAGTTCTCTGAAGTGGCTTGCATTAAGACATTACGGTGAAATGTAACACACTACCACTAATTTTTCTGATATAGGACTGTATCTAATATTGGCAATTTGACACATCTAAATTTGGGCTATTCCTAAAAATATTGAGATATCACTCAAAAAACTCAGTAAAATGAATAAATAACAGTTTATTTAATGAGTAGAATGTTAGGAACATGTTATACAGTAGCTGAAAACAAAAGAGCATATCTTTCTTTTCAAATTATTGTGGTTTATCAAAACTGTGGTCATATAAAATAAAACACTGTGTTTTATTGACAACGTCCCAAATATAAATATTTTTGTAAGCCGCTGCATATTTGTTGTGCGTCCACATATTACACACAATGCTCATAACCCACAGCTCTCCTTGCATATCATCATAAAACTTTCTATCACAAAAAATGCTTTTGTTTTTCCAGCAGGGTAAGTCTAAATCACTCAAGTGATCATTAATTAGTAACGTGGCCGTTTCATCTGTGACTAACCCGAAGTATCTTCTTTTTTTTTTTTTTTTTGTCCATACAATATTTTAGCAGCCTCTATTGTCCCCATAGTTTTATCTCTGATTGCACCGATCGCCTTGGTCATTTCTGTTTCGTTCCATTTCTTTCTCCTGCTCTCCGGGACATATTTTGGTTTTGTTCTCGGCGTTCTTGAACGAAAACTGTCCAGATTAATCATATTGATAAAATGGTCCAAAATGTGGCTGTAGCCAAAATTTAGACCACACATAATATCCCGAATTTAGACCATAACTTCTACGTAATTTTAACTTGTTCACAAAACAGGGAAAACCAGGAGCTACACAGAAACTATAAAAAATGAACACCTGCAAAAGTTTTAAGACAGTCAAATTGAGTTTATGTTGACTACAATTGCATGTGACAATAAACTGACATGACGGTTTTACAGAAAACTGACGTGGCCTGAAGCGCTATTTTACAATGTTTCCGTTAGGCTGCAACACTCGTAATACCAAATATCCAGCAAACCCAAATTTCGACTCTAGGCGAAATTTAGACTACTTCCTCTACTACTACTACTACTACTACTACTAACGCTAATGCTGTCACAATTATCTATATCTACCTCCATCATTATCATTTCTACTGCTGATATAACATGTAGTTACGAATACTATTGTTATGGTACCAAGGCAACCAGTAGTAAGAATTTAAAAATTTCTGCGCTGGAAGTTCCTAAGAGCCACCCAGGGGCAGACGCTCTCCAAGTGCATAGTGCCCAGCTCCGTGATCACTGCAGAGGAAGCTGAATGTGAACTTCCTATCAGTTCCTGTGCGGATAGAAGTCTTTGGCTGCACATTATTCTTCTCCTATACTTGCCGTTGCAACAAAATTCCTCCGTCCCGAGGGTGATTTCCATTCCGAAGTGGACCGTCGCTGCATGATGATCCGCATCATCCTGATCTCTCGAATTCCTTGCGTACGCAGACATTGCAGGGAAACGGTTTAATTCAAATAGTGACGTGCCTTCCAACCTGCCCTCAAAATTGCGTCGACAGTATTGTATAGGATATCTCAGCCTGACTCGTGGAACAGAATATTCTTAAGATCTGATGTTCCAGGTGTGGTCAAGTGTTGTCGCACATTACTGGCCACGTTCTGCATTCAGAGGGCAGTCTCACTCTCTGGAGACTTTTTTAGTGTTTAACAAGCTCCATTTTCGTTCCTTTTGTAAGGGGATCTGATTTCTTACTTGTTTTCAGTTTTTAGCCTTATTTCCTACAATATTCTCAACATTGTAGCAGCCATTTCCCTTCAACCAGTACACAGCTGTTATATTCAAATTTGTAGACGTATTCCAAGTACCACTTGAAATGCCTTCACAGATACGTACCAAGCTTCCCTGGCAACCTTAAGAGTATTCCTCTTTGTACCCGTTTATTGCCTGTTCTGGTGTCCCATACATGTGACAAGTTCACCTACAAAATATTAGTCACTTCCTCAAAGGAGCACACTGGTCCTTTTGGAGCGCTGTAAAATGGATCGACGTGAATAAGAGACAGCTTGATATAAAGGAGCTTTGGGTGTGCCCGTTCCACACCGAGAGAGAAACTGCCAAAGTTGTTGGTGTATATGCGACTGCCCAAAGTGTCTACAATAAATGGTGTACCACTCGCAGCCATGGAACACGGCCAAATTGCGGCGCTGGTGAAAAGATCAGAACCCACAGGAACCGGAAATGAGCGTCACGCCTTGACAACGACAATCGGTTTAAAACCGGTCGAAATTATCGCTGTCAGTGACTGCAGATCCTCCTCAGCAGTTTTCGAGTGAATATTGAGAAGGGAAATCCCTGCAACGAACACGTGGAGTCGGGTACCTCGCAAAAGGTCACTTCTCACAGCGACACATGAAGCTGTACGTCTTCCGTAAGCGAAACAAAACAGTAGCTGTATGGAGACGTCTAGTTTACCTCTTTTCATATGATTAGAGGCATTGAGTGTAACGTGAAGGCGAAAGTACACGTAACGAACACTCGAAATGAAAGTAATGTGGATTTGCTTTTCATTAAGTGTCCTTTCCTTTTTGAATTTCCGAAAACCATGTAATATTTGCCCAAGTCGAACTTTTCCACTTTTCGCTATTACTTTTCTCCGAGTATTGCAGATTCTCTTTACAACATGTTGAAACAGTTAAAAACTCTTCTTTAATCGTAATGGATTGACCATCATCTGCCATTATTTGCTGCTAAGAACTACCACGTAAAAAGTAACGACTTAACTTTTATTACATGAGCGCGTACAGTTTAAATGATATGAGCAATGGTTAGCTTAAACCCAACCAACTGCTTTACGTAAACTGTTTTGTTCTTCATTTATATTGTCAACTGGTTCCACCAAGGTTTTCATAGAATATAGTGTTCTGAGGGCCTCTTTGGCACTCCGTGGGGTGATGGAAGCCCCATGCAGATTCTGCTGCGACGTAGGCCCGTCTGTTGGCAAACTCCATCTGCCACACACTGACCATGGAGTACCTCAGGTAAATAACAAAATAGCAAAACAAATATTTGAACACTTACGGGATATCATCTATGTATAAGTAACAACATTTTTCCCATACACCTGTTACTTAAATTATAACAAAGCTACTTTTACACGCTGTCGGTCATTTACAGAAAACGTGAGTACAGGAAACGTCACACAATAACGCTTACTGGGAATTTCTGAATTTACTTCAGCCGAATTCTGCACCCATTCAAGCTCTGTCTCAGTGAGGCATTTAACCCATTTGTTTGTGGAGGGTGTACTTCAGATCGGAGTTGGTTCAGTTATATTTTAGGTGTGTTTTTAGTGCCATGATACGGAATAACTTATTTAGATGAATAAGGGCGTTTATTGCAACACTGACTGCGACCAAGAGGTGGCGTTTCTTCAGCTTCTTGAAGATGAGTAGCCAGTGGACAGTCCCATATTCGACGAGGACAACATGCATGTTGACATGACTGCACGCAACGTCGTATGTTTGTCGAACACCGAGACAGCCTAAAGCATCTCAACTAGTCTACTCTATGACCCGATCTCAGTCTCATAGAAAAGTCTGAGACCATTTGAAACAGCAGGTGAAAAGCTGAAGTCCGCATCTACACAATTTTCTAGCTCTGCTAGATTTAATTGTCAATGAATAGCTTCAGGTAGGTATGGTATACCCGAAGAAACTTGTGGACTCTACTCACCGGTGAACTGAGTTTATTATCGACGTTAGAGGCAGAGTTACTCTGTATAAGCGAGATATCTCCTAGAAACGACTACTTTTTTGTCCCGAATGTTTAGGTACTTTCTAAAAGGATGGTGAATATGTTCGTAGCGTTTTTCCATAACTTTAATAAACACAACAGACACACATAACAGAGACTTTAGTCATCAATAATATATTCTCCTTCACCATTTATAAGTCTGACAACGCTGCGGTAACGTTCCGGTTTCACGACTGTAGGAATCACGTGGTTTTGAGTCGAAGAACTTGTCCAGCGTTGTTCAGAACGCATTTTCAACCGAAAAGGAAGTTCCTTGGAGGTTGTTCGATAGAGAGCGGAAAAGGTAAAAATCTGAGAACGCAAGATGAAATGAATAAGGTGGCTGCGGAACGATCTCCGAACCCAACTCCTGCATTGTGTTTTTTGCCGGTCTAGCAGAATGCGGGCGGGCGTCACCCTGTGGTAGGGTCACTTTACATAATCTTTGTGGTCGCTGCTCTTGACTTGCGTCTGCAGCAGATCTCAGTTGCTGACAGTAAGTGTCAGCAGTGATGGTTACACCTTGGGGGAGCAATTCGTGGTACAACACACAACCACATGCATAACATTATCTTTTATGGATGCGCACAGGACTTTGCTCGGAGAGTTACTGCTTTGTTTGAGATCACTTATTTCTTTTATTTTCTTATGTTAGCACGAAGACACCATTTCTCGTCATCAATAACGATATAGGATAGGAATGGTGTTGTTGTTCACGAGCCAGTCGATGAGAGCGAGTAGACATATATGTGGCCCTCTGCTCAATTTTGTGATTTTGGCTTAGAACAAATACTAACGCGCAAAACAAAAACGCGAAGAACTTACGCAGCAACCTAATGACTGCACATTCCCCCGTCATGTGGGTGGGATAAAGTAACAATAGAGCAGTACGCGACGCTATTTGCCGCACACTTTCACTGCCGCTGTCTGTTGAACTCTCCGCAGTGAGGCGGCAGACCGCAGCCGGGCTGACGGCTACCTCGTGGCCCCCTCACCGGCGTCCACCCGTATCTCGCGACGCCCACCGAGGGCAAGAACAGCTCTAATAGCGGCCGAAGCCCTTACTCCAGCGACGCCGGACGGCCGCATGAATAAACATGCCGTCGTCGACGCTTTGAGGAGGCGGCGCTTGCGCTGTCCGTAAACATTCACTTAGCGACGCCGGCAGCCCTCTGCGACCCGCATGCCAGCAGCCGAGCCGCGACCCCCGCCACTGCCACAGTCGCTGTGGCTACCCTCCAACCTACGCCTCGCACCACAGATACAGTGTCAAGGTTTGAAATCAACATCTAAGTCACGTGACAGAGGTAATAAAACCGAGTGTCAGTCTTTACACACTATGGGAAGTGGGGCTGGCAGTTATTTTCTCATTTATAGCTGAATTCTAGCATTGATTTTAACAGTTCAACGACTTTTTGGGTAAGTATTGCACATGCAGTAGTGCAGTTAACCCGTTCACTGCTGTTGGCGTGCTTATACTTCCTGCTACGCCGTGCCGCAAGTGTTGCGGACGTGTATACGCGAACCGCTCGTCTTCTCCCTCAGCGTAATGCACTTCTGAATAAGACCTGAGCCGCCGATCTGTCACTGCTGCGGAACAGTTACTTCCATATATCAGTGAATAAAAAAATTTCTAGTGCCTATCATACAACATACGTGCCTCATTACGTACTATCATTAGCAATGAAACCAAGTTTCTATATTTGGAATAGTTTATGACATATGACGTTCGCTACGACTACGTGGTTCGGGATGCGCAAGAGCGTGAATGGGGGCGCAATCGTCCTTCGGATTTAAAACCCGATAACTCGAGAATGAAATGAAATATCCTTCTGCCCTCAATATTAAATGGTTGGTTGAAATGGCTCTGAGCACTATGGGACTCAACATCTTAGGTCATAAGTCCCCTAGAACTTAGAACTACTTAAACCTAACTAACCTAAGGACATCACACACACCCATGCCCGAGGCAGGATTCGAACCTGCGACCGTAGCAGTCCCGCGGTTCCGGACTGCAGCGCCAGAACCGCTAGACCACCGCGGCCTGCTCAATATTAAATAATATTTCAATATCTTACATACATTTTATTCACACCGACGTATGAGTTAAAATAAACCATAGGCAAAGTTTACGCAGCGCGTTTTTATCTCTGTAAAATCTTTTCAAATTTCGCGCAATGGTTTCCTTAATTTGATGTAGCACAGTAACTATGGCATATAATACAAAGAAATTCAGTCCCTTGTCAAGCGAAGATATCAGACAGTAATAAGCGTAAAAATCCAATTTTTCCACCAAATAGTTTTCTCAAAAAGTATTTCGTATCGGCTGGAACGCCATCCTGCAGCACAGACACCAGCAGTACAGCCATAACAAAAGCCTCCACGGCGCGGAATGCAAGGAGCACTTATCTAGCAAGAAAAGGGTTAATTTCTCCAAAATTCTCAATATTATTGTTATGGTTATTGCTTTTTATCTTTGGCAACGTGAAACAACGACACGTAGGTTTGAACAGTGTATTGACTGTACTTTCTTTTGCCAAGCAACGGAATTATAACTATCCAGTGAATTCCTCTAATTTTTGCACTGCGAGTCACTTACACAGGAGTAGAAGACACAATATCACTATCGCAGGAAGAATTTAGTTTTCTGAAGATTCCCAAACGATACAATAATGTGTGAAATGGATTATTATGCACTTATGAGAAACGACGTCTGGACGTCTGTTTCTATGGATAACGTCTTTTTCAAGATAAAATGACCATTTATGACGAAATAGAAATTCCGATGTCATCCATATGAGGTCACTGAAATTATTCAGTGGCGACCAGTAAAAAATTGTGTCTGACAAGCACCAGAACCTGGGTTTCCTCTTTTACGCCAGCAGTCGCGTTACCTGCTTCGGCTGTCCCAGTAGGCTTCCCGTCCAACCCAAATCGCCAACCTAGCGCACACTAATGCCATAGCGCCTCCCTGTCTGTTGTCCTTACTGCTGGCAGTATCTCGCACGATTCCCGCAAAAGGTCGGACCTGGGGCGCATCCACACTGAGGATACCATGAAATGCCGTCAAGGATTAGATATTATTATTGTTGTGACTTGGCAAGACAGCCAAGCCACTAGGAGGTGAAGCCGAAAGGCACGCGTTTAAGCTCACGCAGGCTGGTGTGAGGTCTGGAACAGTTAAAGGATTTTAGTCTAGCAATTAAAGTACGTAGCTGTTGGAATACTTAACGTTAATCCATAATTGGTGAACATCTATCTGACGGTACATGCTTCACAAGATAAATAGCAAAGGATAATTGCTAGGTCGTAGCAAATGACGTAGCTGAAGGCTATGCGAACTATCGTCTCGGCAAATGAGAGCGTAATTTGTCAGTGTGGCGTCGCTAGCAAAGTCGGCTGTACAACTGGGGCGAGTGCTAGGAAGTCTCTCTAGACCTGCCGTGTGGCGGCGCTCGGTCTGCAATCACTGACAGTGGCGACACGCGGGTCCGACGTATACTAACGGACCGCGGCCGATTTAAAGGCTACCACCTAGCAAGTGTGGTATCTGGCGGTGACACGACAATTATTGCGTGTATGGTGTCTGTTGTTTGTGACATGTTCGAATCAGCGTTTATGTATTAACACATTTGCTTACTGCAGTACAGATACTCAAACAATATCCAGGTAAAATGACTAATATATCAGAACGCGTCGATTATCGAGAGATATCTTCTAGTGACAAACTGCCTATTTACTTCTGTCTCGGATTCTTCGGCCGACGTTCGTCTGACGATTTTACTGACGTTTCGCCAGCACGAGTGGCTGGCATTGTCAAAGCTTCACCCTCCGTTGCCGGTAGGGAGTTCACCACCGTCAATGGAAAATATGTTGGCAAGCTTTTTGTTTATTAATAATAATTTAATAATATAATAATTTAATTTAATAATAATACAATAATTTTATCTGTGGAATGAAATATTACTTCCTCTCACTTATCATTCGCTGGAATCAAACGCTTCAGAATATTTCACTACTGTAACGAAGATACCTTTACTGAAAATACTGCAATGAAGGTAAATTCAACACTATTGCAAAAGTCACCTGCAATGGATGCTACCACCAATCAACTGATCCGGATGTTGATTTAAGTACAATAACATCATGCGCGGTCTGTATCATCCATAAAGACCTAATGAAACAAATGCGTTGCTGTTCAGTGGTTGCTCACACTGCACCCTAACTCAATCCTTTAGTTACTACCTATGTGTATCTGTTGAAGTGTTAGCACATGCATAAAGTTAAATCCAGTGCCACCTTCCATATCTTACATTTATTGTGTTTTACATTCTCTTGTATGTATGTATGTATGTTAAATACATACTATACAGAGACTAACCCATGACGTTTGCCAGGTGAAATAGGTAGACTGCTGGCCATTAAAATTACAACTTGATACAGACGGCATGGAGAAAACGTCAAATTGACATCAAGTGTACTACATTTTTGGATATGCATATGATTAACACGTCATCGCAACTGCGGAAAATGGATTGGACCAATGCCATTTACTTTCCGTACATAAGGGATTGTCACACAGCAAGTTTCTCGTTCAGGAGTCGTATTGTAACGCTGGTTTGTGAGAAGATAGTTGGAAACATCTACAAGCACGTGCCCGAATTCGAAAGTTGCAGGCTCGTGGCCCGTTGAGGCCGCGGTGTATCAGTCCGCAATATAGCTGCTCTCACTGGCCGCGAGCCCACGACTGCCACGTGGCTATAGAATCGATGGGTTCATGAGAGCCAAATTCAGCGCCGCACACAATCTCAATGGCCCCACGCGACCAGTGCTCGAAACGACAGAAGTATCAGCACAGCGATTGTTATTGCGACTCCGTCTGATGCCCAGGAGAAAGTGGTGCGGCCCATGTGGTGCTCCCAACGACGACACTGGGCACGGGAGTGGCACCGCGTCGTCGCTTCAGACACGTCCAAATCACGATGGACGTATCTACGTATGCCAAACTGCATACGTTATCGTCGTATAGTTCGAGCACCAGGCGTGATATGGGGTGCAATTAAGAACACGAACCACCTGAGTTTCGAATAGCCTGTCATTTGGACAGCAGAGCTTACACGTCGAACTTGTAAAAATCGTTCTGTGCGCCTTATCATCGATATCTTCACGGCAAGATAATGCACGACCGCACGTTGCTCGTGCTATCCGGACCTCCCTCTACACTAAGGTGTTCGACCGTTGTCTTGGCCAGCACATTCTTCAAATGTCTCATCCACTGAAAACATATGGTTAAGATCTGTAAAACTACTGTAAGCTGCAGTAGGCTATCGTAAGTAAGCGTAGACTACGATAGTTTTCTTAGTAGGTGTGGTCAGTTAAGCATATACTGTCATTACATTAGGTCTGTTGCGTACCTATTAGGCGTCAACTCTTAACGATCGCTTTCTTTAAGCATGCAACCATTGTCTTACTACATTCTCCTAAAAACTGGAGGCAGTGAACCATCTAGAAGCTGAGTGAGGATAAATAAAGAGCCACTTAACATTCGAAAAATTTTCGTTCTACTTATTGTCTTCCTCTCCATTACTTAACAACAAACAGTATTTATATCAAACATGAAATTGTTACTTTTTAATTCAGGTTTTGTTTGAAAATTTTTGATTTGTTGTATGGAGCAGAGGAATGTTAAAGTAAAAGTAATAAAAAAATGCAGATTTCTTCATACAGAACTATAAAATGGAATTTTCTAAAAACGGTAGAATTTACAAAAAAAAACGCAAAAATATATCAAACATCGCTTCAGTATTTCGTCGAGGTTATATAAAACATTTTTCTCTTACTCACAAACAACTTCTGAACTTACCAATAATAACAGGAAACTCCTGCCTT
Organism: Schistocerca piceifrons; assembly: GCF_021461385.2. Classification (NCBI taxonomy): domain Eukaryota; kingdom Metazoa; phylum Arthropoda; class Insecta; order Orthoptera; family Acrididae; genus Schistocerca; species Schistocerca piceifrons. The sequence continues at coordinate 1,624,676 of NC_060144.1, read as the reverse complement.
TGATCGTGATGAAGAACTTTCTATTGAGTACAAAACAACAACAATCATTATATAGATTTCTTTATGTTTGTGCATGTAAAGTGCATCATAAGTAATCGCTCCAGTTATATAAAAATCCAGAAGCTACGCGACCAACTAATTTGTATTACTTCCAATGTTTTTGTAGAGCATCACTCTACATAAGGTCATGGGTTGCCGAGAAAAATGGTTCAAATGGCTCTGAGCACTATGGGACTCAACTGCTGAGGTCATTAGTCCCCTAGAACTTAGAACTAGTTAAACCTAACTAACCTAAGGACATCACAAACATCCATGCCCGAGGCAGGATTCGAACCTGCGACCGTAGCGGTCTTGCGGTTCCAGACTGCAGCGCCTTTAACCGCACGGCCACTTCGGCCAGCTGGTTGCCGAGAAACTGGCACACCACCACTCACCAGCCACTACGATTATGATTTCTGGTACGGAACTGAAGCTGTCGTCCAAGCTTGGTTTGACTCGACGAAACTAAATTTCGTACCCTGAGTACCATCAAATAACCTACAAATTAGAGTTACAGTACATAGATGACGTAGTAAATGGTCAGATTACCGGTAGCATTGGTAGAATTAATAGTGGAAGAAATGCAGATAGAAAATGGCGACCGACGACCTCTCTCCAATTTTTGTATGTTTGTCGTTCAGTGTTAGTCCATTCCATATCATTACAAAATATAAATCGAAATTTTTAAGTTTATTTCATGACTTCTGCGTTTTTGAAACCAAAGCAATTACATTTGATGCAAGTGCAGTTTAGACGCACAAACTTAAAAAAATAGGTAATTATTGTTGTTGTTTTGTACTCAATAGAATGTTCTTCATCATGATCAAGGGCAAGAGTTTCCTGTTATTGATAAGAGCCAAATTTGCTTATGAGTAACAGAAAAATGTTTTTCATAAGCGCGACGAAGTACAGAAGCGTTGTTTGACATGTTTTTCTTCTGCATTTCTTAAAAATGTTTTCTTTTCCTTGAGGAAATTGCATTTTCAAGTGCTACATGATAAATCTACATTTTTTATTTTTACTATAACATCCGTCTGCTCCACGTAAAAAATCAACAGCTCTCGAATAAGATTTGAATTAAACACTGGTAATTTCAATGTTGGTATAAAGACTTCTTTTTTTAGTAACGAGGAGGAGGATAATTATGTAGAACAAAAATGTTCCGTAGGCTGTGTGGCTCTTTGTCTATCCTCTCAGTTTGTAGACTGTTCACCGACTCCAGTTTCTAGGGGAATCTAGTGATACAGTGATCACATATGGAAAAAAAACGATCTAAATGAGGTAACAGCCGGTCTGCAACACACCTAATGTACAGGTGACGCAGTTAATGTCTTCACTAGCCAAAGCTGCTAGGAAAACCATCATAGTCTACGTTTTCTGCGGTAGCATACGGTACTTTTACAACTCTACTACAGATATAATAGTCTTTCCTAAAATTTCGTGAACTTGCACTAAGTATAATTTCGTTATTTACTACATTTCTTGAAGCTGCAATTTAATGGACAACACTGTAGTTAAGATATCGCCGCTGGCTTTAGTTAGGTAATATCCACCAGCGAATACGTCCAGAGTTTTCTGACTGAGTGTACTCCCGGGTCGGCTGTTGGCCAGACGCGCGGTGATTTCCCTAAATCACTCCAGGCAAATGCCGGGATGGTTCCTTTCAAAGGGCACGGCCGACTTCCTTCCCTGTCCTTCCCTAATCCGATGAGACCGATGACCTCGCTGTCTGGTCTCCTTCCTCCAACCAACCAACCAACCAGACGCGCGGCATCTGTGCGGTATTCCCAAGGCTGCGGCAGCGGGACTTGTTCGGCGGCACTGCAGCCCTTCAGGGGCCGCGTCTCCCGCTGCCGCCAGCGGCATTTCGCCGGAAGCACTGCGATCCTGCAGCGCTACGGCGTGGGCCGGGGGGGGGGGGGGGAGAAGGGGTAATCCAGGCAGGCACTGCAAGGGCACGGAGCTACACGCCACCGTTTGCGTCGCTGCGGAAATTACCTGCAGATGGGACGCCGTTTCGCTAACACTCTTCTCCGCCTTTGTAACGAATATTACAGTAAAGGCGCTACATCTCGCTGTAACTTTGAACTCTTGACTTTAATACGGTGTGTGTGTGTGTGTGTGTGTGTGTGTGTGTGTGTGTGGGTAATTGCGCCTCCTTATATAAAAGATCGCACGCGTGAAGTGATAATGGTGCAACAGTTAAACCTGTGGATTAACAGTCGGAAGGAGTGACCTTCAAATCCTTGTCCAGTTGTAATGACTTGTTCCTTAAGTCCAGTTAAATGGTGATTCTAGAGGAAAGTTTTGTGGAAGTTTTTTCGACAAGCTGTCTACATTTTTTCGAGGGAACTGAATCCGAATTTTCCAAGTCCCACCAAAATTTCGGCGTGGAAGTGGGTCAAAGTGGTATAAATGACTAAAAAATTGGCCTTTTTTCGTTTATTGCTTATAACTAGTAAACGACTTCATTTTCGGCAAAGTTGACAATTTTTGAAAATAAAGAGGATAAAATTTTCCGCAAGATAGGTTCTTTTCTCCACCTGCTTTGGACTGCCGTTCAGGACCTTCATGCATTTGATGTGGTACTGGGCTTTACTACAACTAAGTCAGGAACTGGTCCAATCCGATGTATTATTGAGCGTTCTAATTCATTGTTTTGTCTTTCAGCAAGATTCAGAACAATCTCTTGCAGCCCCCGCTTACTTATACAATGCACTGGGTTTCATCGACTGGCTTGTTCTGTTAAGCCAGAAAATTCTATCATGTTAGACGACCTACAAAAAATAGTTGATTTTGAAATTAAAATCTGGCTGCGCAGATAGAGTTTCTTTTCGGTTGCAACCACCCGCAATGCTCTTAACGTCCGCAGCAATCAACATTTTCGTTAGTGTACTTTCTTCGACATGCTTCACAAACCTCAATCGCAATTTTGCCCTTCATAAGGGCAGCTATCCACTCCTTCCCCCATCTTACTTGCTCCAAGAACATTCTTCAACCCCACTGTGGGCCTAAGTCATGATATTTCTCTCCCATCACAAAACACACCATCACGTAGAAAATGCTTATCATTTGAAATCATTATGTACGACTCTTTTATGCATTTAAACCGAATTTACCGACCTGTACAGGTTCTGAGCAACCACACGAGGGCGAGCTCTTAAACAACTGCCGATGCAGAAAACCAACACAGGAGACCGGCCTCCTCCCTATCAGGAGGAGGAAGAGGCGGTCACTGTCATGTCACCCCTCCACCATGCAAGTAGTAGCTACCAACAACTCCAATTACATTGTGACACTACTGGAGTACGGAATTCGGCAATGGATGTGCAGCAAAGTACGGTAAGGATGCGGAGTGTAGGTCCTCAGATGACCAATCTCCTCAGCTTTAAAATCGCTCTGACTTCAACACATGCTACACGTTATACGGTTGGTCTGACGTAAAAATTCTATCCTCTTTATTTTCATAAAGAGTGAGTTTTGCCGTAAACTGCGTCTTTGCACAGTTATATGCAAAGAACACTGTTGTTGTTGTTGTGGTGGTCTTCAGTCCTGAGACTGGTTTGATGCAGCTCTCCATGCCAGTAAAGCTGCATGCCCGCGGGAAAAATTACGGCTGTAGTTTCCAAAAAACACTAAAAAGTCAATTTCTTTCGTGGCTATTTCCATATTTGACCGATTTACCGACAGAATTTTTGGTGAACTTCGAAAATTACGGTACAGCGTCCCCAAACACACATAGAAAGCTTGTCAAAAAACCTTCTCTAGAACCTTTCGCTATTTGGCCTTTTTGAGCATCATTTGACTGGACTACTATTCATTACACGTCATATTCAAAGTTACCAGTACCAAGCAAGATTACACACGGCTTCTGTCGCTCCTCAATTCACTGTCCATTGATGACAATGATTTACTTTTCCTTCACCCAACGACATATGTAACAATGTTATTTCACGCACCTGTCAACACTTTCCGCTGAAATTGTAGCATTGCACTGTTTCTCCTCGCCTTCCATGTGGCCTCCGTTTCATGGTTGCGTGAACTGTTGCGACTTTCAAACTATGTGCGAGAATGACTTTGGTTGGATAAGCAGGTACTTTACCATGCTTAGTACGGAACATCATTTTCAAATATCATACTTTTATTCACCCTTTCGTTTAGTAGTGCAGGCAATTCAATATCGAGAAACAAACGGAACATACAAAAAACCGGCGTCAATTCATCACTAAAACAATGTACTATATTCTTCATTTGACTTGGCTTGCACATACATTACAGTCCGAAGCGACAAAAACGAGATGAACAGGCGGCTTTCGCAAAGGGCACATCGTTATGGCACAGCGCCTGAGAACCAGCGTCTCTGAAACGGCGAAGATGGTCTGTTCTCCGCGTGCTCTGTCTTGAGTGTCGTGTAAAGTGGAAAGTGAAGGACGGAGAAATCACGAGTAGGTGACAAGGTGTCGGATATCCACGCGTCATTACAGAACGTAGCGGTCAGAGGCTTGCCTGCCCCATGAAGCAGCATAGACGGCAATATGCGGCAGATGTGACGTCTTAGTCCAATGCTGGGGTAGGAACAAGCGTTCTGGAACATACCATTCACAGCGCATTGTAGAATGTGGGACTCCGCAGTAGAGGATTCCTACATGTTGTCACGTTGACCCAATGACAACGATTTCAGTGGGAACTGGATCATCGACTTTTGACGGTGGATCAATGGAAAAGTTTTGCCCGTTCAGATGAATCAAGTTTCTTATTACACCAGATCGATAGTGGTATCCGTGTGCGTCGTCATCCAGATACACGGCCGCTCAGAACTTGCGGCGCACCACGGACGCAGCCGGTGAGACATTACGATGCTGTGTGGGACGTTCACATGGGCTTCTTTAATTGAAAGCACCTTGACAGTTGAGGACTACGCCAACATTACTGCAGACCATTTTTCATGTGTTCCCCGACGACCGTGCACTCTTCAACAGGATAACTGTTAGTTACACAAGTTCAGACGCGCGATACACTGGTTTGAGGAGCATGATAGTAAACACACGTTGATATATTGGACACCAAGTACGACTGATTTGAACCCGCTGAAATACATATCGGGACTTAACGAACATCAGCTCCGCGTCCACAAACTAACTGCCCTCAATTTACGCGAACTGCCTGTCCTGTGCGTAGACATCTGGTACTACACTTCAAGAAACCAGCCAAGCGATTTTCGAATCCCTATCACGTAGAGCCGTTGTTGTATTGCGCTGAAAAGGTGGAGCAACACGATATTAAGTAGGTGGTCGTAATGTTCTGGAACATTTATATATGCTTTCTGGTGTGTGAGTGCTATGTTCCGAGAAATTGATATCTGTGTAAACTCAGAGGTAACGTCCGCCCCATTCTCAAGACCATGGTGTGAATGACGTGAAAAGAATTAACATACAAAATCTTCGAACTTTACTACCTTTCGTAGCTAGTAGTCAGTTAACGCTAATTTTCAGAAATAAAAAAATAAGTTCACTACCGAGAAGGCAGGTATTCTACGATATGTGTCATTAAAACTTTACACGCAGAAACTGGTTATGAATAGTCAATAAACTTCGTTACCACGCAAACAAATAATAAACAGGACTTCAATAACAAAACATAAATAGGACTAGTATGATGCTATAATAGCTCTACCTAACCCACTTTCTTTTGTTACGTAAATTTTGCCTGTGCCGTTCCCACCGCAAGACCCAGACTACTCATGATCGCTTGTGGTGTATTTCTGCCTATAGGCTGAGTCAGTTCGCTCTCTGACCCGCATAATGTTACATTAAATATGACTATGGAGTGGCTGTTGCTACTGAGTAACAAACAGCGCTGAAATGGGAAATAATCCGAGGCTAAACAAGAAATCCACTGTTTATACGCAGTTATGAGAGAGTTCTACAAGCATGCGTTACATGCAACCGTTATAAAGACGAAGGTAAAATTCTATCCAGATTCCGACCTAATCAATTACTCTGAAACACTAAGGATTATGACACCTATCGCTCTAGCACAGACCAATAGGAAATCCTAACAATAGGTTTAGTCGTCAGTAACATTCACGGATCTAGATGTAGTTGATACGTCGTGGTATGGGAAAACTTAACCAAAACGTAAGGTAAGCAGAGCTCAAAGGCTGTAGGGAGTGAAAGCGTAGACCCAAATGAGGTTACAGTTTCAAATACAATTTAATTTTATTAAACATTAAAAAACACTTGTTCACTGGTACATATATCACAAAACACAATAAAATTTTTTAAACTCTATGCCTGAAGAGCCGCTGAACATTCACAACTGTAATCTCAGAATGACAACCTTAAGATTCAGCATAATAGATAATCACGATCTGAAGGAACCAACACTTTTGATTAATTATTGACCAATACAATAAGTTACTGAAAGGAATGATTTTAATCATTCGGCCAGAAGGGCCAATCAAATATAAACACAAACGCTGTTTTGATAATGCTACAAGAATGCAAAACCAACAGTTAATTTACTTCGTCCAAAGGAGCAGTGAAGACCAAAAGACAAATTCATATAACAAAGGCTTTTTTTTTAATGAAACAAGCTAATAAGATAAAATTAATAACCGAAAAGTGGTAGTGACGTCGCCACTCAGCCTGAAGGGCCTGAATATCAGTAGTAATAAATATTTGAGAATGGTTGAAGTTAGTGAGCACTTAAAACCAGCCCATGCTCCTCACCACTAGGAAAAATTTACAATCAGCTGTGCTAGGACTGCCTGCTTTAGCAATATGCCACAGACCAGCAGAACAACTAGAAACTTCACCAAATTGGCGAATCGTCCACACAGGACATAACAGCAACTCTCTATAAGACATATCCAGGCAGGAACTGTTAATGACGCCCACTGGCCTTCGTAAATCTTCGACTTAGTAAATGTGACGGCCAGTACTAAATAATAATAATAATAATAATACTCAACGAATTGTAAAATACAAGATCGTTATTGCACTTGGGTCAGAATAAAATTTCAACCACAGATAATATATTAGGTTCAGGTAATAAGGCACAGAGAGTTAACACTCTTTTCTAGTGATAGTTACACTTGACAATATAACAGCAGATCATTGAATCGGGATTTCGGGCACGCCTGAGCCTACTATTATTGCGAAACACCATGGCACACGACCTTAGAGCAGAACACACCCGACGACACGGGCAGAAATTGAGTGAGACACATCCAGTCAAGAAATTCTCACCGTTAGTCCAGAAGGCAGACAAGAATTCGGCGACAGGTTGCAACCAGCACCACCTCGAGTTATGTCAATCGCCCCAGATCCGCCATAGCAACGCGGACACACCACGCCAACAGTTGCCGTGCCGAGCTTCCTTATCACACAGCCCGTCCAGAACGACTGCCGCCGTCCCGAGTACGTGCCGACACGGTAGCTCAGCGTGTTCGGTCAGAGAGGTGGTTGGCCTCTGTAATAAAAAAAACTGAGTGGAATGATCAACAAACGAACATGAACGGGTGTCATGTGACGTCCGCAACGACCAAACACAACGATCAGCAACGAACAAAATGAAAAAAAAAGTACACACGCTCGTACCAATCACGTGCGTTCACAGGAAGTCATACCACCTTTCCCGCAACATTGCGCTGCCACACATCCGGAAACTAAACTCCCCGTCTCACTCCGGCAGCAGCACTCGATACTCTCGTCGTCAGCAGCGCCCTCCGAAATTTAAAAGCAAACGGACCAATCGCGGCAGAGCAAAGCCAAGGCTCCGGAAGACGACACACCACACCTAGGCAAAGATGAAGATGATACGGTTCAGTAGTAAGTAGGAGCAGAGGGTGTAATGTGAATGAGCATGAGAAATAAATAGCTCTTCGACCTATAATTTCCTTTAAGTCGTGAAGTCGTTGGTTATCACGCTGAAGCAAAGCCAACAATTATAAGAATTGTTTTAAAATCTGTTAGGCTGATAGACCAACCATGTCGACGAAAGCTTTCCTCAGCTCCAATAAAAATCTCGTAAGTGGTCATTTTTTTAGAGTCATGGGATCATAATTTCAATTCCTTCAGTTCAAAACATCCGACGTGGAGACAACAAACATTCAGTCCTAAAGCCGTACATCCATTGGTTCTGTGTAAACGGTACTCGACCCTCGCCCTCAGAAAACACACACAACTTTGACAACACTAGGATGTGCTGGATACCATTTAACTCAAATGCTCAAGTAACGTACGAAAACGCCACTGGGTAACTTCCTCGAAAATCACCGATATTTCGACAGTTTAACACCCAGTCATTTTACAGGCACTAATAAACGAGAGATTGGTGTGCATAGCAGTTTGAACCCACTGGTGGGTTCGCCTCGTTCTCAAGGTCTTATAGCAACCCTCCTTTGTCGATACATCAGTTACAACACTGGTCTCGTAGTAAGGAGCAGTAAGGTTCAGGTACTGATTTGCAGATCTCTGTAGTTTGCACTTTCTTTTCCCTAATTCGCTCCAGATAAATTTCTTTATAGTTCATTTGAAAAATATAAAGGCTATTTTTTCCTATCCTCCTTTACTGCACTTAATAACCCGCCTCTAAAAATCTCTACATCTTCCAGGTGTCCAACACTGTCGATGACGCATTTTCTATTTTTACTCGCCTTTCAGTTTACGTAACTCACTGTAGAAGAGCGTGTATACAGTACGTCTAACCATATGCAGACGGAACGTTTCACTTCTCCTGACGAGAGAGATCTACGAAAGAACGAAGTGTGCAACACACATCTTAAAATTGTTGCTCCGTTTCTTGGAAATATTCGATTACGAATACATCGTTAATTTTAGGTCGCTTTTCAAGACAATCAAGTAAGAAACATCAGTAATTTGTGAATCATTAATAAGTTTACCTACACTTTTTTAAAAAGTATAATCCCTTACTCACCCACAAAGTACTGCCGCTTTTCATTCGTTCACTAAGAGTACTGAAGTACAATCGTTCATCCTTTTCAAATTCATTAAGCGATCTCTTGTACTGAACACAAACAGTTTGCTCACCGTTTGAAAGAGGGAAAAGTAAGTCTTCGTTGATTCGGATGTAGATATCAATCAAAATTCTATACTCCCTGAGTATAAAATCATGCCTCCTGCGTTAAATATGTTTTGAAGTCTTTGGCTAGTACTTAGACACTATATATCAAACTAATACAAAATGTTGTCGTTTTAGTGATCTTCAGCTCGAAGACCGGTGTGGTGCAGTTCTCCGAACTAGTCTAACATGTGGAAGCCTCTTCATTTCATGATAACTACCAGCTTTGATTCCTGCGACACACTCAGCTCTAATCCCATGTGCCCCATTCACCATTCTCTTACGTATAAGTATAAGACATACACGCTTTTATTTTCTACAATCGGGACACGCCTCTATTAAGCGCACGAAAACATCGGAAAGATACCGCTTCTCGTTTCGCCATTGGTCATTTGTAATGCAGCGTTTTCAGTGTTGTCTTGTTTCAATGGATTTATCAGTATATACTTCGGTCATTAATCAAACAGGATACAAAGAAGAGTACTCAGTCACGTATTTTTTTAGACATTGTACTTTCTGTCATGACTGGGCGTTATCTGCTATAAGGTTGCACGTGAGTGCATATACACTGTCGTTGTATAGATCTGTTATGTTTTGATCCCTTTATCGTCTATTTAGATTTTTTCATGAGATTTTGAATCACGCTACATATTCATAAGTTGCCTTACAGTAACGAGACGAAATGATTATAACTCACTCCTTCTGTGTTCCCTTTCTCAAACGCAACGAGAGAGTAATAGTCTCCATGAGTGTAATTTATGTCCTGTCCTTAACCCTTTGGCTACCAGCGGGACGTATGCGTCCCACGATAGGTTATCACAGAGCCAATATAGGTGTTTGTTACATGTTACTGCTCTAACCAACTGGCAGACGGAAACCTACAAATGGTTGGCAGACTTCTTACAATTACACATTGCACCTGTAGGTTGTGCTATCCACACTCGCCTTCATATTGTCACATCGAATTAGTTTGCACCTGTAGATAGGCAGCCCAATCATCAGATTGGCAAAGCGGGCTGATTTCACGCCTTGAGGCGTATTGACGCTCACCGCATCAGAAACGAAGCCTACGTTGAGCATCTGTAGTGTGAGTTCCAAACTTCGACTGATGTTCTGGCCACTGATGTGTGTCTGTTTTCAGTATATCTTGTAGATTTTACGCGGTCGGCTTCTGAAACCCTGGATGTACTTGAGAATAATCGAGTATGTTCCGCCCCCACCCCTCCAATCCTCTTGGAAAACGAAACCAGTAAATATTCTTTTCATTTTCATATTTTTAATTAAGATGTTAATTAAAATAACCATACATTAATGTTTTTGAAATAAAATTGGGAGTCAGAAGGTTAAGGAACATGTACAATGATCCCAGCAGAATCATATGCTTTTAACTATTTTAACCAGAGTATATTCATCAGATTAAACTCTAAAACGCATAAAATGTTAGTCATGGATATCGGATGCATCTATGATTTTTACAGCTTAATTAAGATAAATTCTGCTCCGAACAATAAATGTTGATTATACATGGTGACATTACCACTGGAAATACCTCCCAAACTACAAGAAACACTGAATAACCAACTCTATAGACCGAAAGTGAGGAGAGGAGCTGGTGAAATTGGTTAATACAAACCATTGAGAAATGCACGGAAGTGATTTTCAACACATACCTTTTTTTAAAAAAATGGAAACCTGTTATTATTTTTAGTGCAACTGAAAATAGAAACAAATACTTAATCAATGTCGTTTGTTATGTTGTAAAATGTTAAGTACATCCGGAGTAATTTGTAACGTAAAGTTGACGCTTGAAACCTCAGACATTTAATCACGTGTTGTAACAAACAAGATCTGTAGGGGTCTGTTTGCGAAGACTACGATGCTTACGAGTTTGGTTGTCTTAGTGTCTGCATGTAGCGCTTGCCGAATCAGCCCTCGTACTCAGAATAACTGTAGTACACTGTGTTACCTGACGTCTGTGTACTGCAAACAAGTAAAAACAGAAGTACGCACAGTAGGAACGTGAGAAAGTCGCAAGTACAACAGTGTGTAGAGTGTTGTAAGAACTGTGAAAATGGTTTATTCTAACTCTGAAGAGGCAGAGATGATATTTATCTATGGTGAGTGTAGACAAAATGTAGCTGCAGCCTGCTGGCTGTATGCAGAAAGGTACCCGAACAGAGACCATTCAACGCACCACACATTTGAAAACATCTACAAACAGGTATGGTCGTAACGCAAACGGGTCCGTAACAGACCCATCACAGGAGAAACAGGTGCAGTTGGTGTGTTAGTTGCTTTTCCGTGAACCCACATGTGAGTTCACGTGACGTCGCTAGAGGCAGTGCAATGAGTCAAATTAGTGTAATGCGCATACTTCATCGTCACAAATTTCACCCGTACCATGTGTCGCTGCATCAGCAATAATAATAATCGAGTGAATTTCTGTCAATGGGCATTCACAGAGAATGATTTGCAGTTCTTCCTGTTTACCGATGAAGAAGGTTTCACAAACCACGGAGCAGTGAATTTACGAAACATGCATTACTGGTCCGTGGACAATCCTCGCTGGCTTCGACCAGTAGAACGACAGCAACCGTGGAATGTAAATGTATGGTGCGGAGTAATTGGCGACCATCTCATTGGTCCTCACTTCATGGAAGGCACCAAAACAGCTGCAAAATACATCGAGTTCCTACAAAGTGATCTGCCGACATTGCTAGAAAATGTCCCGCCGGAAACGCGTAGACGTGTGAGGTATCGACATGATGGTGCTCCTGCACGTTCTGCAATGAACCCTAGGCTCACCCTTGACAGAATGTTTGACGGGCGTTTCATAGGAGATGGCGGACGCATACATTGGCCAGCCTGTTACACTTCTAGACTTCTTTCTGTGGGGTACGTTAAAGGAGAACGTGAATCGTGATGTGCCTACAACCCCAGAGGATATGAAACATCGTATTGAGGCAGCCTGTGGCAACATTACACCAGATGTACTGCGTCGTATAGGACACTCATTACGCGGTAGATTGCAAATGTGCGCAGCAAATGATGGGTACCACTTTGAACATTCATTAGCCTGAAGCGTCAGGACACACACTTTTACATTCTGTAATTGAAAACAAAAACGATTTTTTAAGTCTAACTACATTTTCGTGTTAATGTACATTTTCTTCTAACAAATCAGTGCCGTACAGTATTATTCAGAGAAAAAGACTAATAAATATGTTAGCATGTGTACGTAACGTGCTGTTCATCTCTCGTCTGTACCTACGTTACATCACTGTTCTTTTTATATTCCTAATTAATTCGGTTCTCTCCGATACACACGATAGAACTGCTGAGGAGTTACTTAAGCGTCAGCTTTACGTTACAAATTACTCTGGATATAATTAACATATTGCAATGTAGGAAACGGCACTGATTAACTATTTTTTTCTGTTTTCAGTTGTGCTAAAAATAGTAACTGGTTTCCATTTACAAAAACGTAAGTATGTGTTGAAAATCATACTTCCGTGCATTTCTCAGTGGTTTGTATTAACCAATTTCACCAAACCCCCTCCTCTGTGGAATTGGTTATTCAGTGCTTCTTGTGGTTTGAGAGGTGTTTCCAGTGGTACTGTTAGGTGACTCACCCAGTATATTTATTTAGACTAGATTGTTTATAATTATTACTCCTCCTTACTGTTAGCAGCTTCACTATCTTCAAGTGCATTAAACCTGTTTTATACACGTGACGAAGTAGAGCGGTTTCCTCGCAGATTAGTAGCTATTTGTCATCTAAACTAAGTTTTATGCCTCTAGAAATTAATCATCGATTGTCTCCTACATAAATTCCTGGCAGTTATAATTTAAGGAGTAGAACACGGCAAGTTCCATGACCCGATTTCCCAGAAACTTGTCTCAGTGGAAGAGGTGTCAAAATAAGTTAACATGTGTCTCTGCTTATCCGTAGATATTCAACAGTTTCTCAGAAAAACACTGCCAACGATTTCAACACAATTCAGATGTCTTTTAGAGCGCGATAATCTAAGCTGAAATGGTGGCACAGTGGCTAGCGTCGTGCCCTCAAGGGACACAACGGTGTTAAGCTAACTGTAAGGTTACAACTGGCTTTCACAATAAGTGTCATACATTCGTTATTTAATGTATATGTGCTTGGAAGTTTCGGGGTTTACAATATTTTTCAGTTCATATATTCTTATATTCCAGTCTTATGTCAATTAATATATTTTATTCTTATGTTTATTATTCAGGAAATTTGGCGCATTCTCTTAGATGATACAGGTCGTAGAAACATTCGAAACACAGAAATTCCGATCTCTACGGACATCGCGTGAAGGCAGGCCTGCCACAGTGACATTTCTTCGTATGAATTTCACTCGGAAAAGAAATGCCGTTAACGTTAATGAAGCTTTCAGCGTTTGCAATAATTTCGCAGAAAACCACGCATAACGGATCGCGTTACAGAAAACTGATGCTTGTAAATGGTTATGAGCCAAGATATACACAGGAATTTTAGCCACCGCAAATAGTTTTATATAATTTTCCTATTTATTTGTAGTTTTTTATTTTGTTAATCATTCACCAGACATACAGTTATTAGACGAATAAGAACAACGTTACTTCAAAATAGACTGGAAAACATTCGTGTAGTAATCTCCTACAAACATGGGTACATAAATGAAAAACAAAAATAAAAATGATACTCGAAATTCGAACACTGATGCAAAAGTATTAACCTGCGAAACTGCCACTGTGCCACCGCTTGGATTGAACTGTTTATTGGCTAAACGGCACTAAGTACCTCGAAATCTTTGACCGTCGTTTTCTGAGAAACGGTCGAGTATCTACGTGTAAACTGAGACATGTATTCGCTTATTTTGAACTGTCTTCCACTGAGCGGAGTTTCTGGAAAATTGGGTTATGACACGTGTCATGTTCTCCTCTAAGTTACCAAGATTTATATCTTTATGACGTGACTCGCTCTTTGTACACTATTTTTATTCAGGATTGCTTGTGAACTTGGCTGCTATCCGAAAACTAGTCGCAAAGAACGAAAGATGAATAAAATAAAATAAGTACAAAGTATAGGTATGGAACGTCTGTTTCCAAAAGAAGAAATTAAGACAACTTGAAGACGACGATCGGTACTCTGCCAAATCGCACTGTACGGATGGAACCTACTCGGGGCAAAACGTTACTGAATTGATTTAAACAGGGAATAGATCGAATTTAAGTGCACTGTCGGCCTAAAGAAATCATTGGTTCACTTACAGGCAGACAAACTACAATAATAGTGTCCTTGATCTTGTACAGACAAGCGGTTATGTATTGTGGGAAAGAGACTGATAATACTGTTTCGGTTTTTTTTTCCTTTTTTCGCAGAAAGCTCTTGGTAATGAGCCTTTATAATTGGGCACTAGCTAGGAACAACGTGTTTGTTTTTCGTGCTGCGTGAAGCATAGCCGTATTTACCCGTGCAAATATGCCCTCGGTAGCAGCGCCTCTTTAAAGTGATTGTCGAACGTAGGCTGTTTCAAATTAAGTTGTCCACACCATGTTTGCAATTCCAACGTAGTAACTGCACTTAATATGTTCAGTAACATTATGTTCCTGGCCAGACTGACTCGCATCTATAATATTTGGACAGATAAACAGCTAGCCATATACTACACTCAGCTGACGTCCTATAACGTGATCGTTCCAGTGCAGTAACCTAGCATAGAAGTGACTTAAGTGTAAGTGTGGTAGACTTTTAATTAACACAGCCTTGATTAGCGTCCTTAAATATTGTTCTTGAAAACTAACAATCAAATCAACTCGAAAACAATTAACACAGTTCACATTACAATCCTATCGTCACAGTTAGTAAAAGGCATTATCAGAAGATTAACATATTTCATCAAGTTATTTACAAGTTCGTGGTCGATCATTAAAAACCGTCAATGAATAAACTCTCGGACACGAAATTTAGATAACTCGCGATACATTTTCAACTTGTATTCTGTACTAAATCGTCTGCGGTACATTGTCCAGTAATTTTGGGCACATAGCTCGCTCACATCATAACCTTTCGCAGACTGGCTAGAATGGGACCCAGCAGCCTCTCGTTTATAAGATTGCAATAATTAACAATACATTCAGCTACTGTTGTTTGGTGTCCTTTTTAATAATTGCAGTTACAGATTTCTATTTCTGAATAACTGAACAGTGGTATAATATTTGTTTGGCTGCGGACTTTTAGGAAAACAATAATTGCTAGTGTACTAAGCTGTTTAGGTTGCCAAAATATGGGGTTCTACTTCAATAACAACGTTTTGGATAAGAATGTTAATTGCTATGAAACTAAATAAGTGCAAAATCTGCTGACGTGTTTCGAGCATAAGCTATCTAAATACTTAATTTTTTTGTAAATAGTTTTGATCTACTTCATCTAAAAGTTAATTTTCCTTTTAGGAAAAAGAAAACAACTGAATGTAACTGGGTAAATATTTATATGTGAACAGTGATAGCGAAGTTTGAAATGTCTGGTATTTCTAGCACGGCTTTTAGGTAAACTAATTACAGTAATTAGCTTCCAATTGACCAGACGAATGTAATGGGTAATAAAGTCAAGTTGGCAAGTTGCTTAACCCATATATAATATTCAAGATTTTTGGTACTGTCCATATGTCAGAAAATAGCACAATCTACACATATAATAAAACTGTAACAAGCCGATGTCTGTACATTGGAGATATTTACGAAAACTTAATATGAGGAGTCTTTACAACAGCAATAAAAGCTAAAACAATTATTTTTAGAATCTTTGTTTGTCTGTCTGCCTGACCGTAAATTTTCACGCGCATCACCCAAAAACCACAGCGCGAAATAGGATGCTATTTACACAGTTTTATTGTTTGATGTCTAACTTAAAATGTGGTACTTATTTCAATTTCATACACCACTTAGAAGCCGAGTTATCTACAAGTACAGAATGTTTTCTTCAACTGGGTGTCAGTACAGGGGAGTCGGAATCCCTAGCATATACAGGGAAACTGTCTTCGGGTAGACTTGAGATGCTTTTTTGTGAAAACAATGTTTCCATAACCAAATTTTTGGTCAAGTGTGAATTGCCCATGAAAATGAGTAAATTTGGCAATTTTTTACGTGAGTCGGCTCAGTTTCGTGTAAGGATCATTTCATTATAGTGGGAGAAAAAATAAAGACAGCAGAAGTTTTATAAGACTAAACTAAATAAACCATGATAGAAATTATATAATCAGTAAAAATAAGTATTTTGGAACGTTTTATCGTAATAATAATAATAATGTTAACAGTTTAATCCCTTTGTTCGTAAATATTCTTGAATCGGTTTAACTACTATCTTTGATAAGTTTGTCGACTTGATGCTACTATTATCGTTGATAAGATTGTCGAGTTGACACTAAAAATGTATTACCGTTGATAAGTTTGTCGAATTGACACTAAAAATCATTTTCGTACATTTCTTCAGAGGTTCTCATCGTGTCTTATCGACATAAGTGAAGTGGTACAGTTATGATTTGGTATTAGTATCTTCGTGCGTTCATCTCCTTTCATTCTCGAATTCACTCTTCAATTGGTGTATTGACGTTGGTAAGTTTGTCCAGTAGTAATAATGTTTTGCCCGGGACTTGGTCCGTGTGGATTTGATTTCGAACCCACGCGAATAAATCCTGAAGCTTATTATCGGCGGAAAAAAAAAAAAACAACTTAAGTTGGAGCTGCAAAAGGGGCGCAACGGTAAAGAGCTGAGGTGTTTGTAAGCACATATTCATTAGTTTTCGTAATTTGTTTAGATACAACACAAGGCTGTTCCCCTATCCATGTCTATAGTTATTTCATACTTCAAGTATCTGTATCTGTGCGTGCAAACACATCAATCGTTGCGCCCGTTCGAAAGCTTCCCCTTAAGTTTTTACTCCCCGTTGCACGTGATCCGCAAGAGGCGCCGAGCACCGCTGCTAGCCCCCCGACCGCGGCTGTGCCGGCAGCTGGCGAGGTCCGCGACCAGCGGAGGAGCGCGGCAAGAACCGGCCCCCCCCAAATATTGATCTGACCTGGGCGGCCCAAGCGGGCGGCGGCCATGTTCTGCACGGAGGCGCGCGCCCGCGGCCCGCTCTCGGAGGGCCGTCCGGCCGGCAATAAGTCCCTCCAGCGGCAGCGCTGGCGCCGCTGCGCTTCCTGCACGGGCTCGCCAATGCGCGGGGATTACCTTCCGTTAGGCTACGAGTTCCTGTAAACTACGCTCAATAAATAGACATTTTTACATTTACACACTATCTTGCACGAGGGACAACCACAGGCGTAAGTAGACTCCTCGAACAATAGCCGCTAGGCTGCCCTTGTAAATAATTTGTTTAACGAGTAGTTTCGTAGCCTAGAAGCTACATAATCGGGCTGGATTTATTAAATTAGAAAAAGCGTTTGCTACAAATGTGGTCGAATTATCGTTACAATCAATAAGGAAAAATAGAGCACGTTACTTACACGATAAATCACGACATTAATGTTGCAACATGGACGGTACCGAACATACCTTGTCTATGAATAAATGACGCGATTAGCGGGTCGTCAGTAAGCGGAAAGTGTGGGTCCACGGCTCCTCGAGCGAGACTAATTTTTTTTTTTTTAACTATAAGAACCGTCAAGAAATATCCTTCCAACATAATGCGATGAAAGATTAATAACGGGCTAGAACACCCAGTCAAAAATTAGAAACACCTACCGTGAATCCGAAACGGAGGATAGCAAGCCGAACATAACGAGTTAACATTTTATATCTGGGGACAATCCATCCAGAGCGCGTAAAAATTAATCAGAAACTGGAAACTATCGATAATAACTAAGTAATGGTTCAAATGGCTCTGAGCACTATGGGACTTGACACCTGAGGTCATCAGTCCCCTAGAACTTAGAACTACTTAAACCTAACTAAGGACATGACACACATCCGTGCCCGATTCAGGATTCGAACCTGCGACCGTAGCAGTCGCGCGGTTCCGGATTGAAGCGCCTAGAAACGCTCGGCCACAGCGGCCAGCGCCAATACTAAGTAATAAAAACAGTAAAACTGATAGGTTACTTTGTACGGAAATGACATACCGAAAATAGAGCAGACCGTGATGCACCGAGAAGCAGGCGGGGAAGTACACAGCTAGGGACTAAGCAACATGCAGTGTCCGTGGTCGAAATACGCAGTGTGACAATATGACACACAGAAATTAGCGTGGTCAGATCGTATTTGCAGAAAATAGTGTTCATATCTTGCCCTGGATAACGTAATAGAATAAGTACAAGTAACAAATAACATTGAACAGAAAATAGTGCGATTTGTCATATGTTAATTAAGCACGTACTGAGAATAATATGAGTGGAAATCATTATCAGAATAGAAACGTATAAATTATTATTTGAGGCGTCCTTACTTGAGCATATTGTAAGATGTAAATGATAAGCAAACAAAGCTTATTACTTTTAGTGAACAACCGTAACATACTGCTTCAATAGTACAGACCTGGCTAAAAATACTTTGTTATAAAATATGTTAATAGCAAAATCCAAACCATAAGCGATTAAAGTAGGGCATACAGAGGCAGCAAAAATACACAGTCATTTGTCCGGTACTAAAGAAACCACCAGGTACATCTGTAACTGATATTTTTATTTAAAAAATCTAAGTTACCCAGAATGTTGCGATGACGTAGTTCCAGTTGTCCGCTAAGTGTTTGCTCGGTAAAATGATTAAAGGACCGCGTCACTTCCATTTCTCCTCGATGTTAAGTGTGTTACCCTTATTTTCTCGGTGTAGAATGGACAACTTTGAGATCGAATCAATAGCCGTATGCCCTAGTTTCCGAAAAAGGGCGCGTAGTGCCGATTTAGAACCCAATTCGTTAAGATGTAAATTATTTACAAGAGCAACCAAGATGACTTTTACATTCACTATACTGTTGTGCAAAACTTAAGGACGTTAGTAACTTTCGCACGGAGTGTCACTGCCCAGTAACGCACGTCCGTCACACTTGGACCACACATAGGAACAAATGCTACAGTAAAGGAAGGTAATAGAAATAGTCAATGAAACGAACAGAAATGACACTTTTATTTAGAGGCAAACCCTGATTGACGGAGGTGCCTTGGACATTACGAACGGCGCAGTAGGTTCGTAGTGAGCAGTGTGAGCCCTACGGGCGGCGGCGGCGGCGGCGGCGGCGGCAGCGCGCCCCCGGTGCCGGCCACAATGCCGGTGCGTCACTCTCGTGGCAGACCGTTCCATTCTCCCACTCGCGCGGTTCACAACTGCTGGACGTGCTGGAGGAACACGTCTGTCCGACGAGTCCCACCCGTACTCGATGGGATTCAAGTGGTTCGGGACGGGTTGGATGACAATACGTGACCGTACGGAGGAGCTCTTGCAACGGGAGGACATTCGGCGAATGAACTGACCTGCCGCTTCCCCCGACTTCAGCCCCGTACAGTACGCGTGGGATACGTCGGGTGATGTACTGCACCAACGACTGTACATCAGTTGTCAACCACGATAGTGGAGATATGGAACGACCTGCCACAAGAACCGGCCTGCCACGAAAACTATATCCCGCCGTATGTAATGTCCAGTGCTATAGAGTTGCAATTCATTCTATGTTACGTCCAGGTTTCTTGGAGATACATTACTTGGCAGTGATGCATTTTGCGAATGTTACTTTTGTCCTTAGGTTTAGCATAACAGTGTAGATTTACTGCCCATCTAACAGCACAGCACAGCACAGCTTAAATCACGGGATGTCCGCCCCCACAGCTGAGTGGTCAGCGCAGCGAAACGCCATTAAGAGGGACTGTGTTCGATTTCTGACCGGTAGGAGTTTTCCCCGCTCGAGGACTGGGTGTTATGTTGTCTTATAATTTCATCCCCTTCGACCGGCAAGTCACGAAGTGGCTTTTACTAAATTCATTTGCACCAGGCGGCCGGGATCCCTCCAGGTGGGTTTCCCGACCTAACCACTTTCTGTACCGTTAAATACTGGTTCTGAGTATCCGGGACGTATTTAATATCCACAAAAAATAGATGAAGCATAAGGAACTACACTGGAAGTTCCAAAAGTTCAGCCTCTATCAGAGAATGGAGTCAGTGACACTTGATATCGACGTGAGCACGCGATATAGTGCACGGTAGCACAGATACCCTGTGAATATGTTTCAGAGTCGTCGAGCACTACTAAAATAATCACAGTGTCTTGGCAGTACAGCATGGCGGGACGATGACTTCGGCAGAATACACCACAGTAGATCGACGTCTTAATCGGTGTCCAGCGGTAACAGCGGCGAGAAAATGGTGACGTGGAACTGACGTGGATGCCGAATTCAATTGGCTTCGTCTATCGATGACAAACATATATTAAAATCAAATACTGAGGTAGTTAACGCAATTCATCACAAACGTCTTTGAGCTACACCCTTTTTGCTTCCCAGACAAAAGATTAGTCACCTCCTAAAAGATCAATCTGTTAGCTTTGCAGTTTTGTAGATGGTGTAGAATTAGTACCAGCCGGTTATAAGAACTTCACCGTTGATGTAACTGTGTGTGCCATTCGGTTGTATGCGATTAGCACATTAAGATGGCTCAATGTGAACACGTGGCAGAACGTGTTTGGATGTTGATATTGCGTTGATACTTAAGTTAGCAACTTTTTCCACACGTTTAATAAACACAAGACGTTCACATAACTGAGACTTTTAGTCATCCACCTCCATAGCTCAGTGGTGAGCGCAGCGAAACGCCATGCAAGAGTCCTGGTTTCGATTTCCGGTCTTCACTATTTACAACAATCGGCCAACGCTGGGGAAACTTTTCGATTCCGCGACTTGTTTTGAGGCGAAAGAACTCGTCCAGCCATGTTCGGAGCGTATTTTCATCCGGAAAGGAAGTTCCTTGGAAGTTGCTCCATGAAGAGTGGAAAAGATGAAAATCTGACGTTGCAAGATCAGGTGGATAAGGTGGTTGCTGCGGACTGACTTCCAACCCAACTCCAATATGGTGTTTTTTGTCAGTCTACTAGAATGTCAGCGGGCGTTATCCTGGAGTAGCATCACTTCACGCAGTCTTTCCGGTCGTTGATCTTGAATTGCGTCTGCAAGACGCCAGAATTGTTGGCAATAAATGTCAGCAGAGATGGCTACACCTCCGGGAAGTAATTCGTGGCATACCACACAATCGTTGGCCCATATGTATAAATTATCTTTGGTGGATGCGTGCACGTCTTTGTACGGGACGTTGCTGGGCCAAACGATTCCCTTCTTTTGCTTATGTTTGCAAAAAGACACAATTTCTCCTCACTAGCGACGATACAGTACAGGAAAGGTCGGTGTTGATCATGAGCCAGTTGCCATTATTGCCACCCGCTGATTTTTGCGATTTTGGCTTACAGCATGCGGTACCCGTACACCCAATTTTTGAACCTTCCCCAATGCATCCGATATCACACGATGGTCGGAAGATCACAGTTCATCACATCTGCCAGTTCTCGAGTACACTGACGTGATTCATTGTGGATTAATGCGTTTAAACTATCTTCATCGAACGCAAAAGGCCGTCCTGACCGTGCAGAGTCACTAATGTTAAAACGATCTTCCTTAAAAAGAGAAACCATTTCCTTGCCGTCCTCTGTTCAGTGTCAATATCCCCTCACACGTCGCAAATGTTTCTGTTTGCCTGCATTGCTGCGGCCCCTCTATAGAGCTCAAACAGTAGAATAAATCGGAAATGTTCCGATTTCTTCATTTAGCACTCTATTTGCTAGGTTCAGTAACAGTCGACTACAAATAAAAATAACCATCGATAAATAAACCTGCAGCAGCCGCAAAGCAATCTTGCGAAACAAAAACGCTACCAGTTTATTCACCAACATATTACATCAGTAGTGTGTGATGACCAGAGATCGACACTTTGTGCGGACCCACACCATTCGCGATCTCTTGCGGGAATCTGACAGGGCGAATGACGGATTCAAAGGTAGGTGACGTTACGCTACTAGCGTGCAACAGGTTGGGATTTTGAGTCGCATTGTAAGTGTGCTCGAATGGCCGAGGTCCTTAAACGGAGATCCGGGTTCGAGTACCGCTCAGGCACAAATTCTTACCTATCGCGATTGATTCATTCCAATGCCCAAATGCGGCTAACACCATTGAAAACGTTTGAATACTGGACGGACGTCCCATGACTACATCATGAATGTAGTAGACCGATTGTTAGTATATAAACGTGTCCGCAAGGAATAGGGCAACCCTTGCAGCCATGCAACACGGAGTCACAATGGTTGCCGTAAAATGATCCATACCGACAAGACCGAAGACGAATGCCACGCTCTGTCAATGACTTTCGGTTTCGAACCCTAAATGAACTGCTACCGTGAGTATTATGCAGATTCAGGTCAACTATTTTTTGAGTGAACTGCATGAAACGGACATTCGGAGTCCGGTACCTCTCACAGCGCCAAATAATGCTGCACATATTCACTGGGTCAGGCAACACAAAAAACTGCGCTGCATCGGAGTGCAGACGTGTTGTATGGTTCAGGATTCGCGTTTTTGTTTTTTTTTCACTCGAGTACACTGACGGCCCAATAAGGTTTTCATCCACTTTCTTGGAGGGTGCAGCTCCGACCGGAGGTGGTTCTATCATGCTACTGAGGTGTGTTTTCGTACCAATTAAATACCAATTAAAACAAAGGCGTTTTTCATTGCGGCGGGATCTTCTCATGAAATTTCAATCACCAGTTTTCTCCTCCGATTGCGATAACATTCTCTTGGCACCCACCTACATAGGGAGAAATGATCACCACGATAAGAGAAATCGTTTTTCCCGCGCGCCGTTCGAGAGTGGCACGGTAGAGAGACAGCTGGAAGGTGGTTCATTCAACCCTCTGCCACGCACTTTATTGTGAATAGCAGAGTAATCACGTAGATGCAGATGTAGATGTTCTATGACTTGTGTTCGCTCATTCCGCTTACCGTGATCATGAGAAAGGGTGTTTATTTCAGATTTGTCAGTGACTAAATTTGCCCCTCCTTCTACCTTTTCATGATGGACATGCTATAAAATCCCCCGATATTGATTGCTAGAAAATGTCTGGGACTCTTTGGTAGAGCGACAGCAGATGAAACATAGCAATCAACACCGCGCTAATTTAGCAGTTCTTTGGGATCTGATCATCAGTGATGGCTATAGCTGGATACAGCATACCTGAAGAAACTTCTGGACTGTCTTCATCGCCGTCTGCTGTCGCATGGATGAATGTGAAGGATACTCTTGATTCCAACGTCTGGTTCCATTCAAAACGACAGCACGTTTAGTTACACGGCAATTAACAACAAATGGTATTTTACATGGCTCACAATTCAGTTAGGTTACTGTTAGCATAAGACGTTACAGAGATGGTCACTATCTTCTACAGAGCGAAACTGAGTATACCGGACAAACGTCTGCTTAATTGTGAGTACTCTCAACAACAAGCACAACATAACGGACGTTTTTTGGAGTTGTATTCTAAGACAACAATGCTTTTGCAGATGTGACAGTGAGCACTGAAAAATCCTCGTCTACATGATACAAATTAATTCTTCTGTGATTTCCAAAGCAAGTGGTTTGTAACCTGATGAAAATGTAAGATATTTCATCAACTAACTGACTGGGAACTAGGTGCAGCATTGTCTGTTGAGAAAACGAGCTAGCGACTGCCAATCTTGGACGGCTACCAGTCAGCAACGCAGCTGAACGGGAAGCGGGCGCGACAGCACAGGTGGCAACTGAACGCCGTTACAGAGCGACATGGACAC
The DNA here is from genome assembly GCF_021461385.2 of Schistocerca piceifrons. Lineage (NCBI taxonomy): Eukaryota > Metazoa > Arthropoda > Insecta > Orthoptera > Acrididae > Schistocerca > Schistocerca piceifrons. The sequence goes on along the minus strand of NC_060144.1, from coordinate 1,600,697 downwards.
TGACCTGCGCTCGTACGCTTCTCTCTACTTTTTTGGGTCACAGGGCTAAGAATCGATACGGTAGGCGTGCCAGGGGGCGACTGCGTTATTAATGAAAGGTTGCGGTCTCCTGCCGACCGCGCAGATTGCGTTTTGGAAATTAATTACCCAGTTTGATGGCGATCTGCCCCGCCGTTACGTGGGCGGCTGTTTTTCTGAACTTTTGAATTATTTGGAATACGTTTGATGAGGCCGTAAACAGCGCTCAAAATATAACGTCCATTCTGTTTCCCATGTCCGAGGGAAACGTTACACGGCAATGATAAACCACTTTTACTTACCCACTCTGTCAGACCATCACGTCGCAGAAGACATTAATGTGGCTTACGTGTTTTCCGAACGTCACCACAAGTAAGTTATGAAAGTGGGTGATCTGCACGGAAGTGACGTACTTTCGCTCAACCCGACAGTTCGATCTGCTTCGATTCTTGTTCTTAGCTACACAAGCGAATTCCCAGATGTTGCTAAGAGAGAGCTATGTTTATAACAGAAGCGTGAGAGAATGTGCGTTAATTAAGGCAATAAAAGTTGCCACTTGGTGGTTTCGTTCTCATTAATGTTCGCTGATTTTGAGCTGATTTTAAGCTATTTACATTTCTATAAACTAATGTAGGTGAAAGAAGTTGATTTCACTTATAAATTGGCTTGTTACAAGTTTTTCACGTTTATTAGTGTTCCTTGACCTGGAAAGAGATATGGTTGTCGAAAAGTTAGCATTTGTCCAGTATATGATTTAAAACACACAGATCGGGCGAGATCTTTTCTTAGGAGAAAACTATCTTGATTTTGTTACTCCTCTTTAATTTTTCTTGGCTGTCATCACTCGAATTGTTTTATACTATCCCATGGTACTATAGTGCAGAATAAAAACTTTGCAGAGTTCAATGATGAATCATTTTCATCGTTATGTGCGTATTTCTACATGCTTTTCCAAAAACTTCATCCTCTTCAACAGGTGTTTAGTTTCCTGTTGTAAGAAATTAGATGTATAGTATTTTAACTAGCTTACCAGTAATTTCTCTACCTGCTTTTTCGTGGTTGTATGTTAAAGTATTTACAGAGCCAAGCCTGTATAATCTTAATGGCTTATGCCAAGGTTCTCACTAAAGTTTTCAAAAAGTACGGGGAGAGAACACGTAGTCATTCGTATTCGGTTGAAATACTTCGCCAAGGTCGCCGAGAGCACAGTAGTAATGGAATTCGTCAGAGGTGCAGATTCGGTTGTGCCTCTGTTGCGGAACAACGGGAATCCCTTTCCCAGGCATGCGCAGGAGTGGCCGGTGCGGGCGGCTGCCTCCACTTATCTTGTTTGTCGAAACTTGGCTCTTGATTGGGTGGGCCTGCGGTTCGTTACGCCGGACACGCGGTGTCCAATCTCAATTAGAGGCAAGTTAGACCAGAAAATCTGCTACTTTCCTTCCCACATAGTCCAACAGAATCCGTTCCAACCGGGCTGCGTACATTGGCAGAGAAGTTTTAAATGGTTGATAAAACCCAAATTAGATTTATTTGGGATCCCAAGGTTTATCCTCAAGGGTAACTTGTTTCTTGTCTGATAAATTGCTGACATTTATTTTTAACCACCGGGGTTAATGACACTGTATTTCTTCCTGCTTACTGCAAAATTTAACTATGGGGTGTCCCAAAAGGAATGGTCAGTGTTCAGGGATATGACCGGAAAGATCGTCTGAAGTAAAAACTTATTGTGGACTTAACGCCCGATTCAGTATGGTTTCCGATACAGAACACATTTAATCCACATTGTCATTTATTTGCTGTATTATTCAACAGATTGTCAGGTACGTCAGTACGTAAACACGACAGCATGCGTTTTACAAAGTATCAGTCGAAAAATGCACATTAACTTTTAAACATTAACGTACACGTCACGCATTAGCTATTGTACAGATCATAATAAATGTTTGAATATTCCACTGTCAGCATCAGTGCATTTGTGCATTCGTGGGAGAACACGTTGTGTTGCTCATCAGAGCGCCTCTGCACGTTTCCTAATGAGGGCAGGAGCGACCGAGCAGCTCATCTCGCGTATTCACCTTTCGTCTACCACATAAACAAAAATCCTATGGCGTACGGTCTGGCCATCTTGGTGGCGACTTAACCGTACTTCCACAACCAATCCAGTGATGTTTCCTCACACGTTAGTAAAATGTGTCCCATCTAGGAAACCATTCGGAATAGACCATATTCCATATGAAGTTTTTTCCTTAATTGAGCGTTCCTGTCATAACCCTAAATACGGACGATTCTTCCTCGGACACACCGTATAGCTACAAATATCCGGCATATTCACGAAATTAGGAGACCTAGAGACAAATAAAACCTTATGGGATCCAAAATAAAACAAAAGCGTAAAATAACTGCCTGTTGCCTTTTATTCAGTTCATATCTCATTCTCAACCAGCACAAACATGGCCCACATACATTCAGTACAACGATATTTTATTATGAATAACTTTTTCTGTAACAAGTGTTTCCTGAGAGAGTTACCGCGCGCACCCTGAGGGAGCCAGTACATTGGCCAGCCAACTGGGCTGGCATTCGGACGGATCGGGCTTCAAAATCGCCTCCTACCATCGATATTTATGTTTCCGGTATTATCATCTACTCCACTGATGAAAATAACGTGATGGGTTCTTTATCTTCGCGTATCTCAACTTTCATTTCCTCTTTAATGACCTAGTAGTCGACGAGACGTTAAATCCTAATCATCATCATTCTTCTTAGACTACTCTAGTTACTGGTCAGCAGAGCATTCGTCTGGACAAATATAAAGTTATCTCAAAAATTTGGCTCCCTCTAGCTCTCACTTCTTAAGTGATTATCGTTTAAAGAATGTTACAGGATATATTGCCACAGAGACAAAACTTCGTGAACCGAGGTCATTCACAGGATTTAAAAATAATAGCTCTGATCCATGTCGTTTTGCGTACCTCATCGAAAATGCGTTCTTTTCAGCCGCAGCGCACATCAGGCCATTAGTATTATGTTCTAAAGTCTAATCAATGCAACTGTAACCATGTTATTCTGCCTCATATCTTATTCCTCGACTCGTACCCGTCTTAGTCCCCGAGTAAATTATTCTCCTCTTCTGCGAATATTTTAACGCTCGTCACAATTTTACCATTCTCTGTACTTTGTGAAATATACGTAATGTGTTTGTTATGTTTTAATCAGTTACATCCTAGTTCCAGGACAAAAATGCTGTCTGATTCCGCATAAACGATTAAATAAAGGCACGTCCAGAACTATATGGATGGAAGCTGAAAGCACCTGCATATTAGTTTGTGGAACACGCTCAATGGTGTATAAAACACTTTCTACAGTGTAACGCATCCTCGTGTTCCCTTTCACCTCGTGATACGAAAGATACTCTTAAAATTTTAGTTATCAGATGGAAAAACTTAAACTGCGACCATGATACTTGATGATGGTCTTAGCCCTCTCTATAAATTCGTCCTTCTATGCGACGGCTTTTTCCCAACGATCAATGACTTTCTGGAGTATTTGACTGTAAAAGCCTGCTTTTTAGGTTCAGAAAAGACCCTTTTCAAAAATTATCACGTCGCCATTCTGGAAATGCCTGCCACGCAATGATATTTTCAGTCAAGGAAAGAGGAGAAGGTCACTGGGTGTCACGCTAAAAAGAAATATGGAGGAAGGGGCTCATACAAAATTTGAAAGTCCAAAAAAGTTGCATGTGTGACTGTTTCCTGTACAGAATGATATGTAGCACTGTTGTGGAGCAAAATACCGCTTTGGACATGACTTGATGGACTTTCCGGTGAAATAATGTGTGATACTCTTCTCGGGTTTGCAACAAAATCTTTATATGTCGATGGTCCTGCTGGCCTTCATCTTCCGGTAAGGCACGACAGGCGGCGACTCTTGCCGTACTGACTCACTTAAAATGACGGCCAGTTGGGCCGCCGACATGCTGTGTCAACTCGATTTGAAAATAAAGTTGGAAACCCTAGGAGAGTATCATGCACCGGAATAGCTTCCCGAAGCGCTTCGTCTTGACAGACCCGCATAATCTTGTCCGCAGATTTCGGTAGTATGCTCCTGAGACATTTTGCAGCTTACGAACGTAGTACATGGTGATCGGGAGGCTAGACAAGTTATCCCGTTTGACCTTACACAGCCGCAACATTACCGCTTGTGCCTCGGTTCCATGGACCTCTTAAATGGGAATAAGAAGCCCGGAACTCAGTGACCTACGACCTTTGTTCTGTTCAAAATGTCGTTCAAGGTATATAAAACTGATCAACTATTCAGATTTACTTTTTACACTACATCGCCTCGTTTGCGATAGTCTTCGAGCATCACAGCATTCACTTGCCTTGTGATTCCCGATTTTTCACAGGGAGGTGGTCTGTCATTTCTGTCTCCATCACTCACAAGGGGAGGCCACGACGTTTGGAACGCGAATTTACTGAAAACTTCGTACACTCGTAGTACTCCACGAGGACAACAAAACGTGTAAGCAGTAGCGCGTACTTCTCCAGCGTTATTGAGAAAATCGCAAGGTAATTTCGGTCGTCCAATATGTACCTGTAAGTGGCCATTTTTACCATGAAGCGGCGGCAGCCGAGTGGTGGCCGGCACGGTAGCTCAGCGTGTTCGGTGACAGGGTTTAGCTACCCTCCGTAATAAAAAATAAAAAAACTTTGTGAACGGATTAACGAACAACCTGAACAAGTGTCATCGGAAGTCCGCCACGAACAAATTCACCGAACAATATAGAAAAAAAATTAGATAAAAAAAGTGGTTAGCGTTCGAGCCCCGTAATCGCTGGGTCGCTGGATCGAGTCCCGCTCGTCAGTTATTTTTTTTATTTTTAACACAGTCATTTTCTTTGCTATTTATATTTCAATTGATGTAATGGGAAAAATACGTGTAATTGGATGAAATTTTATTAAATTTACAATGCTATTTGGCACTCTACAAATTTTTACTGTCACAAATAATATAATATTCATAACTACCTACTAGTAAACGACCAAACGCATAAAGTGATACTGAAAATGTATGCTTGTCCGTGGCTTCAAAATTGTTCGTATTTAATAGAAAGAGAACGAGAAATTGCTTCTCTTGAAGACGCTATTAAAATACACTCGATACTGCATGACCAATGATCAGCGCCGATATTTAAGGAAATGCTGTGTTATGCATGGTTTGCTTCCAAATGATCAGCTGAAAGAGAGGTTTTTGAAAATGTCAACGAGGTGTTTTCCCACGGAAAACCTCAGAAGACCTTGCGTGTGCGGAAACATAGCATTTATTCATTGCAGCTGGTGCCGTTTAACTTTGTTTTTCATGTTTTTACGAAAAATACCATCCCGCAAGTTGTACTCGTAATGTCGAAAGCGACGATTTACATCTTTCGAAAGCCGTCTTTGCCAGTCAAAACTTTGAGGTAACAAGTCGTTTCGGGCTCCTTCCAGGTATAAGGGATTTCTCAAATCATGGACAAGCCTACATTTTCAGTATCAATTTATGCGTTTGGCCGTTTAATAGTCGGTAGTTGTGAATATTGTATTATTTGTGGTAATAAAAATTTGTAGACTACCAAATAACATTGTAAATTTAATAAAAGTTCATCCGATTACACATATTTTTCCCTTTATATCAATTGTAATATAAATAGTAAAGAAAATGACTGTGTTAGAAATAAAAAAAAATCTGACGAACGGGAGTCGATCAAGCGACCCAGTGATTCGGTGCTTGAACGCTAACCACTTTTTTTTCTTTTTTTTTTTGCATTTTGTTCGGTATTGTTCGTTGCGTTTGGTCTGTGTGGACGTCACAAGACTTTCGTTCAAGTTGATCGTTGATTCCTTTACTCAGTTTTTTTTTTTTATTACAGAAGGCTTCTGGCCGAACACGCTGAGCTACCGCGCCGGCGATCCACTCGGCTGCCGCCGCTTCATGGTAAAAATGGCCACACACAGGTATATAGTATTTGACGACCGAAATTATCTTGCGATTTTCTCAATAATGATTGAGAAGTACGCGCTACTGCTCACACATTTTGTTGTCCTCGTGGGGTACTACGAGTGTACGAAGTTTGCAGTAGATCCGCGTTCCAAAGGTCGTGGCCTCCCCTTGTCAGACTTTTTGACCACGCTCTAAGCGTCTGCGCAACCTAACCGCTGCGACATATGATGGTGCATTGCTGCTGTACTCCACGACCAACTCAGAATGGACTGTTGCAGCGTAGTTCCGTTCAACTGCAGAAAACGTATTGCCGCATGATACTCTACTTTATCAATGATATGAAACATTTTGTTTTGGCACCTTTAGCCGAATGCTACGGTACTAAGACGTGGGAGTTTTAATGATTACCAGAACTGCAGATATGTACCTGCAAAAAAAAAAGAAATTACTTAACTTTATTTTTCCAAGAGATAATTGAAAGTGCATGACTTGTCCTCCCGTAGAGAAGCTACTGAACTAGTTAAATTGCATAACTTGTGGCCATTTTGACACTGTCTGACGTATCGTTGAGAGGCCGCTTTGCAACCATAAATAACATTTACTTTGTGTACAACGTTCCACACACATGAGAATAACATTCGCATCACTCCTGTTCCTTGCAGTAACTCAGGTCATTCCGGCATAAATGTTTTTGGAGCCGCGACCCCCGCCACGACGTGCGCCTTGAGGAATCAGCTAGCCGTTAGCGTGGCAGTGAATTGCCATCACTGAATAAGCGGAGGCGGAAAGCGGCAGCAAAGTTTCCGCCAAGTTCTTTGTCGCAGAGTTGAGCTGAAAGAGACCGTGGAATGAGTTTTCTTTGCGGAAACATCCTATTATAATTTTAATAACCCGGAAAATAATATTGGCTGTCTGACGGAGAGAAGGGGCTTCGCCTTTAATCACAACGAAGAGGCTCTTTCCGCAGCTGTACGAAGCGAGTTCCGGAGTTTAGAACGACATTCGCCGGCTGGCGGGACTGGCTGACATCTTATCGCGGATACGGGCGCCACGTCTCGCAACGGGCAGAGTTCTTCTGCCGCGTGTTCAGTCGGCGCTTCTTGATTCGATCCTCGCCATGCCCGAGATATTCCGTCGACAACTCTGCCTTGTAGTACTGACGATTCGATACTTCTCAGACTATGAAGCACTTAAGTGGACTGTAAAAAATCCTGACATGTTGAGAACTACAGGCTCTCTTAATAATACAGAGGTAGCAATCAAAATTGCATGACGAGGTCGGATAGCAAATAAGGAATTTTTACTTGTTGTGGATACTCAGTACAGAAGGAAGAATATAAGGTTAAATCTGTAGGTGATTTTGGGGTATACAGGATATGAAATTTAGTACAAGCAACTGACTAAGTTAAAAAAAAAAGAGAGGACTGCCTCAAGAAATGAGAGTTTAGTGGAAGTCTGAATGGGGTATTATCACTTTATTATAAACTGATTTTTTAATTCCTCATTCCGCCTAGGAGTGTCGTTTCGCGGCTCCGAACAAATTTGCACACGCCCGACGAATAAGTGCAAATATTTTAACAGCTCCAAACACCAAAAAACAACTCGTAACACACAAGAGATATGAGATATAGACAAACAGATGTGTTTACAGTTATAACAAGTAGCCTAAAGAATTGCAAATATGTATAACCGAAAAGAATTTTAGATAATTAGAGATGTCGTCTAGAGTGACTCCTAAATATATTAGAAATTATAAAAGACGCTAGTAAAAGAAAAGGTCGAGTCGAACGGAATCCAAACGCCTAATATGTCCAGTGCCCAGTGAATGCTAAAACTACGGAAGCGTCGAAAATGGCATTAAAACGGTAGCAAAGCGATTACGTAGGTGGCCCATGGGGCACACAGTGACCAGCGACACTCCATGTTTCTAATTCCTCTATTCTGTAACCATTGTACTACTCTATGTTACCACCGTATTAACCAGACTGATAATTAAATTGCACATTAATGCGAAAAAACTTTTTACGATTTTATCCCGACGTTTTCACGAAATTTCTACGGCGCGGACTCGAAATGCGCTCGCAGATTTATTTATTTATCGTTAAAGCTATGTGAGTCCGAACATTTACCAAACTGTAGATTTACGGCCGGCCGGAGTGGCCGAGCGGTTCTAGGCGCTACAGTCTGGAGCCGCGTGACCGCTACGGTCGCAGGTTCGAATCCTGTCTCGGGCATGGATGTGTGTGCTGTCATTAGGTTAGTTAGGTTTAAGTAGTTCTAGGTTCCAGGGGACTGATGACCTCAGAAGTTAAGTCCCATATTGCTCAGAGCCATTTTTTTGTAGATTTACGTTTGCCGGAAAGAACTGAAAAGAAAACCACAAAGAACAAGAATATTAGAAACCGATTTTAAAGATGGCTTCAGTTGAGATTCGTCTCGTTGCGCCACCTAGCCCAGTACCACCAGCATGTACACTACGCGCCGTAACAACAGCTAGCGATGTGCAGGAATATTCATCTCTTAATCAAGCCAGAAAGAAACTTTTTTTTTTTTTTTCAAAAAAGAAAACTTCCAGCGAGTATTGGTAGGTTGCGAAAAAATTCGAGACTTCGTTAGGTGACGGGCGCGTACCTTCCGAAATTAAAACACATCTCTCACGAATATAACAGCTCAAAACCACACATTGTGTCGTGCTCGTCAGCTGCCACTCCGGTGTCAGTCGTCCTGGAGTTTGCCGCTGCTGCGCAATAGAAAGAGAGCATGCGCCGAGGCAGTGCCCTAGTGTAGGGGCTGACAAATGCATCCACGTCAGCTTCACCTAATACTCCCCGCAGCCAGACAGTTCACCACGGGCGCCCCTTTTGCCCTTCCATCTGTTACGTGCGTCGGCGCTCACTCCTCACAGGACAGCGAGGGTGTGCTCGAGGAAGGACGCCACTGTCCGCAACGGCCCCGCACTTCGTGTATATAACCTCTTCATTTCTCTTCTACGTCCTTCGTTCTGCAGTAATCGGTAATACTGGGCAGTGACTAATTTGGTCTGTTCCCTCGCGATCCAGTGCTGCGAATAAAATCCAGGGTAACGTTACTCCACTAAAACGTGGTTGCAACCGTGATTAAGACATAAACTTCTATGTACAAGATTGTACAAGTATGGTTTCCTTTTAGAAATACATCAATTTGACAGATTCCTAAAAACACACACACACACACGCACAGACGCAGAGTGTGTGGTTATGTGTGAGACCGAATAACTTAACCCTGTTGTTAACAAAAAGAAAGTGAATTCCTCATATTGATACAGATTAATCATGCCACCGAAAAAAGGAACAATGAATATGCAATGCTGTTCAAAGACCAGACTACTCACGGAACATAAGGCATTCTCTTGCGACAGAATGCCTCTCTTTGACTAGGATGATAGGATTACCCAGATGACAGCCTCCACTGAAATGGTGTTGCACATTACATGTTGATATTCCCCAGATGAGCAGTTTGCGAGATGATTTCGAATGGGGGGTTACAGCCGCCACTGACTCCATATACAATTTTGTCCTAATTAGTACAAGAGCATTTGAAACGTTAACATTTCTATTAATTGTCCATCTATTTGGGCTCAAATTGCACCCGAGGCACACGGTTGGGGCGTGCGGCAGGTTCGTGGCGGATACCGACAAAGTTTGGCCACTTCTAACGCGCCATTGAGGCCTAAGATGGACAGATAGAGGAGGTGTTCTTCAGTGGCCTCCAAAATAATCTAACCTCAGCCCTGAAGATATTGCTGACTAGGGACAACTCAAAAGTGAAGTGTACAGCACCCACATTTATAAAGCTGAAGAACTGGAATAGAGAATTCTACAGCCTTATCAAGATTTGTGTGGTGATCCTAGAGAGTTCGGAAGAATTCGTAACTCACTGCAGAGGCACGTGCAGTACTGAATGCGAAAGCTAGACCGCTATCACACAAATTGCGACATGTTTCGCTTGCTGTCCGTAAATCTACAGATTTACATGGGTTGTCGAAGGAAGGGCGTAGCGATAGGCTTTGGCGCTTGTACACTGTCCAGTAAGATTAATGTGACCGGCTGCCAGGAGCCTGGACCGCGACCGTCTGCAGCGCGGACCGCTGCGAGGCGTGCACCAGGAGAGTGTGGGGAGGTTCCGGAAGACGGAGGCGGCGACACGAATGTGCAGCCAGTGACGAGGCCAGCTGCGCTACGTTTCACGGTCGAGGAATTTTGGTGTGAACAACCCGATCATTGTGATCCCGCAGATTCTCCAGTGGGTTGATGGCACGGGAGTACGATAATCTCATCCTCGCACGTACACTGCCATCCGTGTGACACGTTGCGTTGTCCTGCTGGTAGATGGCATCGTGCCCAGGGAAAACAAACTACATCTAGAAGTGGAAATATTCGCCAAGGATAGACGAATTCTTGTGTTGATCCACTGTGCCTTTCGGAATGACGAAATCACCCAGGTAATGGCACGAAAACGTCGTGTTTGCTTTCAGACATTTCAGGCCGCACACGCCCACGGTCATCTGTGCCATGGAGCAGAAAACGTGATTCACCCGAAAAGACCACCTTTTGTCTCTCATTGGTCGTCCAGTTACGGTACTCGCGCGCAAATTCCAGCTTTCGTCGCCGATGGACAGCAGTCAGCAAGGGCGCACGAACCGTCGAGGAGACACTGGTGGCAGCGCCTCGGTTCACCTCGCTCCACAGCTGCAGGTCTATTCGCTGCGTACACGTCTCTGCAGCCGTCGTTCACGCGTCACCCGCGGCCCGTGGTGCATCGCGGTCGCCTCGGCGCCGGTTTTCGATAGCGCCATTTTGCCACGTTCAGTGTACATGGTGGTACACGAATTTACAGACTTACGAGTTTCGGAAATGGCTCCACCCTTAGACGGAAAGCCAATGTTCGTGCCCTTTTGTACGTCAGATAAATCTCTGAGTTTCCACATTACAACAACTGCATTGTTCCCGCGTGACCCAGACACGCCCTCCACTGCTAGTGCTTTCTCCTGCCGTCTGTGAGTGGTTACGGTGGTCACATTAATGTGACTGGACAGTGTAGTTTCGACGGTCTGTACTGTCACTGTACGACCTTTCCAAGCATGGCTTCCTACCTTCACTTTGCTGCTCAAGACAGCCTGCACAAGATTTCGAAGTAGGTCGGTAATTTTTTGATACACTAGAATAAACACGCAAGAGTCGCAACATTATTACCACTACCCAGGTAGAGACGCAATACACAGTGACCTGTTGTGGGCACGTGATGTAGTAAGAAAAGTGCACAACTGGAGCAGAAATGAAAAGAAAATCATTACAGCTCCAATACGGGACGCAATGGGAAAAACCAATGACATTATCGACTTTGACAAATTGTAGATTGTTATGGCGCGGAGCCAGGAAACGAGCATCTAGGAAAGGGTGAAGAGAGTAGGCTGTTCGCGTGCTTCTTTCGTGATCACCTATAAGACGTGGTTGAAGCACGATTAAATCAAGAGAAGGCGACAAGTTATTAGACATCCACGTTTCATCGCAGAACGCATTGGCTTGTCCTGTCTGTAGAGCATGATAGGTGCTGAACTCTGGCATATCCCACAACAGAGTGTAATGCTAATGTAGTTGCAAATCTTTCGAAACGCACTGTTCAGCGCACATATTGCCGGGGGGGGGGGGGGGGGGGGGGCTCTGCAGTGGACTACCCCTACTGGTTCCCATGCAGACCGAACGAAATCGTCATTTACCATTGTACTGGGCACGGAACCAATGGAAACGTTTCTTCTGCTCGAATGAATCTAGTTCCATGTTACACCAAGTCAGAGGTTGTGTCTGGATATGCCGTCATTCCATGGGACTGCTAGTAGTAATCGGAAGTACAATGACAGCTGCCGCTACATGAACATTACTGCGGGCCTCCTGCATTACTTCCCCGAGGGCGGTATCTTCCAGCAGGATAACTGTCTGTGTCACAAGGTCAGTATTGGCGCTCAATGGTTGGGGGGCATGATAGGGTACTCAGATTGATGTCTTGGTCACCAGATTCGTCTCATCTGAGCCCGATGGAACAGGTCTGGAACGTTATCCGGCGCCAGCTCCGAGTCCACAGTCCCTAATTTACGAGAACTGTGTGTACTTGTTCCTACTGATGGTACCGCATATCTCTGGAAACCAACTAACGACTTAATCCATGCCACACAGCGTCGCTACTGTTTTGTGTACCGCTGGTGGGCCAACAAGCTATTAAGGAGGTAACCGTAATGTTTTGGATCATTAGTGGAGGATCGACATTATAATTTTTCAAGATTTATGAAGAGGCAACTTTCTATAGCGCTCTGATATTTATTTATTTCTACAACCCGCATGATCTTATTATTGTATGCGATTTGTAAATACACTTTCGACCCATGTAGAAGTAATGAGTAACACTGTTACCGAGATTACCAATGTATCTTTACCGTACGCCACTTAGCTTTATTCTATATATGTCTTAATACTAATGTAACAAAATCTCATGGGTAACTTGACAGTTTTTTCGGAATCTAAAGCGTTATTGTAAGAAAAGGGTAGGCTTGGAAGAATGAAAACCAGTAATGTTTACACTGGAAAACTGGAGGTATTTTGGTTCACAAGAGTGTATTTTAAAAAAGTTTTTAAAAAATTTTCTAATTACAGCAAGCTCCACATAATCTGTGTTAATACGGAATCCAAACAGCAGGGACTGCCTAAAAACAAGGATAATCCAAACTATGCACCTTTTTCAACAGAAACTTCCACTTACTGTATTTACAAAATTTCCTACGTATATACGCACATCAAAAAAAGTTTTACATCGCCCCGGATCTCAGAATTCCTGAAAATAGACGTTGACTGTGGATATAGTAGCGGGCTGAAGAATATCACAAGATTCTCCACTTAATACTGCCCACATGTCTCATTTCAAAGCTCATTGCATTAATTGTGCGTTAGTCGCCGAAAACTGACAAGGTCTTTACAAAATTACGCTTAAACACACTGTATTTCGTTTCACATGCTTTCAGTTCACTTTTTTGAAAACAATGGTTGAGTTCTTACTATTTTTAATCCAGTTTATGACGAAGATTCTAATTTTTCGGATGGTTGAGACAACGGTATGGTAAACTCACTTTGTCCTGCATACTCCAATAACAGATCAGCGCATTGCAGTGGATAGGGGTGCGCGGTAACGGGTTTCTGGGTCGCCTCATTTTCTTTGTATTCCCCTAACGAGTACACCTTTGCACCAGTCAGAAGCTGACACCCCTGCTCATTGGCATCGCTGTTAAAGCATACGTGAATGTTTCCACCCCGCACGCCATCACAACAGAAATTTATTTCGCAAGATCAGTTACACTGGTAGCAGTATCACATTCCTCCTTCGAAGGACTTTCAGCGAAGGATGTTGCATCATCTTTCGGTGGTAAATCGTGGGTTGCATGCATAATAGAGTACTGTAAACGAAAATATTCTTTCTAATTATAACGGAATACTTGAGGCATCATTCTTCATTTTTGTCAAAGATCTTCGGACTGTGCATGCATAATTAGCAAACCGGATAATCCAAAAGCTGATATCCGGAGGTCTGCCGTTTATCGACGGCCATCTAGAACTACAGATATTTACGAAATCATAGAGACGAAGTTGTTTTAAATATATTTTGCTGTTCACTCAGAATGCATAGTTATTTTCGAAATATGCCCACAACAAGAGGAGGAGGAGATCAGTGTTAAACGTCCCGCCGAAATCGAGGTCATTAGAGCACAAGTTCGGATTAGGGATGAATGGGGAAGGAAACCGGTCGAACCCTTTAAAAGGTACCACCCTGGCATTTGCCTGAAACGATTTAGGGAAATCAGGGAGAACCTAAATCAGGACGGCTGGAGATGAGTTTGAACCGTCGTCCTCCCGAATGCGATATGCCCAAATGATATCACACACATTTTAAGGAACATATATCAGTATAGCAAATACCAATTGTTAGCAATCACTAACTAATCAATGGAAATTTTGCATGGTGCAAAAAACAGCTCAACAGTCGATTAAGAAAATCCGTTCGGTCAGTGAAACCAGAGTGGTACGACTGTCATGTCATGTGGTGCGCCCACAACGCCTCCTGTGGCTTAGTAGCAGTCGCTGCCCTGCTCCGCGCTAGGTAGATCAATGGCAGCTTGCCTTGACGAAAGGCTCGCCTGACAGCTATACTGCATTCACAGAAGACAGTTCCTGTTTCACTTACCGAACAAACACAAAATGGGAATAAATTACGAGTTGTAATCGTTATGCAATAACGAGGTAAAAATGCGCTTAAAACTTCCATAAATGATGAAAGAGTATGTTGGTGGAAAGCCGCCCATGTACTTCACTTTTGTTTAGTTTCTCTCACTCGCTCGTCTACTCTTTCTCCTCCTCTTTCTCTATCTTTACTCTGCCAAATTATAAGCAGCAGCTATGAATATGCGTCTGTCCACCATAATGACGACTAGGTTTAAGATAAACGTCCAGTTTACCACCAGTTTATGACTTCACATAGGTGATGTCATTATATGCGAACATTAAAATTAGAGCCAAAATTGTATTAAATGGGGAAATAGTAGAGCAGGCAACAAATTTCCAGTACTTGTGATCGAATGTATCGCGCGAAAGTGACATTTAATTTCAACGCAAGATAATGAAATTTACCTTAATGAATGGCATTATTAAAAGAACACAGCACAGAGCACAACATAAATATAACTAACACTTGGTTTACGAATCATGAAAGAAGGTTGTATACATGGAAGAACCCTGGAGGTACTAAAAGGTATCAGATAGATTATATAATGCTAAGACAGAGATTTAGAAACCAGGTTTTAAATTGTAAGACATTTCCAGGGGCAGATGTGGACTCTGACCACAATCTATTGGTTATGACCTGTAGATTAAAACTGAAGAAACTGCAAAAAGGTGGGAATTTAAGCAGATGGGACCTGGATAAACTAAAAGAACCAGAGGTTGTACAGAGATTCAGGGAGAGCATAAGGGAGCAATTGACAGGAATGAGGGAAATAAATACAGTAGAAGAAGAATGGGTAGCTTTGAGGGATGAAGTAGTGAAGGCAGCAGAGGATCAAGTAGGTAAAAAGACGAGGGCTAGTAGAAATCCTTGGGTAACAGAAGAAATATTGAATTTAATTAATGAAAGGAGAAAATATAAAAATGCAGTAAGTGAAACAGGCAAAAAGGAATACAAACGTCTCAAAAATGAGATCGACAGGAAGTGCAAAATGGCTAAGCAGGAATGGCTAGAGGACAAATGTAAGGATGTAGAGGCCTATCTCACTAGGGGTAAGATAGATACCGCCTACAGGAAAATTAAAGAGACCTTTGGAGATAAGAGAACGACTTGTATGAATATCAAGAGCTCAGATGGAAACCCAGTTCTAATCAAAGAAGGGAAAGCAGAAAGGTGGAAGGAGTATATAGAGGGTCTATACAAGGGCGATGTACTTGAGGACAATATTATGGAAATGGAAGAGGATGTAGATGAAGATGAAATGGGAGATATGATACTGCGTGAAGAGTTTGACAGAGTACTGAAAGACCTGAGTCGAAACAAGGCCCCCGGAGTAGACAATATTCCATTGGAACTACTGACGGCCGTGGGAGAGCCAGTCCTGACAAAACTCTACCATCTGGTGAGCAAGATGTATGAAACTGGCGAAATACCCTCAGACTTCAAGAAGAATATAATAATTCCAATCCCAAAGAAAACAGGTGTTGACAGATGTGAAAATTACCGAACTATCAGCTTAATAAGTCACAGCTGCAAAATACTAACACGAATTCTTTACAGACGAATGGAAAAACTAGTAGAAGCCAACCTCGGGGAAGATCAGTTTGGATTCCGTAGAAACACTGGAACACGTGAGGCAATACTGACCTTACGACTTATCTTAGAAGAAAGATTAACGAAAGGCAAACCTACGTTTCTAGCATTTGTAGACTTAGAGAAAGCTTTTGACAATGTTGACTGGAATACTCTCTTTCAAATTCTAAAGGTGGCAGGGGTAAAATAGAGGGAGCGAAAGGCTATTTACAATTTGTACAGAAACCAGATGGCAGTTATAAGAGTCGAGGGACATCAAAGGGAAGCAGTGGTTGGGAAGGGAGTAAGACAGGGTTGTAGCCTCTCCCCGATGTTGTTCAATCTGTATATTGAGCAAGCAGTAAAGGAAACAAAAGAAAAATTCGGAGTAGGTATTAAAATTCAAGGAGAAGAAATAAAAACTTTGAGGTTCGCCGATGACATTGTAGTTCTGTCAGAGACAGCAAAGGACTTGGAAGAGCAGTTGAATGGAATGGACAGTGTCTTGAAAGGAGGATATAAGATGAACATCAACAAAAGCAAAACAAGGATAATGGAATGTAGTCTAATTAAGTCGGGTGATGCTGAGGGAATTAGATTAGGAAATGAGACACTTAAAGTAGTGAAGGAGTTTTGCTATTTGGGGAGCAAAATAACTGATGATGGTCGAAGTAGAGAGGATATAAAATGTAGGCTGGCAATGGCAAGGAAAGCGTTTCTGATGAAGAGAAATTTGTTAACATCCAGTATTGATTTAAGTGTCAGGAAGTCATTTCTGAAAGTATTCGTATGGAGTATAGCCATGTATGGAAGTGAAACATGGACGATAAATAGTTTGGACAAGAAGAGAATAGAAGCTTTCGAAATGTGGTGCTACAGAAGAATGCTGAAGATTAGATGGGTAGATCACATAACTAATAAGGAAGTATTGAATAGGATTGGGGAGAAGAGAAGTTTGTGGCACAACTTGACCAGAAGAAGGGATCGGTTGGTAGGACATGTTCTGAGGCATCAAGGGATCACCAATTTAGTATTGGAGGGCAGCGTGGAGGGTAAAAATCGTAGAGGGAGACCAAGAGATGAATACACTAAGCAGATTCAGAAGGATGTAGGTTGCAGTAGGTACTGGGAGATGAAAAAGCTTGCACAGGATAGAGTAGCATGGAGAGCTGCATCAAACCAGTCTCAGGACTGAAGACCACAACAACAACAACAATTAAAAGAACATTCACCAAGGAATGTAAGAAAAGATACACTTTTGAATTCTTACAAACCATTGTCACTCCGAGTTGTAATTTATGGAGACGACACCTAGATAACAACAGAATACAGCACACAAAGAATTGCGAGTGCGGCAGTTAGATTCTCAAGACATGTGGCGGGTTGCACAAGATAAGATCTCTAATTAAATATAGAAATAAGAGCAGAATTAGGATTAATATCTGCAAATCAAAATACACAAAAGTAATTAAAAGAGCACATCAGTAGGATGGAGGATATTACACTGCACTGTACAAATATCATTAACGACACGAAAAACTTAAGACTGGGACTAAGCTCTAAAAGTAGACATAGCAATCAAAGCGAAACACTTTTAGAAGTTGTTAGTATCTCCGATAGAGTTCCTTTTTTCCGTCTTCGCGTGGTCGGCTCATTCCTCCCAAATTAATAACACAGTAATCATGTAAGTTACTTTCCACCTTATCTCTTCTTCACAACATTATTTCAGTTTTTCTCACCTAAGTTTCCTAAGATGTATGTAATGCTAAAATATTTTGTTTTCTTGCGAACTGAATTTTTGTAAATGTCTTTTTGTTGCCGATAACTGAGATAATTATGCTAGCGCAGTTGCTAATATCTTAGCTGTAATATTTCGTTTTCATATAAATGAATAAGCAGTAGAGAAATGCGTACATTCATTTGTCTTCGAGATAGTGAACCTCAACGAAAATCACACTGATTGTACTTTATTCGTAAAGTTTAACGCAAACGCTTTTGTAACCAAGCAGTAATTATTTCGCACAGAATTCCAGTTGCTGGAGCTCAACGGTGTCATAATTTGGCTAGTTCACAGGATTGATAACGATCTTGTACATATGAGGAAAGATGCCAGAAATCGCTTTTTCAGAGTGCGTCAAATCTCAACAACGTCACTTATTCTTTTAACATTCCTGTTACGTAGCTGTTTCATTCTGCAAATATGAAATTTTAAACAACGAGAGTTCTTTTATCTACTTTCTTCATGATGTTACCATTTTGGTAGAAGGTCGACATTCTGAAACAATTAAACTCGTCAACCGAACGTTTGTCTACTGATTCGTTCGTTTACCTTTTCCGTCCAAAGAACATTCTAAACGTTGTAACATGTGGTTTTCGAAAGACGCTGGAGAGTATTTTAAGATTAGCTGTTTATGTGGAAGAATTCTGCTGAAGAACTGGATTTAGAAATTCTGCTACTATTCGGTGTCGAGGTGGCGGGCAAGGGGGGAGGATTATACAGTATAGTGGATAATAGCAGAAATTCACGAACGTGCTGCATTTGAAAACTAGCAGCACTGCGAGGTACTCACGCGACCTCTTCCTCAGTGTTGGTAGAGATTTTGAGATTGTCACTAGGCTGTATTAAATGAGAATGTCGAACAAATTTCTGCTCTCAGAGTGCCATTTAAACGTCGCTATTATGCCCAAATCCAGTGGTTGAATTACACTCATACATTTTTGTGGAAGGAAACGCACAACAAATCGACCCTTCTTAGCTCGTAATGATGGGTAGGTGCGCAGTCAGTTAATAAGTTCGCATTTTTAGGGAGACGCTGTTTAGTTGAAAACTTCTCAACTTTCGATTGCACTGCTCACTAAAACATTCGGCCAAGAGTTAACAAGACATCCAAGACTTTTTTTGGTCTTTACACAAAAACATGGTAATGTATTTCGGGAACATCCTTCAATGCTCAAGGTTTTTCAACTCCCTGATACGTATTGGGGGCGGCCTATAAGTGCCAGAAGCTTTTTTTTCATTTTGTCTCTTAAGGAAGCTAAGGGTCTTGTTGAAAATATCTCAATAATAACAATCGTTCTGTCAACACTGTAGATACGGTCCTTAGTGTAGCCTCGGCTGCAATATTCAAACTCTGTTTCTAAGACATCAACTGCATCCTGGCTTGCAGTTAGCTTTTCACCAGATACATTAGTCTGAAATCTGTCTTAGTAAGCCGAACTTGAAATCTGTTTGTTCCTCGCCTGACAGCTAGTTGAACATCAAAGTTTCTCCTTGCCTTGTCCGGCCACTGAAAGGCAAGATTTTTCTCGTTGTTGGGTGAATAAAAGATAAAAAAAATCTATCCTACCTTTCAAAAGTCTCATGTTTTCAGTGTTTTAGTGTGAAGATTTTTCACGGCTTGTTCCAGAAATTTTGGCTTCGCCGATTGCAAAGTGACAAAAGCACCAACACTGTGATTAACTTCAACAGCATTCAATAAACTTTCGTTTTCAGTCTGATGGCTTTACATGAGGCTAAATGACAGCTTAATTTGCAAACAATCTAAGACGACTGCTCAATTTGTCTCCTAAATCGTTTATGTAGGTTAGGAAGAACACTTCTTTGAGGAGCGCCAGATATTACTTCTGCTTTACTCGATGACTTTCCGTCAGTTATTAAGAACTGTGACCTTTCTGACAGCAAATCACGAATCCAGCCGCACAACTGAGGCGATACTACATAGGCAATTAGGCAATTTAATTACGAGTCCCTTTTGAGGAACGGTGTCAAGCGTTCTTCTGGAATGTAAACATATGGAATCAGCACTCATTACTTCGTGAAAAAAAGAGCTAGTTGTGTTTCACGAGAACTATTTTTTCTGTTTCGGTGCTATTTGACAAAAAAGCCTTTTCTTCGAGGTAATTTATGATGATCGAACACAGTATACGTCCCAAAATGCTAGTGCAAATCTACGTTAGTGACATATGTCTGTAATTCAGTGGGTTACTCCTACATCGTTTGTTAAGAGGCGTTTCGGATAACCCGGACATCGATTGACAAGAGTTGGATTAACCGGGACTTTATTGCATTTAAATGGTATTTAGTGAGAATTTCATAGAAAACGAAAGGATAGTTGTAACGCTGGGTTGTGAATGGCTGCTGAAGTGTGATCAGCGATACGCTCGGCAACTGCCCTCGGCCGTGCCGTACGGCTCTGTGCAGAGGGGTAGCTGCGTCGTGTAGGAGTGGTGTGCAGCGGACGGCCCTGCTCGCTCACCACGTGCTCCACCTGGCCCAGTGCCCTTAACGAGTCCGCCGTGCGAGTGTATTAGCCCCACGTGTCGCACCCTTCTTTACGCTACATTCTCTCCTCCCACATCCCCAACTGGCTCTCTCCCTCTCTTTCCCTCTCTCACCTACACTCGCTCTCCACCACCTCCCCCCTGCCACCCCACCACCTCCTTCTTGTTTTTTACTGCGCGCCGTGCCGGTGCTCACCGAGGTAACTTTTCTGCGTGAGCTCGCGGACCTGTGGTAATGCGGAATGCCAGATCCGACTCCTGACGGCAGTAGGTAAATAGCTGAGCTTTTGCTTCCCTGTGACTCCGTTACACTGCCTGCTACATATTGCAATAAACACTCCGCCACACAAAGATGTGCGAAAACGGAGTGCCAGAGACACGACAGAGAAACAGCATTTTAGATTTTGTTTCTTTTTCTGTTTTTAATGTTTGTGTAAAGTTTCTGAGCGCTTTTTGTCGGACAGTTTCTGTAATACACAAAGAAAGTGTTTCTGTGTCTCTTGATACAATAGCATAACACCTGACGGTAAACGCAATTTCTTTAAGGTAGACCGGTGGAGGAGATGATACAAACTTCGAATAAAGCTTCATAGATACGATGATAATATCTGCCCTTAATTAACACCCACAGAAAAATGTTCTAATTAACGTTCATACAAAACTAGTGTCGGCAGTACTCGGGTCGTGTAGGGTCAAAACAACACGGTCACGATCCTAGGAGAGGCGCAGCGCCGCAGGCCAAGTCGCGCTGTCAGCAAGGGCACGCGCGTCACTCGCCTGCTGCCATAGCCCATTAACGACAAATTTCGCAGCACTGTCGTAATGATTACTTTCGTCGTACGTCCCACACTGATCTCTGCAGTTACTTCACGCAGTGTTGCTTGCCTGCTAGCACTGACAACTGTACAGAAAGGCTACTGCCCTCGCTCGTTAAGTGTAGGCAGGCGGCCGCTCCGTCGTCCGCGGTGAGAAGTAATGCGTGAAATTCGCTATCCTCGGCGCCCTCTCGACACTGTGGACCTCGGAATATTGAATTCCCTAACGATGTCCGAAAGGGAATGCCCCAAGCGTCTAGCTCCAAATACTATTCCGCATTAAAAGTCTGTTAGTTCCAGTCGTGCGACAATCGTCACGTAGGAAACCTTTTCACACGAATCATCTGAGTACAAATGACAGCTCTGCCAATGCACTGGCCTCTTATAACTCGCGTGCGCGGTACTGCCGCCATTGTACATGTGCGTATCGCCGTCCTAAGACTTTCGTCTCCTCATTGTATACTGAACACGCTATCGGGAAAGCGCGAAGAGCAGCAGCCTCGTGAATGTGTGAATACGACGACGATTTTGCACCTTAGAGCGCGTGCGATGAAGATTCTCGTGCGTCCAGTGAGGTACCACGAATAACTGCTAGCAGGTGCGCGTGTGGTCGTGTGTGAGACGTCGTCCCCTCCGCTGCGGCGCGGCCGTCCATTTGCAAGTACAAGCGCGCCGTCGCCGGTGTGCCAGGGACGTGGCTGAATACAGAGCAGCGCAGCCCGGGAGGCGTTAACGGCGCCCTTGTCCTGTAATTGGGAGAGGCCGCCACGCCGGCTGACCGCTCTTTCTCCTCGGCCGCTACGGTCGCAGGTTCAAATCCGGCCCCGGCATGGATGTGTGTGATGTCCTTAGGTTAGTTAGATTTAAGTAGTTCTAGGTTCTAGGGGGCTGATGACCTCAGATGTTAAGTCCCATAGTGCTCAGAGCCATTTGAGCCTTCCAACAAATCTAAGTCTTCCATTCAACTCGGCTAACGCAGATTTTACGAGACTGTGCCACTCCACGTTGATTCTTAGTATTACCCCTCAATGCTTACACGATGTCACATGCTTACGTTGTTCGTCACTGAAGTTCCAATCGCATACTATGCCATTCTTTTCTTTTGTTACCTTATAGTGCTTCCGATCCTATCTAATAAACACTTCACGTAAAATGGATAGTGCTACGTTCCTTGCTGCACACCTAATGTTAATTTCATTTCTCTGGAACATTCTCCATCCATCATAGCGTACATCTACATACATATTCCGCAAGCCAACTTACTGTGCGTAGCGGAGGGTGGCCTTTACCTTAACTAGTCGTTTCCTTTTCTGTTCCATTCGGAGATGGAGCGAGCGAGAAGCGTCTGTCTATATGGCTACGTAAGCGCCCTAATTTCTCGCATCTTATCTTCGTGGTTCCTACGCGAAATGTATGTTAGCGGGAGAAGAATCGTTCTGCAGTCAACTTCAAATGCCGGTTCTGTAAACTTTCTCAGTAGTGTTCATCGAAATGAATGTCTTCTTCCCGCCAGGGATTCCCATTTGAGCTTCCGGAGATTCGTAACACTTGCACGCTGATCGAGCCTACCTGTGGCGAATCTAGCAGCTCGTCTCTGAATTGCTGCTATGTCTTCTTTCAATCTTACCTGGTGCGCATCCCAAACACTCGAGCAGTACTCAAGAATAGGTCGCGCTAGCGTCCTATATGCAGTCTGCTTTACAGATCAACCACACATTCCTACATACCGCTTAACCGATTTCTTTCAAATCTGGTATAGACGCAGCTTGAACTCTGAGGAAAAATATACGGTACTTTAGAAAGTTAAAAAAGAAAGTCGACTCCAGAGAAGTGACGCAGGGAATGGAACATCTTTTGTTTATGTCACTAAACTTAAGGCACGTTAAAAACTGTTAGGCTTGTTGTATAATAAACACTTCGTATAGCCTACAGCTACTTCAATCGCACGATGCATAGATGCTCCTGCCACTGCGTTTGCCGCAGAGTGTATTGGAGCAGATGGGAAGCGGGGCGCAAATCACCAGCTATGCTTCTGCCAACAGACATGTGAAGCCAGCTGACGTTATTCCGTGTACGGTAGTTTACTTATTGCCCATCACTCGTAATAACAATACTACCGATATGCGAGCACAGTTGAGTGTGACAGTTAGTTGGTCTGTAATGCTGCGAATTTGACATATTCCCCTTCCTGTAAACAGAAGTAATTTCTGCTCTTCACCAGTCACACAGGACTGTTCTCGATAAATAGGATTTAGCAAAGGAGCTAATTCCTCGGTGTATCCAACATAAAATCTAACTGCAATTCCTACAGGCTTTGTGTGCATTGTTCGCTTTAAGCAGACATGTTTTTCAATATCATGGGACGCTAATATCGATATTACTCATTTGAGAGTCTGTAAAGCAGTAGTAATATTCTCTTGAGTGAATTCTTTCTTAAACGCAGAATTTTAAATTTCTGCTTTCTGCCTGCGTACTTTAGTTTCGATATCAGAGGCATTCAAAAGAATCTTAGTCGCACCTGGTGACAAAGTTTTAAATAAGGTGGACTGTAATGCCTAAAGCACTATTCCACAGACTCGGTATAAGTGAGTATAATACTGAGATTACGCTTTCAGCATGCTACTGCTGTCCGTCAGCCCACCACTGTGGTGGTCCCTGATGACCTGTGGTGGTCACTGATGACCCAGTCAGCACTACTGCGAGTCGATCGCCCGCGTACCGGCCTTTGGAGTAATCACCGGCCCAGTATCGAACTGCGGTCGCCGATTCTCCCCAGACCTTCACACATACGGAAGCCGCTAGTTTGTGCAGCGTTTTGTTTTCTACCGCTTCATTAAGGCACCACGACAGCGAAACTGACACGATGAGGTGCTAACTATTACAACAGTTGTTTTGTTCTTTATAAATTAACATTTTCTGCTGCAGGCCACAACTTTCCTTCATTTATTTTCTGCACGATGCGTTTAGTGAAACTATCCCATTATCAAGTACATTTATCGTATGTAATGATATTTTTAGGCAAGATGTTTGCAATGTGTGATCTGCCAGGTTATTCTGCTGCATTTGGAATTTCTTGTTGCCCTCTTATGCAGAAACTCACGCATATTATACTTCAGTTACAAAAGGGACTGAACAAAAGTGTGAAAACACCAGGAAAAATGCATGCTGGCACATAAAGCAGACGCTGCACGTAGCGCTGTTGTGTTCGACCACGTTCGGCACCTGTGAAAAGTTCTCAATACGCTGCAAGTGTCAGTCGAGTTCAGAACAGTGTTTCGTGTAGTTGTGAGTGCATTATGTCGGAGCTAAGTGAATCCGAACGTGGGCAAATTGTTCGTGGTCACACGGTGGGTGCTTCCACAGCGAACGTAACCCAAGTATTTGGCGTTTCAAGTGGCACAGTATCGAATATTTATACATTATGCAGGGAAAGCGGAAAATTATCATTCGGTAAGTGACAACGTGGACGAAAATGTGTGTCGAGTGATCGTGGTAGAGGACCATCGAAGAGAATTGCGAGGAAAAATAAGAGCATGACCACTGCAAAAGTCAGTGCAGAACTGAATTTCGCTCTGGCGAACCATTCAGCACTTAAACAACATGAAGCATGAAGGGAGCTCATTAAGCAGGAAACTGTAGCACGAGCTGTAATTCCAAAACCACTCATTATAGATGCAAATGCCCCTAACAGGGAAACGTGGTACTTAAGCCAAAAATCTGGACTATGGAGCAATGGAACAAAGTCATTTGATCGGCTGAATCTTGTTCACATTGCTACCAACTTCACGTCGAGGCTAGTCCCAAGAGTGAAACATGGTTTCTCTGCAACGTTGCATTACTGCCAGGAATTATATGATAATTTTGGTTGATAAGGTACGCCTCATGGTACATTGTCTGTTTTCCAATAATGATGCTGTGTTTCAAGACGACAGCGACCCTATTCACATAGCTAGGACTGGTTTTGTAAACACCCGGTTGAATTGTCGGACCTCTCGTGGTCACCAAATTCACCAACCTTAATATTATTGATCCTTTGTGGTCTACTCTGGAGTGAAGGGTGCTTCATTGCTAGCCACCTCCACCGACGTTACCTCAACTTGTCACTATTTTGCGGGAAGAGTGGTATATGAGACCCTTGAAAACGATACATGACCTGTATTTATCTATTTCTAGACGACTGGAAGCTGCTTTGAATGCTGATGGTTTCCTACACCATATTAGGCATGGAATTGTGTTGTTTTTGCTTCTTCCATATTTTTGCCCAGCTCCTGTAATGGACGGTCCACAGCTTACGTTAAAACAGCAGCTAACTGCTGTTCTTTACGAAATATCAATGACGTAATTTGCTCGTCAGTCTGGGGCCCTTGTCAGGTAAGATTTGCAGAGATAGAAGCAGAGGTTCAAAGAAGAGCAGCGTATTCCGTCACAGTTTCATTTAGTAAGAGCAAGAACGTCGCAGAGACGCGCACCGAACTTCAGCAGCAGACGCTACGAAGAGAAGCGTTTTGTCAGACTGAGCGAGATGGCGCCGTGTTTAGCACACTGGAGTCGCATTCGGAAGGACGGCGGCCCAAATTCTCGTCCGGCCATCCAGATCTATGTTTCCCGTGATTTCTCTAAATTGTTCCTGGAAATCGCAAGGATGGTTCCTTTGAAAATGGAATGGACGATTTTCTTCCCTACTCTCTCGTAATCCTGGATTCGCTCCATCTATAATAACCGTACTGGCAATGGGATGTTAAACTCTGATACTCCTTCGTTTCTCAGTAGCGTAGCAGAGTGGTTTACTGTTGAAATACGGAGAGCGCACGTTCCAAGAGGAGTTGGAGAACACATTACTTGCTCCGGCATAGGTCTTGCGAAATGATCATGACTGTAAACTCAGAGAAATTCGACTTGCACGAAGGCTTTACAACTCTGCGCGTGTTAGCGCGCCAGCTACCGGGAGTGGGACGTACGCCAGCCCCGGGTCGAATCCGCCCAGGTGATTAACGACGATGAGTCAGTATGACGGCCAACTTGGATGTCGTTTGTAGGCGGTTTCCTACATCCCATTAGGTGAATACCGGACTGATTCCCACGTTCCGCTCCAGACACACGCTGCCCAAGCATTTCGAACACTTTCTCACTTTTGCTCACGCAATTTACTCTTTAGGCAGGTAGCCTGGGTACACTGGACGTAGGGGTGGTGCGGTGAATAATTAACAGACGACCTTAGCTGTTTGATATCCTTCAACACTAAATCAACATTGGCATCAGCTTTACAACAGACAAACGTCAAACGACTGGAAAAGGCTGAATGGGACGTTTAGGTCCTGCCCGAAGTACCATCCGGTACACACCATAAGGTGCATGTAGATGTAGATGCTGATGATGTAGACGGAATTAAGCCCGGAATGGATGAGCATGAGAAGGGAAATTGGCGGTGATCTTTTCATAGTAACTACACGGCAAACTAAAATTTTTTACTAATATCTTGAAAAGTTGTACTATAGGAAACCCAATGACACGGTGGTGGTGACACTCCAGCTTAGATACTGCGTAAGGCTTTGACCGTTCTGAGATCCAACTGGTACAAGCACACTTTCCGTTTCTATAAAGTGCAAGCCACCTATAAAGTGCAAGCCACCTTATAGTGTGCTACGAGGTTACTTTGTGCAGCATTGTCACTTCCGCCTTTCCTGTTCCAGCTGCGAATGGTGCGCAAGAAGGACGATTACTGGTACGCCTCCGTATAAGCACGAATCTCTCTAACTTTACTTTCATGGCTTTTTTGCGACATATACGTAGGAGGAAGTAGCGTACTGCTCTAGTCTTCTAAAAGCGTACCCTGTCGTAACTATAACAGTAAAGCACAACGTGATGGATAACATGTGTCTTGTAGCGCTGTGTCACTGGAGCTGTGCGCGCATTCCTGTGATGCTTCCGCTCTTATAAACGTACCTGCAATGAAAAGCGCCGCTCTTCTATGGATCTCCTCATTTCCTCTATCAATCCTGATTGAAGATCAGTACTCAAGTATCAGCCGAACTGATGCCACGAAAACATTCCCTAGATCATAATGCATGCAGGGTGTTCGGTTTCAGACGTTTCAGCCGCACAGGCCAATGGCGCCGAATTTCGATAGCCGTCTCGGAGATACTTCCATCTTGACCCAAAGGCCAATGATCGTGCCCCTCTGGACGTCAGATAAATCGCTTCGTTTCCGCATTACGACAATAACTGCACTGTTTTCCGCTTCCCCCCTCGACACGCCTTATATACTCTCTACTGTAGTGATCCCACCTGCTGTCTTTGAGTGCTTATTGCACTAAGTCTTACAACATAGACGGCGGTCACATTAATGTGACTGCACCGTGTATTTGCTAGGAACTCTTTAGTAGAATCACAAACCTGGTCAAATATTCCGTACGCCCATATTTTGTTTGGCAAGTTCTCTGTATACCACTAACAGAAATGAGCGAAAGCTTTCCACTGTCAGCTTCAGTTTTATGACGGTATATTATACATGTTGTACGTTTGAAGAACGTAAAACTATTTACTCCTCGATTTGAGAGATTCGCTGTTCCCTTTGCTCGTTCTCAAACAACTGCGAAATGACACTCTGCGATACCTGTAGCTGCTGGTGGCGCTGCCAGACGTCGGCAGAGCGACGGGAAAGATAAATTCTGTTCCCGCGGGCCGCTGACTGATGGTGGTTTGATGGCGTCACCACCGCCCCGCCAAATCTCAGACGTCGTACATTATCCGAGGCGCCGGCATCATACCGCCATACTTCTTGCGCGTCTGCCACCGCCAAATGCTCCTGCCAGCGTCCCAAGCATTCCACAGTAGATGGGGCACTAGCTGCTGAAGTGGTTCGCCCGGCGCTGCTAATATTAACGTTCGCGAACTACTATTTATCAATGTCTTCCGGTAAAGATTATAGAAGAAAACTCGAGTTTCTTTAAGTTTTATGACAGCAGTCGCTGACAGCTTTAATGAATTTAATGAAAGACGTTCTGGAAGAATTCCGCAGGCTCCGGACATAAAAGTACTTTATTTCATTGGAACGCAGCGGGTATCGACCTTCTTGGAAATTATTAAGTTTTTGAATAGAGAAAAACATACACGAATACAAAAGTTCATTTTAGCTGTTCTCTGAGAAAAGTAACAAATGTATGAGATTGCTTACAGGCTGAAGGGCAGTTAGATTACAGAACGGCAGGTCCGTACACTGTAGTCACATATCTTAACAACTATTATTGTAAAAAAAACTTAAATATAACATTATAAAAAATGTAAAGCTACGCCACATGTCAGTTTCTTACGATTTTTGATTTGAGTTACGTGACACTAAAAGCTGTTCCTCTATGTGACTGTATGGAACACGTTTGATTGATGGTAATACAACTGCCCTTTACTCTTTGGAGTAATCTGATAGACTGGTCACTTTTCTCAGACAATACCTGAAATGAACTTTTGAGTTCACGTACAATTTTCTCTATTCAGAAAGTTCGTAATGACCAAGAAGGTCATCGCTTCAGTGAAACAAAAGTAAGCCGAGGGTGTTTTCTCAGTATGTCTTCGTGAAATTCGATTTTCTTATGTGAAGTGTCCAAGACAATAATGGAATTTCACAGCTTCATACTGGGTGGTCAGAAACAGTCTGAAAAGGTTTTAAAGGTGTTGCAGAAGAGGATGTGGCGAGAAATTCAATACGTTGCGACGTTTCCGAGTTATTTAGCATTGAATTTAGCCTATCAGATCGCTGCGGGCGCATATTCAGCACTTGCACGCGCTAAAATGCACAGAGATTTGTCGGTCCGTGAGTAACGACTGTTGAAATACTCATTACAGTTAAAATGTGCCTTTTTTGAATTGATAAATTTAAGCCAGGTGCGCAAAAGCTTCGTTTGTTCGGTTTGAGGAAACAAAACGAAGAACACGTTTGGCGACTTAAATTTGCGAACTTCAGTGCTCGCAGACTCGGAAACGGCTCAAAGTAACGAATATTTTTCTTAATAACTTTTTTTTTCAGCACAACCTACCCTGGAACACAAGCTTTTTCTGACCATCCTGTATGTGCTTAGACTATCTTCTTCTTGTCCTCATCCTCTTTCCAGCTGATTTGGGCTATCACCTTGTTTGTTGTTGTGGTCTTCAGTCCTGAGACTGGTTTGATGCAGCTCTCCATGCTACTCTATCCTGTGCAAGCTTTTTCATCTCCCAGTACCTACTGCAACCTACATCCTTCTGAATCTGCTTAGTGTATTCATCTCCTGGTCTCCCCCTACGATTTTTACCCTCCACGCTGCCCTCCAATACTAAATTGGTGATCCCTTGATGCCTCAGAACATGTCCTACCAACCGATCCCTTCTTCTGGTCAAGTTGTGCCACAAACTTCTCTTCTCCCCAATCCTATTCAATGCTTCCTCATTAGTTATGTGATCTACCCATCTAATCTTCAGCATTCTTCTGTAGCACCACATTTCGAAAGCTTCTATTCTCTTCTTGTCCAAACTATTTATCGTCCATGTTTCACTTCCATACATGGCTACACTCCATACGAATACTTTCAGAAATGACTTCCTGACACTTAAATCAATACTGGATGTTAACAAATTTCTCTTCTTCAGAAACGCTTTCCTTGCCATTGCCAGCCTACATTTTATATCCTCTCTACTTCGACCATCATCAGTTATTTTGATCC
The DNA here is from genome assembly GCF_021461385.2 of Schistocerca piceifrons. Taxonomy (NCBI): domain Eukaryota; kingdom Metazoa; phylum Arthropoda; class Insecta; order Orthoptera; family Acrididae; genus Schistocerca; species Schistocerca piceifrons. Next base: position 1,571,041 of record NC_060144.1, on the reverse strand, counting down.
CCAAATAGCAAAACTCCTTTACTACTTTAAGTGCCTCATTTCCTAATCTAATTCCCTCAGCATCACCCGACTTAATTAGACTACATTCCATTATCCTTGTTTTGCTTTTGTTGATGTTCATCTTATATCCTCCTTTCAAGACACTGTCCATTCCATTCAACTGCTCTTCCAAATCCTTTGCTGTCTCTGACAGAATTACAATGTCATCGGCGAACCTCAAAGTTTTTATTTCTTCTCCTTGAATTTTAATACCTACTCCGAATTTTTCTTTTGTTTCCTTTACTGCTTGCTCAATATACAGATTGAACAACATCGGGGACAGGCTACAACCCTGTCTTACTCCCTTCCCAACAACTGCTTCCCTTTCATGTCCGTCGACTCTTATAACTGCCATCTGGTTTCTGTACAAATTGTAAATAGCTTTTCGCTCCCTCTATTTTACCCCTGCCACCTTTAGAATTTGAAAGAGAGTATTCCAGTCAACATTGTCAAAAGCTTTCTCTAAGTCTACAAATGCTAGAAACGTAGGTTTGCCTTTCGTTAATCTTTCTTCTAAGATAAGTCGTAAGGTCAGTATTGCCTCACGTGTTCCAGTGTTTCTACGGAATCCAAACTGATCTTCCCCGAGGTTGGCTTCTACTGGTTTTTCCATTCGTCTGTAAAGAATTCGTGTTAGTATTTTGCAGCTGTGACTTATTAAGCTGATAGTTCGGTAATTTTCACATCTGTCAACACCTGCTTTCTTTGGGATTGGAATTATTATATTCTTCTTGAAGTCTGAGGGTATGTCGCCTGTTTCATACATCTTGCTTACCAGATGGTAGAGTTTTGTCAGGACTGGCTCTCCCACGGCCGTCAGTAGTTCCAATGGAATATTGTCTACTCCGGGGGCCTTGTTTCGACTCAGGTCTTTCAGTGCTCTGTCAGACTCTTCACGCAGTATCGTATCTCCCATTTCATCTTCATCTACATCCTCTTCCATTTCCATAATATTGTCCTCAAGTACATCGCCCTTGTACAGACCCTCTATATACTCCTTCCACCTTTCTGCTTTCCCTTCTTTGCTTAGAACTGGGTTTCCATCTGAGCTCTTGATATTCATACAAGTCGTTCTCTTATCTCCAAAGGTCTCTTTAATTTTCCTGTAGGCGGTATCTATCTTACCCCTAGTGAGATAGGCCTCTACATCCTTACATTTGTCCTCTAGCCACCCCTGCTTAGCCATTTTGCACTTCCTGTCGATCCCATTTTTGAGACGTTTGTATTCCTTTTTGCCTGTTTCACTTACTGCATTTTTATATTTTCTCCTTTCATCAATCAAATTCAATATTGCTTCTGTTACCCAAGGATTTCTACTAGCCCTCGTCTTTTTACCTACTTGATCCTCTGCTGCCTTCACTACTTCATCCCTCAAAGCTACCCATTCTTCTTCTACTGTATTTATTTCCCCCATTCCTGTCAATTGCTCCCTTATGCTCTCCCTGAATCTCTGTACAACCTCTGGTTCTTTTAGTTTATCCAGGTCCCATCTGCTTAAATTCCCACCTTTTTGCAGTTTCTTCAGTTTTAATCTACAGGTCATAACCAATAGATTGTGGTCAGAGTCCACATCTGCCCCTGCAAATGTCTTACAATTTAAAACCTGGTTCCTAAATCTCTGTCTTACCATTATATAATCTATCTGATACCTTTTAGTATCTCCAGGGTTCTTCCATGTATACAACCTTCTTTCATGATTCTTAAACCAAGTGTTAGTTATGATTATGTTGTGCTCTGTGCAAAATTCTACCAGGCGGCTTCCTCTTTCATTTCTGTCCCCCAATCCATATTCACCTACTATGTTTCCTTCTCTCCCTTTTCCTACACTCGAATTCCAGTCACCCATGACTATTAAATTTTCGTCTCCCTTCACTACCTGAATAATTTATTTCATCATACATTTCTTCAATTTCTTCGTCATCTGCAGAGCCAGTTGGCATATAAACTTGTACTACTGTAGTAGGTGTGGGCTTCGTATCTATCTTGGCCACAATAATGCGTTCACTATGCTGTTTGTAGTAGCTTACCCGCATTCCTATTTTCCTATTCATTATTAAACCTACTCCTGCATTACCCCTATTTGATTTTGTGTTTATAACCCTGTAGTCACCTGACCAGAAGTCTTGTTCCTCCTGCCACCGAACTTCACTAATTCCCACTATATCTAACTTCAACCTATCCATTTCCCTTTTTAAATTTTCTAACCTACCTGCCCGATTAAGGGATCTGACATTCCACGCTCCGATCCGTAGAACGCCAGTTTTCTTTCTCCTGATAACGACATCCTCTTGAGTAGTCCCCGCCCGGAGATCCAAATGGGGGACTATTTTACCTCCGGAATATTTTACCCAAGAGGACGCCATCATCATGTAATCATACAGTAAAGCTGCATGCCCTCGGGAAAAATTACGGCTGTGGTTTCCCCTTGCTTTCAGCCGTTCGCAGTACCAGCACAGCAAGGCCGTTTTGGTTATTGTTACAAGGCCAGATCAGTCAATCATCCAGACTGTTGCCCTTGCAACTACTGAAAAGTCTGCTGCCTCTCTTCAGGAACCACACGTTTGTCTGGCCTCTCAACAGATACCCCTCCGTTGTGGTTGCACCTACGGTACGGCTATCTGTATCGCTGAAGCACGCAAGCCTCCCCACCAACGGCAAGGTCCATGGTTCATGGGGGGCTATCACCTATATACGTCAAACTGCACTTATAATTTCAGTTACATTTCGAACTGACATAATTTCGCAGACGATACAACCACAGTGGATCAATGACAGTAAGTCTTCTGGTAGCTTGAATTAAGTAAATTTGAAAACAATAAATCAATCAATACATACAATAAATACATGCGTGTTTTGCTTATGCACGCCGCTGTAATTCTGCACCCCCCTCAGTGTGCTGGCGCTCCATCTTCCATCCATGAACATTTCATTTTGGAACTGCAGCGATTCAGTTCGAAAATACGAATGTCAGTGGGCATATTATGGGAAGCTGAAAGCAGCAGCGAATCGAGTACCCAAGTGGACAAGGCTGGCTACAATGTTCCTTCTAGAACCCTCGAGGATGCTGAGGAACGTTGCAGAGAGTGTTATAAACCTACCAGAGGATTCGAGAACGTTCTGGAATAGTGAAGTATATTAATGGATTTTTTATGTGTTCAGTAATATTAATATTTATAATGATCTTCTTCTTATTCATCATCGACTTCAATATTAATATTTAAAATGATCTTTTTCATCACCATCGACTTCTTCTTCATCATCGACTTCTTGCCGTGTCTTGTTCAACTACGGGATTGAGGCAATTTAAGTGACTGCTGTGGGTGGCCGAGAGTCCTTCCTGATTTCTGATGCCACCCTTCCACCCGGGACAGAACTCGTGTACCCGATCCGTCTGCGTCTGAGGTAAAAGCATATTTTGAAATGTGAGATTGTTTTTCAAACAACGTTTAACAGGATGCCGAAAAGCAGGTGATGAGAAGATCTTGTCAGTGATGAACTGAAAAGAAGAAAACGGATGGGGAGTGAGATGCACGTTTACCTTCATATTGAAAGAGAATGAATAAATTGAGAGAAAACTTAACAGATCCACATCGGGGTGAAATTAGAGGAAAGTATCTAGTGGGAGATTCAGCAAGCACACAGAGACAAACAGCTGAAGAAACAAGATTACGTGCGTGAAGTTAGTGAAAGACAACACTCGTAAGCGCATGAACAAAACTTCAGTGTACCAGAAGTGCAAAGCAGAAGTAGTAGAGATTACAGTTTGGCAGTGAAACATTCCGTTACGATTCCCTAAAGTGTACAACATACACAAACAAGATCTCATTGGTAAAAAGGATTAAGTGTGTCAATTCTCCTTTGCCAAGAAGTTCGGTATAGGAACACCAAGTATGTCCCACGAGTGGAAAAACATCTGTTAGCACCTCTGGAAGTGCGTCCGCCAGAATTATTATATTACATGACTGGAGAAATTGTGGAATTAAAACATTTTCTACAAAATACGAGAGCGTACATTGCTTGTTTTTAAATGACAAAATGTGCTGCTACTTTCATAAACAGTGAAGAACATCATTTCAATCCAGTGTCACGAAATTAAGGTATTTCTAAACATTTAAGTGGATTTAAAAGTACCTGAGGGTGATTTTGAGCATTAAAGAGTATTTTTGAGCATTAAATAGTAACATTTTTGCGATTTATTTGAATTTAATTGTTACGATGTTGTCAAACGGTCTTGAGAGGTCTGTTATGTTCTAAGAAAAAAAATAGAAAATGAAGACCAAGTGAAGCGTGACTTCTTCAGCTGTTTCACGTAAAGGAAACAAACCATAGCACACGGTAAATAACGTAAGCAGAACACTTTCTACGCACATTGGACAAGGGGTCTCGGACAGAATTATTGGCATTGTGTATTTTAATGTTTATACGTGAGCGCTGGTGCCCCATTATCCAAAGGAGGCGGAGTTGGTACACACTATCATATTTCTTTGGCAAAGAGATATGACCAAATATTCGTCAAATTTCTTTGACGTGGCACCAAAGTGGGGTATTACACTATCATCGTATTTTTCGTCAAAGTAAAGATGGCGAATAAAAATAACTGGCTATTATGCGCTGCAGTTGCTTGTACCACAACTGCATTGTGTGTGCATTTGGAAGAGAAGTGGCAGAAAAAAAGGAAACATACTTGGGTGAAGCCGTGGGTCTTACGTCGATATAATAAAAGCATTCAGCAAAATTTGTTACGAGACCTGCAAGTGGAGCACATCAGTCTTATAGAAATTACTCACTAATGGAAGAGAGTAAATTTCAGTATTTACTCGTAAAGTGACTCGTAATATTACAAAGCAGAATACTCACTTGCGTAATGTTATATGTGCAGAGAACAGGTTCACCATAACACTGCTATTTCTTGCTACAGGAGAACCTTAACTTACTATACAGCACTCGAATACCACAGTGAGCGTTAACCAAAATAATTCCAGAAACGTGTGATGTGATTTAGAAAGCACTGAAGGAGGAATATCTGAAGATAAATAACTGTTTAATGAACTATTTGAACATTAAGAACTATCTTTATTTTTGAATAGTTTAATTAATAGAATTAGTGTTCCAACTACTACAAAATTAATGAAAATCACGAGACACATGAAGCGCTTTTTAACTTGTGGCATCCAGAGTTCAAAAATATACAAAGAATGGAGAGCTTAGAAATTTGTTTTTATTTTAAAGTGCATCGTCCTCTATCCCTGCTTGCTGAAAAGCTGCCTTTGTGTTCCCCGACGTAGAGGTGGACGGCTGAGCTGTAATTGTGGATTTGAAGTCACCTGCAGCACCACCAACACCCCTTAGTCAATCCCCCACACTGGTCGAAGAAAGGTTATTGTAAATAGTCGAAGGAACGCCGCAACCTGTTTACAAACACAGGACACAGCTGTCAGTAGCTGCAGCGCTGCCAGCGCGCCAACGGCTGCATTCCACACTGCAGTGTGCACAAGACGAACGTGCTTTATGATCAAATCTACGGCGACACCATAGATTTCATCGTATTTCTTCGACGAAAGGCGAGATGTGACGGAGTTCCCTATTACACTATCAAGTTTCTTTGACATAAATATTTGATATATCAGCTTTGACAAAGAAATATCATAGTGTAATAGCGGCCTTAGGCGGGAGGAAACTTGACAGGTATGTCCGCCCCCCCTTCCTGCCCCCTTCACGGCACACCTATACACGGCACTCCTCCCCAGCTGTCCAACTTTCGCCAAGTTTGCAGCACAATGTCGTATTTCTGAATCCGACCCTGAGCTCTTCTTTAAAACTTGTACACTGTACAGACTAGCATCAGTCTCTCGTGAAATTACTGTTTGGCAGGTGAAGTATTCCGTTATGATCGCAAAAAATAGTTCAACAATCAAAAATGCGCTGTCACTGGCAAAGTGGATAAAGTGTACCAGTTCTGCAGTGCCAAGAAATTCAGTAGAGAAAGCGCAGGAATGTGCTGCATGAGTGGCAAAATCCGATTAGCAACACTGTAAGTGGCTCCAGCGGAATTATTTCATTGAGTGACAGGAGAAACGCCGGAATCAGAACATGAAAACATGAAAATAAGGACCAAGCGTGGCAGGTTTTCTTCACCCAGTAGAAGGTAAACAGAATGATTTATGGAAAGATATCTTGGCGACGTTTCGAACTTTTATTTCCAGAAAATGCAGATGAACTTAACCATTGGGCTGCAACTACTTCTGCCATGCCAACTAAAAATTTTTAAGTTGTTTATGACATGGAAATATTACAAAATTCGTCTAACCTGGTAACAAAGCTCTTCAAACTTCCTTATACCGATGAGCAAATACTGGATTTCTCAGTGATTAAAAATGGAGTAAAAAGATTAAGTACGGGTATTATGGAATACCATTTGCTTTTGTAGTCGTACCTCCAAATTGATCACATTCTTATCGCTCAAACACATTTTATCGTAATCATCAATTATTTTGCAATAAGTATGTGTATTTCTCTTAGTAAAATTTAAAAAACGTACCACCCAAAAAATGTTTAAAAATTGTGCACATGGAAACTAAGATGGAATAGTCAGCAAATGTGAAACGAGGATTTTGAAATGCATAAAATCGTGTAAATTTGGGAGAAAACGAATGCTATGTACAGAGAACACAATTTCGGAGATGCTTCTAGTTTAAGTGAGCAAAAAAAAAAAAAAAAAAATTGTTTCGATGACAGAACTACTAAGTTTATTAACTTCAAAACAACGTTCTGAAATAATTATGTGTTTATGTAATAGAGACGATTCGTTTTACTTGCATCTATCTGCACAAGCCACAAATCTAATCTTTGTTCTCAGCACCTGCTGATACGAAGCATTCAATGTTGCCTGATATTCTATCTTGGACTTCAAAACATAAGAAAACCAACAGTATCCATACCAAAAATCGAGAAATACGTAACGATCTACTACTCCTTTACTTAATAAACTCCATAGTCATAATCGTTAGTGTTCATTTTCAATAGTTAATGCGTAATTTTGAAAACTTACTCCCCAAAGTATTGTCAAAGCATGAGAAAAATTTTTCTGCACAGGAAATCACACACTGTCTGGAGACGAGACATGAGGAAACCTCTTGAAGTAGATCATGAGCCTCCTGCTTGGAAGCACCACACGACGGGTGAGAAATGAGAGTATTCCAGAAGTTCATCTGTTCTAATGAGGTGGTGGATATACAGTAAAGTCGTACAGAACATTAGAGCTGCAACCTATATAAGAAATATAAAATTTACTGCTTTTAAAGCATTGTACAAAAGCATTGGGACAGCTTCTTGATGTAGTTCTCTTCTGTCTGAAGACTGGTTTGATGCAGCTCTCCACCACGTTAGTGTATCCTGTGCAAGATTCTTCATCTCAGCATGGCTACTGCATTATACATCTATTTGAACCTTCTCCCTAACCGATTTGTAAGCCCTCTCCCCGCCCCCTCACACACACACACACACACACACACACACACACACACACACACACACACACACACACCTTCCTCCGATACAAAAACTGACTATGCCTTGATGTCTATGGATATGTCGTATCAGCCGGTCCCTTCCAATAGTCAAGTTGTGCCATAAATTTCTTTTTCTCCCAGTTTCATTCAATACTTCATTAGTTATTCGATCTAATTATCTTTACCATTCGTCTGTAACACCACATTTCGACAGCTTCTATTCTCTTCTTGAATAAACTAACCACGTTTCGTGTCCGTTCAACGCTACACTGCAGGCAAATACCTTTTTTTCTTTTTTAGAAATGATTTTGCCGGACGAAATTCAATGTTAAGACGTTTCAATTCTGATTATAAATGAAAGCACTCTAGTGTTGTGATTAAGTGATTCGAATGTTGTAACTAACCGATGTCTCCACTAGTCAAATCTAGAACCGCCACTAATTCGTTCACTGGAATTCTTATTCATACAATAATTAATCGCCACTAAGTACCAGGATGTACACTGCCGGAAAAAAGTACACCTGGAAAGACAACGTCAATTTTGATCGACGCATGGGGGATAATAGATGTCTTGAGAGTGGTTCCGACGTTGTCCGACAGCGGATATCGTAGTGAACAGCTACCAGAGCGCCACGCCATCTGTTCCGCACAGCCAGAAGGCTCAGTGTGATGCAAACGTATGAAGCGAGCAGCCAACCACGCCACGGAGACACGCACTCGGGCGTTCTACAGCCAACCGAGCAACTTTGAAAGGGATCAAATTGTGGCTTTCCGAGTGACAAGATGGTTCAAAAAATGGCTCTGAAAACTATGGGACTTAACTTCTGAGGCCATCAGTCCCTTAGAACTTAGAACTACTTAAACCTAAGGGCATTACACACATCCATGCCCGAGGCAGGATTCGAACCTGCGATCGTAGCGGTCGCGCGGCTCCAGACTGTAGCGCCTCGAACCGCACGGCCATTCCAGCCGGCGGGAAGATGGTCCTTTCGAAGAATTGGTACACAAGTTGGACGTGCCGCGTCAGCTGTTCAACGGTGCTGGTATCAGCTGTCACGCGAACGTTCTCACAACCTTACAGGACGTCCTGGACGCCCATACAGCACACACGTCCGCCAGGATCGTCTTACTGTAAGGGCTGCAGTGGCAGACGGTAGAGCTACCGCAGCGCAAGTAGCACGACCAGTGACCCGGTTAGCAGCCCGCCCTCCACTCACGCCACAGCATCGACGTGCGCGGCTCGACTGGTGCCCCCAGAGGATCACGCGGAAGTTGCATAGCGCACCGTCGTCTTCTGTTTGCACCCAAGTGACTGTCGTTTTCGAGTACGATGTACCTGGTGACTGCTGTCTCGCAGAGTGCATTCGTCCCGCTCCAGACCTTATAGTCTGGGGTGCGGTAGGCTACAACTCTCGTTCACGTACGGTTCCTCGAGGGGACGCTAACCAGTCCTAGGCACTTGCAGAATGTTGTTAGACCCGTTATTTTGCCGTTCTTGCAAGAGGAAGGTGACGTGCCGTTCCAACAGCATAGTACTCACCATCTGTACGATCGCCTCGATGCCACAGCGAGCGCCTACATTGCCGGCCGCCCGTACTAATATGTTTGCTTTAGCATGCGTCGGCACCTGGTACCTCAGAACCGCTTATCCTATTGATCTGTTAATGTAATCATTTTGTTGCAACAATAAATACTGAGTGATTTGGAAACCTCTAAAAGCGTGTACTAATTTTTCTACAGGAATGTATGTGCTATATATAAATTAGCTACACCTATTGCTAACCGAAAAGCTCATTTAGATAGCCGACATTGAATTACCCTGCTCGAGATGGAACAAGCGCCGAGACAAATCTCCCGTGTCGGGACTAGCATCGGCTTTCCCTCGTGGACAAAGTGGCGTCATAAGGCGTCCCTCGGCAGAAGCAGCTCGCGAATTAGTGCGAGGATTTCCCCGGCCCCCCACCCCAGCCCACAGGCAGCCACCTTATCTCCCCTTGTCAGGCCGGAGTTGTTAACGGCCGCTGCGACTTTCTGGCTCCCGCCGCAACTAAGCAAAACGTTTCGGGGCGCCGAGGGCCGGCAGAAGTGCGCGAGGCCACCGGATAACGCTCGCTTCTCACGGGTCAGTCAAAAGCACGGCGGTCAGGAGGCGCAACAGCAGAAAGCAGTCTCCACTCATTTCTCATCTATTTCATAAGAACCTACCGTTCCGAGAGAATAACATCTCTCGGCTGTCAAACATTGTCATTTATCTTTCCTCGTGCAAAATCAATTTCTTCTGCTTATATTTTACTATCTGAAACATTAAACCAGTTTACATATAATTACAACGATGAAACGCATGAAAACATACACGGCAGAACGCACGCCCATACATCTCTTCAATAAACTGATACTGGCATCGATGAAACGTCGTTTCTTGTTTACATTTATTCCTCTAATCCAGTCGTCAACTTCCTTACTGAACGGATTGTTGAACTTAACGTTATGAAAAGAGATTTCTACTGCTATCGATAAAACTAGATATCAAATTTTACAACCAGCTGCACTGAAGTTCGTTCTTGCTCTAAGTAACGAAGACAAAAACACCTCACCATAGCACCACACCCTAAACATATTACTAAACCTTGTACAACAGGTAAATTATCGCGTCATTGTAAAAGTTTACAAAATACCGGATAGCAACAACGAGATTCAGTCCAGTTTTTTCATTTGCGTTATGAGTTCGCAGAATTACGTGAAAAGAATAAAATTTCAGTGCACATTGTAGGGATGCCATTTACTGTCATTAGCGTTTGAGGACCCCACTTGCCGGCCGGTGTGGCCGAGCGGTTCTAGGCGCTACAGTCTGGAACCGCGCGACCGCTACGGTCGCAGGTTCGAATCCTGCCTCGGGCATGGATGTGTGTGATGTCCTTAGGTTAGGTTTAAGTAGTTCTAAGTTCTAGGGGACTGATGACCTCAGAAGCTAAGTCCCGTAGTGCTGAGACCCATTTGAACCATTTGAGGACCCCACTTGTTGCAGTTCGCTGCTGTCCTGACCTATATATTTCGAGGCTAATGCACCATCATCAGAGATCATTTCCTTGACGTACTGTATGATATAATACTGGACGTATATAGAAGAGGGATCAGTGTGGCCAATTTCGCTGGCAGTTTGTACAAATCGTTTAAATTAACATCATATTTCGATCTACGTGCCCTCTTTACGATCAGCGATATTCCAATACAGTTTATGTCTTACTAATAATTTTTTTAGCTGTGGCATCCCTTCTATGAAGCAAAATTTTAGGCCTAAATGTGAAATTAAAGGTTTTTGAACCATTTTTTACTGTTTCTGTTATGGTCATTTACTAACTTCTTCTGAAAACTACTCCTAGAATTATGTTTAGTTTATTTTTGACATATATTTTGGATCATGTATAGGAGTCCTGTCTTCTCGTTTCACAGAAAGTGTTCAAAAAAACGACGAGCTGTAGAAAGCAACTTGTGTATAAATAACATCTGTAATAAAGTGGGCAGACAACAACAGGAACAGCCAAACTTGTTTCTCAGATATATGTTTTGTAAGAAGTGCCACTGGAAACATCGACCATAATCCGGCCTCCATTTACGTGTTTATGTGTCTAACAAATATTTATCTTGCACAGCAAAACAGACAGATATCCACTGTGGATGGCGTAACAGTGACGAAAAATTTATGGGAAATATGAACTAGATGGAAGAGCATTTTAATAGATGTAAAACCCTGAAATATGTGTGTATTTTTAATAAAGAAAACACCGACGTGTTATTTACCTGACATACCTTTTCCAATGGACAGCGAGAGTGCTGGTGTTCGATGACACAGAAACCAGGCACCGTTAAGGCCGGGGGGGGGGGGGGGGGGAGGGAGACTGCAGGAACACTCCGTTTTCAAACATTATTGATACTGGAGAAATACAAGCGTACATACCACACGCTTATAAGAAGCAAGTACAGACGTGTTACTTAGCAATAATGCTTCTAAGCCCTGTATGGAGTCGTATATCTTGACGTATATCATGGCGGCTTTATGTTCTTGAACTCATCTGGGTGACTGCAACGCACGACAGTGGATCCGCCTCGGCTATTTGGAATGAGCCGTTCCTGCAACTAATTAACGTAATAAATTTTCTGTGACTAGACATCAGGACTTTCTGTTTCCATTCTTTACCGAACTTAAGAACATAGCAAACAAACATCCTGCTCTACCACCACATCACTTTCAACAGTTTCTTTGGGAGTGTCTCCATTCAGATTAACTAACGAAAAAATGTAGAAGACATTCAGCGAGCACACGAACAAACTGTTGCGCTACAGTCAAAGCGAATAAATCGCTAGTACATGCCTGTTCCCTTACCGACCATCGACAGCTCTGTTAATTCCAGTATTCGCCGCCAAGAAAAAAAACAGTTATTTACCTGTTTGTTTTAACTGAATTGCCTTATTGGAAACGACCCATACAACCAAATACAAGATTCATGAAAATGAGCGAAAATTAAATTGTGTTTACTTGATGAACACAGTGATTTTGAAAATTAATAATAACATTCGTACACTTTGATTTCATGAACTACAAACACATTAAACAGTGTGTCACTTAAAGTTAAGCTTTTCCATAAACTAATGAACTATGGAACTAAGCAGGATTTAAGTACAAAGTGGAAATCCCATTAAAGATTCCTTTCAAATACTCTAATTTACGAATACACATACAGCCTTAGAATGAGGAGTAATCGGCAATTTCATGTTTTTCATAGAGTGTTCCCTGTCCAGTGACCGCAGTTTGGAGAAGCTAGTAACATCAACAGAGATTTCGTTATTTTGGTAGCCTTGTGTCCTCCTCTTACTCTATTAATGACGACAGTTTCCTACGCTAAAGATCATAATTAAGAAACCGTGGGGTATATCCAGTACCAAGTTCCTTTGAAGTTAATGTCCTCATTGCACAACGACGACTGTCCTCCTTTTTCCTTACCTGGAAGCCCTCGATAGCAGTATCACTGCGGAAGGAATGTTATAGTGTGTGTGACTTGTCGCATGTTTTTGTCAAGCTGGTCAGCGCGTTCATTGCCCGTAATGTAAATTTGGCTTGATGTACACTGGAAATAGATCGATTTTCAGTCTTTGAAACTCGTAAGATGTCATATGATAGATATTTTGCTGTTTTCTGCGATGATCTTTCAGTGAACACTGGGCACTTATTGGATCTGTACAGATCAGGACTCTGTCGACTTTCAGCTCTGTTGGATATAGTGCGGCATTTAAGATGTCAATAACTAGAGTTCCACTGTACCAAAACTATGTTTCGGTAGTTTTGGAGCATTACATAAATGATGCAGTAAGTGGTAGGTAGGATTACCGGCAGTATTGGTAGCATTGGGAGGGAAAGACATATAAATGAATGTGTGAGAGAGAAACTGGGCACCGAGAACTTTTCTTTGCGATTTTGTTTTTGTTTGGTTGTTTATTCTGTACATAATTTGAACCGAACATCACTTACTGTTGGTCTTTTGTGTATTTTATATCCTTACAGAACATAAATTGCATTTTATAAGTAATAACAATTAGCTGATCGCGTAACCCTTTTGCGCTTTTATGCAACTACGGCTATTACTTTTGATGCAAGTACAGTTTACATGCACACACACACACACACACACACACACACACACACACACACAATACTCATAGAAAGTTCTTCATCATGATCAAAGGCAAAAGTTTCTTGTTATTTTTGATAAACGCGTTAAGTTGTTTATGAATGACGTTTTATGTAAGTTCGACAAAGTATTGAAGCGATGTTTGATATATTTTTGTTTTGCTATTTTTTTACCTTTTTGATGTGGAAATTGCGTTTTATATATGGGTCTGTCTTGTTTTCTTATCAACAGTTTTCGAAACCTAAATCAAATCCTGTCAATTTTGGTTTTTTTCTATAAGTATTGTTTACTTTTAAGTACAGGCAGAAGGGTAACTATGTAGAACAAAAATGTTCCATAGGTTACCTGGCCCTTTATATAATCACCTAGTTTCTGGACGCTTCACCGCTTCCAGTTTTTAGGGGAATCTTATAAGACATTGATCGTATACGTAAAGAAAGCGATAGTTATGAACTAACGCCCGATAGATACGCAACACACGTAAAGTACAGGTAACGGAGCTACGAGCTTAACTGACCAAAGCTACTAATAAAATTAGCGTAGTCTACACTTACCTACGATAGTCTGTTGTACCTTATGGTCGTTTTACAAATGTACAAATAACTCAGCTGTTAGTACTGAGGTTTTGTACTGATAGCAAGACGGATCAGTCAGGTACACATATTTCGGACGAACGATAAACAGTTGGCTCTTTGAGATGAAAGCTCAAGATGAACGTTTCATGTTTTCGGGATCGGGGCCTCGGGTGGCTCACGGGAGACAGCACAGGTGGTGGGGCGTGGCGCATTCACGCGCCGGCCGCCGGCCGCCATCCGTCTCCGTCGGAGGGTAATGCGGCCCAGCGGCCCACACTGCGCCGGGGCAGCGTCGGATCGGAACCGGCGTCCCGCATCCATTTCTCTCCCCCGCACGCTGCGTTCGAACCCTGCAGTTCCCAGGAGCTTCTGTGTTACGTCCTACTGTGTCATGCCATCCGGGGAACAATGGCGGCCATTTGTGAAGAGAAGCTACGGCCCGCGCCCCAGTGCCGCTGTACGCGTCGCGCGCCGGTACATCTTCTGTGCTGCGTCAGCGGCTAGTTTCTCGGAGACTAAAACTTGAACAATCCTTTCGAGGTTAAGTCCTCTTCATTTGTTACAAATTTTCTGTATTTTTCATTCATTTTCATTTCGTTAAATTAGGTAGCTTATAAAGTTTTGGATTTCATTTTCAGTTACATTCTTTCGGACGCTAACAGACATTTTGGACGTCAAATAGGATCATTTTCAGTAAAGAACTGCAGCGTTCAACCAAAACTGCGACTTCAAGACACCTCTAAATTTTTCTCTACGACTGTAAGAATGCATTAATTATGCAGATGAAACACCAATTAATACTGCAATTAGAAATACAATTTAAATGCTCTGTTCGATAATCACTAATCATGTGATACAGCTGCATTTCAGTCTGTGGGAGGAGAAGTGGGCCGATACACTTTCTGTGCATCTAGCACAACACTATTTGGTTTGTCTCGCTCGGTTATGTTTTAATCCAGTATTGAAGCCTGGGACGACTGCCAACTACTGCCGTCAAAAAGTAGAGGCGTAACAGCTTCTCGAAGAGCAGGTTGATGTCGGTTCTCCATCATTTAATTATCAAGTTTTTTTACAAATAAATCACTGTCTATATTTTATTGCTATGATTGGTTGTAACCGAATTTAGAACATTTTCAGATCTAATATACGCAGTATCTACATTGCTAAGCGGCTAAAAAGGTCACACAATCCCAGTTTCTGGGTGCCTATTTAAGGGCTTGCAGTGGCAAAAAATTTGATTTTCATTATTTGATATAGTTATTGACCGAATTTAAAAATTTAGAGTATTGTGATAACCTAGTGATTAAGAGGTATAAATTCACGTTAAGTTTTACACAAAATAACAAACAGTGTGTAAGGCTTGAGGCAGCTTAACGCATGACGGCAAAATTACGCAGACAGTATGCATCCAGTATTTGAGAATGAAAGCGCTTAGCGACCTCCAAGACACTTTATACATAATTTCAAACCGTTTGAAACTGTTACTTGCTGATATCAGATGAAGCATTACGTCAACGCAGCCATCTACCGGCAAAGTAAAGTAATCAGATGTTAGAAGCTGTTTCATACACGGGAGTTGGATTCCTTAAGGAACTAGGGGTGTGCTTACTGGTGACAGCTGTCACCGGCATCAGCGTCGCTAGCACAAGAGGTGACACCACGTCTCGAATCAACACCAGGTAACATGCGCCGTTCAAATGGAGTCGCAGTAAAAAAGATCCTAAAAATCATCTTGAATAATTTCACCCCGAAGGCAGATAACAGTCACTGAAAGTGATCCGAGACTCACGTATTACCCTGAAAAGCGGCTACTGCGGTAATTGATAACACCATGACGGATAGAACACGTTCACCCGCGAACAATATGGACTGTACGATGTAAAGCACTACAGATCTGGTCAGGAAAATTCGTTGACAGAACTGAGCTCTCGATTCACAATCGAACGACCCCACTGCTTTCTCTCTTTGTTTATAAAAAGTGTATAACTAGTGCTTCACCAGCAGAGTTTATTTCCCAATGTGTGCGTTTCACGCGGACGTTGACAGTTGCTTATTAAAAAACTTCCCCCACACCATCCAACACAATTTCCTCAAATTATACTATGGAAAAAACTCTTTGTCGAGATCATCCTAGTTTTATTTTTGGTGACAAATTTCTTTGGAACTGGAAGACTCCCGGTGAGAATCTATTCTTGTGCACATTCGTTCGGCTGTCCAGACATTACGTTCTCGACACCCCACACTAACTGCATGCCAGTAAGCACCTGTGCCGAGTAATGCTTTTATCTTTGACAACTAGTCATCAAATGTAAACAGTCGTAAATTTCACCCTGGACACGTCACAGACGATTGTGTATTGTATTTGAAGGTAGCTGCACCTAAGTCGACGAGGCAGGCAATTATTTATGACGGAACATAAGAAGCTTAAAGACACGTGCCTAGCACGTAGTGCTCACTCAAGGCCCTGATAGGGACTGAGATATTCATTTCTGACAGTTGGTTCCTAAACTAAAAAAACTGAATTAAGTATCCTCTACCGTCTGTACAGTTTTGAACGTAAATGTTCGGAACACTCTTTATGGGACTGCCCAGATAAAGAAAGGCTTAGAGCGTTTACTACGATCGCCCCACGAGAAGTCCGCTCTATGGTGTGCTGGGGCCACGAAAAGTGCTCTGTGCGCATGCGCAACACGAGTGATGAAGGCTTTGCGGCAAACATCAGCCGTGATAATCAGGTCGATGTCATTAGTTTAGGCTGTAGCGTCGGTGCCACCTGAGATTCCTACAAGCTGTTGCGATTTCGACGTTGGGAAACTGAGCTTGTCGCAGCGCATATAATGTTCAAATAACGTATGAAAATATAGCCAGGCAAGACAAACTTCAAGTGATGGATAGCTTGCTAACTGCTTGCAGCAGCGATAAGCACTGACTCAGGGTACCTAAAAGAGGCGCTGATTTTGAAGCTCAGTAGAATACAAACAGCAGTAAACGTAAGGATACTCATGGGTCTGATTAACATTATTTATATGCAATTGAGTACCTACTACAGTGAAGGCTAATTGCAAACATGAGAAAAAACAAAGAGTGCAACTGATTGAACTACATAAGTCAGTGTCTGAGCCTATGGGGTGAGAGCTAACAGAAAAAGCAATCACTAGCACCATTTTAAAGCATAAACTTCGAGAGCAGTACTCCAAGCGATAAAAACATTCTTGGAGCTTATTGAGGCCGGCAACAACCGACACAGAGTCTGTGCCCCAATGATGTGACTGAGAGCTCTGTCTGGAAACAGAATGAATTGTGGGGGCGCACTATTTCTCCTTTCCTCTAGCTGGCACTTTACAGGCTTCGGCAAAACTGACTAGTGTCTCTGCACCTCCTTGATGCCTGTGGCCAACTACCCCTCCGCCTCCTCGATAGGTAGGGATGTTTCTGGACTTTACATTAACAAACTCCCAAATTGGTAGGAACAGCGTTCATCTAAAAGCTAAACGTCATTGCCCTCCCACTTACGGCCAACAGCAACAGTGTTTTGCAAAATCTTGTCCCGCCTAGAGGCTTTTCGTGAAAGAGGACCTCTGTAAACCCACTGACGTTGCGATTCTCAGTGGTAAGTATCAAGCCCTCTCTGCTAAGACGAGCGTTTTCTTGACCATCCTCTCCTGTGACGCCATACAATAGCGTCTAGACGGTGGACAGAGTCACCACTTAATTCTCTGAAGTGAAACGTCTCCCTTACGACAGCCGCACACAGTGTCTGCAGTTCCAGGGCTCTAGCGTTAGCAGTTTCCTCCGGTAGCCCAAACGCTACCACTTTTGCCTGCTGTCTGTACTGTGTCTATGATTTCCTGTCTTGGAGTGCCCCTGCTGGCTTTCAACAGCCTTAAGCTCAACAATATACAAGTTATTACAACGTTAATATATGACACTACTCCACCCATAAAATCAAATAACAGCGTATACTGATTAAAGGCATATGCAGGGAAACAACATACACTAAACGGCTAGCTTCGCCACTCAACAAAAGTGACCACTGCCACAAGTTGTCGGTAGTGAACACCAAGTGAACAAGCAGCGCTGATTCAGCCTCTCCGTTGTTTGACCCAGGCAAAGCAAGACATTTAGCGCTACTCGCTCACTGGTTGTTGGTTAATAATTTACTGTCGACAACGCCTGACGTTTGTCATCTTTAGTTGTGCCTCTAGTATGATAAAAGAAAAAAAATAAGTTAAATGTATTTCAATTTTTTCAATTTTAATATATATATACTAGATTGTCGTGTTCCCAGTTTGGCACAGCTTTGGCACAGGAAACACGAAAGCGGTCGAAGACGTCCGTCTTCTGGTCGGCTCCTGATCGTTGTCAGAAGGAGGCTAGTTTTTGCTTACGCAAAGGCTTCTGTTATTTGGAAAAGAACAATCCGTATTTCTTTACGTAATCAGTATGAATTTTATAATTACCTAAGGGACCTTTAAGAATGAACAATAAAAAATTTGCATTTGCAAATGAAATTATTAATAAATGGGGCAGATATGAATTGTATAGAAGACAATGAGCGGCCTTCTGTCTACGACCAGGATGCCGCAGTATTCTCTGCTGTAGCAAAACTGTTTGACATTTATAAAAATAATATGACACGGAGGTAAAAAAAGGAAAATAATAGAATAAGAATTCTGGTAAACACCAAATATATTCAAATAATTCTCACAAGCAATTAAGGGTTATTTATAAACAGTATAACCTACATAAGTAATTTTCTAACTGAATGGTGCGATCAGATTTCGGCCTGTCATGTGCTAGCTTCTTGGTTCACGTTTTTGTCACAAATTACTGTCATTACTTTTCTCCTTCCTTCCAGACAATTCTTGCACCGTTCAACACCTTCATAACAATAACTTGCCGGTTTACAGTATCGAACATAAATTACTCGAATTTTATTAATTAATAACTGTTGGCTGCACGCTGGCAAGACCGCTCACTTTTATGGCTTAAAGACGACCTTCTTTAAACTTGCACATTACCAGCAGAAGTACGATAAAATCTGAAGATCTACAAAGGTTTTTTACCGTCATACTTTTTATTTGGATTGAAGTGGAACGTTCAGTTCAGCTTTTGTTAAAATGTTTCTTTGAGCAATCGATGTATTAGCGTCCGCGCTAGAGGCGCATCTTTACAGTTGCGTAAATTATGTAAAACAAATGTCTTTCAAAGAATAGGTATCCTCTGATAAGTTGATCATTTAATACACAGCATACACAGCTAGGTGAATGCTTTTCCAAGGATACTCACAGTTTTCATACGACGGAAAGCCCAATAATATTACACGCCTTGACGTTAGTTATCTACGATGGGTGTTGTCCCTGTGCATACGCCGTCTTTTGATTTCATTGTCGGCGTAGCCCTTCCCAGCGATGGTTTGAACTGCGATGCAGAGCGATCTCTAGTGCTATGTGTGTCTAGAAAATGACAAGTTGTTCGCCGTAGAAGTATTGGCAGTTGTCGAGGACGTCGCTAAAATGCATTCTTGTTATTTGAATACCGACTATATTATCGCTTTGATCGTGGGTGAGGTTCTGCATCCGAATTGTAGACTGGAGCGTTTGAATGTAGCGACAACGCTTTCGTATAAAGTTTTTCCGTGCAACGTGAAAAGAACGATGAAGATGTGAGGTTACCTGTTTAGAGTGATTCGTGTGTCGTACGGTGCGGAAGGACACCCTAACTCCGTCCAGGAGTGAGTGCGGCTGCGATGTACACAACCTGCCTCATCCCTCCTCCCCCCCAGCCCCTCCTCTTTCCAGCCCCACCCTTCCCGGCGTGCATGTATTCACTCCGTTGGTATGGCGGTACACACTCTCCCAGCGAAACTCAATTAGCCAGCTAACAAACTTGCTTTACCGGAAACCTCGCCGGGACTCAAATATTCAGCGCAAGTCCCAGCTGCCCTCACCGCTTCCTCCGCACACAGTACACCATCCACGTGGAGCACACACACGCGCGCACATACTGGGAGGGAGAGAGAGACAGAGAGAGAGACAAGTTCAACTACGAAACATCGTTACCTCTGTGTGTCACGTTAAAAGGTGTACCATCTGACAGTGACGCACACGCTATTCCTTCGCTACCATTACCATCGCCGAAGTATACAGAAATTGCAGTAAATAAAGCAAATAAAGGCGTAAATTGATCCTGTGAACACAATACTGGTTTTTTTGCTGCCATTTACAAATACGAGTAACATGCCACCTAATGACTAGGAGAGGTCTTGTTTTCACAGGGTTAAATTTTGAGTGTACATAATATAAAGCTTATTTGATTTCTTATTATTTTTGTTGCAGCTTCTAATATTTGTAAACTTATAAGTAATTAGGAAACGGAAACGCTTATAATGAACAATTCATATATTAAGAAGATAGTAAAATACGGAGATAGAAAAGAGTTCAGATTTATAGAGTGTCACCAGCGATGCTGTCGAGGAGAGTATCCCAGAAAGGCATTGTACACCTCGCTCCTGGGGAACCGCAGAGCCATCTTCTGCTATTCTCCGTCCAAGGGCGAGAATCCCAGCAATACTTGCAGCCTGTCGCTGTCAGATGGCGTTATTCTACACCTGTCTTCGGTTACTCTACACGGCAGCGTGTATTGTCCTCCATTTCTACATTTCTCTTACAATATAATATTAATATGTTGTGGACATTTGTTTTCGTGGCACTTGAGTGACTTTACATTTAGTCCTTACTATACGTCTGTCGCTGTCTGATCTACTACCGCTACTACTGTCATCTGTCTCGCTAACATTGTCTGTTGAATCATTTGTCGCCTGTGCTCGTTGCCGCCTTTAATCTAGTCGCCACATGCACTATTTATACAGCGCTCTAGATATTCTGCTTGCACAGTCGTTGAGATCGAACAACAAGGTCTTGTTTCTAACTGACCGTGTTGTATCATCCTGTAAGTGCGCTTTCACCGCGGGACACGAAGACACTGATTACCTTTGGTCGGAATTTAAAGGTATTGTCCACCACGTGTTACAGAAATATGTGCCTAGCAAAAATATAGGGGTGGGGGGGGGGGGGGGGGGAAAGGATCCACCTTGGTTCAACAAACATATTAGGAAGTTCTTGAGAAAGCAGAGAATTCTGCACAGTCTTTTAAACGTAGTCACTGCCTCGCTGACAAACAGAAATTATGCGAAATGAAACCAGCTGTCAAAAGGTCAATAAGAGTTTCTTTTAACGAATTTGAAAGCGATAATTTATCTCCAGATTCTAAAAATAGCCCCAAAAAAGTTTTCTCGTACGTGCAGTCTGTGAGCGCTACAAATAATTCAATACCTTCTCCTGCTGATAAACAGAAGGCCGAGATTCTAAACCTAGCTTTCAAAAACTCGTTTACGGTAGAGGACTGCAGCACCATTCCCCTTTTCAATTATCGAAGAAACGCAAGGATGGCTGACATAGTGTTCAGTGTATCTGGGATTGTATAACAGTTAAGATCTTTAGACGCCAGACAGTATCCCCGCAAGATTTTATGTTGACTATACTACAAATGTAGCACCATTCTTATACATCATCTGTCAGAGATCATTAGAACAGCGGAAAGTTCCACGGAACTGGAAGAAGGACCAGGTCATAGCAGTCTATAAATAGGGTAGAAAATGGGATGCACGTAATTACCAGCTAATTTCACTGACATCGATTTGTTGTAGAATCATGGAACATATTTTGTGTTCAGACATAATGACCTCTGTACACTCTGAGAAGCTCATCTGCAGAAAGCAGCATGGTTTTAGGAAACAGCAGTCTTGCGAGACACAGCTGGCCCTCTTTGTTCATGATATACAACAGGCTCTATATAACGGCTCCCAGGTTGATGCCATATTTCTCGACTTTCGAAAGGCGTTTCACTCAGTTCCGCACTGTCGCTTGCTACAAAAAGTGCGCGCTTACGGTCTATCCGATAACATATGCGGTTTGACACAAAGTTTTCTAACAGGCAGAGACCAGTATGTCGTCCTGAATGGGGAGACTTCAACAGAATAAAGCGTAACATCAGGTGTGCCTCAGGGCAGTATAATAGGTCCGCTGATTTTTACGATTTACATGAACGAGCTGGTTCATGGTATTGACAGCGGCATTACACTGTTTGCCGATGATTCTGTAGTCTACAGGAAAGTAGTATCACATGAAAGTTGTGTACAAATCAATGAGGATTTGCAGAAAATAAATGTGTGGTGTAATGACTGGCAGTGTTCTCCCAATATTAGTTAGTGTAACATACTGCGTATAACAAAGCGAAAATCCCCATTAATATATGAGTACAATATAAATGCCTAGTCTTTGAAAGCGGCAACATCCGTCAAGTATCTGGGTGTGACTATTCGAAACGATCTCAAATGGAACGATCAGATTACACTAGTAACGGGTAAGGCGAACTCTAGACCGCGGTTTATTGGTAGAAGCCTGAAGCGATGCAGTCCTTCGACAAAGGAAATTGCTTACGATACTTAAGTCCGTCCAGTCTTCAGAGTATCGTTCGTCTGTATGGGACCCTTACCAGTTGGGTCTGATTCAAGAGGTTGAGAAGATCCAAACAAGAGCGGCAAGATTCGTGACTGGTACATTTAGCAATCGCGAGAGCGTTACAGATCTTCTAGAAAGTATGAAGTGGAACACACTTGCAGATAGACGTCGCGCTAAACGGAAGGGGCTGCTCACTAAATTCCAAAATCCAATCTTCGCCGAGTATGTAGAGCGTATATTATTACCACCAACTTTCATATCAAGCAATGATCACCGTTCAAAGATAAGGGAAATTAGAGCTCGTACTGAGGCGTTCAGACAGTCGTCTTTTCTTCGAGCGATCCGCTAGTGGTAAAGGGGGGGGGGATGTAACTTTGGCGCGAATAGTGCCCTCCGCCACACACCGCTTGGTGGCTAACGGAGTATATATGTAGTCACCTTTACTGCGATCAAGGGTCACAGAACAAAAGTGTGTGTTCTGGAGCCGGCCGAGGTGGAACCGCGCGACCGCTACGGTCGCAGGTTGGAATCCTGCCTCGCACATGGATGTGTGTGATGTCCCTAGGTTAGTTAGGTTTAAGTAGTTTTAAGTTCTAGGGGACTAATGACCTCAGAAGCTAAGTCCCATAGTGCTCAGAGCCATTTGAACCATCATTTGTGTTCTGGAAGACCCTCTCCCACGACAGGCGCAATCAGTGTACTGACCGAGGTTTACATGCAGCACAATTCTTCTTCATGTGCCGTCTCCTCTAAGACGGTTGGCTGTCATCATGGCAATTTCTGATCTTGATTTGGCTGATAAAGGAGTTCTGACGTTGAACAGTTGTACCAATTTTTTAAATTGTCAATCCAGGATGTCCGTCTTCTACCCCTCGTTCTCTTCCCACAAATTTTCCCTTCTAGTATTATTTGCAATATTTTGTAATTTACTCCCCTAATAACATGGCCTAAATATTGTAGCTTCCTTACTTTAATAATTTTAATTAATTCTTTTTCCTTTCCCATTCTTCTTAGGACATCTTGATTAGTAATCCTCGACACCCAACTAATTCTAAGTATTCTTCTATATGCCCACATTTCAAAAGCTTCTAAACTGTTCATGTCCTTCTTTTTCAATGTCCACGCTTCCATTCCGTATAATAATTTTGAGAATACATAGCATCTTAGCAACCTCATTTTTGTGTTTAAACAAATGTCTCTCGAACACAATGCATTTTTCATCTTATTAAAGATACTTCTGGCCTGTCCTATTCTCGATTTAATTTCTTCTGAGCTTTCAATCTCCTCATTTACAATTGTTCCGAGATATTTAAATTTACGTACTTGATCGACTCTTTCCCTATTGATTGTAAGATTTTCTTGCTGGTGTGTTTTAGATATCACCATGAACTTAGTCTTGCTTACGTTAAGAGTCAAGCCAAATTCTTCACTTTTTTCTGCGACTTTGTCAAGAAGTAATTGTAGATCTTTGAGGTTTCCAGCTAGTAGTGCAGTGTCATCAGCAAACCTAACATTGTTAATGTTTAGCCCATTCACTTTAATGCCAGCTATTTCATCTGATAGAGCTGCCTGGATTATGTCTTCTGAATACATATTAAACAATAAGGGTGAGAGAACGCAACCTTGTCTCACACCCTTCTTTATTTCTATATCATTCGTTAACTCATTTTCTACCTTCACGGTTGCGGTTTGATTGTAGTAGAGGTTATATATAATGCGGATGTCTTTCTTATCAAGTGTTTTCTTTTCTAACAATTCTATGAGATGATCATGACGAACTTTGTCAAATGCTTTATTATAATCCAGGAAGCACACATATAGTGGCTGGTTAACCTCCATACATCGTTGCGCTAATATATTAAAAGCAAACAATGCTTCTCTTGTACCGAGGGAACTTCTAAAACCGAATTGTGTTTCACTTATACCTTCTTCTACTTTTTTGTATATTCGTTGGTGTATAACTTTTAGAAATATCTTTAAGGTGTGACTCATTAAGCTTATTGTACGGTGATCATTACAAGTTTTGGCATTAGCCTTTTTGGGTAATGTAACAAAGGTAGATGTCAACCAATCCCTAGGAATAATTCCCGAATTATAAATATCATTAAACAATTGTACAAATATATCTATATGGTCTATTCCTATGAGTTTCAGGATGTCATTTGGTATCTTATCCGGTCCAGGGGCTTTTCCTGTCTTTGATTTGTTGATAACATGTAATATTTCTTCTTTCGATATGCTTGGTCCTCGTTCTCCGATCATGTTATCATAAAATTTTTGATCTTTTCTTGTATCTTCAAATAGTTCTTTGACATATTCTGTCCACCTGTCCAGTTTACCTTTAACATCAGGAATTATTTTGCCATTTTTATCTAACAATAAACTTGTACTTTTCTTTTTATTAAGTCCAGCTAAATCTTTAACTTTTTTGTGTAAGTTGAAACTATCATGTCTTGTTTCATAACTCTCAATTTCAGAGCATTGTTCCTTGTACCATTCTTCTTTTGCTCGCCGTGTTTCTTTTCGTATTTCTGCATGTAATCTTTTATACTCGCTTTCATCTCTATTTTTAAGTATTCTTCTTTGTTCCATCAATTGTAATATCTTCTCTGTCATCCACTTCTTTTTCATGTTGTCGCGTTTGGTCGCCATTGTGTTTTTACATGCATTATTTAATCTGTCTTTTATAAGTTCCCATTTGCCATCAATGTCTTCTGTTTGATTATTCTTTATCCTAACTAATTCCTTATTAATCTCTTCAGAAGTCTTTTGTTTAGTCAAGGGGTCTCTTAGAATAGTTGTATTTATATAGTCCTTCTTTTGTTTCTTTTGTATGGCTTTCAGTTTCACATGGAACTTTGCTACTAAAAGGTTACGATCAGAAAATATATCAGCTCCTGGATATGTTTTCACACCATGAATAGAATTTTTGTACCTCTTGTCTATAAGTATGAAATCAATTTGATTTCTGCAAACTTCTTCATTACAGTCTCTTGGTGATTTCCAAGTATAAAGTCTTCGTTTAGGGAGTTTAAAAAATGTGTTTGTAATAGACAGATTGTTTTCCTGGCAAAATTGTGACAGCAAATCTCCTCTTTCATTTCTTGTTCCTAAACCAAAAGGTCCAATAAGATCACCTTCACTTCCTTCACCTATTTTGGCATTAAAATCTCCCATGATGATAATAATGTCTCTGCTTTTTGAGGTTCCTATTGCTTGTGTTAATTCTTCATAAAATTTTCCTATTTCTTCTTGGTCTTTGTCGGCTGTTGGAGCATAGATTTGGATTAAATTAATATTTGTTTGTTTCGTTTGTAAATGTAGACTGATTACTCTATCTGAGATTGGTAAAATGCTTTTGACAGATTTACTAGCATACTCATCTAAAATTATTCCTACCCCATTCCTGTGCTGGCTATCAGAATTTCCCGAGTAATATACTTTCATGTTGTCAATGGTCATTTCTCCTGAGTCAGGCCATCTTGTTTCACTTACACCCAAAATGTTAATTTTTAGGCGTTTCATTTCTTGTATAACATTATTTACTTTGCCTGGTTGGTATAATGATCTTACATTCCAAGTTGCTATTGTTGCATTATTTTTGTATTTACTTGTGGCATTGTTCAAGGCTCTCCCCCCCGGAGATCCGAGTGGGGGAGTTGAAACTCCGGATAATTTGACATTGAACCCTGCCATGATGAGTTTTCCTGGGGATATCCATTGGATCTTTAATGCTGTGGTTTCCCGTTGCCTTCAGCATCCTATGCCGTTGACCACCCTTGGTGATTCTTCCGTCTTTAGGAGTGATTTCTCACTCCAAGGACAAGAGGGTGCCCTTGCTCTACCAGCTCATCCGCCCTCTAGAAGGTCGTTGGCTTAGTAGAGGGTTCTCCTTATCCCGGGAGAAACTCGGTCGCCAGAGCCTCGTTAGCGTAGCAGGGGATACCACGTGCCGGTGAGGTTGACATTTGTGTGGGAGAGGCTATTGGTGACGCATCCCACACCTTACCCCCCATGCAGCACAATAGGGTGCCAGATTTTAGATTTCGACATAAGGATCATCAACGAAGAACTCTAGTTCAGTATACAGGACACGGGGCCGCGCGGTTTAAGGCGTCATGTCACAGATTGCGCTGTCCCTCCCGTCGGAGGTTCGAGTCCTCCCTCGGGCATGGGTGTGTGTGTTGTTCTTAGCGTAAGTTAGTCTAGAGACTGATGACCTCAGCAGTTTGGTCCCTTAGGGATTCACACACATTTGAGAAGTCATGGGAACAGGCAACTGGTCGTGATCTCATTTAACTAATTACTCTGCACCTACATCTTTATTCCACAATACGACGTACAGCCCACAGCGGAAGCACTTCGTATCAGTATTAGCGATTACCATGTGCATTTTTTACATTTTTTTATGTTTGCATATATCAGTTTCTGCTTCCTTTGCGTTGTAATTGCCTTTTTGAGAACATAGTGCAATCGGGAAAACGGACAAACGAATCTTGGATTGTTTTTCTGTAACATGTCTTGATTAAAAAATAAACTGTGTGTGCGATATTCTGTAAAATGGAGGAGGCACAATACTTGGAAGAAAAACAGAAACACAGTATCTAACATCAGAATATAAAATACATTCCGAGATACATCTGTCCTATTTTCTGATCACATTATAGACTCAAAAAGTCAACTTCAGTGCAAGAGAGGCGGAAAGTCACAGATTCGAACATCATAAAAATAGTTATGTAAACAGATTTACTCGAAAGTGAGAATAAATTCTCGACATGCGTTGGGCTAAGCATGAAAAAATAAGTAACTGCTGTAGTTTTTCATTATTTAAATCAAGGAAAATGTCTGTAAGTCTCTACTCGCGTACTAATCTCTTTCACCTTCTTCTCATAATCCTTAGGCGAGATGCAGTTTGCTGGTTGTCTAAGTTTACTTAACAGGGTTTCGCGAGAGCAACGGAGCCTTTCTACCAAGCATTCTCATTATGTTCACTGATCATGTCTGTTACGCTTCTATTTCGGTCACATCGACTTCTTACGACCCTAGCGCATATTTCTGAATTCGTTCGATGTCTGTTGCCACACTTCTCGATAAGGACTCCAACCACTGGAGCAAAATACTAGAATTATTGACAACAAACCCTTCCAACGAACATAACTCTAGTACTCGCGTTCCCTAGTTACAAAGTTACGTGTTCTTTCCATTATGGCACTTATTAGTATTAATCCAAAATGTGTAAAGGTAAGAAGGGATTTAGCACTTTCGCACTAATCTCGTAATCAGATAGTATTTTGTAATCGTAGGCTTCCACAGCCGTTGGCACTGCCAAAAAGAATTCTTCAGGATACGTGACCGTGTTGTCAAAAGTAAATTTCTTCGACGTTTCGGCCACTGTTAACTGATCAGTCATCAAAACACTCTAAGGAAGGCTACAATGGCTGAAACGTCGGAAAATTTTTACACATTGACAGTGCTGTCACATACCTGAATAATTTTGTTGTTACTCATCTTCAACTCGTCCTTTTTTAAAGAGAGTTGTCACTCGTTAAACTACGTGGAAATTCTGGTCAAATATTTTCGTATTTCCTTAGGCTCATCCGATGTCGATATATTCCTGTAGACTAGAACATTTTCAGCAAATTATCTGATTGTGCTGCTAACCTCTTCTTATAAACCATTTTTGTTCTTAGAAGAAAATAATGATCGTACTAAGCTTCCTTGGTGTGCAGCCTAGAAAAATGTACCGGACTCTGTTAGCCAAGTAATCTTCGAACCAGTCACATGTTTGCCAAGTTCCTGTTATAACCGTATCTCGGTTATTAGTCGGCAATGTTGTACATTGGCGATCGCCTTTGGGAAATCTAGGATTACGAAGTACACTTGTTCCCCTTCATCTAATATTTTCAAGATATCGCCTGTGAATAGAGGGTGTCGTGTTTGACACGTGTGGTGTTTAATAAACCCATGATGATTTTGTTACTTAGACAAGCAGCAAATTCATTGAAAACGCTTATGCGACTGTTCCTTCTGAACTACTTTACATTTACACTTCAACAGTCACTATAAGCACCTCGGTGGCGGTAATTATTAACTGGACAGTTGTCAATTTCTCTTCAGATTCCATTCACATCTGGAGCGTCCGAAGAAGGACACATGCTTCTGTTACAGCTTCTATCAGAGTAATTTCACCTTCACTACTAGGTAGGGAATGTAGATAGCTGAAACATATATGTAGATCTTAAACTAAAAACCCCTCCCAGAAATTTTTTTCTGAAACTAGATCCTTCCTAAGTACTAGGCCTACTTGCGATATATTAGCTGGACGAAAACAGTCTTCCGCTAGACGCTTTCGTAACGGTTTTCAAACTATCGTTTCCGTATCAGACTTGTTTTTGCTTAAATTACACTGAATGTTTCGGTAGACTACCCTACAATGTAATTCCGTCGACATAAACCGAGCGAGGAGGCACAGTGGTTAGCACACTGGACTCGAATTCGAGTAGGAAGACGGTTGAAACCCGCGTCCGGCCATCCTGATTTAGGTTTTCCGTTATTTCCCTAAATCGCTTCAGGCAAATGCCGAGATGGTTCCTTTGGCAGAGCATGGCCGAGTTAATTTCCATCCGTCCATAATCGGATACGACCGATGACCTTGCTGTTTGATCCGTTCCCCCAAATCAACCAACCAACCAACCAACAAACCAACCATCGATATAATCAGTCTGGCACAACAACCTGCAACCTACTGCATTACACTGAAACTATTTGTCTCCAAGGAGATAAAAGTTCCACTGTAATATTTTTTCCATCGTAATAATACCTAAAACAGCGTCCATCCATCTGTGCATGAGCATATATTCTTTACCTTTTGCATTTCATCGCCCATATGTAATCAAACGTAAGAGGTGTATAGATAATTCTGAAAAAAAAAATACAAAAGCGAAGCAGCTGTGGTTTTTCGTAAGAAATTGATTGGTTGCGTAATTCCCCTTCAGCGACTCTGATAATTACAAAATTACAAAAGTAGAAGGCTGAAAAATACTTCATCTTTCACTAGCGAACGTCATGTTCCTCCCCTAAAATCTATCATCTCGAAATACTTTGCTTTTTAAATGTTCAAAATCTGGAAAATACTACTTTATATGTTTTCCTATAGTTTACATCTATCACAAAAAGTAATGAGTTGAAGGGTAACAAAGAAACGGTCTGCCACAAAGTACGTTACTTACGCATAGTTCGGGAAAGGTTACAAAATAAACACAACACGACCATTACAATGCAAGCGCAGACATAAGTGGAAAAGACATTAATTATTGGGACTATTATAGGTCCTTGCGTTGCCGAACAACAATGCGCTATTCGTTGGTATAATACATAAAACGGAGAAATTTACAGATTTTTATGAGATTCCAACGTAAGGAAAAGCTTTACTTCATAAAGAAACAACACAAACCATTCTTAATTTTTATTGTTCTTGTCATAGTGGTAACGGAAACTGTTCATAATTACTATGATCAAAATGTGCCGTTTAAATTACAAGGTACGATATAGAACGTAACGAAGAAAATTGGTCAACTGAAGGCAATGTGAAAGATCCTCATCGACGCAGGAGGTGCGTCACCAAAACGCCCGAGCGTGAGACGAAAGAAAGGGAGCCGAGATGTGTTGGCGAGAAGTTGTGCGGTATATCAACCCAACAGCAAATTTCAAATTAACAAATTCATGGAAAATAGCAGTTCTGAAAGAACTGTTTCATGCGCTGAATGAATTAATTACGAAACTTATTACCAAACATTCAACATTACAGCTTGTTGCATTATCTGTAAGTTGATGATTGCATTACGTGCTTGTTGCACGACCGACACGTACAGAAAAGAATTAAATGTGTGTTTAATGTAAGTAACTGACGTCACGAATACTTACGGATCAGAATTTGCGAATCACTTACTTTTATCCCATTTAAAGCAGCAGTTTCCCATTTCCTTACAGACGCAGTGCGTCGTCGTTCTCGGCGGAAACTTTGCGCCTGGCAGTTGCTTCCATTGTTTTCATGTTAACGCTCCTTTGTCTTGTGCGTTACTCTTGGCTCCGGAGAGCGCAGGCTCAAGTTTTAATGAAAGCGCCGTCCGTTGGTGCAAGGCAGGCTGGCCGCCACGGCGCATTAACTCCTGTTACTCAGAGGCCCATCCTCCGCAACCGGCCACCCACCACCCTATTAGGACGAGCACCAGGGACAACGCCTGCAATATTAATGAACGCAACGCTCCTTCTCGGATGTTCTCCCTACACACACACACAGTGACGTTATCGTGCTGTAGTGCTGCTGATAAACTCATCTGACCGACAGTCCCGAGCGGGTACTTTCTCTTTGTCTTTTAACCGACCTAATTTATAACCACAATTTTTCTGCAGGGTGTCTCAAAATAATTTATATTTGATTTGTCGAAATAAAACAAAGCTTTAAGTCAATCGACAAAATCTTTATTTGTTATTGAAATATACATTTTAGGAATTTACTTCCTAAAAATAATGTCAGTTAAATGCAATCTAGCACGCCTACGGCATTATTTTAAAAGATGAACAAAATTATTCATGACGGCTCAGCCTTTAGACACTGGGATGTGTGCCATTTTGCTATGGATATTTCCTTTCAATTGTTGTAGAGAATTCGGATTCCTGACATACAATTTGGATTTGACATATCCTCATAAAAAAGCAAACCACGTGGTTAAAATCTGAACTACGGGGGGCCCAATGACTGTCGCTCCTACCGGATACACGAATTCGTAGTATATACACATTGGACGTGTGTGCTGTGGCTCCATCTTGCTGAAACCATGAGCTTTGGCTACAACCTGGAAAGTTTTGCAATTCGGACACAAAAACGTCCTTTAACATCGTCACATAACGTTCCGAATTCAGTGTAACTGCACCACCGCTCTAGTCCTCCAAAAAGTACGCCGCAATTATTCTTCGAGTCGACCTCGCAGTCCATATAATAACTGTTGCAAATGCAGGGGTTTCCACGCTTATGTTTACGATTCGTTTCCCTTCAATAGTGGCAGTTTTGCTTGTTGACGTGACCGTTCAGATGAAAATGAGCCTCGTTAGAAAACAAGATGTGAAATGAACGGCACACAGTCATATCAATGACGAACTGAAGCCTATGTTTGACATCCTGAGGCTTTCATTCTTGCACCAATTGAATTTTTAAGATCTTTTGGTAGAGTTCCGTACAGTGATGATCTATCCACATTCAAGAAACTTGCACGCTTACGGATGGAGAGATTATGATCGTCACGAACAGATCGATTTACACACTCCACGGAATCGCCCATTCTTGATTACCTTGATCCTCTGGTTTTCGGTTTGTCCAGTGCTGAGACGGTTTCCTCAAGTCGTTTGATCCATTTCCCGATGAGGACAATATTTGGAGCATCATTTACATTATGCAATCCACCATCACTGCAGCTACAGTCGCCGAATCACCGTTTTTGTAAACTTCTCGCACAAAGACCGCGCGATCCGCTCCCGATAAGCTCTCCATATCGACTGAATTCCTAAAGACCAAGAAAACGATGAACATACCTCCCCCCCTTCCCAATTCTCCTTCGATGTTTTGCGCATGCACAGAGAGCTTTTCAAATATAAAATTTCTTTTGAGACACCTTGAATATACCTTATGAAACGAAATTCGTAACTAGGAAAGGGTACGCTCATAGCCTTGAGCCACTCTACCCACTTACAAACAAAATGGAGAAAATATTTACTAGATAATTAGTAATGCATATACGTAAGAAATAGGTCTACTGGTGTAAGTGAAAGATATGAAGACCGCAGGAATTCAGACACTGATGGTTACACTATCATAGAGCACGTGTGGAAGGAAACAAAGTAAAGTGAAACAAGGAATCGCTTGGACAAAAAAGCGAAATGGAACTAAAGTCACATACACTACGTCTATTCTGGTTTAAAAGACCCAGTCGCTAGCAGAGTATATTTATTTAATTTTAATTTAGTAACTGGTTCCCATTGAATGTAGCATAACAATTTTTAAACTCTGTAATTGATGTTTCCAGTCATTTCAGTAGTAATGTATTGCTCTCTTCGTTCAGCAGTAGCGACCGAACTAGAGTCGACACATTCGTGAATGAGATTCACGATCTGTTGCAAAACTAAGATTTCGTAAAACAAACAAAACTTTTTTCTCTGTGACGAATTTTAGGATTGTGGATACTCGTGTTTTCGTAACTACAGTACAGTCACAGTAGACCATATTTTGTGCAATACCCCATTGAGGTCTGGCCATTACATACTTCCAATCAAATGAATCCTGTACTCATTTCTATGGAGTGCTACGTTTAAAACATGAAGAACTATCAACATAATATCAGAAGTAGCTGTAAGTTTTGCACCCGAAGTTAATTGTACGTAATAATGAGTAAAAACGTCAAACAAAGGCACAAGTAAATGAAGTGATTGCTCTGTGATTATAAAGTTACATGAAATACGTTCCTTCAACAGCTAAATATTGGGTATTTATTTTAGCATACGCATTTAGTTTTGTTCTTTTAAAGCATCGTCAGCGATTTTAAAATTATTAAAATGGAACTGCTCAAACTTCCCTCACCGATTTGATTAACATCGACAATTGTGTAGGGGACGACTAGGATTTAAGATGTAAATAGCAAGACGCAAATCTCAACAGTTTTCGAGAAAGTAATCAAAGTTTCCGCAACCAAGAGTGCATGCGCTTTGTTTCATTAGTGCGTAGTCTGCGGTTGTAAGAGGCCTGGAGACACTGGAAGGTTTCAGATCGATTATATTATGGTAAGATAGAGATTTCGGAAACAAGTTTTAAATTGTAAGACATTTCCAGGGCAGATGTGGATTCTGACCACAGCCTATTGGTTATGAACTGTGGATTAAAATTGAAGAAACTGAAAAAAGGTGGGAATTTAAGGAGATGGGACCTGGATAAACTGAAAGACCCAGAGGTTGTAGGGAGTTTCAGAGAGAGCATTAGGGAACAATAGACAAGAACAGGGAAAATAAATGCAGTAGAAGAAGTCTGAGTAGCTTTGAGAGATGAAATAGTGAAGGCTGCAGAGGAACAAGTAGGTAAAAAGACGTGGGCTAGTAGAAATCCTTGGGTAACAGAAGAAATATTGAATTTAATTGATGAAAGGAGAAAATAAAGCAGAAAAAAAGGAATACAAACGTCTCAAAAATGAGATCTACAGGAAGTGCAAAATGGCTAAGCAGGGATGGCTAGAGGACAAATGTAAGGATGTAGGGGCATATCTCACTAGGGGTAAGATAGATACTGCCTACAGGAAAATTAGACCTTTGGAGAAAAGAGAACCACTTGTACGTATATCAAAAGCTCAGATGGAAACCTAGTTCTAAGCACAGAAGGGAAAGCAGAAAGTTGGAAGGAGTACATAGAGGGTCTATACAAGAGCGATATTCTTGAGGACAATATTATGGAAATGGAACAGGATGTAGATGAAGATGAAATGGGAGATATGATACTGCGTGAAGAGTTTGACAGAGCTCTGAAAGACCTAAGTCGAAACACGGCCCCGGGAGTAGACAACATTCCATTAGAACTACTAATAGCCTTGGGAGAGCCCCCCCCCCCCCTGACAAAACTCTACCATCTGGTGAGCAAGATGTATGAGACAGGCGAAATAACCACAGACTTCAAGAAGAAAATAATAATTCCAATCCCAAAGAAGGCAGGTGTTGACAGGTTTGAAAATTACTGAACTATCAGTTTAATAACTCACGGTTGCAAAATACTGACACGAATTCTTTACAGACGAATGGAAAAAAGTGGTAGAAGCCGACCTTGGGGAAGATCAGTTTGGATTCCGTAGAAATGCTGGAGCATATGAGGCAATACTGACCCTACGATTTACCTTAGAAGATAGATTAAGGAAAGACAAATCTACGTTTCCAGCATTTGTAAACTTAGAGAAAGTTTTTGACGATGTTGACTGGAATATTCTCTTTCAAATTCTGAAGGTGGCAGGGTTAAAATATAGGGAGCGAGAGGCTATTTACGATTTGTACAGAAACCAGATGGCAGTTATAAGAGTCGAGGGACATGAAAGGGAAGCAGTGGTTGGAAAGAGAAGGAGGCAGGGTTGTAGCCTATCCCCGATGTTACTCAATCTAACGCTGAGCAAGCAGTAAAGGAAACAAAAGGAAAACTTGGAGTAGGAATTAAAATCCATGGAGAAGAAATAAAAACTTTGAGGTTTGCTGATAACGTCGTAATTCTGTCAGAAACAGCAAAGGACATGGAAGAGCAGTTGAACGAAATGGGCAGTGTCTCGAAAGGAGAGTATAAGATGAACATCAACAAGAAACAAAATGAGGATAATGGAGTTTAGTCTAACTAAATCAGGTGATGCTGAGGGAATTAAATTAGGAAATGCGACCCTTAAAGTAGTAGATGAGTTTTGCAATTTGGGGAGCAAAATAACTGATGATGTCAAAGTAGGGGGGCTATACAATGTAGACCGGCAATGGCAAAAAAAACGTTTCTGAAGAAGAGAAATTTGTCAACATCGAGTATAGATTTAAGTGTCAGAAAGTCTTTTCTCAAAGTATTTGCATGGAGTGTAACTACGTACGGATGTGAAACGAAGACGATAAATAGTTTAGACAAGAAGAGAATAGAAGCTTTCGAAATGTGGTGCTACGAAAGAATGTTGAAAATTTGATGGGTAGATCATGTAACTAATGATGAGGTACTGAACAAAATTAGGGAGAAGAGAAATTTGTGGCACAACTTGTCTGTAAGAAGGGATCGGTTGGTAGGAGATGTTCTGAGGCATCAAGGGATCACCAATTTAGTATAGGAGGGCAGTGTGGAGGGTACAAATTGTATAGGGAGACCGAGAGATGAATACACCAAGCAGATTCAGAAGGATGTAGGGTGCAGTAGTTACTTGGAAATGAAGATGTTTGCACATGATAGAGTAGAATGGAGAGCTGCATCAAACCAGTCTCTGGACTGAAGACCACAACAATAACAACAAAATATATAAATATGCTTAAAATTTTCAAACTCGGTTTTCTCGAAAACGTTTTAAAGTTGCGTCTTCCTGTTTACACGTGTTCAGTTCGTAGTCATGCCCTACATGTCCAGTCAATGTGAATCAAATCGGTGAGGGGAAGTTCCTACGTCCACTTGTCAGCCAGAACGTAAATAATGTTAGCGGCAAAACGTTTTTTCCGTGTTTTACGTCAACAAACTTGTTGTACTGCGAGCCAATTTGTAATCAGACTAATACCATCAGTCAAATCGTAGAAGTACCTGGAAAATGTGCAAACAGGTCGGTACAAAATTTTAAGTACTGACGATGCTTCAAGGGAATAAAACGAAGCGCGTGTCGTAAAATGAGTACATGACTTTTGTAATTATAGCGACGGATATACCATTAATAAATTATCGTGTACGTCTACTATATCACAGTAATACTTTGTCTTCATATTACATTCGCACAATCAGTACTTTGAAAATGGCCTTTCGTGACAATGATATATAACTGAAGAACCGACAAACCGGCGTTTTCTGCCAGCCTACCAGGAAAGTTGCAGCTGTTTGGGTGCACCCACACTTCCGTCTACCATGGCCCACTCTTCTCGTTTTGCAAAATTTCACTGTAGTTAGAACTGTACAACTATTATTCAGATTAATATTTTGCTCGATCTAGCGTGACACAAACGGGAAAAAAAGGAAAAAAAGCCTAGACTTACGTCAATTTTTTTAAAATTTATTAATTTTGAAGAGTGGATTAAAAAGCGAAAATTATAACCTGTTTCAGGAGCCTTAGTAGTTAGTCTAGTGTAATAACTGCAAAAAAGTACTGCATTTCTTTCGCCATTATCCTAAACGAATTTTGACGTATTGTCCAAATACAGAAAATCAAGACCCTCGCAGTCTGTTACAGTGTTTCTCATTAACTTTGTACACATGCCGCAAGTTTTTCTTTAGAAGATGAAAACTGCAAGGTAATTACAAAACATAACTAGCAAGAGGATGGAGAAACATTAAGATAAGTTATTACCACCTCTTCAAATAATAACTCTCTTCAGAATGTAAAAACGTCAAACACAAAGAGGTAATATCGAAAAGAACTTAGACATAAATTGATTACCATGACACTGAATACCAAGAAGTGGTCTTCAAGTACTATTTGACATACACAATCGAAACAAATCGTCAGTAATGATGCATTATACCTTCACTTACTTTAAATACTACAACACATTTCA
This sequence comes from Schistocerca piceifrons, assembly GCF_021461385.2. Taxonomy (NCBI): domain Eukaryota; kingdom Metazoa; phylum Arthropoda; class Insecta; order Orthoptera; family Acrididae; genus Schistocerca; species Schistocerca piceifrons. The sequence goes on along the minus strand of NC_060144.1, from coordinate 1,534,421 downwards.
GTGATACACACTGGCACACACAATGTCTTCCAGAGATGAATCAGTCATTCTACAAAAAATTAGAAATTAATATTACCATTTTTATACATTTTTGGCTCCTGTAGAATGGTATTACAGACATTTACCTAACTTCTAAGTAAACTACATTCTTTCCACAAAACGCAAAATTCACTCTACCTCAGTCTGAAATCATTAACAATTTTCAGAAGATAAGCCTTCTTAAATCAATTTTGTCCCTGTAATGCCGCTCAAGGGAAAAACTCTCTCTTTCTACTACCTCTGAAAATGTTAATATTTAAAGTTCAATCATTAATTAATATTTGCATGGAATCCAGAATTCATCACAAGATTATTTAGCGCCTCTGTTCACATAAAGTGGTTCACAACACGAACAACTGCTCTGCGCCTAATACTTCACAAAGTTACATTGTTAGGACTCGGCACCAAAAACCAGTAAATGGTTATGAATATGAACAAAACAGCTCGACCAAGTACAAAAGCAGACGTTCGATTAAAACTTTTAATGAAATTATAAACGTAAATATAAAAGTACCTAGAGCAGATCGGATTACCGAGAGCGAAATTTTGTGTCGTTAGGTTAATAGTCTGTCTCAAATGGATACTTTCAAGTTCAAAATCAGTAAAATTCTCCCTTCTATGATGCCGTGAGCTGGGATGCGTTAGATGACTCAACTATCGACCGCCATTTCCGGCATAAAGAATAAAATTTCCAAAAAATACGTAAACTCTCTTAATCTCTCACAAAATAAGTTTCAGTAAGTAAGTAAAGGATCTTAAATGATGAAAAGTGACCGAAATGGAAAATACTCAGCGTGCGCTTCAACTTAACACTTCGTAACTGCATTTCCAAAGGAGTGAAGATGATGGCTGTGAATTTAAAAAAAAGAACTACATGGGTATTAATCCCAGTTTCAACTACACCGGGGTTTTGTGTGCTGTCCTTAGGTTAGTTAGGTTTAAGTAGTTTTAAGTTCTAGGGGACCGATGACCATAGATGTTAAGTCCCATAGTGCTCAGAGCCATTTGAACCATTTTGAACTACACGGTAACAGGAAAGTACGGATAGGATAATAAGAATTATTCCCTGAATGATGGACAGCTCGGTCACGATTCATTGCAAGAATATTTATGAAGCTATAAACGAGTTTTATTCGTCGCAGAAACAACACAAAAGCTTTTTAGTGTACCGGTGTGTAAAAGTTTCTATGCCGTCAGTTTCCGTCAACGTCACTGCATTTATAGAGCTTCCCCAGCACTTCCTCGGAAACTTCTCAAACAGTGCACACGTGGGAGACTCTCCCTTAGCTGGAGTTTCTCAAGGTGCGGCGTAGGAACTCATGTTTTCTAAAGAGCACCACAATAGGTAGTTAAATAGTTCTCTCGACTCCACGTATTACCTCACAGCACCGTCTCGGAGAAGAACCTCAACGTTCTAGGCTGCAGCAAGAAAGGAGTACTTCCGCTGAACATTTTCGTCTACATAATCGTAGTACAGAGGTGGCGTTGCTTTCTGTCTTTGTATCCACCCTTCCTGTGGAAACATTTTACTAGCCGTAACGCAAAATATTTGTGATGAAGACTCTCCTTCCAGCATAACGTGGTGCGTTACGTATGTGGAAAAATTCTCTGCTAGGTCGTTAATCCGCCTAAGTGCTATGTGGGTACATATTTATTTTAGCACGAGTCAGTGAATTCCTGAATCAAAGGTATTTTGAAAGTCAAAGAATCCAAATCCAACCATTTAACGCTCTCTGCGGATTTATTTTATTGTTTTTTTTTTTTGTCTAAAATTGCTGTTGGTCAGCAGCACGTGGTCTAGTGGCTAGCGTTGCCGCCTCTGGATCGCGGGGTCCCGGGTTCGATTCCCGGCAGGGTTACAGATTTTCTCTGCCAGAGGATGCCGTGGTTGTGTTGTCCTCATCATTTCATAATCATTCATGAGCGTGGCAAGATTGGACTGTGTACAGATTGGGACTTTGTACGGGTTCTGATAACCGAGCAGTTAAGCACCCCAAAAACCAAACATCATCATAAAATTGCTGTTTTGTGTATCGACCTGTTCCTAACGAACGCACATCTTGGCTCACGAAGTTTTTCGTACTTCGTCTCAAATTTGGAAGCTTTTAGTTTCTTGAGAATACAGCATGCGGTGCACAATGGAAGCAGTGTTGCAACCAATAGGTTCCTTTTTTTTTCATATACTATATGCCCTATGCCTTATAAACAGCCTGAAACACAACTTTTAAAGCAAAAGCCTGACGACAGTTCATTGAAGCTTCAAATTTATTTGTGTTTCCAAAGGAAACAGCAGCCTAAACAAGTATTTGCAGGCGTTAGTGTGTTACATATGTCCTATATACTTGCGAAGAGAATACGGCAAATGCCATGAAACCTTTTCCGAAAAACTTCTCTCAGTGGAAGAGACATCAAAATAAGCGAACATGCGTCTCGGTTTATCCGTCAATATTCGACCGTTTTTTAGAAAACAACGGTCAAAGTTTTCGAGTTACTGTACTTGCCTTTTAGCGGGTAATAACTTGAGCCAAAACGATGGTACACAGGTCAGCGTCGCGGCTTCTCTCATTTTCGACTCGTGTTCGAAACACGATTCTATTTCTTGTCCGTAGAAAATAACTGCACGAATGTTTACCAGTGTATGTTGAAATAACGTTGTTATTATTTGTATACCAGTTGTCTGTCCGTTGAATGATTAAAAAAAAAACATAGATGAATGAGGAATAACCAACTGCATGCGTCAGTTTGCGCAAAAAAGTCCGTTAAGCGTGGTTTGCCGCGAAATTACTGCCAACACGTGAATTTTTCAGCATGTCAACGACGTTTCTGTCCGGAGTGAGACTCATATGAAGGAATGTCATTGGGACAAAATTGGCGTGGTGCAATGCTCGTGTATTCCGAATCTCCATATTTCAAATGTTTCAAAGATTGGTTTATCCAGGGAATGTACCAAATCTTTCTAAATAATAAACAGAAAAATAAAATGTAAGAAATTAATATAAGAATTGAAACAAAAAAGAAATGTAAGAACATGACAATTCAAAAAGATTGCAACACTTGGAAACACCAAACCCACAGATATTATATAATAAATGAAAGCCTTTTATTGTGAAACTCAGTACTTACTTTACGATTTATATAGCGCCCTTTTATCACGTAACGTATAAGAAAGATTCACCTAACTTCCTCTACGGGTATGGGTAAGTGAAAAACAAAAATAAAAGTAGCAAACGGGTTTCAAACACGGCGCGCGAAAATCTTGATACCGTGACGCTAAGAACTGTACGATCAACGTACAGCGCGCTAAAAAGGCATTTACTGTACGTTGAAAACTTTGATCGTCGTTTTCTCAAAAACGGTCGAGTATTTGAGGTTAGACACGTTCATTTATTTTGACCCTCTTTCACTGAGCGAAATTTCAGGGTAACCTGATTATGACAAATGTCGCGTCCTCCTCGTCAGTACTGAGACAACTGGGATTCAATAAATTGCGAAAGAAAATCGCACTACGGCTAATAACGTTCTCACAAATTTACTGTAACATGGTGACCAACAAAACATCTTAGAGAACAGATAATGACAAAATTACAAAACAGTTGCGAGACTAGTGAAACAGTCGAAAGGCAATCTAGTTTAGCTGTCTCACGGTTTCTCTGCATAGCTTCGGGCAGATGACGAGATAGTGCACCAAATAAGTCCGTCGTAGTCCACGGGACATTAAGCTCCAGCACTCCATCCTAGAGGAAATTCTTCACGTGTGTGTAAAAGGCAATGTTCAACGATCGCACGTATGGCGTTCGAACTCATTACGTATCGAGACATTCCAGCAATGCTCATACAGTCTTGTTCTCACACATTGCTGTTCCTTCAGATAATGACCCCTTATCAACGCAGGTAGTACCTGCTGCGTTCACGGATGAAAGATATGGTGGTAGCAAAAACAGTGGGATTGGTGCTTTTTAGTGTAAGAAGACAAAAAAACCATAATAATACCATCATAGGTACGGCGAGGACGTCCACTGATATGACGTCTGTGACTACGCAGAGCCTGAAATCTGCTTGTTAGAACGTCTCGCTTGTTCACAGGAAGTGGCGCCTTACGCGAGCAACAGCTTCACTGGAAGTCACATAGACAAGTGATCCCGAAGGTTGCAGAGCGGCGCGGGAAGTATATATAACCTTCGATGAAGGGTTGGTAGGCTACGGGTGCGGAATGGTTGCAGTCAGGACAAGTCGGCGGTCCGGCTCACAGCGCTCCGCTCTGTGCAGAAAGAAAGCGGCAGCGCGGTAAAGGTTTCGTCACAAGAGAGCTGCTGTCGGAAGTCGCCATCTCGAGGCACCGTTGAGTAAAATGAGATGACTTCCTCTTCACGTTGCGCTCCATTGTCCTTCAGATAAAACGCAAAACAGGGCACTTTAGAATTATGGATTGTATGAACATAACTGACTTAAATAACCACACCATTTGAGGAAAGTACATGCTCATTAACCCCTCGCGTGCGCGAACCTCACAGTGGGCATTAGGACTGTGTAATCTGTAACGTCCACTACAGTAGCAGATGAGAAACGGGTATTCATTGGAAAAATTATACTAGAACGGACATGTGATTACATTTTCACGCAATTTGGGTGCATAGATCCTGAGAAATCAGTACCCAGAACAACCACCTCTGGCCGTAATAACGGCCTTGATAGGCCTGGGCATTGAGTCAGAGCTTGGATGGCGTGTACAGGTACAGCTGCCCATGCAGCTTCAACACGATACCACGGTTCATCGAGAGTAGTGAGTGGCGTATTGTGACGAGCCAGTTGCTCGGCCACCATTGACCAGACGTTTCAAATTGGTGAGAGATCTGGAGAATGTGCTGGCCAAGGCAGCAGTCGAACATTTTCTGTATCCATGCGGTCGTGCATTATCCTGCTCAAATGTAGGGTTTCGCTGCGATCGAATGACGGGTAGAGCCACGGGTCGTAACACATCTGAAATGTAACGTCCACTGTTCAAAGTGACGTCAATGCGAACAAGAGGTGACCGAGACGTGTAACCAATGGCACCCCATACCATCACGCCGGGTGATACGCCAGTATGGCGATGACGAATACACGCTTCCAATGTGCTTTCACCGCGATGTCGCCAAACACGGATGCGTCCTTCATGATGCTGTAAACAGAACCTGGATTCATCCGAAAATACGACGTTTTGCCATTCGTGCACCCAGGTTCGTCGTTCAGTACACCATTGCAGGCGCTCCTGTCTGTGATGCAGCGTCAAGGGTAACCGCAACCATGATCTCCGAGCTGATAGTCCATGCTGCTGCAAACGTCGTCGAACTGTTCGTGCAGATGGTTGTTGTCTTCCCAAAGTCCCCATCTGTTGACTCAGGGATCGAGACGTGGCTGCACGATCCGTTACTGCCATGCTGATAAGATGCCTGTCATCTCGACTGCTAGTAATACGAGGCCGTTGGGGTCCAGCACGGCGTTCCGTATTACCCTCCTGAACCCACCGATTCCATATTCTGCTAACAGTCATTAGATCTCGACCAACGCGAGCAGCAATGTCACGATACGATAAATCGCAATCGCCATAGGAAACGTGATGGTGCGCATTTCTCCTCCTTACGCGAGGCATCACAACAACGTTTCACCAGACAACGCCTCTCAACTGCTGTTTGTGTATGGGAAATCGGTCGGAAACTTTCCTCATGTCAGCACGTTGTAGGTGTCGCCACCGGCGCCAACCTTGTGTGCATGCTCTGAGAAGCTAATCATTTGCATATCACAGCATCTTCTTCCTGTCGGTTAAATTTCGCGGCTGTAGCACGTCATCTTCGTGGTGTAGCAATTTTAATGGCCAGTAGTGCAGGTATTAAGTGATTACATTTACCTGGAGATATACTGGCTCTCAACTTTATCATTATGTCTCCCGGAAACTGTAATTACTTCAGATCAATACATCACCCGTTACTAAAGTACAGGCAGGGTTTTCCTGTTACATACAAAGCTGGGGTGCTATTGCAGTATAGGAAAGCCTCAGCAATACTGACGATTTAAGAAGGGGAAAATTATGATGTGCTGGGGTGTTAGTGAAGGCGTTGGGCTTAGGTATTCTGTGCCGTTGTATTAGTCGTAATGCCAGGATGGTGGATAGCAGATCTACCCAGTAAGCAGGAGACCAGGTTTGAAGTTCATGTTTTGGAAAAAATTTTAATTCAAATGGTGCAAATGGCTCTGAGCACTATGGGACTCAACATCGGAGGTCATCAGTCCCCTAGAACTTAGAACTACTTAAACCTAACTAACCTAAGGACATCACACACATCCATGCCCGAGGCAGGATTCGAACCTGCGACCGTAGTAGTCAAGCGGTTCCGGACTGAAGTGCCTAGAACCGCACGGCCACCGCGGCCGGCAAATTTTAATTCATTACTTCTACTTCTATCCTTATCATATTAAAAACTAATTCGGAAGCTCACAATGTTTAATGGTTTTCTGCTCGATTTTAGCTGGAGGTACATTTGCGTATGAGTGAGACATCTTGAAGGACGCACTATCAGCTCAGTATCTGCACTTAACCCTGTCTAGCAGTTACCGCTAGCAGGTTTCGTAATTTCATTAAAATGCTATTACTGCAACGGATAAAAAGAGAGTTGTTTGACACTGTTGGTTTGGAGAGCCCGAGGGCTGGGTTCAGGCGCCTAATTGTAAAAGGTTTTCTCTGTTGTCTACACAAGCAATGGCCACTATCCTCACCGTGTGTGAGAGTTGTCTCGCAGTGCGTTTGTAGAGTGTATGTGACAGTAATGCAAGCGCCTGTACTGTCGTGTTTTGTGTGTGTTGCAGAAGGGTAAGGGGGGGAGAGGGCGGAACCCCGTCCTGTCACACAAACTACTCGTCCCTAATAGCCCCAAGAGGGCCGCCGAACTGAACGTCCCCATACGCCGGACTGATCACTATCAACGGGGTCACATACCCTCACCCTATTTAATGCAAATGTTGGAGCGAAGTTGATTATAAGGAACTTTACGTCACCACTTCTATTCTCTTGCCGACCAAATAATGGCGCAAAAATTTCTCGGACCTGCATTCTCCGAGGCGACCGCCACCCATGTTGGCATGAGTTGAAAAACTCGGCTACACACGCGGATACCGAGAACTACAATGACGTAAGACATTCTTAACTATTAAAATTAACCCTCGAGTCTTCCTTTCACGATTAGTGCCTGAAGAAAAGGGATAACCTGCTTAGCTGAGTGATAACGCTCTTGCCTACCACGCAGCGAGCCCGTGCTCGGTACGCGGGTTGGAGATTTTCTCCGCTCCTGACTCGGTGTTGTGTTGTCGTCATCATTTCATCATCACCGACACGCAAGTCGCCCAGTGTGGCGTCACCTGAAGTAAAACTTGTAACTCGGCTGCCGAACTTCCCCGGATGGGGCCTCCCGGCCGTCAATGCCACACTATCATTTATTTCACTTTTACCGAGGTTAAAAGTTTGATTTTGTACACAAGAAACCTGTAATCGAACCTGTAACGGCATTACCTGACAAAAATATCCTTTCGACTTACAAGCGGACATTACGTCTCTTCTGTTATATTTATATTCATAGAATTTGTTGGTCAATGTCCGGACATCAATTTCCTAAAGTAGTACGACCAACTCTCCACAAAATCGCCTTTGAAGATTAGAAGATTTCCGAGCGCAGTTAAGTACAAAACGTTTGTAGTTTATTACCGAATTCGTCAGTAGCTCAGCCTGTAACTAAATAGTCTAAATGAAACTGAACTCCGCCCGAACAGGCTATGAAGGTCCAACGGTACCGACCGGCCGCCATATCGTCCTCAGCATACAGGCGTCACTGAATGCGGATATGGAGCATGCGCATGTGGTCAGCACACCGCTCTCCCGGCCGTATGTCGGTTTACGAGGCCGAATTAAGCAGTCCCTAAGACGAATTCCGCTAGTAGCCTGCTTTATTTCAGTTCCATATTTGTTAACAAATAGAAACGTTAATTAATAAATGCGCAATCATATTTTTAATAAAACTACCATCTTCTCGATTTTAACTACTATTCACACTAAGTCCTCCTCTGTAGCTTAGTGGTCAGCTTGGATGACTACCATGCAATGAACACGGGTTCGATTCCCGGCACTCTCTGTGATTTTTCGTTGGTGAGAGGAATGGAATGCGGTACGCTCAGCCTCATCATGCCAGTCGAGGCGCTGCTTCGAGGATCAGTAGCGGCTACAGGTCACGAAAATTGACAACGGCCGGGAGAGCTATTCCATACCACGTCCAGAAAGTCACTGGCGGAGGAAGACACAGTGGTCGCTCGGTACTGGTGGACCCACCAGGGCCTGTCGATGGACTTAACGAGTTTCACTCGCACTAAAATGCAAGAACTCACAATAAATTAAAATTTAGTACAAAAATATGAAGCATGAAAAAGGAAATCAAATAATAGCTTTGTTTGCATAACTATCTTTCGCAGCAGCTGTTAAAATCAGTTATTACTGGTTTTTCGTCTTGAGCTTACTGCAATTTAATCAAAGAAATTACACAAGACGCGTTTCGCCTTTATTTATGAAGCATCTTCCGTATTTATTCTGGAAATTGGATACATACATTTGTACGGTTTTGGTTGTTTTAGGTTAAAAGCTGCGTTTTGTTTATGTAGTTGTTTTGCAAGTTACTTGCGGTGTTACTTTACATTTTCTCCAAACCACTGCTTCTTTCCTACTTGCTAGCAGATGTTGACGTTGAAAGACTTGGATTCATATATGCACCTGACAGTTTTGCCAGTCTGCAATATTTCTTGCGCTGCATTATTTAGACTTCACTTTTGTAAACTGAACTGAAGTTATGAGTGTTTCTCATTCTGCACAGTAACAGTGTTAATGTCGGTTCGTTTGTTGTCGTTCACGTTGTGAGTGATAAAACAACATACCACATTTACAAAAAGTGTTCGAAACAGAGTAGGCTAGTGGAGTTATGTGTAGTACTGCCCCCTACAGGCGAGTGAAGGTTTGCCATGCCCAATCGCTGCACGAACGGCGAGGTACGTCACCTGGTGACGTCGCATTTTCGGCATTAAGTCATCCAGTTTTTGGGTGTCTCCTGACATTTGTGGAAACATGTGTTATATATTAAATTGATTGTCTCAGTGTTATCTACGTCGCTTCAGGGATTTTTAAACGTTAATCAGGTTCACCACGTACAGTGTCTCTCTCTCTCTCTCTGTCTCTCTCTCTCTCTCACACACACACACGCACACACACACACACCCACACCCACACACACACACGCACACAAATATATATATATATATATATATATATATATATATATATATATATATATATATAAAACGCCAAACAATATTTTGTATGTCCTCAGTATCAATGACCAGTAATTGAATATAAAACATTGCTTTCATTAAAAATTTTGATTCCATATGTGTTAATTGTCCGCCCCTCGTGGTCTCGCGGTAGCGTTCTCGCTTCCCGAACACGGGGTCCCGGGTTCGATTCCCGGCGGGGGCCAGGGATTTTTCCTTCCTCGAGATGACTGGGTGTTGTTGTGTCGTCTTCATCATCATCATTCATCCCCATTACGGTCGGAGGAAGGCAACGGCAAACCACCTCCATTAAGACCTTGCCTAGAACGGCGGTGCGGGTCTCCCGCATCGTTCCCCTACGCTCTGTAAAGATGCATGGGACTTCATTTCCATTTTTTCCATGTGTTAATTATCGCTTCTACTTATTAACAAATATGGAGTTAAAAAGAAAGGGTCCGCTAATCGCGAGATTCTAGACAGCCACTTTTTTATTACAATCTTATTACATTCCGCAGATTCGCTCATAAATTGCAAATGTTTTGTACTTAACAGCGTTCGGAAATCTAATCTTCAAAATCGATTTTTTCGAGTTTTTTTTTAAATGTATCGTACTACTTTACGATATTAATGTCCGGACACTGATGGTCAAATCCTATACGAATGAAGAAAATCTAATAGGGATAGTCCATGAGGCCCCCTTTTTAGATTTCCTGCCCAACAATTTTGCCATCCACTTTGATATCATCGTGTAATTGGTTAGTTGTTAGACGAGACGTTGCCATTTATTTTTGTGGCTAAGTGCAAAGTTCTTGTGAACGATACGTGACGAAGTGACCTCCCGCTCAGCGCTCAGCAGCAGTGCAGTCGGTCACAGTTCATTCGGACGACGCGGCTGCTTCAGACTGCAAGGACTCGCTTTGGCGGTGTGGAGGAGCGCGCAGGTGGGGAGGCAATCGGTCCGCTGACGGCTGGGAGAGGCATGCGTGAAGAGCTAACGAGACGGGCGCTGCCGCGAGCTCATTACGTTCCGAGTCGGCCAAAGAAAGACGCCGGCTTTCCAATTAACGTCTCACCGCCGCCGCCGTAATCAGCTTAACGGCCGGCGCCGCCTTCCGCCCTTCCCCCGCGGTGGTCCGCACGCGTCGCTGCAAAAAGTCCGCTAATTAACTCGACCTTCCCAAAGAGGACACGCCGATAAAGCGGCCATTTCTCCTTCAGAGGCTGCAACGCCGATAATCCAAACAAAATCATTTCCCCGCAAAGCAAGTAGTTAGATGCCGCAAGACACCGTGCTAAGAACAGTTTGCTGATACGCGCGGCGTCCGCCGTCGATATTACGCAGTATGACGCCAGATCCTCTCGCATCTGTAACTGAGCAGTACACGGGCAATAAACGAGAAGACATCCTCTAGGCGTCTAATCAGAAGGCTATTCGAAAAATAACTTCCTTTAATTTTTGTAAACGACTCCAATAGATTAAGTATGTTTTTACGTACACTGACAGGAAAAAAAAAAGATAGAAACACCGAGAAGATTTGCGACATAAACGATAACTGGTAGGCGTGTTTTTACATTTGAAAGCTGATGTCAATTCAGTTATCGCGCCAGCTGCGTGAGAGTGGCACTAGTAGCGCCACAATGAGGATGCAAACCAGGTTTGCTTTAAATACACGCTGTAACGGTCGTGAGCGGCAGTTACCTTTGAGATGGGACGTGGTTAACTGACATTAGTCAGGAATGAGTTTAAGGCGACGTAGACGCCGTTATTAACAACTCACTGAGTTTAGAAGCCCTGTAGTACGACTACTAGAAGCTGGATGTGCCTTCTGCGATTTTGCAGAAACACTTGGCACGAGTGTAGCCGCTGTACAAGATTGTCGACAGCGGTGTTCACAAGAATGTGCTATCGCAAGAAGACCGGAGTCTGGACGGCTACGAGGGAGGACATCATGTTCGGCGTGGGGCTCTGGCACGTCGTACTGCATCTGCAGCAGTTGGCACCACAGGGACATAACGAACTGTCCTAAATCGGTTACTTCAAGGACAGCCAGACCTCCTGTAGCGTGCATTCCACTCACCCCGCGATTTCAGTGGTGTCAAGGGAGAGCTCGTTGGAGAGCAAGGTGAAGGTCTGTTGTGTTAACTGATGAAAGCTGGTTCTGCCTCGGTGCAAGTGATGGCCGTGTGTTGGTTAGAAGGAATCCGGTTGAGGGCCAGCAACCATCCTGTCTGTTTCCTGGACCAACACGTGGCGTTATGGTATGGGGTGCACCAGCACTCTACCCAAACATCCTGACTGCAAATTCGTACGTTAATCTAGTGATTCGACCTCTTGTGCCATTCCAGGTAGTGTTTGCCAACAGAATTACTCTTGCCCACATACCGCTATTCGGGCCCAGCATGTTCTACAGACTATCGACATGTTGCCTTGGCCTACTCGATCACCAAACCTGTCTCCAATGGAGCCCATGTGGGACATGATCAACATTATGCGCCCCTGATTGACAGACCAAGTACAAGAGATATGTAACTGCATCCCACAAAGTGACATTCGGCACCTGTACAACACAATGCATGCATGTTTGCATGCTTGCATTCAACTTTCGGCGGCTACACCGGTTATTAATGATCCATCATTTCACATTTGCAGTGGCGCATCTCGCGCTTCCTGAAATCTTGCAATATTAATCACTGACAAATGTTGCCTACATAGAAGTATTTCCGAAATTTCATTACTCTGCATTGATTATTTGTTGGTGTTGAGATTTTTTCCCGTCAGCGTATATACAACCTAAAGCTAAAACCACAACCACTTTCCTAGATAATTGTCTAATACGTTAAGGCGCTTGAGATTTCGAGGAATGAGTTTTCCTGTGTCCTCGTTGATGAATTCGGCCACCTGTGAGCCATATTATGCCTTAACACGGCTTTAACTCGTCGTAACCTTCAAACGACTGTGACATTACCCATTTTCTTTCATCTTCGGAAAAGGTGAAAATCACTGGACGACAAATCGTGACAGAACGGAGAATGATGTTATCGTGAACAACAGCATCTGATGCCTTTTGTTCTGAATGGTCTTCTGAGCTTGTTTAGGGTTTCACAGTAATTTTTAGAGTTTATTATACTGCCTCTTTCCATAAAATCGGAAAGGAGTATGCTTGTTGTATCCCAGAAAACATTTGTCATCAATCTCTTCGCAGAAAATGTTTGGTGTCGTTCAATGACGAACTAGTGTTTTTTTTACTGACTGTTTTTCCACATTGACTTTTGCAACCCATGCTTTATCTCCTGACACAACTGAAGCGAGCAATTCTTCTCTTTCTGCAACATACGTTATCAAAAACGTTCGTTTCGTGGGCATTAGTCAGAAGCTTTTGGACCCATAGTGCTCACAATTTGTGATAATCAAGTTATTTCAAAATTTGTTGGCACATTAAAACTATGTCGGACGGGAAAACTAAACCAGACTACGGAGCTATCCCGGTACGTCCAGAATCGCTCAGAGTTGAAGCTGGTGCCGTTGTTAAGACTTAGATTCGCATTCGGAAATCTGTATTGAAATCCCCGTCCTTACATACAGACTTGGAGTTTCCTCGTGTTCGCTAACCGTTTTACGGAAAATGTGGTGATGGTTCTTTTGGAAACAATTCGTCTATTTTCTTTCACCCATCCTTGTCATTCCCGAGCAAATGGTTCAAATGGCTCTGAGCACTATGGGACTGAACTTCTGAGGTCATTAGTCCCCTAGAACTTAGAACTACTTAAACCTAACTAACCTAAGGACATCACACACATCCATGCCCGAGGCAGGATTCGAACCTGCGACCGTAGCGGTCACGCGGTTCCAGACTGTATTTGTTTTATTTATTTATTTATTGCCAAATTATAGACCTGTTACCTGATGTTTAAAACAGGTCGTACATCTTACAATTTTCGTTTTTCATCTTTTTACAGTTTTCTTTGCTTTTGTTTTATCTACAACATTTACAAAGAATGATTCAAAATAACAATAATTTGACGTTGAAATATAAATAAAATTTTGTTGTTTTTAAGAAGAATATAAAAAGAAGATAGGATAGATGAGAGATATGTTAGTACCATCACCGAGTGTGACTGACGGTGAATACCTCGGAATGGTTTCATCGAGCCGTTGACAGCCAGTCACACACACACACACACAAATGGTTATTAGTAGAGAAATAATGTTTCTTATCCTATTTGTTACTGATCCTATGTATTAACTACATTAGGTGCGCATCCTTGTACAGCATTTGGTGTTTTCTTGGCTAGATTGCCAGCAATTTGCTTATTTACTGTCACATCTCAGCTTCCTCCTCCTGTTCCTCCTCATTTTCTCTATTTTCGCTGTCACTGTGGGTATCGCTGTCCATTCTCTGGAGATTTCTGTTACGCTGCACATAGGCATGTCTGTGATGTCGTGTCCGCATATACTCTTCATGTGTTGTTTTTGAAATACTGTTTGTTAGTGCGTTTAATTGTGCCCATTGTTCTTCGTCTCTTATTGCTGTGTATATATCTATGTCTGTATCTGTGTAATCTAAGTGTAGTGTATGTCTATTGTTCGCGTATTGCCCGCAGGAAAAGACAGTGTGTTCTGGGGAACCTTCTTCCCCGCATGTGCATGTAGGTGTCTGCCTCAGACTCACGCGGTTTAAGTGCGTGGGATAAGGTCCGTGCCCGGTTAAGAAATGTACCATACCGCGGCTGGGATCGATATGTCTCATTCTCAACCGCTCCCTTATGTCAGGGAGGAAGTCGTGCAGCCTACGTCCCTTATCACTTACATCCCACTCACCTTGCCATGTATCCAAACGCCAACTTTTAAGGTGACGTATCGTCTGTATGGGCACACCGGTTATTGTGTGTACCTTATCTAGTCTCCCCACCTTTAACCAGTACCTTGCAGCTCTGTATTTGATCGTGATATCTATGGGGAGTATTCCGAGCACCACACACAGTGCATCCGCTGAGGTGGTACCGAAGGCTCCAGATAGCCTAAGTAGGACACTTCTCTGCCCTCGTCTGACGGATGCTTTGTTGGTGACCATGTTCAGTCTATGTGCCCACGTGCTAGCTGCAAAGCTGAGTACTGATACGAAGAGCGCACAGTGGTATGTACGTATGACTGGTAGAGGTAGTCTGTACTGTTTTGAATTTAGCCTCACCAGTTTGTGGAGTATTTTTTCTGCTTTGTCTGTTGTCAGCCTTATGTGTTCGTGGAAATTCAATTTTTCATCTATGTGTACCCCAAGATAGCGCGTAATGCGTGCTCGTTTGATGTTTGTGTCCCCAATTTTAACCGAAGGATTCCTTTGCAGTGATCCTTTCAGTAAAGTGTATGCTGTTTTGTTTTCGGCTATACTGAGTTTGTTGTTGTGACATCACTGAGTAATTGTTTGTATTAATCCACTGGCTTTCTCTTCTAACTGGGCTCTGTTGTTTGCAGTGACTACAACTAATAGGTCATCTGTGTAGGCGACAATTCCGCCTGACCTGTCATCCCCATCCAGAAGTTGTAGGAGGGGTTCGATTGTTATGTCCCAGAAGATGGGGCCGCAGATCGACCCTTGAGGACAGACTTTGGTAATTCTTTTAATTACTTTCCGGCTGTCCATCTGCCATTCGACTACTCGGTCTTTACAGTAGTCCAGAAAACTGTTGTACAGTGATTGCGGTATCTCCAGATGTCTTAGCCTCTGAAACAGTGCTGGCCACCAAAGATTATCAAATGCTCCAGACTGTAGCGCCTACAACCGCTCGGCCACTCAGGCCGGCCATTCCCGAGCATTTTGTTTTAATTTATTGGTTTTTGGGATGTGTCTAATCAGCCATCTGGCCAGTGAGTCCCCGGTCGGAGAAAATCTCCGACGCGGCCGGGAAGCGAACTCGGTCCCTCTCACTTGGTAGTCTGTCGCACTGACCGCGCAGTTACCGAGCTTCAGCTCCGTCTGTAACGACTTCAACGTCATGGGTAAACCCTAATATTCTTCCCTTCACCTAGGCTGTGACTATGCCCTTTCTCCATGATATCCATTTTCTCGAAATGCGCTGTAGCAAGGTATGCAGGAGACATTCTGTGACGTTTGGTAAGCAGCAGAGAAATACTGGCAGAACTGAAGGTGTGAGGGCGGCTCGTGAGCTGTGCATTAGATAGTTCAGTCAATAACATTTCCTGCGAAAGGCATGGGAGGAGTTCGAAGTCTGGTGTGGCACAAAGAAAGCTCCACGGATGCTGCAACTGTTTCTCGAGGAATAAAAATAAGATTTTATTATTTTAGGTAAATAAATTCTTAAGTCACACTAGGTACAAGACATCCAGTGCATAATGACGATAGACACCTGGAGACAAGACGATTAACTGAGGTCGCGTGTGCGGTGTAATACGGGCGCTTCGTGACTATTTTTATAGTGGCAATGAGTCAATTGAGTACCTGGGGTATCTACAGAAAACATAACGTTACATGGGACAACCATTTACTTCACTCCCATGGTATTTGTAGCCCCACTGTTGCTTGGCTTGTGACTACGAATATTCATTGCAGTTTTTTCTTTAATTGATGTGAGGAGATTTTTCTACATGTAACATCTCCACAAGGCTTCTTAACCTGCAGTCTGAGAGAAATGACAATGATATCCATCTGGTACTTCTGTATCAGAGCATATCTGTAACTTGCACTCAGGGACTCCGAATGACAGACAAAATTTATTTTTAACACTTTGTGCTACATGTTGCAGCTGGCACAGAGATATATCGTAAAGCCACACTTCAAGTTACTCCAAAGAGAACTATGAACTCTGGTATTCTTCACAGAAGATCATTTACGAAACGAAAACTGAGGCCCCTGGAACGCAAATAGTCAAAGCTTCTCCAAATTGCTGTGAAAACAGAAGGCAAAGAAAGGGTAAATACTTTTTAAAGTCACAGTCTGCATGAACTTCAGACGTTTGGTATGAATCGAAGGGCACTCAACGTCTAAAGGAACAGAGTGTTACCTAATCTAAAACTTCCTTTCACACAGGTGATCATTGCATCTTGTTGCTAACCTGTACTGAACCAATCATTACTCAATCATTACCCCGAAACAAGTATTTTGACTATGACTTGCCACTTACACCTCTCGTAGACCTTATGAAGCATGAACCCCAGGGCGCAACGTGCTTTTGCACCAGCCCTACCATTAAAACTGCGATTCTTTAGTACGACACCCAGTCCTGCGTTACTTTAAATAGTAACGTGTAAGCAAGACTTTGCGTCTCCTTCTTTCTACCTATCCACATCTTAGTGTAATTTTATGTGCTTTAATTATTTGTTTAACTATTGTAAATATTTTTCTGTACAAGAAACTGTACATAATTAAATAAAATAATCACTACTTAACCAGTTGTAAACAATTTTCATGCATTATGTAAACTGTTATTTGCAAATGTACATAGAACAAAACTCACAATGAATGCTCAGGCCTCATAAACTTTCAATTATTTGAAATATTTCCGTTAACTAAGGTGAGTGATGTGACTTCATAAATTCGCGTCTTGTGTAGTGATTGTATAGTGTCAAATTAATTCTAAGAATGTTGTGGTTGCAAATCTTGGAGACCATTCGTCATCAAGAAGAGTTTAAGCAATGGCTTGAACAACGAAGTAGCAATCCCATTGACAATTATTGTTCAAAGGATCGCACCTCACCGCCCTGTACCGTCTGCACAGAAGTCGTACAACTTCCGTGAAGTGGACGTTGCAGAAGTCACAGGTGCTACACACCCAATCCTGCTCCTTGGTGATTCGTCAGCTACCTTCATCAGCCACAAACTACTACAATTCTGAAATCTGATGCGTGTACTCTTTCACATAAATGATGATGATGTGCGACTTAGTACGTGGGCTTTCTATTGAAACAATAAATAAAACACGCTTCTCCTTTCTCTTAGTTTGAAGTTCGAGTACAGTTTACGAACCTCTATGACATCCAGCATGAATGGAAGATGGGATCCCATTACATGCGACTCAGTTTAAATAAGACATTGGAAGTGTAGTAAATGCAGTGAACTATGGTAAAACTAATTATGTCTCATCACTTTATTCTTGTTACTAACGCTAATCAGCTATGAAGGTGGCTCTGTTTCGCATGGATCCTCCTTGCCACATTCTTTCTTCGTATTTGAGTGATGGAGTCCTTAACAAATTCTCGATTTTCCTCTGCTCTTACATGTTTTCTTTCCTAATCTACTAGGTGGCATGATTTTGTAGTGTATTTATATAGGCATGTTTTCAAACATTGTGAAGATGTATCATATCCAAGCTGCACTCTCTTGTTACATTGTTCAGGGACCGATGACCTTAACAATTTGGTCCCATAGGAACTTACCACAAATTTCCAGATTTTTACATTGTTCAGGTCTATAAGGTTTAATAAGACGCTTCCACTGTGCAACTACTGATTTGACAAATAACACACACATTTTCAAATATCCTGTTTACTTAGTGTCCTCCGATATGTAAATTTCTAAAATCGTTAAGAAAATCAGTTACCTTGTTATATATTACTTCTACTGCCAATGACTTAATGTTAATGTGAGATAATATACCACTGTATTTGAAATTCTATAAATACATGTAATGTTTGTAATGTTATTGGTGTAAAAAATGTTTCCATGCATGAAAAACGAGCCAATACCATGTAAATGTTGTAATTAAAATAAAACGCAGTCACACTCATGTGTTACTTCTTCTTCTCTCGCTATTGCAGAGTATTTCAGCATCCTCAAACGTTCATTAAATTCCTGTCTGAAAGTTGGACTTCAGACAGAGAACTCCGTCGATAAAATATGTTTTGGAGTTTACTACTAAAATATTTCACTCATCCCTCATGAAAATTTATTGAATGGGAACACCAGACAGTTATTGTTCCTTTGGCGACAGTTCTGTTGTGTCCTCAGTAATGTCATTAATGTAGCGAGACAACTGAGCCTTGGCGTTTTTGGTTTTTCCATAATTTCCATAGAAGTTAATACCAACTACCTTAAATGATAATATGAGGTTTTGTTTACTTTTGCTAGAAACAATAAAGGTGTGAGCTGTAAGTAAATGAGAACAAACTATTTTCAGAAAAAGTGGAGACAGGTCGTTATAGTAGACAGTGAAAGACCGGCTTCTAATTAAAATCATGAAAAACTGCTTTCCGAAAGAAGACTATCGTATTTTCTGGAGAAGTACTAAATTGTTTGTCAGTGTCTATTTCGGAGCAACAGAACGAATAATTCACACGGACTGAATCTCAGCGCAGATTCTACATTTTAATCATAACACCCGTATTATCCCTTTATCTGGACGACAGATCAGGAATTACGTTGAGGCACGTGTGAGTTACAAGGCAACTCCGTGCATGTAAATACAAATAATTCTTTTGCGACAGCATTAATATTAAAAAAGGACCTATGCTGTGAAATGTATATACATTTAGATAAGTGGCAGAAGGTAACCTATTAGTGAAATGAGCTTATGCACTTTAATGGTCTGTCGAAAGTATATAACGGAGCCATGTCTTCTGAAATCTCCAATGTCCCAAGTTTTATATAATTACGGATGTGCGTCGAGGTATCCAAGGTGGCGATGATGGAAGATTCGTGAGGCAAGTAGCGCGTCGTGTTCTATCCATCCGGCACATTAAATCTGCGGCGAAGAGGAGCAATCTCTCGTCAGCGTAATGTTTCATCATTATATCCGATGTGGAAATTTGTCATGTTTCTCTATCGACTTACTAGCTGAATAACGAGCTGGCTATTTGCCTGGAAACTAAACAATTGGATAATTCTTCGTTAACTTGACTTCGTGTAACAATTTATTAAGTTCGTTTTCAGTTTTTTTTAACCTGAACCAATTTCACATTCTCAGTATTTGCACCATCCGACGAGTCGCACTATAGGATCTTGTGCACAAGCCCTCTTAGATTCTTTTCTACTTAAAAGTATTAGACGGACAGGGCCCAAACATCAAATTTCTTAACCATTTCGACTCGCTCCTCAAAAACACGCGAAAATTTCGGTTATGAAGACGTTAACATCAGAGCGCTGATAAAAAAACTGTGTGTCTCCTATGGAGCAGTCAAGCGCAAGGGCGCATTTTCTCTGGCGTTTCAGCAGATATTATCAATTTCCTTCCTACAATACAATCGACCCAGACAAATAATGCTCTAGAATTGATTAGTGGGATAAGGATATCATGTAGAACGAAGCGGGAATTATATCCAACTGTCAGAAGTGGTATAAATCAAGCTACAGTCGCCCATTACAAACAGTATTGTAAGGTGCTTAAAAATGTTGTTAGAAAGGCAAAACGTATGTGGTGCGCAAATAGAATAACTAATACACAGGATACAATCAAAACCATATGATCAGTTGTGAAGGTAGTGTCTGATCAGTAGCGCAAGGTCAACAATATAAGGTTAGTTCGTAGGAAAAATATTTATGTTACCGATAAATCGGATATATGTACAGTATTTAACAATCATTTTTGAGCATTGATAGTGAATTAAATAAAACTTTAGTTTCTACAGGTAATCATATAACACTCTTGGAAAATGCCTTACCGAGACTGAAATACTCCTCTGTGATACTGACAAGGGGAAGATTGAGTCAATAATTAAGGACTCTCATGCATATGATGGAGGCCTAGCAGAATCTTAAAGTATTGTGCAGCACATGTTACCCCTGTAATTGGCCATATTTGTAGTTTTATCTTTAGGAATAGTCAGTTTCCTGAATGATTAAAGTACTCAGTAGTAAAGCCTCTTTATAAAAAGGGAGAAAGGGATAATGTAGACAATTTTAGACCTATTTCTATGCCATCAGTGTTTGCTACAGTTATTGAAAAGGCTGTGTATGTGAGGGTAATTGATCATTTTACATCATATAATTTGCTATCAAATGTACAGTTCGGCCTTAGAAGTCGCTTAACAATTGAAAATGCTATATTCTCTTTTCTCTGTGAGGTACTTGATGGGTTAAACAAAAGGTTTCGAACGCTAGGCATATTTTTTTTGGTTTAACTAAGGCGTTTGATTGTGATGATCACAAAATATTGCTCCTGAAGTTGGACCATTACGGAATACGGGGAGTAGCTCACAATCGGTTCACTTCAACAACAGTCAGCAAAACGTGTTGAGAATGGCTGTTATGTGGGGTCTGAGTGGAGTACGGTCAAATGGGGATGTCCAAGGGATCAGTCTTGGGGCCACTCCTGTTCCTTATTTATATACATGATATGGCCTCTAGTATTATGGGTAACTCTAAAATATTTCTGTTTGCTGATGACACTAGTTTGGTAGTAAAGGATGTTGAGTGCAATTCATGACATACGTTTATGGCTTGTAGAAAATAAACTAACGCTAAATCACAGTAAGACTCAGTTTTTACAGTTCCTGACACACAATTCAACAAAACCCGACGTTTTATTTTCACAGAATGGGTATATGATTAGTGAAACTGAACAGTTCACATATTTAGGTGTTCAGGTAGATAATAAACTGTCGTGTACAGTCCACGTTCGGGATCTTGTTCAAAGAATTAATGGTCCCATTTCAACTATTCGAACGGCATCTGAAGTAAGTGATCGTTCGACACGAAAATTAGTCTACTTTGCTTATTTTCATTCGCTTATGTAGTATGGTATTATATTTTGGGGTAACTCTTCGCATTCTAAAAGGATATTTTTGTTTTGAGAAACTGGCGGTTCGGGCAATAAGTGGTGTAAGTTCACGAACCCTTGTCGACCCCTGTTCACTAGTCTAGGTTCATTGGCCCCTCAATGTATATATACTTTACTGTCGTTTCTTGTTAACAGTATCAGCTTATTGCCAAGAATAAGCAGCTTTCACTCAGTTAATACTTGGCAGAAATCCAACCTCCATTTGGATCGGATTTTCTTAACTATTGTGCAAAACGGTGTGCAGTATATTGCTGCATCCATTTTCAGTAAGCTACTACAAGAATCCAAAAACATTAGCAGTAATCCACGCGCTTTCAAACCGATACTGAAGAGTTTTTTCATGGGTCACTCTTTCTACTCTGTTGAGGAGTTCCTTGAAAAATTAAGCTGATTCTTACGGTATATTGTGGACTGCGTCTGCTGTAACTTGTGGCTCGACATTTTTGGGTTCATAAACATTTTATTTTTATCTATTATTACTTTTATTTTGTAATTTCATATACTGACATCTTCCATGACCTTGGAGATTTGCTTCTCAATTTGGTCCTACGGCACTTGACGTGTAAATAAATAAATAACTCTCTCACGCGACGTGTCGTTTCGACAGAAAGCCTCAAGTGTGTTTCTCATTCCAAACAAAATTATTTTGAAATGAGAATTTCACGTGCCCAATCGACAGAGGAGTCTTTTATTAGTCCAGGGACAATGAAACAGGATGAATAAACAGTACTGTTGCAGCGCTGCGGCATCGCGCTAGCAGCCAGCGTAGGCTGTTGTTGCTGGAGTACTGGTTGTTCTTTGTGTTTCACTGTTCCTGTCAACACATCACACTAGACTATTTTGAGACCGCTCTATCGAATGAGCACGAAAAATTCCGATTTAATAATAATTTAGTTTCTAAAGGGAAACAAAACATCGCTTTCTGTCGTCGCAAGAAAGACAAGACGAACGGTATATGGGTTGGGTTGATTCCAGCTACACTCCGCAAAAACGAAACTTCAAATATCTACCGAACTACCGCAGGCGAAGATGCTTCTGGCAATTCTTAGTAGAGACGCCCTGTATATATTTGAAACAGACCCACTTATTTCCCTAACGTTGTATTGCTGTAATTGCGAGGTTGGCGCTTCGATTCTCGCTAGACGCAATTTTTTTTACTTGAATTTATATTTTTTATCAATTTGAAACGTTCATTAACAAATATAGAATCGTTATTTTCTAGTAAAAATTTCATCTGTTAATTTTTCATTATTAATGTCACGAAGATGCGAATATTGATAATAAACTGAAATTTAGTACAAAAATGCGGAACATCAAATAGAAAATAAAACACTTTTTTTTTAGATATTACAAAAAATTATATAGAAACATAATACTAAAGGGTGTAACGGGTATAAGTGCAGATTTTTTATTGGTGAGTGAACATTACATCAGTATTTATGAAATTTGCAGACTGACAATCATAGCCATTAGGAGTAGTATGTTTTTAGGTAGGTAGTACCTCCACGTACGTGTAGCAAGAGTAAGCCATCAGCGCTTATATATTTAACAGCTAAGACATTCTGCATCAAATTTTAATTTATTAAGCATTTAATTTATTAATTAATTTAATTTATTAATTAATTAATTAAAAATAATAATTTCTTGTCTTTGCTTTGAAAAGTATGAAGCAGTATTTGTTAATTAACATTTAAATTCAATAATAGATACGTAATTACAGTGAAAGTACAACAATAGTTTGTGATTAGTGAGAATGTAACCAGCAAATCCGTGGCTACAAGAGTAAAATGCTATGCTGTCAGTTATACATTTTACATTAATTATACTTAGCAGCGATCGTAAACATAAATGTCGATTTCTTTCGTGTTCTTGCATCGTACTGCTGCAGGAAATTGATGCCCACGCACTGACCTTCAGTCCTGTAAGTATAAAAAGAACTGTAGAGGTCCAGTGTGAATGGTGCCGTTGTGAGTGTGGTACGTCATTTTTGAGAAAAGTCGTACATAAAAAAGGAGTTGAGCGCCGTTTACGTGAACGTATGCAACTTGGCCGTCGACGAACGGTTTGAAATCGTCGGGCGGGGCTCAGTAGTAAAGTGTGGCCGGGCTGCGTAGAGCGCGCGCGAGGAACTGCGCCGCTGCCTGCCGCTGACGGCCGGCTCCTCCTGCCGGCAGGTGACGAGCATGCCGGCCCCGACGCTGCCGCCGCCAGCCAGTCTTCCAGGCGGCCTGACGCGACGCGATGGCCCGCAAGCTGCGACCCCCGGACGCGGCCGCCGCTCGCGCGCGCACTGCCTGCCCCTCTGCCTGAGCCTCGTGCGCGCCGCCTAGCCGCCTGAGCCCGGGCCAGCAGACAACCGGCCACCAGCGGCCGGCCGCGCGCCTCGCCCTGGCCGACGGCTGGTCCTCTACCAAGTGAGTCATCCAGCGTTTCTCACTCTGTTCCCCAGCCGAAACGCTGTTTCGATGCAGCTCTCCGCCCTATATCCTATTAATGGCAAGGTTACAGGCCAATTCACACTACCGTCATTTGTTAATGGTAATGTTATAGGGCAGTCCACACTACCGTAATGGCACCGTCTCATCAGTGTGTATTCGCACAATAGGTGTGATGTCTATTCTTTCGGACGATCCGAAAGAAGACACAGTTTCGATTCTGCAGCAACGTCGAATCGAGACACAGAGGAAATGATGACATCAGCTGGCAGTCAGCAACGATTTATGTCGGTGGGCCAGGATTTTAACCCAGATCTCTTGCTTATTAAGAAGATGCACTGATCACTGCGCCTTCCAGAGACCGCACAGAATACCCTGTCAATATTCTACTGATGTAGGGCCCCTGCACATTAGCCTCAGCGGTGTACGCATCTCACTGATCTGAGAAGAGTTCGAGCTCGGTGTGCACTTGCGCGGAAGCAGTCGCTGGCCACCACCGCCTGTATTGTGTACAACGTCTTGCCGTGGAAACCTGGACAGGAGCAGAAATGATCAGCAAACGAGTTACCAGAAGATGCACTTAACTTATACTTCTCCGAGCATACGACGACACATATAAATAATGCAGCTAGAAATAAAGTCCAGATCGTACAGTAGAAACGAGGATGGGGATCTGTGAACTAAATCACGAACGATAATGTCGGCGTAGAATGACATAGCAAATAGGCTCCGAGTACGAGTGGCTGTGTGGCTGGGGCCGGCCATCCCACATTGCAGTGGCCTGCTCGGAGGTGTGGCTCGACAGACGTGCACCATTCGCTCCATCAGATCCCACACGACCGCTATTGGCGCCTGACGGAGACTTAAGTATAAATGTGGTGTCTGTACCTTCATACATGTCCAAAAGTAGTGTGTGGTATAAGTTGAGAGTTTTGGTCTGACGGGAGACGGGAGGCATGCATGGGATGTCCGTGCAGAGTGTTGGCCACTGTGTCCAGCTGACATAGTCATCAGTGCATCTGTCTAGTAAGCAGGAACCCAGGTTCTAATCCAAGTCTGGCACAAATTTTCATCGTGTCCCATTGACACAAATCAATGTGCACTGGAATCTAATGACATTAATTCCTTTGTGTCTTGTATTCACACTGTCCGTCACGTCACATGATCTCAACCCACACGGCTGTTTTCTCACTGGAATGCTCAACTGTTTCTGTGCGGGAAGTGCACGTACACAATGCGACAGCTTATATAAAGGGCTTATTTCAACAGTGGTACAAGTCCATTTTTGTTCATTTTGAGGTAGAGAGTCCTAAAGTTAAATCAACGCTGAAAAATCTGCAGTTGAGATATCAGAAATATTGAAGCATATGGCTTCTTGCTAAAGATGAACCTTTCTTTCTGTTTGTTTGGATCATTAATTTCAGAACCATTATAGATAGAAAAGTGGAGATAATGGACTTGTACCACTATTGAAATAAGCCCCGTTCATATACATGAATGATAGAGTCCACATTTCTACTAAAATGACATTTATTGTATTCATATGGCTAGCAGCTTGACAGGCTAGCTTGTAAGGAAGACAAAAGGGCGGAAAAACTCAAAAAAAGAGTGTGGGCCCGAAAAATGATGTCATTACAATCTACACAAGAGCAATTTTACACACACTACAACGAACTCGAGGAAGAGGAATCCGTATTTTGTAAATACTTCAGAATCTCGAAGCACCACTCTTTTTTAATTGCTTCGTCAAATTGCACCCAAAATTACGAATAGAAACACAGTGTTACGAGCTGCCATCACACCCTAGAAAAAACTGATTTGTTTGAGGTGGAGTTTAGTTGCCACTCCAGTACAAATTTTTATGCAATAGCCATATCTCCCTCAATACCTTTCCCTTCAGTATTAACAGGTTTTCTTTACATTTGATATTTAGCTTTTAATAGTTCAAGTGCCTTATTTGCACTGGACTTAGCTCGTGACCACTGATATCCGAAAAACTGTTTCACACACAATCCACACAGGCAGCACAGCTCCTTCGCAATATATAAGCCTTCCACAAATACACATTTCAACGAACAACTCTAATAAGTTACTTGATGTATACTCCACAAAAAAGTACTTTTCCACTGTTGCCGGGTCTGAAGGTTTCAGTCCATTTTTTTACCAAACATTTCAAACAGCTGACAACATCCAAATAAATGCCACTTACTAATCAATCAGATTCTACACACAGTACTTCTTGAGCTTTAAGCTGCAGCCTTAGTGCCACCCATTTCATTTTAAAATATTAAATTCTAATATGTATAAAAATCTGCATTATAAATTTAGTAGAGGGCACGTAATTTAAAAGTGCCATTCAAAAACCATTTGTGTCACATAATAATTAAACACAAATGTTAAAAGGTTTAAGATGTTTAGGAGACAGACGCCAAAACATTTAATTATTTGTTCCCTAACGCTTCGTTTCTAACAGAGTTTGACTACTTCCTACCACTCCCATCGTACAATTCTCACAGCTTCAATTAATCTTTCGTCATTCATTATGAAACTATGAATTTTAACAACAGAAATAATGAAACGAAATGGTTGCCATCATGTAACAAAAACAACAACTGATAGATAAGTAGGCTATATTTCCAGAGGCATCACAGCATGGCCGGCTGGTGTGGCCTAGTGGTTCTAGGCGCTTCAGTCTGGAACCGCGCGACCGCTACGGTCCCAGGTTCGAATCCTGCCTCGGGCATGGATGTGTGTGATTTCTTAGGTTAGTTAGGTTTAAGTAGTTGTAAGTTACAGGGGGCTGATGACCTCAGAAGTTAAGTCCCATAGTGCTCAGAGCCATTTGAACCATCACAGCATGTGGTGCAGTTGCTGTGCGCCCGACGACCAACAACAAATGAAAAGTGACTACAATTCAGATTTCGACATTACACTTTTACTTTAGATATACCTCACGCAGATGTATTATCCTATGTTTGCATAAGGTTTTTCTGCTGCTCGTTATGTCTAGTATACTTCGCTTTCCGCTTGATTCCTTGTATAGCGTATTACAGTGTTTTATCTACGTTAATCCGTTGTCCTTACAAAGAGCACTGAATTGAATTCGAAATTACACTGTTTGCTTGCAATTCGTCGTTTTTGCGAAGCACGTATACAGGGAATTTGACGTTTTGTTGTTGGGCTATTAGGATACATTAACGCTGCAGCTATAGCCTAATCCTCGCGTGGAGCGGATCCCAGAGGCGTGGACTGCAGGATAAATGCGCCAGTGAGGTAAAGTGTTAAACTGCGAGGGTGTAGCGCGAAAGTGCCGTAATAATCGTACGGGACTGTACTCGACAGGCGGCCTTAACGTTCCGCGAGGAGGAGACTCAAAAAATGCAACATCGAAAGTAGAGGAATCCGCAGCGCAGTGTTTAGATCTGTGTAGGGGATATGGAATCGGATTTTCGTTTTATTGACTTATGAGATTCCTCTAACTTTCCTCTTTAAAATGAGCACACTGGGCTCTCTTTCAGGAGGACGAGGTTCAAACCCGCCTCCAGCCATTCTGATTTAGGTCTGCCGTGATTTCTTCCTTAGGAAGGACACAGCAGATTTCCTTCCCCAATCCGAGGGGATGACAGTACTAAGTGGACATTTTTTCACATTGTTATAAACGGATAGGTTGAGCACACTAAACACTTACTTACTAACATTTTCTTTATAAACGGATCAGTTGAGTGTGCAAACCAGCACATCCAAAAGTCACACAACGAACTCCAGGTCATGAAATTCGTTCTCACTATTTTTAGTCTTTTTCATTCCTTTATATTTCAGTGTAATGTCACAGTCTTTAAAAATTGGAAGTCCCAGTTATCTATTATTTTATTGAACCTATCTGGAAAAATAATTGTAAATTTATCATCGAGCTCTCCGTATCTGGGTTTTAAACGTTCGCAATCAGTATTGTAATACCACTCATTTACCTGAAGCTCACTAATCTTTCTAAACAAATTAGAATTTCTTGCATTATTGAGCTTCTTCAGTAGAGCGTCCATTTATGTAGAACAAAATTTTAATAATCTTTTAAATTTAAAATCTATATAAATATGACTAATGTGTGGGATGATATAAATTTGACATCTTTGTCGAGAGAAGTACTAATCCAATAGAGAAACAAGTTGAGTACAATACTTGCAAATAATAGTTTAAACAATCATTAATCATAGATCACTTGAGAAGTCAGAAACATACTGAACGTGTTAGTGTATTAAAGAGAATTTATGGAGAAGAATACGAAAAGAACTTTGATAAGTATGAGGACACTGATACAGAAAAATGGGAGGAAATAGGAAACTCCAATTCTCTCTTTTTTATGACCATAAAGCAATAGTGGATTTTAATTTGCCAATTAATAATTTCCCTACAAAATTACAAAAATTTTTGAAAGGTTATTCATTATTTTGAAAAGTTTCTCACTCCATAACCAAAAAGCTAGATAGCACAAATACAACAAAATGCAACTAACTACTTTATATTATTTGTATAAAGAATGTGGTATGAATTTTATTTTTCATTAGAAGAGATTCAGTAGCCATAGGGCACTGTATCAAAATTTTCTAGAGCAACTCTTTTGTCACACTGAAATGAAAATTCTTTCTTAAACTGTTTGTTGACCAGATTTTTAGTATAAACATCACTGGTTATCTGATTGTACTCTAGCTGTATCTTTTCTTTCACTTCATTTTCTGTTAGTCATCTCATTTATTCGCCATTCAACTTTTGAATATTCTTGTAATTTAGAGTGAAGCCCTTTACCTTCTTCATCTCTGTCTTTTTATCATTATTCTCATAATAGTTCCTTTTTGGGCATATTGAAGCCCAATCCGTAATCCAAGTATTTCCCAATTCATCAGTCCATTTGCCTAACATACAGCCTGTTTCCACAGTATTTTCACCATCATCAATATATGCTACAGAATTGGTATCAAAATACATGACAGACTCTCCTAGTTTATCTAACATGTCATATAATCCAAGTCTTGCATTTGATGTAGTGAATGCAGCTATGAAAATATTTGTGGATGCATTATTTTCCACATAATAATCCTTGAAATTATATATCATGTGAACCATCTGCTCTCTAATAAAATTGATATCTAAGTTATCTAATCGGTCATCCAGCAGTATCTGATAAAAGTGCTATAAATTGGACACATATTCTGTTTGACTGATATTTTGCCTTTGCCCAAATTTCCCCATAATGAATTACGACATATCTTAGCAACGGCTCGTTTTCCTGGATTTTCCTTTACTCTGTCATGATCTAAGTCAATATCCATTTTCTCTTTAACTGTTTTGATATACTCTTCACCACTTTCAAAATTATGTACACTAGCCTCTAATTTTATCTTCAGAAAATCTTTCACATAATTTTTGAACAGCATATTGCCATTATTTTTAAAATCCTAAACTTCATATCCTTTTTCGACAGCATTCTTCACTTCATCAGTCATCCAAGTTCCAGGAAAACTTCTTTCATCATCACTATGATTGCACTTATCTATTTTTTCTTGAGCACTTTTGACACACAAAGGAAACAACATTTTTCGTTTTTATCGATTTGCATGTGTACAGGCAAAACAGGGTGATACAATCCTCTAGGACCCAATACTTTACATTTTATTGAACCATACCAATTTGTAGAATAATATTTCAGTCTATTAATTTTTCTCTCATGTTGTTCAGGATAAAAGTCATGAAATTGCACAGGAGGACAAAGACTGCATACGTCAATATATTTTATTTTTCAGGTAACACCATCTGCACTAGCTCCTAATTTTATTGCATTTGTGTGGCCACCATAAAAAGCATCTCTTAGATTGAACAGTTCAACAATAATTTCAGGCTACTGCTTTCATTTCTTAAGCCTTTTATACTCTGCTGAGTTCAGCCAGTCACATTCCCACATCTCTACCTGATTGTATCCAGTTTTTCGTATTTCTGCAGTGCTTCTCAAAGTCCTTTGTAAATGGTCACCCATCGTATCCTTGTTTTTATTACTAATCGTCTCGCATTTGAAACATTTTTTGCATCCATGCCCATAACAGCCATGATATTGATAAACAGTATTAGTTTCTTTATCAAACCCATCTTCTTTTGCATCAGCTATCTTCGCCACCATTAAGAGCAAGTTGAAAGTTGTTCCTATTTAACCAAGCTATGGATTCTTTATTATAATAATACAGCAATTGTATTTTTCGGTAAATATTTAGATCTGTAAATAGCCATGCAAACTCCAGCGATGGTTAAATAACAGAATCGATCAATGTTAGCTATCTCTAGAAATTATTTTCTTAGTTCCAGCCTCTTCTCAGTATATCTACATCAGAATTACAGTACTCATTAATTTCTTTCTACATGTTGAACACATAATTTCCTTTAAGTCTGGAGCTATGCTATTTGAGAAATGCATCTCAATCTTTTGGCTTCATAATGTCAACACAGTAATATTCAGTATCACGAATAGGTCCTATGTAGTTTACATTTTCTGGCGTATTGAATAAATGTGGGAAGTAGCCTTTCTTCAACTCTTTCAAATCAAAAGTTTTTGGAAAACTACTGATTGGTCCTTGGATAAAGTTACTGCTGTCTATAATTTTTATACCTAACAGTTTGATCTCCAATAACATAAATTTAGTTCCTGTGTAGATGGTATATGCTCCTATTGTATTTTCAACACAGTGCTTCAAAATGAATTGCAAATCATAATCTTTTGTGTAGTTAGCTATGAATGTATGATAACTCTTCTTTTCAGATATCATCCACCTACAGAATTCATCATTTGGCTTAAATTTATAAACAGTATCACCTCCAAAATTGTGGAAATTTACGAGATTTGGAATATGTGTTCCTGTTTTTAGGGTTCCTTCATAGCCGAACCACACATATCTCTCAGTATAGATAGGTATAAACCACTTTCTTATGGAAGCCTTTTTCACAACATTTAAACTCTTTACCAGCGACTACTTTATTACATTCGAAGCACTGGTAAATATAAAAATCTTTGAATTCTTCATTCACATAGCAACCTTCTTTATTACAATTTGGGCAACCTTGCAATATAAAATCCTCACCAAATCTTCTTTCATGGATACCACCTTTTTTGCAATACAGGTTGTGTATAACATACATGATTTTCAATTTCCTCTACTTGTTTACAATTTCTGCATAGTTCAAAGCAGCACTTATGTTCTTTAGACCTCAAACAACATCGTTAACAGGAACAGCCCAAGCAAATTTTGAAAATACATCAATAACAGTCAATAAATAATTATATCCTTTGTTTAATTTTGAAATTCCTTTCAAATTATGTGAATCTATCTCTACTAGAACAGCTTGCCATAAATCATCTATACCAAGAGAAATTACATTTCTTCATGTAAAATTTTTTCTCATTGGTTTTTGCAGCTCATTAAAGATTTAAAGATTTCTTCACGAAGCGATTCACCCACCTTTTCATTGCCTGCTGTATGAACGAGATTGGAGCAGCCAGAAAGGGGTGGTGAATTGCCAACCTTCACCTACAATTTTTTTTTTACGAATTTACTTTTCTTCTTTTTCAACACTGTGCAAAGACCTTGAAGCCTCTGTCATCCATTTTTTGTTGTAACTCTGTGAGGATTATGTGTTTCAGCAATCTTTTTGCACTTCAAACAGTAGAAGTGATCGCTCTGATGAGCTGAGTGCAAAGCATGATCGCTCAGAAGAGCTGAGTGCAAAGCACGATCATGATTATCCATTCATAAAGGCAAAATTTATCAAGTATTTGAATTATTTCACCAAATATAATTAACTTTACATCTACAGGAACGATTATAACTGTATCTTTCAATTTTACAGTTAGAAAATTTGATTTGTGTACTGTGATTGACTGGTTGCCTTTGTTAACTTATCTCCCACACTTACAGTGATGTTAAAATCATCAAAGTTCAAGTCTCTATTTATATTCTTACTGACAACAATAACTCTTTTAAGCCTGAAATGATTGTCAGAATTGTGCATTTTTAGCTCTCCTCCAGTCATGAACATAAATTCAATTATTTGTCTAACATATACTTTATCTTTAAGATTACTTATCTCATTCAGGTATGGGGTTACATATTTAACATAATCTGTAAAAAGTATTTCTACTTCTGTTTTGTTAAAGTAATCATCGAATAGTGTCAGAATGCTTGTTAAATTTTGTTTATTACTTGTTGAAACATCTTCATTATTCTGCTTCATACATTCATCAAAGTCTTTTGTAGTGAAATAATTACTGAATTTTGTCAGAAACGTGCATATTCAGACTTTGTAACAACATTTGATAACTCATTACCGAAATAATATTTGTTCACTGTATCCTTTCTTCTACCTTTAAAGGCAATATAGCCTTCAGTTACTTTAAAATAGCATTAAATTGTTTCTTAAATTGTTTAATTACATTGGATAACTTTGGATCCATTAAATTCTTTGTTAAATTGTTTAATTACAATGGCTATCTTTGCGTCTCTTGATGATTCAAATTGCTTAATCATATTTTCTATTTTTGGATCAATTTCACTTCTGAATTTTTCTAGATCAAATGCAGTAGTGCTAAGCCGTTCAGTTTGACCCATCTTATTTCCAAAAATGTCCACTTAGTAAATCCAAAATATCATCAAACTTATAATTCTCGCAATTTTAAAACAAATAGACACAAATGACCACTTATTACTTCATCAAAATTCTGTATTCTCTCAGTATTGCAGTGTAGTTCTTCTTTTCCCAACTAGTTAAGTAATTGTTTTGGTATATTACAAGCAAATGAATCAAAAACAAATTTTTTGTCATTATTTTTATAGTAACAAACACAGTGGGTACCAGTGTGATCAGAAGTATCTAAATTTACTATTCCACAATTAAATTTTTATGGTTTATTTGGTAATTCATAAATTATGTATACACCACAAAAGTGTTTAGTTTTCAATTGTTAATTGTTTAGCAAGTTTTTCTATGTCAAAATTAGATAAAGGACTGTTAAATTTTTTGATCAGCTCTTCGAAATTTTTTTTTATTTGCTTTCTTCAGTTCAGTACCTACTTTCATCTCCATTGTTTGATTAAGTTTTTTTTCTGTTCTTTTAATTCTTTATCAGCTTTCTTCTTGTTTAATACTGCATTTGCGATTGCTGCAGATCCTCCAGCAAGTGAACCAATAGCTGCTAGATTTGTTATTGCAGCGAAAAGTAATGGTAGAAATCCACCTTTGTGTTAGTTCTTTTCCTTCCTTCTTTGTATTTGATATTCAATGACCTTTTTCACCACAGGAATACCTAATGTAACAAGCAAGTTTCGTCCAGATTTCTCTTTCTTGCGTTTTTGTGGTT
This sequence comes from Schistocerca piceifrons, assembly GCF_021461385.2. Classification (NCBI taxonomy): domain Eukaryota; kingdom Metazoa; phylum Arthropoda; class Insecta; order Orthoptera; family Acrididae; genus Schistocerca; species Schistocerca piceifrons. The sequence continues at coordinate 1,501,493 of NC_060144.1, read as the reverse complement.
CATGTCAAAATTAATTGATTTTGGTTTAGTCTTGCCACTTGGAAGCAAAGTATAATTGATCTGAAAGTTGTTCATTTATACAGATTAAAAATTTAATGAGATGAAATTTTTATACTCCCCATCCATTGTCATCCACGTCTAAGACCATTCCTAATTTTCGTTTCCCAAATGCTATTCCTCTAACTAAAGTTGCTACAACTTTTTCTCCTAATGAAGCATCACTTACATGCATTCTTTCATTTGCAGCTAACTGAAGTTCTTTAACAGCTTGATGTCTAGATTCTAAAACGTTATGATCACAATAAGCAATTACATGTCGTTTACAAGCCTCGTCTAGTTGATTATTTCCTTGATCACCATGTGCTAGTCTTTGTTCAACATCAGTGTATGGTCCACACCAATTATATCCTAGTAGATTCTTCTCTGACAATGGTAAATGTAAAGCCCAATAGACTAATCCTTTTCTATATTTATCACTTTCCCAGAATGTGTGTGGAACATACTTAAAAAATCTGATCATTTAGAAAATCCCCCATAGGATTGTTGATGATGAAGTCACTAAATTTGTTCATCACCATCTGCATTATGATAACATGTTCATTATGAAAATTTATAGTCTCAGCTAGTTCTTTGCCATAGATTACTGCTAATCTATTGATTTATTACAGAACACCATCCATCCAAACATACTCAATTGGTTTTTTTGTATATTTTTTAACTGAATGTTCCCCTTTTTGCTCAGGTGAACTACAATCTATATTTGGTCTTCTTAAGTTTGGGAAATAGTCTTCAACAATTGGTTTTATCTTACATTTATATTTATTACCTCTACTTGCTTTCACTTTATTTGTAGTATTATTAGAACACAATGCTTCTGAATTGTATAATATATCTGCATAACTTGATAAATCCACCCTATTAAACTTTTCACCCATATTGTCCATAGTAATATGTTTTTCAGTAAAAGACCCATTAATCCATCTGCTCCTACATATGTTTCTCCATCAACTGTTAATTTATCTCCTCTAAATGTTACTGGAAATCTTCCTATATATTTAAAAGGCCCAACAGGCCTTAATCCAAAAGTAATATCTTCACTATGGCTCACATATTTTAGCATTGTTTCACTTATATTTATTTTTTTAAACATCACTCTCCTTTATTCTTTTGACATCTTTGCTCTGTTCTTCATCATATTTCTCTAGAAAATTCATTATTTCCGAATTGCTTAATGTATTATCTCTTTTATTGTTTTCATAATATTTAATGGTGGAATATCGTTAAACTGATCAAAATAATAAGGAGCCATTTGTTTTTCAACTTCTCTATTTTCTTCAATAGTTTTCAAAACATTTTCACCTACTCCTTTAATTCCATGTTTGACTTCTTCAATGGCATCGATAACTGGTTGTTTTTTCCATTTTTAAAACTCTTCTTTTAACTGTTCTTTTACTCTCCTGTTCTGTCTGGCTTTTTTAACGATTTATGTGTCGTATTTTGCAAACATATATTAAGAATAAAAAGCATTACTTAAAATGTTTTTACCTTTAACATTTATGTTTATGTTTGACATGTACATTTATGTTTGATATTTATGTATATGTTCAACATTTATGTTTGATGATTTTACATTAATGTTTATGTTGTTATGAAATGTATTTCATTTCTGAACTTACCTTCATTTGGTTTTCTAGTCATGTCTGTCATAAAGAATCTGAACTCATCCCAACATATACTACACATTTCTTTAAAACCATCAAACTTTAAATGACCACCAACAAACTCGTGATAAATGTAATTTATATTTGTTTCATCCTGTCTAAAGATATTTAAAAAATTTAAATTATCTCTAACTGTTTCGGTATTTTTGAGTACTTTTCAGTTAAGTAAAAGCAATCTATTCCTTTGTATCTACCTCTAGTAAAATATTCTCTAACGATATCTTGGTTCTCAAGAATGAAGTCATCAAATACAGCAACTGAATTTCTCTCACATTTATCTAATAGATTGATTTTTTCATTATTTTCAGTAAAACTAACAATTTTTTCATTAATTTTATCTTCAGTTTTTTCATTCTTTTTATATATTCTTGATATTTTGGTTGGTCTAAACTTTTTGAATAAACATACAAATGATCAATTTTTTCCAATTCAGCCATCCTGGAGCTAAAATATAATTATCAAATGGTTCAAATGGCTCTGAGCACTATGGGACTCAACTGCTGTGGTCATAAGTCCCCTAGAACTTAAAACTACTTAAACCTAACTAACCTAAGGACATCACACACATCCATGCCCGAGGCAGGATTGGAACCTGCGACCGTAGCGGTCGCGCGGTTCCAGACTGTAGTGCCCTTAACCACTCAGCCACTCCGGCCAGCCATATAATTATCAATCATTAATGTTGTTTTTCCACATCCACTCAGACCAATTATTGCACATCAAAGAGAATTTGGTAAAAGCCTACCATGTTTGTTTTTCGACTTCTTTTCTGGAAGACTTATTTTTTCCCCATCAGTTATGCTCATTTATTAATAAAAAATTTTAATAGTAAATGAGCAGATTGTTTCAACTGAGTGGTAAGTCATCAGTGCTCAAAAAAGATTTACTGTACCCATACAAGATAGCTATACTAATGTTGCACTGGTTGCATTTTATACAACCTTTTTAACTCCAAACATTACTTCATAAAATAATAAACTTTACTGTGATGGAAAACAATAGAAATTCCTGTAGGTCAGTATAGTTTGAAAAACTTGGAAAAATTTATTCTCTCTAAAAATCCTAATATTCACATTAACGTGGATGAAATTTTAAATAGAGTTACTATTCAAAGTAATGTTAAGTTGTATATAGATATAAAAGAAGATAATATTGCATGTGTGTTAGGATATAGTGATGAAATTGTTGAAGCTAATGAAAAGTCTGTTGGTAATGATATGCCTCAAATTATTCCATTTGAGTTAATGAACATAAATTATAATCTCACTGATGGAATGTTTGTGAAGCATACTGATCATTTTCACAGAGAAGCTAATATTATTGCATCATTAAAGCTTAATGCAGAATTTGTTGGACCAATAATTCATGAACCGAATTATTCTGTAAATATTCCAATATTTTATTCAATTCAGGACTTAGAAATTACTATAACTGATGAAAATGATAATTTGATCGACTTTAATGCTACTTGTGTAACAGTTTTTTAGAAATTCCTTAATATTTTTATTCTTAAGTAAATTATTAACAAGGTTGAGTGTTATCAGTTATTTGAATCTCCCCAACAAGAAAACAGAGATTAATATAAATATTGGATATGGTTGGGTTCATCCTAATCATGCCAAATTATACATTAACTTCAGTATTATCGGAAAAGATGGTACAAATTATCCAACTTATGATGGAAAATCCAATAAAAATTATTCGATAATTATGTAGCAAAACTTTTCAATGTTATCACCATATAGAAAGGTAACAGAATTTGGTCTAGAACGGAATTTCCATTTATTTCTTCATCGGTTCTTATTCGATTGACTTTGACTCTAGCCAATGAGCTAAACATGGAAGGCCATATTCTTAATAATGGAAAGATAACAATTAAGAAAAATGAACTACTTTATCCATTAGAATTATTCAGTGGATTTTTTAAAGATTATAAAAAAAACAATGTGGGAAGGAGATTTAACAGTAATTTTTACATGGTCATCAAGTGCTGAAGATTCTATTCTTTGTTTGTCAGATTGTACCCAAGTTGGAGTTGAAGATGTGACCACACTTCCAAAAGGGGGAAAAATTGTTGCAGAGTCAATGGAAATTCGTCTTCCTGTTGTTAAATTTGAACCAGAATATTCACTTGAATTAGAACAAGATAGACTTAAAAAACCAAAAATTCCCATATCTTTCTTTGAGCCACAAACTGTAGAGATTTCTGGATTGGATGAAAAAAGAAATTTTGAGTCAGATATTACAAATTTCAACTCTGTAGAAATTGACATGCCTTATTTCATCTTTATTGTTTTCCAGACAAAAAGGAAAAGTAATCAGTTAGTTGACTCTTCTTTATTCGATAATGTGAAATTACAGAATATATACTTGAAAAATGGGAGAAATGAAGTTTTTCCTCGAGAAATGTGGAATCTAATTCCGCCAAATAAGTATCTAAAAGCATATGATGCTTTCATTGATATTAAGAGAACTATGCAGTTGAATGGTGATGTTACTAAGAGTCCATTCAATTTTATTCAAAATTATCCTATCTTTGTAATAAATATTTCTATAAGTATGTATGTGTTAGCTATTAAAAAAACAACAATGAAGTTGTGTGGAACTTTTAATGAAAAAATTCCGAAAGATACACTTATGTATGTAGTAATGTACAGCAAAAGAATTTGACATATGCTCCACAGCACAAAATTTTGGTTGAAAATTTTTGAAGTGTCTTTTTTTTATTTTTGTGGGTGTGTTGATTTGCACCCTCAAGTGATCCATTTATAAAAATGTCAGTAAGTGGCTAGTGTGCTCAACCTATCCGTTTATAACAAAATGAAAAGAAGTCTGTAAATAATCCGTGAGTGCGCCCAAGTGACCCACTTACTACTGATGACCTCGCTATTTGGTCCCCTTCACCCAAATCAACCAACCAACCTCTTTCAAATGACATACCATACATGAGAACTTTTAACATTGTAACACATCAGCAATCGTGAAGAATTTAATGATTATAAAGAATCTGCCTCGATTGCAAATAGAAACCGGATACTGACCTAGGTTTCGGCGCGAATAACCATGCCATCTTCGAAACACACTAAAACTACAAACTGCTTAAAGACGCATGGTCCAACATTAATACAGAACGCCGAAAAGGGCAAAAAACTCGCATAAAATGTAAAATAAACGGTACATGTGTACCATGTCAATAGCTGTACTCAAACGTCAGAAGCGTGCTTCCTCACCCCAGCCAACAACGTTCAGTGGATCGCGGGATCTCAGTTTACCTGACACAGACTAAGGTATGCAGACAACATAATCAAGACATTAGTGTAAAAAGCAAGACATGTGCAAAGGGGTGCCAAAATCAAGATGATTATGAAGACTGTGAAGAAGGTATTAACTGTGGATCAGGAATGTTTTAATCTTCTTTCTCATTTTACGTAGGTTTATTTTTTACTTCTTCTAGGAACATTATCTCAGCTAGTGTTGAACCTAGAAATCTTAAATTTTTACGACATAGTCACATTGATTTCTAATACATACTGGAACAATGATTCTTGAATTACTTGATTTAAGAAAGATTTAGAGGTGATAATGTGGTGAAAAGTGATGGAAAAATTTACTTAAGGAAAATTTAAAATCTATGCGTTTCAGTATTGTTAGAACATATCAATGCACATACGTTAAAAATTTCATCTGTCTAGCTCCAGTACACATAACATTGCGGGCATTGGCGATTCTGTATCCGCTCGGCCAATTCACACTAACACTCAAGTCATATATCGTCAAAATGTTTCGCAACGCATTTCAAAAGGCGGCACACGTGGCCCCCAAGCTCATTGTCTTCCACTACACAGCCCGCCGCTCATCTTCCAGTCTTCGTTTTGACGTGCTGATCGTCCTGAGCAGACATTTGTTTCCATCAGTTTTAACCGTATGATAAACAAAGTATAGTCCATCTTAAGCAAGTCTCTGTAGCTCAGAATAACTATTGCAACGTACATCCTTACTGTATCGAACCTTGGTCTCCTTCTGTAAATTTTGCCAAACCCGCAAAATTAAACTTCGTGACAGTACAAAGTTGTCGATATCTGGGTGCCTGATGACGTGTGCTACCGACTGATCCTCACTGTAAGTCAAGTAGTGCCATATTGTTCTTTTCTCCCCTCAACAACTCTTCATTAGTTATCTGATCTACCCATCAGATCATCAATATTCGTCACATTTCAAAAGCTTCTATTCTCTTCGTGTCTTATGTATTCATCGTTCACATTTCGCTTCAGTTCAAGTCTACATTCCACACGAATACCTCGAGTAAAGCCTTCCTAACGTTTAAATTTATATTTGATGTTAAAAAAATTTCTCTTCTTCAGATACGATTTCCTTGCAGTTGTTAGCCTGTTCCCAACGACAACACCTTCCCCAGGAACCCTCCGCCCAGAGATCCGAATGGTGAACTACGCGCGGTATTTAGTAAGTAAGGCAACACTTTTTTTCTGAAAGCTGGTTGCTTTTATTTAAGATTCCAATACACGATGTCATTCCCTCTCTGCTGGCTACAGAGTCCTATTTTTCCACACAATCTCCGTTCAATGCTGCGGCCTTACGCCACTTTACTGGGAGGGCCTGTATGGCCGCCATGTACCACTCTACTGGTCGACGTCTTGTTGCAGCAATAACCTCCCCGTCGTCCACGTACTGCTTCCCGCGAGCGCATCCTTCATTGGAAATTGGAGGGTGCGAGATGGATAGGAAGCCTCAGTCCAACTAAGTTTTGTGAGATCCACTCGGGTGCGCAGACTTGTGTGAGGCCTTGTCTTGTCATGGAGAAGGAGAAGTTCGTTTGTATTTCTGTGGCGCACGTTTCAACATTGCAGGAGTCGTATCCATGTGCGGCCGGCCGCTTTGCGTGCCCTGGCTACCATGATGACGCCTCGCCCGACGACTCACCGTGGTTTTGTTCACTTCCAGGTCTCCAAAGACATTCCAATTGTGCCTAAGAATATCTGCGATGCTCAGGTTTTCCGCCAAAAGAAACAATGACTACACTATTTGGACCGCATCTCTTACACACACCATTTTGAAGACTACGGATAGCGCCGCCACCTATCGGAACTCCATCAAACTATAGGGAATGAAGCGGGAATATTCCACGATGCATCACAACAAATTCTGCATTTTTTCAGCCGTGAATGGTCGAGGAAAACATGTGTTGCATTACGTATTGAACGCCCCTCTACTTTACGTCCGGAATATTTTACATGAGAGGATGTCACAATGTAGAACTCAATGGCCTTGAGAAATACATCTGAATCCCCTTGCTTTCAGCCGTTCGTAGTACAAACATTGCAAAGTCATACAGGCTAATGTTAGAATGCAAGATGAGCCAATCATCCAGACTGTTCCCCTGTAACTGCTCAGAAGGTTGCTGGCTCTCTTCAAGAACCATACGTTATCTACCTCTCTACATATAGCTCTCCAACTTATAATAATTTACCGCTTTAAAATCTTATGAGTCTTCATTAGAACTAAAAATACAGAGAAGAAAAAAGGAAAAATTAAAATGAGAAATTAAAAAGTGAAAACAGGAAGTCGAACATACAATTGATGCCCATTTGGGTCACTTGACTTGACAAGTGCCGTTCTTGCTCATGCGCCATACTTGTAAAAATGGAACAGTTATGTTCGTAGAAGGCGCATCAGCAAACGCGACTTAATCTGTGGATAGTACAGTTCAATTTGTGTTCATGTTTAAAAAAGTATAACGTATATATATATATATATATATATATATATATATATATATATATATATATATAAAAACCATATTTTCTAGTATTTAAAGAAACTAAAACAAACGATTACTGGACCATTGGGGACCACTCGTACGATAACTACGAAATGAATACATCTGTTTTGTATGTAATTGGGAGTACAATTTATCAAATACCAAAAAATGCTTTTTGAATAGTTAAGCCAAAGATGCTGATGCACAAGTACAACGCATGATCAAGCACTGCAGTAGTTGTCAAATGACAAAGGTGGGCGCCACTTGACTATTCGACATACTGCTTCTGTAACAAAATAATGTAAATGTTTTTATTTTCCCTTCATCTTGAGTTCTTTAGTTTTTAAAAGTAAAAGTAATTTTGCAGTTTGTCTTTCCTGTATCTTTCTCGTAAGAGTCGAAACCAGGAATGTGTTTGCAGTCCATCTAGTGCGATTTTGACAATTATTATGAACAAAAAGGGATTTTCCAAACTAGATGACATGCTCCAATCGTAAAATGTCAAATTCCATGTCTCGACTGAAAGCTCTTGGATGTATAACCACTTGACACAGTTTGAAGCTGGTACACTTGCTTGAAAAGGATGTCTGAACCAAAGTATACGCAGCGATGAAGGTTAACAGCTTAAGCACTGGCATGAGATCCTTGTCTACATGAATCCAGCAATTTCAGATTCCATCTAGCATGCAGTCAATCGCTATTTCCCTGCCGAAGTAAATTTAAAGCCCCTCGACTGTTATCGCAAAATCGTGAGCAGTAGTCGCTTACCTCTAAAGTGTTCGGACAAACCCTACAGAAGCTTGTCGTTCTACAGTAGGCAATCAGCACAAATGACCACGTTTTGTTCGATCTGAGACACATGCACTGATAATCCTCCCGATGAGTTTACAAAGGTGTTAATCAATAAGCACCAAACAAATCAATTTATGTTGGCTCATGATTTTCTCCCTCACTATGAATTGGAAAGTGGAGAATTCCTCGAATGTATTTTGACAGAAAAAGAAAATAGGGCGACTTGTTTCAAACTGGAGTCTGAAAACATATTAAGGCAATTGCATCTTACACGTATCAGTTGCAAAACAGCTCAAACGACAACAGGACACAGACAAGAATCGTAACGACAGTCATGAGCAAACGAGGTGGAAGTTTTGACTCGTGGTCCGCACAGATATACGAATGTTCCTCAATAACGTTTACCGGGTTTTTTAAAGCAAGAAGAGGGCGGAGGCTTTTGGAAATTTGTGGTAAGTTCCTATGGAACCAAACTGCTGAGGTCATCGGTTCCTAGGCTTATACACTACTTAATCTAACTTAAACTAACTGACGCTAAGGACAACACACACACCTATGCCCGAGGAGGCTCGAACTTCCGAAACGTGGCCAGGCGCCCTAAGCCACGCGGCTACTCCGTCCATCCGGATGATTTTCAATAGGATTTGGAGGAAGAGTGTGACTGACCCAACAGCACACGTGAAATGATTGATTTTATCAACATTTATTTAAACAATGGAAAGTCCAGGTTGGAGTATGAACGTTATTATGAAAAGGATAGGTTGCTACTCGCTGTAAAGATGGCACGTTGATTTGCAGACTGTTATGCACTGAGCTTTCGGCCAGAGCTTTATTCAGAAAAGATAAGAAAACACACACACACACATTAAACAAGGCAGCGGCCCCACCGCCCATGCATACACGACCGCTCTCTCCGGCCTCAGCGGCGCAAAGTCAAGTCTGGATTTCAGCTATTGGCAAGCCTCGAAACCACAAAAGACGGGTTTCAGAACTCTTTCATTGTTGCAAATGGAGAATGACGCTGTAATGTTTACTTCGCAAAAGCGCAGACCGAAATGATGTGACAATGTCGACATCTGTCACAAGTGCCGGCCGGGGTGGCCAAGCGGTTCTAGGCGCTACAGTCTGGAACCGCGCGATCGCTACGGTCGCAGGTTCGAATCCTGCCTCGGGCATGGATGTGTGTGATGTCCTTAGGTTAGTTAGGTTTAAGTAGTTCTAAGTTCTAGGGGACTGATGACCTCAGTCCCATAGTGCTCAGAGCCATTTGAACCATTTTTCTGCCACAAGCGAAGAATCGGTGTCATTTAGCGGTTGGTAGCGCCTACCCACTACCTCCGCGGCAGCAAAAGTCGCAGTTGCTTAATGGCATTCATTTCAGAAGGCACGGACGGTGTAGCGTGCACTGCCAACATTGGTCCCCTTAAGTCCTAGTTATGGTTCGTGTTTCCAGCGAGGACTTTGCTTATTGATAGTGCTGCGAATGTGCACAGGGCATTGTCCTCTTAAGGCGCGTACACACTTGACCAACGAAGGCCAATGAGGACAACCGATCGCTTCGTTTGATGAGATTTGTTTGGCGTGTACGGGCAGGAAATCGTAGCCAACGAAGCGATTCGTCTTGGTTGCGGTTTCGAATGCCGGTGATGAAAATGAAAGCGTTGATGGTGGTTTTGGCTTGGTACCACCGTCCTAGTGTCGACTCTGGGTCGAATATCCGTTGACCCAGTAGCGATTTCCATTGTCTGCTGAATGGGAGTGTATTTATTGTGGTTAAAAATATTGGAGTATTGAGTGGAATACGGAGACTACATTAAAGCTAATATAGTTTTATAGTGAACGTGAATGTTCATGGGACCCTAAGAAACGCGTCTGCAAAAGCAAATTGATAAGATTAGCTGCTTGGAGGAAAATACGTGAGCTGTCAGAAAATATTGTGCACTTGTGAAAAAGACATCTGCTAAAAGAAGTGTCATCTTCGTAAATTTTAGGCCCTGCACAAACGAAAAACAATTCGAAATCTGTAGCTTTCACTGCGAAAAAAATATGAAAGAACCCATATTCCAGTTGATCTTTAAGGTGAGTCATTAATTTTGCCCTACCACACTGGTCCCTTCTTTTGAAGGAAATGTCATCCACCATCGTCGTTTCTTCTTCTACATCTTTTTCTGATGATTCGCCTCTTTCAGTAAATTAAAGGCTGCACATGCGACACCTATTAAACGCCTTTTCTTCCTTCATAATATCGGTCGGAGAAACTCTAATTAAAACGCTAATTTATAACAATAACAAAGTGGTAGCGATCTCCGAAAGTTATAAGAGAATCCCTTGGCCCCAACCCCTTTGGTTGGTGAAGATGAGAAACCGTTGACGATCAATGTTGTGGATTGGCAAGACAGCCAACCCACTATGAGAGGAAGCCGAAAGGCACGCGTTTTAGCTCACGCAGGCTGGCGTGAGGTCTGGAACAGGTCAAGGAAATGAGACTAACAAAAAACGTACGTAGCTGCGGGAATACTTAACTTTAATCCATCATTGGTGAACATCGCTCTTGACGGTACATGTTTTACAGCATCAATAGTAACTGGTAATGGCGCCTTGCTAGGTCGTAGCAAATGACGTAGCTGAAGGCTGTGCTAACTATCGTCTCGGCAAATGAGAGCGTATTTTGTCAGTGAACCATCGCTAGCAAAGTCGGCTGTACAACTGGGGCGAGTGCTAGGGAGTCTCTCTAGACCTGTGGCAGCGCTCGGTCTGCAATAATCACTGATAGTGGCGACACGCGGGTCCGACGTATACTAACGGACCGCGGCTGATTTAAAGGCTACCACCTAGCAAGTGTGGTGTCTGGCGGTGGCACCACATTCCTCCCCCTCAAATCGGCGGACGGTTGTGGCATAAGGCTTTCGCCCGCCGGGGGAGGGACCCCATGTTGACGTATGCGACGAGGTGGGGAGCCTAACAACAGGCGAGGCTGTGCCACCCGCACCCTGCCATTCGGACCGAGGGGAGCTAGGAAACGCCTGAGAACCTGCTCAACATGCGCCCGTAGAGAGACAGGAGGGGCCGAAGGGTCGACCTCCATCGGGCCGGGGCACCCGACGGGCGAGGACGACATATGGTCCGGAGCGGGCAAGAGTTCCATGTCGGAGGACAACTGGTCACGGGAAGCGATCGGCGCGTGACCCAGGGAGGCGCCCGGCGGTTGCAGCGACGCGTCCACTGCGGGCGTCGCCGGCGGGAGAACAGGCGGCGGCGGCGGCGGCGGCGGAGGCGCGTCGCCTTGGGGCAAAATGGAAGGCAGCGTCGGTAACACCTGGGGCTGAGGCGAGCCAGTAGATGGGTCCCCAGGGCGCTGACCGGACGGCACCGTCGCTGAAAGCAGACAGGGAGCGGCAGATCCCGTGCGACGTCAGAGGCGCAGCTGATTGAGATGCCGACGCACCTCACCAGAGGCCCCCAAAACCAGATACATAGCGGGGCCGAGGCAGCGAAGAATGCGCCCTGCGAGCCAACGCCGTGAACCTCGATAGTTGCGATAGTAGACAACGTCGTCTGGAGCAAAAGCAGGTGTCTGCCGCTGCACAGGAACCTGATGCGGTGGATGTAGCAAAGACATCAAGGTGCGATGAGGGCGACCGTGCAGCAACTCAGCCGGCGAGCGACCATCGCGGGGCTGAGAGCGATACGAGGACAAAAAGAGCAATAACGCGTCCTCCCGAGAATGAGACTCTTTCAATTTCAACATCTGTGACTTGAAAGTCCTGACCAAACGTTCAGCGGCACCGTTTGACTGTGGCGAAAACGGCGCGGACGTCAGATGTTGAATACCATTGGCCTTGCAGAATGACTGAAATTCTGCGGACATGAATTGTGGGTTATTGTCGGAAACAACAGTCGGTGGAAGACCTTCAATGCAAAAGATAGCGGATAACTCTTGGATGGTGGCAGATGACGTCGTGGAAGACATCCGGACAACAAAAGAAAAATTACTGAATGAATCTACCACAACCAACCATCGAGCATTCCAGAATGGACCAGCAAAATCGATGTGTAAGCGTTGCCAAGGGGAAGTGGCTTTTGGCCATGCAAAGAATTTCCGCGGTGGTGCTGATTGTTGTTCGGCACACACCATGCAAGAAGAGCACATATTCGTAATCGCGGCATCGATTCCGAACCAAGTACAGTGCTGCCGAGCAAGTTGTTTCGTTCCCACTATACCCCAATTTCCTTGGTGGAGAAGCCGTAAGACAGAGGACTGTAACGAACGTGGGACCACGACCCTGGACTGATCATTATCAGAACGCAACAGCAAAACACCACGTCGTACAAAAAGTCTCTCCTTGTGAGCAAAAAATCAGCGAACCAACGGATCCCCGATCCGTGACTTTGACAAGGGCCATTGAGTAGCAACAAAACGCAGAACGGTAGCAAGGACAGGGTCGGCAGCTGTGGCTGTAGCTACACGACGAAAATCAATCGGAAACGATTCGACCACGTCATCGGTTTCCGCATCAATGAACATGCAAGCAAGTTCGGAAGAATCGAATGCTCTGTCCTCAGCAACAGGCAAACGGGATAACGCATCGGCGTTTCCGTGCTTAGCAGTGGACCGATACAAGATATCGTAGCGGTACTGCGAGAGGAAAATAGACCAGCGAATGAATTTCTGCGCTGTACGTGGACGTACAGGCTTGGTCGGATGAAAAAGCGATGTCAAAAGTTTGTGGTCTGTGATGATGGTAAAGTGACGACCATACAATAAATCAAGAAACTTTGTAACACTAAATACGAGAGCCAATGCTTCTTTCTCGATCTGTGAATAATTTCTTTGTGCAGACGAGAGCAATTTGGACGCAAAGGCAATAGGGCGATCGTGCGAACAATCTTTGTGCGCCAGCACAGCACCGATCCCGAAATCCGATGCATCCACCATCAACAAAAGGGGCTTCCGGGGATCGAATGGCGTAAAGCAAGTATTGGAAAGCAACGCCGATTTCAACTGGCGAAAGGCGCGTTCGGAACACCCTTACGGCGTAAGCGATGAAGCGGAGCTGAAATGGAAGAGGCATGTGGCACATATCTGTTATAGTAATTTATTTTCCCAAGCACACTCTGTAGCTGCTTCAAATTCTGCGGCGAAGGCAAGTCTTGTATGGCACGGAGGTGCTCTGGACTGGGATGTATGCCTTGGGCATTGAGTACATGTCCCAGATAGGGTAAGTCACGAGCAAAAAACACACATTTGTCCTTCCGCAAGCGAAGACCATTTTGTCGCAAGACCTGAAATAATGTTCTGAAATTGGCTAAATGTTCTTCTTCCGTCTTTCCGGAGATCACAATATCGACCAGATAGTTTGCTGCAGTAGGGACCGACGCACAAACAGTTTGTAGATATTGCTGAAACAATGCAGGGGCGGATGTACACCCGAATGGCAGTCGTTTGAAGCGACACAAACCAAGATGCTTGTTAACCACCAAAACGCGCTGGGATTCTTCGTCCACCGGTATTTGCAAGTACGCATCTTCTAGGTCCAACTTCGAAAAATATTTACCCGGGCACAGTTTGTCAAAAAGATCTTCCGGGCGGGGTAAAGGAAAAGTTGCAGTCACCAGTTGTGGATTCACTCTTGCCTTGAAGTCCACACAAAGTCTCAATTTTCCGGAAGGTTTTTGCAAAATTACTAAGGGTGATGCCCAGAGAGAAGCCTGCACACGTTCAATTACACCTTGTGATTCCAAATTGTGTAATGTTTTTGCGACCTCATCACGCAATGCGTGGGGAACATTGCGCGCTCTGAAAAATTCCGGTTGCGCGTTTACTTTCAGTTCCAAACGTGCTTTATAGTTCTTAGCGCAACCAAGGCCCGGTGCAAAAATGTCTGCAAATTCGTCACATTGACGAGAAACACTGTCTGAAGGCACAGTCTGGTTCACTGATAGGACCTGATTGACTATAGACAAGTTAAACAACTGAAATAAATCGAAACCAAACAAGTTCACTGCAGAAGAAGAACGAAGGACGTAAAATGACACAAGATTTGTTTGTCCTTTGTATGTTGCAAGAAGGCTGCACTGTCCTAACACAGGGAGCCCGTGACCTGAATATGTAGTTAGCGTAACATTTGCGGCACGCAACGGAGGTGTGCCCAGCTGTTTGTATGTGTCTTGATTGATCAGTGAAACTGCAGCTCCGGTATCGAGCTGGAATGGTATCACTTTGCCGTTAATGTCCAAGTCTACAAAAAGTTTATTGTCCTGCTGACGACAAGAGCGACTGTCTCGTGCAACGTGAACTGACACTGGTACAAAATCACTTGTGACATGACGGGATTTCCGTCGATGTCGACGCACACTATTTGTGGGACGAACACAGTCACTGTTAGAGAGAGTGGCACTGGGCGGAGTGGAATGAACTACATGAATTTCCATGGGCGAAGTTTCACGAGCCTGAGTATTCTTGGTTCGATTTCGGCGCGAAGCAAAGGGCCTGGAATGGTTGTGAGCTTCTGAGTGGAGCTTTTTCTGGCAAACACTTTGAACATGTCCTATTTTATTACAGAAAAAGCAAATAGCTTGGCGTGATGGGCAATTCTCACGCAAATGTCTAGTAGCGCACCGTGGGCATGATTTCACTGCATTTGCTCGCCGGCGCGGGGCACGTGGCTGAGAGCCTGGTGGCAGCTGTGCGATCGGGCGCGAGGGCTGTTTACTGTTCCGTGCAGCTCGCCCAGCGGGCCGGTTAACCTGACACACGGGTGGCGAAGTTTCAAATGATTCCTGGTCAAAGTTAAGTATGTCCTGCCGATCCAATATGTCCATCACTTGTTGAAGGGAGGAATTGACTAGTTTCAAAATCTGTTCCCTTATACGAACATCAGAAACGTTCTGTGCAATTGCATCACGCACCATAGTATCTGAATAAGGCAGTCTACATTGACACTCAAAAGCACAATCCCTAGTAAGGCCTTGTAAGGTTGCAACCCACTCCCGATTAGTCTGCCCTGCTGTACGTTTTGTACGAAAGAAGGTACACCTTTTCGCAACTACATTGACTGATTCTTTGAAATATGCATCTAATGCAGACAAAATTTCTTCGTAGGACAGAGTTGCTACGTCGCGTCCGGGAAATAATTTGACTATCACACGGTACGTGGTCACTCCGACGGAAGATAATAAGAAAGGCTGCCGCTCGTTACCTTCAGTTCTGTAGGCGGTGAGATGGAATCCAAATTGGCGTGACCATTCCGTCCAGCTTTCCAGTGCAGCATCAAAAGGACCAAAAGTTGGCGCAACTGCGTGTTGTGGCTGCGTGAGCGGTGGAGCGGCGGCTGCCGCATCGATTTGCATTGCACATTGACCCTGGACGAGCTGTCCAAGGGCATCCAGCGAGGCCTGCGTCTCCTGGTTCTATAAGCGATAAAATTCGGACAGTACATCTGGAGATGGTGGCGAAGCCATTACACAAGTAAATCAGGGCAGTATAGTTACGAACGCCATGTGGCCTCGTCGCCAAAATGTTGTGGATTGGCAAGACAGCCAACCCACTATGAGAGGAAACCGAAAGGCACGCGTTTTAGCTCACGCAGGCTGGCGTGAGGTCTGGAACGGGTCAAGGAAATGAGACTAACAAAAAACGTGCGTAGCTGCGGGAATACTTAACTTTAATCCATAATTGGTGAACATCGCTCTTGACGGTACATGTTTTACAGCATCAATAGTAACTGGTAATGGCGCCTTGCTAGGTCGTAGCAAATGACGTAGCTGAAGGCTATGCTAACTATCGTCTCGGCAAATGAGAGCGTATTTTGTCAGTGAACCATCACTAGCAAAGTCGGCTGTACAACTGGGGCGAGTGCTAGGAAGTCTCTCTAGACCTGCCGTGTGGCGGCGCTCGGTCTGTAATCACTGATAGTGGCGACACACGGGTCCGACGTATACTAACGGACCGCGGCCAATTTAAAGGCTACCACCTAGCAAGTGTGGTGTCTGGCGGTGACACCACAATCAACGTTCGGCCTGTCCATTGGCTGTCGTTCTTTGCCCTTCACTGGTTTAAAAGGAACCCTTGAGTCGAGGTCCCAGAAGGCCAACGAGTTTATCGCATTCGATGCCCCACATATTGTCTACCGCGCAACCACAATATTGGCTGCTAATGGCAACAGGGGGCAGGACTGGAGGTATCCAATGGTGAGCACAGCAAGAGGCTACGGAGTGTAGTTGAACAGCTTAGTGGGCGAGTAACTGATAACAGTACTTCAGTGCTAGCAGTATTGCTACAAAGCAAAGCAATGGAAACGATAAACAAAGCAAACACTGTATTTTATGTGCATATAACAACAGCTGCCGAAGTTGATTTCGTCGCAAAGGAACCCAAAGAACTTTGTAGAGTGAGAAAGAAGTGGCAGACGAAATATTAGTGTCCCTGCAAAACGAATCAGTGGAATGTCTGGTATCGTACACGCTCGACTGTGCGTACAATGTATATGACGAGTACAATAATGACGATACGTGCTGAACAACTGAAAGTAATATTGACGTAGGTGTCAAAGCCGTGTAGTTCATCATCCTCGTCGGCGAGGAAGCCACAAATCCCGCCTCAAGTGAAACGTTGTAAAGGTCACTCATTGTCTAAAGAGCGGGCACTAAACGTAGTTACATACATGGAAGATTATCTACAGCACAGCAAAATTCAACTACGAACAGATTTCTAATAAGTCCGCAGCAATATGACCGGTGTAGTGCATAAGAACTACGGATATTCAAGAGGGAACAAGATGCACTTGCTACAAAAACTAGTGTTTGTGTATTTCAAGGATGTTCGATACAATTCACAGGATAAAAGAAATAGTGACCTACCACCTTATGCACTGCAAAATGAGCGCGGCATTGAATATTTCAAGAAGCAGTGGACGGTTGCATAACTTCAAAAAGTGCTACAGAATTTGAATATGTAAGATAACTAAATTTCAAACAAAGCGTCAACTTAACGATGTACAGCAAACTGCGGAATCGGCCAGAAAGTTTGTAGATGAGATAAACCTATCTGATCGTTCAATAAGGAATTTGTATTCAACTCCAGCCAATCGGGTTTTGAAGAGGAAATGTGTATGAAAGGTACCCTAGAAATTAGAGGTACCATGAAAGCTATATCATCATCAATTAACATCAATGCCTTCACGCATTCGTATTTATTATGCCGTCTGTTAATGCGGATGGGAAACTGTCTGGAAAGTTATTATGCTTCAAGAAGATGGTGTTGCTCTGCTTCCTATGATTCTTTCTCACGTGCGTGTTCTTGTAAGGGCAGTAGGGAATATTTACGTCACAGTAAGCAATAGTGGGAAATTTTCGTATTGAAACTACAGCTATGGTGTGAGTACTGGTTTTGACCAATAGCTGGACAAAATATCTTGCTTTTTCTTGGTTCCGGCCCGCGTATAAAAATCATACTCCTTTAGTGCAAACTATCCCTCCCGTGAAGTGTGTGACATTGCATTTCACACCACCTGGAACCACTGGACAAATTCAGCCTCTAGATATTTGTTTTTTTCCGTGCCTTTAAAACGTATTAGTGGAAATAGCGACTTTCACGATAATCTCCACTGCAGATTGTTTCGCATTCGGTTTCTTGCCATCACATTCCAGTAGTTTTCATAACGATGTTGCACCAATATGATTCTAAAACCATTAAACATATTAAACTTCCTGGCAGTTTAAAACTGTGTGCCGGGCCGAAACTCGAACTCGGGACCTATGCCTTTCTGGGGCAAGTGCTCTACCAACTGAGCTACCCAAGCACGACTCACGCCCCGTCCTCACAGCTTTACTTCTGCCAGTACCTCGTCTCCTACCTTCCAAACTTTACAGAAGCTCTCCTGCGAACCTTGCTCTGAAATTTGGGCTACATGATCAGTGAATATTTCTCTACAAAGTTATAATGCCATGTTAAGAAAAATTTATTGGTTTTTGTTTTAAATTTTTTTAAAAAACAGATGCTTATTTTTTTTTAATTTTGCACTTTTTCTTCTACAACACTTGAATTATACAATATTTTTTTACAATCTATTATAAAAATGAAGAAAATGGAGGAAAAGAAGTAAACAATATAGTGTATAAATTTTATTGATATACATTTAGCAGTTTTTGAGAAAATGTTCCTCAAAGATGAAAATTTTAAAGTTACAGGAAATGGCTTCCAAAGTTTTTAATACATTCCTGCCCCTTATGATGGATTATCAGCATCCTCTTCCTTTTCCAGCGTTAGTTTTCTTTTCACTGGTCTTTTCTTCCTTTTTGCTGCATATTGTAGGCTTTTGTCTCTTCTTCCTTCACCTCTTAGTCTTTCATCAATTAGGCGCATTGTGTAAATGGTGTTGTGTCCTGGTTGGAAACCTAAACGTTTCAGCACATCACATTTGATAATGTTTCTTTCATTGTATGTTTCCACTGCATCATACACTCCAAAATCCAATGTTTTTATCTGTACAAACACTCTTTGGGGAATCCTAATCCAAATTAAATTATTTACACTTTCATTTGTATTTTGTGTTTTCCCATGTAAACACTTTTCTAATAAACTTGGCTGTGATAAATCTCTTAATATGGGCTTACTTACAGTATTTGGCAAACTGTTTTTATGGGCATATTCCTTTCCTGATTGGTACTTACACCATGAGTCATCACCTGTGGGGCACAGTGCACGTTGGGGTGCTCATTTGTTGATGCAGTATGGAAAAATAATGCCCATACTGCTCTCCTCATATTGTATTCTGCCTAATTGCACACCCATAATACCTTTGGAATCTATCAACTGCTTCATCTGTCAATCTTCCTCCAAGGGTCTTACCATCACTAAGTTTCTGGGATCCTAATGTCTGCCTTAGTTTGCGTAAGCGAGCCCCCATGCACTTCTGCACATGTCTAATGCACTCTTGTTTTTTAATGTGAATTTCATTGCCAGAAGGTTTGAGTTCCTCTACAGCTTTATATCCATTAGAATCACCATATCCTAGATAGTTATTGTATCGTACATTATACCACTCCTGTGATCTGGAAAAAATTGCTTTCACTCCCTTTACTTCCGTCGCTCCACTCGTGCCGTGAAAATTTGCTTCACAACTTTCACTATGTTCGTCCTTCGTATTGCCCTTACATCTACAATGTTTTGAGAGAATAGCAGCATCAATTACTTTGCAACTGTCTGCACGGGTAGCTGTCACATCTCCATTTAGAGATTTATGACCTCTACGTTGCCATGATCCATCTAAAGCAACAGTTAAATATCTACAATTTCCATTATCTGTCACAGCTTCTTCAACTGCTTTCTTCATTGTTGCTTGAGCAATATCTTCAGCAGAAGATCCCACCAATTCATTATAAAATCCAAACCTGGTTGGTGGTTTTGGCAAGTTCATAGTTCCACATAACATTGTCCTTGCAGCACTGCCCTTACCAATGCAACGCTAGCCTAACATTTATATCATACACCTTCTTTCCACTATTACCACTACGAGGAATGCTGTTACAATTAGAAAACGAAACTTCTGCAGCATATTTGTTACACTTCAATAACATTTTACATGTCAAACCAATGTGTGAAGTTATTTTCAATTCCAGTCCTCTTTCTTTGCAAACTTGGCATAATACGTTATGTTTCAAAATATTAGAGAGCAAGGAAATGTTAATTATTTCATTCAAATAATTTCTGTCACTTTCATAGTTTTCAAACTTTTCTTTCCTGTCACAAAGTTTCTTGCTGGAAGGAGTTATATCACATTCATTTGGAGTAGTCGGTGAAGCAGTCTGAGCAGCATCTCCCTTCGAAACAACAAAAAATTTCATCTTCCAATCACTGTTCCTTTTCTTAAACACTCGATTGCTGAAACGGGGCATATTGATATCCACAAACCAAATACGTAAAACAGGTACGAGAAAAATTCGTCAAATACGCAAAATTGAACAGCTAAAAAATACAAAGCAAACTCCACAAGTCAACATACACGGTATAGCGTTTATGTTTAGCGATGTGAAGAGTCACTTGTCACAGAGATAAAGCCATACAACGTTGGAAAACAAAACGCTGTCTAATTCCGCAAAGATATCGTGCTTGCAGCCAGCGATCGGTGCCGTCAGAGGTGACACACCGAGTCGCTACAACCGTTTACGCGGCGCGTCAACTTCGCAGCGATAAAAAACACATTTAGAATGGTGTAACTTGATTCGTTTTATTCAGAAAACTCGAAATAATTTTACTATCAAAAATACCAAAAAACGTTAATTTTGTCATTTTCATCGTTCCGACTCCCCTTAAGAGTGGATACCAGGTTGAAAGTACCGATCGGTTTGTAATCGCAAGGACTCGGTCTTTGAACTCGATTGTGCGAACGTTTAGGATCATTGTGGCGCGTCATTTTTCATTCAGTGTGTACTCATTTTCTGAAGCTTACTGTATACGTCCCACACAAGGTTGATCTCTGCGCCTATCGGACACTCATTTTGTCTGCCTCCCGATGCGCTCGGTGAGTCGTTAGCAGCTAATATTTTTTCTATCATAATTGATAACACAATATTTTCGAATAAGTCGTAATAAAGACTGAACTTGCGACCTCGCACACGAAGGGTTCTCTGTTAGTGTGTAGACGCCTTCGCATTGCCCCCGCCGCTCCGAATGCGGACGTGGTGCGACAGTACCGAACGAGATTAGAACGACAGTGCAGATAGTCGGCAGCGACGGACACTCTCTGTTCGGCAGGGAGCAGCTGCGCTCAGCTGAGGAGGCAGCCATGGAGGCGACCGCGCCGCAGCCACAGCCGCAGCCGCAGCCGCAGACGGCGCAGCCCGGCTGCGGGCCGAGCGCGCCGGGCGCCTCGCCGGCCGGGTCCCCGCCGCCGCCCGGGGGCAGCGCCGCCGCCGCCGCCAGCGTCGGCGTCGGCCTCGGCCTCGGCGTCGGCGTCGGCGTCGGCAGCTACGCGCACAGCGTCGACCTCATCATCGGCGACTTCATGGAGCGCCTCGGGTCGCGGCTCAGCATCCTCGAGACCGAGCTCAAGTACGCGTGGAGGGCGCTCGACCTGCTGTCGCAGGAGTACCTCAAGATGTGGGAACGCCTCGAGAAGCTCGAACTGCTGCTGTACGAGCAGCAGGCCGTGATCGCGCAGCTGCTCGACTTCTACACGGCGGTGGGCACCGGCGAGGCGGGCGACGAGCGCGTGCCCGTCGTCACGGCCGAGGACCTGGAGGCGGAGCGGCTCTCGCGGGAGATCACGTCGCTGCTGCAGCAGACCGCGTCGGCGTCGGCGTCGGCCGGCCCGTCGGCGGCGGCGGCGGCTGCGGGGGCGGCGGAGCGGCGCGCGGCGGCCGTGGCGGCGGCGGCGGCGGCCGCTGCTGCTGCTGCGGCGGCGGCGGCGGCGTCGGGTGCCGACGACGTGCTGCACGTCCCCGACGAGGCCTTCTACCGCAGCCTCAACAACGCCTACCGCGACGACCTGGTGACGCCGGCGGACGTGGCCGCCGTGCCGCCCATCGCGACGTCGCAGCTCGGCATGATCTGGGAGGAAGCGGAGGACGTGGAGGAGAACGGCGCTTCCGTCACTGTCACCACCAAGGAAGAGCAGCCGAGCGCCGGTGAAGGTAACCGCCTTTCTTTGCACTCCACCGACATCTCTTTTACGAAGTAAAAGTCCGTGTTAATTTCGTAGGAACCTAATATTCGGCTGGTGAAACTGAAACTGCACAGTCGGTCTTCCGCTCCGTAACGTACACCGACGTGACAAAAGTCACGGAATACTTCTTAATATCGTGTCGGACCTCCTTTTGGCCGCGTAGTGCAGCAGCTAGACGTGACATGCACTCGAAAAGTCGTTGCAAATCCCGTGCATAAATATGGAGTCGTGCTCCCCCTGTAGCAGTCCAAAATTGCGGAATTGTTACCGCTGTGGGTTTCTGTGCACGAAGTGACCTCTCTGTTATCTCCGGTATATGGTCGATGGGATTTATGCCGGGCGATGTGGGTGGCTAAATCATTCGAATTGTCCAGTATGTTCTTCAAACCGACGTTCTTCGCGTAGCCGAAAATAACAATTTCCAATTAATGATCGGTTTAGTTGGGACAGAGGACCCAGTCCATTCCATATAAAAACAGACCGCACTATTATGAAGCCACCGACAGCTTGTACAGTGCCTTGTTGACAACTTGGGACCACCGTCAGCTTTTACCACTGAAATCGAGACTCATCTGACCAGATCACGGTTTTCCGTGGAGTCCGTGTATTGTCACAAGCCTAGGAGAGGAGCTGCAGGTGATGTCGTCTGCTGCAATATCCCATTAACTCAAAATTTCACCGCACTGCAGTAACAGATATGTTCGTCCCACATTGATTTCCGCTGTTATTTCACACACTGTTACTTGTCTGTTAGCACTGATAACTGTGCGCAAACGCCGCTGCCCTCGGTCGTTAAGTGAAGGCCGCAGGGCCCCGCATTGTACGTGATGAGAGGTATTGCCCGGAATGTTGTATTCTCCGACCACTCTTGACGCCAACGGCCTAGCCATTGTGGTAACACAGGTTCCCGTCAGATCACCCGAGTTAAGCGCTGTCGCGCTTGGCTAGCACTTGGATGGGTCACCGTCCGATTGTGCAGAGAGCTGTTGGCAAGTGGGAAGCCCAACTGAGGAGCTATTTGCTTGAGAAGTAGCGTCACCCGACACGAAAACTGACAATGGCTGGCTGGGAGACAGTGTGTTAACCACATGCCCCACCGTATCCGCATCAGGTGACAAAATGACCGGCTGCTGTTTTTTTCTTTTTCTTTGCTTTTTTTTCCCTCTTGACACTGTGGATCACGGAATACTCCAATTTCCTAACGATTTAGGAAAGGATTATCCCATGCATTAGCTTCTACTACCATTCGGCGTTCAAAGTCGTTAATTTCCGTCATACGGCTAAACACGTCGGAAACATTTTCACATGAATCACGTGAATTACAAATGACAGCTCCGCCAGTACCTGGAGTAAGTGATGTTACCGCCGTCTGTATGTGTACACGCAGCTGCACCAGGATTCTTGTCACCACAGTGTATTAAGCTCGAGGAAACTGCAGTCCGATTAAAATTACTCGATAGTCGACATCTCACGTGTTGGAGCTTGTTTCCTCCAGTGAGAGTACTCAACATCACGCCCAAACCGTTCGCCATTGCCAAACTGCGACAAAAATCGGTCATTTCACTTCCAGTTCTTTGTCAGGCTTTCTTTCTTGATGTGTTTGGATTCCGAATCCTGGGTCTGGTCCTCTTATGCGTATTTCATCACACACGATAACCACACCAAAAACAACACACACGCCGCCACCCCCTCCACCCCCCCCCCCCCACACACACACACAACGATGTTATCTAAATACATGTTTCATACAATGCACCAACCAAACACTACTGTACTCTTCCGTACAAAACGCGACTCAACGTCTCGTATCCAGTTATCTCATAGAGATCCGTTTGCGTTAGATAAGTTTTGCATGACATTGCGTGAGCAACTGAGTCATCACGGTCATAAATATGCGAATGCAACATCGTTGCTCTTATTTTTCTTCCTATCATTCTTTTTAGGTTTGGAGCCTGCGTGTGCCCCTATAATGTACAACCAGGACTGCTCATCAGTTGGTAAAGCGGCAGCTCGTCTAGACAGTGTGAGGATAGTTTCAAGTAACCAAGCTCGTCAAGATTACTTTTGCCGCACACTGTTGACTGCCTTTTTCTCGCACACACTGCAGACCACGAGGTTGTGGTTCGGTTAGGACAAGAGTTTAGTTTCAGGGCTACAGAACTAGTTGTCTGCCGCAGTTCAGTCACTGTTCACTTAAAATCAGCTGTCGATAGAGCATCTCGCTTTTCTGTCGTACCTCGCGGTAGCCGCTTCCAACATTGATCCGCGTTACACATTATCGGCATTTCTAAAGTGACTCGCCGTGTTTGTTGTCTCCTATAACTGAGCGGTTGCCGGCAACCGATGCGGCAACACTGTAGTGACAAGTGAGAGACGTCAACTGTCAAGTAACTTTAATAGGGCTATAGATAATGCTTTGGTTGATTATCACCTGCGCAATTACACTCATTAAAACAAATCTCTAGCATCATCCCTTACTTATAAAATTCGTGGCACAAAAACAAAAATGGGCTCTGACGCATGCGTATATATTCATTCATCTGCAATGTCTCCAGATTAGCCAACCAAAAAAGCAAACATTTGTGTAATGACAAAATCGTCTGTTTCCCATGGGAGCTTTTTCACAGCACTCTTGAGCTACGTCAATAATAGCCCCATTGTCCGGATGCGGGCTTGAATCTGCCGTGGCATACCATCGATGAGATCGCCAAGGAATCTGTGGTCCAGACTTTCCCACCGTTCAATCACGATTCTGCATACGTCCAGCAGAGTACGTCGCAGTTGTCGACGTTCAAAAACAGTCATCCCAGAACATCACTCCACCAACACCTTGTTGCACATATGGGATATGATGTTGAAGGAGTTCCAAATTAGCGGGTTCTCACCAACCACGTTGTCTACGGTTATCAGGGTACGAACAGATCCGAGTTTTGTACGGGAACAACACCCGACGCAAATCCTGGGGTGTCCATTCTGCGTGATTTCTTTTCCACCTATAACGGAGTCTGCGGTGCTCGCCACGGTCGTCGGAAATGGTGATTTGCATCATGCAATCATCTCCTAACAGTCTGATGTGATACAACCCCTGTAGTCTCTTCGAACGCCGTATTCAGTTCTGGAGCACTCAACCCACGTTTTCTTTGACTCAACAGTCGTAGATATCGATCATTCTGTGCAGCTGTTGAACGTGAACGATCTGTGCGGTGTAAGTCCTCAACAATGCCAGTCAGTTGGAGCCGGTTCCATTTCCACACCACATCACTTTGACTCCAGTGCAACCGTCGGCCAACTTCCCCTGCTGACAACCCTTTTACGTGTAACGTGATGATGAGGATCAGATCACTGGTCACGATTGTCCTTGGCGGCATGATGGGTGTCCAGTCTGTTGCTCTACAGAAGTCTCTGATGCGTCTGTATTGGTGCTTTACCTTCAACTGAAAAGCTTAAATCCACTCGAGTGTGGCGTTCTGCACGTAGATACCGCTGTTGATAACGGTGTACATGTATATGAACAACATCAGGAGTGACCTTCCGATCGGTACAGGAGCAGTCACAATAGCAAAATACCTGCATGACATATCTCGGTCATGCAAAACTTTAGTTCCAGTGTCTTGAACACAGATTGAAACCAGATTAAGAAACTAGGAAAAGTGAGGTCGTTTAAGCATCACTATTAGTTGCGCAAAGTGCTACGTAATCATGCGGGCTAGATTATTCTGCTAAAGACAGAAAACACTTTAAAGAAGCCTGTGCGGATGAGAGAAATAAGATCTGCATCACACTCGCGGAAATTAAAACTTAGTAAACCATTTTACTACATTCGGTTAGGGTAATCTTTGACGGTATGATTGCCTCTGGCCTACATTTTTGTCTGCTGAAGTCGAACCTAGTAATTTACATTCCATTGACTAAGGAAGCAGAGACCGATCGTGGTCACATCTTAATACACCACTTTCTGACCTATTCTAGGCACGTTCCGCAAGTTACAACTTCCTGTCGTAATTAATGAGACGATTTTTTGCGAAATTTTCTGCGAATATTTCTATGACATTGGAAAGTCAAACGAAATAGTGTCACAGAGTGTTTTGCATACTAACGAAATGAGGCCATTTGACCCACTGGAGAGACCGTCGACTTTTTTATCGGATTAGACTACAGCAGTTAATGTCTTGGTCACATGCTACTGTTCTAAAACTGATAACCAGTTTTGGCTTAGCAGCCATCATCAGATCTAAAAGTTAGGAAACATAAACTAAACGATATCAGTACGTTTATAAAATCAAAAAAAGGACATTAAATGTGCGAATAAAATGTACGAGTCATCTAAAAGTACACCACCGAGAACTAGACGCGTAGTCGGTAATTATTACGTAATTTTGTCACTTTATTCGCACATTTAATATCCATTTTCTTGTTTTATAAACCCACTGATAAATTTTTAGTTTGTATTTCCTCATTTTAGATCTGTGGTGGCTGTTAAATATTAGCCATGCATCGTAGTACATTTATGAATATTAATTAGACATAATTTTGAATCATGTTAACCAGCTACACTTCTCAGCGTAATAAGCGTTGCGTTGTGTACTAGTAATTAAGGAGTAACTTTGATAGATCCACTAATTTTATACTGAACACTATTCGTGTATGATATAGACGAACAGGAGCCAGATTATAAAGCGAGGATACCAGTAGATGGAGTATCCGTTATGTACCTTTGTGACAGATTTTAGCAAATGCATAAGTGACCTCTGCCGCTGCAGACAAAATAATACTGACTCAAGACGTAAGACAGCTTCCGGTATGATGAAAATAATAAACATGTGTAATTGTGCAAAAAACTACGAAGAAGGCATGGTGACATTTTTAGATGTAAAGAATACATTTACCACAAACTGTACGTTCCAGCCGGCCGGGGTGGCCAAGCGGTTAAAGGCGCTACAGTCTGGAACCGCGCGACCGCCACGGTCGCAGGTTCCAATCCTGCCTCGGGCATGGATGTTTGTGATGTCCTTAGGTTAGTTAGGTTTAACTAGTTCTAAGTTCTAGGGGACTAATGACCTCAGCAGTTGAGTCCCATAGCGCTCAGAGCCATTTGAAGCATTTTGAACCTCGAGACTAATGTGTTACGTGGCGGAGAACAAAAGTGTAAAGTGAGTTTCGTCGGCCGAAAGTTTGAATGGGTCCTTTGAAATGAAACCTTATGTTTTAGTTCACAGTCACTATCACATATAAGCTCTTTGTATTTTGAACATATTCGGTGCGCTGTTTTCTATCTACAAAGTTTCAGAATGCCCTCACTGAACAAAAGTGTCTTAAATATATAACAGTATTCCAAATAGCATGCACTACCTCTGGCAGGACTTCCTGATTGTTACCTCCTCACGTACTAAAATTTTTTCAGGGAAATTGGCGAGACTAGCGAGTTTGTTCAACACGAACAACGTAAACTTTGAAATGAAATCCTACAATTCCACGCGGGAAGTAAGTCTTAGTATTCCGTTGTGATCTAAACAATAGCGCTAACCGACAATGCACCTTACATGAACTTTATACCACATATAAGGCATACGGGAATGAACAAATCCTTAGGATTTTAAAACTGCACGTAATCCCTAAAGTTGAGAGTTATTTATGGTGTTAATAACTCGTTTCTACAGTTACAGTCACTTAACATCACGGTATTGATTCCAGAGAGCGTAGGGGTACCTATTTTCCTTTATAATCCTCCTCCTCGAGGTTTATATTATAGACCGCAAAGCGTCAGCAGCGGTATGTGGATGACAGTGAAGAACATACTTCCGCCTAATCATACTGCAAATATATTCAATGGACGATACAGCAAGCCAGGATAGCAGTCGTTCTTTGATGAAGGCATGCGCATGTAGAGGGACAACCTATGCGTCAAGACACGCTGCATTGTTGCCAAATTTATTCAAGATGGCGGCGATGACGTCATCCGAGATGGCGGCATGTAGCCTTGGCAACATCGCATGACGTTATCCAAGATGGCGGCTTTTGGCGGGAAAATAGGCCAATTGTGCTACGTCCACTAACCTAACCTCAAGAAAAAATGGCGGGAAGTTTGAATTTTGGCGGGAAAATAGACCAATTGTGCTATGCCAAATAACCTAAGCCTGCAGAAGAAAAAATGGCGGGAAGTTTGAATTCCAACAGTATAATGCATGCAAAAACCGTACTTATCTTTATTATGATATTGATTATCATTCATTAACATTCTTTATCATTTATTAACATTCATTACCATTCATTGTCATTTATTATCATTCATTATCATTTATTATCATTCATTATCATTTATTATTATTATTATTATTATTATTATTATTATTATTTATTATTATTATAGACCTACATCCACTAGAAACTTGCGCCAAATTCAAATTACAATTTTCGAGCAATACATTCATCACTTGTTCTCCAACACAGTCAGCACACACATCTTTGATATCGCAATGCAGTCACCACGACGTCCGCGCTCCAACTGAATTACTTCAAATCCTCGCCACCCCTGGCCAGCGCGCGGAGACACTGCCTATGCCTGTCACTTGAGGCGGCCAGCCACTAGCGCAGGGGGCGAGCCCAGCTATCGCTCCCACGTCGTAAACATGTTTTCGCTGGACACGCTAGAACATGTCGTGTTTGATGTCACAGCGGCCCCTTGTCGGCTCACCACGTGTATTCGTCGCCTTCGCACGTTTCCCACCAAAATTGTCTCCCTCGGAACTGAATCACACAACGGTCGTCCGTTCGCTGCCACACTTTTGGCGCCACGTTCAAACCTGTCGATGCCGATCGCTCTCCATCCACCACGTGTCCCTGTGCGAGCGAGAACGCAGTGCTACACTTTTGACGGCAAAGTTTGCTCGACAGTGGGATCCGCCATGACTATATAACAGCACGTTTGGACCGCACTAAAATGCCCACTAATTGACTCACTCTCAAATGTGTGTAATAACTGTACAATCGCTGCGCCGCCATCTCACTTACGTCACACACCCTCCATACACGCGACAGACATAGCCTTCTGTAAATGCCTGTAAAATGACTCTTTATTTCAGACATTATGCTCATGCAGATGTGTCCCAAGTGACTTCTCCGAGCTCACACAGTGAAACTCAGAGCGCAGCTGACGTACGTGCGGCCGGCTGAGCCTGCTCCATTGGCAGCTCCCTGGCTGGCTGAAGTCAAGCGACCAGCAGTGCCCACACATCCCCACGGCCAGCGCACTAGGTATGCGGCAAGCGGTGCCTCAGGGTCCCGCCACAAACGGTCAGCTGCGCTCGCCTCAGAGTCCAACTACGTAAACAACTTTCAGCACCCGCGAGCACTTAATGCTGGACAGGATGGAACCTGTCGACCGTGTGCCGGACAAAGGGTACGTTTGGCACCAGAGTTTGACCGACAGTGGAATTCACCATGACGGTACAACAGCGTGTTTGCTCGTCGCGAGAACACTCGTTGATTCACTCTCACCACCCCGCTATATTAAATAATTGAATTTAGAATTTCATATACGTATGCAAACGTGTTCAACTCCCTAATTTTAACTACTTTTAGAGGACCAGACCGCCACCTCCTTCTCCTAGGAACCAGCGCCAAGTTTGAAATCCGCCAGTAAACAAAGCTCACTTGCGCTTCTGCCACCAACCTAAGAAAATTGTTTCAAACTAAGCCACCAGCACTCAACCTCTTCCTACATATTTCTGGTAAACGGACTCACCCTGCACTAGGTCCATGGATGGAGGAACGAATTTACTTTATTTAGGAATGGAGTATATGTACCACACCGACATGTCCCACATTATACAGACCTGCAAACACTCCTACATATCTCATTTATAATGTTCTAGACACACGCTTGCTAATTGTAAACAGTTAAAAATAACTCATAGCACAGCCTTCAGACATGCGAACAGCTCGTAAATAATGCAAAACATTTACCTACAAATAGCCAAACAACTGCTAATTTTCGTAAATAATTGCAGTGCATAGGCTAATGGAAGGAGGAACGAGTGTACTTTATTTATTTGCGACATATCTTTTTGAAACTTTTACTGCTCATAGGTCTCGATATGTAAGGCTGACATAAGACAGTTTCTGAACTCCAGTAGTGCACTACACTTGGCAACACAACCACACCCATCAAGATATTCATTCCAATCCAGACCTGTAACTCCTCTAGAGATAAATTTGTCCAGTTATTTGTCTACTCACTCACATTCTGACCAGATTGCCGTTATTGCACAAAAACAGCTCACACTGCGCTGTGCTGCTCGGGGAAGTAAGAAAGGGCTGCACTCTATTTATTTGGGGCCCTTTTATTTAGTCGTGGAGTATATTTGTCACAAAACACCCGCTCTGATCCGATTGTAGTCATCTGACACAGGCCACAAACAGGTAAACAACTCCTAATTTCAGCAAATAGCAAACAGCTCTTAAATAATGCAGTACACAATATCAGCAGACGAGCTCTGTACTCTTAAACTCTCGAAATAAAGCACCGCACAGTGCACAGACATACTCGCAAAATAGTGCAACAGACACGCCCAAACACCACCAGCTGCCAAACCGACCAAAAGTCTCTGCTCGGCCTCCCCCAAACATGACCTGAACACATTCGCATTCGCACCTATCACCGGAGAAATTAATATCGCCTATGCGCCTTAGATTACACTCCAAGGCAGGCCGCGCGCGCATGCGGTCGGTGGGGAAGCGGGTTCCAGCGTCTCTAGCCAAGTTCAGCTTCTGAGCGCTCGTGACAGCCGACACATGTGAAAGTTGCATTGTTCTTCTCATGTATACCGCCGGCGTCTCAGGTCTGGATCTGCCTTCACGTCTATTGTCAGAATAGCTCATAGCTCGTTGACAAACACGATTAACAAGGCTGGGAAAACATTCACTACTCGCATGCAACCGAGATGGTGCGCTGCAGCCGCGTGTATTCACTGAGAACACTCTATTTATTTCTTCGAACAACTTATTTAATCATACAGGATATCTATCACGCTATCACAAAACACCAATCCCAGATGTGCCCTGGCCCATGTTGCACAGCCCACAGACATGCACCCAATCATAATTTCAGTACACACTGTAGCAAACTGCTACTAAATAATACATCACACAGATGTGTAGATAGCTGGCCGGAGTGACCGTGCGGTTCTAGGCGCTACAGTCTGGAGCCGAGCGACTGCTACGGTCGCAGGTTCGAATCCTGCCTCGGGCATGGATGTGTGTGACGTCCTTAGGTTAGTTAGGTTTAATTAGTTCTAAGTTATAGGCGACTGATGCCCTCAGAAGTTAAGTCGCATAGTGCTCAGAGCCAAGATGTGTAGATACGCTCAGTACTCGTAAACTATCCTAATAACGCATAGCAGAGCCTGCAGATCCGCTCGCAAAATAACTCAGCAGACGAGCGTAGGTACCCCCACTCCGCAGCCTGCCCAAAGGATCGTCAAGTCACCCATCCGTCTGATTTCAGGCCTCGCACAGCCCCTACTCGGCTTCTGCAAGCGTGAGTTGGCGCGGTCAACACGCTCGTCAGTGGTCAAAGCACACACATACGTCCGTCCAGGACTGCGATTCCGAGCCGCGACCACCGAACGCTGGTGAAAGTCAACTTTATATCAACGTAGCATAATTCCAAAGCGCAGCCTCTACACGCTAGGCACATCATAGCAGCACATGTCTTTACCTCCTATGACACTGTAGCACACTGCGCATTGCTCCTCACAAGACATTACACCGCCCTTTAACTAAACATAACTACACATCCCTGCTCTCGCCTCGTCGCGTGACCAGCCATCTAAACCCTTCTCAATATTATTCTTACTTTACAACATTTTTTTTTTAAATAAGATCTAATTTACACCTCCCACCGCATCTAACCTCACACCCGTCCCACCATCAACATACGCAAACGTCCTCAACCCTATCTTGACACTCATATATCGACCCACAAACCATGCCCATCAAACAATTTTCCATTCTCATCCCCTCTTTTCGAATTAGAAACGTAGCCTCTATCTAAACACCAATCAACTCATCTTTCTCGCACTTTCAACAGCAAAATTAATTTTACACACACCCAGAAATGTCAAACGTAATTAAAGAGTTAAACTTTTATACAGAGCATCAAGCACATACGACACTCACACCAATATTCAAAGCCTGGTCCATATTTACCACCTTTTCCACCTTTAATTAGATATTATTACCATTGCCGCAACATTCTGCCAGCGCTCGATTTGTACCTATTTTTCCGCTCTTAACTGTTGTCACTAGCACTCGAATATCACTATCTATAGCTTGCATAAATTTCCACATTAAAAAAAATCTCGCCCTGCCATTTAGAGACACCTATAGCCGAACACATAGCATCATTCAGCTATCAATAACTCATCCATCAGGTCTGGGGGCAAGGTCATCCCTTTCTTTCTTTCTTTCTTTCTTTCTTTCTTTCAGCAGCAGACAGCTAATTTTTTTTACAGTGGTAGCTAAACTGCGCCATCAACTTAACATCACAATTCGCGAAACATATCTTCAAAATGGTTCAAATGGCTCTGAGCACTATGGGACTTAACTACTGTGGTCATCAGTCCCCTAGAACTTAGAACTACTTAAACCTAACTAACCTAAGGACATCACACACATCCATGCCCGAGGCAGGATTCGAACCTGCGACCGTAGCAGTCGCGCGGTTCCGGACTGCGCGCCTAGAACTGCTAGACCACCGCGGCCGGCAAACATATCTTCAAATATGTAAAAACACTTACTCAATTACATAGAGGTCCCGCTGAGGACATGACCTTCAATATTACAGTTCTTAATCCAATAACCACCGAAACAAGTACTAAATGCTCAAACTAATCCCATAGCGCCTCACAAAGCGAGTGTCCGAGTGCCGCCGGCGGCATGTCAAAGCCACACAGCTGTCCATCCAAACAGCTGTCCACTCAGCCCCAGGACCAGAATGCTGAAGTGGGCTCTCCCTATACCTGCTCTCCAGCTATTGTATAACGACATACAGTGCACAAATGGATTCCTGAATAGCGCAGATCTCTATCTCCCCCTTGCATCTCCTGCAGGACATGTAAACAGTGTCTCCCCCAGCCAGCAAACCTGACGTCATTCACCCTTCGCTCAGAATTTCCACTCGCATATATAAAATCATATTCACTCCTGCCAAAACTCACTTAATAATAAAAAAGCATTCTCCCTTTCTAAGCATAGATGAGTATGCATTTATCTTCACCCATCTGATCTCTGCAATTTAAGTCAGAGAAATATCTATTACCTTCTGAAACCCGTCTACAAACAGAACGATCTCAGTTAGTACAACAGGACCTTGTTTTGATCATTCGCCGGAAATGCGCGCAATGTTGTACGCCTCAAACTAGGTACAAGTACAACAGATCCTCAACACCCTATCATCTTTATCCTCTACCATCAAACAGTGAAAAAGTTACGAAGGCACCAATGCGATCCACCTCCAGCGTGGACAAACGGAATTCACAATACTCCTCCCGAATAACTCAAGAGCGCAACCACCCAAGAATTCCTAACAGCTCGCCAAATCCAACACCTCAAACTACAGATGCCTATATGAACAAGATCATATTAAATATACACACACACTGCAGAGACCCCTTTAAAGTTTGATCACCCATACTCTAAGCGAATGAGAAGCTGCCTCTGGCCCTTGTTCAAATAGTGTTTTCTAACACGCTTTTGCACACTGCTGAGCATTTCGTCTTTCTGCCGCGACTTCGAAGTCATTGTCTGATTCTAAACAGACATTAACACGGACTGATGCACGGCCTCTCACAGGAAACTATAACTTGCACGTTGTAAATCACAGTCTTACAGTCGATAGCGTAACATTGGATGATTTTAAATAAAGGACAGCCACAACACAAGGAAAATATAAGAGCCTGCTGGCGCTGTAGCGACTTCCCTCGAAAGCGATTGACCACCTCTACATTTAAACTCATATGTCGCAGTGACCGAATAGTTTATAACTCTGCATTCCATTTCTAGTGATTGGACATTTTTGGTGCTAGCAACCCCAGAAGTTGCGGTCCATCAACCAAAATTTGTCCCCCAACTCAAGTAAGCATTGTCAGTCAATCATTACGTCATACCCAATGCACAGATGCGATGGATAAGACACCACCGATCTACAGTAATATTAGCCATCACAGCTGATATCGCGAAAAATTTTACAGTCCAACACTGGCCAATCATGTGACAGCTTGTTTTCTTAATTTCGGTATCATAGCTAAACCATACATCCTCTACTCTGCAAGTATCATTGCGACCATTCATAGATGACTGCTCAGCACGTCCATTCACACTTAATTGTCGAACACATAAAGACGATTAAATTATACCAGACAACGCTATACATATTTCTAAGACCTCACACATAGTACTCTATCAATCCCTCTGCATATGGCGGTCACAGAGCTATCTAGTCCTCTTACGTTAAAAGACCATCCTCACCTCGGCACTGACCCACCTACCCCGCAACATCGCTACCCAATTATTCCTCAACCGAGCAGACGAATACAGCTATACTCCACCTCTCTTGACTGAGTAGAGCTTTTCTAGTCCAAACCCATCCAAGTGCACCTCATTTCTCGAAATGTAACCAAGTCTTGGAGCTTAGCACACCATATCGATCTATAGTAACAGATCTCAAAGTGCCTTAATTTAATAGCATACAGTTTAGAAGAAGAACAAGAACGGAGCGATATTTATTCACCACGTAGTTCGACAGATTTTTAAACCAATCATCCAATCTATCACGCGTAAAGTATTATTCTAGAGTCCATGATCGGTGCATCGAAGGTTTCGGTAGGAGAGAGAGAGAGAGAGAGAGAGAGAACATAACCACACATACACTCCTAAGACTGGAACGTTCAGCACTTAAAAACGGGCAATAACCTTAGATCGCTTACTTTTCCGTCCTGTCAGACGTACATCCTTCTCCCCGGTCACCCTACGCTGAGCTATCTCTACCCCAATCGTAAAACTATTCCTTTCTATGATACGAGCCCAATATAGCCCTGTGGAGACGTCTAGTGCCCAATGATCACAACAGATCACGAGTCAGAAATAATACTATTACTCCACCAGGTCTATATAAAAAATGATAGTTATTAGCAGCTGGTACATCCTACAAGCAAACAGATACGTATAACAGCAGCGTCCAACATGTGAAAATTACAAGTCATCCCTGAGGCGGCGCTCGCCGCCTACCTAGCGCGCTGGACGTGGGAGTGTGCGGGCACTGCTGGTTGCTAGACGTCAGCCGCCAGGAAGCTGCCGATGAAGCGGGCTCAGCCGGCCGCGCGTACGTCAGCTGCGCTCTGGAGTTTCGCTGTGTGAGCTTGGAGACGTCAGTTGGGACACACCTGCATGCCCGTAGTGCCTGAAATAGTCATTTTACATGTATTTACAGAAGGCTATGTCCGTCGCATGTATGGAGGGTGTGTGACGTAAGCGGGACGGCGGTGCAGCGATTGTACAGTTATTACGCGCGTTTGAGAGCGAGTCAATCAGAGGGCATTCTAGTGCGGTTCAAACGTGCTGTTATATAGTCATGGCGGATCCCACTGTCGAGCAAACTTTGCCGTCAAAAGTGTAGCACTGCGTTCACGCTCGCACAGGGACACGTGATGGTCGGTGAGTGGTCGGCGTCAACAGGTTTGAACGTGGCGCCAAAAGTGTGGCAGCGAACGGTCGACCGTCGTGTGATTCAGCTCCGAGGGAGACAGTTTTTGCGCGAAACGTGCGGAGGCGACGAATACACGTGGTGAGCCGACAACGGCCGCTGTGACGTCAAACACGACATGTTCTAGCGTGTCCAGCGAAAACATGTTTACGACGTGGGAGCGATAGCTGGGCTCGCCCCCTGCGCTAGTGGCTGGCCGCCTCAAGTGACAGGCATAGGCAGTGTCTCCGCGCGCTGGCCAGGGGTGGCGAGGATTTGAAGTAATTCAGTTGGAGCGCGGACGTCGTGGTGACTGCACTGCGATATCAAAGATGTGTGTGCTGACTGTGTTGGAGAACAAGTGATGAACGTACTGCTCGAAATAAAGTCTTCAGTCCCTTTCCCCCTGCAAAATCGAAGGACGTGACTTACGTTACTATAAGAGCAGATTATTATTTGACGTGATTATGATAGACTACCAGTGACAAAACATAAGTGAGGGAGAACGTTCGTACGTGTGATCAATTATGGTGTTGGGATTTGAACTTGTGATAGATTTTTGTTATGGATGTAAGAAAAATGGCTTCCTCGCCGAGAAAATGGGCCATCTTGAATAAATTATAAATGATAATAATACATAGAAGTACAGTTTTCGAGACATTATCGTGTTGGAATTTGAATTTGGCGCAATTTTCTTGTGGATGCAGGCCTATAATAAATAATAATAATAATAATAATAATAATAATAATAATAATAATAATAATAAATAATAAATGATAATGAATGATAATAAATGACAATGAATGGTAATGAATGTTAGTAAATGATAATGAATAATAATAAATAAAAGTAAGGTTTTGCAGCCATTATCGTATTGGAATTTGAATTTGGATGGAATTTTCTAGTGGAGGCAGGTCAATAATAATAAATAATAATAATAAATTATAATAAATGGTCATAAACAATAATAAACGATAATGAATGTTAATGAATGATAATCAATATCATAATAAAGATAAGTACGGTTTTTGCATGCATTACCCTGTTGGAATTCAAACTTCACGCCATTTTTTCTTGAGGTTAGGTTAGTGGATGTAGCACAATTGGCCTATTTTCACGCCAAAAGCCGCCATCTTGGATAACGTCATGCGATGTTGCCAAGGCTACATGCCGCCATCTTGGATGATGTCATCGCCGCCATCTTGAATAAATTTGGCAACAATGCAGCGTGTCTTGACGCATAGGTTGTCCGTCTACTTGCGCAGTCCATGCTGACGTTAGTCTGGTGTACAGTATTTCAACACGTTCTATGCTGGCATATTGTGACCTTTCTGGAGACCGAAAATCTCATCAGTTGAAATCAACAACGATTCTGCATAGAACGGTAGCGTTAAACACGGTTCGTTGTTTTGTCCACGAGACACGGATGCCAGTTGATACCGCCGACAAGATAGATGCCGTGTTCTTTGAAGGCATTCGACAGAGATCTGCAGAGTGGCATAATGTACAATTTACTTGAGTACATAATATCAGAACAGTTCTACGACTGACTTGAAGAGTTCCTAGCAAACAGAGCACAGTGTGTTGTTCTTAACGAAGAGAAATTTTCAGACGCAAAAAACAGGTTCTGTCACGCCCCAACAGAGTTTTATAAAACCGTAACAATGCTAGAAAATTGTAGCGAAATGTATTAAGACATGCAGACGATCGACGTTGGGCAGCTAAAAACTAAACTCCGCCTGAACAGGCCATGAAGTCCTATCAGAGAGGATTGATATAGGAAATAGAGAATATCCGAGAAGGAGCAGCGCATTTTGTCACAGGTTCGTTTAGCAATCGCGAAAACGTCACAGACTGCTAATTCAATTCCAGTGACAGACACTGCAAAAGAGGCGTTCACTGTGTGGTTTGTTCCTAAAGTTCTGAGAGCGTACAATCGTAGAAGAGTCAACCAATAACTTGCATTCACCTACATGTATCTCGGAAAAGAACCACGGAGAACGTTTGCGGCTGCCTATGAAACCACGGCAGTACCCCAGGCGTGCACCTCTTCGTCCGAAGCAAATCGACGGCCACGAATGTCTGCTTCAGGGCTTCGAAAATGTGAAAATCGCGTGGGGAGAGATCGGGACTGTGTGGAGAACGCGCAAGGCTTTCCCAGCGAAACTTCTGCAGCGTTATCGAAATCTTGGTGTACGTCATAGCTCCGCAGGTAAATGCAAACATTTCTCCATGAATGCATTGACAGTCTTGTCTCGCAGTAGAATAAATTTATTGACCGAGATTGCGATTACTTTTGAAATGTAAACAGTGTACTTACCTTTTTGCATCTGTATAATTTTCGTTTCCATGCGACTTATAATTTGCCTCTGGTGAACCACCGCTATAAGGCCCTGAAAAAAATTAGCAGGTAA
This sequence comes from Schistocerca piceifrons, assembly GCF_021461385.2. NCBI lineage: Eukaryota > Metazoa > Arthropoda > Insecta > Orthoptera > Acrididae > Schistocerca > Schistocerca piceifrons. Next base: position 1,463,387 of record NC_060144.1, on the reverse strand, counting down.
ATTTAAATTAAGACTCATAATTGGTTCCCCAGAGTATGCATCTGGCTGAGTGCTCCGGCAGCCGCTAACGACCAAAGAACGCCAAATAACGAAACAAAGCAAAATAATGTCTCAGCTTCACACAGTAATTAAAAGGGCTGCACATACTGTGAATTGACTGAAACTAAAATAGTTTCTTTTTAGTTCATTTTGTACAGGAAACGACTGACCACTGGATTAATAACAAACTGTTGTATACTCTTCCAATAACGCTACAGGCACTACTCATCGTAGTACGTAAAACTTACGAGCAATCTTTAAAAATAAATAAATTACAACTGTACTAGCTCTAGCGAAAACATATATCGGTCTGTCCAGGACGATTAGGAGGCAAGGAATGACTCAAAATGACACGATTTTTTTATTTCTCCGGGACAACAACGAGTGGCGTGTTCGTTCGATTTAGGCCATTTTACTGCGCCTCCTCGGCATACAACATGGAACCCGTCTCGGACATTCTTTGCCGATTACATGAAACAACTGGACCGTTACAAAGGTAAGATTAGAGAGTACCACGAATCGTTGTACGAAAGTATCCTTCGCAACACAATGAAAGAAGGAAGGAAGGAAGAACAGAGCTTAACACCCCGTCGACAACGATATCATTAGAGACAGAGCATAAACTCGGATTAAAGAAGGATGAGGAAGGAAATCAGCTGAAAGGAACCATCACAGCATTTGCTTTAAGTGATTAAGGAAGTCACAGATCAGCTTATTCAGCATAGTAGAACGCGGATTTGAACCTTCATCCTCTCGAACGCGCGTTCAGAGTTCTAACCACTGCCCTACCTCGCTCGGTTACACACCGAAACGTGGCCTGCGAAGTATGCAATATGTAAACGAAACCGTTTACAACGTACCACAGTGGTCTATGTGTAGTCGAAACGATCAGTTTGATAAAGATCACTTGGATCTATCAAATAGGGGAAATAACGTCAAGTTAGTCTACAAAAGCAACTTAACTACGGCGCCTGCATGCCGTGCGAGATTTTCAATGTCCACTCGCTTTTTTACGTCATTTCGTTAACATTATTGATTTTAACTTTCCAGTGAAAGTAATGAAAGCAAAAGACTTTTGTAGACGTTATGCACAAAATAATTACATTTACATCTACATATACAGACATACCCCGCAAGGCACCATATGGTGCATGGCAGAGGGTACCTTGTATCACTACTAGTCATTCCCGTTCCTGTTCCTCTCGTAGATAGAGCGACAAAAAGACGATGGTTTATATGCCTCCATGTGAGCCCTAATTTATCTTATCTGCGAGGTCCTTACGTGAAATATATGTTAGTGGTAGTAGGATCATTCTGCAATCAACTTTAAATGCCGGTTCACTAAATTTTCTCAATAGTGTTTCGCGAAAAGGATGTCGTCTTCCCTCCACGGATTGCCATTGGTGTGTACGAAGCATTTCCGCAATACTCGCTGTAGATCGAACCTACCGGTAACAAATCTAGCAGCACGTCTCTCAATTGCTTCGATGTCTTCCTTTAATCCGCCCAGATGGCGATTCCAAACAGTCGAATAGTACTCAAGAAATGGTCTCACTAGTATTCCATACGTGGTCCCCTTTACAGATGTATCACACTTTCTTGAATCTCTCTCAGACTCGACTATTCGGTTTCCCTACTACACTTCTTACATGCTCATCTTGTTTCATATCGCTGTGCAATGTTACGCCTAGATTTTGTACATTTAGAGTAAGCTGCCATTCATCACACCGCCTAGAAATTTTGTCCAGTTCGTCTTCTATCATCCTACGGTCACTCAATGACGACACGCCCCGTACACCACAGCGTCAACAGCAAAAAGCCGCAGACGCTATTCGTCAAGCCATTTATGTATTTAGAGAATAAGAACGATCGTATTACTCTTCCCTGTGACAGTCCTGAGGACACCGTTGTCTAGAAGGCTTCGTGCCACTCACGTGTCTGAAAACCTAATCCGTACGCTCGGACCTTCGTTAACAATTTGCAGTGGCGGAACGTGTCAAACGCTTTCCGGAAATCTAGGAATATGGAATTTTTCTGTTCCCCTACATCCATGATTGGCAGGGTATCATACGAGAAAAGAGAGTGCAATCTGAGTTTCGCACGGAACGATGCTTTCCAAATCGATGCTAATTGCGAACAGAAACTTTTCTGCTTCAAGGAAATGCATTATATTCGAAATGATAAAATGTTCCAGAGTTCCGCAGCAAACCGAAGTTAAAGACATCAGTCTATAATTTTGCGGGTCGTCGTTTTATCCTTCTTATATACAGGAGTCGCCTTCGATTCTCTTGGGACTTGGCTTTAGATGATAAATTGGCGATAAATGGAAGCTAAGCAAGGGTCCAACGCTGCGTAATACTCTCTATCAAACCGCACTGGGTTTTCATCCGAATCTGACGACTTACTCGTTTCCAGCTCTTTCAGTTACTTCTCTGCGCCAGGGATGCCTGTTACTATATTCTTCATATGGGGGTCTTTGCGAAGTCAAACGACGGTATCTTTGCACTATCTGCCTATGTGAACAATTTCATTTAAAGCTTCAGTTTTCCTTTTGCTACCTTTTACAGTCACACCAGCCTGGCCACGGATGGCAGGATAAAATCCTTCGACCAGCTTAGTGATTTTAAATGGACCAGAATTTCCTCAGGTTCTCGGCAAGATCGTTTGGTAAGGTATGATCGGTGGTAGTTGTCCGGGTCGTGCACAGATCTTTTTGCAGACGCAAAGATTTCTGCCAACTTATGTCGGTCGTTATTTGTAAGGCCCTTTAAACCATATCCACTTACTCGGCACGTACTACTACAGAGTGCGATTTACAATTCGTTTAAACTTTGCCATAATTCCTCTACGTCCATCTTATTGGGATAATACAAAATTGTTAAGGCTTTCGTGGCCACTTGTTGACAAATTGCCTATTGGCTTCTGTCTCGGGTTCTTCGGCCGACGTTCATCTAATGATTTTTCTGCCGTTTCGCCAGCACGAGTGGCTGGCATTGTCAAAGCTTCACCCTCCATTGCCGGCAATTAGATGAACGTCGGCCGAAGAACCCGAGACAGAAGCCAATAGGCAGTTTATTGGGATAAATTATGTCCATTCATTGCCTAACTGGCACGACAGCAAGTGCTTAGCTGATTTTTCCAGCAAAAATTCTCTCCTAGCCTTCTTCTTGGATTTAAAACTTTAGTAAGCATGGTGAGGCCCTTTTCGCAACTACAAGGCTAAAATATTTACACAGTTCGCGGGGATCGTGTTCAACAATACTTCACAAGACTGCCTGCCCGTACCACCTACAGTGATTCCATAGACGTCTGAGTATACTATACTCGGTAGGTTAAAGTCGCCTCCAATTAATATTGCATGATCTGGGTATTTCTGCGCTACTGAACACAGTTTTTCTTTGAATGATTGTAAAACTACTGCGGCGGAATCCGATGATTCACTTGAGCTCATCTGGACCCGTTAAAAGCGTCCGTATAAATTCACAGTCAGTCAATTTCGACCTCGATAGACACAATATTTTTGTCGGTTTCAATGAACATTCTCTGTGGCGTCTAATCTGTCTTTTCGGAATACATTCAGTACCTTACTAAATATTTGGGAGCCATCTGCTTCTTGTTTCAGCCAGCTCTCGGGTCTGAGAGTAATTTCAGCGCGACAATTTCCCTGGAGGACAGTAAGCTTAGGAACTTCGTTACTAATACTTCGACAATTTACTGATAACATTTTGACAGTCAAAATGTCTTTATTTTGCACGCGGTCTCATTTCAGTCTCTGCGTACTGACTGGCTAGCTTTCACGCACTTAAGTTCGCGGACCACAACGCTCCCTGCGCATAAAGTCACAACTATATCTTTCGTAATGTTAATGTTTATGGGGTAACGCACTGATGCGAATGGCAGCCCTTTCCCAGCACAACACGGCAACAAATTATGCCTCAAAACATACGTGTTTGAGAGAACATTCATTCTATTTTCACCCCACCTACTAATGTTTATATTTATTTACGCGTCATGAACATTGTATCCTTACTTACTACGTTTTATAATAACTGCCTGAAACATTTCCGTTGCAAAATTTTACAAACCTGATAAAAAAGAAACACTGTTCACGACACGTAAATAAATACTGATATCTGAAGGTGCGCAGTAACATACCCTGAATGTCATCATGGAAAAATGAACCCCAACGAAAGCAATTAATTGCAGTTAATTCATTATAAATTACCTTCAGTTTCAACAGTTGCAGTATTCTGATACGCACAAGACCTATTTACTAATATTAATAAGAAAAATAATACAAAAACAAAATACAACCAAGAGATAGGCAACCCTAGTCGACAAATGATTAGGAGTGACTTTACACTTTTCGTCCGCCGGCCGCGGTAGAAACCCGTCGCGGGCCGGTTGTAGTGCGTGTCTGACCTATAAGGGGGAGTGCTACAATTCTTCATTCTATAACGCAGGTCCAGAAATCTGCAGCCAAGAACGTCACAGAATCGACGGAGTCTGGTTGAGACCCTTCACTCGGCTCCAACCCAAGGGGCTGTATCAATTCGGGAACGCTGCTGTAAATTGCAAGCTCCACTTGCAACCCGCGAGCAAGGTCAGCAGCCTTCACGTCTTCCGCCAGCCGCCCGTATCGACTGAGCTTAACCCTTAAGAAGCACCGTAGTTGCCCATTAAGAACGACAGCCAAACAAAATGACTTAATTGTTAATTCTACACAGGTAAAATTCAAAATATTTTGAGGTAATTTTCCGCAAGCGTCAACTTTACCTTCTGTAAATGCGAGAACAAGGAATTTGTAATATACAAGGGCGATTTTAGGCCTTTTGTAGGCCAGTTTGAGGCTGTCTACTTGCCTTGATAAACCATAAGTGTCTTAGCGGTAAGCATGCGACAGCATACGTACCTAATACGTCCAAAAACGCCGCGCCTAAAAACGGGATTTTCCGATGCTGGTTCTATTGGTGATAAAAGTGTTTTCGATAGCCCTTGGGCTAGGGACCTTTTGTATACCCAACAGAAGGATCGTCTTAGTATCACTATCCTGAGGGTCAAAGCGTGAATTTTATACAAATTGCTTAGGCAAATGGAGCAAATCAGTTGGTTCTTTCAGCATTTTATGTTGTCTACGCCGGTCTTGATAGGACGTATGGAGGCGCCATTAGTTCATGGGTGGAAAACCGCAGAAGAGGCCTGTTTTACTATATTTTCGCCGTCATCAGATGATCAATACCCAGGCGATGGTTGCATACGGTTATGCACAGCGAATGGCTGAAAGTTTTTATAATATCCCGGTCTCAAAGAATCTTGAAAATTTTCTTGATATCTTTATCCATTTCCAAGATTCAGAGGTTCAAAGTTACCCTACTTCTATATGTAAAATCCGGTTTGTCGCGAAATGTATATAATAAATAACCGCAGCAAATTGTTCAACACTTTATCCGTTATCGAGAAACACCCCAAAAATTTGTTTTTTGGATAGCAAAACTCAGCCGCGGTTACCGAGAAGGCTTTTCTCTTTCTTTTCTTCATAATTATCTCTGCTTTCCTCTACAGTTTTTACCCTCTACAGTTCCCTCTAGTGCCATGAAAGTTATTTCCTGATGCCTTAACAGATGTCCTATCATCCTGCCCCTTCTTTTTGTTAGTGTTTTCCATAAATACCTTTTCTCTCCGATTCTGCGCAGAACCTTCTCATTCCTTACCTTTCAGACCACCTAATTTTCAACAGCCGTCTGTAGTACCACATCTCAAATGCTTCGATTGCCTTCTGATCCTATCTTCCCACAGTCTGTGTTTCACAACCATACAAGACTGTGATCCAAACGTACATTCTCAGAAATTTCCTCCTCAGATTAAGACTTATGTTTGATCCTGGTAGACTTCTCTTGGCCAGGAATTCCCTTTCTGCCGATGATAGTCTGCTTTTTATGTCGTCCTTGCTACGGCTGTCACGGGTTATTTTGCTGCCTCGCGTACCTTCGTCTACTTCGTGAACACCCACCCTCGTGTTAAGATTCTCGCTTTTCTCATTTCTGCTGCACCTTATTACTTTCGTCTTTCTTCGATTTACTCTCAGTGCATATTCTGTACTCATTAGACTGTTGATTCCATTCAGCAGATCCTACGATTCTTCTTCACTTTCACTGAGGATATAAATCTCATCAGCAGATCCTATCATTAATATTATTTCACGTTGAATTTTAATTCCCCTCTCGAACCTTTCTTTTATTTCCACCATTGCTTCTTCAACGTATAGATTAAATAGTATGAGCGAAAGGTTAGATCCCTGTCTTACACCCTTTTTAATCCGAGCACTTCGTTCTCGGTCTCCCACTCTTATTATCCCCTCTCGGCTTTTGTACATGTTGTACATTACTCGTCTTCTGCTATAGCTCATCCCCATTTTCCTCAGAATTTCGAACATGTTGCACAATCTGACATTGTCGAAATCTTTTTCCAGGTCGACAAACCCTATGACGGTAGCAGACAGTAGTTGTGTTATAGAAAGAGCGAAGGAGGCGTTGATTTCAATATGGGTAAATAAGAGGTACACAATGGCAGTCGAACATAGCTGACAGTGACAGAACAGTACTAGAAAAAGAGTGATAGCAGGAGTGCCGGGAGGTGGGTTGAAGTACAAACAGAAAAAGACAGAGAAAGTGGAAGTGGGTGGGAGTCAGTGATACTGAGAGACAGAATATATGACAATCACAACGAATCGGAGAGAGATAGTGACAGTGAAGAGAGACGGCAGCTGTAGGAAGGAAGGAATGAGATATTAGCAGTAAGAGAGAGCAGGAGAGAGACAGCGACAGTGGGAGGATGCTGTAAGAGGACAGAACGAAGGGGTGTGTGATTGTGACACGGGAGACAATAACAGAGAGACACAGAGGGATAATGATAGTGAGTTGGGCCTAATGAGTGAGGGAGAAAGGGAAACTGGTAGTGGCCGGTTACTAACGACTAAGACCGATGGACTACTGATTGTGAGTGAGTTACAGTTAGGGTAAGCTCGTGTGAGTGACGCACGAGTTGCATCTTATAAAGAGCGCGAATATGTTCGCGTGTCAAAATTTCTGGGAAAATTTTCAACGGTGCCGAGGAATGTAGGATGAGGCAGCTGGTACCCCACTTTTCACTCAGAGTCTTTTAAATAAAGAGGAACATATTCGCATATTTTGTGTTCCGATAGAAGCATTTATTCGCCGGTATCGATGCGTTCGTCTCGACTCGACCTACACCACCGCGGTACGTCGGAAACAGTTGTCGTTTACACATTGTAGATGTAGATGGTGACTCCAGTTGCTCTACAGATGTAATTACCGAAAATTTTTGTTTCGAGCGGTTACACGAAAGTGCAGAAATGTCCGTCGTTACTCTGATTCGTACTCGTTTCTGTGCAATAGGTAGCAGCGTGGGCGACGCCGAGGAAGAGGTGGAGGTGTACAGCGCGCTCGACTACAAGGACTACCGCGGGGACTCCCCTTGCGTGAGCGAGCAGGACCTGGCGCGGCTGAGCGCCATCGACCAGGTCGCGCTGGAGAAGCTGCAGGAGCTGGACCGGCTGACGTCGAAGCTGCAGAGAGACTCGCGGGACCTGCGCGAGCTGCAGGACCGCCTGCTGCTGGACACGCCGGCCGGGTCGGCGCTCGCCGAGGAGAAGGCCGCCGCCGCCGCCGCCGCCGCCGCCGCCGGCGACACCAGCGTCATCGACCAGCAGCTGCGCCAGATCTACGTGGACGCCGACCTGGACGGCTGGAGCTGCCTGTCCGACCTGGGCAAGTCGCGCTCCAGCTCGCGCCTCTCCACCGACAGTGGCACCACCGACCCGGAGGTGGCGGCTGCGCTGCGCTCGGCCGGCGCCGCCCCCGGGTCCGCGCCCTCGCCGCGGGCCTCGCCCCGGCCGCACCGCCGCCTCTACTCCGACGTGGCGCCGCCGCGGTACGACTACGACAAGCTGCCGTCGCCGGCGGGCAGCCTGCGCACGCGGCAGGACGGCTACGTGGGCGGGTCGACGCCGCCGCCGCCCCCTCCGCCGCCGGCGCCGTCGGGCCAGCGCGGACAGCTGGACCTGGACCTGTCGGCGACGCCCAGCCCGTCGCCTTCGAGCCCGCCACCGCCAGCGCCGCCGGACCACTTCCCTCTGCCCGGCAAAGACACCCTATCTTCCGCCGCGTCCTCCAGACCGCCTCCACCCGGGAGCCCGGCGCCGTTCGCGGCTCCCAAATCTGCGTCAATTACTTCTCTCTCTTCCGAGCTGCAGCAGCAGCAGCAGGGTAGGCTCAGTCCGAGGACGCCGCACTCCCCGAAGTCGCCGCGAATGTCTCCAAAAAATGTGCTCAAGTTGTCTTCGTCTTCGTCGTCGGCCGCGCAAGCGATGGTAGCGGCTGCGGCAGTGTCGGCGACGAGTAACATATGTACCGCCAAATCGGATTCGGGGCTGTCGTCTATGAGCGGTTGGTCGAGTGTCGAAAAGTCACCCGGGTCGCCCAAGAGCTCGTCCAACAAGACCCCGCCTTCCTCGTACGCGACGGCGGCGGAAGCGCTGATGCTGGGGAAGACGGATGCGTTCCCGCAGCCGGGCGACATCAGCCCCCGTCCGCACACCAGTTCCTACGGCGACTTCCTGTACCGCAGCGAGCAGCCGGCCATATACTCCGTAGCGGGCAGCAACCGCCAACAACAGGCCTACACTTCGGTCTACACTAGCGGTACGGCTAGTTACAAGCCTACCGTAGGGGGATTCCCCGACCTCGTCGAACCGTGCAACAACAACGAACAAAACAATCTAGTCGGCGGCTACCGCAGCTACCGAGACGACCTTCAACAGCAGCAAAATAATTACCGTTACAACGACCGAGGAAGCAGCAGTGACCGCAAATATCAGCAGCAGCACCAGCCGGTGTATCGGTACTACCCCGACAACGAAACGCCGAGCTCTTACCGCTACATGGCCGAGCCACGAGGGCAGCCACCCACCAGGAGTCTATCGACGAGCGTTTACCCCACTACGTCCGCTCCCGTCGGTCAGCAGTATCCTAGCAAAAAGTCCCTCCAGCGCGGCCATTCGACGGGCTCTGTTCCCAGCCAGGGTGTTTCCAATATGGAGGGCTACAAGACGGCCATGTACAGGACTATGTTCCCCACCGGCAATATTACTGACGCTCTTTCTTATTATCCCACAAGCAATCGCTATGACAATAATGTAATGATGCAGCAGCAGCAACAACAGCAAATACAAGGCGGTAACTATGCCCAGCAGTGGGCACCACTGGATCAACAACAGAGTATCAGTGTTGCAGGAATGACTATGAAACGTGACCACACGTCAAGTTCGATTAGGTCTGTCGAGACGACGCAGCAGCAACAGCAGGATCACGCATATATGATGGCACAGTATGACCCGAGACGGCAGCAGGACGCTACGTCGGATAGACGAGAAGATTACGGTGGTCCACGCGAGTACACCTGGAGCCAGCGGTCAGATTTAGAGCTAGATCTACGCAATAGGAACCTTCCCGAGCACCACCACCTCATACAAGACGGTCCAGAGTACTTCGATCCGAGCAGTGTGATAGTCTCCCAGTCTGGTTACATCTCCATAGCAGCCGATATCAAAGATCCAACCTACGCAGTGGAGGAGCGGTCGAGCAAGAGGGGAAAGCTGAAATCTGCCATGAGCTCAGTCAGCAGCTGGCTGCCAGACTTGCACTTGTCTAGCAAGCGACACCGCTCCCATTCACTGCCGGCTGGCGTGCGCCGCGAAGATCTGGCGATGGGAGGCAAGGCGACCAGTCGCACAAACGCCGCCTCCAAACAACAGTACGTCAGCACGCTGCCCCGCAAAAAGAAGAAGAACCCTCTGGTTTCTACGGTCTCGGGCATCTTGCAGAAGGCCAAACGTAAGGGCAGCAGTGGCGCCCACTCGCTGTCAGATCCGGAACAGTCGGAAACGGAGTGGAGCGGACGAACCAGCGTCGTATCCGACAGCGAGGATAGCGTCTTCTCCGATGCTGCGACGCCAGAACACGGTCCTGTATTCGTCAAAGTGCAACGACAACAGCAGCAGCAACAACAACAACAACAACAACAACAGCAGCAGCAACAACAACAACAGCAGCAGCAGCAGCAGCAGCAACAACAACAACAACAACAGCAGCAACAACAGCAACAGCAACATCAGCAGTACCTGCAGGAGCAGGCGATACTAATTCAACAACAGCAACAGCAACTTATGGACCAGGAACAGCTGTCCCTCCAGCAACAGCAGCAGGTACTGCAGAAGCAACAGCAGCAGATCGAGAAGCAACAGCAACAAATCGACAAACAGCAACAGCAGATCGAGAAGCAGCAGCTGCAGTTGAAAATAGAAGAGTCCAACTTGGCGGCTGCGCAGCCGGAACCCAAGGCGGAGATACCGAAAAGCAGCAGCAAGCCGATCGACCTGGCCGAGTCGGCGTCGCTGTTCGCGACGGTGGGCGACGTGAAACGCAGTTCGGCCCCGACGCAGCCGGCGACCACTCCGGAGGACGGCGCGCCGCCGCCCGCCGACAAGATCCACCTGCCGCCAGGGGCCATCGGAGGCGCGTCGCGCGAGTTTGCCGTCTCGCGGGCGCTCGGCAAGTACCGCCAGAGGCAGTCCTCCACCGTGTCTGAGGACCAGACGGGGGCCGAGGACGCTGTCGGCACTGGTGCCAACAAGATGGCCGACGACAGCCAGTCGCAGGTTTGTGGTTACCGGCACACTTATTTACTTCCCCAAAGTCGCACAGATTCAGAAAACATCATGGTACAATTGAGCTGAAGATAGTTTTCGTTTCACTGCAGTGACATCTCGCTCCTCCGCCCCCTCCTCCCCTATCTCTCTCTCTGTCCCTCCCCCTACCCACCCACCCACCCATTCGTGGTGGAGGTTTTGAAAAGTCACTCCAGGTCAAGTAAACAAATTCCTCAGCCTTTGCTTGGCTGTCCATGATCATTTGTTCATTAGCTATACAACATTCGGCGACATTTTTAATGGCGAATACTCACAGAGTATTCATGCTACCAAATCTGATATAAATGTCCACAGAGGTTCACGAAGCTCTGCCGAAAAACATCTTATTGATGCATCTGGATTACTCCACACGTAAAGTTCCACCGTGACACAGCCTGGAGGACAAGTGACATACTACCAAGATAAACATCCTCACATCATGAGCATCACCGACTGTACTAATCATCATAATTTCAAAAATAGCAGTTTCGACTTTTAGCTTATTTTCAAATGTTTAGGTTGAAGAAAACACAGCGGCTGTCAACATCAGGGAAAAAAATGAGACGTGTATGAGCTAATATCTCTCATGTCAGCATTGTCACATACACTATCCGTATATAACTGTTGGAAAAAATCTCTGAGCATGATGTACGTTACTGACGTGTGTAGAAACCATCATTAAATTCCACGAGATTTTTTTCCATCTGTTATATACCGGTGATGTATGTGACGAATGCTGGCATGAGCCATATAGGCTCACACAGATTTTACTTAAGTTAGAAACTGATGTTTGCAGCCCACTAACTAGTTGAAAATGACTTAAACCTGGAAACTGTAATTGTGGACATTATAATAAATAGGATAGTCGTTGGCGAACATGATCTCATTTAAATATTCTGGTTCGCAGCCATGGAAGGAATGAAAACTGTACCGTTTGCAGTGAAACTGGCTGCTTATTGCGATTTATTGGTGTCAAAATTTCTGCTACCAGGAAGAACCTTTGACTATTAAAGGACGTAGCACTTGATGTAACAATTCTTATCACGATCATGTCACGCTGCCCTCTTAAACATTTTTTTTAGTTTTGTTAATAAATGTCGCACCTGGTGGACACACAGTCGACATTTAGAGTGTAGTATGGATATTAATCGGATAGGAATTGTTACACAGAATGCTACGTCCTTTTTATATTGATGACGAAGACTGCTTTCTTATTATGCATATGATTATGTAAATATTGTTGATGCGAGGACAGTATCCTATCGAAAGGTAAGATTGTGCACTTACGCAATTCATAGTGAGCACTTGAGCATGGCACAACAGGCTGAAACCGATATGGTGAATAAATATATTTAATAAATGTCTAGGCAGAAAATGACGTAATTTCTAAGTACTACAGGTCTGTGGTCGCAAATAAAAACCATATTAACATATAAGTTCCTCGAGTCTTCCAGTTACACTTTCATGTGGGCTATAGCAAACTATTAGATCCTAGCAGTGCGTCTCTGAATTGTTTCGGCGTCTGTTGTCATGCCTGCTTAACAAGAACACCAAACACCTTAATATTTCAAAATTCGACATATTACCATCTTGTGCACTACCTGATCAAAAGTATCCCCGAGAAACATTAGTGGGTACTACCATGGTGTGTGTGCACCCATCGCCATTATGAAGGCTTAAACAGTGCTGGACACTCTTTCAACGACAGTCCATTCTTCCCTCAGAACTGAATCCACGGAAGGTAGTGGTGCTGGACGCCGAGGTGTGGAACCAAGTCGACGTTCTGACTCCCACAGGTGTTCCATTGGGCTCAGGTCGGCTCTCTGTTGAGGCCAACCCATTTCGGGAGTGTTACTGTCCACAAACCATTACCTCACAGACGCAGCCTTACGCCAGGATGCACTGTCATCGTCACGGCGCTGTCACTCTACTGTACGCAGTACACAGTGTTGCAAAACGTGTTCGCATCCTTCTGCATTTAGCGTTTTCTCGAGCGCAGTAAGGTAATCGTAACCTAATCACGAACCCCCCCCCCCCCCCCCCGCCATCATCTCTATTTCACTGTTGACAAGCATTCACCAAATCCAAACCCTCCCTTGGGGCACAGCATGATTCACCAGTCCAAATTACTCGTTTCCAGTCATCCACTGGCCATTGGCGTCAGACTCGAGTGTCGGTTAGCTGTGACTACAGGGATACGTGGCTTAACGCACTGTGCTGCCTGCCCTGCCTGTCACATATGAGACAGCCGGTCTGTCTGGTGTTGGCTAGGCTCCGGTTGTTCCTTCGCGCTTCTGCAACCAAGTCACATCACCCACAGCTGTATACGGCAGCTGTAGAAGAGCTGAAATTGAATTGCGCCTGGATAGCAAACGTGTGGATGTGGAAGTGGCAGAAAAGAAATATTTTTGTCAAACTGAAACACATTTATTTCTCAGAGTCGTTTTAATTCTTCTCTCCTGTTTCTTTTCATAGAAGGAAATTTGGAACAATGGTAACACTGATATAAAATTAACTCATCGTTAGCAATAATTAAATGAACCACTGTACTTAGCTCAGTTGTTACTGCTTTTATCTTAATTTGAAACAAAAGTTTTCAACTAAAACAAAAGATAGAATTAAGAAATTCTAGCGTGTTTTAACGCAAATGGGCATTAGTGAATCTTTCAATAATGCCTCTGAGCACTATGGGACTTAACTTCTGAGGTCATCAGTGCCCTAGAACTTAGAACTACTTACACCTAACTTAACCTAAGGACATCACGCACATCCATGCCCGAGGCAGGACTCGAACCTGCGACCGTAGCGGTCGCGCGGTTCCAGACTGGAGCGCCTAGAACCGCTCGGCCACTGCGGCCGGCGAATCTTTCAATATTCAATAATAATTTACATAACCTTAATTAACCAGATAAGACTTAAGACCAGAAAAACATTACCTTCAGTTGATTTTAAGAAATACTTACACACACGTTTGATGTAATTAACATGGAGAAAATTTGATAATAAGAAATACATTAACCACATCGGTTAAGCACTAAGAGGAGGATTGGCGCCGCGCTGCTTGCAGCCTACGCGCTCGTCCTCCCGTTACTGGGATCCAGCTTAATACAGACAACGAATCACGCGATCTTTTCGGCTTACTGCAACACATGAAAAAATAGAGCAAGTTACCAGAACGGTATTCACAGCTCACCATAGATACTGTGGTGTAGTGGAATTGCTGAAGTGAAGTAGACAATAAAATATTAACAGGTTCCCGTACAATTGGCATTAAAAGGTAGGTGAAGCATAACACGAATTCAGAAACTGACTGCTGGAGGTATTGTCATAAAACAGTGAAATACTGGTAACAATTAACTCCTTTCCAGCCATCAAATGTATTCTTTAATTTACTCGGTAAGCAAACTAGCATGGAGGAAATAAATGTTAGAGCACGACCAGGGAAATTACAAGAACATCCTAGTGTGAACACAGTCATAATATTTTCCAGAGACAGGTTACAGCTGCATAAATCCAGCATGTAACACTCCAGAACACCTTCTTACCAGCGACCATAGATTACCTGTCACGAAACGTACTGCGCACTCAGGAGTGACTTGGGCCCGGAAGTTTCATGTAATCGTCCAAGCAATAGTTTGTCTCACGTCAAGGAAGTGGAGTTGCTAGCCACACATTGTTGACCAGCCGTGTGTAACTCCACCAACTGCCGTCCAGTGTCCTAAACGAGAAACGGCCAACACTTTCTGCGCAAGCGCGGCCGGCGCTGAGTACCTGCTTCCTGGCACGCTCCCGGTATCTACACGGCGACTGGAGACAGCAAGTATATCGAATACCTCTGATCGTCACTAGAATGAAATAGAACTGCAACATGGCTCACCCTGCCCCACTTAATCTGGTACCTGGGGCTCGGGGTAATCTGGCACAGGTGGATTTGTTACGCATTGGCACACAAATGACGTCCGCGTGTGAAGTCACTGAGCTCCCCTAACCAGCCCACTCTGCTGTTGCTGCTTCCCTGCTGACAAAACTCCCTCCCTACTCTCATACTGCGGGGTCCGCCTTTCTTCACATCCAGCCGTCATTTTCGCATGACACTGAGGTGACAAAAGTGGAGGGAAAGCGATACGAACATATATCGATGGCAGCAGCATCCCGTCTACAAGATACAAAAGGACAATGTATTGGCGGAGCTCTCGTTTGTACTCAGCTGATTCGTGTGAAAGGGTTTCCGACGTGATTAAGGCCGCACGACAGGACGTAACAGACTTTGAAGGCTGAGCGGAAGTTGGACCCAGACGCATGGGACATTTCATTTCCGAAACTCTTAGGAAATACAACATTCCGAGACAAATAGTGTCAAGACTGGGCTGAGAATACCAAATTTGAGGTATTACCTCTCACCAAGGTCAAAGTAGTGGCCGATGGCCTTCACTTAACGATCGAGAGCAGCGGCGTTTTCACGGAGTGGTCTCTGCTAACAAACGAGCAATACTGTGGGAAATAACTCCAGAAATCAATGTGATATATACGATGAATGTATCCGTTAGAATGGTGCGGTGAAAGTTTGCTTTAATGCGCTATTGCAGCAGATGACCGACGCGAATACATTTCCTAATTGCACGATATCGCCTGCAGCACCTCTCCTGGGCTCGTGAGCATATCGGCTGGACCCTAGACGACTGGAGAACCGTGGCCTAGTCAGATGAGCCCCGATTTCAGTTGGTAAGAGCTGATGGCAGAGTAGGAGTGTGACTCAGACCCCACGAAGCCGCGGACCTAAGTGTCAACAAGGCACCGTGCAAGATAGTGGTGGCTCCACAATGGGTGGTCTGTCTGTACACGGAATTGACTGGCTCCTCTGGTCCAACTAGACCATTGACCCGAAATAGTAATGTTCGGCTACTTGGGGTCCATATTCGTGGACTTCATTTTTATGAATGACAATGCACCACGTCAACAGGCCACACCAGCTCACGATGTGCTTGAGGAAAATTCCGGACAATTTTAGCGAATAGTTTGGCCACCCAGAGCGGCAAGATTAAGATAAACAATTATGGGACATAATCGAGATGTCAATTCGTGCACAAAATCCAGCTCCGGCAACACTTTCGCAATTATGGACGGCTGTCGAGGCATCGTTGCTCATTACTTCTGCAGAGGCTTCGAAGGACGTGTTAAGTTCGTGCCACATCGAGTTGCTGTGCTAGACCGGTGAAATGATGTCGGACACGATATTAGGAGGTATCCCGTGACTTTTGTTGCCTCAGTGTATATACGGTTGACTCGATACTTCTGACCGGATATTGTATGCCATTTCCTCGATAGACGCACTGCACCCTCCCAGAACTTGATTGGTCTGTCTGTTGTGTTTGTCGGACAGATGTTCTCGGAAGAGGAGGACGAGGAGTTGGAGGACCAGCAGCAGCAGCAGCAGGAGACGGAAGTGGAGCGGAAAGTGAAAGCGATGCAGGAGGGAAACGAGCCAGCCCCGCAGCCGGCCCCCCGGACGGAGCCAGAGTGGCAACAGCAACCGCAGCAGCCGCCGCAGCCGCAGCCGCAGCCGCCGCCGCCGCCGCAGCCAGCACCCCACCAGCAGCTGCCGGCGTTGCCCTCTGCTGAGGGAAGCCCCTCGCAGTCCGGCGTGCGGGGCGTGACGCCAGGGGGCCCCCCTCCGCAGCCGCGGCAGAGCCTCGAGGTGCCGTGGGGCCGCGACCTGCCGCAGGCGCAGGACGACGACGTGCGCAGCACGCACTCGTGGCGGAGCGCGTCGCGCGTGTCGTCGCGCCGACAGAGCACCGAGGACAGCATAGACAGCGAGGACGAGTGGTACTGCTACGAGCTGCGCAAGCTCGAGGAGCTGGAGCGCCGCGTAGAGACCGGCGTCGCCGGCCGGCGCGACAGCTTCGACCAGCAGGTGACACGGCCGCCCCAGGCCCGCCTCGCACACTCGCAGCCTAGGGTCACCACACTCTAGGAGACACTCTCGCACGTTTCTCACTATCCGCTCGTACTCTCATCTCACAGCTCCGTCACTTCTCACTTCTGGCCTCCTGGGGAGTGTAAAGCTCTGCATATTTTCCCACCCTTGCAGGCTTCGCTCTCTACCGTCGACACCTTTTCCAGCCCACGTACTGTTTGTCGACGTCGCCTTGTCGATGTTGTGGTGTTCCGTGCGAAGACTTGTTTGATACAGCTTTTAGAGCGAGTGTAGTCAATGCGACTCTCATCATCTCCTGTCTTCCGTGACCGCTCGCCCTCCCTCCCCCCCCCCTCCTCCCAACCCCTATTCTTCCCTTTAATACTAAATGACTATAACTTGGTCCATCGGGATATGTCCGGTCAAAAAAAACCTTCCTTTTGTCAGGTTGTGCCACCAATTTCATTCCTCCGCAGTTCGTTTCAGCATCTCCTCATTATTCGATCTACCTAGTATGTTGCAGGTCTCCAATCTAGTCTATATTGTGCAAGTCTCTTCATCTCTCCGTAATTACTGCAACATGTATCCTTTTGAGCCAGCTTGTTGCAGACAAGCTTTTGTCTTCCTTTACCGTCGTCACTTCTCACACTCCCCTCCTGTACCACACTGGCGTTCCCTGGACGCCTCAGTCAGTTGCTTGCGAACCGATCACATATTATAGTCGTGCATTAAATTTCATTTTTTCCCAAATCGGTTTAGCATCTCTTTATTAGTTCTCCGATATACTCATTTAATCTAGAACAATTATCTGCAGCATCACCTTTCAAAAACTTGTACTCTTTTCGTCTCAGCTGTTTATCGTCCGCAAGTCACTACTATACTAGGATCCACTCCACACAAATAACTTCATAAAATCCTTCCTGACACATTTATATTCGATATAACTTCGCATCGTTTAATCGCTTTTTCAAAAGTTACAGCTAGTTAAGCCATAGTGCACAACCCGTTTCTCATTATCTGAGTAATTTACTGCACATTACCAAAGATAGAGTATTACTTCAGCCTTCTTTCCTACAATCATTGTCACTCATACAAGGAGTGAAGACACGGAGCTGACAGAAACCCTCCGTAGTAAACTATGAAACTATATATATTTCAAACAAGAGATCTAAAATCTTAACTCACAATATATCATATTATCTCTGAATAAAAACATACTTACTAACCCATCACATGTACAATGGATATTTTAAACAAGTTATGTTACAAACAACATTTCATCAAACACATTAAAAGAGTACTGCACACATACTGAACACATTGCGTGTCGTTATAAATGTTCTTCACTGGGTTCAGTAAATGATTATGTTTACATTAAAAACTGCTGTGACTGGAACCTGTCCCAGGCGTTTTGGTTGCAATGAAAAAATTGTGGTGCAATAGATAACACTTTGTATCCACCTACTATACGAAATTCACACATGTTTCAGCATGTTTCGCATGTCGAAGAAACAAATTTCTGGCTCGGTGATGCACGTTGCTTATTACTTTGAAATGAAAATCCTCTACGTCCCTGAAAGCTGCATTTCTTGTTTTCTTCTTACATGAGTCTTCTGATTCGAATACCACTGTCTTAAGCAATGATTCTAGTCTTTTGGTAGTACTTTATTCATTCAGTTCTCTGTTGCATCGAAGGCAACACGTGGGAATAAATAACTCACTGTTTCATTCACCGCCCTCTATTGGTAACATCTTCAGTGAGTACATCATTATATCTCGCTTTATTCTCCTGTCTTTAAGTCCAAGTGGTATCCTAAGGCACTTAGGATGTTCACTACCATCTATAATTCACTGCCAGATTACGGCCACTGTGTTTTGTCATACATGTACTGTGTTAACACGTTAATTAAGCAGGCAGCCACATAGCAAGTCTGCCAGTTACTTGCTGTGACATGCAAGCGACTAATGAAATCCTGAAACTATGGGTACCTGGGGGGAAAGGATATTGTGCTTCTGGCAATCAGTCGCTTTAATTTATGCTTATGTCTGGTGCTTCTTACACAAGGATGAGTTTATTTCTTTTTTTTAATGCGCTTCTTCAAGTAGGCGGCTGTATTTTAAGATTCAGAATTATATCTTGACTGTAAGTCTTCTCTGTCTGTCAGTAATTTGTGAATATCTCTAATCTTTGTGGTAGCGCACAGTAACGAGGAATATACACAGACACACAGAAATTTGCACGCACACGCGCACACATACGCACGCGTGTACCACACACACACACACACACACACACACACACACACACACACACAGAGGAGCATAAGCTGACATTGGCAGGAAGGATGTGGAGGAGGGGCTAAGCGCGTCACTGAAATTTCTGTTTTCTGCGGGCGGCCATGTCAGGTGCTTCTCGAGCCGGAGCCACCATCGTTCGAGCCGGGCGAGGACATCAAGGAGCAGATGTCCTTCGTCCTGCAGGAGCTGCGGCTCAAGACGCGCCTCGTGGAGGCAGACGAGCAACCTCGCAGGGTCAGAGCCTCCGACCTATGGGGACCCGAAGAAGAGGACCAACTGGAGGTGCCGCCCACAGGGGCAGCTGCAGTCGCGGCCGATGAGAGGCGCCGATCCTCCGACGAAGAGTCTTCGTCGGGGGAGACGAGTGGCCCCGATAGCCCCGACGAGGACGACATGCTGTACGACGAAATGAGGGAGGCGGAGCGCGGCCCTGTCTCTGTACAGGAGTACGAGGGGCCGACGGCGGCCGACCGAGACCGCGAGCAGCTGGTGGACGATTCTGCCGCCACCCCAGCGGCGGTGGCGCCGCCTCCAGCAGCGGCTGACGGCGCGGAGGAGGTGGCCGCGGTGGCGGCAGCGGGGGCGGGAGGTCCCGGCAGCAAGTGGAAGCTGCTGAAGGCGCTCAAGGAGCGCAAGGCGGAGGAGAAGATACACGAAGCGGCCGCCGCGGCGACCCCGGGCGCCAGCACGTGCGCCAGCACGGCCGCTTCTGTAAGTAGGTTCGGGCCGAGCGCCGTCGGCATTGCTGCCGCCCAGCGCCTGTGAAGTGGCCGCTTTCGTCACGGGCCCTCCACAAACAGCCCGTGGATGCCTCACCACCGGGGTCTGTCTCTTTTGCAAATAACAGGCCAGATAAAAATGGATCGCAGTACAAGTCCTTGACATCCAAAACTAGGCTACTGTTCGCTTTTGGTAAGATTTCATGTGGCACTCCTCCTGTGCCATCGCAAGCAGTTCTCCACCGAAGCTGTTCAATCTTACAAAGCTCTTTCCGTGACAAGGACTGTGGGCCAGACCATAATTTCCAATGTTTCATTACGATACAGTAGCCAAACTACGTAAACAGATACGTTGTTGGTGGCCAGCACGGTATTAATATGTCGTTGCACACTGAGCAGTGGAGTTCAAAACATTTGCATTTAACGAAATTCCTTGTGTACTCGCATATATTTCACGTAAAACTTTGTATCACTGTATTGGCGTTGTTAGTACATAATGTATATGTTATTGTCATGTCTAGGTAAATGTTTTCTGTGTATTGATGTTCTTTCTGTCTGCCGCCGGCAGCCAGGAAGTTTGAGCCCGTGTACAGTGCATGCACCCTGAATGTGGCAATCGTGCGACGTACTAAGACGCTGTGGTTTGTTTAGAGGCGTAGTTATATAAACGGTTCTGTAACACGGTAAACATAGGCCTAATGCAGTATACATTTGAGATGACTGTTGCTTTCAAGTGCATGTGGAGAATGTAAGAGAATCTGAACAATTGCAGGACTCCACAGAGGGTCGCGAAGCGACAGCGGAGCCCTCACTGGAAATAGCAGAGGTTCCCAAACACCATCATGGTACTCAGGGGGGTTTCGATACGACCGAAGGGGTAAATATTTAAGTCTTACTGCGCTCTTGCCTATAGTGCAGAACATTAGCCTCGCTAGGAAAAACGCAAGCACCAGTGACGTAGAATTGCTTTTAGTACCTTGTTTTAGCGCGTAGAAAGACTCTTCCAGAGCTCGCTAACAAAATAACATCCTAATTTTTTAGTTTAAAAGAATAAAATGGGTAATGTTACCGGACAACCGAGAAGCTCTGGCTTGTAAAGATATGACTTTTTAGATCGTAATACAGTTTTACCTCGACGGCTACGTAAATCGTAACAGACGCTGCTGAAAGCCGTCAGTGTACCACTAGGATTGGTTATTAGAAGTGATGTTTGAAAGATGTAAATGCGTCGTTTTTGGAAACATGGCAACATAGTTCGCCAAGTCTCTAATGAATTTTAATTGCTAGCTTCTGAAGAAGACGCGAGAAACAAGCAAATACCTTGAAACACGCTGTTTCAAGGGAAACTGAAATGATGGTCACCGCTATTCCTCATGATGCACCGAGCGAGGTGGCGCAGTGGTTAGCACACTGGACTCGCATTCGGGAGGACGACGGTTCAATCCCGTCTCCGACCATCCTGATTTAGGTTTTCCGTGATTTCCCTAAATCGTTTCAGGCGAATGCCGAGATGGTTCCTTTGATAGGGCACGGCCGATTTCCTTCCCAATCCTTCCCTAACCCGAGCTTGCGCTCCGTCTCTAATGACCTCGTTGTCGACGGGACGTTAAACACTAACCACCACCACCACCTCATGACGCTCAATATGTCCTTTTAATGGGGAATGCCGGGAAACATATCTATAAAGAATAAAACATAACTTATTATTTGTGATAGAAATGCTTCCGTTCTTCTAGGCGTCACTGTACGTGAATAATTTACTTATGTCTTCTAAAAAAATCAATGAACTGTGATGTTATACATATCTCACTAATATCCGCAGGTGCTTCCTGCTATCCTCATGTATCTAGTACTAATAATATTATATGTGATACCTATAGTAAAACACCGTATTTTAAGTATTTCAATATTGGCACAAACTGTCCACAAGTTTCAGTATTTTACGTACCCTGCAGACTTGTTGATTCTTTTTTGTACCGACTTTGGTGAGAGAGAATAACAGACGGCATTCTCTGAGGGAACTACGTGGAAGGACAGAGGCTAGGTGGCGTGTTTGCCCGTGAGCAGTGCACGCAGCCGCTAGCTGGTGCTCGCCACCACACCACAGTGCCGTCACACAGAGTGGGCGGCAGAACACCAAGTGGAATCAAGATACGAGTTCGCTCCGTGGGTTTGTACATAGCTATGCCGCTAGGTGCAAAACACTCTTGTCTTCCTCGACAACAGCGCTGAGTAGAAAGAACTCACTCTTCGCAGTTGCCACGCCATTAAATGTCGCACGTTCCTGAGAACTCTGTCCACGCTTTTAGCCGTAATGTCAATAAAGAGCAACGTAGTGAAATACAGATTGTTTCCATCAGTGTTTTTTACGTTAATATTGACATCGAATGCGGTCGAATAGTCGCACACCATGTATACGGGAATTAAACTCCGAATTTCCAAAGCTTCGTACACAGCCCTTTGCGTCTTAGTGTCGTATTTTACTGAGGATGTACAAAACGGTGAGTCGTACAAATGTTCTAATACAAAAATTAGTATCGTATTTGATGAAATAGATCCCATATGCAAATAGAAATGCTCTAAGCAGAGCCAGTGTTCTTAAAAAATGCATTCATTTGTTTCATGCTTCGCTATTTATTGATGGTGCTCTGTCAAGTTGTGCAAATTTTTTACTGCAGTGTTCTATTTTTAGACTTAAGTTTTTGAGAGTTTCGTGTGCCTAATACAGATGTTTAGCTTATAGTGCAACGTACCTGGTTATATAGCCGAACTAATGCTGTAAAATGTGTCCTTTGTTAATTTAATAATTATGCCAAGACAGTTTAACCGCTGTAAACGTTGTTTCAGATCTGCACAGGAGACGAAGGGAGATTCACATAGGAAAACAAAGCCAATTAATGTAGCCTTATAAAGTTAATAACAATGTATCCATGTGTGCTAGTCATTCTCAAAACAACGATCTTGTAGTGTTACATAGCATGAGTGTAATAAATGGGAGTAGAATGTAGCATGCTTGATTAAGTAGAACCTGTAGGACATAATATTTGGTGTTTTAAAAGTAAGTCGCAGTATGCTTTCATTTCAATATTCACAATGTGTCTAAATATAGGAATGGTAAATTTGCACAACCCCTCGACAGAAAAATATTAAACTTCTTTTCATATGCAGTGCAACCTGAGACTTCTTTTTCTGTTTAAATATGGCTTCTACAGCTCAGGAGAGAACAGGCGTAATTCTTTACTTATCTCGTGTTCGAATTGAACTGGGTGAATGGAACCAGCCCTTGTTTCATAAGTAGCTCGGAGTTTATACAAAACGATATTTAACCGTCGGCACGCCTCTTTAATACGTAACTTCCAAAAACAAGGTTGTCACCTACGCACATATTTGCCGCTATTCGTACTTGAACAACATAGTTGAATACAAGAAACATTTTCGTAATCTCTTACTTATTTTTAAAGTCACGGACATAGCTAATTACACTTTTACACGGTGGGTAAGCTGAAAGTAAACACTTTTTTTCATTAAACGTAACTATTTCAATCTCATAGTGCCACTAAGAGTTTTGGAACGTGGCGTAAAATTCAGCGAAGAAACGTTCAAGTCCCCTCCAGTGGCTTTTTACTGTTAATAAAAAGCTCAAAGTAGGCAGTTTCAAATCGTTTTATATAAATATTCCGCGCAAAGGAATAGCAGTGAGATATCAAGTTTATCAGTAGGTTGTGATTTTTCTAAGGTTTTTATTATAAGTAGCGTTGCCATACATTGAAGCAATTTATCAGGGTAAGGATTTACTTTCTATAAACTTCCAATGATGACTTACTTCCTTAAATTATAAGTCCTTACATGAAACCGTCTCTTTAAACCATGTTTTCCACAGGAACTGTTCGTGTTGTGTCTATACATTCCTTCCATCATAGAGCAATGCGCTGAAATGTCAGTATGTTTGTTACCATCTCAGGAAACTGAATTATTAGACAGTATGCTAATAATACTACTTGATATACGCTTCTTGTAACTTACATGTACACCTCTACTCAGTACTGTTTATAATAGAAAACTAGTTTTAGATTATTTTGTACAAGTTTTATAACTGTATGTGTGTATTTTCTTGGCGGCAATTTGTATAGTATACATATCAAGGCAAGACATTGTATTGGTTGCTCAAACAACTGCTTATAACTAGCTGCTATAGAACTGCTGTCTGTGTCATTTTGATGTCTGTTGTGTGTAAGTGGCCAGTGTGACGGAGATCTCAGGGACTAAGACACTTGCGGAAATTCAACGGCTGACTCAAAGCCTGACACGAAATCAATTGTTGTTTTAAATAATTGTCTTTCCCTAAGCGTATCCGTCACACGGTCACATGTCGTTCTCAAAATATTTATGTATATGTCAATAACGTTACTAATATATTCGTTTTTGTCCCTTTCCCTTTCCTTCCACCCCTAGAATGGAGCGGGAGTTGGCAGTGAAAGTGGCGGTCGAGGAAATGGGTAAGTTGACTGAGTTACCTTCATTTATTTTATTTTCTATTTCCTTTCTCACAGTTTCCGATAAGAAGGGAAGTATTACAATGCAAAAGTAAAGTAGTGTAGTTGACCAAAACAAGTTGCGTTCTTGTAAAGGAAAAGATTACTGATATCGCAACATCGAAATAATCACTGTATAAGACGTTACGCCGTGAGTAATTTAACAAGTTATTTAGACCGTATAACGTTGCTCAGAGTCTAATAAGAACGCTTCTCTCCTATAATGAATAGAGCAGTACGTAACATTTCTTCAGGTCTGTGAAAGAGTGTCCGAAACACAGGAAGATCTAAGGGAAAATGTTCGAGAAGCATCCAAAACTCTTGTCAATTCTTAACAAAAACACACACACACAGAGAGAGAGAGAGTGAAAGAGAGAGAGAGAGAGAGAGAGAGAGAGAGAGACGCCTTCTCATCTTTCGGTTACCCTGACCCCCCACGTCTACGGAGTATGTATGCAGACACATCTACGTATGTACATAAATACTCCACACGACACAGTACTATCCGTGACGGAGTGTACCCTATACCACAACTAGTCATTTACTTTCCTGTTACACTCGCAGCAGAGAGCAAGGGAAAAGCGACTCTCTGTATGCCTCAGGACGAGCCCTAATTTATCTTATCTTAGTGTGCCTCAGGCGTAATGTATGCCGCGCGGGATTAGTCGAGCGGTCTGAGGCGCTGCAGTCATGGACTGTGCGGCTGGTCCCGGCGGAGGTTCGAGTCCTCCCTCGGGAATGGCTGTGTGTATTTGTCCTTAGGATAATTTAGGTAAAGTAGTGTGTAAGCTTAGGGACTGATGACCTTGGCAGTTAAGTCCCATAAGATTTCACATACATTTGAATTTTTCGAAATGTACGTTGGCGGCAGTTGGAATTGTTCTGCAGTGATCTTCATGTGCCGAATCTCTATATTTTCTCATAGTGTTCCTCGAAAAGAACATCGGCTTCCCTGCAGGAATTCCCATTTGAGTTCCTGATGCATCTCCGTAATACTCGCGTGTTGTTCAAACCTACCGGTAACAAATATAATGGCCCGCTTCTGCATAGCTTCGTCTCTAATCCTACACTGGTTGAACGTTCTTACATCTGTTCAATACGCATAATGAAAACTATCGTAGAAAGGAGTGGAGTTTGCTGCCGGCTGCTATATAAAACTCATTTCTTTTCATGTTATCTTGTCTACATATTCGAAACATTTCTCCACATTGTTGAAGAGAGTCTGTGAAATGAAACACGGAAACATGTGGTCGAGAAGAGTTACTATTCTTGACATGTGAACGCTACAGAAGTCGTGAACGCTCCACCTTCATCAGGTAACTAATTCAAGAAGGAGATTATCGATACGAAGGCAGAAGTACTATTACTGCTACGGTGGACGTGTAGTTCTACAAGGATCCTAAGAAATATCAAACTGCCGTTTTAGTGGCGTAAGCCAGAGGTAACTGACCTTATAAAATCCAAATTAAAAGATGAGATTTCTCTGTTCCTCTGCTACAACGTGTGTAAATTTACCAAATCGTACTGGAGTAAATGACACTCATAAAATTTCGAAAACCAGGACTCTTTGACACAGTCTTTCTACCAAATTACATTTAGGCCTAGAGACGGATAGGTCGCGTGATTCGTTTGGTTAAGAGCCGCTACGCTAGCAGCCAACATCGGTACTTCGCTTTAATAAATGACTACGACATTAACTGACACGTCACTTATTGCAAGCAGAATAATTATCTTAAGCTTCCTGGTAATTGAAAATTGAGAGCCTGTTGCGGTAATGAGCGTGGAACCTTTGCCTGTCGAGGGAAAGTGCTCTGCCGGCTTTACTTATTTATTTACTAAGGAATGGTCTGGTGGGGGCTCAGGGCCAAGAAGAGAGGGCAGGGGTCGGAATCCGAGGCCTGGCCACACTATCCCTCTCACCGCCACCCAACCTGTGGGGCGCACCAAAATGGGAGACACACGAATCAACAGAAATGGAAGGTTTTGTTCTTTATATACTTCCATGTTTTGTTGTAATTTTTACTGTTGTTATGAAATTGTGTGGAACATACTTCATCCACATAGAGAAAAATAAAGACTGAAAAGAAAAAGAAAAAAATATTTACGGTGCGCTCTCCCTTCCGCGGAGGTCGGAGGTAGAATCGATCGTGGGCGGCTTAGACACCGCCGGAGGGTGGGTAGGTGCCCTCAGCCCCAGGCACCCCGCAAATGAGTGGAGTCTAACAAAGATCCCTCGAAGATAGTTGGCAAATACTTCTCGGTAACGTGGGCTGTGTTCCAGTGCTGCACGGACTGTTCGTAAATAGGTGCAGAAGTGGGATTTAGGTCCCACGGAATAGGTAACTGACCGCCCACCCCTTGACCCACGTAGTGGCATCAAATTTGGCGGCGGGAACATGTTTATCCTCCGTCTATAGAAACATCCGCGATTCGATTGTGTCTGGTGGCACTCGCAAAGAGCAGGCAATGATCTGCCGCACGAATCAACAGACGTCGTGTGAAGAGTCGCAGGTCAGATTGTGTTGAGTTGCTGGCAAAGGAGACAAAGAGGAGAATTCGACAAACCAATGTTGTGCAGTCGCTGTTTTGTGGCAAATTTTCTGTTGACCGTGTGATACCACATTGCCCGGACATCCGTGGGGAGGAAGGGCTGTTGGATGGTATTCCACACTGGAAGGAGGGGTATTTGGTCTCCATTGCATTACGGGGAACACGGCACAATAGTACGCCGTAAAAATCCTTTGCCCTGGGCGAACGAGTATCTGCCAGACAAGTATTTGTGTAACTATAGTTGACGAAAAAGGCCGAAATGTGACACAAATGAGGCACGATGTGGCCGACAGACACTGGTGGTGAGGTGGGCGCAGGCAGGAGGAGCGTTAGACATATGCGGTGTTCGGTCCACTGTCTTCTCGCGGTACTCACAAGAAAGGCCGCAGCTCGCATGTAGACATTGACGAGGCCGAGGCCACCATCCCGTCGGGTCAGGGTAAGTGGCTCATAACGGACTTTAAACATGATACCAGCCATAAGATGGAGTTCGCCTGGAGGTTGCGCCCAATTGCCGTCGGTAGAGGGAGAACCTGCACGATGTGGACCAATTTTGGTGCCACATAGCGATTAAGAAACTCAAAGGTTTGAAGGATGTCCTGGCGGCGCAGGAGGTTCTGGCGGATGTCGTTACAGATGATATGCAACAGGCGACGGAAATTCGTTGCCGATATGCGTGTGACAGTGGCAGTAAAGGAATTCCCAGGTACCGGAACGTCCACACAAGCAGCAGGGGTGCCACATCAACTTCCTGGAGGCCTTGTCCAATGTACATTGCAGAAGATTTGACGACATTCGTGGCACTGCCAGTGTCAGCTCCGTAACGTGTAATCAGTTTGAGGGCTGCTCGAATCTGAGAGCCATAGCGAATGAGGAGGAGGAGGTTATCAGCGTACGAGTGACAGCGAAAAGTGGTTTGGCGAAGGGTGAGACTGCAGAGCTCGGTGTTCAGGCGCCCAATGAGGGGCTCCAGGGCAACAGCATACAGGAGGGTGGAGAGGGGGCACCGTTGCCGAATTGAATGGCGGATGGGTACTAGCCTTGACGTGAACTCGTGAAACGCCACTGCTGTTAAGTCGCTGGAGGACGTCGATGAACTGAGGGGGAGGGGGATTGCTCAAGCAGGCTGTCACCGAAAAACGGGAAACGGTGGCGCACTTTATCCAAAGCGCCATCGAAATCTATAGCGACGATCGCTGCACAGAGTGTGCAGGCCGCTGCTATCACAATTCCCCTGTGGCAGTCTGTATGTTAACA
Organism: Schistocerca piceifrons; assembly: GCF_021461385.2. Taxonomy (NCBI): domain Eukaryota; kingdom Metazoa; phylum Arthropoda; class Insecta; order Orthoptera; family Acrididae; genus Schistocerca; species Schistocerca piceifrons. Next base: position 1,435,310 of record NC_060144.1, on the reverse strand, counting down.
CGTCCCCCAAGCGTCGTTTGCTCTGGGCAGAGTACATGAGGGAGTATTGTCTGGAGACGCATCGCCAGTAAGCGGGCGTTGAATAGGGTGACTGTCGAACCGTGGGCTGCTTTGTAGACCGGAATTATGATACCCTCAACAAAAGCGGGTCTTGCGGGTCTTGATCAGATGCCATCAGTTCTTGAAGCATAGTCGTCCACCACGTTGCCATGAAATCCCGGAAGGCTCGGCAAAACTCAATCGGTAAGCCATCAACGCCGGGTGACATGTTGACTGCGCCCCTATCGTCCCGTGTGGCCGCCACACTCAAAGTATACGCCTCTGAGTGGGGGAGCGCGTGCGTGACGTAATGCAAAATCGAGAAATTTGCTTCAGTACCGGCGTCTTCTTCTCCGTAAGTACGACGGCAGTATTCGACGAATGCATGAACGATGTCATACTGGTTGGTCACTTTCGGACCATGAGGTGTGACCAGAATGTGATGAGCTCCCAACGATGCCATCGTTCCTCGGACGCTGTATGTGGCATCGATGGAATTTCCGAACCCGCGCGATCGTCGTGCTCCGTCTGTATTATCACTCACTGCAATTTGCGGCAACCAGTGCAATTATCCTCGCCTTAGCAGAGGTAAATTTCTTTATTTTCACACGACCGGTTTCGGACTGTTATAAGCCCATCTTCCGGTATCGTAGCTATGCTGTGAACCCCCGAGCGCCGCGTGTACCAGGCGCAGTTTGCTGCCTTAGTTCTTTCCATTTCAAACTGGTTGTCTAAGGTTGGTGGCTGAGTATCCAATCTCGGAGAATCGCATAATAGAAATCGACAGTGTTGCGATGGAAGCCGGCCAAGTCCTTCCTATATCTCATCAAACTCCTCCAGATCGCAGGTTTGGCGCAATCCATCGACCACGTCAGTGTCGAGCGGTAGCAGAGAAGGCATCGTCCACAGGCTCCCTATGTCTTGGTGAATTGCTGGCGACTAGTCAGGTCACGCAAATAAGAAGTATTTAGTTTCCACGGCGCACGGCTGCGCCCTACAAATTGTGGCGGGAGGAGGACTGTGCAGCAGTAAGAGCAATGGTCAGAAAAGGCCAGTGGCCAGCGTTCGTCGCCCCGTATCGCAGATCTAAGATTCTGTGAGACGATATATGTCTAGACGGCTTGTGGAATGACTGGTAAGAAACATATGGCCAGAATGGTCGCTATGTTGGACTTCCCAGGTATCGTCGAGCAGGAGGTCCCACACCACTATATGTAGTTCCTGGCATGTAGTATAGTGTGGAACCTGGTCTTTTGGGTGCAGAAAGCAGTTAAAATCACCTCCTAGGAGGCAGTGTTCGTATCGCCCTGAAAACAAACGAGTGATGTCCTTAGGATAGAACTGGGACCATTCATATTGTTGGTCGGTGCCCAAAGGGGCGCAGACAGTAATGAAACGTTTCCCCACGGCAGTGAGTGCCGTGCCGCAAGCTGATGGAAGGAAGGCGACGTCGGCGACAGAAATCCCGTCGCGGACCGCTCCGTGGCGCAAGGAATCAGAGGCTTGGGCGCTATAGCGATTGACGTCTGGGAGACTGGCCGAGTGAACTTCCTGCAGGAGGGCGAAATCAATATCGTAAGCCAGAACATATCCTGCATATGGCGCATTTTCACCCTGGAACGGATGTTGTTGGTGTCGATGGTTGCTATCCGATAACGTGGGGGTGGACCGCTGGAGGGTGGTCCACTCTGACGTCAGTGGAAGGGCGTAGGTGTCGCGTGGAACGCCATCCCGGGAGTGCTGGGGAGGGTGTGATTAGTGGAGCGGCGTCGACGGCGCACCATCCCGTAACGGGTCCTGCTCCTCGACTTCCTCCTTGTGCCGTGCCGTGGAGATGGGCACGGGTATATCGTCCATTTTTTCTTCGTGGTGTAATTTCGGCTGTGCTAGGTCCATTAAATACTTGAGCGTCCTCATGGTGCCTTGGGGGGACGGGCGCAGGCACACCGGTGGATGTCACTGCGCCCACATCGTCTCCTTCACCTAGTGGCGGATTTGGAAGCGTCTTTCGGGTCGGCGGCGGCCTCGTCCTCGACCTGCAACGTCTCCTATTGGCCAGAAACGGTGCGGCGCCTTCTCTTGCGACGCTTCGGAGAACGTTGTTTTCCTTACGCAACCTTCTGTTGCCGACGACGCGAAGGGAGCCGCGTCGCTCTGGCAAGGCCACCCTCGGGGCGATGAGCGTGTCTGTCGTGTTGCCGAGGGTTTGGTCAGCGGCCGGTCACGTCGGCACTGTCGGAGCGAGTGCCGTCCGAGGCGCTCTCCGTTGAGGTATGGTCTGGGTCATTTGTCGCGTCCGGTCGGTATTGCGAGGCTGCAGGAGCCGCAATAACACGTCACGGTAGTACCGTAGGCTGCTACATGGGTGGTCCTTTGGATTCTGGATGTTGTGTAATAAGCCGGTGTCAACATTTGGCTCTAAGGTGGCCTTCTTTGAAGCACCCGGAACAACTCCGAGGCTGGCCGTCATATGTAATTATTGCATGGCATCCGCGGATCTGTAAGTAGGACGGAACGTGGCTTCCGAGATGAGTGGTGACCAGTCAGACGCCGTTTAGGACAGGATATGTCCGAAACTGTGTCCACTTCTCCGCAGAATGGCTGTGAACTGTGGCGCGACGAGTTCCTCTGCAGGAATTTCGAATGGCAATCCGAAAATGCGTATCGCACGCATACCTAAGCCCGCTCGGTCGAGTGTTACCGCCCCCACATTGATATCAGCATGTAAGAAGAGGAGCCCCTGTCTGGGCTCCTGTAGGGTTCGTTCGCACGCTGCGTCGTTAATGATTTTAACATAGACCGTGTTGCTCACGATCGGCAAATGTATAATATCGGTCGCCGGGATCTTGACTTCCTCTCGTAGAAAATTCTCGTGAGAAGCATTAGACAAGCTGCAACCAAAATTTTCTAATTGTTTTACAATCTGCCGACAAAATCCGCATGACCACAGCGACAACGGCCAATTAACCGGCGACGATGGTAGTCCTTGGCCGTCCTCGGCTAAATCTTCAGGATGCCAAACCTGAACGTCATCGTCCACGAAGAACAGGAAGGCAAATATCTAACCACCATATCATCTCTGCCAGTGTTCCACCAGCAAGTAGTCAGTCAATGGTCCTCCGTAAATGATATCCTGATGCGATTCGACTAAACTGTACAGATGACACTAAAGGTTTTCGTGTATTACATTTGTGCACCAGCACTGTGACAGCTAACGTTCACTTTCATGTCGATAGACTCGTGATTTTTCTTTCTTTTTCGAATTGCTGCCGTATAATGAGTATGTTGCGAAAATTAAAATCAAGCCGAACCAGGATTCGAATTAGGATCCGCATCTTACAGCAATCAGTCACTTTAATTGTAAGACTCTCTAAGCACGTGGGCACTCCTTTGACCACAGGAAATCGCTACGTTCAGACACTTACGTAACGGAGACAAAAGTAAATGTGCCTTCATAGCGCAGCTCAGTAAAACACGCTGAGTCTGCAGTTTTCAACACTGTTCGGCGTAACAAGCCTACAAGGAGACCGCGCCTTCTCCTCGTCATCACTTTCGTCCAAATGTATGGTCTATGCGGGAAAGTGATAGAAGTGGGAACTCTAGACGGCCAAACACTTAGCAAATTATCATTTTTGGTGGTTTTGGGGAGGCATAAGCCAGTCCCTCAGAGACTCACACCTAGTGAGTACGTGGCTGGCGGCCACGGAGCCCCGAGCTGAGTCCTCGCATTGCTTCCTCTTACTTATGCCAGGCTCCTCACTTTCATCTTTCCTGTCTGGCCGCCCTCGGCCAGCTCTTGTTCTTTCCGGACGCTGACGCTATTAGGTTTCGAGGGCTAGGGGTGTTTCATTTTCCAAACTATACTTCTCATTCAGCGTCTGACCCAGAGCGGGCGGCTGCGAAAGGCGTCTGTATCCCATGTTAGGGGAGGCCTCCAGAACTGTGGAAGACAACGGAATACCACCGTAGATTATCTTCCCTGCATAATACAGTCTCCATTTTATGAACAAAAATGGCTTCCTCTCATGTTAAATCAGTGTCCCGGTGTCCCGAGGTAAAATACTCCCCCATTCGGATCTCCGGAAGGGAGGGAGGGGGGATACAACTTGAAAGGAGGCAAAAAATCAAAACGAGAATTGATACCTGGAATGTTAGAACCCTGTAACAAGCAGGAACTCTGTAAAACCTTAAAAGAGAGATGGAAAATAATCATATGGACTTCGTAGGAGTTGCTGAGGTAAGATGGAATAGACGTGGAGAGTTACAGTCAGATGAATGTGTACTGTACTGCTCAGGACGAGAAGTAAAAGGAATGAATGGAGTAGGAATGATTATGACAAAGGAATTAGCTAAATGTGTGGAATATGTGGACTATTCAAATGACCGGGTTATTGGTGTAAGGCTGAAAGGAGCACAAAAAGATTTACTGATTGTCCAGGTGTATATACCAACTTCAGAACATGATGACCAAATTGTAGAGGAAACGTACAATATAATAGAGAGGATAATGGACGAAAATAAAAAATGCTGCAAAATAGTAATGGGAGATTGGAACGCCATTGTGGGAAAAGGGAAAGAGGGAAACATAGTAGGCAGTCATGTTCTGAGGACTTTCTGATAACAGTAATGATTCCATTACCGAAAAAGCAAGGAACCAAGAAATGAAGTGAGCACAGGACAATCAGCCTCATTTCACATGCAGCCAAAGTGATGTTAAGAATAATTAATAAAAGACTTGAAAAAGTAATGGAGGAGAATCTTGGCAAGGAGCAGTTTGTCTTTAGAGGGAATACGGGCACCAGAGATGCAATAGCGCTCCTACGAATCTTGGGAGAAAGGTTTATTGAAAAAGGAAGAGACCTATATATGTGCTTCATCGATCTAAAAAAGGCATTTCACAATGTGGTTTGGGATAAGCTGGCGACTATAATGAGGGAAAAGAGAGTGGACTGGAAAACCAGCAGACTTGTAAACTCATTATATCTTAATCAAAAAGCCTCAGTTAAAGTGAGAGGATAAAGTACAAACTGGATCGGACAAGGAAAAGGAGTAAGACAAGGATGCTGTCTATCACCTATTATTTTCAACCTCTACTTAGAAAATAGGATTGACCAATGCTCGTTAGATGAAAAAGGAGTAGAAATAGGAGGAAGAAGAGTAGGGTGTTTGAGGTTTGCTGATGACATGGTCCTTCTAGCCACAGGGGAAAAAGAATTACAGGATTCGGTGGACACCATTGAAGCTAACGAAAAAAGTTATGGAATGAAAATTAACACAAAGAAAACAAAAGTATTGGCACTAGGAGGAAATAAAGAAATAAAAAATATGCTGAATGGAGAAGTACTAGAACAGGTGCAAAATTTTAAGTATCTTGGAAGCAGGATAGACACCGACTGGAAGTGCACCACAGAAATTGAAAGAAGGATAGCAATGGCAAAAGAGGCATTTTATAAGGGAAGGAGAATTTTCTGCAGCGGTCTGGACAGAGGACTCAGGAAGGGACTCATGTCTTGTATGGAGTGGTCTTCTATATGGCGCTGAAACATGGACTTCGACGAAGAAAGACAGAGAAAGCCTGGAGGCTTTTGAGATGTGGACATGGCGGAGGATGGAAAGAATAAGTTGGATGGACGGAGTAAAAATGAAGAGGTACTGAGAAGAGTGGGAGAGAAAAGACAGGTACTAGATGTAATAAAAAGAAGAAAAAAAATTGGATTTGTCGTGTATTAAGAAAAAATGACAGACTTATAAAAACAGTTCCAGAAGCGAAAAGGAAACGAGGAAGGAAGAAATTTCATATAATGACATACAGCAGCCTTAAGAAGGAAGCAATGGATCGCAGAAAATGGAGAGGCAAAGGACCTGCTAATATAGCAGAAAACTGATGATGATGATGAAGCCGTTTATGTTAGAGTGGCTATCAGACAGTTCACATCGACAATACGAGGGTTGTGGGGTTATGTCCACGTGTAAAAATGTGTTGTAGTCTAATAAAGATCAACGACATGGCAATGGGTTCTTGTCATAGCTCTGGAAATTTGTGTTGTTGTTGTTGTGGTCTTCAGTCCTGAGACTGGTTTGATGCAGCTCTCCATGCTACTCTATCCTGTGCAAGCTTTTTCATCTCCCAGTACCTACTGCAACCTACATCCTTCTGAATCTGCTTAGTGTATTCGTCTCTTGGTCTCCCTCTACGATTTTTACCCTCCACGCTGCCCTCCAATACTAAATTGGTGATCCCTTGATGCCTCAGAACATGTCCTACCAACCGATCCCTTCTTCTGGTCAGGTTGTGCCACAAACTTCTCTTCTCCCCAATCCTATTCAATACTTCCTCATTAGTTATGTGATCTACCCATCTAATCTTCAGCATTCTTCTGTAGCACCACATTTCGAAAGCTTCTATTCTCTTCTTGTCCAAACTATTTATCGTCCATGTTTCACTTCCATACATGGCTACACTCCATACGAATACTTTCAGAAATGACTTCCTGACACTTAAATCAATACTGGATGTTAACAAATTTCTCTTCTTCAGAAACGCTTTCCTTGCCATTGCCAGCCTACATTTTATATCCTCTCTACTTCGACCATCATCAGTTATTTTGCTCCCCAAATAGCAAAACTCCTTTACTACTTTAAGTGTCTCATTTCCTAATCTAATTCCCTCAGAATCACCCGACTTAATTAGACTACATTCCATTATCCTTGTTTTGCTTTTGTTGATGTTCATCTTATATCCTCCTTTCAAGACACTGTCCATTCCATTCAACTGCTCTTGCAAGTCCTTTGCTGTCTCTGACAGAACTACAATGTCATCGGCGAACCTCAAAGTTTTTATTTCTTCTCCATGAATTTTAATACCTACTCCGAATTTTTCTTTTGTTTCCTTTACTGCTTGCTCAATATACAGATTGAACAACATCGGAGAGAGGCTACAACCCTGTCTTACTCCCTTCCCAACCACTGCTTCCCTTTCATGTCCCTCGACTCTTAGAACTGCCATCTGGTTTCTGTACAGATTGTAAATAGCCTTTCGCTCCCTATATTTTACCCCTGCCACCTTTAGAATTTGAAAGAGAGTATTCCAGTCAACATTGTCAAAAGCTTTCTCTAAGTCTACAAATGCTAGAAACGTAGGTTTGCCTTTCCTTAATCTTTCTTCCAAGATAAATCGTAAGGTCAGTATTGCCTCACGTGTTCCAGTGTTTCTACGGAATCCAAACTGATCTTCCCCGAGGTTGGCTTCTACTAGGTTTTCCTTTCGTCTGTAAAGAATTCGTGTTAGTATTTTGCAGCTGTGACTTATTAAGCTGATAGTTCGGTAATTTTCACATCTGTCAACACCTGCTTTCTTTGGGATTGGAATTATTATATTCTTCTTGAAGTCTGAGGGTATTTCGCCTGTTTCATACATCTTGCTCACCAGATGGTAGAGTTTTGTCAGGACTGGCTCTCCCACGGCCGTCAGTAGTTCCAATGGAATATTGTCTACTCCGGGGGCCTTGTTTCGACTCAGGTCTTTCAGTGCTCTGTCAAACTCTTCACGCAGTATCATATCTCCCATTTCATCTTCATCTACATCCTCTTCCATTTCCATAATATTGTCCTCAAGTACATCGCCCTTGTATAGACCCTCTATATACTCCTTCCACCTTTTTGCTTTCCCTTCTTTGCTTAGAACTGGGTTTCCATCTGAGCTCTTGATATTCATACTAGTCGTTCTCTTATCTCCAAAGGTCTCTTTAATTTTCCTGTAGGCAGTATCTATCTTACCCCTAGTGAGATAGGCCTCTACATCCTTACATTTGTCCTCTAGCCATCCCTGCTTAGCCATTTTGCATTTCCTGTCGATCTCATTTTTGAGACGTTTGTATTCCTTTTTGCCTGTTTCACTAACTGCATTTTTATATTTTCTCCTTTCATCAATTAAATTCAATATTTCTTCTGTTACCCAAGGATTTCTACTAGCCCTCGTCTTTTTACCTACTTGATCCTCAGCTTCCTTCACTACTTCATCCCTCAAAGCTACCCATTCTTCTTCTACTGTATTTATTTCCCCCATTCCTGTCAATTGCTCCCTTATGCTCTCCCTGAATCTCTGTACAACCTCTGGTTCTTTTAGTTTATCCAGGTCCCATCTCCTTAAATTCCCACCTTTTTGCAGTTTCTTCAGTTTTAGTCTACAGGTCATAACCAATAGATTGTGGTCAGAGTCCACATCTGCCCCTGGAAAGGTCTTACAATTTAAAACCTGGTTCCTAAATCTCTGTCTTACCATTATATAATCTATCTGAAACCTTTTAGTATCTCCAGGGTTCTTCCATGTATACAACCTTCTTTCATGATTCTTAAACCAAGTGTTAGTTATGATTATGTTGTGCTCTGTGCAAAATTCGACCAGGCGGCTTCCTCTTTCATTTCTGTCCCCCAATCCATATTCACCTACTATGTTTCCTTCTCTCCCTTTTCCTACACTCGAATTCCAGTCACCCATGACTATTAAATTTTCGTCTCCCTTCACAATCTGAATAATTTCTTTTATTTCATCATACACTTCATCAATTTCTTCGTCATCTGCAGAGCTAGTTGGCATATAAACTTGTACTACTGTAGTAGGCGTGGGCTTCGTATCTATCTTGGCCACAATAATGCGTTCACTATGCTGTTTGTAGTAGCTTACCCACATTCCTATTTTCCTATTCATTATTAAACCTACTCCTGCATTACCCCTATTTGATTTTGTGTTTATAACCCTGTAGTCACCTGACCAGAAGTCTTGTTCCTCGTGCCACCGAACTTCACTAATTCCCACTATATCTAACTTCAACCTATCCATTTCCCTTTTTAAATTTTCTAACCTACCTGCCCGATTAAGGGATCTGACATTCCACGCTCCGATCCGTAGAACGCCAGTTTTCTTTCTCCTGATAACGACATCATCTTGAGTAGTCCCCGCCCGGAGATCCGAATGGGGGACTATTTTACCTCCGGAATATTTTACCCAAGAGGACGCCATCATCATGTAATCATACAGTAAAGCTGCATGCCCTCGGGAAAAATTACGGCTGTAGTTTCCCCTTGCTTTCAGCCGTTCGCAGTACCAGCACAGCAAGGCCGTTTTGGTTATTGTTACAAGGCCAGATCAGTCACTCATCCAGACTGTTGCCCTTGCAACTACTGAAAAGGCTGCTGCCCCTCTTCAGGAACCACACGTTTGTCTGGCCTCTCAACAGATACCCCTCCGTTGTGGTTGCACCTACGGTACGGCTATCTGTATCGCTGAGGCACGCAAGCCTCCCCACCAACGGCAAGGTCCATGGTTCATGGGGGGGTCTGGAAATTTATGTCATAAATAAGAACAAAAAGGCTACTGGTACGAATATTAGATGAAATCCTGAGTCTCCTTGTGAACTAATAGATCACATCTCGTAGCCCAAGTTTTTGATTAAGCAGTCACAGAGACTTAATAATTTTTCTTCAAAGAAAATTGGGATAACTTTAAAACTTCAATCTATTCAAGTTTAAAACTTCCTGGCAGATTAAAACTGTGTGCCGGACCGAGAGCTTCTATGAAGTTTGGAAGGTAGGAGACGAGACGTTTGCAGAAGTGAAACTTTGAGGACGGGGCTTCAGTCGTGTTTGGGTACTTCAGACGGTTGAGCACTTGCCCGCGAAAGGCAAACGTCCCGAGTTCGTGTCTCGGTCCGGCACACAGTTGTAATCGGTCCGGAAGTTTCATATCAGCACACACTCCGTTCCGTTGCAGAATAAAAATTTCATTCTGTGTTCAAGTTTAGTTTGTAAAAGTGGAACAGATACCATTACTATGAATGCATCTAAATAGCGGTGCTGAACAGATCAAGCTACTCAACAGAATTCTACATTACAGCGAAATCTGATGCTCAGAACGTACGACGATCCAGCCAGTGGTAAAATACTCGTATTTGACTCGCAGTTGGGAGAACAGTGGTTCAGATCTCCTGCCGGCCGTTCACATTTAAGTTTTGCTTAATTTCCCTTTATCTCTTGGGGTGAATACCGCAACGGTTTCTTTGATAGGGAACGGCCGATTTCGTCTCTTCTTCCCCAATACAAGCTTCCATTGCTTCGTTGTCGTTGACGAGACGGTAAACCCTAATCTTCCTTTCTTTACACTACGACGAGTGGCAATATCTCGCAAGCATCCCTGTAGTCAAAAACAAATCGCAAAAAAAAAAGAAATGGTGTGGAGTACTCATTTCAAAACATCATTCGCCGCAATAAGAAACAAAAACAGTGTTGAAGCATACATAAATCCTTTAAATGAACAGAATTCGGTATCTAGACCAAGACCAACGGATAAAAACTTTGTTGTACCTTTCATGTACAGTACCTTTTACGTAAAGTGTTGTGTCCTGACATCGGTGGGAGAGGGTCAGTCTGCGCTCCCGAGCGGTACAGAGCAGAAGGCAGAAGGGCAATTCGCTGTGAGGCATTTGATTGTTTTTTCTTCTATCTGAGCCAACACTGGTACAGGCATTTACTAGATATGCAGGTGGTGACACTTAGTAGTGAAATCGTTGTGGAGACTCTTGAACAAATAGGGTTTTGAAATAGTTGTTTATTCCAGACAGGACTAACTAATACACTGGCGGCTAGTTCTAGGGTTAGAAAAAGCTTGAATAACGATGTTACAACAGAAGGCGGTGCAGAAGTCCCAGGAGTGGACGCTAACCACAGTAGCAAACACTAGCAGCATCTTAAAGCAACAACGTAGTTGCAAAACAAAACATACTGAATGTGACACTGGTCACTCTGGCACTCCAAGTGAGAGAGCAGACTTGCGTGGAGCTGGACCGAGGCTGGACTCGACGGACGCGGATTCGGCGCCCCGATCGCCTGACTGACAACTCCGCCAAAATACTGAATCTACGGGTGTTAAAGAATCGCGCGGGGGCACTGTTTTTTCCACTTAAAGCCACCCAGCCAATCCCGCTGGTCTCTTGCAGGCGCCTGCCAATCACAATTTGGTTAGGTCCCCTCTACTACTCCCAAGGCGGGGATGTTAATGCAGTTGCACTAAGTCCATATTTGGTATCAAAATTGTTCAGCTGAAAGCTAAACGTAACTACTCTGCCGAATAAGGCTTGCAACATTATTGTTATACGTCATTTAGCCCCGCCCTTTGGGCTTCCAGGACTAGGGACTGCTAGGTCAACAGTTTTAGGGCGTTTTCGGTCTCTTTCTAACCCTTGTGAGCCAACTGACGTTGTTGTTCTCAGGGCTGGTATCAAGCTGGCTTTATACACTAATACGTGCCTGTCGGTTACACAGTTCTACGGTGGCAAACTACCACAGCACCTAGACGACATATGAAGTTCCGTGTTAATTCCTTGAAGAGTAACTAGCGCCCCGGGACAGCGTCTGGGGGCGTCTGCATTTTCGCAAGGCTCTCCCCTCACGGTTTACTTCATGTAACAATATTTCTCCTAGTTTCGTCTGCTCTCAGCATCGTCTCTGCTTCCGCGTCTTGGAGCGCCTTTCTCACAGCTTCAAGATGAAACTACAGTAGTAAGGAATAATCAATATATCGCAACAGGATGGACAGTCAGAAAAGCTTGTAATGGCGTTGCAGGTAGGTTGTGATGAGAAATAACTGTTAAAGAACCAAATTTGATACGTTGCGCTCTTTCCGATTTAATTAGTACTGAAGGTAGCCAATCAGGCTGTAGCGCTTCCCACCACATATACGTAGTGTCGGTTGTTCTCATAGCGCAGATGATGACGCACGAGACTGCTCGGCCTGTGTCCGGGTTCGATCCTCACTACCGTCCCATGTCCAATTTATGAAACGCTATCTTTCAGGAAACCAAACTAAGCATACTTTTGGCAACGTCTCTGGCGGGCCGTTTGAATTTGCGCGCACAACGGTTTGAATGCCTAACTTCATGACAATTATCTAGGAAACGGTGCAAAGTTCCGAATTATTTTCTTAACAACTATTTCCCAGCACAGCCTACCCTTACATGCTTTTCGACTGTACCTGACCACACCGTACTTGCGTAGGTATCATGATCAAAAGACACAAACAGAGTATCTTCAGAACAAAACTTCTGATGATTAACATTTACCACAGTATTAAAAAAATACGCTCTTGTTAAGAACCAAGTGTATACTGTATACGTAGGAATGTTTTACTGTATCTTATCCTTGCATTACTAGTATGTTAAAAACAATATTTTGCACACCATGATGTCACTATCAACAGAGCAGTCAACTTGCCCAAAAAAAAAAAACTCCCCTTACTTATGTTTAAAACTGTACAGCTCATTGGTGCAACCTAGAACACATATCACAGTTGTGCTTAGTGGTACTACTGGAATGGGAGAGGTATGCACTTTATTTAAAACAACAACAAAATACAAGTAGGAGTACAACATTTTATAGCCTCCAGGATCGCGTGTGCGATAGCCGACTGCAGGTCAGTAGCCACTGCGCCACAGCCCTGCAGTGTTCTTGTGATGGCTACCGCCTCTCGTCTCAAGTACGTAGGCAAGCGACGCTGTGGCCATCGACCTATTGGCCCATGGCAGCTGGCTGTATAATCAGTTAACTCCCATCACACATGCCTGGAACAATGGACCTACATCAATGACTCACCGCACAAGCCGCAATAGGAACCGATACACCTTTCAAGTATTTGCTTCCCTATTAGCGACGTGCAGTCTACATTCTGCAAACACAGCATTATATGATTAAAAGTATCTCGACACCTAATAGGAGACAGTAATAAGACGTGTGTCTACCGACCGAACAGCACGGCATATTTAAAAAGAATCGTCACTGGCGAGGCTGAGAGACGTGCGGTGGATTTTTGACCCATTTAAGTGTTACATTCTGAGGTACTGTAGTACAATATTCTGTAGGAGACAGGTCATGATGTAACAGTATCACCCCATTTCGACATTTGTTAGTGTGTTTCGTGTTCTACATAACATTTCTCCATACACAAAAAACAGGTCAAAAATGTGATTAACTCCTACAGCAGTGTTTACACCACAGGAAGAACGGGTGTTTCATTGCAGCAACACTGAAGATGTGGCAAATCTACGCTACAGAAGATTGCCTATACCAAGCTTCTTTGCCCTCTTCTCGACTATTGCTGTATGGTACGGGATTATAACCAGATAGGGTTATAGATGACGTCGAAAAAAACCATTTCAAAGAAGGGTGATTCATTTATGTATTATCACTAAATGTATGAGGAAGTGCCAGCGATACGATACGAGACTTTTGATGACAGTCTTTTACCGCGCAGGCCTGCACGACACTCAGCAGTTGATTTGTTGATTGCACTGATTTGTTTTAGCAAATAGAAAATATGAATTTTGGTTACATTTGTAAACAAGTCGTGCAACTTTCTAGTGGATGGAACTCAGATACAGGGATGAAATAGACGAATGTGTCTATACCACTACCTGATCGAGAATATCTGGACACCTGTTGCATTAATATGGATTACAGCGTGTTCATTTCTTACTTTCATAGCCTTGGATTTTAAAATGCATTTTGCTTATTGTCATCAGTACTTCTGTTTCTATAATTGTTTCATCCCAAATTGGCAGTCGTCTAACAGTGGTAAACTCCTTCCACACTTACTGAATCAGCGTGCTCCTATGACTTCTGCATGTCAGCGAAGAGCTGCAATATATTACAAACGTTGATTTTCACTCAGTAGTAGGTCGCTCACATACCATCACCAAGGTCAGGGTACTAGCCTTCCAGTCGTTGAGGTTCCAAATTGTTCTGGTATTTCGATATATATTTGCAATTTCGTTTTTGCAATTTGTAGTTGCAGTTTACACAAACAAATACTGTTCATTGTGTCTTTCATGCGACGCTAAATGTCAATGGAATGCGTTATTTTCTTCCTCGTTAAGAAGAAAATTATTTTAAAGCGGAATTTTACGCCGTCATTCGATAGAGCATTTCCAAACTAGTCGAGTGCGATAGTTTTTTAATCAAAATATATTAAAAGCGACATGAAAACACGAAGAATAGCTAGTACTTCAGGCACACTCGACAGCGGTTACCACACAGGCTTACAGAGGAATGGGCCAATGCGACACCTCGAAGCGGACACTGAAATTTTAAACATAGAAATAATACATCAAAAGAAATTCACTGTCAAAATTGTATCTGCTAAGGCGCACTGCAAGTATTTGTTTAAAAGTGTTAAAGTTACAATTTTTTCCACACAAAGAACCGCTTGTAAATAGCGGTCTGTACAGCGCTTCGTACGTAATACTCGAATCAGCGAATAAGCAGATGCAGCCGTGACAATAGAGAGTAGCCTAGCATAGCACGAAGTCCAAAGCGCACACACAGGAATTTTAAGCACTTAAATCATGCCAACAATGCCTCAAATCATTAATTTTTTGAATAACCTACAGTTCGTATCCACAGCAAAAATGCAATTGTTACACAAATGAATGGCAAAGGAAAGAAAATCAAAGCAGTGTGTGATGCTACATTATAGACGACTTCCATCAATCAGGACATAAAGTCTGTTGACATTAAATACTTCATAACAATTCCTATAGCACAGTTCTTATGCTAATTTTTCAATAATGCATAGTTCACTAACAATCAAACAATACCATGTTTTTTTCCCTGTAATCGTCACAAAAATGTGAATTGCCTATTGAATGACGAAAACAAACATTTTCCTCACTCCAGGCGCATCTGATTAAAGAAATAAACGCATTCAGGCACTTCACAGTAGTTACTAGTTCTATTTAGACAGAATGGAGTAATAAATGTTGGAGGTCACTATTCTGCATCTCTAACTCCAATCCATGCATGGAAACTGACGATGCAGAAATGACTGCAGTTTGACAATACTGCCAGGCTGATAAACCTGAAATGAAGAGATATCCGAAAATATATTGTCCAACAGTTTTCTGAAAAATGCTTTACACTGTTAAATTTTGTTTCCGAGGGGCTGAATCGCATTATTAGTTCCCGATGGAATCCGCATTGTATTAACAACTTTTCGTCGTCCTCCTAAAGACAGAAGTGTCGTTATGTGCAGGCCAAAAATTATTTTCTGCAGATGGTAAGAAGTTTCGGAAGTAACACTGAAAATTATTCATTGCAATTTTTCCAGATTTTGCTACGCCAGTTACAAGGTTTTTACGATTAAACAGCCCTTTTTTTAAGTTTTTGGTTCTAATTTGATTTGAGGTTCCTAAGACAATAATAAAGCTGCGCAAAAGATATTCCGCTGATACTTATAACTGGCATTGTTGTATACGAATAGGTCATAGCATTCATCGACTTTTTTTTTCGGTCAAAACGATAAAGTGCAGTTTGTGCACAGTTCTTGCACGAAACCTGACTCATTCGATTTTTATATAGCATTTCAGAGAAAAACGAGAAGCTTCGATTTCACGTCAACTACGAATATCCCCTCTACACATTTACTTGATCTCCAATATACTTGAGATCCAACTACAATATTTATCGATTGTACAGTTGCTATGCCTCAAAGACACTTGGAACAAAATGATTACAGATGCAAATACGTGTGACTGACAACGCACTGCCATATCAGAATTCCTATAACATATAATTTGCGGCAATCAGGAACTGAATATATGTGCATATTATAACATAGAATGCCAGGCTGACTGGCAGTACTAAAAAATCTTCCGAACAAATGTTTTACATGCTATTTCTTTTGTGGGTGCATTGCATTTCCCTTACTAATCTCTCAGCATGGCATCTCTTTCCACTTTATGTACTCATTTCACTTTTGGTCACTATGGATGGTTACTCATAGATTTGTATTGTAGTTACCACTCCCGGTAGCAAATTGGCAATAGTGTAATAGTGTGGTACTGTATTTCATCGCCTATTTATAAGCAATGGCTGCATTTACATGCGCCCACGTCCAACTTCAATCCATGCACTAATGGTCAGTCCTCTGCAGGACTTCACGAACTTTATCATCGATTTCCTGTCCTATTACATGCACGCTTTGATCGAGGAACAATGGTTCTCTAGATATGCCTCTGCATATGTCCTAATCTATTTTACCTTATTCTCATGATCGCTAAGTCAGATATACGATGGTGATGGCATAATGGTATCGGCAGTTTCTTTAAAATTTCCGAATAGTATTTCGCCAAAAATACTCCGTCTTTTTTCGAATGTGGTGCACCAGTACGTTACGATCTTAGCAATGTCGCAGAGCATCTAAAACTATCCCCCGGCTCATTTATACGGATGTGGCTCCTTTCCGGGTCAGTCACAATAAATCACGTAAAGCGATTTTATCAGCAGCAGTGTTTTGTAACCCAGTTCTTCCATGGATGGATTAATTTCTTTAACATTTCTCTCAGCTCGGATCTGCTTTTGCTTTATGTGGTCAATCAACTTTAGCTCGGTCTGCATGTTACTTCTAGGTATTTTACTATAGTTACAGTATTTATTCTCTTATGTATGCACGTTACGCTATATTTGTTTACATCCAGTCTCTCTTTCAATATTTGACGCTCATCAATTCACTGTAGTCTACCAGCATTGCTATATTCTTCTTATAAAGAACGGTATCTTCTGAGAACAGTCTTCGCGTATTGCAATCAGTAACCTAAGTATGTTTTGTACACATGTCGTTACTCCCCGCGGAAAAAATACCTACCTAGGGAGCATATTTTGCTGTGTACATATATTAAATTGGTATTCACATTGTAGTTTGATAGTTATACTTCATCCTTGCACAGTAAAGTGATACACATCGCAAAACCCAAATCCGCCTGTAACGTGTTGTGATTGTGATCCCACGCAGGAATCATTGACGGATTGGTGAAGGATTCTGATATTTCCTTAGAGAGGCAGTCCCCTACCTAATCCACACATGCACACTCTTATGTGACACTGACTCCCTCCTATAACTGTTATGTAATCTTATCTGACAGAACGTACTTACATGGTTTATTTGACCCATGCACTATGTAATTTGACATATAACTTACAACGCTTCATCTTCCCTCTATTAAGTTACACGTGTTGCTGTTATATCCCTTTTATATCTAATATATATAATAATAAGGCTTCCCAGTTCTGTTACAAATTACGATTACTTCCTGTATATACCGCTTTTTCTAAGTGTACCTGTAAATCACTGTAATATGACAAATGGGTGTGGCCAGGACTTATAATTGTTACCTTACGGGTAGTAATGGGATTGAACATTTTTCTTTGTGATATAGCCTGATACACCAACGACTCCCTACTAGCTTATTGGAGTGTACAGGTTGCCTATGGCGTGCTATTCCCACATCGCAAAGTGCTCGTAAATGGATAATACGGAACTGTGTATCATAGGTCACTTTTTTCGATGAAAGCGTTAAGATTATGGCGTAATGATAGCCATGATATCAGGAGTTTCCCTGTCTGGGTATTATTAGTTTCAATATGTAATGCTGATGTTCAGTGTTTCGCTTTAACAAAACAAAAAAAAAAGCTACGTTCTTTGCACGTATACAATTTTACGGCGTTTTCTGCTAACTCTAATATAGTATTTGTGACTGAGCACCGCTAATGCAAAGTAAACTACGCAAAATAACGAAATGTCTTCTTGTCTTGTACATCTCCCGTGTCCAATGTGTCATGTGAACTAAAGTGTATTGCTATGTCACAGTAGTGCCATGTTTTATCATCGGAATACTTACAAGCTCTGAGAAATCTGCTGAAGAGAGACTGCATACACACACTTGTCGCTGTGTGCGTGTTGCCAGTCACTGTCCCAGTGGTGCCAACAAGTGAGCTACACGACTTTTTGTTTTTCTTTTCTACTGCTATAGAATAATTGAGTTACAATAGTAGTGCCACATATGTGTTTTTATATTCGAAATTTTTAATAGGGAATATTCTGAGTAACCTTAATACATTGGTTCTTTTTCTTATGACCTACAGAATAGCATTGTTTATAGGAACCAGTCCTAATTCGGTAACATCTATATATATAACGGTATTGTGGCGAACAGTGTTCTAGATTGCGAAAATCTCTTGCTTTAATATTACTCTTCAGTGTTCTACTTATACTGTCTTTGTTGGAGTCTGTGTTAAGAACCTTCATATAGTTTATGAGTAAAAATTGAAACTGAAGGTTGCAGAACTTAGTTTATTATCTTCCCTCGATCCTGATTGTCTGGAAGGTTTACTTGTACACCAGTCAACTTCCAAGTGTTTGTATTAACCGACAAATTGCAGAACGCTGCTAAATGCAGCACAGAGGCTGTTTTGTCAGCCAGTGTCAAACATGCATAATCTATCTCTAGTTACAAATCGTAGCATGTAATCCGGTAGTACCACTTTCTTTAGCCATGGAAGATGTAAACGTTTCTAATAGACGTGCACCAGGGCACTTTCAAAACTTGATAAAATGGCTACCGATACATTTGGTGACTCATGGGCTTGTGATCAGACAATAAATCCCATTATATATCGTTACTTTGCACTTGCACCTCAAACACGTAAGCCGTCTTATTATCGTTCTCAATAAGATTACCTTACCCCAGACAATATTCTTCTTGCGAGCAGAAGACGTGAGTCGATGTTACGTAGTCACACTTCTCCATTTTGTTAAGAATCTCAGTAATATCATTGCATTGTATCCACATCTAAACGGTCTATTCGTGTACACATAACTATTGCAATATTACAGGCAGCTGGTTCATTAGATCATCAATTACAGCATTGCACAATTCCACTTTATGTGTAATAGCCACACGATTTTCATATTTTTTCGAAATTGTTTCCAGTGCTTCCCTGGCAATTTTTACAAAATGTCTCTTGCGGCCACAGTATCATTTTTGTGTAAGAGCAATGATACTTTCATCTCGACGTCATGTCTGTAGAAAGTGTAATCTTTCCCGTGTTAAAGTACAGACGCGTAATGTCATCTTCCTCTCATATCTAGTGCTAACAGCTTCATCCCGCAAATTCCAACTATGTCCTTTGAATACTGCATTTTGTACGTGTGAGCCAGCTCTTTCTGAAATGGTTTAATTGGATTTGATTCTCACATCGCTAAGCACTCGTAAAGACATAATACGGAATTGTACCATACAGATCAAAATGTCTCAAAAGTAATACTCTGCAGGGGATACAGTGATGTTTCTTAACCTTGTGGAAGACTGTCAACATCGACAAATGAAGATACTAATTTTAATTTTAGTAATCAACAGCCTCATTTGCACCGTTTACCTAGAATTTACCAAGGTTTCAGTCGGGATAACTCAACATTCTTCAGAATAACGGTAACTACCGTTTGTCCAAGTTAAAACTACAAATCCATTAGTTATCGTCAGACTATAAAAACGTATCTGAAGCTGCCTCAGCCCCACTTCACGACCGCGATGCGGCAGCCACGAGTGCTGTACTGGAACTACAAACGGTAGGTACTGTTACTCTGAAGAAGATTGGATTATCCCGACTGAAACGTTGGTAAATTCTAGGTAAACGGTGCAACTGAGGCTGTTGATTACTAACATTAAAATTAATATTTATACAGTTGCTGACAGGGCCGCGAAATGTTGAAGATATTTGAATGAATGTTCTGTACAGAGTCTCGTCTCACAGTTCTACGTTTTGGCAGTAAATTTATCATTTTTTTAACGTTAGCCAGTTTTTTCGAGGGAGTGTTAAGACCAAATCTAATCATAACTGTCGTATTAAGAATTAAGTATGAATGATGTTGGAAAAAATGACTGTATAATAACACTGCTGCTATTTTCCTCAATGTTTATTAAGGATGTATAATTAATATGTAACATATTAATAATATTTCTTACAAGATGGTTTATCTTCCTCCAATCCTGTCTTTTTTTTAATTTAAATATTATAAGTTCATATAGATACTCAGCCATTGTAGCTCAGTATTCCTACTTCCAAATGGATAAGCTATAATGATTGGACGTTTTAAAGAGTTGTAAGTAATAAAAACGCACATAAAGCAATGAAAAACGTTTATTTATCACCATTTCACAACAGGACAGTTTAAAACACTTAAATTACCGATACAAAATTTATTACCTCAAAAATGTTATCACTCTAGCTGAAACAGTTTTACAACACACAGCACACAAGGAAAAAGGAGATGCACATTTAACAAAGACGGCAATACGTCTTCAGGGAAGAAATAGCGCATTCCCATCTCTTTCTGAAAGCAAATTTTACACAGCCAAACGTTGTCAAAACTCTCACATTCACAGTCACTTGCTGTTTTGATGCTGCTTTCAGGGTAACAACTTTGTCAGCTTTCTGAAGATTTGATGGAAGTTTAATATTACCCGCATCCTCTGTAACAGTTAGCGTGTCTATTTCTGACAAACATTATCTAAAAATTTTATAGCCGTGGCAATAATCACAAATAAACACTAGGGAAACCACATAGCACGTTTAACCAGTGGACTGTGTATATTTTCCCAACTTTTCAACCCTCCACCACAATGGAAAAATACTGTTTGATCTCCGTCATCGGTATGAAAGCGTCCTGCTTCAGTTAGTTGTTTGGGCGTTGCTTAACAGCTAAAGACCAGCCATCGAAGGATGTTACCCTCATCACATACGTTGTATATTTACAGTGAATTAACACAGTGTCTCACACTTTAGGCACTGAACTGCGAGTACCAACGACGTTAATTCAGGAGTTAAATGTAGACATATTTCCTTTATCTTCATGCTAGAATTACTGTGTAAAAACAGTTCGAGGCATAATATTTGACACATCAGAAACCTACTCTTACACTTTTGTCTTCCCAACACCACAGACACCCAGTATGTTCTTATAGACATTAAAGATCCAAGATACGCACACTTCTGATCACGTCTTCTACATTTTCTTGTCGATGCAGTCCAATTGTAAACACGTAGCCCTGTTGCGCTATTTTGTGTGTGTGTGTGTGTGTTGGTTTGTCACTGGGGTCCCCATAACCCACCCAGAACCTGACATTGCTAGATATTCCTCAGGGCACTACCTCCGTCCACTATTCCAGACATAACGAAAGTATGTTGGTGTATCCAACCCAAACACTATTCCGGATGTAACAGGGTGGCTCCACCTCTGAACATTATTCTAGACTTAATACAGGTGGATCCACCTCCGAATAATAAAGGTGGGTCGAGCCATATCTGGACGCTATCCTGGGCCTATCCCGAATGCTGGGGGCTCCTGTGACAAATCAACACATACACCTAACGGTGCAAATGGGCATTGGGATTACAACTGGATTGCCTCCAGAAGCAAATTTAGAAGGCATGACTAGATGTAATGTCGTCATTATATGACCGGGAAGTGTTACTGTCTTGGATATTTATAATATATAGAAGATTTGGAGGCAAGTCTGTCTAATATAGAGATTTATGGGGTGCTAGGGAGGTAAATGAGTGAAAGTAGATCTGTGGTCAAATTTTATGCCCTAATCTGTTTTTTGTACATTTGAAGCCTGCACACTCATCTCTTAAATTAACACCGTCATGTCGTTCAGTACATGATGCGTGAGACATAGGGTTAGTTCACCCTAAATGTAGAACAGATGAGATGAGGCTAGCATCCTACGAAGACTCGTCGTTAGCTAGTAAACAACGTCCAGACAAAAAAACTGATACTGGATTCCTTTATACGGTAACTGACATGATCCAGAGTGTTTCCATTGTGGTGCGTGATCGAAAGGTTGTGAAGAAATGCACGTTCCTTTGGGTGAACATACCATCAATTTTTTCAAGTGTTTGCTTGCGCTTCTTACGAAGAGTAAACAATTTGTAGATAATATTTGTCAGAACAAAGACGCAATAATTACTGCGGAGTCTGCACCCATTCTTAAACTTCCATCAAATCTTCTCACGGTTGACAAAACTGTTACCCTGAAAGCGGCATAGGAGCAGCAAGCGACAGTGAAAGCTTTTGAGAATGAGGTAATAGTGCTTCTCCCTCCATGTACATGCCCGTGTGAAATGTGCACCTTCCCTTTCCTCGTGTGCTGCGTGTTTTAAACCTGTTTCAGCTACAGTAAGAGAACTTTTCATGTAATAAACCCAGTAGCTGCGAATAAACTGTTTTAAACTGTTCTGTGAAGTTTGTATGATTTGCCTGTGCTTTCCTTCTTCTTCTTCGTGGATGGATCACTTAGGACCACGCGTAATCAACATTTGTTGGCCTTCCTTTTCGCCCAGTATTCCTCCATAAACAACGAATGGGCTAGCTTTCGTTGCATAGACCACGTATGTCGGTTAGTTTTTCTCTCTTCTTCCTCAAAACCCCGTGTGTTTGTGATTTTTCTGATTTCATTTCTATCGTGTAGATTTGGAGCCCCTAATTCTCTCAGGTCTTTTTCTGTCTGTTTGTACCAGTTCGGTCTTGTAGTTTTGTTCTTTAAAAATGTATGGATTTTGTGCGATAACCTGTTTGAGTCCATTCTTCTAAATGCCCCATGAATTGGATTCTTCTCATGCGCATTGTGTTTGTTATTTTGGAGATATTTTTATTTATTTCTGCATTGGGCTTTGGATAATGCACACCATCATTAGTTCTTGGTCCTAGGATTTCCCTCATTATTTTACGTTCTTTCACTTCTAATTGCTCTTTTAGTGTTCTGTGTTGAAAGTTTAGTGTCTCAGATGCGTAGAGAGCTTCGGGTTTAATTACTGTTGTGTAGTGTCGTATTTTGCAGTTCCACGAGAGACTCTTTTTGTTGTAAATGTTTTTTGTTAATTGAAACGCCGTCACCATTTTCTGGACTCTTTTATATATTTAAATCCTTAAAGAAACGTGCAAAGATCGTAGCTTACGCAGTTGGGGGTAGAACAATGGAAATTCTATGTTTTGTATAAGCCCCTGCAGCTACCTTGACAGCTACATTGACTGTGCATCTATATGAACTTCTAAATCATATTAGAATTAAAAAATGGCTAGATAGGAGAAACATGAAACATTTTATAACAACCATTATTATGATATTATATACTTCTATACAATGTTAATGTACATTGTGGAGACTGCAGCACCATCATTAAAATACAGTCATTATTCTTACTTCAACAACACTTAGGTCACTTCTTATTACAATAGCTATGATTACACCATGACAGTAACACATCATTTGGAAAAAAGACTGACATTAAAGAACCGTTAATTTACTGTCAAACTGTAGATTTTTCAGACAAGAGTCTGTGCAATACTCCATTTGTCGATGTAAACAATCTTCCACTGGGTTATTCCCTGCAGAGCACCACTGTTGAGACGTTTAGGTCTGTACGGTACAGTTCTGTATCAGGTCTCAAGGAGTGCTTTCTGATGTGAGAATAGTACATCAGTTGCATCAAATTAAACCAGACTGTAAAGATTTGACCCACACTTACAAAAAGCAGTATACAGAGGATTTAGTTGGAATTTGCGGGATAAAGTTGTTAGCACTACATGTGAGAGAGAGGTGACACCATACATCGTTCCTTTAATACAAGAAAGGCCATACATTCTATGGAGATTATGTCAATGTGAAAGCGATACTGCAGTGTCAAAAGATATTTTGTAAACTTTGGCAGGGAAACACGTGAAACAATTTCGAGGAAATATATAAATGGTGTGGCTATTACATATAAAGTCGAATTTGCCTATGCTGTAATTGATGTTCTAACAGACCAGCTGCCTGGAATATTACAACAACTATATGTAAGCGAATATTAGCTTATGGGTGTGGATGTAGATGCAGCGCAAGATTTTGTTAGGATTTTTTAACAAAATGGATATGTATGTCCACCTAACATCAAACGACGACTTCTCTGTGCAAGAATAACGCTTCCAGGGGCGATCAATGTTACTGTGAACAATAATAACACAGTTTCCTTGTTTGATCTCCAATTGTAAATATATACTGTATAACTGATTTATATGTCAAATCACAATCCCATGAGTGAACAATGTTAGTGGTAACCATTTTACAAAGTACTGTAATACACCTCTACTGGAACCTTTTACATCTTCCATAGCTATCGAACATGACGCTACCAGACTAGAAGCTACGACTTACATCTGTAGGAGGAATTGTGCGTGTTTGACACTATCTTATCAAATAGCTGCTGTGCTGTATTCAACAGAGTTCTGAAATTTGTCTGCCGGATAATAAGAACTCATGGAAGGTGACTGGTGTGCAGGTAAACCTTCCGGACAATCAAGACCGAGAAGAGGTTATGAATTAAGTTCTGTCATGTCAACCTATAGTTCCAATTTTTTATCCATAATCTTCGTGGAGATTCAAAAGAAGGCTCCAACAAAGACGATATAATACTGAAATGTAATACTGAAGCAGGAAAAACTTATTTCTGACAATCCAGAACATTGTTCATCACAATAGTGTCAACTATAGATAATACCAAACCGGAAATAACTTCTAAAAACAATGTTGTGCCGGAGGTCTTAAGAAAAGGATTCGACGTGTCGCACAGGCTCAGACCATTCCCTGTTGAAGCATGCAGCACTACGACAAAAAGTTTGCGTATTGGCACCAATGAGATAGTGACAGTTTGCATACAGTGACAAGCGTAATTCGTGTCGTTTCTCTCTTTGGCAGCCTTCTGATAATGTCACGAAGTACCACTGTGACCTGCAGCACTACACATTAATTTACATGACACACTGGGCGCTGATAACCTCGGTGATGAGCGCCAGATCACTTTGGACATCGGAGACATACACTCCTGGAAATTGAAATAAGAACACCGTGAATTCATTGTCCCAGGAAGAGGAAACTTTATTGACACATTCCCGGGGTCAGATACATCACATGATCACACTGACAGAACCACAGGCACATAGACACAGGCAACAGAGCATGCACAATGTCGGCACTAGTACAGTGTATATCCACCTTTCGCAGCAATGCAGGCTGCTATTCTCCCATGGAGACGATCGTAGAGATGCTGGATGTAGTCCTGTGGAACGGCTTGCCATGCCATTTCCACCTGGCGCCTCAGTTGGACCAGCGTTCGTGCTGGACGTGCAGACCGCGTGAGACGACGCTTCATCCAGTCCCAAACATGCTCAATGGGGGACAGATCCGGAGATTTTGCTGGCCAGGGTAGTTGACTTGCACCTTCTAGAGCACGTTGGGTGGCACGGGATACATGCGGACGTGCATTGTCCTGTTGGAACAGCAAGTTCCCTTGCCGGTCTAGGAATGGTAGAACGATGGGTTCGATGACGGTTTGGATGTACCGTGCACTATTCAGTGTCCCCTCGACGATCACCAGTGGTGTACGGCCAGTGTAGGAGATCGCTCCCCACACCATGATGCCGGGTGTTGGCCCTGTGTGCCTCGGTCGTATGCGGTCCTGATTGTGGCGCTCACCTGCACGGCGCCAAACACGCATACGACCATCATTGGCACCAAGGCAGAAGCGACTCTCATCGCTGAAGACGACACGTCTCCATTCGTCCCTCCATTCACGCCTGTCGCGACACCACTGGAGGCGGGCTGCACGATGTTGGGACGTGGGCGGAAGACGGCCTAACGGTGTGCGGGACCGTAGCCCAGCTTCATGGAGACGGTTGCGAATGGTCCTCGCCGATACCCCAGGAGCAACAGTGTCCCTTATTTGCTGGGAAATGGCGGTGCGGTCCCCTACGGCACTGCGTAGGATCCTACGGTCTTGGCGTGCATCCGTGCGTCGCTGCGGTCCGGTCCCAGGTCGACGGGCACGTGCACCTTCCGCCGACCACTGGCGACAACATCGATGTACTGTGAAGACCTCACGCCCCACGTGTTGAGCAATTCGGCGGTACGTCCACCCGGCCTCCCGCATGCCCACTATACGCCCTCGCTCAAAGTCCGTCAACTGCACATACGGTTCACGTCCACGCTGTCGCGGCATGCTACCAGTGTTAAAGACTGCGATGGAGCTCCGTATGCCACGGCAAACTGGCTGACACTGACGGCGGCGGTGCACAAATGCTGCGCAGCTAGCGCCATTCGACGGCCAACACCGCGGTTCCTGGTGTGTCCGCTGTGCCGTGCGTGTGATCATTGCTTGTACAGCCCTCTCGCAGTGTCCGGAGCAAGTATGGTGGGTCTGACACACCGATGCCAATGTGTTCTTTTTTTCGTTTCCAGGAGTGTAGAAGACAAGCAGGCATTCCATGCATGGTTTGCATGGTATTAGAGATACGCTGTCACAGATAGTATGGTAGAGTTAGCAGGAAAGGCTGAATAGCTGTTTTTTTGTTAACAAAATTCTTAAGGGGCGAAGGCCATACAGTCCAGAATCGGTTTGTTAATCAGGAAAAATCGCCATGAACGATGATTCGTTCATCATACCGGTGCACAAGGTTGAAGATACCCGTTTTGTAAAACACAGTGTCTTGCTGTGCGAAAAACTATGTCACTGGTTGCTGCACATCGTCGTCGGACGGGAGTCGCCGAGTCCTCGAGGCCTTTTCTAAGGGGTCGTAGGCGCGGGGAATGGTCACGATTATGATGGGGGTACTCGAGTGTCTTCCACTTGAGTTGGCCAACTCCTGGACTACGACTTTTGCGATACGGGAACCTGCGTTATCACGAAGCAACTCACATCTCGGTACACAACACCACAACGGTGCTTTTCGACGGACATCCTGCCCCATACACTTTCTTCATTCTCGAATGAATGCCTACTGATGTTTATCCATTGGCGTCCAAGAAAAGAATAACAGTACGTTGGTCCTGTTGGAACGCATTTGATAATAACGTCGCCATAGTTCATGCTCTGCGTTTACTGTGCGCACATCGGAAAGATACGAATGCCACACTAATGCCTTGCCTACACGTCGGTGCTTACATACATGCACTGGATATGTGCTATGTTGTATATACACTGCAGCAACTCCTTCAGAAACGATCTTTTCCATCGCCCCTTGCATACCGTCATGTATACCAGATCGCTATGATCAGGTATACCTGACAGGTATACTTGATCTGTACTACACAGTTCCGTATCATCTATCAACAAGGACTTTACGGTGTGAGAATAGCACAGGAGAGGAAACTTATACACTCCGATAAGCTAGTAGGGAGTTAACGCTGTATAGAGGTGTTCCGCACGAAAGCTATATATTCAGGAATTAATTGGAATTAGTAACGGAAGCTGGAGAGCCATAATATAGGTATAATATATAAGAGGGATATAACGTGCAACTTAATAGAGGAAAGATTACACAGCAACGCGGGAGGGAGTCGACGTCACATAAGAGTATGCAAGTATGGATTAGGCAGGGGACTGCCTCTCTAAGGAGGTATCAGAAACGTTCACCCAACCGTCAGGATTCCTGTGCGAAATCACAATCACAGTAAACGTTAGAGGTGGATTTGGGTTTTGTGGTGTGTTTCGCTTTACTGTGCAAGAGTGAAACATAACTGTCAAACTACAATATTAACAACAATTTAGTATACATACGTAGCTTAATATGCTACTTAGGTAGGCAGTTTTTGAGTGGCGAGTAATGGTTCGTGCGCAAAAGCATATGTAGGTTGTTTACTACGATATGCAGAGACTCGTTTCAGAAGATCCAGTTCTTTATGAGAAGAATATAGCATTGCTGGTAGACTACAGCGAATTGTAGAGGGTCAGCTATTGACAGAGAGAATAGATGTACATAAATGTAAGATAATGTGCATACATAGGATAAGAAATCCTATAATGTATTATCACACTGTTGATATAACAGTAACTAACTTAAAATGGCTAGAAGTAAAATCCAGGGCTAACTAAAGTGGAATGACTGCATAAAACAAACGCACGTATTAGGCTGAGAAAAATATTAAGCAAATGCAGTTCATCCACGAAAGAAGTGGTTTACAAAACACTACTATTCATGAAATTCCACAACGTGATTAGTTGTGGCTCACCTACAAAGGATAAATGATCCAGTGCATAGTGTTACAAGCTCTATGACACTGGTAGGATCGTAACATGATGGTATACCCTAATGGTCAGATTTAAATAAAATACATACAACAAAGACTGTGACACCATTATGTCGCCACCATCGTATGTCTGGTGAAGCATAAGGAACGTACAGAGGCATATGTAGACAATCCTGTGCATATGTCCCAACTCTGTTAATCAAGAGTTTCTCTTTTAAATAGATTCTGCATTTCTGCTGGAAAACACACCCAATATTAATGCCCCCTAGTAGCTGTCTAGATACTTTTGACCAGACAGCAGATCACGCATCGCACTATCAGGCAACTAAAGAGAGAGAAGTTCGCACACGTACAGTGTCCATATGGAATTAGGTATGCTGTATTCTAGTTGAAATATGAGGTCATGCTGATAATATATTAAGCACTGTATAATTGTTACGAACGTTATTTCCTACATGATACACTATTCACGTGAGCTTTACTGTTAATGGAATGGCGGAAATTTCTGTTAATCATCTAATGTCATTTGGTACTTAGCTGTCAGGGATCAATTAGTAGCGTGTTGTGATAATATCTAAGTTAGTGTGGTAACCGCTATAGAGTGTGCTGACTATTCTTCGTTTTTTTAGCGTATCTGCTAATACATACTGATTACTGATTAAACAAACACCACACCATACATAATTTGGCAACGCTCTATCGGATGACCACGTAAACTTCTGTTTAAAAACTTTTTTTTCGTAACATGGAACAAAGTAACGCTTTTCATCGAGACTGGATGTCGTATTAAAGACACCATGAGCAGTATTTCTTTGTACGAACGTCGACTACAAACTGCGAAAACGAAATTGCAATTTACAGGGCGTTCCACGGTTCATGTTACCCATTTCTAGTGGTTGCAGAGGCACTTATCAGATCAAGTTTTACGTAGGAACCCAGGTCTGGAAACGTCATCCAAAATTCTACAGAGTGTAAAAATTATGCGCCAGCGCAATATATATATATATAGGGTGATTCCGTGATTATGTTACAAACTTTCAAGGATGATGAAGACGGATAAATGTCTCAATCTCAGGTACGGGTCCCTGGTCCGAAAACGAAAGAGTCGGCAATTAAAAGCGAAAATCATTCTGATACCTCTGACAGTGGAAGTCACGTACTGGCACTGTTATTGCTGAGAATGTAAGGTCTAAACTTTCGAAGGTGGTGGTAATTATCACGACAAGAAAAGAAGTCTATTAAACATGGGCTCTAAAACACATATCTGAGGAGTTACGAACACTTGTTCACCTTCGCTAGTGTGAAATAGGCTTACATCTTTACTGACCAAGTACTCACAGCTCTTAAGGTATGCATTTTAGAGCCAATGTTTGTTAGATATTTTTTCTTGTTTTAGTCCAAACTACCACCTCTGAAAGTCGCATTCCCTGCAGTCTTAGCAACAACAGTTTTGGTACATGCATTCCACTGTCATATGTATCAGAATGATTTTCGCTTGTAACTTTTGATCCGTTCGCTACAGAACCAGGGACCCTCACTTCAAATTGATCCGCCTCCTACATCCTTGACAGTTATTACATCATCACGGAATCACCATGAATGTAAACACATTTATTGGCGCCTGCGCCTATAACTTTGACGCTCTACAGCCTCTATAAGTATATAATATGAATTTTGAAACAGCCTGCATATGCCGGAACATCACACAAAATGTATCGGATGGCCCTTGAGGGGAGGCGGGAGGCAGGACACTGTGATAATGTTAGCAATCTGAAACTTAAACGAGGGAGAGACTAATGCCCCATCGGAGATCCATGGCCTTGGTGGTGGTACTGAGTGTGAATTAACGTTTATAATCTATTACGCTTCTTTGCTGTCATGCGGAAGTCATAGGAGGCTCCTAGTTTCATAGTTGTGGAAGGAGTTCATCATTGTAAAAAAAATAACGACAGATTAGTACTCTGTTGGATGATTACCAATATGGGATGAAACAATTTCAGAAAGAGAAGTGCTGATGACAATAAACAAATTGCATTTCAGAATCAAGACAACGAAAGTTAGGAATGCATATGTTGTAACCCATACTAAAATCTACCAATAAGTGTGCAGATACTTCTCATCAGAGTGTTACATATACATCAGTCGATTACGTGCGCATACTGGAGAGCCATATATCAGGAAGTTCAGTCCATTTGCAAATCTGACAGGAAGCTCATGTTTTCTATTTGCTAAAACATACCAGCAATGGCGTGTAGACGTGCGTGGTGAATGACTGTCAACAAGAGCCTCGTATTAATCCTTGGCGCTCTCTCATTCATTCCGCAACAATACAAAAATGAGCCTCCCTTCATTGAACTTATTTTTTTCGATGTCATTCTTCAACCCTATCTGGTGATGTTTTCTTACCAAACAGCAGTAGTCGAGAAGAGGTCAAACATGCGTGGCGTAGGCAATCTTCTTTAGCATAGATGTACCACGGTTTCAACGTGTTGTTGCAATGAAGCACCGTTCTTGTCTCACCTTTCTATGACGTGTAAACAGTTTAGAAGTTAATCACACTTGTGGGCTGTTTCTGTCTACGTAAAGATGTTATTTAGAACACGAAACACACTACGAAATGAGAATTGGAATGATACTGTTACATTATGAACTGTTTACTAGGTAATATTGCCCTACAGTACCTAAAGACGAAACAATTAAAATGTGACACAAATACAGCGTGCATGTCTCAGCCTCCCCAGTCATGATTTTGTTTTTAAATACGGCAAGCAATTCAATCGGTGGACAAACCACATATCCGTGTCCGCGAGCAGTTATCTAGATACTGGTGATTGGTTATTGTATGTAGAATGTAAACTACCCATCACTAATACGGAAGCAATTTCCTGAATAGGTTTTGTAGTTCGAATGGTGGCTGCTGCCGCTTGTGGTTGATGCTAAAAAGGAAAGCATATCTGTTCCTAATGCAGTCTGCATGGTGACTCGAATATACAGGTCCACTGATCTGGGTGTGTGTGGTGGGAGTTAACTGTTTATACAACCAGCAGCTCAAGCACGGTGGGCCAGTGGTCACAGCGTGACTGCCTTGTGGCCATCAGACGAGAAGTGGTATCCATCCCGGGAACACTGGAACGCAGTGTGGCGGTGGTAGTGGCACAGTGGCTGCTGACCCTGCGTCGGCTTTTGGGACAGGTATGCATGACCATGCACACCTGCGGTATGCATACTTGTGGTACTCCTCCTCCTATTTTTTGTTTGTTTTAAATAAAATGCATTCCTCTCCCTTTCCAATACCACCACTACACATAACAGTGACCTGTGGTTTAGGCTGCATTAGTGAGCTATACTGTTTTAAACTAGGATTACGAGGATTTGTTTTCGTTTTACAAGTCCACTGCTCTGCTGATAATGACATCATGGTGTGTCGACCATTGCTCCTAACACACTATTAATGCAAGGACAATTTCCTTATAGTGAAACGATCCTACTTACATAGACTTGACACCTAGCAAGAGTGTATTGTTTGAAACAATGCACTGTGGTAACTGTTAAACAATAAAAGAAATGTGTTTACAGTAATCTACTTATTTCTGTGTATGATATCTTAAAATAGTTGAAAGTGTATCCTGGGAGAAAATTGGCCAAAAGCTGTGGCATCCTGTTACAAAATTGTAACAAACTGCCCGAAAATTGTAAATAGCAAGCGAAGGTGGTCACACGTTGGCAGTGGCTGATGTCTGCTCCTGCTGCACTTCTTGGTGGCTGACCCACGTAAAGAGCACAAATGATAAGTCCACCCCATAATAATAACGGCCATACCTGGGTGAAAGAGTGGAAAAGGGGGTGTAAGCCGCAACAGGTGAGGGGGAAAGTCTTGGACGGTCATGATATCATTAAATTATAGTAATTCAGGGGAAGGCAAAGCAGGAGACGGCTGTTTTCTGGGTCATAAATCATGGCCATAAATATTAAGGTGAAAGCCTCTGGTCACAAATTACGCTTATGTAAACATAACTTAAGAGAACATGTGACCAGTTTGTTTACAACAGGTCGTAACTTAACATAAAAGCACAAGTGCGTGGTTTCTTTACCTAAGGGTGCTATGCCGCCGCGCGGGATTAGCCGAGCGGTCTTGGCGCTGCAGTCCTGGACTGTGCAGCTGATCCCGGCGGAGGTTCGAGTCCTCCCTCGGGCATGGGTGTGTGTGTTTGTCCTTAGGATAATTTAGGTTAAGTTGTGTGTCAGCTTAGGGACTGATGGCCTCAGTAGTTAAGTCCCACAAGATTTCACACACATCTGAACACTTTTTTTTTGTGCTATGCCAAGTGTGCGGTTTGTTTACATAAAGAGAACAGTAGACCCATCGGGCCATCATACACTCTGCCCCACTGCTTTCGCCGACCAGAAAATTTCGAGCCTGTTGGTGACCAGGATAACTTACTAGCATGAGTCAGTTCATTGATTAGATGCTCAACGTAATTTTCAAGTAAGGCATTTAAAACAGTTCCACATGGCTTCGTGCCCTTACTACATCCTTTAATCACCTGAGTCCCCCAAACTATAGCTGACAATATGAAATCTCAACCTAATACGAGGGGCATTCCATATGTAATGCAATACATTTCCCTATGCCATCTTCCACTGAAAAAATGCGGATTGTGTTTAGCGATATCGCGGCATATTCCCACTTCAGACTCTATAATTTCACTAAGTTCCATTTGTTGGCGACGTTAAACAGAGCCTTCAGAATGGTGCATGCAATGAAGGTGCGTTCCAAGCAGGGAGCTGGCATTCTTTTTTGCGGAAAACCAGAGTATCGCAGATATTCACAGGAGCTTCCACCATATCTATGGAGATGTAGTGGTCAAAAGCATGGTGTGTCCCCGGGTGTGGCGTTTGTCATCATCGCAACAAGGTCGCTCATGTTGTTGTTATTGTGGTCTTCAGTCCTGAGACTGGTTTGATGCAGCTCTCCATGCTACATTATCCTGTGCAAGCTTCTTCATATCCCAGTACCTACTGCACCCTACATCCTTCTGAATCTGCTTAGTGTATTCATCTCTTGGTCTCCCTCTACGATTTTTACCCTCCACGCTGCCCTCCAATACTAAATTGGCGATCGATCCCTCGATGTCTCAGAACATGTCCTACCAACCGATCCCTTCTTCTAGTCAAGT
Source organism: Schistocerca piceifrons (assembly GCF_021461385.2). NCBI lineage: Eukaryota > Metazoa > Arthropoda > Insecta > Orthoptera > Acrididae > Schistocerca > Schistocerca piceifrons. The sequence continues at coordinate 1,402,150 of NC_060144.1, read as the reverse complement.
TGTGCCACAAGCTCCTCTTCTCCCCAATTCTATTCAATACCTCCTCATTAGTTATGTGATCTACCCATCTAATCTTCAGCATTCTTCTGTAGCACCACATTTCGAAAGCTTCTATTCTCTTCTTAATTTTTCATCGTCCACGTTTCACTGCCATACATGGCTACACTCCATGCAAATACTTTCAGAAACGACTTCCTGACATTTAAATCTATACTCGATGTTAACAAATTTTTCTTCTTCAGAAACGCTTTCCTAGCCATTGCCAGTCTACATTTTATATCCTCTCTACATCGACCATCATAAGTTATTTTGCTCCCCAAATAGCAAAACTCCTTTACTACATTAAGTGTCTCATTTCCTAATCTAATTCCCTCAGCATCACCCGACTTAATTCGACTACATTCCATTATCCTCGTTTAGCTTTTGTTGATGTTCATCTTATACCCTCCTTTCAAGACACTGTCCATTCCGTTCAGTTGCTCTTCCAAGTCCTTTGCTGTCTCTGACAGAATTATAATGTCATCGGCGAACCTCAAAGTTTTTATTTCTTCTCCATGGATTTTAATACTTTCTCCGAACTTTCCTTTTGTTTCCTTTATTGCTTGCTCAATATACAGATTGAATAACATCGGGAATGGGCTACAACCCTGTCTTACTCCCTTCCCAACCACTGCTTCCCTTTCATACTCCTCGACTCTTATAACTGCCATCTGCTCTCTGTACAAATTGTAAATAGCCTTTCGCTCCCTGTAATTTACTCCTGCCACCTTCAGAATTTGAAAGAGAGTATTCCAATCAACATTGCCAAAAGCTTTCTCTAAGTCTACAAATGCTAGAAACGTAGGTTTGCCTTTCCTTAATCTTTCTTCCTAGATAAGTCGTAGGGTCTGTATTGCCCCACGTGTTCCAACATTTCTACGGAATCCAAACTGATCTTCCGTGAGGTCGGCTTCTATCAGTTTTTCCATTCGTCTGTAAAGAATTCGCGTTAGTATTTTGCAGCTGTGACTTATTGAACTGATAGTTCGGTAATTTTCAAACCTGTCAACACCTGATTTCTTTGGGATTGGAATTGTTATATTCTTCTTGAAGTCTGTGGGTATTTCGCCTGTCTCATACATCTTGCTCACCAGATGGTAGAGTTTTGTCAGGACTGGCTCTCCCAAGGCCATCAGTAGTTCTAATGGAATGTTGTCTACTCCGGGGGCCTTGTTTCGACTCAGGTCTTTCAGTGCTCTGTCAAACTCTTCACGCAGTATCATATCTCCCATTTGCCGGCCAGTGTGGCCAAGCGGTTAAAGGCGCTACAGTCTGGAACCGCGCGACCGCTACGGTCGCAGGTTCGAATCCTGCCTCGGGCATGGATGTGTGTGATGTCCTTACGTTAGTTAGGTTTAAGTAGTTCTAAGTTCTAGGGGACTGATGACCTTAGAAGTTATGTCCCATAGTGCTCAGAGCCATATCTCCCATTTCATCTTCATCTACATCCTCTTCCATTTCCATAATATTGTCCTCAAGCACATCGCCCTTGTATAGACCCTCTACATACTCCTTCCACCTTTCTGCTTTCCCTTCTTTGCTTAGAACTGGGTTTCCATCAAAGCTCTTGATATTCATGCAAGTGGTTCTGCTATCTCCAAAGGTCTCTTTAATTTTCTTGTAGGCAGTGTCTATCTTACCCCTAGTGAGATAAGCCTCTACATCCTTACATTTGTCTTCTAACCATCCCTGCTTAGCCATTTTGCACTTCCTGTCGATATCATTTTTGAGACGTTTGTATTCCTTTTTGCCTGCTTCATTTACTGCATTTTTATATTTTCTCCTTTCATCAATTAAATTCAATATTTCTTCTGTTACGCAAGGGTTTCTAGTAGCCCTTTTCTTTTTACATGTTTGATCCTCTGCTGCCTTCGCTATTTCATTCCACAAAGCTACCCATTCATCTTCTACTGTATTTCTTTCCCCCATTCCTGTCAATTGTTCCCTTATGCTCTCCCTGAAACTCTGTACAGCCTCTGGTTCTTTCAGTTTATCCAGGTCCCATCTCCTTAAATTCCCACCTTTTCGCAGTTTATTCAGATTTAATCTACAGTTCATAACCAATAGATTGTGGTCAGAGTCCACATCTGCCTCTGGAAATGTCTTTCAATTTAAAATTTGGTTCCTAAACTCTGTCTTACCATTATATAATCTATCTGATACCTTTTAGTATCTCCAGGGTTCTTCCATGTATACAACCTTCTTTCGTGATTCTTGAACCAAGTGTTAGCAATGGTTAAGTTATGCTCTGCGCAAAATTCTAACAGGCGTCTTCCTCTTTCATTTCTTAGCCCCAATCCATATCCACCTACTGTGTTTCCTTCTCTCCCTTTTCCTACTCTCGAGTTCCATTCACCCATGACTATTAAATTTTCGTCTCTCTTCACTACCTGAATAATTTCTTTTATCTCCTCATACATTTCATCAATTTCATCGTCATCTGCCAGAGCTAGTTGGCATATAAACTTGTACTACTGTAGTAGGCATGGGCTTCGTGTCTATCTTGGCCACAACAATGCGTTCACTATGCTGTTTGTAGTAGCTTACCCACACTCCTATTTTTTATTCATTATTAAACCTACTCCTGCATTCTCCCTATTTGATTTTGTATTTATAACCCTGTATTCACCTGACCAAAGGTCTTGTTCGTCCTGCCACCGAACTTCACTAATTCCCACTATATCTAACTTCAACCTATCTATTTCCCTTTTTAAATTTTCTAACCTACCTGCCCGATTAAGGGATCTGACATTCCACGCTCCGATCCGTAGAACGCCAGTATTCTTTCTCCTGATAAAGACGTCCTCCTGAGTAGTCCCCGCCCGGAGATCCGAATGGGGGACTATTTTACCTCCGGAATATTTTACCCAAGAGGACACCATCATCATTTAATCATACAGTAAAGCTGCATGCCCTCGGTAAAAATTACGGCTGTAGTTTCGCCTTGCTTTCAGCCGTTCGCAGTACCAGAACAGCAAGGCCACTTTGGTTATTGTTACAAGGCCAGATCAGTCAATCATCCAGACTGTTGCCCCTGCAACTACTGAAAAGGCTGCTGCCCCTCCTCAGAAACCATACGTCTGTCTGACCTGTCAACAGATAGCCCTGTGTTGTGGTTGTACCTACGGTACGTACACAGCTGTGACTCCTACAGTGTTTGAATGTGCGGAAACTCTCATTTGAAGTGGTCGGATCACACACCTCTGTGCCCACCTAGAGGTCTTCTTAGCAGTACTGACACACTCCTACACCAGTTGGGTCACTCTGAGGCGTGCGCCCACTGGGTTGCTCGCGGTCTGACAGAGGAGACCGTAAAGCACAACAGAGGAACATGTGCGTGGGACGAATGTCGTCATGGACAATAAAACACAGGTTCATAATTTCAAACCGGAAACGAAAGGGTAATCCATGGAATGGCGACACACCACCTCTTTTCCGAAGAAAAAGTTCAAAGCCACGCACTCAGCGCGTAAAGTCGTGGCGACTTCTGAGAACCTGAACGGGTTATTCTGTTAGAATTCCTTCCTCATGGCTCAACGGTCGACTCTGAAGTGTATAGTGATGACCTCAGGAAATCTAAGAAGCGACATCAGCGTGTTCGTCGCCACAAAAATGCAAACGAACTCCTCCTTTTCCCTGACAACGGAGGGCACCACACAAGTCTGCGCACCCTGGAGGAGCTCACGAAGCTTCACTGGACTGTACTTCCTCGTCCACCGTACAGCCCGGATCTCGTAACTCCGACTTCTGTCAGTCCCAATGAAGGATGCGCTCCGTGGGAAGCAGTACGTCGACGATTGGGGAGGTTTTTGATACCGCAGGATGTTCGCTCCAATGTCGATCAGTAAAGTGGTACCATCTAGGCCTACAGGCCATCCCAGTAAGATTGCGTAAAGCCGTCGCACTAAAGGAGATTACGTTGAAAAGTAGTGTTTTGTAGGCAAAAGAGTGGGGAATAATATGGTTATTGGAATCCTGAATAAATCCAGTCTACTTTCAGGAAAATGGTGTTGCATTATTTATTGAATGGCCCTTGCACTTAGCCGGAAATTTACGCAAAATATTCTCCAAGTTTCTCCTAAAATGTTCCGCCACTTCCGCCCCTGAGACAGGGCTCTGTAAAAGCATCCAATGACTGTTTGATCTACCTTTAACTCTTACCTCCACCCAATTGTTTCTCATTTATTTTCTGCACTAACCTCACTAGATACTATCGTACTTTTCATTGATACAAACACGTCTCCACCAGTGTCGTTCAACCTATTTCGGTATATATTCCAACCAGAATTTAGCATTTCCATGCTAATAACATCTAGTTACAACCAGCTTTCTGTCCCTGGTACTATAACGGTATTTTTGCCGTTTATAAGCTAGACTAATTCTGGAATATTTTGCACAAACGCTCTTAGAGTTAACTAATACTACATTAACATTTTCTTTCTCCGATCTGTCATGACGAATGCTACTCTCTTTAATTAATGGGGACAGTGCTCTTTCCTGTTTGAAATAAGAATGTTTCTTATCGGGTATAAGAAACAGCATTTGTATACTACATATACTTCTACAATAGTAGTTGCTTCCTGGACGTAATACAAACCTATTGTCCGCCCAGTAGCGGACGTCGAGAAATCTGCATCCAAGATTGTCACAGAGTCGTCAGACACTCCGTTTTAATCCTTCAGCTTGGCTTCAAAGCAGAAGATAACGATTAGTTCCAGGAACGGAGCTGCCAGCCTTTGAGTGAGGGTAGCCGTATTCACCGAAGCAGCCAGCCACACACAGGAGCCGGCCTGTGTGGCCGTGCGGCTCTAGGCGCTTCAGTCTGGAACCGCGTGACGGCTACGGTCGCAGGTTCGAATCCTGCCTCGGGCATGGATGTGTATGATGTCCTTAGGTTAGTTAGGTTTAATTAGTTCTAAGTTCTAGGCGACTGATGATCTCAGAAGTTAAGTCGCATAGTGCTCAGAGCCATTTGAACCAACACACAGGAAACGGGGATAACATCCGAACCCGAGCGGCAGATCAATATGAACCACGATTTGTAGCCAGGTGCACCCAGTGCACACAATCGCTGCAGGCACAGCGTCCTCCACTTGTCAGATATGACGCCCCTCCCCCCGGCAAGCAAACCGAATGGACACTGGCCTTTCTTCCAGAGCTACCCACTTATTCCCTAAGGCACTAAAATTTACGCAAAAAGCTAGACTAAGTTAGTTTGTACTAGCCACCGCAGTTAGATACGTAGATAAAATTCTTCGAAAAAGCTCATCAGAACAAAAACTTAGCGAAATCCTTAGTATAAACAAATCTATGGTTTCCATGATGCAGGGTGTATATTCATGCTGTTAAGCATCCTGAACGATTCTACAGTTCTTTCCATTGTTCAATGCGATGTAATACTCTCCCAGAATGTGGAACAATTCCCTGCGACGGTAATACCTTTCACTGACCATAGCTTCCACTTGACTGACGATTGTTCTGGAACAGACACGTATAGTAGACGTTATCTGAGTAGGGTCCATACCGAAATGCTTTTCGCACACGGGCAGAAAAACACCAACAGGCAAGTGGCTGTATGCTGCACCAAAAATAGGACCCTTCATTACGGTGACCGAATCGGAAAATGTTTCCAGATTTGTTTGACGTCTTAAATAAGAGACTCGCCATTGCATCAATGGGCGAAGACAGAGAACAGATGTATCATACACTTACCTTGTGATCACCATTACGGGAATGGTCCCGAAATCAACACAAAACAGGTCGGCAGCCAGTGTGGGAGAAGCCAGGGGACAGTGTAGAGCTATCTCGATGAAAACTGTTTCTACTTGTATTACCTACAACGTGCTTTTGAGAGGTAAAGAGCACGTTAATCTGCCGCAAGTAATGTTTATTGCAAATCCAGATTTCAGCGCTAAAAGACATATACAAAAAAAGTTACAATAAGGTAACATGCATGCATTATTATATGAACAGATGTATAAGCTTTACACGTGAGTCAATAATGTGATACATAACTGCATACATAACTGCAAATATAAGTTAAAATATTATAGCCACTTATACTAAGTCAATCACCTAAAACGTGAACCGTAAATATTTAGGAAATGCCGGCCGCTGTGGCCGAGCGGTTCTAGGCGCTTCAGTGTGGAACCGCGCTGCTGAAACGGTCGCAGGTTCGAATCTTGCCTCGGGCATGGATGTGTGTGATGTCCTTAGCTTAGTTAGGTTTAAGTAGTTCTAAGTTTAGGGGACTGATGACCTCAAATGTTAAGTCCCATAGTGCTTGAGCCATTATTGCGGAAATGGATAGTGCTTTGACATGCGGTTTTCAAAGAATCGATTGGTAGTCAGGGGCTCGTGACTTTAGCCAATAAGCAGAGTGTAGCAATACTTATAAAGGGCATATTTGTACAAAAACATCCATTTTTGAAATGTAACAATGCCGGTTGACGTTATCAGACTAAACGTAGGGTAAATTAGAATGTTGGAGGCGTTTGTTGCAGGATTCTAGTGCGAGTTGCTTACGAGATATCGCATTTGAGAAGTTCCCAGGCTTACATTTGCACAGTACCTGTGGTTGCACACACTAAAGAAGAACAGCCGGCCGGAGTGGCCGTGCAGTCTAAGGCGCTGCAGTCTGGAACCGCAAGACCGCTACGGTCGCAGGTTCGAATCCTGCCTCGGGCGTGGATGTTTGTGATGTCCTTAGGTTAGTTAGGTTTAACTAGTTCTAAGTTCTAGGGGACTAATGACCTCAGCAGTTGAGTCCCATAGTGCTCAGAGTTATTTGCCACTAAAGAAGAGCACAAGTGCATACACTAATTATTTGGGTTCTGGCCAGTAACGAGACAATCGCCCCTCACAAGTTGTGTCTATAATGACCACCGGTAGTGACAATTCACGCTTCCAGTCTGGTGTGGAACGACTGATGCACACGTGCTATCATTTCAGCGGAGACGTCCGAGCAGGCTGCAGTAATACACTGTTGCATATCATGGAGTGTAGTTGGTATCACCTTGTAGACAGAGTCTTTCAGCTTTCAGTCTGCAGAAGAAAAAGTCTACAGGTGTCAAATCCAGGGAACGGCTCTGTCAAGGCACAGGTCCTCTGCGTCCAATCCAGCTCTTTGGAAATAATACGTGAAGACGTGCCGTAGTCCTTCGTGCACTGTGGACTGGGCAGTCATCATGTTTGCACTACATGTGCCCCCCAGTCTGCAGAAGAACGTCTTCTGACATCTGTGGAAGATGGTCTGTTAGGGTGCGACGATACTTGCGAGCTTTCAGCGTTCCGTCTATGAAACACAGGCCTATGAGTTGATAGTTCACTATCCCACACGCCATGGACGCTGCCGAAGCAAACTGGGTTTTTCAATAGCCTAATAGTGTATGTTACCTGGCCATGATTCGTCAATGTGGCTTCGTCACTAAACAAGATTCGCAATCAATTATTCAAAATGACAGTCACAATCGCATTATTTATTTTGCCGCCAACCGGTTTCAACCCGCGATGGGGTAATGGCCGAGCGGTCTGGAACCGCGCGACCGCTACGGTCGCAGGTTCGAATCCTGTCTCGGGCATGGATGTGTGTGATGTCCTTAGGTTAGTAGGGTTTAATTAGTTCTAAGTTCTAGGGGACTGATGACCTCCGAAGTTAAGTCCCATACTGCTCAGAGCCATTTGAACCATTTTTGAACCCGCGATGGGGTCATCGTCATCATACCAGCCGTGCACAGGCAGATTGACGACTCCAGCGAGCGACCAAATTGTGTAAAGTGCCCTGAAGATGACCCCATCGCGGGTTGAAACAGGTTGGCGGCAAAATAAATAATGCGATTCTGACTATCATTTTGAATAATTGATTATAAGTAAATTATCGCTGTTAGCTCCACACAACTATGTTGTCTAAAAAAGATACGTAATACATCTTGAGTATCCTGTCTTAACGCCCATGTACAGAAATTAACACGATTCACATTATCGTCTTCACACACCTCTTGACGGAGAGAGATATGATAGATAAAGAACAGTTGTCGATAGAGAACGCGTAGGACACTAGCGTGATTCACGCCACTTCCTCATGCGACTCCGCGGGAGCTAACACGCGGACCAACCGCAACGGCAGCAACAACATTAATTTCCCCTTCTTCTCTCGTCACTATTTTCCCCCTGTTACGTTGTCTAGGTATGACACTACCACTTTCACGTAACTGTTTGAAGAGGTTGATAAAAAACTGCCGACATGGTTGACATCTATTGGGATATCTTTCCGCATACACGGTACAAGAACGAACTGCATTCTTCCTATACTCTCCATACAGAATGAGCATGTCGGCTTTTTCTCGACTGGTATATCCCATCGCCCACTCACGACCTACTGCTTGACTATCACTCACTGTTGGACTGTCACACATTAACTGACTAGCAAGTTACACTACTCTCATGGAACACACAAGCACGCTGTAAGCAAACATAACAACAACGTACCTAGCAATTACGCTGGTTGAAGAGCACAAACAAATAGCGGTGTGGAAACTCAAAACGCAAACATAGTGTAAGCTAACAACATCCTACCTAGTAAGTACGCACGTGGATTGGAAACTTTTCAAAATAGGATATCTAGTAAAAGACTCGCACTATAATCCTGCAACAAACACCACTGACAAACTAATTTACTCTACTTTTAGTTTGTTAATGTCAATAAGCATTGTTCCATTTAAAAAAGCGTATGTTTGCACAATAAATACAGTTTATAAGTATTATTACAATCTATTTATTGGCTAATAATACGAGCCCCTGACTACCAATCCAGTCTGTGAAAACAGTATATCAATAGCATTTTCCATTTTCGAAATATTTGCAGTGCAAGTTTTAGATCATTCTTTTTGTATATACACGTAGTTCCAACTGTACTATCTGTGTCATAGGCTGCTCATGTGTAATCTAGACCGAGTGTCATAAAAATAGGTCACTGTTGTCAAGATAGTACATTTCTTGGAATCGAACCATAGTAGCCAGATCCCAATGTTTTTTTATAGAAATCTTGAAAGTGGAAGCTTTTCGTTACTACCTTCTCAGTAGGCAACATTCCAAGAGATGATTCCTTGTGGTAAAATATTTCAAACTCCTCCAACAAGTCCACAAGACAATCCTTCTCAAATGGATCCAGCATCTTTATATCGAGGACGCAACTGCTTTACTATGCACAATTTCAACGATGTGGGTATCTAAATTAGATTTTTCTGTCGCATTTTTTATCTAAAATCATTTGTTCACTGGCTTCAAGCCAGAGTCAGGACATTCAATTCTACAGGCATCTGACCTACGGAATACTCGTCTTTTTTAGTACTCTTTTTTAAAACTGGACCCACGTTACCTGCAGTAGAAAACGCCACATTTAGTTTTTGTTTTCTAAAAACTGACGCTACCCTGTTACTAATTTTACCATAGAATAGCAAACGATTGTACTTATCATTGCTACCATCCACTACAATGAAATTATTTTCTTTTCGCCTTTTGTTCAGTATGTTGTTACAGATGTGTAATTATGTAGATAGTTATGAGTTATTACTTTAGTCAATATTACTTTAGTCAAGAAATAAAATAATTGGGAGTGTAACTAATAACGATTTCAAAAGAAATACGAATGAAAAATGGATAGTTGATAGCATTAATGTGAAGCTAAAACAATGAAGGTTTAGTTATCACAAATGTGGATAATGGAACTTCAGAAGCTGTAGTAAGTGAAACTGGGTATATTTCAAACACAAAATAAAAAATAACGAAAGTAACACTACCATTATCGGTAAAGAGTTAACCATAGCAAATGAAAAATTAATCAAACATTTAAAGAATGTAGTGAAATTCTTTCACCAAAAGAAATCTATCACCTAAGAGTAATGAGTCACAAATTCCTACCCTTAGAGCAAAAGTAAATGTCCACAAAGTTCCATAAATTATGCCAATTGTAAATAGCAGAGATGGCCCTCTTAGTAAAGTAGCAAAGAAATGCTTTGACTTTCTTATTAAAAAAAGCGTTTTGTTTTTATTCAGCATTACTCTGCGAAAAATATAAGTGAATTATTTCAAAAATTAAAAATATATCGGTGTCAAATGACATGAAAATAGAGTCATAAGATGGAACTAATTTGTATACTAACATTCCAATTAATGACAACACTGAAGTAATTAAATAAAACTTTGTAAAACAAAACAATTCTTCCAGTGATGAAATCAGTCAGTACATAGAGGTGCTGATATGTACACTCCTGGAAATTGAAATAAGAACACCGTGAGTTCATTGTCCCAGGAAGGGGAAACTTTATTGACACATTCCTGGGGTCAGATACATCACATGATCACACTGACAGAACCACAGGCACATAGACACAGGCAACAGAGCATGCACAATGTCGGCACTAGTACAGTGTATATCCACCTTTCGCAGCAATGCAGGCTGCTATTCTCCCATGGAGACTATCGTAGAGATGCTGGATGTAGTCCTGTGGAACGGCTTGCCATGCCATTTCCACCTGGCGCCTCAGTTGGACCAGCGTTCGTGCTGGACGTGCAGACCGCGTGAGACGACGCTTCATCCAGTCCCAAACATGCTCAATGGGGGACAGATCCGGAGATCTTGCTGGCCAGGGTAGTTGACTTACACCTTCTAGAGCACGTTGGGTGGCACGGGATACATGCGGACGTGCATTGTCCTGTTGGAACAGCAAGTTCCCTTGCCGGTCTAGGAATGGTAGAACAATGGGTGTCCCCTCGACGATCACCAGTGGTGTACGGCCAGTGTAGGAGATCGCTCCCCACACCATGATGCCGGGTGTTGGCCCTGTGTGCCTCGGTCGTATGCAGTCCTGATTGTGGCGCTCACCTGCACGGCGACAAACACGCATACGACCATCATTGGCACCAAGGCAGAAGCGACTCTCATCGCTGAAGACGACACGTCTCCATTCGTCCCTCCATTCACGCCTGTCGCGACACCACTGGAGGCGGGCTGCACGATGTTGGGGCGTGAGCGGAAGACGGCCTAACGGTGTGCGGGACCGTAGCCCAGCTTCATGGAGACGGTTGCGAATGGTCCTCGCCGATACCCCAGGAGGAACAGTGTCCCTAATTTGCTGGGAAGTGGCGGTGCGGTCCCCTACGGCACTGCGTAGGATCCTACGGTCTTGGCGTGCATCCGTGCGTCGCTGCGGTCCGGTCCCAGGTCGACGGGCACGTGCACCTTCCGCCGACCACTGGCGACAACATCGATGTACTGTGGAGACCTCACGCCCCACGTGTTGAGCAATTCGGCGGTACGTCCACCCGGCCTCCCGCATGCCCACTATACGCCCTCGCTCAAAGTCCGTCAACTGCACATACGGTTCACGTCCACGCTGTCGCGGCATGCTACCAGTGTTAAAGACTGCGATGGAGCTCCGTATGCCACGGCAAACTGGCTGACACTGACGGCGGCGGTGCACAAATGCTGCGCAGCTAGCGCCATTCGACGGCCAACACCGCGGTTCCTGGTGTGTCCGCTGTGCCGTGCGTGTGATCATTGCTTGTACAGCCCTCTCGCAGTGTCCGGAGCAAGTATGGTGGGTCTGACACACCGGTGTCAATGTGTTCTTTTTTCCATTTCCAGGAGTGTATTTTGGAAAATAACTACTTTAAATTGTATTGTGATATATTTTTTCAGAACGATAGTTTAAGTATGGCCGATATATTTTTTCAGAACGCTCTAGATGCGACAAGTAGACTGAAATATTCCTTCAGATATGTTGATGATACTTTCTTATTAATTAGCAATGATGATGAAAATATCAAAACAGTTGTCAACAAGTTAGGTGGCCTACATAGTAAAATGGAATTCACATGTGAGATGGAGCCAATTTGGTTTTTAGATGTGAACATTACTACTGTAAATAAACTTTCATTTGGGACTAACAGAAAAGCAAATGCACAGAAAAATTACACCTCATACCATTTAGTGCAAGAAGGCATATTTTAATTTTGTCATCAACCGCTTATCAAAAATTCCACTTTCAAACACAAGGCTGGATACAATAAAATATATTGCTGAAATAAATAACTACCTACATATTTACATCGACAACATTTAGAACAACATACTGAACAAAAGGCGAAAAGAAAATACTGCAGTGGATGATAGCAATAATAAGTTCATACGTTTACCATACTGTGGTAAAATTGGTGGCAGGATGGTGTTAGTTTTTAGAGAACAAAAAGGAAATGTGGCATTTTCTGCAGCAGGTAACTTGAGACGAATTTTAAAAAAAGAGCACTGATACAAGAAATGTATTCCGCAAATCAGGTGTCTGTAGAGGTGTGTGTCCCAGCTCTGATACTTGCTGTGTGGCACAAACCGGTAGAAGGCTTGAAGCCCGGTCCTGTGAACGTGTGATTTTAGATCGAAAAAACGTGGCACAAAAGTCTGATTTCGTTGCCCGTCTTGTTGAAAATGGGGAAAGTGTACCAGTTGTGTCCCAGCATATGAATACGTTCCATCCATGTGAGATGTGTAGGTTTAGGGACTTGGAGGAGTCTGAAATTCTTTACTAGAAGGTGTCGTCTCTCAGGATGCTGTCTAATGAGCAAGTGGCCACGAAAACTTTGACTTACGGGATTTATTTAAAAATCATTGGCTACTATGGGCCGATTCTAACAACACACTGATCTCACAATATCGACCTATTTGTGATTACAGTTGGTGTAGATCACACATGAGTAAATAGTTTCTGGAAGCAAATATATTTTTCACATACATATATCGTGTATCTGAAAGTTCATTAGTTTTAATGCGAAGCTATCTAAATTATAATGCATTTTTGTGTTAAACTTATGAGAAACGACATCATGAAGTAGAAAGATTTCGGGTCTTGTTGACATACCACTACTGGTACGGCATCTTATAACACCGTTTTTGGCTGTTCTGATGCCTCCAACTATATTTATAATTTAACAAATTTATTAGTGCAGGTCGTCTGGATAAAATTTACTGTTTTTAAGCTATATTAACTGTAAAATGTGCATTAATAAATGATGCCTCCAGTTAGTTCACGATCACCACCACATATGCTTAAATGTAAACCATTGGACATTGATTTTAGTTACAACCACCTTATTGCCTTCATGTGCATTATTTTGTAAGAAGTATCAAATAATAAATGAAATCATGATTTTAAAATAAAGTTAATATACTTTTTCAACGCATTACACATATAGACGGCGCTGAAGAATGGTATGATGTACACTGAAGCCTGCTGTGTGCTAACTGCAAACAGCGGCGTCAATGAGAACTCACCTTTAATACTGATAGTCTAGTCGGGACTACATTTATATATAAGGGACTGTAATGTTTTACCTTACATTTGCAGGTCTGTATCACAATACTGACTCAAATGTAAGACTTTCACATCTGTACATATAGGAATGCAAGCATGTTACCTTATTGTAACTGTTTTTTATGTATGTCTTTCTGCAATGAAGTTGGCCACTTCCTTAGCGAAATCTGTGTTTGCAGTAACCACTGTTTGCTACTGACTGTTTTACGCTTTAAAGCTGGGCATATCTGTTCCCACATGGATCCAAATCTGACAAAGTGCTTTTGGTTATTACTGGTGAATTTTCATCTAAAAGAAATTTGTCGTGGAAAATTGAGGCTTTTTCGCCGATTTCATTGAGAGAAGATTCTTAAGTTATTATGTGAAGTGTCGTACTGAAACGTCATTTCGACAAGTTTTCTAGACCATCTGCAGCCGAAATACCGAATTCTTATAGGTAGTGACCTCCTATGGTTTCGAGACCACACTCTTCTACTGAGGCGCCATCGGACGAACCTGCGATACGCTTCTGCAATGATGTGTCCTTGCCGTTGGTGGGAGATGGCAGCAGGGGGTCTGGGCATCAAGTAATAGCTCTGCGTTTCCAGTCCGGCCACCCCGGGGTGACGTGTACGATACAGCGCTGCGTGATACAACACTGGGTATAACCGATGTGTTAGTGGCTGTACATGCACTTAGACATGCAAAGACCATGTGTAGTAGCCCTAAATGCTATTTGGCGGCGATAAGCATGTCCTCCTTTCCGTTTGTTTCGTGAAATATGATCTTTCTGTTGCGTTTCTCCAATGTCCAGCTCGCTGAATACATTACGTAACACAGACACTGGATGTCATCTTCTGCCTTCTTCATCTTACTGTTCTATTTATTTGCTTCTTGAAGCTACCATTCTTGTGGAAGTTCCCAATAGGTGCTGTAACTAGGCAGGTCGGTTATCTTGTCACAGATAACTCCATCCTTGTGCCACAAGACGTCAGGCTGTGGCAAGTTCTAGGGGAGGTAACTCCGTAATAAGACACTGCACGTATTTGGGAGGATGGCGGTTCAAATCCCCGTCCAGGCATCCATATGTAGGTTTCCCATGACTTGCCTAAATAAAGGCAAAGTCCGGCATGGTTACTTCTAAATGGCATAGCCGATTCCCTTACCCATCGTTCCCTAATCTTAATAATTGCTCTGTTAGTAATGACCTCGTCGTCGACGGATCCTCAAACCTTAATCATCCACGGTAAGCTTGATGTTGCAATGTTTTCTGATTAGGTGTCAGAAAGATTATACCACACCTGACAGGCAAACCACGCAAGTACTGCCTACATTCCTGTAGATAGATTTTGGTTTCTGGTGTGTGACGCCTAACTTTTTCACCTCAATGATGAAAGACTGAAGGGACGAAAGAAAACTCTTGACAAGGCTGGGATTCAAACCCGGGTCTGCTGCTGACTAGGCAGATGCGCTAACCACTACGCCACCCTGTTACAGTGGCTTCGCAGAACTTACGGCAAGTTGAAAAACAGAGAGTACAAAGAGAGAGAGAGAGAGAAGGTGATATATACGTGTGTATGATAAACTCCTTTCCACAAAATATTTCTCTCTTTCATACACCCTCTATGTTATCACATATGACGTGTCACTGATCTCATTTGTACTAAGACTGCAGTAAACGCGAGGTGCTTAATTGCTTCCAACACGCTGAGTGGAACGCATAAGATCTAGTAAATGTACCTGCAGTCTTCTACAGTTGTCCCTTGCCCATAGAACAGCAATTCGTTATCCTGAGGCTGTAAGAAACTCTTAACGGGGAACTGTTACTTTAGGAATAATTAAATTTCCAATCAGTTTGTTTATACTGGATGCAACTCGCTTTAATTAGCAGAACACGAAAATCTGCACAAATATATTCCACTTTAGATTCACAAATGATTTCTATTCTTCAACAAATTCATGAACTGCGTATTCTGCAATTAAAATCACATTGTTTTCAGCTACATATCCATATAGCCTCATATTGCAAATAAAATCTTAACTGACATCGACCACGACAGATATGTCTGTCCTCCGAGACGTCCGAACCAGCTCTCACATTTACAAACAAGACATTCCAAATTAAGTCTTACCTGATACGCGGTGGACAACATGTCCGTCCTCCGAGACTACCGAACGAGCTATATCTTACAGCGAAATCACTTCGCCCGCCATCCAGTTTAGGCGTGATCCGAAGATCTCCGAAGTGCTTCGGATCACGCCTTTTCGTTTCGCAGTTATTTATTACTCTGCTAGTTATTAATACTTGTGAAATAACGGAATGATAGCGCGCTATTGAGAATGCTTTAAATGTGAAATACAAGTAAATACGCTATTTAGTTTGTCTAGTATTAATAACAGAAGATTGTGATCGGTACCTCACATCACATTACGTCATCCTACCACTGCTGCCATCTCAACTGCTCTAGGAAGACGTTCTGAATATAATGGCTGCAAAGCCAGAAATATTACTAACTGCATGGAGTACCCTTGTACGCCTCCCTCCACAAACCTAATTTCCATTCACGCCTCAGCCCACGTGGCACTTCACCTCAACTAATTAGTGACTCATTAAAGATAGTTGCAAACTCTTTACACCTAGACGAATAATTGCTTGGAGGTCATAAAACAAATACCGATGCGTTTATACAGCTTCATAACGACCAAGCAATTTCTTTTAAAGCCAGAACAGAAGATATATCTGAGACAAATCCATTGACATGACGCTTTTGTAGGTCAGACGAGAAAGTACGGAGTAAAAATACAACGAATATGAGGATTTGTGTGCTGCCGTTCCGGCCGTCTGAATGGCACGCTGCTCGGAAAGTAGTGCTCTCGCGTGATGTTTACCTCTCTCTCAACGGGGAGCGCCTCACACTTTATACACAGGGTGGTCCATTGATAGTGACCGGGCCAAATATCTCACGAAATAAGCATCAAACGAAAAAAACTACAAAGAACGAAACTCGTCTAGCTTGAAGGGGAAACCAGATGGCGCTATGATTGGTCCGCTAGATTCCGCTGCAATAGGAACCCCCATTTTTATTACATATTCTTGTAGTACGTAAAGTAATATGAATGTTTTAGTTGGACCACTTTTTTCGCTTTGTGTTAGATGGCGCTGAAATAGTCACAAAGGTATAAGTACGTGGTATCACGTAACATTCCGCCAGTGCGGACGATATTTGCTTCGTGATACATTATCCGTGTTAAAATGGACCGTTTACCAATTGCGGAAAAGGTCGATATCGTGTTGATGTATGGCTTTTGTGATCAAAATGCCCAACGGGCGTGTGATATGTATCCTGCTGGGTATCCTGGACGACATCATCCAAGTGTCCAGACCGTTCGCCGAATAGTTATGTTATTTAAGGAAACAGGAAGTGTTTAGTCACATGTGAAACGTCAACCACGACCTGCAACAAATGATGATGCCCAAGTAGTTGTTTTAGATGATGTCACGGCTAATCCGCACATCAGTAGCAGACAAATTGCGCGAGAATCGGGAATCTCAAAAACGTCGGTGTTGAGAATGCTACATCAACATCGATTGCACCCGTACCATATTTTTATGCACCAGGAATTACATGGCGATGACTTTGAACGTTGAGTACAGTTGTGCCACTGGGCACAAGAGAAATTACGGGACCATGACAGATGTTTCGCGCGCGTTCTATTTAGCGACAAAGCGTCATTCACCAACAGCGGTAACGTAAACCGGCATAATAAGCACTATTGGCCAACGGAAAATCCACGATGGCTGAGACAAGTGAACCATCAGCGACCTTATCGGGTTAATATATGGTGCGACATTATGGAAGAAAGGATAATTGGCCCCCATTTTATCGATGGCAATCTAAATGGTGCAATCTATGCTGATTTCCTACGTAATGTTCTACCGATGTTACTACAAGATGTTTCACTGCATGACAGAATGGCGATGTATTTCCAACATGATGGACGTCCGGCACATAGCTCGCGTGCGGTTGAGGCGGTATTGAATAGCATATTTCATGACAGGTGGATTGGTCGTCGAAGCGCCATACCATGGCCCGCACGTTCACCCGATCTGACTTCCCCGGATTTCTTTCTGTGGGGAAAGTTGAAGGATATTTGCTACCGTGATCCACCGACAACGCCTGCCAACATGCGTCAGCGCATTGTCAATGCATGTGCGAACCTTACGGAAGGCGAACTACTCGCTGTTGAAAGGAATGTCGTTACACGTATTTTCAAATGCATTGAGGTTGACGGACATCATTTTGAGCATTTATTGCATTAATGTGGTATTTACAGGTAATCACGTTGTAACAGCATGCGTTCTCAGAAATGATAAGTTCACAAAGATACATGTATCACATTGGAGCAACCGAAATAAAATGTTCAAACGTACCTACGTTCTGTATTTTAATTTAAAAAACCTACCTGTTACCAACTGTTCGTCTAAAATTGTGAGCCATATGTTTGTGACTATTACAGCGCAATCTATCACAAAGCGAAAAAAGTGGTCCAACTAAAACATTCATATTTCTTTACGTACTACACGAATACGTAATAAAAATGGGGGTCCCTATTTGAAAAAACGCAGTTGATATCCGTTTGACCTATGGCAGCGCCATCTAGCGGGCCAACCATAGCGCCATCTGGTTTCCCCCTTCAAGCTAGAGAAGTTTCGTTCTTTGTAGCTTTTTCGTTTGACGCTTATTTCGTGAGATATTTGGCCCGGTCACGATCAATGGACCACCCTGTGTACTTACGATTCCTAGAGTCACAAATATCAACAGGGGATTAAGCTGCCCGACATTTATAGTATTATTTATAAGCATGGCCACCGGTACATTAGCTGTAGGCTTAGCTGCACCTCACCTAGCAGCGGTGTGTGGTGCGTGTACGAAGCATCTGCGTCAGTGAGATGAGTTTCAATGTCAGAGCACGGCATCAACGAAGAATAAAAGATCAACATCGAAGAGATGAAGGTGCTGATCGTGGCTTGGGTTAGGGAACGAGTAACCAATGATGCGGTGTACATACAACGACGATTTACATCTGCATCTACATCTACACTTCACGAGCCACCTTCACGGTGTGTGGCGGAGGGTAGTTGTGTTACTACCATCATTTCTCCCTTTCCCGCTCCATTACGCGTGAGAATAACGACTGTCGATACACCTCTATACGAAGACAACACAGAATAGCAGCGACAGTACCACTGTGAACTGCATCCTATGCTGGGCTATCGCTAGCTGCTATCCGAAACATATCGGTCCAAAGTCGTTCACCGTCTCCTGACTTACAGTTCCGTTACTCATACTAGCCAACACTCCGAGTGTCTGTTTGAGTGCTTGATTAGTCGAAAACCCGAGATCCGTAGCAGCCACTTGGAACAACTCCCCTAGGCTACATGAAGGCGTGTCACTGACAACAACGAACATCGGTTTGCACTGTATGAATAAAGTGACCTTTAGCATGAAGACATGCATTTCCGTGGATATATTCATCAGACTTGTTCCTTAACCCGTCCGCAATAATGTCTGGCAGTCTGTCCTTGGTATTTAAAATCATCCAATATTCAGAAGGTTTTTTTCACAATTCTATATTAATGAACCATTGGAAATGTCAGTTAACAAAGATTTAATCATAATTTCAATAAAAATAACATCCATTTATTTTTAATATTACTCGCAATAAACAAGAATATTCAGCTCAATTTAAATTTCGGCACAAAAATGTGAAAC
Organism: Schistocerca piceifrons; assembly: GCF_021461385.2. Classification (NCBI taxonomy): domain Eukaryota; kingdom Metazoa; phylum Arthropoda; class Insecta; order Orthoptera; family Acrididae; genus Schistocerca; species Schistocerca piceifrons. Next base: position 1,382,994 of record NC_060144.1, on the reverse strand, counting down.
ATCAGATAGAAAATATAATACTTTTTTCTAGAGATTACCAGCATTATTTATGTATATATTTTTTCATTTAATAATACGGAATTTGGCATTTCTGTGTCAAATTTTAATTTATTTTCATACCATCAGGAATTAAATTAAAAAGTTTTAGTTTTATTAAAAAATGATGATGCAGTATTTATAAGTTACATCCATTTCGTAATTTCAATAAAGATTAAAAAAGTTAGAACTACAGAGAATCGAACTATCAGTATAAAACATACGCTACACACTCATCTACCGGCAACTTCACCAGTGATCTCTAAATGTCTTTTACTTAACAGCGCTCGGCAACTTTCTAGCATTCAAAGGTGCTTTCTTCGAATGATTCTTCTTTTTTCTTTTTTTAATTGCGTCGTACTGCGTTATGTAACGCGTAATAACTATCAAATAACATAAGTTAATGTAAGTATGAAGAAAGCCGAGGAGGGCTAGTCTGCAAGGTCCCACTTAAAGTAAAAAATTTATCTCTTCTCTTGCAGCTCCCTACGAAGTAATTATTTTTCTTAATTCTGCCTGGGTTTCAGCACGAATTTTCTCGCGATAACGCTTCTCTGTACATTACATTCACCCTTGGATATCTACATTAACCCGCTACATCACTGATGTCTGCAATGAACAGTATTCATGCTATCACATGCGAAGTGCTTCCAAAGCTCTATTCTTTATGATAGCAATCTTTTTAGACCGACACACGACGTATTGCATATTAAGAAATTTTCATCCCAGTCATATATTTGCTTAAAAATTCCCCAAATAAATGAGTTTTTTGCTCTATGAACTTGTATAATTTATCAAAGATTTTTCAGGATTCAGGAAAAGAATATTCTACTTGACCGCCACTAATCTGTTACTTCTCATTTTCTTAGGACAAAATTGCGGTCTGAGCTCTTTTTTCTCTTGTCATTCATTTCCAGACCCGTTATGACAGCCATCATAACTTTTAAGAGAAGTAATCATTTCCAACAATAAAATGTATTCCTTAATTTGCATCGAACTGACGTTGTCAGAACAACAATTTAGAACTAATAGTGATTGACGGACTCGCTATTTGAACTCTGTTTCACAGCGTACTACTGTTGACTTCGCAGAGATTGCGGTCAATAGAAATAAGCCTACTCGTAGCTCTCGAAATGGAATGATATCTGATGCAAGAGTACTGACAACAACTTCACACGATCATAATATCAGAGGGACCAACAATTATTTCATGTTAACAGAATCATTTATTCATCCTTTTTTATTTGTAGGAACGGAATCTATAATTGTGGATGATTACCTTTTATCTGCGATACTAAAATAGCGTCAAGTACAACAAATCCCGGTACTTTCTTAGTAAAAAATATTAAAAATGAGGATTCTTACTACGAAATTAAATAATTACGTTACACCAGAACAATGGTAGGTACACTCATTAGTCAACAGAGCCAAATATCAGCTGCACAATGACTAAAATTTCTTTTGAGACCCAAAATTTTTAAACTTAAACTATATAGGTACGTACGTGGCTATTAATTTAATTTGAATACTCCCGAGCCGACCTTTGCTAAAGAGATCTTTACCTGACGGAGTTACGTTCGCTAATGTCGACCACTTCCGACTCTTCCATCCACACTCGTCTCTGGTACAAGCCCACGAGAGGCGTTGCTGGCGATGTCGTGCTGCGGTCATCTGCCGCCATAGCCAACTAACGACAAATTTCGCCGCACTGTCCTAACGGAACGTTCGTTGTAAGTCCCACGTTTATTGCACGCAGTGTTGCTTCTCTGTTAGCACTGACGACTCTACACAAACGCCGTTGCTCCCAGTCGTTGAGGGAAGACCATAGGCCACTGTGTTGTCCGTGGTTAGATGGTTAGAGGTAATGCCTGAAATTTGGTACTCTCGGCACGCTCGTGACACTGTGGACCTCAGAATATTGAATTCCCCAACGATTTCCGAAATGGACTGTCCCACGAGTCTAGCTCCAAACACCGTTTCGCGTGCAAAGTCCTTTAATTTCCGACTTACAGCCGTATTCATGTGCACCTGAGTGCAAATGGCAGTTTCGGAAGTACACTGCTCTTTTACACCTTGTTTACTCGATACTACCGCGATCTGTATATGTGCGTATCGCTACCCCACGACTTTTGTCACTTCAGTGTATGTGCGTTAAATCTAACTTGATAGGCTATCCTGGTCAATAATGAAATTATTTATTGATAAAATTACATTGCATCCATAAAATTGAATCATGACGATGACTGTCAAACACTAATGTGAACAATGTCATCTCCCTGGAAAGTTTGGATAACTCAAGTTTGTATGTTAGTTTTTAGTTCTAGCCAGGATGGCAGGTTCTCATCAATAAGATGGCTTCTCAATTTGCACTTGATATCGTTCATTTTTCAAAGTAATGGTTCGCATGAATATACAGATCCAAACAAAGAAATTACAGCAAACGTTAGTTTTATCTTCTTCATCTTTTGCCGGATCGCACGCTTTTTTCCACACTTGAAGAGAAACGGTTTCGCACACCTCAGTGGAGTAGACGTTCTACAGATTCATTTTTGATGAAGTTGAGCGCGTTAGAAATGCCTCACGTAGCTGACTTTGAAACATCAGACAGCCCTCACTTTCGAGGACGCTGTCGCAAGCAGCAAGGTCGGTGCGAGTGGCGGCGGGCGCACGTGATCCGAGTCCCGAGGAAGAGTGGCAACTTGGCCTGCACCCCCGTCTATAGCCACTTCTTGCAAATAGAGTCGCTCAGGCTCAAAATAAGCTTGTGCGCAGGGGCCGCCAAGTTTCAGTCGCACTGTACATGCGCGCCTGCACACGGTATTTTGTGGAAGAGCAACAGTCAGGGGCCGAGGGGCCGCATGTGGCTCGCGAGCTCTGTTTTGCCGACCACTGGGCGGAGCACATACACAACAGCAGTAACTGCAGCAACAGAGAATCCATATTAGTTATACTTTGCCATTACCGAAGACAAAACGTGTATACAGAACGTCACATCGAATCACAGAAACAATATACGGCCGTCGGAAAAGGGTCCAAACTCCGTGCCAGGCTTTTATCTGTTGGGTTATTTGAAGGCGAGAGTGTACTCAGACAGGCCGAGATGCTTGCAGCAATTGAAAAATCGAATTTCGGATGAAATTTCCTCCAGTAGTTACGAAAGATGTGCTAAAAAACTGGTTGAAACGCCTCGAGTATCGTGTAGCTGCGAATGATAGTCATTTGTCCGATGTAGCACTTCATAATAATGAATGTTGTACCTTGTGCTAAATGTTCAATTTTGTTTCGCTGTTAGTTTGTGTGTTATTGAAATGTGAAATCGCCAAAACATTGTGAAACAACCTATGCAATGCGAATAAATACTCTAAGCCAAAAAATAAAAGACACACTACGAAGGACTTGCGAGAATTGGTCACAAAGTGATATTCACACATGTATCGGCGGAAAATACAAAATCGTAAATTCTGTCTGCCCACGGATGAATGTGTGATGCTGCAGCGCAGCAGCTAGCAAGGATAGTAAATAGGGGACACGTCTATGCCACCGGTTAAAGCATTTTCGAATTTCATCCCGTGCACTCAGTTGGACAGTAACCATTCCTCGCAGACAAACGCGTGAACAATATACGCAAATGTCAGCATTTGAGAAGTAGTTGGCTCAAAGAAGACGGTAGAAGTAACTGGCGCATCGCTCGACATTTGAATAGTAACGATGCCACTGTTGGACAATGCAGGCAGAAATTGGTGAACCGTGCCGAATACAGCGTCAAGAAGGACTTGGTCGATCTAGAGAGGCGACAGAAGTAGAGGAAGGACCGCGCAATCGTCGCAGCAGCACTCAAGCCCCGCATTTACCATTATCATCGATCCGATGTGCAACAGGTAACCACAACGACCACTAATAGATGGCTCGCAGGAAAGGGGGCTGACTCGCGACGCCACTTTCTAAGACTACCAGTGACCTCAATACGTCAACAAGCCCGTTTGCGGTGGTGTGGGGCACATTCGGCCTGAAATCTCGTTTACTCGAGTAGAATTGTCTTCGGTGGTGAATCCCGCTTCGAAATGAGCCCCGATGAGCATGCAAAGACGCGTCCGGAGACGCCCCGAACAGGGTCGGAAACCAGCCTGGCGGTGCTCGCCATATGGCCCAACAAACAGGAGTGATGGACTCGCGTGCCCTTTCATTTAATAGCAGGACACCTTTGGTTGTCAACCGTGGCACCCTTACAGTATGTCGACGATATTCTACGCCCCGTTTTGTCGCCGTTTATGGCAAGCCGTCCTGGGCTTACATTTGAGCAAAATAATGCCCGCCCGCACACGGGGAGAGTTTCCGTAGCTTGTCATCGCGCTTGCCAGACCCTACCTTGGGTAGCAATGTACCGAGTGAGGTGGCGCAGTGGTTAGCACACTGGACTCGCATTCGGGAGGACGACGGTTCAAACCCGTCTCCAGCCATCCTGATTTAGGTTTTTCGTGATTTCCCTAAATCGTTTCACGCAAATGCCGGGTTGATTCCTTTGAAAGGGCACGGCCGATTTCCTTCCCCATCCTTCCCTAATCCGAGATTGTGCTCCGTCTCTAATGACCTCGTTGTTGACGGGACGTTAAACACCAATCACCTCCTCGGGTAGCAGTGTCACCAGAACTATCCCCAATTGAGAATGTTTGGAACATTACGGGCAGGGCCCTCCAGCCAGCTCGCCAGCTGCATTAAAACTTTTTATTTTCGAATCTTTATCGAAATAACTTTGATGTTTATTTTTATTCAATTAATTGTTTTAAATTAATATTTTAAATATCTAATCCTTTGTCATGCTATTTTAGTCATAATATTAAGTACTTCATTTGCCTGTATTCTGTCTCACTCATTCTGCGTTTGGAATCTTCGTGCAATACTTTTTTATGTATTAAGTTTGATTTAATTTCTTCCGTTTTATCTTTTTATATTTTCGTCACTACTACTGCCCCCATTACTTCTATTCCTTATGTTGCTTGAATTTCATTTTATTTATAATCCGTTTTCTCGTTTAAATCTTCATCTGCGATATTTTGTCCTTAGTGCAACAACAGTTCATGTTTTCAATGTATAAGTATGAAATGTTTGTATAACGGTTACCATCCAAAGAAATGTACCTTTTGTAGCGAAAAATCTGTTTTCGAATCCTTTGCACAGTCAATGGAAATAGAATATTTCGTCTTTGGTTTTTATCCAATAGATCGGGACTTTCAAACGTTTAACTACACTACAGATAAATAAAAATAATTAAAATCGCAGACACAAAGATTCCAATCCTTTTTCAAGACAAAGTAAGAGCAATACGATGCTTAAAATGACGTGAAAATGATTAGATACTTAAAAAAATACATTTTGAACCAATTAAATGAATAAAAATAATGATCAAAGTAATTTCGATAAATATTTCAAAATAAAAAATTTTAAAACACATCCTGAGATTCGAGCCCTCAACATTCTTAACGTCAGGAACGTACCTTAAACACCACGGCACAAAAAAAACCTCATTATGTACTATTACCACTTTAAAAAAACTGTAATATCAGGTGAAATTAAGAATTTTTTCATCGATTACTCCCAAACAAGTGTACACCAGGATGAATGGCTGCAAGCGTGATACCTGGTACACTAACCTATATCATCGTGTAGATTGTTTCAAAAATTCGAGCCCAAACTGGGGGTCCCTCCTTCTAGCATGATCTCATCGCGTGTGGGATAAGATCCCAGGCATACACACTGAATGCACTTGCTGCCATTTCTTAAAGGCGCCATTATCTGCCGTACCATTTAACTGCCGTCTACTAATCCACCTCTCATTCTGCACCTGCTTTGACGTGACGCGGAATACAGATAGCCTTCCAGCCTACTGTATCGCACTGGCTCAGATTGCCCTCAGTTCCAGATAGAACTTTACACTTACTGTGTTGTACTCAGGGCTTGCCTCTCACGACGCTTGATCTGCACAGAGCAACTAGTCCTGCGACTGACACGCTACTCACAGCCAAGCGGGTGGCCAGGTTGCAGACCAGCCCTTCTGGAGAGGGAACAGCGTCTAGATAATACTTGAGATACTTTGGTTATTTTTAGGAAATTAGGCCAAGAAATCCTCTTGCAACAACTTTCAGCTGTTCGAGTGAACGCAATACAACTTTCAACTGTGCACGAATTTCAGGCAACGCATTCTGATCCTAGAAATAGCAATCACAATAGTATTCCATTCTAGTTAATGTCAATGAAATTGTCTCCTAGAATATTGCAGCTTAGGAGATCCATATAGAATCAGTTATATATATAGAAACAGAAATTTGCGTCAACAGCAAATAATGAAAATTTACTAAACAAGGTATAGTAAGGTGCACCAGACTCTTTTTTTAAAGATGTATTATTGCAACAATTTACGATCACTATGTGAATTTAAGTTGTACCGGACGTCTGGATTGTAAACATGTTTTATGAAAATTTATCACTTTTCATGGCTGTGGCTATACAAATAGCGTTAAGCGATTATAAACTCATATATGGCTAATCACAAAAATAAACACTCCAGCTAAGAGGGAACAATGTTTCTGAATCGATATGCAACTGTAATGATTACTAAAATACGTCGATTTATTAGGAAACACAATGCATGTGGTACTCGTAAATTGTCGAATTTTCTCGAATTATACCTCTAATCACATTACAGTTAGGGAGAAACATTTACGTGGAACTATTGCATAAGTTCTTAGGATGCTCAGATACTGGATGCAGCTGTCGATTTCGTACGAATTACGTTGCTATCACACTAGGAACCCTATGAAAATTTTAAAAATACAAAATATATGATAATACCAATTTTTTATGCACCCAACGAATGATAACTAGTAGGTGCAGCAGCACGTTCATTTTCACATGCGGCGTTAGAACGTAGAATTTGTGAGCTTAATTTTCAGAACGTTAGAATGTAGAATTTGTTAGCTTAATTTTCAAAACGACGTAGTCTCACTCACACATAAAGAAAGAAACCGGAAGTCTGCTACATGTACAGAGAACGCTCAGAAACCAGAAATTACAACAAATTTTATGCATTCGAGTATTTTAGTGACTCCAACACTTGCGTGCCAAAGATGGGAACTGTAGCTTCCTTTGTTCCACGAAAAACGATGGAAAACGAGGAGCAATTTCCACTTGAGCGACTGCTTCGTTTCCTACATTCAGTACCCTTCTCGTTGCCCGCCCGGCTAGCCGCGCGGTCTAACGCGCTGCTTCCCGATCGGGAAGGCGTGTCGGTCCCCGGCACGAATCCCCCCCCGTGTATTAGTGTCGAGGGCCGGTGTGCGGGCCAGCCTGTGGATGGTCTTAAAGGCGGTTTTCCTTCTGCCTCGGCAAATGCGGGCTGGTTCCCCTTATTCCGCCTCAGTTACACTATGTCGCAAATTGCTGCGCAAACACTGTCTCCAGGTACACGTACACCATCACTACTCTACCACGCAAACATTTGGGGTTACACTCGTCTAGTATGAGACGTTCCCGGGGGAGGTGGGGGGGTGGGGGGGGGGGGAGAAATGGTTCAAATGGCTCTGAGCACTATGGGACTTAACTTCTGAGGTCATGAGTCCCCTAGAACTTAGAACTAATTAAACCTAACTAACCTAAGGACATCACACACATCCATGCACGAGGCAGGATTCGAACCTGCGACCGTAGCGGTCGCGCGGTTCCCGACTGTAGCGCCTAGAATCGCTCGGCCACTCCGGCTGGCGCTGGGGGAGAGGGGGGGGGGGTTGTCTACTGGGGGCCGAACGGCATAGTAATCCTGGGTTCTGTGTGGCGCGGCGGTGGGGTGGGTGGACTGCTGTGGCCTGTTGTGGGGTTGTGAACCACTGAGGACTACGGCGGGGCGAAGACCCTCTGTTATCTTAATAAGCTTATTCAACAGTTACTGGGAAAGAAATATTAATCACCTCCAATTGTGTTCCGCAAGCGACCACGATATGCGTTGCGCGAAAAAAATTCAGAAGCCAGATGATTACGTTCGTGTTCACACGCATGTTAATATACCTTCCTATTATATTTTTGATTGATACTGAGCTGTTTTAATGACTGTGTCAGTCTTACCCTGTATTCTACATCTTACTCTCTGTCCCATAGGACTATTGTATCACTGCTGGCTTGCTAAACCTAATGTAATCCCCTTAAAAGTGCAACAATTTTCTACTAGTGCAGAGAACATCGTACAGTGTATTTATAATACAGGTTACAAGTTTTTGTGGCAGTTAACTTTTAAAAAGGTGTATCAGAAAAATAATACGCAGCGGAACAACCCAGAAGATTATATTTTTACGGTACCTATTGGGCTGTATAGTAAATCTCCTATTTGTAGAATATTCAAGGTCCAAAATACGAATCACAGTCGTAAAAAGTTCCTTAAAGAGATAATGTTTACGTGCCACAGTTTTGGTTTTACTGGATGCCGAGTGGAGGCTAGTCCCAACTGCAATGCACAATTAACAAACGAAGAAACGAGGTTATTAGTTGCAGTAATTCATCAAAAGATAGGATTTCCGAGCATGTACCTTCTCAGTTTTGCAATCATTGGCTCAGTAATCAAAATTAATGGTTTGTCTAAGACTGTAACAGGTACGTACCACTTTATGTAAATGACATTAACGTAGCAGAATGCGAGTACAATAGCAAATTGTTTGTCTTTTGTATCCATCCAGTACGATCTCCGATGTTTAAAATTTCATTATAATTGTCTCCCGCATCCTTGCATCAGATATAAAATTTAACTTTCTGGCCGCTAATACTGTAAAAAATAGCTTTCTGCAAACACGTTTCTCAGATAAGTATCCTTTTTTATTTATGAGAATCACATATCGTATGTACGATACGGTTTACACTCACTACCTAATGAGCTTTCATATCTGACTTCCTCTTGTCATCTGCTTCCAAGAAGTAACTTACAAAACATATGTTTGCCCAGGCTGGCGCAAGAACAAAGATCATACGTGCAACTGAATGTTTAACAGCAAATTTGATCTGCAAAATGAGTCGACTTTTATTATAATTTAGTTCTTATTTCTTATCAGACTAGTTTATAAGTAATTATTGTCTTTCCTTCAGCAATTTACGTTTTTTAGTTTTATGTTTACTGTCATTTGTTGAGTTTCACAGTTATAAATATATTTTGAATTTTGGTGTAGTAATTGAGAACGTTGCAAATAAATATTTGATGTTAGAAAACAGATTAGTTCGTTCACTTTCCGATTTTTTAATAATAATTTGGAAAAATTACAACTGGATTTAAGTATATGGTATTACAAAACGGTTTTGGATAGACAAAAAACACACTCATACAATGTATGAAGAATGACCATATAACGTCGACAGCAGAAATACTCAAACGACAATAGCATGGTTCAAACTTCCATTCCAGAAAGCACAAGCATTGAAATTTTCTGTTAACATATCATGATTTGCAGTCAGTACTCTCTTTCCGGTTCTGGTCCTAGCTGCTACCTCCACATTTCCAATACAGTTCACCTGCGGAAATTATACGTATGTGTATGCTCACCACATACTCGAACTTGAGCAACAAGGCACACTTCCCAGGGTGCATAGCGATGGTTCCAGATATGCCATGTAGAATAATGCTGGACAGTACACTTACAGAAAGTTTAACTCTTGGCATCGCTCGACCATACCACTCTCCGGTATACTGCTGCCATTTTTGAGTTATGCAGAGGAGAACTGCTTCATGTTGGGTATAAACATCCAGCGTGAAAGTAAATCAATCAGCTTGTACACAGGAGTAAAAAACTATAAGATAAAACTAATACACTTATTGAAGGGAAAGAAATCGCAACTCCAAACAATACTTAATTTACAAAATTTCGGGAATAAATTTGTCTAGGTGATTAATATTGCAGATTGACGTAAGGCGGAGATAAGCCATTGCAAATACGAATTGATGGTATATGAACAACAGATGTAACCGCCAGAATATTGAATGTAAAAATGCATTCACTGTGTTGTACAGGTGCTGGGTGGCAGTTTGTGGGATGGAGTTCCATGTGTGTTCCACTTAGTCGGTCAATACTGGGACGGTTAATCCTGTTGTTGAATGACGCTAGAGTTGTCGTCGGATGATGCCCATACGCGCTCACCTGGTGATCGAGCAGACCAAGGGAACGTGTCGACATCCTCTAGAGCATGTTGGTTACAACAGAAGTATGTGGGCCAGCGTTTCCCCGTTGGGAAACACACCGAGGAATGCTGTTCATGAATGGCAGCACAACAGGTCGAATCACCAAATTCAGTACAAATTTGCAGTCTGGGTGGGTGGGATAACCCCACGAGAATGTTGTTGCTGTCATACAAAATGGCACCCCAGACCATAACACCAGGTGTAGGGCTGGTGTGTCCAGCACACAGACAGGTTAGCCGCAGGCCCTGAACTGGCCTTGTTCTTACCAGCAAATGGCAATCACTGTCACCTAGGGAGACAGAAAACACAACAGGTCTCCTTCCGCCCTCCAGTGAGCTGCTGCTCAAGTCGCAAGTGGCAGTGGATTGGACTGGGTTCAGTGGAATGCACGTTACAGGGCGTCTGGCTCAGAGCTGTCCTTGAAATAACAGATTTGTAACAGTTCGTTGTGTCACTGCGATGTCAACTGCTTCTCAAATTGCTGCTGCAGATGCCGTACGATAGGCCGGAACCATACGAACACGCTGATCTTCCCTCCTGTTAGTGTTACATGGCTGCCCGGAGCCCAGTCTTCTTGCGACCAACGTTGCCAACAATCATGTACAATGGCTACATTCCTGCCAAGTCTTACTGCGTTATGGCAGAAGGAACATCCAGCTTCTCGTAGCTCAATTACAACACGACCTCGTTCAAACTCTGTCAGGAGTTGATATTGGCGTCTCGGTCGTCTTAACGTCTAACATCATCTCACCAAATTCAATATCAAAGATAACGAACGCACACGGCCGTTACAGCGTGTATTTAAAACAAATATGATATGCGTTCTCACAGTGGCACTGCTAGTGCCACTAATTGGAGCTTGCTGTCTAATGCTGATCCGTAGAACAGGTATCCGTAATCAAAGTGTTTCCGTAGCAGGAACCGGTTAAAAGTCATCGCTATCCCCGATAAGAGCCCAACCATATTCCAGTCGCAGCTCTGATGATAATGATATATCAGATATCAGGAGTCCAACTTAATTTACCATCGATAATCATCCCGAGATATCGAGTTGTTTTCGAACTGGAAATGTATGTTGTCCCACTTGCATTGTTCGGAGAAGTGGAATCCTATGGCGAGTAATGGTCACAAGAGTAGACTTCCTATCACAAATTTTGAAGCCACTTTCTGCACACCACTCATGCAGATGAATGAGAGTAGTGTGCATTTTCCAATGAAAGGACTGAAGAGTACTGTCTTCGGAATATAGGCAAACGTCGCCTGTGTACTGTTATATTTTAATGTCACTGGAAAAGTTATCATGAACGTTTGCACTGGATAGTAAGGGAGTAAAGACAGAGACCTGCGGGAGTCGTCTGCTAATTTCTCTGGGCCCCAATCTAGTTCCGTGTTACAAAATAATTTTCTTACTATTGCTCAGAAAGCTTTCAACGTTACGTACGATTAGTTTCGGACTCTGAAGTTTCTCCATTTTCTTCCCTAAGACTGACAAGATGATGTTGTCGAATGCTTTAGTTAAGTCCTTGAATGCAATTGTCATGCACTTATTCCGAGAGAAATTCATATGTATGCCAGTAACTCACTGTAGAAGACTTTCAGTTGTCCATTTTCCTTTTCGAAACCCAAGCTGTTTTTTCGGTAATATGTTCCCGTTTACACCGCACCATTTTAAACGTCACTTAGTAATCCTTCTCATTACCTTCGCCGAACACAGTAGTAAGGTGACAGGTCGATTGGGTTTATCACATCTTTTTCCCGATATTTGGACTGGGACGACACGACTTATTTTCAGCGAGTCGATTTTTTTTGTCTTTTGTCTCCATACACTATTGTGAATTTTCAGCAGTAGTGGTTTCCCTTTGTGTGGGATGTGTCGTAGCATTCGGTAGTCAACAGAATCCGGGCCAGATGCATGGAAGAGCGCAATGTGAGTCGATCCAGCGAAAAGGATTGTGTACCGGCCGAAGTGGCCGTGCGGTTAAAGGCGCTGCAGTCTGGAACCGCAAGACCGCTACGGTCGCAGGTTCGAATCCTGCCTCGGGCATGGATGTTTGTGATGTCCTTAGGTTAGTTAGGTTTACCTAGTTCTAGGGGACTAATGACCTCAGCAGTTGAGTCCCATAGTGCTCAGAGCCAAGGATTGTGTAACGACACCGTCGTCCTCTTCCTATTCCGCCCTGTCTTCCTTGTCCATTACGTCATGTGGGACTATCTTACACAAGAACGATTCTAAAAGTTTTCGGATGCTGGAGGTATGTGCATGTCCATTGTCAGTCCGTTTTTTATGTTCCTTATCACATTCAAAATCCTTGTTATTTGTGTTTCTTTGCAGACTGCAGTGCAGAAATATTGCCACGGTTTTCGTTTTTGTACTTGGACATCTTCTTGGCTGTAGTTAGCGCTTTCTTAAGAGCATTAGAAAGATTTTTTTATTTTCTCAATGCCTCCTTCCGTTGCTTGAGGACTGCATTACATTCTGAATCCCACAAAGAGAGTGCTGGATGATGAGTAGTCCGCTAAGTCCTTTTTGAGATATTGCGCGCTTCGCTGCTTCGTTGATAAGCAATACCAAGACTTGATAGCGTTTTCTGGATCCTCAGTTTCGATGATCGCTCCCAGTTTTTCATCCAGTAGTGTTTCATGTACGTTCCAGTTGGCTTTGTTTGTGTTTCATTTCCGGCTGAGTGCGTGTTTGAAAGTCTCCCTGGGTTGTGCATTTATTATGATTTCAATTGACAACTGATCCGAACCTAAACTACCCGGTATCACTTCCCATGGTGCTCCGGTGGACAATGTAGGGGATGCTATGCTCACGTCTACTGCCTTCGGGACTTCATTTGGTCGTACTATCCTGCGAGTGACCCTCACGTAGTATTAGAAGGTTTGCCGAATCTAGTGCATCCACCAGCATTTCTTCCCAGTCGATTGGCATTTCAGCAGCCTCACGATGTATGGCGGCCGATAAAGTCACATAGTAACAGAAGGCATTTCCCGATGGAAGCAATGATTGTTGTTATCTGTTGTTTATAAAGTCTGTCGTCAGTGCTTTGTATGCTGAGACCAAATTCAGATGGAGATCCTTGATCCGCACCCTGGCATCCACCATTCGTAATGCATAATGCTGAGTGCCAGCACTGACAACCGAAAAGCGAATATCTTGCTTTACCAACAACGCTGCACCGCCATCTTCTCTAATACCAGAGTAGCCTGAGAATGCGATTGGTACGTTCGGTTTTAACCATGTTTCGTTGATTACACAAATGTTTGGATTAGTTTCGAGCAGAATTATTACAAAATGTGTGTGATATCTTGTTGTTGTTGTTGTGGTCTTCAGTCCTGAGACTGGTTTGATGCAGCTCTCCATGCTACTCTATCCTGTGCAAGCTTCTTCATCTCCCAGTACCTACTGCAACCTACATCCTTCTGAATCTGCTTAGTGTATTGATCTCTTGGTCTCCCTCTACGATTTTTACCCTCCACGCTGCCCTCCAATGCTAAATTTGTGATCCCTTGATGTCTCAAAACATGTCCTACCAACCGATCCCTTCTTCTAGTCAAGTTGTGCCACAAACTTCTCTTCTCCCCAATCCTATTCAATACCTCCTCATTAGTTACGTGATCTACCCACCTTATCTTCAGCATTCTTCTGTAGCACCACATTTCGAAAGCTTCTATTCTCTTCTTGTCCAAACTGGTTATCGTCCATGTTTCACTTCCATACATGGCTACACTCCATACAAATACTTTCAGAAACGACTTCCTGACACTTAAATCTATACTCGATGTTAACAAATTTCTCTTCTTCAGAAACGATTTCCTTGCCATTGCCAGTCTACATTTTATATCCTCTCTACTTCGACCATCATCAGTTATTTTACTCCCTAAATAGCAAAACTCCTTTACTACTTTAAGTGTCTCATTTCCTAATCTAATCCCCTCAGCATCACCCGATTTAATTTGACTACATTCATTATCCTCGTTTTGCTTTTGTTGATGTTCATCTTATATCCTCCTTTCAATACACTGTCCATTCCATTCAACTGTTCTTCCAAGTCCTTTGCTGTCTCTGACAGAATTACAATGTCATCGGCGAACCTTAAAGTTTTTACTTCTTCTCCATGAATTTTAATACCTACTCCGAATGTTTCCTTTGTTTCCTTTACTGCTTGCTCAATATACAGATTGAATAACATCGGGGAGAGGCTACAACCCTGTCTCACTCCTTTCCCAACCACTGCTTCCCTTTCATGCCCCTCGACTCTTATAACTGCCATCTGGTTTCTGTACAAATTGTAAATAGCCTTTCGCTCCCTGTATTTTACCCCTGCCACCTTCAGAATTTGAAAGAGAGTATTCCGGTTAACGTTGTCAAAAGCTTTCTCTAAGTCTACAAATGCTAGAAACGTAGGTTTGCCTTTTCTTAATCTTTCTTCTAAGATAAGTCGTAAGGTTAGTATTGCCTCACGTGTTCCAACATTTCTACGGAATCCAAACTGATCTTCCCCGAGGTCCGCTTCTACCAGTTTTTCCATTCGTCTGTAAAGAATTCGCGTTAGTATTTTGCAGCTGTGACTTATTAAACTGATAGTTCAGTAATTTTTACATCTGTCAACACCTGCTTTCTTTGGGATTGGAATTATTATATTCTTCTTGAAGTCTGTGGGTATTTCGCCTGTCTCATACATCTTGCTCACCAGATGGTAGAGTTTTGTCATGACTGGCTCTCCCAAGGCCATCAGTAGTTCTGATGGAATGTTGTCTACTCCCGGGGCCTTGTTTCGACTCAGGTCTTTCAGTGCTCTGTCAAACTCTTCACGCAGTATCTTATCTCCCATTTCATCTTCATCTACATCCTCTTCCATTTCCATAATATTGTCCTCAAGGACATCGCCCTTGTATAAACCCTCTATATACTCCATCCACCTTTCTGCCTTCCCTTCTTTGCTTAGAACTGGGTTGCCATCTGAGCTCTTGATATTCATACAAGTGGTTCTCTTCTCTCCAAAGGTCTCTTTAATTTTCCTGTAGGCAGTATCTATCTTACCCCTAGTGAGACAAGCCTCTACATCCTTACATTTGTCCTCTAGCCATGCCTGCGTAGCCATTTTGCACTTCCTGTCGATCTCATTTTTGAGACGTTTGTATTCCTTTTTGCCTGCTTCATTTACTGCATTTTTATATTTTCTCCTTTCATCAATTAAATTCAATATTTCTTCTGTTACCCAAGGATTTCTATTAGCCCTCGTCTTTTTACCTACTTGATCCTCTGCTGCCTTCACTACTTCATCCCTCAGAGCTACCCATTCTTCTTCTACTGTATTTCTTTCCCCCATTCCTGTCAATTGTTCCCTTATGCTCTTCCTGAAACTCTGTACAACCTCTGGTTCTTTCAGATTATCCAGGTCCCATCTCCTTAAATTCCCGCCTTTTTGCTGTTTCTTCAGTTTCAATCTGCAGTTCAAATGGTTCAAATGGCTCTGAGCACTATGGGACTTAACATCAGTGGTCATCAGTCCCCTAGAACTTAGAACTACTTAAACCTAACTAACCTAAGGACATCACACACATCCATGCCCGGGGCAGGATTCGAACCTGCGACCGTAGCAGTCGCGCAGCTCCGGACTGAGCGCTTAGAACCGCGAGACCACCGCGGCCGGCAGTCTGCAGTTCATAACCAATAGATTGTGGTCAGAATCCACATCTGCCCCTGGAAATGTCTTATAATTTAAAACCTGGTTCCTAAATCACTGTCTTACCATTACGTAATCTATCTGATACCTTTTAGTATCTCCAGGATTCTTCCAGGTATACAACCTTCTTTCATGAATCTTGAACCAAGTGTTAGCTATGATTAAGTTATGCTCTGTGCAAAATTCTACAAGGCGGCTTCCTCTTTCATTTCTTACCCCCAATTCATATTCACCTACTACGTTTTCTTCTCTCCCTTTTCCTACTCTCGAATTCCTGTCACCCATGACTATTAAATTTTCGTCTCCCTTCACTACCTGAATAATTTCTTTTATCTCGTCATGCATTTCATCAATTTCTTCATCATCTGCAGAGCTAGTTGGCATATAAACTTGTACTACTGTAGTAGGCATGGGCTTTGTGTCTATCTTGGCCACAATAATGCGTTCACTATGCTGTTTGTAGTAGCTAACCTGCACTCCTATTTTTTATTCATTATTAAACCTACTCCTGCATTACCCCTATTTGATTTTGTATTTATAACCCTGTATTCACCTGACCAAAAGTCTTGTTCCTCCTGCCACCGAACTTCACTAATTCCCACTATATCTAACTTTAACCTATCCATTTCCCTTTTTAAATTTTCTAACCTACCTGCCCGATTAAGGGATCTGACATTCCACGCTCCGATCCGTAGAATGCCAGTTTTCTTTCTCCTGATAACGACGTCCTCTTGAGTAGTCCCCGCCCGGAGATCCGAATGGGGGACTATTTTACCTCCGGTATATTTTACCCAAGAGGACACCATCATCATTTAATCATACAGTAAAGCTGCATGTCCTCGGGAGAAATTACGGCTGTAGTTTCCCCTTGCTTTCAGCCGTTCGCAGTACCAGCACAGCAAGGCCGTTTTGGTTAGTGTTACAAGGCCAGATTAGTCAATTATCCAGACTGTTGCCCCTGCAACTACTGAAAAGGCTGCTGCCCCTCTTCAGGAACCACACGTTTGTCTGGCCTCTCAACAGATACCCCTCCGTTGTGGTTGCACCTACGGTACGGCCATCTGTATCGCTGAGGCACGCAAGCCTCCCCACCAACGGCAAGGTCCATGGTTCATGGTGTGGGGTTGATATCTTATGGGACTTAAATGCTAAGGTCTTCAGTCTCTAGGCTTTATTTCGAATGCTGTCTTTGTTTGCCTTGAGCGATCTTCTGTTGGATAATCTTATAGGCCATTTTGAGGTGTAAGGAGTGGGAGCAACATATTGTGGATTCGCATCTACATTTACATCTACATGGATATTCTGCAAATGACTTTCAAGTGCCTGGCAGAGGATCGAATCGGTAGTACGGGAATAGGCCCATTAGTAGCCTGTTGATTCGGTATCGCAGCCATAATTATACTTAAAATGTTGTTAACGAGGTAGTTCCCAAAATCACTCTTTTGACTGAGTCTATGAAAATGTGCTGGGAAGATTTTGGGACTTATTGGAGCGAGAAGGACGCAGAGTTCAGGTAGACGCAACTGGTCCAAGGGTACCCTACCTTGGGTGGACCCGCTATATTCCATGGTGTAGACAGGCATGCCGTATGAGAGAAAGGGGCTGCGGTATCATCGGCGAATCCACAGGAGCCACCGTTCTCCAAGTCTGCGGCATTGTCGTCATGGAATGGACTGGTTGCTTTGTCTAAGAAAGAATTTTGGACCAAGACATTGGCAGTTAATCCTGACAGTCTCAATTTTCATAGAGTTTCCTCTTCCATCGTTATATTGATTATGTGCTTGAGTAATGAATCACACGTCTAATAACTTCGCTTAGTGCCATAGAGTGGAGCCATCACATTTTTCTGTCTCTGCCTTCAACAAATAAGCTGAACGGCCATTTGTCGGTAGTTTTGCATAAGTTAGCACTGCAACTTACATGTAGGTGGGTGGTGGCATCTTGTTGGGTGGCGTCGACAGGTAGCATTTTTTCCCTTTTATCTAGTTGTTCGCCGTGTCCTTCCTCTCTGTGTAGTCCTGTTGGCGTTTCTACGAGGGCTGCAGGTCTCGTGCTGTAGCTGCATCGACAGGTGGAACATATTGGTATGTGTCTGTGTTGTGGAGCCCGATGCCTGCGTTGCTAATCACTTAACTGATGCGTGCATGAAGCGCATCAGCAACCATTGCGACAATGTGGGGTTGATTTTGCGAAGTTTGTGGATCAGATGGGGCTGTAATCGCCAACGTCCATGGTGGTGATTGCAACGCAGCAAAAGTTTTAACAATTTACAGAGCCTCTGGAAGTAGAACAAATACCAGAACGAACTATCATCGCGTATAACGCGTGAGCACTAGTCGAGTAGAAAGTGTGTACTCGGTAGCTTGCCGAAGTTGTCTCTTCCGCTCCCCAGAGTGAACTGTTAGATAGTTCACATCCTTGGCTAGGTGGATGGAGCACGGTCTCGAAAATTATTGGCATCTTCCTAAACTGCTAGACATATACACAACTCCGGCGTGCACGTCGCTGATTGGCTGCCGTTCTATGGTCGTAGCTCCAAATAGTGAATTTCCGATCCGTTGAGTCTGCTCGAATCGACGTCGTCTTCACTGCTCTGGCCCTCCTATCACACGGTTTTGTCCGTCTAACATACGTGGAAAAATGGAATTGCACAGTGATGTGGAATTCAAACACTAGCAGCAGCGACGCTAAATATGTATCTGAGATAGGTAGTGAAAGAATACCATCTTGGGGACTGGATTTTAGATATTGGTAACAATAAAGGAATAAAGCTTGTAGTAATTACAAATATGTCATATCAGTAACTATTTGACAGGAGTTGCTTGTTGGCAGTAGTTTATTTTACCGGTCTAGCTTCAGGTGTTGTATCTGTACTACAAAAGACACACTCTTCTCATAATATTTTACTTATAGTGTACGCAGCAGTGCTTTATGGGTATCCGATTTTTCGTATCAATATAACGTGACTTGCCTCTAAGTTAATCTTTCTATCGTGCTTCAATGACGATATTTCGTAATAATCGTGTAATAGTACGATCATATTATATACATAGGTACATATAAGCAATCAGCATTAGGTATATGTATGCAGTTGTCATGGGCAACAGCTGTACATGCAAATATCATAGAAATCATACATATTATGAAAATGATTCTACATACAGTATGTATGTATATTCCACATCCCCTCGTAAACCACTGGACCAATTTCGAACGAACTTGGTACACATCTCACTTACCAGAATGAAATTTCCACTCTGTAGCGAATTGTGGGCTGATATGAAACTTCCTGGCAGATTAAAACTGTGTGCCGGACTGAGAATCGAACGCGGGACCTAGTTCGATTCTCGGCCAGGCACACAATTTTAACCTGCCAGGAAGTTCCATATAACTTACTGTCTGGAAAGAATCGATGTGAGGGTAAGAAATACGTACCTAGCAAAGGTGTGGGGGTGGGGGTGGTAAACCGCCCGCGAATTCCCAGACTTTATTTTTCAAATGTGTGTGAAATCTTATGGGACTTA
This sequence comes from Schistocerca piceifrons, assembly GCF_021461385.2. Taxonomy (NCBI): domain Eukaryota; kingdom Metazoa; phylum Arthropoda; class Insecta; order Orthoptera; family Acrididae; genus Schistocerca; species Schistocerca piceifrons. The sequence goes on along the minus strand of NC_060144.1, from coordinate 1,363,540 downwards.
ACTGCTAAGGTCATCACTCCCTAAGCTTACACACTGCAGCCCCTTAGACCACTCGGCTAATCCCGCGCGGCCCAGACTTTACTCACCCATTATTTGAGAATGAGAGAACTTAGTGACTTGTAACAAACTTTACACATAATTTCAAAGTTTACGAAACTTTTTCTCGCTGACAACCTCAACAAAATGATGAACGGAAAATAAGTTCACCGCTTATTACATTTTCGTATCCATGCCGCATCAAGCATTACGTTTTACTTCTTTACTACCAAATTTATCCTCGACGCATTTTGCACTCGGTATTCACATTTCTTTTTTTTTTTTTTGGTCATCAGTCTACTGACAGGTTTGATGCGGCCCGCCACGAACTCCTTTCCTGTGCTAACCTCTTCATGTCAGAGTAGCACTTGCAACATACCTCCTCAATTATTTGCTTGACGTATTCCAATCTCTGTCTTCCTCTACAGTTTTTGCCCTCTACAGCTCCCTCTAGTACCATGGAAGTCATTCCCTCAAGTCTTAGCAGATGTCCTATCATCCTGTCCCTTCTCCTTATCAGTGTTTTCCACATATTCCTTTCCTCTCCGATTCTGCGTAGAACCTCCTCATTCCTTACCTTATCAGTCCACCTAATTTTCAACATTCGTCTATAGCACCACATCTCAAATGCTTCGATTCTCTTCTGTTCCGGTTTTCCCACAGTCCATGTTTCACTACCATACAATGTTGTACTCCAGACGTACATCCTCAGAAATTTCTTCCTCAAATTAAGGCCGGTATTTGATATTAGTAGACTTCTCTTGGCCAGAAATGCCTTTTTGCCACAGCGAGTCTGCTTTTGATGTCCTCCTTGCTCCGTCCGTCATTGGTTATTTTACTGCCTAGGTAGCAGAATTCCTTAACTTCATTGACTCCGTGGCCATCAATGCTGATGTTAAGTTTCTCGCTGTTCTCATTTCTACTACTTCTCATTACCTTCGTCTTTCTCCGATTTACTCTCAAACCATACTGTGTACTCATTAGACTGTTCATTCCGTTCAGCAGATCATTGTATCGCTTTTCGGTCCTTTGGTTACATTAAATCTCCGTTGAAAACTTCGTCTTGTTGCAACAACACTGTGTTCTAGGCGGTGGAATTCCAACACCATAAAAATCTTCTGTTCTAAGGAATAAACCGTGTTGTCTACAGCACACTTGCACGTTGTGAACAGCACACGCTTACAGCAGAAAGACGACGTACAGAATGGCGCACCCACAGACTGCGTTGTCGTCTATATCTTTCACATCACTTGCAGCGCCATCTGTTGTTGAAAATTGTAACTACTGTAATTTCGAAAGTTTGTCTGCCTGAAAATGTACTGTTGTCCCAAGCATATTGCAACAAACGGTGTATTTCTATCGCTGCTCGTTTAGTTTTTATTGCCGTTTCAAATATACCGGTCATTTTTTAAACACCCTGTTAGTGAATATAAGTGACATGTGCGTACTTTGGCAAAGTCGCGAGAAAAGCTCTTCCTAAACCCCTTGATCGGTTTCAATCAAGCTTGGTAGACATATTACTTACTATCTGGAATGAAATACTATGGGGTAAGAAACATCAGAGTGCTATTGTGGTGGGGTACTTGGTGAGAGAGGTTAGCGAGGTGGACTGAGAGGGGTAAGGACGAGGAAGACACAGACAGGGTGAAGAGCTGGTGAACAGAGAGAGAGGAGAAGGACGAAATGGACAGAGAAAGGGAAGAGGTGGAGACGAACAAAGACACGGGCGAGGAGGAGGTAAGCAGAGAGAGTGGGAGGAGAAGATGTGCACAGAGAGGGGGAGGAGGAGATTGACTTACGGGAGGGGAGCGAAGAGATGAACAGACGGGCAGGAGGTGATGGACAGAGGGAATTGAGCAGCTGATGGTGAAAGAGAGAGAGGAGCAAATGGACAGGAACAAGGGCGGGAGCAGATGGACAGAGAGTGGACAGATTCGAATAATGCACTCAGCTACTATATAATACAGCTACTTCCAATTTATATTATATCTGTTAGCAAAACAAAGAAATGTGCTGACGCTTTCGTAAAAAGTAGAAATTTTCGTATGTAGAAGGTGTTGGAAAATTCCCATTGTAAAGGGCTTGTAGAGGGGAGTGAGTACACAATATTTTGAATAGGAACCCATGTCTGGAAACGTCATCCAAAGACGCTACAGAGCGTCGAAGTTATAAGCCCCGGCGCCTGTGAATGATTCCGTGATGATATTACAAATTTTCGACGATGATGGAGATGGATAAATGTATCAATTTTAAGTGAGGATTTCTGTACCGGAAACTAATGAATCGAAAGTTACAAGCGAAAATCCCACTGATACCTCTGACAATGGAATAGATATACCGGTACAGTTGTTGCTGTTACCTTAGGGTATGCAACTTTCAGGGCAACAACTGTTCTGGAACATGTATTCCACTGTCAGAGGTATCAGAACAATTTTCGCTTATAACTTTTGCCTCGTTCGTTTCCGGTACAGACACCCTTACCTCATTGATATATTTATCTTTCTCTAATATCGGTAAAAGTCTGTAACATCGTTATGGAATCACCCTGTATATACATACCTTTACAGATGCGGCCGCCTCTACGTTTCACGCTCTACAGCGTAACTGGATGACGTTCCCGGACATGGGGTAATATTTAAAATATTATGTACTCACTTCCTTTTGCAAGTCCTAGAAGTTTGTAATGGGAATTTCCAAAAAGCCTGTGTGACGAAACATCCTGACAGTACTTTAAATGAACAAGCCAATCTACAAAAACAAAAAATTCGTCGAAAATTTCACTATCATTCTTTAACGTCAACACATATATTTGTTTTGCTAACAGAGGTAATACAAATTACAAGTAACATTATGTTTATTCTATGGCATATAACAAAAAAACAATCTTCGCGTGTATTCGTGTAATTGCCGCCAATGACGACTGCGTATACCGGTTGCTTCAAAATGAATACCGGGTTTTGAGGCTTTGTAGCGTTTATTATATTCAACTTACAAGTACAAATGAAAGAGCAACTCAAATACCTTTTATGACAAGTGTTCAATGTGAGCGTCATTTGGAACACTGCACACATCGATTCGATAGTGAGTTCTTCCCAAACCTTGTGTCTGGAGTAATTGTTCCAACAACTGCTTCCGTCCTGGTTCTTAAGTCGGTTTGATCAGCCGACCGCTGAGGCACATACACATGATCCTTTATGATGCCCCAAAGGTGAAAATAACATGGCGTCAAATCGGGTGAACGTGAAGGCCATGCGAAACGAGCTCTGTCATCTGGCCCGTTGCGGCCGATCCAGCGGTCGGATAGTGATTTACACACCAACTTGCTACCAAATAAAGTTCTACAGTTCTCCTTTTTCCAACTGAGGAAAGAACCATAGGTCTAGCGCACCAAGATAAGAAATACCAGTTATAGTTGCTTCACCGAAAAGTAAAGACTTATAAACTTGCCGACGCGATATGGCACAAAAAACATTCAATTTAGGGACTCTCGTTGCAATTGTAAAATCTCGTGCGGGCTTGCTGTCCTCGGTTGTGCACATTATGTGTGTTCACATTTCCACTTACGTGAAATGTCGATTCACCACAGAAGACGACACCATCCAGAAAATCTTCACCGTCATGCAGCAACATTTTGTTTGCAAAGCTGGCACGTAAACCGTAGTCTGCCGGCTTCAGAGCTTGTAACAACTGCAAACGCTAAGGACACAGTTGTAAGCGTCTCCTTTAAGTCTCCACACAGACGTCACGGGAACTGTTAATTCACGACAAGTCTTCTGAACTGTTTTTTAGGGCTACACGTGAAAGAATGTCTCACTCGCTCAATACGTTCTTCAGTCATTTTTGGTCGCTCATACTCTTCCCTTTTGCTAAGACAGTCGGTGTCTTCAAACAATGGTATCATCTGCGGATATTACTATATATGGTGAAGAGCCAAAGAAACTGCTACACCTACCTAATATCGTATAGGGCCCCCGCTAGCAGGCAGACGTGCCGCAACACGACGTGGCATGGACTCGAATAATGTCTGAAGCAGTGCTGGAGGGAACTGACACCATGAATCCTGCAGGGCTGTCCATAAAACCGTAAGAGTACGAGGGTGGAGATCTCTTCTGGACAGCGCGTTGCAAGGTTCCCCACATGTATTCAATAATGATCATGTCAGGGGAGTTTAGTGGCCATAGGAAGTGTTTAAACTCAGAAGAGTGTTCCTGGAGCCACTCTGTAGCAATTCTGAACGTGTGGGCTGTCGCACTGTCCTGCCGGAATTTCCCAAGTATCAGGGGTCATGCATCACTCCAACTGCACACGCCCCACACCATTACAGATCCTCCATCAGCTTGAACAGTGTCCCCTGCTGACATGCAGGGTCCATAGATTCGTGAAGTTGTCTCCATACTCGTACACGTCCATCCGCTCGATACAATTTGAAACGAGACTCGTCCGACCAGGCAACATGTTTCCAGTCATCAACAGTCGAATGTCGGTGTTGACGGGCTTCCTCCTTGCAGTTGTGCCTTGAGAATGGCAGGGTGTGCTCCAGTCGAAATATCGGCGGTGGTCGACGACGTCACCCGGCAGTAAACCCGTGAGTTATTTGTGTATAGGTTGTCCAAAAAAGTGTAGAATTGATCCCAACTAGAAGAAAAGTCTCTATAAAGATATGTCCGGAAACCAATACCTGTTCAGATATGGACCAGTCTGTCCTCCCATTCCCATCTGTCTGTTACGTAGAAGCTATAGGTAGTGCCACAACTGGGTTCCACGCATCCTTCACCCCTGCTACGCAATGAATCATTACTCTTTGCAGTACACCCGGCTACATTCGTGCTGCGTCATATGCACTGAGATGACAAAAGTCGTGGCACAGTTCGTAAAATCGTGTCGGACCTCCTTTTGCCCGGCGTAGTGCAGCAACTCGACGTTGCATGGACAAGTCGTTGGAAGTCCCTTGCAGAAATACCGAGCCATTCTGCCTCTACAGTCGTCCATAATTGCGAAAGCGTTGCCCGTGCAGGATTTTGTGTACGAATTGTCTTCTCGATTATGTACCATAAACGTTCGATGGGTTTCATGTCGGGAGATCCGGGTGGCCAAATCATTTGCTCGAATTGTCCAGAATGTTGCCAACAGCGGTGGCCGGGAGACATTGGGTATTGTCGTCCGCAAAAATTCCGTCGTATTTGGGAACATAAGTCCACGAATGGCTGCAAGTCGTCTCCGAGCAGCCGAATGTAACCGAGAATCCAGTCCATTGCATGTAAACACAGCCCACACCATTATGGAGACACTAATAGCTACCATAGCAGCTTGTTGACAACCTTCGTGGAGTCTGCGCCACACTCGAACCCTACCGTCAGCTCCTACCAACTCAAGTCAGGACTCGCCTGACCAGGCCACTGTTTATCGTCTAGGCCCCAAGCGATAGGTCCACGCGATATCGTACTGTTAGCAAAGGCAATGGCGACGGTCGTCTGTTGCCATAGCCCATTAACAACAAATTTCGCCACAATCTCCTAACGGATAAGTTCGTCGTATGTCCCGCATTTATTTCTGCAGTTATTTCACGCACTGTTGCTTGTCAGTTCGCAATGACAACTCCATGCAAACACCGCTGCTCTCGGTCGCTAATTGCAGGTCGTTGGCCACTGCGTTGTCCGTGATGAGAGGAAATGTCTGAAATTTGGTATTCTCAGCACACCCTTGACACTGTGAATCTAGGACTATTGACTTTCCAAACGTTTTCAAAACTAGCTCGAAATATAATTCCGCGTTAAAAAGTCTGTTAATTCCACGGGTGCTGCGATAAGCACGTCGATGACCTTTTCACACGAATCAGTCACTCACTACTAATGACAGCTCCTCCATCGCACCGCCATTTTATGTCTTGTGCACGCGATACTACCGCCATCACTATCCCATGACTTCCGTCACTTCCGTGTATATTGGTCTGTCTATCTGCAAGGGTAAGTTTCTCCAATACCACTGGTAATTCAATGCACAGAAATCGGTGATAACAGCACAAGTTAATCCTTTTGGTAAAGAGTATAGACCTATGATTTTGACACCGACAGTTCCCTGCCCATACACTGATACTGCAGCGGTCCTGATGTCTCACCTCCATCATCGCTCGAGGTTCTGCACGTGCCCCCAGGTCCATAATGTGGTAATTTGCAACCCCTTCTCTAGTGAATCCTGTCTCATCGTTAAAGTGAACTGCGGATCTTCGACGGCACGTATCTCAACAGATATTGGTTCCCGAACAAATCATTTTGAGAATCTTTCTTCTATTTTTGAATAATACTACCCGCTGCAGAAATAGGTTACACTTTCTTTATACATACTGTATATGATCCGGTGGATAATGTCGAAAGCTCCGTGAGGCTGTTGGTGGACGATGCTGTTGTGCATAGGATAGTCGTAACACCAGAAAATATTAGTAAAATGTTGAGGGGGCTGCAGAGAAGAGAAGCTTGATGTGAGGACTTCCGGTGATCCTCAACATGAATTAGGGTAAAGTACTGCATATACATTGGGTAAAAGACTATTTATTGTGAGACTACACTGTCGGATTATGTGGATTACGTGACCATTTCAGCTGATCAGGTCCATCCCATGGTACAATGTTTCTTCCACAATGGTGATACTGTGTTCCAAGACGACAGGGCTGTGTTTACACAGCTGACATAGTCCAGGACTGGTTTTATGAGGACGAGGATGCACTGTCGCATCTGACGTGGCCACCGCAGTCACCAGATATAAATATTATCAAGCCTTTGCGATGTACTTTGGAAGATCTCTATCATCGTTGCCTGAACTTGGAACTATTTAGCAAGAAGAATGGTACAGGATTTCCTTGAAAATCATACAGGCCCTGTATTTATTCACTCCTAGACGGTTGCAAACTTTTTTGAATGCCAACGGCTTTCCTACACCATATTAGGCTTGTTAATCTGTCGTGTATCTGGTGTCACCTTATTTTTGTCCCCCCCCCCCCCCCCCCCCCCCCCCACTGTACAAGTTATGCGTCACGGAGAGGTGAACTGTTAAAATTTCGAGAGGGTACGTTCAGAGAAGAGTCAGGCTACATATTACTCCCAGAATGACTCTGCAGTGGAGCGTGTGCTGTAATGAAAGTTACTTGCAGATTAAAAGTGTGCGTCAAACACTAACCGGTACCTTTCGCCGTCACTCCTCTTATCCACTGAGCTATTCAGACAAGACTGACGATCTGTCCTCGCAGCTTCTGCCAGTACCTCTACATGTACCTCTCTCCTACTTCCCAAACTGTACAAAACCTCTTCCTCATACCTAGCGACACTAGCAATCGGTCCGCAGCTCGTGGTCGTGCGGTAGCGTTCTCGCTTCCAACGCCCGGGTTCCCGGGTTCGATTCCCGGCGGGGTCAGGGATTTTCTCTGCCTCGTGATGACTGGGTGTTGTGTGATGTCCTAAGGTTAGTTAGGTTTAAGTAGTTCCAAGTTCTAGGGGACTGATGACCATATCTGTTAAGTCCCATAGTGCTCAGAGCCATTTGAACCATTTGAACTAGCAATCGTGAAAATAAAAATATCGCGGAGAGATGACTAAGCCACAGCATAGGAGTTGTTTTCAGGATGAATATTTCAGTCTGCAGAGGAGTGTACGCTGGTATGAAATTTCCATGCAGATTAAATCAAATTAAATCTGTGTGGCGCATGGTACTCGAGCCCTTACCATCCGCGACCAATGTACTAACCGACAGGCAAGGTTGTGAGTTCGTGTCCTACACAGCTTTAATCTGCTAGGAAGTTTCAACATATTTCTTCCTCCCAATAACCACCAAATTCAAAAACGACGCAAGAACTGATCGGACAAGGACTGTGGAAGATGCTTCGTTTGTGAACCACGTGTGGATGTGTGTTTCAGCTATTGCTCTGCAGCATTTATTTACAGCTATCATGATGTTGCAAACATGTGGATAATTTGAATAAGGGCTTATGAAAGCGACATTTGCAACTTAGAAACCGGTCGTATTACTATAAGGAGTAACTGTAGCAACTGTTATTTGGAAAATTAGCGAACATTTAAAGAGCCCGTCGGATGATTGCACATGACTATTAACACTTTGTATTGTTTTCAGCATCTGTTTTCTTGAACTTCATGCATTCATTTGGTTAGCCTTGAAGTAAGCCAACTGGCACCGAAACCGAAACGACCTTTCGGAACGGTTCTAGGACGAACTTTTTCTACAGCCGTAGTGCACTGCCTCTACAGTAATTGTGCCCTCAAAATTGCTACCTAGTGCCGGAGAGTGAAGATGTGAAAACGGCCAGCGTGGTTTTACGCTGTAACCAGTCTTTTGTCAAGATTTTCTAATTGCCGCCAAGATGCTTTTAGTATACACAGGATACCGATCAGACGGCAAATGTTTCTGTTCTACGTGGTAGCTATCATCAAGTTGAAGCTCTTCGAATGTCCTATGCCTCCCCCAACGAATGATTTCCTTTGATGAGTTTACTAAAAAGCGTTTTCTTCGCTGCTACAGACGGGTGTGCCACCCGAAATTTTCGTGATTACTTCTCAGTGGGTGCCTTCGAAGTAACTCATCTGCGCACAGCTGCTATTGTCCGAATAATCTCTGAACTATTGTCGTTCGGGTCATTAACCATTCATTAATTGGAGTCCTATGTGCAAAATCCTACTACCATTGCTATGACACTAGTATTTGATAGCAGTAACTCAGCAGTCATGAAATGATAACAAGCAGTGGTTCTCGGAGCAGCAAATAAACTTTGCTATCCAGACTAACAAGAAGAAGGAATAATTGAGTGTCGTGAGTTCCTGACGTATGTAGAGCAACATTTTCTTTCAAGTAGGGGCTAGATAACTAAATAAATTGTAGGAAGGGTATATACTGAGGTGTGTTTTGAATTTTACTTTGAACTGGTAGGGACAAGTATCAAAAAAAAGGTCGTACGGACACACGACCGGTATTGGGTTCCGAGGAGATATGCTCGCTTTGAGGTCGAGATAAAAGTTCTTTGACAGTGGAGGTTTCAATTATTGAAACACACGTAAGAACACTCAAGCAAGCGGGATTTTTCTCCCTGTATCAGTGTTTCAGGGCTACATTAATATCCTATCGCTACCACTTTGAACGCGTTCAGGTCTTACTACCTGCGGACTTGCATTGGCGGCGACCGTGCAGCTGAACACTAGCACACACAGAATACTTCCACACGCCTGATGTGTTCTGATATGTGCTTTCAGCCACTGAAACCTATATTGTCAAAGATGTTTTATTTCCGCCTTTAAATGGGTGTACCTCCGTTAGAACGCATTTCCGGCGTTACGTCCACATGACTTTTGTTTGCGTCTTATCCTCTCAGGGATGATTTACAGCAGTTGGTCCCTATTTAGTAAAATCTTTCTGTATAATGAAGTAGTGTCTGATCAAAGCTACGAAAATGTTTAGACAGATATTGATAAGATTGGAAAGCGGTGCAAAGGTTGTCAACTTGCTTTAAATGTTTAGAAATGTAAAATTATGCATTCGCAAAATGAAAAAAAAGTAACATTCAGCTACTACAATATCTATGTGTTTCTACTGGAATTAGTCAACTCATGCATCTGATTGCAACAGTTTATAGGGATATGAAATGCAACAATCAGACTACGTCGTAGGTCAAACATGTGTCGAATGTGGGAACAGGCAGTTAGTCTACAAAAGAGAATGCTTACGAAACACTTATGCGACCCACCCTCGAATATTGCTCAAATGTGTGGGAACCCCGTACCAAATCTGGGGAGAGCGCGGAGATGCTGGAAAAAAAATGAGCTGGCAGACACGTGAAACGAGACGCAAATTATTCCCAAAAGCCTTCTTACAGAGTTTCGGGGTCAAGTGAGGAATCTAGACGTATATTGCATTCCCCTACATATCGTATCGCAAAAACAAGAATAGACACATTACAATGCACACCAAGGTGTTTAAATAGTCATACTTCCTGCGCTCCATACTTGAGTGAGTGGAATGGGAAGAAGCCCTATAACTCGTCCAATGGGAAATGCACTCTGCTATATACTTCAGAGAGTTTGTAGGGTGCAGATGTACGAGGGCGTGCTGATAAGTAATGCGACGACTTTTTTACATGAAAACTGTTACAGCTGTTTAAATATAACAAACGTTACTAACATTCTAAATCTTTATTTTTCACATCTACATATGTTGTTGTTGTGGTCTTCAGTCCTGAGACTGGTTTGATGCAGCTCTCCATGCTACTCTATCCTGTGCAAGCTTTTTCATCTCCCAGTACCTACTGCAACCTACATCCTTCTGAATCTGCTTAGTGTATTCATCTCTTGGTCTCCCTCTACGATTTTTACCCTCCACGCTGCCCTCCAATACTAAATTGGTGATCCCTTGATGCCTCATCTACATATAGTGACGGGAAAAAAACACCAGAAAGAAGGAGTTTCTACATCAGAAAGATGATGTCTATTCAAATTTCGCTCCTCTCGCATAAGAGTGGCGCTAGTAACACCTCTGTGAGGATGTAAATCAGATTTGCTTTAAATACGTGCTTTAACGACCGTGAACGTAAGTTACATTGGAAACTGGACGTAGTGAGTCGATGCTAGTCAAAAATGCCTTTAAGATGACGAAGACGCCGTTATCAACAGCTAACTGAGCGAGGTCCTGTAATAGGGTTACGAGAAGCTGGATGTTCCTTCCGTGATATTGCAGAAAGACTTGGCAGGAACGTAGCCACAGTGCACAATTGCTGGCAGGGAAAGTACGGTCGCAGGAAGACCAGGACCCGGACGGCCACGCACTACTACCAAGAGGAAAGACTCGAGTTCAGCCTATGGCTGTGGCGGATCAAAATGCGTCTGCAGCAGCAATTTGAGTAGCAGGTAGCAACACAATGGCACAATGAACTTTTAATAAATCGGTTACTCCAAGGACAGCTCCGAACCAGACGCCCTGTAGCGCGCATTCCACTGACCCCAAACCACCGCCGTTCGCGACTTCAGTAGCATTAGAGGGCGGAGGGAGGTCTGTTGTGTTTTCTGGTGAAAGCTGGTTCTCTCTCGAGGCAGTGAAGGCGGTGTGTTGGTTAGGGGGACGCCAGGTGAGTGCCTGCAACCAATTCTCGTCGTTATCTCAGCCTGACTGCAAACTCGGACGTCAGTCTGGTAATTCGGCGCGTCGTGCTGCCATTCATGAAGAGCTCTCCGACGGATGTTTTACAACAGGGTAACGCTCACCCACAATCCGCTGTTGTAACCCGACATGTTCTGCAGTGTCGACATGCTGCCTTCGCCTCGTCGATCACCAGAGCTGTCTCCAAATGAACACGTACGCGTATCATTGGACGACGAGTCCAGTGTCATCCACAACCAACATGAACCGACCCTGTATCGACTGGCCTAGCTCAAAAGGCATGGAAGTCCATCCCATGAACCGACATCTGGCACCTGTACGACACAATGCATGACATTTGGGTGCTTGCATTCATTATTCTGGCGGTTGCGCCGTTTTTTGGTGTACCAAAAACAATCAACACCGTCCAAACAGGCCTCGAAGGCCTTAGGCATCAAAAAATGGCTCTGAGCACTATGGGACTTAACTTCTAAGGTCATCAGTCGCCTAGAACTTAGAACTAATTAAACCTAACTAAGGACCTCACACACATCCATGCCCGAGGCAGGATTCGAACCTGCGACCGTAGCGGTCGCTCGGTTCCAGACTGTAGCGCCTAGAAGCGCACGGCCACTCCGGCCGGCCCTTTGGCATCACCGGATGCGGATACAGAGGGGCGTGTGATCGGCACACCGCTTTCCCGGCCATTGTCTGTCTTCGTGACAGGTACCGCTACTCCTCAATCGAGTATCTCCTCAATTGGCCTCACAAGGGCCGAATGCAGCCCGCTTACCAACAGCACTCGGCAGACCCACACAGTGGCCCACCCACGTGCTGCCTAAGCCTGACAGTGCTTAAATATGTTACCCAGAAAAATGTATTCCCGAAAATTTATTACTTCACATTCGTGTATTTGCAGCCGTCTGCCGCTAGACGACTCCGAATGATGACGTGTAACATGGCTGTGGGTGACGTAACTGTATCTGTGCTTGAAAAACAGAGTGCTGTAATCGAGTTTCGAATTAAAGAGTTCGTCCACAATCGAGTAATCTCTCCTTCAGCATGACAATGTCGGAGCACGGATGAGCATTGCTACATCTGCAACAATCCGACGCCAAAGGTTTACTGTTATCGATCCTCCTCCAAACAATTCCAACTTGGCCCATTCCGGCTTTCATTTTTTTTTTTCAAAAACTTAAAGTACATCTTCGAGGACTTCCACTTCGATAATGATGATGCTGTGGAAGCATAAATGAGTTGTGGCCCCATCAACAAAGTCAAACATTCTACGAATAGGTATCAACAAACTAGCCGTATGCTGGGAGAAATGTGTTCGTCACCAGGATGACTTTCTTGAGAAATAAATATGTAGACACGAAGCTGTAGAATTTTAATAACGTTTGTTTTATTTAAAAAGCTTTAACAATTTTTCGCACAAAAATTCCGAGGCTTTACTTTTCAGAACACCTTCGTAGTTAAAAAACTGCGGGCTCCAAAAACAACGCCTGTCATTGTCATTGCTGATTTCGTTATTACGCTTTTCTGCGATATTCGTTAAAAGAGGAGGCTGATACCTTAGCTTCATACGGGACTTCCTAACAAACGAAATGATGCGCGACAGTGATATGCTGTCGTTTTCAGCAGAATTGTCACATAGTGGGATGACCACTTTTCGCGGGTTTCTGTCAGCAGTGCTTTTCTGGCTCTAGTGCGTACCAACATTTAGATAAAACCTCTGCTTGTCCTCCCTTAGAACATCTGCGCCTGTGTTTTTTCGCTTTGTCACTGCGTGAACATGAAGTCGACCAGCAAGCAGTAGAATCTATTACTCGGCAAAGCAAAGCGTTGTCCGTGCAGTAGCGGAAGCTAAGTTCGTCACCACGTACAGCCACGCCCCGGTTCTTAGCACAGTAGTACGCGTTGTTACCTCGCAGTTAAGTGATTACGGGTAGCTGCGGAGGCTTTCTGTTGGCGCCGTCAAATTTCTTGCCGAAGAGTATGAGAAAGAAATGACTGTGGAGACGGAAACTGTGATGGTACGAGGAAGCAAAATATTAAAGCCAAGTGAGTCGATGGTGTGAAAACGACGCTAGGAGGACACTACGCTGAGATCAGTGGAAGTGAAGTATTTACCACAAAGAAAAAGCAGCAAAATCCATACAATAAATATGTCACTGACGACATGGATAAATGTGTTATTATGAAGAATACAAGGGAAAACCAACTTTGCAAAACCTTGACACACTACTTCCCACATAACAAGGGTAGCAAAGAAACTCGGACAAAGGGAGGGTGCAGGGTCGAGAACGGGGATTGGAGGACGGATTGAATGTTGACTTAGTTTAACACATTAATCCACATTGGTATATATGGCAGAAGAAGAATAAATAGCCACAAAATGTAGCAATAGATAGCGCTGTAAAAATCGTAAATAGCGGTCGACTACGAATGAAAAATGAATTATACAACAATGCGTAAGGTCTACGTTTGATGTTAAACAAGTTGTACTACTTATTGTGCATGGGTGTACAGGTGTGATACTGTTAGTTAAGTAAGCCCATCCACCACGGCAAGGTCATATCGCATCGGATGGGAAAAATCAGTTTTTAATTGTCCTGAGGCCAAAAACCACATGAAAAGCTTCACTCCCATCGGTTTTTAATTGTCCTGAGGCCAAAAACCGCATAAAAAGCACCAATCACATCGGTTTTTAAGTGTCCAGAGGCCAAAAACCGCATAAAAAGCATCGATCGAAATAAAATCGGATTATTAATTTCCGTGTCACTGGCGCAAAACACGTTCAGTACGCTGTCCACCGTTGACTGCAACAATTTGAAATCGAGAAACAGCATGTTTCACAACTGATCGAAGTGTTTCCGGGGTCACGTTCAGAATGTGTTGCGCAGTGCGTGCCTTCAATGCAGCTAAGTTTGCAATCGGAACACTGAACACGTCATCTTTCAGATAGCCAGAAGTCACAGCCAGAAGTCACATGGATTAAGATCTGGTGACCAGGACGGACAGGTTTTAGAGAAATGGCCTCTGGTAATTCTAGCATTTCCGAAATGGCGCTTCAGCAGCAGCTTAAGGGTACTTTGCCTGCTCAATATTATGTAAAAATCAACACCTATTTCTTTCAGACACTGTTTATAACGTGTATGTTTTACAGATTTTTTGTTAATATCAGGTAATGCAGCACACTTTCTAAACAAATTAGAAGTATTTTGAATATTTTTGAACCGGCTTAAGGTTATTAAAAAAATTACAAAGGAATTGATGCAATTTTTTTCCAAAATGCTTCCTCAGATTGAGGTACCATTTAATCCACTGTTATACATTTGAAAGACACCAAATTTTTACCAGAAATGCATGACATGACGTCTGAAGTACTAGACCTATTTAATTCCACCTATTATGTATATTACAGGAATAAAAATTATCACATCTTACATTTTAATTTTTATAATTAATTGTAGAAATATTATTTTTTCTATAATTTAGTTGATTCTGCTACAAAGCTTAGGTCTACTACATAAGTATAGACTATTGCAAGCTACAGAAAAAACATTAGAGCAATGCTTTATAAACTTCAGGAAATATTTGTACCTGAACTCTGAAAAATGCAACTTGTGGGAATTTGCGAATGAAGAAATGAGTCCAATTAAACTGACCCTCAGAACATTCCTGCAGCATTTCTTCATCTTCAAGCTTCCTCTTGGCATTCCTTTTCGCACTTCTTGCTTCTTTAGCAACTTGAAGAGCGAATCTTTCAGCTTCATGCACCTGTTGTATGTCACACGCAAGAAATTCATCTTCCACGTTAGAGACACATTTTATGCCTACATTTCTCATTACTTCCAACCTTCCTATCACTCCATCATTGGAACATATCACTGCATCTAGTACACCAACTTTTAATGTATTTAGTCCTACAAAAACATTCTTCTCCATGTGCAATGATTGAAACTTTCGTTTGTATTCTGAATGCCCCCGGAAGACATTTGCTAAGCAAAACAGGGTCACTCAGGTCTCTAAAAATTGGTTTTATTTCATTCATAACAGGCTCAGGAGGAGAATGCTTGTGATGGTGTATTTGACCACTTTCTTTTTTTTTTTTTTTTTTTTGTAACCACACCAAGAATCTGCTCCTTTAGGACGAAGTCCGTGAACAGGATGGTCAAATGTGGACAACTTACGAAAGTAGGTGGCCCATACAGCTTTTCTCATTGCTGTAACATCATTCAGAGGTGCAGTTCGTCTAATGGCCAGTCCATATTAACTCTGAAGGTCTAGTTCAGTTTCTGCTAATCTGCCTCGGTAAGACAGAGATTTTCCATCAGATAGCAACTTTCCTTTCATTTCTATTCGTAGCTCCCTCAATCTAGCACACATTCTCTTTTGCACATGTCCACAACACTCCAGTTTTGTTACCAAGGTATCACCACAAACATTGAACTCATTAATTTTATTGAAAGCTTTAGTTCCAGTCGCCTAGGTACTTCGTATATCTAACGTTATTAACAGGTGCCGACCTCTGAAATATTTTTAGAGCTCCATCACACTCCATACTTCCACTGTAACCATCATTATTCTTAGAACACTGATGTTCAATATGTTCTTCAGTGTTACCATGGTACGTGTGGTATTACTTAGATAAGCACTCAACATCAACAACTTTTCCATTCTCCAGAGGATTAGCACTTACAACACCATTCAAGGAACGATGTCCTCGTTGTTTCCATGTCCCATCAAGTGCAACAGAAATGTCCCTGGTACCACTAATGTTTACAGTTTCTTCTACTGCACGTTTCATAGATGCTTTATACACAAACGTCAAGCCACCTAAAAGTATTCTTATGTACTTGCTGAACCTACTGGGAGGAGGAGGAAGGTTCATCAAACCACAAAACGTTTGAGCAGCCTTTTTCCTTTTCCTATTTGCACACATTGCATACACTAACTTCAAATTCACATCATATAAATTATGTACAATGTTCGAAGTCATTTTCAAGGTAGATTTATTGCAGGATCTACACAGAACAACTAATTTTGACGCTAACCCCTTCCTGCTACATTGTTGTTCAGTTATTTCCAGACAGCCTACATCATCACATTGTCTACATTTCACCACTTCCTTTATCAAAGAAGCTAAGATGCCCACATCAGCAACAACAAATCCACCACAGACAGAGTCATTCTTAACACAAAAGATTGAATCACCAGGAGGCGTGCCGTGTGGGAGTTTCTTCCCTGGAGAACTGATACTTAGGTTACTTTCAACAGTGTGGCTTGCTTTGTTTGTGAACTGGTTACCACGGAATTTCCTTTTATTGAATTTCTTGATGCGTGGTATAGTTCGTATTTATTGCACACTAAAGGATATATACTTCCACAAAACAAATATTCAGTAACACGTAAACAAACTACTTCAGCGAAACTAGAAACCTGCACTGTAACCAACATATACAATGTATCTTACGTATAATCGCTGGAAACAGAAAGTTCACAGTTCTTTTCGAAATAATACTGGTTTCTATAACGGAAATAAAGGGGGCGTGCTGGCATACATGACCGTAACTTTAAAATTTGATATATATCGGTGATTTTTCATTTGAAGCCCTTTTATGTATATATCAATGTAATCAGAAAAGACTATAGAATTTAATGAACTCATAAAAAATTTTGAGTTTTCCTCTATTTGTAAGTACCCGGTAACCTTAACTGGATTTGCAATGTGCAGAGGTGCGCCATCTTGCATAAAAATTATCCCATCCACACTTCCACTCTGCTGGAGAGCTAGAATGACGTGGTTGCGCAATAGGCATTCATAGCCGCGGCACAGCTAACAGGACCGGAAGCACCTGTCTCTTAAAAAAAAATATGGCCCTATGATAAATGATGCCACACAGTGACCTTTTCAGGATGAAGTGGTGCTGGTTGATTTGCGTGTGGCTTTTCCGTTGCCAATATTCGACAATTCTATGTATTGACATATCCTGTCAGTGGAAGTGGGCTGCGTCTGTCCACAAAATCTTCCACTGCCAATCATTGTCCACTTCGATGCCAGCAAGAAATTCTAAAGCAAAGGTCTCTCTTGTTGGCAGGTCAACAGGAAGCAACTCATGCACCATGCTCACCGTTATGTCCAATGTTCGTGCAATTCTCTGTGCACTTGCGTCTTCTTACATTGCTGTGGCCACTGTTTCCACTGACGTCGAATCAATTCGTTTCCTCCCTGTACCAAGTTGCACATCAAAAGAACCCGTCTTTTCGAATTTCCGAATCATTTTCTTCAGACTCACGGAAGTCATCGGACCAATGCCTTTTTTCAAACCTCCAGAACTTTGCAGAGCTATGTGTGCACAGTCATTATTCTTGTAATACAGCTTTGGAAGCAGAGCCCGATCCTGCATTGAGACAGTCATGGCGAACGTCGCAGGCGCGAAAGGAGGAAAAGCCGTGTGCCCGGCGTGTTTACAATCACACCAAAAAGTATTGGCACAGTTACATTTTAGTGGTTGTAGGTTAAACGAAACATATATTTCAGAACAGAACCCAGACACGTGCCACCTTATATTACATAGGTTATAAATATGTCAAAATCACCTGTCCGTAAAGTAACATACAGTGTTATGAAAATAAACATCGCTCTTATGCAGCCAAAAAGGTATTGGCACACGCGTATGAATCGGACAGTGTGTTCATTTTCTTCACTGATGTTCACCGTCTAATAGCTAGTGTGCATCCCTTTAGCATCTACAACAGCACTTAAATGGCTCGGAATGCTTTGTATTAAATTCTGGATGATATCAGGGGTAATTTTCGACCATTCCTCCAGGAGCACTTTCTCCAAGCCGTCTTTACCGGACGGACGCCTTTTTCTGACTTGTGTGTCAAGATGAGCCCACAGGTTCTCAATGGGGTTCAAATCAGGACTATGAGATGGTGTTAGAACCCTTCTGGGGGCATTGTACAATAACCACTCCCGGGTTTTCATGGCGGTATGTTTTGGGTCGTTGTCTTGCTGGAAATGAAACACCACAGTAAGGCCCAATGTCTGTGCACTAGCGAGTAAATTATCTCGCAACACGTCGATGTATCTCATATGATCCATTGTACCGTGGATTACAACTAGATTTCCAACCCCGGACGTCGCCATACAGTCCCAGACCATGATACCGCCCCTACCATGTTTGACTGTGGGATGCATGTGTTTGATGTCGAGATGCGTATTTGGCTTGCGCCAAACTTTCTTTCTTGCATCAAATCCGAACACATTGACCTTCGATTCGTCGCTAAATAGTGTTTCAAAACACCATCGGCTTGCTGATGTAGTCCTTGGCAAGCTGCAGGCGTTTCTGCCGGTTAATTTACGATATGTATGGGTTTTTCCTGGGAGAACGTCCATGCATGTCAGCCTATTTCAACACATTTCGTATAGCTTGAACACTAACCATCTTGTCGGACGTTGTCTGAACAACCTCAGCAATAATTGCTGCACTTGTGGCAGGTTCGTTCCGAGCAGGTGCGATGATACGGCGACGCTCTCGGGTTGTAAGCACTTCTGGACGTCCAGGACGACACTTGTTCACTGTTGTTCCAGTCTCTTTATATTTATGAATGATGGTTCGTACCGTGGCGTAGCTAACAGACACCTCTGCTCCGATTTGTCGCTAGCTTCTCCCTTGTGAAAGGAGCAATACCACTCTCTTACGCAACGCCACTGAATGTTCCTTCTTCTTCGGCCCCATGCTGACCACTATCGCGCAATACAGCAACATACTAGCGAATGGGCCGTCAACGACATGCAGTGTCTATTGCGTCTGCAGATGGCGTTCCGGTACCTGAAAACCCAGCAATGTACCGAGAAGCCACGCTCTGTGCCAGTACTTTTTGTATGCAGTGGAGATACACGTTTTCCCTTAACACTGGATTTCTTTGTTAATGTTTGGCACTGTGGACAGAATTGTAATGTCTGGTATGTAAGGTAGCACGTGCATGTGCTGTGTACCGGAAGACGCAGCGTTTGTAACCAGCAACAATAAATACGCACGTGTGCCAGTACTTTTTGTTGCGATTGTATATCAAATTCAGTGGATCGTGCGCATGACAGAGATTTTCATTTACGTACGCTGACACATACAATGCCTTCTATTGATCAATTTTCACACTGGTTTTTTTTTTTCTTCTGCCATACGTTTTCCCCCCTTCTCCGATAATATTGCGTTGCAATTTGACGTCATTCTGACCAATGTTATTAAGTAATGGTATAAATATTTACAATGGCGTTTGAGGTACTCATCTTACATTTGTATTCAGCTAACATTTGTCATCTGTGGGTTTACGCTCCTGGTAGCCGCTGGGATAATGTAAATTATTTCCACTGACAGTGCTTGATAGTGAAAATATTTTTTGAAGGTGATTACTAACAGCCGTCAAGTAATGTATACAATGCATGTTTGACCATTAGCAGCTTTTATTTTAAATCCAAATATCGAACGGTTTCAGTCATGGACCATCTTCACGGATAAGGGTTAAAATGGTTTAAGCCACAACATTAGATTTGTCATTATTTAAACAATATGTAGAGCATGCCATGAATAACAATATACGAAACAGGACTTTTAAAGGCAAACATATAATACCAGGTGTACACAGGGCAGTGTTTACTAACACTAAACTAACTACAATACTTTGCCGCAACGGCGTGTAGTTTTCAATAAATTTAAGAGAAACTTATTTCTTTAATACTCTGCAACATAGGTTTTACATATGTTAATTTGGTAGCTATAAATCAGCGGCTAACCTAAATTTAGCGGTATTCTCCCATATTTTGCGATCGTATAGACCAACACATTTGAACGCCGACAAAATTTTAAAACAAGAAATACATCAAACGAATTGTAATGGAGCCAAGACGCCAAATGTGCCATCGTAATACCATAAACGGTGGGCTGTCTCATCACTAAGAACACCGCTGCCATTTTAATAGATATTAAATTCATCTCATCTGTTTCTCGAGGATGATATCTCCCGTACGAAGGTCCACAAGAGTGAACGACTGTTACTTTAAACCATATCATTATACCCAACCGAGCGGGGTGGCTCACTGGTTAGGGCACTGGACCCACATTCGAGAGGACGACGGTTCAAACCCGCTTCCGGCCATCCTGATTTAGGTTTTCCGTGATTTCACTAAAACGTATCATGCAAATGGCGCGGTGGTTCCTTTGTAAGGGCATGGCCGGCTTCCTTCCATAATCCAATGGGACCGATGACCTCGCTGTTTGGTCCCCTCCCATGAATCAAGCAACCAACAGATAGCCATATCCGACTCCTTGTGCTCCCCTTGTGAGTAAAATTGTTACCAATGGAATTTCTTTTAAAGGTGGCAGAATATACAAGTTCTCATATACGAAAGAGACGACATATTTTGAAAAAGTAACTTCCTTAGATTTTTCCGAAAAAAAAAGACACATAAGAATTAAAGTGGCCCGTGGTTCAGTTAGAAGAAACGTGGATTCTTACATGTTACCCTGAGAATAAATGCTATCAAAATGATAGTGCCCAAAAAGTATTGTCAAACAAACGTGCAGTCTAGCAATAATTTTGTATTGTGCAGAGCACTGTGGTATAGACGTGCAGCGTGTGACAGAACACTTGTAATAATGCGCATGCTATTACTATAATCTGTTCATCATTAAGAATAAATCTGATGTAAACATTGCACTATGTATTCTTCCGCGTTTGCTGGAACCCCAATGGACTTCCGTTTCACGTGGGACTGCAGCCAAGCTGTCTCGAGTACTCTCAAGTACGTTTTGTGCTGTGCGTTCCGCGCACATAGGCTGGGCGGTAATACGGGACAACACCTTCACCGGCGCAGTTAACTTGGGCAGCACTGGTTGCAGCAAGCCTGCAGTGACGCGCCCAGCTGCAGTTCACACGTAGAAAGGGAGACGAGCAGAGGAGCAATACAGCTTCGAATGTCATTAATTTTTAAGCTGAATGGAATAATACACTGCAAATCTCCCACAATATGCGCCTTAGAAGACTAGAAGAAAACCGCAACACGTTATCGTTTTTAGATAACGTACTATTGTAATTAAAAACAAGACTGATGAAAATTCCTGACTTAACAGCGGGGTAATTTTACTGCATAAATTGTGTGTAACGTAAGAGAGTACTGAAGTGTTTCACCACATAGTTAAATATACGTAGAAGCCACTGAAGGTATTACTTACAGTCAGTCGTCAGGTAATCTGTACGGTCGGAGGTTCGAATGCTGCCTCGGGCACGGATGTGTGTGATGTCCTTAGGTTCGTTAGGTTTAAGTAGTTCTAAGTTCTAGGGGACATGACCTTAGAAGTCAAGTCCCATAGTGCTTAGAACCATTTGAACCATTTGGTAATCTCTTAGCTCCTTCCTTATTCGAATCCGAGAAACATATTTCAGTTCTGGAAGTGTCACCTGCTACGTTGACAACGAGCCTATCATCAACAGAATCCACGAAGCCAACCCCGCACAGCATGTTCTCTTTCTTTTATGACGGGTCGTTCTATATTCCGGTCAGCGTTCGGCAGTAACGTGTGAAAAAGCTGCGTACATTAGTTCCAGTACGTCTGGCAGCTTAACAGTCTTGTTACTTCTCGAGTCAAATCCAACAGCTTGGCTCCAGGTCTGTTGGGTTCATGCTGTAATGATACAGTAACAAATGTAAAAATGTAGCATTTGTGTGATGCCCTCGATCTGTGAAAATGATTGTTTTTCATGTTTCTACGATACTTATTTACCTCTGTGGTATAAAACGATGGACATGGTCCAAATAAAGAGGTTTGGTTTTTCATTTTTGCCTTAAAAATTAAATTGTTGAGTTCCCTTAATTTAAAGAACTTTTATGAACAGTCCTTCATAATCGATAATTAAGAATTTGTATTTGAAATAGAAACAGGAATTTCGCTTCCAATAGGCCTATGTAATTAGGAACAAGAAGACGTGCATCATTCATAAAAAATGATGATGAGTTTTATAATTACGAAATGTAAGTATTTCATATTGAACGAGGAAAAAAAGATTGTGGGTAGATCTCAACCAACGCACTAATAACCGCATTTGGTTCACATTCCATTACGTGACCGACTGCACTGCACGTTCAATGTGGGTTTGTTTATCAACCGCATTATATAAAATGGGAAAACTTCAAAGTCGCTTGTCTCCGTAAATTTATGAAAAACATTAAGAACAGCCTATTTCTCGAGAGTTTTTAACAGTGTTCCACGCGCGTGTTTCACTACGGAACAGAAAGCAGCCTCAGCCATTTTCATACTGCGCATTAACAGCGCGACAATCAGAGCACAACGCTGCAGTGGCTGAGACTGCACACGATTTTTGAAATAAAAACTACGTGGCTAAAGCGTGATTAAGAAAAATGTAGACGGCTGTTAATACATTTGAATATCTTATAGTTTCGCTTAACGTAACTTATGTACGTGTTTTAGGGAATGGCCATTGTCCTTCCTAGAAATCCTAGCATATCTTTAGAACACCATCCTTTACACCGGGTTTTTGCTCTATCGATAGAAGGCCACAAAAGTTATTCTCTTCCTAAATCGCAACAGATCACTTTTTGATAATTCTTCCTACCAACCAGTTAATCTAACCCAGATCCTCGGCAATGTCCATGATTCCATCCTTCCCAAACGCATCCACAAGCACCTTGAATGGTACTCCTCCTCTTCCACTACCCACTGCAGCTTGTATCTCAACTTTTCCGGAGATAACGAACTCCTAACAAAACTCTTGAACAACATGCACTGCGTCTTGCTTTTCACATCTGACTGCCTTCATCTACCCTTATGCTGTACTGGCTTACGAAGTTCCGTCACCTCCTGCCCTATGTTTGCCGTGCGCAGTTTCAACCTTCACCATCGAAAAAAGCATAAGTTAATCTCTGAGGTCTAACCATCCTGCCAACTGTTACCTCTACCCCACTTGTCCAAAAAGAGACTCCAACCTGCCCTCTTCCTATCAAACTGAAATCCTACCATATAGTAACTCCTACATTGCAGCTACAGGTTCGTTCCTCATGTTACGTTCTCACTACTACTCCCTCTAAACAATAAAGTAGTGTGCCAATCAACCGTAATCGAGCTTCTGGCATAACAGCAAGTCGAAATAAATAAATAAATAAATAAATTGCAGTCCGGCAATAACGCCGCTGAAAGTTAGGACGATATCAATTAATAGGCATAATGTACAAAGAATTCTAAATGCGTGAGACTAAATGCATGAGACGGGTCCCAATTCTTGCCACTTATAGTGTATTTAAAATTAGTTGCGATTTTTTACGTTTGGCTCACCGGTGGGGACAGGACGCCGTTGCCCACGTAACACCAATGGCAAGCCGGCTTTCCCTACCAGGCCGCCAGCAGTTCGCTTGGTAAAGCGCCCCCGTTGTCACGCCGTGGGTAAACGGTACCAAGTGGTGTCGCGGTTTAGAGGCACCTACGTTCATTAGCTCTCGTAGTAAAGTGATATTTTCAAGTGGCCGTCCAAGAACACGTTTCCTGGCTTTGAAAATAATGCTCTGTGAAAAACATTCCTCCGAACTCGACAATATTAAAGGACAATGAGCAATGCCACTCGGTTGTGATGGATAAAGGCCCAACAAAGCAGCGGCGGAAAGCGGCTATTTTTCTCTGGATAGAAAGGAATGTTCGATTGGATAATGTTGAACCTAGTTTGTGTAAGGCGAAGTTAATGCAACTTTTAGTACTGTACCAGCCGAGAACCTGACCCTACCTGGTCGACAAACTGGCTAACACTGAAGGCATACTTTAATCAAGCTTCCTCCGTACCATGCCCATTTAAATCCGAGAATGTATGGGCCTAGGCGAAAAGAAATGTTGCGAAAAACAACAAGAAATTTACGCTCATTGTGGTTGAAATACTGACAAAAGAAATCACTGCAAATGTTACATCACAGGACTGCTCTCAAGTTGTCAGCCATACCAAGAATGTAGTTGAGGAGACATGGATTCATGAAGGATTGTGTCGAATTTTGAGTAATACTTTACTTCTCTTGTTGCTGTGTTAACATCTTCTTCTTCTGCCTAAACACAGTAGAATTTACAGATGCACATCTCGCTGACATTCTATCGTATTTGAAAGGGTGACGGAATCGTAAAATACCATATTATTAAACTAGCAACTGAGGCCGATACATATCAATAGTTATGAGAAAGCCCATTCTCAGTACAAAAATAAATATGCAGTTTCTTCACTTATATTGTTGCAAACCCTCAGCAACTCTCGTTTCACAGGCTGTGTGTGGTCCTTAAAAACTACATTATTTCATTTTTAAAAAAACTGTAGTTGCTTGAATATCGCGGTAGATTGGAGGCTTCACATATTAATCACAAGGAAAAATATTCTCCTCTTTGCGTGCTACCATTTGCCAACTCCTGTTTCGATATCCCAGACTGTTTATGAGATGCGAGGGATTTAGGCTATGAATATTTCATTCCAACTTTTTCAGTGGCGTGTGTGTTCGTGACGGAGACCTTTAAATACATTCCATTTTCTAGACATTGCAGACACATAGCAATATTTGTAGAAGTTTAAAATGTTATCTAAATACCATATTCAGTAACATATGATGTAACACACACCAAACGCAAATTCATAGCGACCCCTGTTTTTCACTACAAACCTTAAGAATTTCTTGCAGTAGTTTGGCTAATACCGAAATATCACAATAACCATGACCGTTAACGAAATGATAGGTAATTCATCATAAAGCTGATAAATGAGTCTCGGAGCTTATTACCGTACAGTTTGACAAATATTGCAGATGGGCCAGCTCGCGCGACTGACAGGTTACGCGCCGAGCAGGCCCGGCATTCGTCGCCAGCACATCCTGGCAGCTACGTTTCCCTCCTCCCGCTCCGTACTGAACTGTCAGAAGTTGCAGCTAATTTTAAACACAATATACACGTTTCTTGCATGGCGCCCTTACTGTGTTGCAGTTTTAATGGCCAGAATGTATATAACAGGTAAAGACGTTACAATAAGCTTCTTGGGGTTGAAGCTCTTTTTTCAGTGTTTGCTTTTAACAAAACGTACGATTTGGCAAAACACAATTTTGTTTTTTACCCCAAACATGTATCACTGCAGTTGCAGCATCTTCAGTGGGCTTTTATTTTATGGCTGTTAAAGATAAAGAATGTTCTTTACTGTTTGTATGCATTAACTATTAGTTTTTAAATCATAATTAACTTACAGACATTTGAAAAAACACATAAAATTATGAATAGATAGATTTTACCACATGGTGTGATATATTGTGTTTCTACAGTGACCCTTTCGTTCCACAGTTTGTCATCTGCAACCACTTACACCTTAAAGTAGATAAATTGTTTAAGCCAAAATTACGATTTGAAAATTGTTATTTCTATGGCTCAAATTAATTAATTCTATGTGTGTGTGTCTATTTACATTATGTTTCACTTACGTTTTTCTTTTTCCTCATATCCATGACTGCCAAACATTATATATTGAGCTAGTGCTGTAGCTGAGAAGGCCAGCTGAAGTAGTGCAGTGAGCGGTGACCACTTTTTTTGATTCAGTTGCTGTGTGTGCTGTTTGAAAGTGTAGAAGGCCAGGTCAAGCGCCCTAACAATATGTTAAGGAAACACGGAATACGTACACGGATCAAGATTGAAGTGGCGCGTTGTCGTACCGCAAAACAAATGTTTCCTTCTGGCAATGCATCCCATCATCCTTCGTGACAATGCCCCATACCGACACAGCGAGCCCCGTGCAGGACCTCCTGCGTACGCTAGGGTAGGAGATACTGGAACATCCACCGTATTCGCCCAATATGAGTCCGTGCAACTACGACCTCTTCGCCAAAATGAAGATAGCTGTTAGTGGCATGCGCTACAACACTACAAAACACATAATCCGTACTATAGGGCTGTCCTTGTGAGGCATCGGCATTGATGGATGTGCTGACGGTATATGATGCCTTCCATCTCTATGTGGGGGTAGGTGATCGATGTGCGGGGCAATTAAGGGCATGTAATACTGTCAAGTCTTTTAATAAAGTATGGTATGAATTATTACCCTGTTACCACTACTTTTCACCCGTCCCATGTAACAGACTATGGAAATGAAGTACCGTGCTTCTCGACAGATCGTAGGGGGACGATGCGGGAGACCCGCACCGCCGTTCTAGGCAAGGTCCTAGTGGAGGTGGTTTGCCGTTGCCTTCCTCCGACCGTAATGGTGATGAATGATGATGATGAAGAAGACCATACAACAACACCCAGTCATCTCGGGACAGGGGAAAACCCCTGACCCCGCCGGGAATCGAACCCGTGCTCGGGAAGCGAGAACGCTACCGCGAGACCACGAGCGACGGACGTAACAAAGTATAGATTTCACAAACATAATATAATTCATTGGCATAAAGGAATCTGTTATCAAATTGCCCCGATTATTTGTTTTGTGTGATATTCTACTAAACTACACTATTTGCAGCAAGTTAGTTTCTAATCATCTCGATGTTATATTATCTAATACTCCCATTGGTAAGGTAACAACATTAACGTCACGGTCAGTGATGTCACAATCCCTAACTTTTCCGACAGCCAATCGTACAAAAGACCAGCAATTTTTTTAGAGATCTTTAATGCCCCATTGCAGCAAAAGAGCGTATTTTTATAGTACACTGGTTCAAATACCAGTAACAGAAATATATTCAATATGGTATTTGTTCGTATAGCCAATTACAGCACAGATAATTGATAGTTATTAATAGCCATAAAATAGATGGCAAGGAAACTGCAATAAACCATATTGCAGAATAACAGTTTACGCCATCTCTAATATCTGTTGTCGCAGGAGAGGAGTCTGGAGCAAAGTTCCGTCATCCTCACTCAGTTCTGACGCTCCACACAAGGTACCTTTGAAGCGACTATAAGGGCCACCACAGAAGAACGACGGATCGCGGCAACCCGTTGCCACGTCGCGCGATCTGTGTACAGAACGTACGTGCGTGGCTGAATCGTAGACTGCAACGACCGATCTCTGATCGCTTGGAATTCCCATTAAAATAAAATGAATCGGATGGTGCACGTGTGTGTGTAACAACCGATCGCTGATTCGGAAAATTAAATCGTATGCGACTTGTGACAGTGTGGCTGCCTGGCAACGATTCGCTTGTCTAGATATTAAGCAAAATTATGCAGTTTGGATTCACTTCACTATGTCCACGTACAGTAAGAACTTTACGTTGGAATTTATAATTATTCAGGGAGCACAAATAATTATGCAAAGTTAAGTTGAAGCCGGAGTTGCCAATTATATTAAGAAGAAAACAAATGTAAAAACATAGATAACCTAACATAGATAACATAGATTTTGCAGCATTAGTGTTTTTAAACCTGTTTAGTGGAAGTATAAATTAAATTAAGTTTATAGTAAAAATCACATTTACTGAGCTCCATCTGGTGATTTTGAGTTCTTTATGAAACAACTAGACGCTTATTAAGGTTTCTAATTTCTAAACAAAGCGAGTTAATATGAAGTGCGCATTTTAATTCAAACGTTTAGGCTTACCCGTTCTACAGTTAATCTGTCTTGTACAACATACGAGTTGTGTAAGCCAGAAGAGCGGTATTTCATAATATTTCTATGGATACTTAGAGATTTTAAAATCGTTGTGTAAATATTTTCAGTTAAACTAAATGACTAATAAGTGACAAAAGGAACTGACAACTTTAAGAAATATTTGCGAAATATAGACAGTAAATATGATTACAGCACACTTAGAGTCAATAAGAAATGTATTGCACTGTGTAACATAGCTTACAGTTCCCAAGAAAAGCGTTTCAAAACAACTTTAATGAATTACAATTCCCGTGGTTTTTTTTTCCAGTATTTGTGGACAAGCGAAGGTCAACTGCCACTATTGCAAAATATAACAGTTCATTTTCCACAACAGACTTTCACGAGGGTCGTGTTTGAGATACTGTGTGAAACTGCTTGATTAATCGCTCGTGTGTGTCGGGGACGAAGCGAGCGACTGATTGCAGGCAATTTCGCTGGCGATCCTATCATGCCCTATGCCGGGTGTATAAGCAGACTACGCGTGCTGTACAAACGTGCACTGTGCTTCGTACTTGTCATCTATCAACACACACAGTTCGCAGCGTAATGTAAACATCTTGCTCTGAGGACTTAAAGGTGAGGCTAACAAACAAATCGACAAAACAACAGGACATTCACGATGTAACAGCAGCACACACAGAAAATTATTGGTTAATCTTTAGGACTGAAGATAGTACTGTGTTCGAGCATGGTTAGAGCAGTCTACGTCGCGGTTCGAAAAATCTCAGCATAGCTCCACGACGGGTCTACCGCTGCAGTTTACTCTCACGATAGTAATTACTATTCACTCTCTATAATTTTTATTTAGTTCATTGGGAATTTAATTTTTAATAAATTTTCTTCCTTGGCTCCGCCCAATGTTCTCGATTTACGTAACAAAAACTATCAGTGCAGATCGCATCATTTTAAATTTTTAAGGTATGGTAACCGCTTTTAATCGTCCGTAGATCATCATCAGACCAGTAATGTCTCCAGGAGAAAGCCGTGACATAAAGTCACGCAGGAGCAAAGTGACCGTCGTGAACCATATACGCAGTCCGCAGAAAGCTGAGTACGTCACAAGGTAATAAACTGTTAACGAAATACTGAATGACTTTATTGATCCTAAATGATGTGTTTCGGCGTATTAATCATAAGATAATCCTGTCACTGAAGGTAACCAGTGGAGCTGATAGTTTTATGATATTAACCAGCATGAAGAGTCTCTTAATGCTGGTTTCATTCATATCATTTAACTATCAGGTCCACTGCTTACCTTCAGTGCCAGGATTATCTTATGGTTGCATGCGCCGAAACACGTCATATTGAATCAATAAATTAGTTTTGTTTTCAGTTAATCACTTTGCGATTTACTCAGCTTTCTACAGCCTACATTTATAGTAACGTCTCCATTCGTGACGTGTGGAAACGATACGAGAACCCAGAGAGAAAGAAGCGTCTGTCATCAACTGCAGTGACGCCTCACCAATGATGCTAGTCTAATGGACTTGTACTGAAGCGTGTTACCGTACCATAACAGTAATAACAATCTGCGTTTTTGGACTGATTGTCTTTGTTACTTTATGTGTTCAAAAATTATTTTCTCATCTTCTTCGCGTTCATCTTCACTTGCAACCAATTTGCTGAAATCATCTTAATAGCCAAATGCATTTTTTTCTCTCTTACGACTGTTTCATATTCATTTGTAGGACATTTTCGCCTTTTTCTGTTAGTTTACTTAGAAATCATCATAAGTTTTTAAGCATGCCAGAACATACTTAAATGTTTTAAAATGTACTTCAGCACGAAATAGTCTCTTTCAAAATGACCATTCTGTCGAAAATAAAAGGAAGGATAGGCAAACAGCAATCAGTCACAATGCCATTAGTTTTTATTACTCCTGCATATCTAGATTTCGGCTATAAGTAGCCATCTTCAGTGCATTTGAGTTGCAATCGTATGGTGGCATCTACTGCCGCGAGTGTGTTGAACTGCAACTCAAAAGAACTGAAGATAGCTACTTATAGCCGAAATCTAGATATGCAGGAGTAATAAAAACTAATGGCATTGCGACTGATTACTGTGTGTGTCTTCTCCCTTATATTCCAGGTAACTGTGCACAACAGTTCCTTATAGAATCAAAGCTGGTCGAAATTATAATCGAGGTGATTCGAGACAGAGCCGATAATCACAGGCGAAAATGTTTCCCTCAAATGACATATGTTTGAGCACCATTATCAGTTCCTGAGTAAAATACTTAAGCAATTAGCATAAATATGTTTAGTTGCTTTTAAAAATAATCATCTAAATTTACACGTCTGTCGCCTGTACATTGTGGTACACGACTTTTCAATGACGAAAAGAAAACAGGACATCAAGCGTAATGGACAAAAAATGGGGTCTGAAGCACAAGTTTTAACATTTTTTAATGTTCGGATAATAAGTTGCCGTCTCTTTATCTAAGAATAGATGATGAATGCAGCTAGCCGCTACCTCTGTGTAATGTCTTGTCTGTATAGACGTGTATCTGTTGCCTTTAAGATCCCTTCACCTTCACACATAAATCTATACAGTAGAGTAAGGGCCTCCCATTTCTTGTCTGATCCGTGATAAGACAGGCGAAAAGTTAGACTAATGGAGGATTATTAGTATTATCTCTATTTTCATTCGCTCTCTCTCTTTCTCTCCTTTATCTAGGTACAGTTTTTAATATAATATTTCATTACGTGAAATCAGCCAAATAGAATCTTTGGTGGAGTCCTTCGTCTTGGTAATCAGCGGCTGGCTTGCTGTAAGAGATCTTTAAATTTATTATTACTGTTAAACACTGCAGTCAGTCGGGAGAATCAATCGTGTGGACAATTTGTTCCTTTTACGAAAGATTGCGAATTCCAGATGTGTTCGAAGCCTTTTTGGACGATTTAACACAGACTCAGTGATTGCAGGCTCTCTTCGACACAGCTGAAACTTCCCCACTAATTACAGGGCCAACGTGATCATCAAATGATTCAGAAAAAACTCATTCGTTCATTCACTCCAGAACAAAAAAGTCACAAACCTTATTTATGAAGGAAATTGTGTATTAAATCCATCTCCATTACATATCCAGATCTCCGGTGATTCCACGCCTTAATTATTTTCCTTTTACAGTCTCTTTCTCTTCAAACAAACCGCTAGCGGCACAAATGTTAATTGGCTCGCTTTAGCGAGAAGAAAAGCAGAATATGTATCTCTCAGAAACACGTCAATCCCTCAACAGATACTACAGAAGCTGTCCTAGTTCCCACTCTAACAACCATGCACTCTAACAACCATGGAGAATGCATCTCTGTTATTTCAAAGAATAAACGCACTAGAAAATACTTTGGCGTCGTCGAGCTGTCGCCGCATATGTTACGAGAAAATCAGATCAGATAACTTTTCCAAAGTGAATGAATGTGGATGGTTTGATTGAAAATGATTAATTGGTGCGTGGTAGAGGTTATTTTCTGTGGGGACATTACAATGCCCCTCGCAGCGAGCGAAGTTTGTGAGCCTAATTTTGATTTACCGAACACACTTCGCGAGCTATCTATTAGTGTGGGTAACCAGGAAGTGATGAGTGTCAGTCCTCTGACTGAAAAAAAAATTATGTTTAAGACAGACGAAGAAAAGAAACATTGAAAACAGAAGAAATGAAGAGACAGGTACCGCGACTGTATTGCTTTTACGTGCATCAAGGTATTATGTCTGCTGTGTACAACCAAGGAAGATGATCTTTCATCAAACTGTTATCAGGGTTTACCCATTCGGGAACTTTCTTAAGCAGGGAAACCTTGGAAAACCTCTTAAGCCTAGACCCCCAGCCTACGGTACATAGAAGATAGGAAAGCCTGCAGAAGAGAAAAAATAATTTTGAAATTGATCTCTAAAGGAAAGATAGCGATCGATTTATATAACGATTTGAAGAAGAGTGATTTGTGCCTCTAGCTAAACAAAATTTTACAATCAATAACTCGAGTTTTTTTTACAATCTTGTTCCCAAGGATAATATCTTGTGGTGCTGAAACTCCCCCGGATCTTGCATGTCCCCGACGTCCACATTTGTAGTCGGTCTTCTACGCGGCCCACAATGGGAAGAGTAGAAGAGACAGGGTTACCAGATTTCACATGCAACATTCATTCCAAAAGAATTAGCAATGACCGAAAGGGAAACTCTTCCTGTAAAAGAACTGGTTAGGTTGCACCGTTCAAGATTCTCCTTTTTGAAAACAAAATCCCTATGGCTTCATGCATCCTTTTTCTTACGATGTACTGCAAGGAATTTAGCCATTGACTTAAGGTTTCCATTTATCCATTGACTAATGCTGTTGCCGAAAACATCATAATATTTGCTCTAGTTTGAATTTTCTTTTGGACTTCGCATCACCACTTGTGCTTATAAGCCCAAAAATTGTGACGCATTTTCGGTCAATGATTTATTCTTCGTAATTTAAAGGATTCATGCAACTTGCAGTAGATTTTGGATTCAAATCATCGAATAATGGAAAGTGTGGTTCATTTTACACAAAGACATAATCCATCATTTCCTTGAAAAGTCATATCATTTATCTATACTGATAAAAATTTTATCCTAAATACATATATTTCTCCGCTTGATTGCTGTAATGTAAAAGTTATTAGTAGTGAGGAATGTGGATTCACTTCTTTCATTTATTCTCTGATTCATCCGGCATTCATACATGCACATATATGGAAATGGATTTTCAAGAAAAATTCCAAAGTGAACAAGACCCATTAAATAACTACTAATTCTATGAATCTTACTTTCTTTTGACATTCAACAATAAATCAAGAACTCTTAACGTCTAATTATGAGACTTTTTTGAAGTTCAACATCAATCAGTTTCCCCTCGCGTTTGATGCGAGTCTTTTACAAAGCATATCTGTGTCGTCTATATCGATTCTAACTCTCGCGCCGACGTCAATTTTTTCGCGCGGGAAATTATCTTTGCGGCGTTAACCGTCACTCATGATTCACTGCCTAAACGCATCACTTCACACGTTTACACATCTAAGCGTGCACTTGAAATTATATATGAACATTCATTGGGAACCTCTTTTGATTATGCAGCGTCATTTTCGGGAAACATTTCTTTCTTCTTGAAGGTCATTCAGATCCTTTATAATTCTTGATAACATTAGCAGTCCTAAAGTTCCATGTTTACCCAAACACAGGTGAAGCCTATCTCCACTATCTTCTTTGCAGCACTCAATACTAGTAGTTAGTCACTATTTCTACAATCTGTGTCACTGATTAATTATTTCAGTTTAAAGTTTTCTAACACTAAACACACAGTTTATTGTTATGTTTTTACAAGCGTTCATCTCTGTCACTCGCAACACCATTCCTCCCTATCTTCTAATCTTCATTAAATTTTTTCAAGTCGTTATGGGAAAATAGCCCTTTAGTTTTGTTAGATCCCGGGTATGCTAACAGATAAGCCCCAGGGTTCGGAATTTGTAGAATGATGTATGGGCCAGTATATAATAACTCCCATTTCTTTATACTCTTCTTTATTAAGGATGATTTGGTATGTCTTTTGACTAGTACCTTCTCTTCGACGTGGTACGCCTGTACCCTCTTGATTGTCATATTGTTGTTTTCTCTGATCAGCCTTTTGCGTCATATTTATGATGGCTTGTCTTATTTTTTCTTCCCAAGGCATCTCAGTTTCCTGAGTTTTGGGCATATGTTCAGTCCAGAAGTTTTCTTCTTTTGCCTCAAACATCAATTCATGAGGTGTATATCCAGTGGAGGAGTGGGGCATGTTGTTGTATATCTGCTCAAATTCTTCCACATAATTTGCCCACGCAGTTTGCTTATTATGGCAATAGGTCATCAAACTCCATTTCAACATGCGATGTATTTCCTTTTGAACTTGAGCCTTTAACCTCAAGGGAACAGGATAGAAAGTTCTATAATACGTTTCGTGCGGCTTAACGTAGAGATGGCATATGTATCCCTTAATAACTCCTGGCCTTTCATCAAAAACGTTTTCATACATTAATAATAATTCACTGAGCTGCTTCTTCTGATTTTCGATAATGCAGTCGGATTCATTTAACGTTTCAAACACTAATTGACCGAAATCTTCTTTGACTTGGAACTCATTAATTACGTGCTCTTTAGAATTTTGGGCCGTCCTGATTACTTGCACCCTGATCCCACAATAATATTTTCTCGTAAGGCTTTTTTTTTTTCAACAACTCCAACTCAATTTCTTGTTTATTAACATTCAACCAAATTTTTCCTGTTTGAAAATCTATTCTGCATCCGTATTGACGTAGGCTGTCGACTCCGATAATGCAATATACCACCAAATTTTTCACAACAAGGAATGTGCTTAATATTGCTACATTTCCGAATTCCACACCAAGTAGTGACTGCACCTTTACATTAGCCGATCGAGCCCCAACGGCGTCTATTATTCTGCAATTTTGATCTGGAAATACTGGTACTCGTCTTATATTTCTGATCCTGTTGAATAGTGCCTCCGAAATAACATTTGTGGTTGCAGCTGTGTCTAAAACCGCCACTATAGGTACGGTCTCAATAATGACTTGCACTTCGGCTACTGCCACCTGTTTCTTACCCTCATCTTGTGGTTCTAAGTCCTCGGTCAGTTCATCTGCCAGTAATCGTCCTTCATTATACGTTAGCATGGGTACACATATCCTGTTGCCCCTCAACCAATTGTTGACCGCTCCTCCGGGGCACGAGTGGGTCCTTACAAGTTTGTTGGATTTTGATTTGTCTGCTGGTTGACATCATCCGTCACTTCGGTAATTACCGGTTGATTCGTAGATGTCCGTCCCCACTGATGTTGGCTATTTGAATTCATTCCTCCCGATTGATTCCACTTTCTATTATTGTTATTATTCCAGGCTTGGGGTCTGAAATTTCTTTCGTTCCCCACACGGGGTTGCATCTTTTCCCGTTCCTGTTGTTCCTTGAATAGCCCCTCGCATGACCATTGCCGGGATTACTATTGAGATTTTGAGGGGTTCCTCCATTATTTAACGATCTCTGTTCATTCCTTCTAAGTGTCGATTGATCGCCATTGGTATAACCCTTACTTCCACCTTGCCTACCGTTTGGCGGAGGTTCTATCGCCCTATATTGGAATCTGTTATCACGGGTTTTCTGGTTGTTCTCTTCGATAATATCTATATGGTCTAACGTCGTGAGGAACGACTCCAAGTCTTTGTTGTTGCCGTAAATCAATTGATTCCGGATGCTAGTTGGTAGTCTTGCCTTAAGTATGTTTATTATGTCTGGCAAGGGCATAGGTCTGTCCCAGTATCTCGTTTTATTTATATATTTTTCGAAATACCTTCTAAGGCTTCCTTTCGAAAAGGAGAAAGGCTCTGGGTAGAGCACCTCCTGCCTTAGGCGTTCCTGTACCCCTTCTGACCAGAACTTTCCTAAAAACGCCTTCTCAAAATCGTCGTATGTCGGGCAAACAGGTCATGTCCGAGTCCCAGATCGCCCCCGAACCTTGTATATATCCTGTAACAAAACTGATCTTCTGCCACTCCGACCAATTTCTGGGTAGCACTCCTCTGAAACTTCGAATAAAAACAATTGAATGGACCCCCCTTTTGTCAGGGTTAAAAATCTGGAATAGCCGATGTTTTATCATTTTTTCTTCGGCATGGCAAAGGCTTTCGTAATCTCCGTTAGATAAGAATTCACGCGAACAACCAGCTTGTGGCAATTTAATGTTTGAATTACTTGCACAAGTCGGTATTGTGTGCGAATGGGCTGTAACTGGCTCTATAGTCACCGCCAACTTCTGCTGCTGGCCTGTATTCATTTGTTCTGAGCCTTGTTGTGAAGCGCGCATCGACTCTTCTATCGTTTGTTTCCAATGCTCCAAATCAGCACCTAACTGCTGTCGCACCTCCTCAAGTCCTTTCGCAAACAAATTCTCTCCCTGTTTGCCAGATAAACTCTGGAATGCTGCCTTAACATTTTGCTCAACGTTTTCACACATTATCCTTTTGTTTTCTAATGTGATTTCGGATAATTTACCCGTCAGTACGTTAATTTTGTGGTCTATAACGTCTTGACGCTCTGTCAGATGTTCAACGCTTTCCTTTAGGTTAGTCTGTGTACGTGCCAATTCAGGAAGTTGCGCAATTGCACATGACATGGCGTCTTGCTTTTGTACTAATTGCGGAACCATTTCCACTTGTTCCCGTACAGTATCTATCTTAATAGCCACATACTCCTCCATTTCGACACGTACGCCGTGAGTAGATTCCTCACATTGTGCTTTCACCAATTCTATTTGTGCAGTTAATTTTCGTTCAGTGTCTTCGGCCTGATCTTTGAGTTCCTTGGTCTTCGCCTCTATCCGCTGCTCTAATTCGGAAAAACTGTCTTATAACTGCTGCTTAATCTCAGTCTGGACTAATTTCGTCTCTTCTTGAGTTTGAGTGACTGTCACTAATTGTACTTTAATATCGGTTTTCAGATTTTCCTGCACTTCAGTAACTGAGGCTAATTTCGCGTTAATGCCGGTTTTCAGATTTTCCTGCCCTTCAGTAACTGAGGCTAATTTCGCGTTAATGTCGGTTTTCAGATTTTCCTGCCCTTCAGTAACTGAGGCTAATTTCGTATCCAAATCATTTTGCCCTTCAGTAACTGAGGCAAATTTCGCATTAATGTCGGTTTTTGAAAGTATTCATGCTCTCGGTTATCATCTGCATCTGTCTCATGATAATTACCAATGGATCTAATCCCTGCTGAGTACTTGCTGTTACACCTCCAGCCGTGTCTACAGGGCGCTCTATTCCGCTATCTGTAGCCATCGGTCCTACAACACTTCTTACTGCATCATTATTATCAGTGCTAACAGCTGAAGGCTGTTGCGTGCTGCTTTGCTCTGCTTGACTCATCCTAAACATTGCCCTAGTTAAAACCATATAAATGTTCTACTGTCACTATATATAACTCCCTTCTACTGTCACTATATGTAACTCCCTTCACACAAGAGTACTTCTGTGTCTACTTTCTTCACGTACATATACAGATAAATGCAACTGGGACAGGTCAATCAAAACACTTCCTATATCTAACACGAACACAATTAATCAATGTTCAAATATCAAATAACACTAAACAGAAAAGCGTGTACTGAAACTAGACTAGCAAGCTTTAATAATAAAAATTTAGATCTGGCCTTTTCTCTGCGCCCAGCTTGCTGTCTTTCGGCTTTATTTTTTTGGCTGATCCGGGATAAGACAGGCGGAAACTTAGACTAATGGAGGATTATGAATATTATCTCTATTTTCATTCGCTCTCTCTCTTTCTCTCCTTTATCTATGTACAGTTTTTAATATAATACACTCCTGGAAATTGAAATAAGAACACCGTGAATTCATTGTCCCAGGAAGGGGAAACTTTATTGACACATTCCTGAGGTCAGATACATCACATGATCACACTGACAGAACCACAGGCACATAGACACAGGCAACAGAGCATGCACAAAGTCGGCACTGGTACAGTGTATATCCACCTTTCGCAGCAATGCAGACTGCTATTCTCCAATGGAGACGATCGTAGAGATGCTGGATGTAGTCCTGTGGAACGGCTTGCCATGCCATTTCCACCTGGCGCCTCAGTTGGACCAGCGTTCGTGCTGGACGTGCAGACCGCGTGAGACGACGCTTCATCCAGTCCCAAACATGCTCAATGGGGGACAGATCCGGAGATCTTGCTGGCCAGGGTAGTTGACTTACACCTTCTAGAGCACGTTGGGTGGCACGGGATACATGCGGACGTGCATTGTCCTGTTGGAACAGCAAGTTCCCTTGCCGGTCTAGGAATGGTAGAACGATGGGTTCGATGACGGTTTGGATGTACCGTGCACTATTCAGTGTCCCCTCGACGATCACCAGTGGTGTACGGCCAGTGTAGGAGATCGCTCCCCACACCATGATGCCGGGTGTTGGCCCTGTGTGCCTCGGTCGTATGCAGTCCTGATTGTGGCGCTCACCTGCACGGCGCCAAACACGCATACGACCATCATTGGCACCAAGGCAGAAGCGACTGTCATCGCTGAAGACGACACGTCTCCATTCGTCCCTCCATTCACGCCTGTCGCGGCACCACTGGAGGCGGGCTGCACGATGTTGGGGCGTGAGCGGAAGACGGCCTAACGGTGTGCGGGACCGTAGCCCAGCTTCATGGAGACGGTTGCGAATGGTCCTCGCCGATACCCCAGGAGCAACAGTGTCCCTAATTTGCTGGGAAGTGGCGGTGCGGTCCCCTACGGCACTGCGTAGGATCCTATGGTCTTGGCGTGCATCCGTGCGTCGCTGCGGTCCGGTCCCAGGTCGACGGGCACGTGCACCTATCGCCGACCACTGGCGACAACATCGATGTACTGTGGAGACCTCACGCCCCACGTGTTGAGCAATTCGGCGGTACGTCCACCCGGCCTCCCGCATGCCCACTATACGCCCTCGCTCAAAGTCCGTCAACTGCACATACGGTTCACGTCCACGCTGTCGCGGCATGCTACCAGTGTTAAAGACTGCGATGGAGCTCCGTATGCCACGGCAAACTGGCTGACACTGACGGCGGAGGTGCACAAATGCTGCGCAGCTAGCGCCATTCGACGGCCAACACCGCGGTTCCTGGTGTGTCCGCTGTGCCGTGCGTGTGATCATTGCTTGTACAGCCCTCTCGCAGTGTCCGGAGCAAGTATGGTGGGTCTGACACACCGGTGTCAATGTGTTCTTTTTTCCATTTCCAGGAGTGTATTTCATTACGTGAAATCAGCCAAATAGAATCTTTGGTGGAGTCCTTCGTCTTGGTAATCAGCGGCTGACTTGCTGTAAGAGATCTTTAAATTTATTATTACTGTTAAACACTGCGGTCAGTCGAGAGAATCAATCGTGTGGACAATTTGTTCCTTTTACGAAAGATTGCGAATTCCAGATGTGTACGAAGCCTTTTTGGACGATTTAACACAGACTCAGTGATTGCAGGCTCTCTTCGACACAGCTGAAACTTCCCCACTAATTACAGGGCCAACGTGATCATCAAATGATTCAGAAAAAACTCATTCGTTCATTCACTCCAGAACAAAAAAGTCACAAACCTTATTTATGAAGGAAATTGTGTATTAAATCCATCTCCATTACATATCCAGATCTCCGGTGATTCCACGCCTTAATTATTTTCCTTTTACAGTCTCTTTCTCTTCAAACAAACCGCTAGCGGCACAAATGTTAATTGGCTCGCTTTAGCGAGAAGAAAAGCAGAATATGTATCTCTCAGAAACACGTCAATCCCTCAACAGATACTACAGAAGCTGTCCTAGTTCCCACTCTAACAACCATGCACTCTAACAACCATGGAGAATGCATCTCTGTTATTTCAAAGAATTTTCCAAAGTGAATGAATGTGGATGGTTTGAT
Organism: Schistocerca piceifrons; assembly: GCF_021461385.2. Taxonomy (NCBI): domain Eukaryota; kingdom Metazoa; phylum Arthropoda; class Insecta; order Orthoptera; family Acrididae; genus Schistocerca; species Schistocerca piceifrons. Next base: position 1,324,249 of record NC_060144.1, on the reverse strand, counting down.
TGGAAATGATTAATTGGTGCGTGGTAGAGGGTATTTTCTGTGGGGACATTACAAAGTATAGGCGTCCGGAAGGAAGGGGGGTGGAGATGAGGTTAAAAGGTGTCATTTGGCTTCTCCTAGAATTTAGGGTATAGAGTTATCTCTTATTTCAGAATTGTGACTCATTTTGGAAATGGTATACTGTGACACTACGAAACAGTAGACTTAGTATTGGGGAGCGCGAATGGAAATATTGTGAATGCAACAGCCGCAACATCAACATTTGGTTGTCGCGCTGTTCACGGCTTCGGTTATGCCTTTTTCTGCGCTCAGCATCAGACGTAACATTCCCAAACTAGCGTCTCCAACATTTCCTCTGTCGCTTGCTAATACTGCCTTTATCGAGTTGCAGAAACGGACCGTTTCGACAACCAATGCAGAGGCCAAAACCAATTGCCATGACACCCTGAGATGCTCGTAGAGGCGACACACCAGAATGAGTAAACCCAGGATGGTCGCGCGGAGTCGCCGCGCGGTCACAGGCGCCATGTCACGGAGTGCGCGGCCCCTCCCGCCGGAGGCGCGAGTCCTCCCTCGGGCATGGCTGTGTGTGTTGTCCTTAGCGTAATTTAGTGTAAGTCAGTGTAAGTAGTGTGTAAGTCTAGGGGCCGATGACCTCAGCAGTTTGCACCCTTAGGAATTCACACACACACACACACACACACACACACACACACACACACACACACACACACACACACGCGCGCCAGGATGGTTCCTTTGAAAGGACACGAGCGATTTCCTTCCCCATCCTTGAAATATTCCTAGCTTGTACTCCGTCTCTAATGATCTCGATGTCGATGGGACGAGACGTTAAACAATAATCCTTGTTCTTTTCAGAATCATTAAGCTCCCTAGTAGACAGAGACCAAGAATTTAACTAACACTAACATAAATAATCTTGACAGTTCTTTCGTGACGACAGAGAAGAAGGGCTGAGCAATTGAAAGTAAGAATTACTTCTTGTTGTGAGTACACGCTTCTGATCGGATAACTGGATATTTTTCTAGAGGAATAACTATTTCACAAAAATGGAAAAAAGTCCGAAGGACCACACTGTATTTCTTCCAAAACAATCACAGTAACTGAGTTGAGAAACCAAAGTATGTGATGCCCCGAGCGTCGAGAGGCCAAGACGAAGACTGCTGGCAGTTTTTCCTGACTGCAGTGGCGGCGTTCCTCGGTTGCCTAGTTGGCTGCAGTTCAGTCCGAGGGTCGCGTTGAACCTGTTGGACGCTTCATAGAGGCTCTTAGTGAGGAGCCGCTGCAGCCCAGAGATCTCCCACGTCGACTGGTTCAATAACCGATACCAAACTGCCGTTCCGTGGTTGTGCGCCAGCATAAATACTGTCGCGGTTTGCGGATACGGCGCAACCTGCTTCTGGGTTTATGACATTGCGGAGGAAAATAGCGCCCTCGAATGCCGCGCCGCGGTCGTGGCAGAGATTCCGTGGACAACAAATCTGCCTGTGTAGCTGTTCTCCGGAAAGTTTACTAACAGTGATGCGAGCGCGGTCGGTGTCTGAGCTATCGTGTTGGGGCGGTCGACGCCTGAAGCTTCGATGCCCATTGGATGCGGGTAATATGTCCAGCTGGCGAGTAACAGAGACACAGCACACCCCACTGCTTCCCTCCAGCTGTGAATAAACGTGACTCTAATATGGCAGGCCCATATCCATACCTAAATTCCAGAAGCACGTCCCTTCCCTCCAGTGCACAACTTAACCACAGCAGCAATGTAACATTTGTCACAACAAACAAGGACAATGACGGTCTCCTGAGACGACATACTAATTTTCACGGCACAGGAATTGAAGCAGGACCTGAAAAAAGTCATGTTATACTGTACGTGTGCAAATATAAGCTACATTTTTCTGAACGCAGATTCAACATTCTGGAAACGAAATTATCGTTTCTTGAACTTAAAAAGAGAAAAAAGATATAATTGCAATGGCGAAAAGGTGTTCTCTCGAGAAGGTCACACATCCACGATTTCTACACTATACAATGCTACATGTAGTCATAGAGTTACTATTTCGGCATTTATGAAATGGTTGCAGAATATGTTGTCAAGCTGCGGAGGCTAAGGACTGTGTTGGTTCAATCGTATGTGGCAGGCGGTTAATAGTCAGTTCTGTATGCTAATGTGAGAGTACTTCTGGGATGCACTTTACACAAACAACTAAAAAACAAACAACAACGCGTCAGTCGATATAAAAAACAGAAGACATGAAAATAATGCATTAAAATCATTAGAATGATCAGACGTGAAGCTCTGTCGGCAAAGAAAGCAATTATGGATGGCATCAAAGCTGAATTAGCGTTTTTTAAAAATTTATTTTCCTTACCTACACTTCGAGGAGCACTAATATATTTTCGTTTTGCCGATTATTTCTGTAGATACTCAACAGTACTTTTTCAGTTCTGTTTCCAGTTTGAGATTTTTAATTTTCTTTTTTAAGCTAATATAATTAGTATCTGAATAAAAGTACATTTTGTGACTATTACTTATTAACGCGTTGTTGTGGTCTTCAGTCCTGAGACTGGTTTGATGCAGCTCTCCATGCTACTCTATCCTGTGCAAGCTCCTTCATCTCCCAGTACCTACTGCAACCTACATCCTTCTGAATCTGTTTAGTTTATCCATCTCTTGGTCTCCCTCTACGATTTTTACCCTTCACGCTGCCCTCCAACGCTAAATTTGTGATCCCTTGATGCCGCAGAACATGTCCTACCAACCGATCCCTTCTTCTAGCCAAGTTGTGCCACAAACTTCTCTTCTCCCCAATCCTATTCAATACCTCCTCATTAGTTACGTGATCTACACTCCTAATCTCCAACATTCTTCTGTAGCACCACATTTCGAAAGCTTCTATTCTCTTCTTGTCCAAACTGGTTATCGTCCATGTTTCACTTCCATACATGGCTACACTCCATACAAATAGTTTCAGAAAGGACTTCCTGACAATTAAATCTATATTCGATGTTAACAAATTTCTCTTCTTCAGAAACGCTTTCTTTGCCAATGCCAGTCTCCGTTTTATATCCTCTCTACTTCGACCATCATCAGTTATTTTGCTCCCCAAATAGCAAAACTCCTTTACTACTTTAAGTGTCTCATTTCCTAATCTAATTCCCTCAGCATCAGCCGACTTAATTCGACTACATTCCATTATCCTCGTTTTGCTTTTGTTGATGTTCATCTTATATACTCCTTTCATGACACTGTCCATTCCGTTCAACTGCTCTTCCAAGTCCTTTGCTGTCTCTGACAGAATTACAATGTCATCGGTGAACCTCAAAGTTTTTTTTCTTCTCCCTGGATTTTAGTACCTACTCCAAATTTTTCTTTTGTTTCCTTTTCTGCTTGCTCAATATACAGACTGAATAACATCGGGGAGAGGCTACAACCCTGTCTCACTCCCTTCCCAACCACTGCTTCCCTTTCATGCCCCTCGACTCTTATAACTCCCATCTGGTTTCTGTACACATTGTAAATAGCCTTTCCCTCCCTGTATTTTACCCCTGCCACCTTTAAAATTTGAAAGAGAGTATTCTAGTCAACATGGTCAAAAGCTTTCTCTAAGTCTACAAATGCTAGAAACGTAGGTTTGCCTTTCCTTAATCTTTCTTCTAAGATAAGTCGTAGGGTCAGTATTGCCTCATGTGTACCAACATTTCTACGGAATCCTAACTGACCCTTCCCGAGGTCGACTTCTACCAGTTTTTCCACTCGTCTGTAAAGATTTCGCGTTAGTATTTTGTAGCTGTGACTTATTAAACTGATAGTGCGGTAATTTTCACATCTGTCACACCTGCTTTCTTTGGGATTGGAATTATTATATTCTTCTTGAAGTCTGAGGGTATTTCGCCTGTCTCATACATCTTGCTCACCAGATGGTAGAGTTTTGTCAGGACTGGCTCTCCCAAGACCGTCAATAGTTCTAATGGAATGTTGTCTACTCCTGGGGCCTTCGACTCAGGTCTTTCAGTGCTCTGTCAAACTCTTCACGCGGTATCGTATCTCCCATTTCATCTACATCCTCTTCTATTTCCGTAATATTGTCGTCAAGTACATCGCCCTTTGTATAGATCCTCTATATACTCCGTCCACCTTTCTGCTTTCCCTTCTTTGCTTAGAATTGGGTTTCCATCTGAACTCTTGATATTCATACAAGTGGCTCTCTTTTCTCCAAAGGTCTCTTTAATTTGCTGTAGGCAGTATCTATCTTACCCCTAGTGAGATAAGCCTCTACATCCTTACATTTGTCCTCTAGCCATGCCTGCTTAGCCATTTTACACTTCCTGTCGATCTCATTTTTGAGACGTTTGTATTCCTTTTTGCCTGCTTCATTTACTGCATTTTTATATTTTCTCCTTTCATCAATTAAATTCAATACTTCTTCTCTTACCCAAGGTTTTCTACTAGCCCTCGTCTTTTTACCTACTTGATCCTCTGCTGCCTTCACTACTTCATCCCTCAGAGCTACCCATTTTTCTTCTACTGTATTTCTTTGCCCCATTCCTGTCAATTGATCCCTTATGCTCTCCCTGAAACTCTGTACAACCTCTGGCTTAGTCAGTTTATCCAGGTCCCATCTCCTTAAATTCCCACCTTTTTGCATTTTCTTCAGTTTTAATCTACAGTTCATAACCAATAGATTGTGGTCAGAGTCTACATCTGCCCCTGGAAATATCTTACAATTTAAAACCTGATTCCTAAATCTCTGTCTTACCATTATACAATCTATCTGATACCTTTTAGTATCTCCAGTGTTCTTCCATGTATACAACCGTCTTTTATGATTCGTGAACCAAGTGTTAGTTATGATTATGTTGTGCTCTGTGCAAAATTCGACCAGGCGGCTTCCTCTTTCATTTCTTACCCCCAATCCATATTCACCTACTATGTTTCCTTCTCTCCCTTTTCCTACGCTCGAATTCCAGTCACCCATGACTATTAAATTTTCGTCTCCCTTCACTACCTGAATAATTTCTTTCATCTCATAATACATTTCTTCAATTTCTACGTCATCTGCTGAGATAGTTGGCATATAAACTTGTACTACTGTAGTAGGCATGGGCTTCGTGTCTATCTTGGCCACTATAATACGTTCACTATGCTGTTTGTCGTAGCTTTTATTCATTATTAAACCTACTCCTGCATTCCCCCTATTTGATTTTGTATTTATAACCCTGTATTCACCTGACCAGAAGTCTTGTTCCTCCTGCCACCGAACTTCACTCATTCCCACTATATCTAACTTTAACCTATCCAGTTCCCTTTTTAAATTTTTTAACCTACCTGCCCGATTATGGGATCTGACATTCCACGCTCCGATCCGTAGAACGCCAGTTTTCTTTTTCCTGATAACGACATCCTCCTGAGTAGTCCCCGCCCGGAGATCCGGCTGTAGTTTCCCCTTGCTTTCAGCCGTTCGCAGTACCAGCACAGCAAGGCCGTTTTGGTTAGTGTTACAAGGCCAGATCAGTCAATCATCCAGACTCTTGCCCCTGCAACTACTGAAAAGGCTGCTGCCCCTCTTCAGAAACCATACGTCTGTCTGGCCTCACAACAAATACCCCTCCGTTGTGGTTGCACCTACGGTACGGCTATCTGTATCGTTGAGGCACGCAAGCCTCCCCACCAACGGCAAGGTCCACGGTTCATGGGGGAGGGGGGGGGGTTAATCACATACTGACGTAATATAGAAACATTAACTCAAAAAATATGGCATCCGTAGTCATATTAAGAAATTGAACGATGTAGTTTGTTGCATATCCTGTTTAAATATTCTTATCTTTTAGGTATCAAAGTAATACACAGTATTTTCAAAAACTATGGAGCGCATAAATATCACTCCACTGACAGAATAAGTTTCGTATACGAGTATCTCCTTCATGGGGAACGACACATCATCAAAATCACTTTATACAGGGTGTTACAAAAAGGTACGGCCAAACTTTCAGGAAACATTCCTCACACACAAAGAAAGAAAATATGTTAAGTGGACATGTGTCCGGAAACGATTACTTTCCATGTTAGAGCTCATTTTATTACTTCTCTTCAAATCACATTAATCATGGAATGGAAACACACCGCAACAGAGCGTACCAGCGTGACTTCAAACACTTTGTTACAGGAAATGTTCAAAATGTCCTCCGTTAGCGAGGATACATGCATCCACCCTCCGTCGCATGGAATCCCTGATGCGCTGATGCAGCCCTGGAAAATGGCGTATTGTATCACAGCAGTCCACAATACGAGCACGAAGAGTCTCTACATTTGGTATCGGGGTTGCGTAGACAAGAGCTTTCAAATGCCCCCATAAATGAAAGTCAAGAGGGTTGAGGTCAGGAGAGCGTGGAGGCCATGGAATTGGACCGCCTCTACCAATCCATCGGTCACCGAATCTGTTGTTGAGAAGCGTACGAACACTTCGACTGAAATGTGCAGGAGCTCCATCGTGCATGAACCACATGTTGTGTCGTACTTCTAAAGGCACATGTTCTAGCAGCACAGGTAGAGTATCCCGTATGAAATCATGGTAAAGTGCTCCATTGAGCGTAGGTGGAAGAACATGGGGCCCAATCAAGACATCATGAACAATGCCTGCCCAAACGTTCACAGAAAATCTGTGTTGATGACGTGATTGCGCAATTGCGTGCGGATTCTCGTCAGCCCACACATGTTGATTGTGAAAATTTACAATTTGATCACGTTGAATCGAGCAAGTACAGTACATACTGACGAAACTAAAATGAGCTCTAACATGGAAATTAAGCGTTTCCGGACACATGTCCACATAACATCTTTTCTTTATTTGTATGTGAGGAAAGTTTCCTGAAAGTTTGGCCGTACCTTTTTGTAACACCCTGTATAAGTTACACAAGAAAATGACAGTTTGAGAATTTTGCCCCATCTTGGACAAAATTCAGCGGACGCTATGGACATAAGTCTCAGAAACCATTGCTGCTTGAGAAAACAATTTTACCAAACACACTTCCAACCAGACAGTTCCGTTGTTTGTTCCGTTGCTTCGCAGATGTTTAAAATGATATATTTACTGCTCAGCCTAGCATTAAATAATACAGTTTAAGGAATGGCGTCGCATGAACACTGCGTGAGAAGTCTTGTTGTAAGTTTATTCAAATCCACCATGAGTTTATACCGCATACGTAGGGAAGATGATTTAATGCTGCTTCCTCACGTGCCCCTCGTAAATGTAGAATTCATGCAAAGCGATAGCTTGCTCTGGCTGCTTGGAAGTTTCCCGCATATCTCTTGCACTCGCGAATAGTAAGTCACTCCATATGATTGTTCGAACAACATATCGGCAAATCTCGGAGCCGTTAGAGTACGAGTATCGTTTGCCCAGCCCTAGCTGGCAGTGTATGGGTACAAAACGCTTAACGTTCCGATGTTATTCAACTTCCACCGAATCAGAACTAGGGAGAACAGATATTAAGAACAGTACGCCAAACACTGTGTACATATACAATGTGAAAATTGTTTAAGCCGACAAACACTGGGAGGTTGCACGGGACACCAAAACAAATATTTATCTCTAATTTCCTGGGAGCATCATGTAATCCAGTAGAGGGCGTATTCGTCTTTCAGTTGTAGTGGCTAGTTTGCTGTTGTAACGGTTCCCGTTGTACCAGTAGAGGATATACCTGTATTTCGCTCTTCAGTTGTAATAGCTTTTTCATATTCACAGTTGGTTGTACGTCTTGACCCAGGGCAGTACTTGTGCTGTGTACTGAGCACTGACACCAGGGACCTTGAAACGACGAGAGGCTTCGTTCTTCCGTAACCCTCAGTGGTTCACAACCCCACAACAGGCCACCCACCCCATCGCAGCCCCCCATCGAACCCAGGTTATTGTGCGCTTCGGGCCCCAATGGACCCCCCCACCCCCCAGGGAACGTCTCATACCAGACGAGTTTACCCCAGATGTTTGCGTGGTAGAGTAATGATGGTGTACACGTACGTGGAGACAGTGTTTGCGCAGCAATCGCCAACATAGTATAACTGAGGCTGAATAAGGGGAACCAGCCCGCATTCGTCGAGTCAGATGGACAGGCTGGCCGGTACACCGGACCTCGGCACGCCTTCCCGCCCGGGAAGCAGCGCGTTAGACAGCGGGGCTAGCCAGGAGGGCACTACTTGTTTACTGATGATACTTTATACTTGGAGTGAACACAATGATATGCTTGACACTTACTACATAGTGAACTACGACGGACAAACAGCACAGCGGGTCTAACGACAACAATATTCCAATCGCCGTACCCAACAACATTCGACGTTTACTGCTGTGTATCAACGTCTGCGTGAGGCCGGGTCATTTGTCAGATCACCTGGACAGGGACGAAATCACACAGAGTGAATTCTGCAGTTTGAGAAAACTGTCCTACAGCACGTTATTCAAATCCACCATGAGTTTATACCGCATACGTAGGGAAGCCTTCCATCAGCATTCGTACAATTACACAGAACGTGGGGACGAATCAGATGAATGTAAGAAACGTCCTTTATAGCAGTTGTTGCATCCATTTCACTTACAGTGTGTACATAACCTGCAGCCTGATGATTACGCACTCAGAACACAGTGTTCCGAGTGGTACCTAATGCATCCAAAATTTCCATCCTCTGTGCTCTTTCCAGACGAAGCTACGTTCGGAAGTGATGGGGTCTTCAACATCCACAATGCGCATGTTCTAAGTGAGTTCCACATGCCACATTTACTTGTGCTTATCAAGTGCGGTTCGACGTGAATGTGTGGCACGGTGTTGTTGGTGACTGTTTAATTGGGCCATTACATGGCAGGCGCAATCACAATTTTCTCGTCGGAACATTGGTAGAATTGCTGGATGGCATGCCACTCACTACAAGACAGCGCATGTGGTTCCAGAATGACGGGGCGCCAGCACATTTCAGTCGTCCTGCGTGTCGACTCTTGAACCGACAGTTCCCAGAAAAGTAGATTCGCAGAGGTGGTCCTTTACCATGACCTGCTCAGTCCCTTGATTTGATCCCTCTGAACATTTTTGTGTGGCGAGAGATGTGCAATCTTGTGTACAGAACCCCTGTTGAATCAAAAAAGGATCTGACGGCGCCGGTAGTGGCAGGATAAATTAAGTACACTCCTGCAGTCTTTGTCAGTGTTAGACACAACAAGACCAGCCGTTCTAACCATTGTTTACAGGTCAATGGAGGCATTCTTGAACATCTATTGTAACTGAAGTAATTGTGTTGTGTTAATGTTGTTGTCTTTAGGTAATAAAGAATTACAAATTGTTTGTGTTACTTTTTGTCTACTGTGAGTAGATTTGATGTCCTCACAAAATGAAGGAAAATTAGAGAAAGTGTTCTCAGTGTCCCATGCAACCTCACAGATTTTTCTGATTAAATTAAATTTCATCCAGAGAAAACTCCTTACCGTTCTAAAAAATTCCTCGAAGGAAAATATTACAGAAAAATATTTCTTTTGGTGTTCCGTGTAACCTCCCAGAGTTCGTCGGTTTAAATAATTTTCACCATTTATAAATTGGAATGGCCAAAACTCAAACGATGTTGGTCCCATTTGAAGATGTCTGAACTCGCGGCTAGGCGCAAGTATAGACACGATTTGTGCGCACCTGTTACACACAGGTATGTTGTGAACACAGCTCCACGTTGCTAGTTAGTCAGCTTTGAAAGTAGGATAGACGCAAATGTCATAAGATATTGGTGATTACAGCAGAATTATTATTTCCGACGCCAACAGGGTAAACAGCGGATCTTCAGTATCACAGAGAGAATGTTTCCACAAGCGTAAATCGCAAAGCCGTAAAGGGTGATCTGCAGAGGCTGGACAAAAGTTTGAAAACACGTTGCCACGACCATTGCGGGGTAGGAAAACCTTTAGCATTCAAAGCACTTCCCAGTCGCCTCGGAATGGTTAAATACAAATGTCGCATGGTCTTCAAGGGAATCTTATACAATTCTTCTTGCAAAATGTGGCAAGTTCAGGTGGATAGCGATCAAGCACTCTTCTCTCCAAATTAGATAATACTGAGATCTGGTGACGGTGGTGGTCACGGAAGATTTGCTAATTCATCCTCGTGCTCACAAAACCAGTGCTGGACCACACGAGCTGTGTGAACAAGGGACCTGTCGTCCTGGAACACAGCATCACCGTTGAGAAACAAACACTGTACCATGGGATAGAGCTGATCAGCCAAAATTGTCACATAATCCTTTGCAGTGATGCGACCTTGCAGGGTAGCCATGGGGCCCGCGGAATACCACTATGGCTGCCCAAATCATCACCGAACCCCCGCCATATTTCACTCTTGGTAGCTAAACTCTTACAGAAGTTAGAAACAGTGTGAAACTCATCGGGCCAAATCACTTTCATCCGTTGCTCGAGGTTTAGTGGCTTCTGCGCCACTGTTTCCTGGCATTTGCACCACCGATAAATGGTTGCTGACGGAGTTGGCGTGTGCGACATTCTGTTGTGCAGCTGCCGTATTCTTATTTTTCGTCACAATCATCGTCAGTGATGTCTGTCACGATCGCTCAACACACAGTTTCGTCCGTGTTTTGACTTAGTGGATCATGTTTTCCCTGACTGCGGTATAAATCTTCAATACCGTACCTCTTGGAACATATAACTCCGACTCCCTTGGTTACGAAAGCACCTACTATGCGAGAACCAACAATTTCCGACGTTCGATTTCAGTTAGCTCCAACATAATGCACTCACAACTACACAGCACTCTGTTCTGATCTCGACTGACACTTGCAACGTATTGAGGACACTGCACAGGTGCCGTTCGTGGTCAAATACAACAGTGCAACCTGCAGGCTTAGCTAGCATCTGCATTTTCGTTCAAGCATGCATTTATCGCTGTTTTTCCATATTTCTATTCAACACCTGTACGTCTGTTTCGTTCCAACGCTGTCCATCAAGCAGGTCAGTCTCGGGCATGCCTCAACTCGCCCACTCTTAATAGACCCTTGTCATTTTCCATTTGTTGGAAAGAATACTTCTTGTCTGTCGAAAAGTTGCGTTCCCTCGGCCTGGAGTGCCATAAGATGTGCTTAATAAATTGAAGAATTACAATACTCGGCGTTCCTAAGCGTCCCTTCACATCACAAATTTTGATGAACTGGGCGGTGACGCAAGGAAGTAGGGCGGACAATAACAACAGGTACTTTTGAGGCAGAAAATAGTCACAGTATACCTTCAACGTGTTCTTCTTGCGCTTCAGTTTCAATTATTATCATACGTTTAATTTCATGCAACGATTTACATCGCTGACGTGGAGGAACATTCAACTAATGCGGCATTATGAGCAAGCTACAAAGTTGCGCACGTCATTGCAACAAGTGGCGTGCCATTTTCAGTGGGGACTCTCTTCAAATCGTGTTTGCTGTGACCGTCGTAGACCGCTTATGCAAAGAGAGATAAAGGAATCTGAAGACGTTGGTATCTCCAAGCAAACAGATTCTCGTCGGATCCGACTTATGAGCGTGGATCTGGAAAATCAACTTACTGATTAACGCTTACTGAAACCACCGATGTGGTAGGCTACGCGCGGCTTTCAATAATCTGTTGTGCGTGGTGTTGACTCGAAACTATGGGTTTTCGAGGAGCTCTGAGAGGTGGTACCTATGGACTACACAACGCGGGTCGCGATATGTCTGATGTCATGTCTGAATCCGCTGAAAACATGTGTTTGCCTTGCGACAGGCTCTGTTTTATCACGACAGATGAAGCACCTCTAATACTTGGGCGTCAGCAAGTTTTTGTGTCTAGTATCAAAGAAAAAATCATGACCGAATTTGGGAAAGATATCAAATATACACTGCTTTGTCAACGAGGGAGCGCTTCGCGCAGAATGTGCGCAGTATAGCGACGACATGAAAGTCATCGTACAGTGTGAGAATTTTGTAAGGCGCATTGGTGTCGATCAGCGACAGTTAAAAAGGTTTTTGCAAGATCTGGAAGCAAAATATGGTGAGGTACCTTATCATTGTGCGGTACGATGGCTTAGTACAAGCAAAGTTCGCGATGCACTCCTTACACTTCGGAAGGAAATCGGCCTATTCATGAAAATGAAAGGAGAGAGACAGCCAGTATTCAGTGACGACAAATTTTATACGGACTTGGGTCCTCGCTGATACTACGAGACACTTAAATTTGACAGTACAAGTAAAGAATGTTTATTTCTAACATGCATTCACGCACACGTTCCGTGTACTTGAAAGACTGATTCATAAAAGAAACCTAACGTTCCCTGAAAGCCTTTCATCACTACAGTTACCCTGAGACTAATGTTTCACAACTTATCAACAATATATCGTGCAACTCTGTCAGTATTTTGTGACAAGGTTGAAGGACCTGAGCAGCCTACAAAATGAATTCAGATTATTTGACACTTCATTTTCCACTGCACCAGATATTCTGCCTTCGGAAATGTAATTAGAATTATTTAATGTCCAGAACAGCACCCTACTCAAGGACAGGTATTACAAAACAAGCAGTTTCTTAAGATAGTATCGTGACGTTCATGTAGAAGAGTTTCCGTAGCTACACAGGAATGCAGCTAACATTACTTTTACATTTGGGTTAACGTATTTCCATGAACAACCGTTTTCCGTGATGAAGAGCATAAGAACTACAGAAAGATTCGAGGTCTGCGACCGAACGCTAAAGGGCATTCTATGTGCTTCTTAACGTTGCGACAAAAAAAGAGTCTCACTCCAAATATTGCAGTCAAAAAGAAATATCTTGTATCACAACCATAATACAAAATTCGTATTTATCACTTGGACTGAATGTTTATGTTCGATACACCTTGTTGCAATGTATTTGTTTGATCGTGGTCTCACTACCCAGTTCTGTTACGTGCACGGTGTTGACTGTCGATCAGGGACGTTTCAACCATTAGGCAAGAATACGCGGCCACCTAGGGCGGCAAAATTTTAGTGGTGGCAAAGAGAGGAACAAATTAACTTCAAACCAAACAGCGAAAAAATCGAGCAAATGAGGAGAAAAAATGGAAGAGAGGAAAAATTAAAACACCGAATTATTTTCAAAAGCATACGGAACAGAACCATGGACCTTGCTGTTGGTGGGAAGGCTTGCGTGCCTCAGCGATACAGATAGCCGTACCGTAGGTGCAGCCACAACGGAGGGGTATCTATTGAGAGGCCAGACAAACATGTGGTTCCTGAAGATGGTCAGTAGCCTTTTCAGTAGTTGCAGGGGCAACAGTCTGGATGATTGACTTATCTGGCCTTGTAACGTTAACCAAAATGGTCTTCCTGTGCTCGTACTGCAAACGGCTGAAAGCAAGGGGTAACTACAGCCGTAATTTTTCCCGAGGGCATGCAGCTTTACTGTATGATTAAATGATGACGGCGTCCTCTTGGGTAAAATAATTCCCCTTTCGCATCACCGGGCGTGGACTATTCAAGAGGACGTCGTTATCAGGAGAAACAAAAGTGGCGTTCTACGGATCGGAGCATGGAATGTCAGATTCCTTAATCGGGCAGGTAGGTTAGAACATTTAAAAAGGGAAATGGTGGTGGCGGTTAGTGTTTAACGTCTCGTCGACAACGAGGTCATTAGAGACGGAGCGCAAGCTCGGGTTAGGGAAGGATTGGGAAGGAAATCGGCCGTGCCCTTTCAAAGGAACCATCTCGGCATTCGCCTGAAACGATTTAGGGAAATCACGGAAAACCTAAATCAGGATGGCCGGAGACGGGATTGAACCGTCGTCCCCCCGAATGCAAAGGGAAATGGATAGGTTGAAGTTAGATATAATGGGAATTAGTGAAGTTCGGTGGCAGGAGGAACAAGAGCTCTGGTCAGGTGAATACAGGGTTATAAATACAAAATCAAATAGGGGTAACGCAAGAGTAGGTTTATTAGCGAATAAAAAGATACAGCGCGGGTCAGCTACTACGAAAAGCATAGTGAAAGAATTATAGTAGTCAAGATAGACACGCATCCCACGCCTACCACATTAGTACAAGTTTATAAGCCAACTAGCTCTGCAGATGACGAAGAGATTGAAGAAATGTATGATGAGATAAAAGAAATTGTTCAGATAGTGAAGAGAGACGAAAATTTAATAGTCTTGGGGGGACTGGAATTCGGTAGTAGGAAAAGGAAGAGAAGGGAAAGTGGTATGTGAATATGGAATGGGGGTAGGGATTGAAAGAAAAATCCGCCTGGTAGAATTTTGCACAGAACGTAACTTAATCATATCTAACTCTTGGTTTAAGAACCATGAAAGAAGGTTGTATACGTAGAAGAGACCTGGAGACACTGGAAGGTTTCAGATAGATTATACAATGGTAAGACTGAGATTTAGGCACCAGGTTTTAAATTGTAAAACATTTTTAGGGGCAGGTGTGGACTACAATCTATTGGTTATGAACTGTAGATAAAAACTAAGGAAACTGCAGTAAGGAAGGAATTTAAGGAGATGAGACCTGGATAAGCTGAAAGAACCAGAGGCTGCAGACAGTTTCCGAGAGAGCATTAGGGAACGATTGACAGGAATACGATAAAGAAATACAATAGAAGAAGACTGGGTAGCTTTGGGAGATGAAATAGTGAAGACAGCAGAGGATCAGGTAGGTAAAAAGACGAGGGCTAATAGAAATCATTGGGTAACAGAAGAGAGTTGAATTTAATTGATGAAAGGAAAAAATATTAAAAAAACAGTAAACAAAGCAGGCAAAAAGTAATACAGACGTCTCAAAAATGAGATCGACAGGAAGTGCAAAATGGCTAGGCAGGGATGGCTAGACGACAAATGTAAGGATGTAAAGGCATATATCACTAGGGGTAAGATAGATACTGCCTACAGGAAAATTAAAGGGACCCTTGGAGGAAAGAGAACCACCTGTATAGATATCAAGAGTTCAGATGGAAAACCTATTCTAAGCAAAGAAGGGAAAGCAGAAAGATGGTAGGAGTATATAGAGGGTCTATACAAGGGCGATGTGCTTGAGGACAATATCATTGAAATTGAAGAGGATGTAGATGAAGATAAAATGGGAGAGCCGGCCGCGGTGGTCTAGCGGTTCTCGTCACTCAGTCTGGAACCGCGGGACAGCTACGGTCGCAGGTTCGAATCCTGCCTCGGGTATGGATGTGTGTGATGTCCTTAGGTTAGTTACGTTTAATTAGTTCTAAGTTCTAGGCGACTGATGACCTCAGAAGTTAAGTCGCACAGTGCTCAGAGCCATTTTAAAATGGGAGATATGATATTGTGTGAAGAATTTGGCAGAGCCCTGAAAGACAGAAGACGAAACAAGGCACTGGGAGTAGATGACATTCCATTAGAACTACTGATAGCTTTGGGAGAGCCAGCCCTGACAAAACTACCATCTGGTGAGCAAGATGTATCAGACAGGCGAAACACCCTTAGACTTCAAGAAGAATATAGTAATTCCGATACCAAAGAAAGCGCCGGCCAGAGTGGCCGTGCTGTTCTAGGCGCTACAGTCTGGAACCGAGCGACCGCTATGGTCGCAGGTTCGAATCCTGCCTCGGGCATGGATGTGTGTGCTGTCCTTAGGTTAGTTAGGTTTAATTACTTCTTAGTTCTAGGCGACTGATGACCTGAGAAGTTAAGTCGCATAGTGCTCAGAGCCATTTGAACCATTTTGAACCAAAGAAAGCAGTTGTTGACAGGTGTGAAAATTACCGAACTATCAGCTTAACAAGTCACCGCTGCAAAATACTAACACGAATTCTTTGCAGACGAATGGAAAGACTGGTAGAAGCCGACATTGGGGAAGATCAGTTCGGATTCCATAGAAATGTTGGGAGACGTGAGGCAATACTGACCCTACCACTTACCTTAGAAGCTGTATTAAGGAAAGTCAAACCTACGTTTCTAGCATTTGTAGAATTAGGAAAGCTTTTGACAATGTTGACTAGAATACTCTCTTTCAAATTCTGAAGGTGGCCGGGGTCAAATAAAGGAAGTGAAAGGCTATTTACAATTTGTACAAAAACCAGATGGATGTTATAAGAGTCGAGGGCATGAAAGGGAAGCAGTGGTTGGGAAGGGAGTGAGACAGGGTTGTTGCCTATCTCCGATGTTATTCAATCTGTCTATTGATCAAGCAGAAAAGGAAACAAAAGAAAAATTTGGAGTAGGAATTAAAATCTATGGAGAAGAAATAAAAACTCTGCGTTTTGCCGATGACATTGTAATTCTGTCAGAGACAGCAAAGGACTTGGAAGAGCAGTTGAATGGAATGATGATATAAGATGAACATCAACAAAAGGAGGAAATGAGACACTTTGGGGAGCAAAATAACTGATGATGGTCGAAGTATAGAGGATATAAAATGCCAAGAAAAGCGTTTCTGAAGAAGAGAAATTTGTTTACATCGAGTATTGATTTAAGTGTCAGGAAGTCATTTCTAAAAGTATTTGAACGAAGTGTAGCCATGTATGGATGTGAAAAATGGACGATAATATATTAGACAAGAAGAGAATAGAAACTTTCAAAATGCGGTGCTACAGAAGAATGCTGAAGATTAGATGGGTATATCACATAACTAATGAAGAGGTACTGAATAATATTGAGGAGAAGAGAATTTTGTGGCAAAACTTGACTAGAAGAAGGGATCGGTTGGTAGGACACTTTCTGAGGCATCAAGGGATCAGAAATTTAATATTGGAGAGCAACATGAAGGGTAAAAATCGTAGACGGAGACTAAGAGATGAATACACTAAGAAGATTCAGAAGGCTGTAGGGTGCAGTAGTTACTTGGAGATGAAGAAGCTTGCAGAGGATAGAGTAGCATGGAGAGCTGCACAAATCAGTGTCTGGACTGAATAGCACAACAACAACACCGAACAGTTACTTGATAAGTCTTTACTTAGCTTTGAAGAAACTAAACACGTTGCCTCTGCCTAATGCAAAATTAAAACAGCCTCTACTGATAACGAAACGGGAATCACTTAGACCACTTCGTCACCGGTGTGGCTAATAAAATTTATAGAACGTTCAACAGAAAATGCAAACAAGGTGTCATTTATTTATTTAACCGCAAGAAAGTGGCTGCTGAAAAAAATGAGATTTATTCCTTATTCCAAAAATATGTCAATTAAAACAGAAACGATATAACTCTACATTCTCCAGTGACCTAGTTCGATGATTCTACATGTTTCCCATCAGTACAGCATAATTTCTAAATTCAAGGAAAAATTCGTTCTCCGCAGAAAGAAGTCCATTTTCTTGCATTTGAATAAAATCGTATTTGATGCCTGATTTGGTTGCACTTGTATATTCAGCTGAGTTCTTGTTTAACACGAACAGCTTATTCTTCCTATTTCAGTTATTTTGGGAAATTGTGAATTCCGAGAACAAAAAATATGAAATTAATGACATTCGTTGTCCTCAATGAACTTTTAGGATTCAGGGCAAAGCTTGAAAAGTGAGGACTGTCCCCAGAAATGAGGACGTCTGGTCATCTTATGGTTCAAATGGCTCTGAGCACTATGGGACTTAACAGCTGAGGTCATCAGTCCCCTAGAACTTAGAGCTACTTAAACCTAACTAACCTAAGGACATCACACACATCCATGCCCGAGGCAGGATTCGAACCTGCGACCGTAGCGGTCGCGCGGTTCCAGACTGTAGCGCCTATAACCGCTCGGCCACACCGGCCGGCGGTCATCTAATGATTAAATGTATAGTAGAAGGTTTCCATTGTTGTGCTTTTGGATGTTGGTGGTGGTGGAGGAGGGGATATCAGAGAGACCGATGGTAATGAAACGGAGAGCCAGGTGAAAGGCAACATTCTTTGTACTTCCATTTGAAGCATATCCTTAAGTAGCTTCTAATCTCTTTATTTATATGATCACTAAGAGAATTGTTGTTGGCTTAACTTCAGCTTAGATTCTTTCCACAAACGACTAACTTCTTGCTCACCCATGTGTTTCCACTTGTCGGCAAGCAGCTTAACTGTACGCCATCCCCCCTGCCGAATCTTCAGCATCATAACTAAGTTAGTGATAGGAGCTTGTGAGGCGCTGCAATCCCCGTGTACACATTTTCCCGAAAGATGTGCTGTTTACAGAGTTAGTGACGGAATGACTTGTTATTTTCACATGCCGGACGCTGCTGCTATGCGTTTATCTGTTTCCTTGTAGGAGGTATCCTCCGCTACTAACGATCATTTTATATAGGCGTGTTGCAGGCATCGTATAATTTCTGAACCGTGATCAGATGTGAACAGTGGACAATATACCTCTCCGAAAAACTATATTGTGCTCTTGTCATGCAGAGCAAATGTTTTACGTAAGTAATTTTTTCGTTTTACTGTTCGATAAAATAGTTTATCGTAGAGAAACTGGGAAGAAGGATGTATGTGATGTGCCTGAAATATATTTCTCACAATGGAATATTAACAACGCTACATTCCATACGACTGATAGGTTGGAAATGCAGGCGATCTAACATTACAGCCCATTTTAAGTGTAGAACAATGTAGCCTTACGAGTGCGTGTGTCTATGTTCTCTCTTACCAATACCTTCCAGGTACAGATCCTAGACTCTAGAATAACAGAGTTGATAGCTTGGTTGATTTACGTAAAACTGCGTCGAACTCCATCTGTCTGGAGCTCCATTGCACATAAAAGTCATTCGTTTCTTGTTCTTCTTAACTGTCTGCTATTACATGACGACACTTTGAAATCTGTTACTAAACATCGATAAGGAGTGCTAAGCTCCTCGGCATGGGCGCAACTCGAGAGGAGTGAGGCCTCAGAAAGCTCCATTCATTCCCGAGGCGTGAAGCGTAGCAATCTTCTTCTGGTCGGTCGTAGATTAATTCGCTAACGGTGCTGCAGGGTGGGTTCATCAATGGCAGTGTGAGCCTCCTCAGTCTCTAATTTTACCCTAAGACAGCGAGAATGCTCTGTGACTCTCATACGCATAGAGATAGATCGTAAATCAAACACTATGATTGAGGTGATAGAAATATGTGGAGCGCTGTCTGGTGTACTACGATAATAGCTATGATACTGAAATTGGGGAAACATGCTGTCACATCATTGGTCGGTGTTGAACTTACTGTAAAATTGCTAAAATTGTTCGCACTATCATCTGCGATGCTTATTATTAGAGTACATCGATGGTGTCTTTTCCATTCCATCCGTCCACTGGCACACTGTTGGTTACCACATAATGATTGACTGATATCGCTTGTTTGAGTTGGGGGAAAGAGTTTTGATGGATACACAGCACCTTCTGGGGTGGATAGCACCGAAACACTGATCGTGTACATGAGTGTAATATGAGGCATCAGTCGAAAGGGAACGCAGAGGCATCCGTTATTCTGTCAGTGTGACAGACGAGTCTAAATGTAGAGCTCGTGAATCACCTTCGGACTGTAGTTTGGAGACCTATGCCAACGCCGAAAAAATCTTCCAGTTCACTTATGTTGTAACTGTTTTTTATTTAAAATCAGCCGATGCGTGTTACGCCATCCGCCGTAAGAATATGATTTACACTGTGCAACATCTAGTTTCCTGCGAAAGGCTGTGGATCAGAACTTCTTAATGTCAGTTTAGAAGCTGCCACAGGCCTTGAAGTCGTGGCAGAAAAACGAAATGTTTGGCATTGTACCAAAGCGTGTTAGAAAACTGTGTTTCAAACAACTAAACAGGACCAGAGGGAGCGTCTTTTGCGACTTAGTGTAGTCTGTGGGATACGATCATTCGCCTAGAGTGTAGGTGATCAAACTTTAAAGTGACCTCTGAAGTGCCTGTATATTTAATAGGGTCGTGCCACACAGGCAGCAGTAGCAGCAGCAGTTTGATGTGTAAATTTGGTGAGGGACGGCGTATACCATTAGGAATGCTTGGAGGGCTGCACGCTGTGCTGTTCTGGGAAGCATTGCAAAATCTCTTTCTCCGCACTGGACCGCACTGCAGCTTTGTGTCATTGCGCCAGCATTGGTGCCAAGATGACTTCTATATCGGATGAAGTTAGTGGACCATTTATAGTTCGTAATTTTTCTCTGTTGGGGAGTAGAGAATAACGATGATAGCATGTTGGGCTGATTGATTTGAATGGACATGGATCTGCTTCGGACTGTAGTATCTGTATCTAGTTTGGATACATACCATTTCCGCCGAATGGTCTTGTTGCACTTTAACTCAGGTCGTTCTGTTTCTACACAGGTTTCAGAAGGTGGTGGATATGTCTTTCTCCGACTTCTGCTCAGTTCCGACTTAAATTGGAACGATCACATGTGGAGAGCTGTAGAAATGGGATCAGTTGCAAGATGCGTAGGAGGTGACTAAAAACATGTTGGAATTTTACTGTGGCAGCTAGGTTCGAGAAAGGTGACTCGTTTCGAGATATGGGAGCGCCAGAAATATGATTGAGTAGTGGTTGTAATCATTAAAGAATTGTCAATAGGATCCAATGCAGGTATGTACTTGAATGGGAAGACCTGTTTCCAAATCTTAGACATCATTTCTAGCGGATAGCGTAACACTAGAGATCTTAGAAGCTAGTGTCCATTTTATTATGACCTCAATTAGCACATCATCTACAACTACTGTTAGTGTTCCTTCTCAATCAGTCATCGCTTATAACTCAGTGGATATATCGTGGAACCTTTGACATGGTATCGAGACAGAATGCGCTACAAATACTATAGAATTATCTAGCTGGGGCGGTGTGAGGGAGTCGCAAATACCGCTTACATACCACGTTCCTTAGCCGAATCACTTTCAAAATGCGGTAATTTTATCATGATGTTGCATTGGCGGCTACATGTTGGTCTCATAATCACATTCCTACGATCACCGTCATGGAATGTCATGGAATTTGCCCGCAAAAAAAAAAAAAAAAAAAAAAAAACACCTCATTCAGAAGAGTTAATGTCATACCTCGATTTGTAAAGTGGGTATAGCTTTTAACATGGATACTTGTGTGCACCTGTAAAACCAAGACTGCTTGTGACAGTAACATACAGTAGTTGTTGCGATCTGGTTTTTTTAACATCTGTCCGATTACATCTCTCTTTCTAAGACACTCGCATGAAAAACCTAAGAGATATTCCCATTCATCGTTGATTTTCGGTCAGTATTATTTTGCATCGTGTGGAATCATTTATTCGTCAAGTATTCTACTTAGTAGTAGTGGGGGGTATGTGATTTGTCTGCATTTTAGCATCAGGCTTTAATGTATGTGTGTTCCGAAATGTGTAATGGAAATGACTATGTCCAGTCGTATGGAAGGTACAGATATTTCCATTTCCACAGCCTCAGCCTTCGGTAGGGTGTATTTCGGATACTTCGCTCATTGTCGAATGCCTTTCAATTGAGACCGCGATCGTAACATTTAGTTGTAGGCACAGGGATAAAATATATATGTGACCGATTTCTTAGGATGATTCATTCTACCTGTGCATGCTCGGTCTGCAGCGTCGGTGACCTGTGCGGGAATGATTCACGTTTCCCATTAACGGCAGCAGCCATCCAAGTGCAGAGACCTGTTGGAGTTTAGGAATGTATCTGAGTTAACTTTGCCATCCTCTAGACGACCGAACAGCGAACTAATACTTAGTATGTGCTGGGTGACTTTCGTGATCAAGTGGAAATTTGAGAAGATTGTGTATGGAGGTGCGTTTGCACTGGACCGTTATTCCCTCCCATTTAAATTGTTCGGTCGACTGCTTCTGCACATTTCGCGCCTTTATTTAGTAGAGAGAAGATCGATTGTGGGGTGTGCATCTAGCATGTGGAAGACATGTTTGCCAGTTTTCTAGACGTGAGAAGCACCTTAGTTGGCCTTGTAAATTAAAGGCATGATTTCGAATCTGTTACATCACCGAGATCGGTATTCGTGGATGGAAATATCATTTTTCATCTGTTTGTTTCTAGTTACTCAGCGGTCTAGAGCATGCCCCACCTAGCTAAAGTTTTGGGTTTGTATAGAAATAATTCCCAGTCTATATCTTCGGAATGATATTGCGTGAGCGATCGACAGGGTGCTGCCTAGTGCTTGATATCGAGAAGTACCACGGAAATGGTATAAAATTATGGCCAACCATGCCAAACAAAATATGTGTGTTCTTGTAATCCCTGAGTCTGGAGATGTGTGTAGAAAAGCGAGCAAACACGGAGGCAGGTTCGGAGCAGAAACATTAACGTGTTTGTGCTGGGGGAAACGATCCCGAATTTGTAGAACAGTTCTGAGAGCGACTTCGGTTCGCTGAGGGTGCTCTGATCGCGCGTTGGGAGTGGATGCCTTGTGATCGTTGGCTGTGGGAAAATATATAGTGCTGTAAGGAATATATATACAGTACTGTCCATCTTCACGGTATAAGTATGAATGATGTAAAAGGGACGATTTTGTTTGGCGCAGGATACGAATTGTATGTTTACTATATTGACACGGTATGCGGTGATATATTGCTGGGTCGGAGATCTGTTTCGCGTACTAATATTCGAGCTCCTGTCCTTGGTGGGAGAGCAGTTTAATTAAGTAGGCGTCTTTCCGTATTGGATTATATGTATGGTAGTTTGTAAGATTTAATTGCCAGTGCAATATGGCGATCTGTGTAAAATAACCGCTGAAAGTCTGCAGAAGGAAAAAAGGCGGACAGTGCTTCAATACCAGCGGCATCAGTAATTCGGTGGGTAAATTCGATAAGAGCCAGTCATAATGCTCGATTCATTCACATCCTTTGTGTTGGGATATCGGAACCTCTACATAGAGGAGGGAACGTTTGTGTGTGTTGAAAGCAGGAATGGTAACACGTGATGGACTGGGTACCACGTTAGGTCCGTGAGGTAGACTGCATTCGTCATTATACCTCGCTATTTTCGTAAACAAGTTCTGTTAGGGCAACAATTTCCGTGCATGCAAGCTGAGACATCAAGAAGGCAAGCGTTAACTATTTCTGGGACACTATATAATTTCAGCGATGTCGGCTTGGCTCTTATTTTTTACACAGTCATGTGACATCAGTATAAGATTGAGAACAATGTTAGATGCGCTTGCGAGGGTTTGTAGCTATGTGTACGCATTTCACGGCGTTGTATCAGCCACACTGGGCAGTTAAAAAAAAGCACAGTTAGACATAACTTTAATGTCGTGCTACTCTGTCGTCAACGGTAAAGACAATTGGTGCCCAGAGGTGTCTCACAAATGAGAGCTGAGTGAGCCCCCCTTGGAGTTCTGTGACGTCAGTATAAAACTGACTGCATAATAGAGGCAGCTTTCACCAACATCCAGCAGTGGCTCGTGGCTGTGACAGCGCATGTGTCCCTGAAGCGTTTGTGCTCCCATCTGGTCGTATCATCATGGCGCCTACGTGATCACGTATTTCGATAGGAATTTCTCAGGTACCAGGTATGAAAGGGATGTCACCGTCTTATGCTTGAGGGCAGCTGTACATGGTTTGACAGCTGATGGCCGCGTCACTTTACAGGGGCTGTTGCTAGCCTCCTGTGCGCTCTACTGGACAGGGTGTGGCGGATGGTGTCTGCGTGCATTGATTCCCTGTCTGTTGGATTCTATTGTGAGTGGGCCTGTAGGCTGTGCTATGCGCTATTTGGACAGTTTACGAGTTCTTAGCATGTCTACACATCACTGTGCTGCATTATTTCGGAGGAGTCTGGAAATCTGTACTGAAATTATTTATTTAAGTTAGGAGTTGTTTGCGTGTCTGGAGAGCGTTATTTAGGAGTAGTTTACCGGTCTGCAGACTGTGTATTCTGACCCCAAGCACATCAGGGCGAGTGTTTTGTGTCAGTGTGATAAATTTACTCCATCCCTAAATAACATGTTCCAAAATAAATTACACTCCTTCCTTACTCTCCCCAGCAGCCCAGACAGGCTGCGTCCTTTTTCCAGAAATTCCTAGGAAGAGGTGGCAGTTGGATGACTTAAGTTAGTGGAGGTAGCCCAAGTGACCTATCTTCCTGCCATTTTTCTTAGCTGTGATGCGTTATCCTGTTGGAATTTGAACTTCCCGCCATTTTTCTGGGGGAGGGTGGGAGTTAGGTTAGTGGCCTATCTTCCCAACAAAATACAAACTTCCCGCCAAAAGCCGCCATCTTGGATGACATCACGGCCACCATCTTGGATGACGTCACGGCCGCCATCTTGGATAACGGTACTTTGTGTCAGAATCACCCCTGTCCCAATGCAGATGCCCCTCCCCCATTTTAATATCTCCTAATTAATGGATGTTTGCCTAGGTAGTTGGCATCTGGTTCAGAACTTTAACTTGTCAACCCCCCTTCCCGCTCCTCTTCACTCTCTCTAGCCCCAACAACCCCACAAAAACATCAAATAATTTTTTCTGGGGAAGCAGATTTTTGTTTCTAAGTAAGCACAATATAATCTTGACTATTTTTGTGAATGGAAACAAATAAGCCACTTTTATAAATGAAACAGCTTAAATGATTATTAATCAAGCAGTACAAATAACCAAAGGCCCTTTTAGTGATAAATGACTTTAAAATGCAGCTTAGAATCTCTGCCTCCTTAGACATGTTTCTCGCCGAGGCGATACGACAAGTTCCAATAAGAATATTGCAACTTGGCAGTTATCTGTGTGACACTCGTATTCCCACAGGAAAGATTACAAGAAGTAACAAGACACAGCACGTGACAATAGTCTTGGGTGTGGTGTGTCGCTGTCGGTCTTGGTGTGGGATACTTCCAAACGTGTCACGTATTTACTTAAGAGTGGAAAGAGGTATGACTGTCCTTCCAGCTTTAAAAGCAATATCGATATGTTAGTTACCTTTTGTACACATGACCTAACATGCACACGAGCTAACATGCACAAACGTATAACGGACGGCGACTACACTTTTTACTGCTACATTTTCAAAATACGTGCTGTGTTTTACTTAATTTGGAAGCCGATAACTATGGGCAGTAGGGGAAAGAAAACGAGGAAAAGAGTTCATTATCAAGCTATGATAGCAAACGAAAGGATGTAAAGAAATCAATTTTTTTAACCGAATAGTTTCCTCAAAATCGAATGAGGAAGGTGACATAGCTAGGAACACACTCATATTGTAATACAGCGATTGTTAATTTTTTGCGTGAAAATTAAAGGTATTAATGAGAAACTTTCTACCAGAAACAGGTGTAGCATTGCTTCATATACACAAAACAATTTTCTTAAGGCACATCAGATGACTTGAAAGCTCCCTCCATGTGTATCGTTCAATGCTTTAGCATGGAGCAACAACTCTTTTGCGTCCGACGACACAACAATCGTATCGGCGTTGTATTGCTGTCGTCCAAGTGTGAACCAGTTAATTTGCTTCAACTATGTTTGTTTGCGGTCCATCACGCGGCTTGCTTCTGTGTCATAACGCGAGTCGCATTGAGCATTGTATTGCATACTATATGACCTCAATGAGAACCGTGCCTAACTTTTTCTGTTGGAAATTTTGAAGTTACGTCATCAGATCGACACCTTTAGTCACACTATTTTCGATTGACAAACTAGAGAGTCGTGCTTGACTGATAGTGAACCTATGATAATTCTTAATTAATCTAAGTTGTGAAAAACTCATTTCACTTCGCACTAAAGAAACACACAGTTGTGAAAATATTAACGCCAAAATAAGGATGGGAATAGATTCGGAATATTAATATTCAACCACGAACTGTAAAGAAACTTAAAAGAGCTGCAACCAAGAGATTATTGTTTTGGAACTTCGGCAGTTTTTAGAAATCTGTTCACACGTAGAATTTCTTCAGTGATATTGTCATCAGAATTCTCATCATAATTGAAAACTAAACTTTTTACAATCGTGAGAAGTTCCGTTTCTGGGTTTGTACATACATTCGTTTACACATTTATTCGAAAAACTCTATTTTGAATCCATCAGACCTTAAACTGGGTATCTCCTCCATCTACAACATTATTTTTTGACGATGACAGCACGTACCTTCGCTAATAAAGGATAGGCTTTCATTATTTTACAGTCTCAAATCTCTACTTAACACGAAATAATAACTGACGAAAACCTACGCAGCCTAACCAAATCGTTCAAAAACAGTTTAGTGATCGACGAGTTATGTTAACAATGCTCTTCCATGTATCACTGTCTCAAATACTGTGTGCTATTCTAGCGGTAACATGCGCGTATGCATGGTCAGGTCCAGCCCATAAGCTCTCTAGCTACCCGCACAGCCCTGAGCCCAGAATGAAACAACGAAATAAAAGATATTTTTACAACTAAAATAGGGCCACAAAACATAAGATTTTCTCACACCCGCGGAGCCGGTAACCAGCTCAGACTGCACCCTCCTCCGCGGGAGGCTGACGCTTGAAGAACCCAGAGTCAGCTACTCAAGGACAACTACAGGCAGCACTGCATGATGTGTGCATCAATCTCCCTCCAGAAAGATTCCAACAGCTCAAGGAGTCCATGTATAGACATGTAACTCAGTTTTGTGGGCACACAGTTTTAGCTATAAATAACTATAACCACAAACCATATTGTCGTAACGATTTAAATCTGCAGATAAACACATTAGGTAGAAATATGGGCTAGCTTCAGACTGCAATTCTACAAGAACCCCAAGAGCTTTTTTCCCTTCCCCCTTCCGAACCATCAAAGGCATTAAATCGGTTTCCTTCCTCCCTTCTGCCCAACCAGACGTCCAATGATGAAGAAAGTGCTCCACTAATCAAGAGTTAAACGAACCAGGGGGCATAATTATGGTTGCTTTTAATAAGTAAGAAAGTTACTGGTTTCCTTTCATTAAATTTGAAAGTATTAAGACTAATGCACACGGGTCGCAATTTGTCGAGAAATTCATTCAAGATCAAATCATATAAACCTAAGACTGGTGATAGGCACTTTGCATAACATGTTCCGACTAAAAAATCATAGTATATATCTTTCATAAATTTCACGTGTAAAAGTACTAGGAATTAAGACTTACCCTTCCTCACTGAACACGAAAAATACACGAGGGAAAAATACTCGAAACAAATTTTTGAACATCTGCTAGAAGCGACATATGAGCAAATGCACATAACAACTTTCATTGTCATTTCAGATGTTCTGATATATTTCCTCAGGTTTGTGAGATCTATGGCTAAAAGTTATTGCAACTGTGTTTAAGAGTAGACGTCTAGTCTAGGACAAAATGACTATGTTGTCTTCTTAGCTGGTGCAAACGATATTAATGGATCAAAACATGGTTTTATTGCATCACTAGATGAAACCATTGCAAAATCTAGGCACACACAACTAATTCTATGCACAGTACCGTATAGATATGACATGCCAAATGAAAATAGCAAAATCTACGAAATGAACAGTTACTTGATGCAGAAGGCGTCTTACAGTGAACACACCAGAGTTTTAGATGTAAATAGCTTCCTCCAACAGAAAGACTTCGCTAGGCATAGGCTTCACTTACATAAAAATGGGAAAAAGAAACTGTGTGTTAATCTGCTGAATGCCATCAAAAGTCCACTGATAACAAGAAGTGCCATAAAACGTGTTACACCAGGACATCAAACATATATGTGGACAATCTCAGAAGAATGAACAATACTGCAGCTGAAACAACAACAACAACACCAGGAGCTGCAGAGCCAAAAGTGAATATGCAGTCAGGATCATCAAGGAAAACATCAGAAACAGTGTTAGAAAAGAAGAAGGTATTCACAGTCAGCACCAAGTTACCACCAACATCCTGTGCAAAAATCTCGTCAAGTGCCATAAATCAATCAGCCCACGACATTTTTGAAATGAAATAAAATAAATAAGCGGAAATAGCAAAAAATGTGCAGCCACACTCCAAATCAGTACCACTGGAAACTGTGACAAGATCTTCAACACGAAAACGTAGACCTCCAGCCTACAGCCAGGATTTTTTATAGGCAAGAACACCAGTAGCTCCCTGCTAGCAGCAAACCAAAGGAAAACAGATGCAGAGCAGAATCTTCATGAACCAAAACTACAAGAAAACCCGGTGAGTGGTGTCAAAACTCATTCAATTCGAAAACAGTCACTATTATCCTTTAAAGAATTACACCATAATGTGCAGTCAATGTTTAATAAGTTACTAGAAATAGATCTCTTCCAAAAAACAAAGTCACACTTAGATGTTCTCTGTATTACCGACACTGGTTAACAGAAGACTTGGTGAATTTACTCTAGCTGGTTATTCTTGTAGGAACAAAAGTAAGGGAGGTGGTACAGCAGTCTATGTAAAAAAAAATTAAGCTACAGAAGCCTCACAAGGTACAATAATATGCAAATAGAATCAGACTTTGAATTCTCCTTAATTATCTTAACAGACTATAACCTATTGATACTGAATGTATATAGAGCGCCTCATGGGAACATCCAAACATTCAATCACTCCCTCGAAGCACTACTCACAAAAATTCACTCACTAAACAGAATTCTATTAACAAGTGGAGATTTTAATATCAGCATCCTCACACCTGGAAAAACAAAGATGAATTGTTGAATATTACAAATTCATTCAACCTATCCCCAACTGTAAACACACCAACCAGGATCACAAAAAATTCAAGAACAGCCCTAGATCAGATTTTCATAAACACAGACAAACTACACCACTCAATCGAAGTCATCAGCATAGGTTACAGTGAACATGAAGCACAAATACTAATAGCGAATTTAAATTACATAAGACAGTATCCCACAAAAACTAAAAAGCAAAGACAATTTAATGGTGATAATATAAGGCTTTTTAACTATCTGTTAAGGGCTGAAAACTGGGCAGAGGTCTATAAAGAAAATGTTTAAACTACATATTAAATTGAAACTTCCTGGCAGATTAAAACTGTGTGCCGGACCGAGACTCGAACTCCGGACCTTTGCCTTTCGCAGGCAAGTGCTCTACCAACTGAGCTACCCAAGCACGACTCATGCCCCACCCTCACAGCTTTACTTCTGCCAGTACCTCGTCTCCTACCTTCCAAAGGTACTGGCAGAAGTAAAGCTGTGAGGACGGGGCGTGAGTCGTGCTTGGGTAGCTCAGTTGGTAGAGCACTTGCCCGCAAAAGGCAAAGGTCCTGAATTCGAGTCTCGGTCCGGCACACAGTTTTAATCTGCCAGGAATTTTCATATCTGCGCACACTTCGCTGCAGGTGAAAATCTCATTCTACATATTTAATTCCTTCCATGAAACATTTCTCCACCACTTCAATACTGCATTTCCACTGAAATCCAGGAAAATTGGAAACAAACACACAAACTCATGGATAAGAAAAGGAATAAGGATCTCCAGCAAAAAAAAAAAAAAAAAATTACTTAAAAAATCAGATTAAACACCATGAAGTCGATGATCAGTTTAGGTCATATTGTAAGACCTATTTTGCAATCTACAGGAAAGCAATCCAACAAGCAAAAAAATTATACAATAATAAATTTATAAAGGCATCTAACAATAAAATGAAAGGCATGTGGACAGTTGTAAAAAATGAAACAGACAGTAAGAAGCATGTTATAAACAAAACATTAAAACTAAACCTAAATGATGAAGTCACATCAGATCCCCACAAAATAGTAAATGGTTTTAATGACTATTTTAGCAAAATAGCAGAAAACCTGAAACAGAAAAACTGCCACAGACCAAATACTCAACACCAAACACTAATGTAAACCATACCAGTACAGGCATTAATGTTTCTTCACAAACTCTCTAATACTGAAGTGCTTACAGCTATAAAAAGACTAAAGAATAAGTACCCCAGTGGCAGTGACAACATTCCTGATTTAATTGTAAAGAAACGTGGAGAATCCATTGTAGAACCCCTAACCCACACAAAAAATGCATCCTTTACAAATGGAGTTTTTCCTGACCTGCTAAAGACTTTTCAAATTACCCCACTTCACAAAAAGGGACCTAAAATGATGTAGCCAATTACAGTCCCATAGCCAACTCAGCTCATTCTCAAAAATATTTGAAAAATGATTTTATACCAGATTGGAAGACTATACTAATAAACTATCCTCATTAACAAAACACCAGCATGGTTTTAGAAAACCAAAGACGTCTATCACAGCTATTTATGAGTATCTCAACAAAACCTTAAAAGCACTAGATAATAAGGAAATCTCTACTGGTAGCTTTTTAGATTTATCTAAAGCCTTTGATGTAATTGACCATACCATACTCCTTAAGAAGCTAGCAAATAAAGGTATAACAGGAATTGCAAACAAATGGTTGGAATCTTACCTGTCAAACAGATTACAAAAAGTTGAAATTACTTTTGGAAAAAAGAATACAACCACCCATCAATGTACTGTACACTCCTCTGACACAATGCCTATTAGATATGGTGTGCCACAAGGCTTAATCCTGGGAGCCATACTGTTTCTGCTATACATTGATGACATAAGCACGAAGCTTGGTACAGGACATAGCACACTATTTGCCAAAGACACGAGTATACTAATAACAGATACTGATACAGAGGACCACAACCAAAAAATTAAACCGCTTATGTCATCACTCAGCAAATGGTTCAACCAGAACAAACAGATTGTAAATATACATAAAACAATGTACATCAACTTTAGACTCTCATCCCAAAAACAAGAAATGCCCAATGTGATTCTAAATAACCAAGAGCTTACATGTGTGGGCTCTGTCAAGTTTCTTAGCATACAGCTTGAAGAAAATCTTAAGTGGGAGGCTCACACAAATTATCTCTCAAAAAAACTATCAGCTGTGTGTTACATTTTAAGAATACTAAAAAAATCAGTCACAAAATCTGTTCTCATACATGTATATTATGCTTACTTCCACTCTACATTACATTATAGAATCATATTTTGGGGGAACTCACCTGGAGGTAGTTATATTTTCAAAATGCAGAAAAAGCCGATATGCATAATATGTAACCTAAGACATAATGAATCATGTAGACAACATTTCAAAACAAATGGCATTATGACACTGCCCTCTGCTTACATTTATAATATCGTCTCATTTGTAAAGCCATACCTGTTAATCAATGACTGCACATTAAAATTCAATGGAGATATTCATAACTATGCAACAAGACAGCAATCTGACATACATATGATTCCGTCCAGAACTACCTGCTACCAAAAAAGTGTTATAAATGTAGGGATACAAATGTATAATAATTTACCAAATGAAAGCAACAAAGAGACCAAGAGCCTTCACACATAAGTCAAAAAAGTACCTCTTTGACCAATGCTTTCATGCAGTTGATCATTTCTTTGAAAGGGGTCAGAATTGCAAACAATTTTATAATAAATGTTCAATTAGGTCTGAAAATTATATACCGTGCATGTCTATGAAGTATACTGTATTATTATATTCTGTGCATGTCTATGAAATATACTAGATTATTTTACTATTACATTTGTATTGGCTGTTTGTATTTTACTACACAACATTTGTATTTACTGTTTTGTTAAAGATAGATAATTTCCTCATTACAAAACAATGTAAAATCAATTTATTAAAAATTACTTGCAAATATGTTCTTTTGACCTGTCCAATATCAAATGTACAACTGTACAATTCTGTGATTTGTATTGAGTATTTTGTTTAAGATAGATAATTTCCTCACTACAAAATAATGTAAAAATCAATTTGTAAAAATTACTTGTAAATATGCTGTCTTGACCTTTCGAATATCATATGTACAACTGTACAATACTATGATTGCCTGGATCAATACAATACAATACTATACAATACAGTAAAGTAGAGATTGTTTGAGATGGTACATTTCCTCTAGTCTTAAAGTCATGTAACTATCCAGTTCCCAAGGTATCCTTGAAGTCTATGAAATATTTTTGTGCAATTAAGGCAAATATTTTGCTTTCATTGGTTTGCTGCATAACATAGTCGATGTAGGTACCCGTTTGACTGCATTGTTGAATGGATGGGAAAGTGTTTGTCCCTGATATCAGTGATGAGTATCCATATTTGCAATTTAGAGAAAAAAGGGAAATTGAATGCAAGCTGTATATGTATGTGTACAATATAGCTTCGACTGCACGATAGTTACGTCATTTCCTAATTCTATTCAAGAAACGATCAACTTGAGAGAGGTCAGATGATCAAAGAAAGTTGCAGTACATGTATATTATAATTACATTGCAGGGAGTCTCTGACACTTCTGGAACAATAGCAATAAAGCCTTACTATCGACAGATTAGTTGTGTGTAAAGATTACTTTTATTTGTAAGGATCACTTACTTTGAATGTATGAGAGACTACACTGTTGCTTGTCAGAGGTAAAAAATCTGCGAGAACAAGTTGCAAATTAACGCTTTTAACCATAGAGGATAATTTTATGTTTTGTCTCTGGCACCCTAAATTATCTCACTTGTAGAAAATGTAATTATTGGTATTATATATGAACCATTATAAGATTCGATTTAGTAATTATTCGTGTTCTTTCCATGTTCTGTAAGGAGTAATGGTCTCAGTACTTCGTCCTGTGTAAAACATGATCAGAAATTCATTGCATATAGTCTTCATTTGTTTGCTGTTACACTATCCTTGTAGCTTTCAGAAGCTTGATTAAGAGACCTCATCAAATGCTAAAACTTGACATCTTCTAGATGTACTGACGGCAGCATTGTTCTGTCATGCATATAGCAGATGCCATAGAGTATACAGTAGATACCAGTATCATATCTGTTAAATACACAAGAACTGCAGGAAACTCCTGTGTGTAATGCTGCTTCCACTTAATTTGACGAAAGTGTCAACAAGACACTTGCTTTTTGGAACATTGACACAGTCCATCAGGTACAGCAGCTTTTTTTCTGATTTGTGGTTTATGTGTGTCTTACATAGTACCCAGTAATGTCTCTGAATAATCTATATCACAGACTCTACCAATTGCACGTTTTGTATAGTGCCTTGTGAATTAATAGTACAGTATCATACAAATATAATGGAACCATAAAAGCTGTTAATTGAGTGCTTTTTAATTTTAGTTCCCCCTGTCAAATATACATACACTACAGCGTCAGGATAAAGCACTCTGGTGCTGTGGAATGAGTCTACAGATTTATTCAAGTAAAAGAGGTAGAAATGAAGAGTTATATTTGTAAACTACGCTATTAACTGCGTTGTAATAATTGTTTACTATATGATTTTTACGCTTGTAATGTGTTTTACTCATTTTGTACTTAAAACTGTTCAAAAGAAGTACCTTAGACACTAATAAGTATTGAGAAAACTCTACTGATTTTCCTGTACTTGAATGTGTATACTGCTTGTGTGTACTTCAGAATACATAATTGTGCAAGCAAAGTATTTATTTTCACGCTGTGGGAATAATGGGTAATTTTACTATAAACTAGAATATTAGCAGAGTTCGCCACTCATGAACATAGACATAAACCAATATAAAATTAATCGTAGAAAGAATGGCTAATTGGGTATGATTTTCCAATTTCCTTGAATATTTCTCAGAATTTTCATTTTCTTGTCTTCACATAAGGAGCATGTTGTTAACACTTTCAACACTGCCCTCTTCACACCCGGCACTTGGTTCTGAACTGGCATATTTAATGGATGTTTGAAATTATGTTGCAAAGAACAGAAAAATGATATGAATATGGTTCTTGCATCATTTAAAGGAAAAAGTAAGAGCTTTACATAAATGTGAGTTTATTTTACGATATAAAATACAAATGGTTGTAATAATTAAAGAAGAAAACACAAAAATACCGGCGATAAAAAAGTTTTACATGATCTCTCTCTTGAGTAATGCCATTATTACTGTATCTAAATTTAAAAGAAGTTATCACTGGACTGTCTAACTGCAGGTACCTGTAAACTAGAGTATTTTATAGTTCAGATGTAGTTAGCCTTTGTGTGAAAATCCTGGAAACACTGTGGCTCGCAAAGGCCAAAGCCACAGTCCTTGCACCACCATCTACTTTCCTTCCTGATGCGCTTTCCAGTCTCTTGCTTCCCCCTGTCTGAACATACTTTGCAATACCTAGTAGTATTCACCTTGTTTGCAGTGGGTGGGACCTTCTCTGGAAAGTGTCTTGCAAATGTCCTCTCAATTTGTGAGGATGAGGCGGCTTGTTGCTGAAAAATATTTCCGTCCTTCTGGGCCAATTTCTTCCCCACTCTGTGAATAAAGTCTACTAGGATACATTCTTCCTATTGTTCTCCTTATATAAAATAAAACTGTTGACAGTTGACACGATAAACAAATGGAAAACAGCTTTTACCACACTTCAAAGTTTTTGGGCAAACAGATAATAGCTGGAGCATTGATCTACTCTGTCAACCCTAGCTTTATTCTTATTGTAATCAATAATAACGGTTGGCTTTACAATTTCTGCTATTCCACCTTTGGTCCTCACTTGAATACTAGTGCTGTTAGACTTATGCTTTGTGGAAAGACAAAAAAGTCTCGTTTTGACTTCCACTTCACTGCCAAGAGATGGAGTTTCCTTTGAAAAACTATCTTTTTTTTTAATTTTAATGTTCTGAATATTCATCGCAAACCTTTCCAGTTTTTCAGTACAGTTCCCACTCCAAGAGCTTTATTTTCCCACAACATGTCCAAAAGAGATGGACTGCTGTAGTATCTATCCATATAAATGCAATGTCCTTTGCCAAACTACTGTGAACACAACCTTTTTACAAGGCCTTGGATACTATTGTCAACACTGCCTGCAGAGCCTGTATATACATCACAGTTTAGCATATAACCAGTTGATGAATCGCAGAGAGCATACAATTTTATTCCATATTTATTGGGTTTGTTTTTCATGTATACCCTGAAGCTTGTTCTACCACGAAACGGACACATTGCCTCGTCTATTGTCAGATTCATGACTGGACGAAAACTAATTTTGGTTTATTCACAAAAAAATCAAACAAAGGCCTGACTTTGTTAAGTGACTCGTCCTTTTCTTCGCCTCTAATGAACATAGCATTGTCATTCAAGTGTAACATCGACAATGTAGCGAAAAATCGTCGCGACTCAACAATTTACTCGCAAATCCAGTCTGCGGAAACGGGTTTGTTGACCAATAATCACTGATTTTCGGCAATTTGACGACGCACATGTGCAAAATAATACTTCACTAAATCTCTTGCAATTTTACTGCCGACCACTTACGCCAAACAGAGTTTATTTTCAGGCTACCTTTGCGTTTCATTGTCGTAATAACGTTACCAGCGTACAGATTCGTTTCACTTTTGATGATCTGAATAAGGTCGTCATCAAAGAAATAACTAAAATATTGAAGCTGCTCATTGGCATCTGAAAAATGCGATGCTCCGCCAACCACCTCCTGGAAATCCGGCAGTGCTGGCTGATCGTCTGGTTCCGACCAATCTTGCTCTTTGTGCTCAGTGAGCCACACACGACCAGGTACCACAGATGGTGACTGATGGTCTGTACCATTGTCTGCATAGAAAAAAATAATGCTATGATTGGTACTAAAAGGTACTAAATGCAAGTGAAGTAATGAACATTACTCAAAATGCGGTAATGAACTCTTCACTTTATGAGCAATTGAGATATATACATACCTGAATCATCACTTGTACTCTCGCCTGGAGATTATGATTCCTCTTTGTCAGAATCGTCAATTGCAGATCCTGCATCTCCATAAAGAATATCTAAGATCTCTGTCTCCGTCAACTCGCTGCGCGATATTTTCACAATCGTAAACACCTGTGAATGAACGGCAGGTAACTTCGTCTTTCCAGTGATCACAGCCGCTCGCAGGATGAGACAGCCGATAAGTGCTTGCCTCTTGCGCAAGAAGAATGAAATACCTTCACATTAGTTGGCGAAATTGCTTCGGAGACGAGCTAAACGCGCTTACGGAGCCAAATAAAGGCTCGCCCGTACCGTATACGGGCGCCGTCGCCAACGTCAGGGCGGCCGCGCCCGTATGGCGTACGGGCACCGTGCTCTAAGTGTTTACACAAGAACAGAATGCAGCCTACAGACAATGTTAACAAGTTTTTCATCAGCTTGTTTGATCCAATCATATGCTACCCATAAGTTATTTCCTGGATTTAACATTAGCTGTCTTTGTCAGGCAACGTGTGCATTCATATTTACGAACTTGTACAGAGTATGAAAAGATAACACACTTATTGTTGTTGAAATAAAGTATTTTGCACTTCACATTGTTGTTAAACTGAAGCATTTTGCACTACATGTTAATTTACAAATGTCGAGCTTTAGCTTGTACATAAAATAAAAATCAATAATGTGATATAGGAGGCTATAAGCTGACTGATTTCACATTATTGCAGTGTATTTGCAAACTTATATGGAAACAGAACTAACACTCTAACTATAATGAA
This sequence comes from Schistocerca piceifrons, assembly GCF_021461385.2. NCBI lineage: Eukaryota > Metazoa > Arthropoda > Insecta > Orthoptera > Acrididae > Schistocerca > Schistocerca piceifrons. Next base: position 1,287,841 of record NC_060144.1, on the reverse strand, counting down.
GTACCATACTATTACCTTACGTGACATTGGTGAACACATGCCTACTGAAGACATATGTGTGGCTCATTGACATACGGAACTAAATAACACTACCTTTTGACCTTAGTTCTTTTTAGACACACACACATACACACACACACACACACACACACACACACACACACGCCCACGCCTCTACACCTCTACGAGGTGACTTGCATGGATTGCTGGGTAAGGTAAGAGAGTATAGAACTGTGTCAGCTGGGTAGGGAAAGATGTGTGGGAGAAAGGAGAAGCTATGTAAGTAGTGGGAGACAGAAGAGGGGGAGAAATATGGGTGTCAACAGCACTGTCAAAAGGATGATTAAATACGATAAAAACAATACTGATGGAGCGGAGTTAGTGAGCTTTGATTTCGCGTACGTGTGGGAGAGAGGGAAGTGGTCATTTGGGGGGGGGGGGGGGGGAGGGGGGGAGATAATGCAGTGCCAGGACAGAGGAGGAATGGTTTATAAAATGACTGGACGCTCTCCTGTGTATTCCATCCATTCAGTTCTGTGATTGTAACTGCTCCTGAGAGATACGTGTGTCAACCTCATCTATCTCCCAGTTTTTCGCTACCATTCTTACAGCAAACGCCTTCCCTTCTCTTGACTGAGTACCTCATCTGAGTGGTACAGAAACTGCTTCTGATCTGTCAGTGTTGACGTGATTGTGGGGATGTCATTAGTGTGTCTGTCTGTGTGTGTATGTTTGTGTGTGTGTTTGGGGTGGGGGGCGGGGGGCCGGGAAGGGGGTTTATGGGAGTCTCTCTCTCTCTCTCTCTCTCTCTCTCTCTCACACACACACACACACACACACACACACACACACACACACACATAGGTAAAGTACTGGGTAGAGACTGGGGAAAGGAACCACTCATGGTGTGCTTCAATGAAATATGTCAGCATCTGCTGAACATGGTTTACAGAAACATCAAAAAGGCCACAAGAGGATAAGAAACCTGTTTGTCCAGAATAAATGAGTTAGGTTGTCCAGTGTTTAAGGCACCAAACTCATATTCAGAAGGAGTGAAGTTCATATCACCCTCAGGTGATTGAGATTAAGGTTTTCTGCTATTTCGTGAAGTCTATTAAAGTAAAAGTAATTACTAGGATAATTCGTTATTATCCTTGTGCTATTGGAGATAGTGCTTCATGTAATGACCTTTTCATTTGTTCAACCTTAGACACCAGTTTTCCTTTCTTGCGTCATCCAGTATAGAGATCTCTTGTTTTAAACTTTGTATGACACCAAAGCTTTTCTATTTTACCTGTAAACATTGTGTGTGTAGTAAGATAAACACAGTATGATGTGCCAACTACTGGACACTGACCATGTTGTGTATGTAACAGATGACAGAAGGGCTTTGGTGTTAAAATATCTGAAAACTGAAGTCAATTCAGATTTTTAATTCTCATATGTAGAATAGGTTATTCATTTGAGGGAAATGATGATTTTGTAATTTTTGTGCAGCCATCCTGGAGATAATACATTCTACAGTAACATCGACAGTATGCCGGACATTCGACCCCGGCGGAAGTCCATACCACTTGTCTCAGAACTTGTAAGTTTCAAATCACACTCTTTTATGTTATTTTATGTATTAATTATTAAGGTTTGAAAGTATTATATAGTAATTGAGATTAAAATCTTTATACTTCATAATGTCGCTATCTCCTCTCACAATTTGAAACCAGATTTTCATTACTGATGAAATTTCTTAGAATTTTGCATTTTTAGAAACTACTATGATTCATCTGATCTGAGTACCATTTTAAACTTTAGGAATATCTGTGCTACCAATTATTTTGTCTTTTAGTAATTTCCAAAATTGATTTAATAGAATCAGTAAATTCCAAGAAAATTGTGTTTCCTTTTCTCAAGTCAGTAAGTAATAAGTAATTAATAATCAGCTACTCTTAATGTAACAGACTTTTCTATTACCACATGCATACCCATTGTAGAACATCAGCTTTTAAGTCAGTAAGCCTTTAGAGATCATTTTGGATGTCCCATATAAGTTACAGAACAGCATTTTGAAGAACGTCTCCCTTTACCACTCAGTACACTGAATCCAAAAATGAACTTAGATAACTGAACACTTTTTATTTCTACCGGAAAGGATGTTGCAAGTATATTTAGCATCTATGGGTATTTTTTTTGTCACCTTAATTTCTCTCATGTATTGCAAATTACACTTTCATGGTTCATTATGCCTATGTTGACCAAACTATTTTACTGTTCATTATGCCTATGTTGACCAAACTATTTTACTGTTCATTTTAGTTAATGTTTTCTAAAAATCTCATTTAGGTGAAGTCTTCATGTATAATGAAATTGCCAGTGCCTATTAAGCCATGTTCAGAATACACAGAAATTGCTTTTGGCAGCCTTTATATATATATGAAGGATAGGAAGGCAATTAAAGCTCGAGAATGATTATGATTAATTGTGATATGCCTTATAAGGCACCCATTGCTTTATAAAACTCAGGGGAAAAAAGAAGTGATCTGCCACTGCAATCATCACATTATTTTGTTACAAACGTTATGTTAAATTGAGGCACATGTACAGGTATAAAACAAACAAAAATTACTGAAGAATGTTAGTCTTAATTTTGGTTGTCTAACTGTAAAAAAATAGACTTTGTTAATGGATAAAGTATGTATTCGGAAGGTAGCATCACAAAACTGCAGTCATATCATGGTAATTCACAATAATTTTTATGATCATTCTGTCAATATCTTATTTTGACAGTACCAAGTCACATAATTTGACTAGTTATTCTATATGTTTGAAAACTAACTGGACAAAAACTAAAATAACACTATATCTTTTTTATGCTACAATCTTCTGCAGGTTCTCAAGGTATTGACTAGAAAAGTCTTACTCATTAGAACTGCATGTTTCACATTTGAATGTGTGTTTGGTTGTATTATCTCTGGAAAATTTCCAATGTGCTTCCATAGAGTGAAGATTAATAGTTGCATGCTAAAATAGATTACCATTAATCATGGAGTTTGTTCAACCTTTAGTACTTGTTGTGACATATTTGTTGTCTTGCTGTTTGCTAGTAGTTTTCCTCGAGTCCATGACAACAGCGATTGTAAAGTAACCCTATTGTTCGTAGACTGAACTCAAATAACCTATTACAACTTTGTGTTATGCACAGTTAAACGTCTTTTATATTCAGTGTACTTCAGGAAAAATGGAAAGATCACAAGACTTCAATTACGATTCTGTTTCATATCTGTAGATGTGACAGACTGCAGGAGTAAAGTATTCAGGTGATTCTCAGTTAATTCTTTTGTAAAAACTGTTATGATAGAAGTTTATAGTATTTAGAAATCATTTCAGATAACAAGCAATTCTCATTTCTCCTGGTTTATTTTAAATATTATATAGTGTAATGAACTTTTTACCTAGTTTGCCATTTCACTTGGAGCTCCTCATTCCGGCCATTAGGGTATTATGTAGTACTTCTGTACACAGTTCATAATTTTATGACTCCTCTCCATCACTTATGATGAAGAGTTACCAGAAACTGATACATAAAACTGTTGTTTGTATCATGCAACTTGTTAGTGATGTTTGTGTTACATGATACAGGAGCAAATGTTAAGGAAACAGTGTGGGCAAGTCTTAAGCTACATTTACACTGGTGGATTTGTTGCGGAGATTTGTGCCCAGGACACGTAGCCGATGAGGTGTAGCACAATTCGCAAGTTCGTGCGACATGTGCCTGCAATATCGTCGTCAGAATTCCAAGAAATACTCCGTTCTGGCACACGTGCCTGTATCCGCTCGCTGATCCAAAACACAGCGCAAAACCCAGATACATTTTCTACTGTGTATACAGTTCACAGGCAGACTCGTTGCGTTGCATCTTGGGTACAAGTAATCAGTTGTGTGTACAAGGAGGTTAGGTTTTTGTAGTATCCTGTATCAGTCCTTAAATCTCAATTTGCAAAGGCAGAGTGAACGAAAAATAATACTCTGAAAGTTATTGAAGAATTTCGCGAATGGCATTCGTTGTGGGCTCCCACATCCCGCAATTACAAAAACAGAAACGCTAAACGAGATTTAATTCATGACCTTGCGTGTTTATTCGACGTTTCCGATAAGGAGATGGACAGTAAATCACATAACCTGGGGTCACAATTCCTCAGGGAATTCAATAAATCTGTTTCTTTGAAGACATCAGGTCCTGGAAGAGAAGAGATTTGCTCATCAGAATGGTATGCCTTCGAATTGTTGCTCTTCCTAAAGGATATAAACAAACCAAGAACAAGTTTATCCACGTTTGAGGTAAGTTATAGCATATTTATTTTACATTATTTGTATCAAAAATATTTATTTACATAACAATCTGGAATGTAATTGTGTTATTTACACTTGTGCACTGAAAAAGAAAGCATTTTCTGTGAATTTAACATTCATCACTGAACTAAACATACAAATATTGCCACTGCACTTGTCCTTCGTCGGTGACAATATGTAACAAATTCATTCCTCACTTGCTTCGCATCTTCGGCAACATTTCTACACGTTCTTGGTAGCCATGTGAGTGGTGTTGGTCTCTACATCTCCCAGGTTCTATGGTCCCTCATTCTATATTTTCATAATTGAAACTGCCTGGCGGCGAATAAATTGTGCGAGCTTCTCGATTTCTTCGTAAGAAATTGTGAAGATAAATGCAGCACAAAGTTACAATACTTGCTATCTGGGGCCAAGGTGAATCGGTTTTCGTAGAACATGAAAGACTGATGATAATATGCCAAAGGCATTTTCTACAACTCGATGGGCTCTACTGAGCCTGTAATTACATATTCTTTCTTATGACTCTCTGGGAAGGGCTTCATGACGTGTTGTTGTAATGCGAAGGCATTATCAGCAACAATTGCGTAGTGTGTAGACACTGTTCTTCCAGACAGCGATTTCGTTCCTGGTACATGCAGCGCACCTGCTTGAAGGGCTTTGTTGAAGCTTGTACGATTAAATACACCTCCATCTGATACACGTCCTTGTACTCCCACATCTGTATAAATAAACTGGTAGTTGCCATCTACTAATGCCATTAAAACAATACTGGAAGTGTCTTTGTAGTTATAATAACTGCTTCCAGCATATGCAGGATTAACTACGCCCCTATGCAGCGAGGGCAGTTCCAGGGAATCTCAAATTCTCGTGCAATTTCCTCCCACTGTGCTTCAGAATTCGGTACCTGAAAAAAATAAACAAAAAGTCTGAAGAATGTTTTCCTATTTTTTTTATATTTTTATTTTAGTGTACGTCGGAAGAGAGAAGTGAAGAGGACACAACGCTGGAAGAGGAACAGAGTACCTGCAGAAAAGAATAGAGTACCTCAAGTACACAATCAGAGCCATCAAGTCAACCGCAGAAGAAGGCTAAAATTATCAGCGGTAATCTAAACACATCAGATGATGCTGCATACGAGGTGCTCAAGTGCACCAGCCAGCACATTCTAGGGAAAAAGGACAACAAGTCCATGTCGTTTTCAAAATATGTTGAATGTCAACTGAGAGAAATACGGAACAATAAACGTTTAACAATTTTACAAAAAAGATACAAGAGTTGATTTCCGAAGCAAAAATGGAAGAGCTCGAAGAATTTGGGTGTACAAGTGAAGTAACTGAATTGAACTTTGGGAGCAGTCCGAAAATGTATATATTTTTCAGAAGATAACTGAAGTTGTCAAGTAGTAATAGCTTTTTAATTTTAAATTTTCATTTAAATAAAAGGTAGATAAAGATAACGGGTCCTACATTAATTTCTCCTTGAAGTGCCTTTATTGTAGCTTGACACACTTTTGGTATTATATGAATGATTTCGGATTTGGAAATCCTATGCATGTACATCAACGAGCCATACGAATCTCCAGCAACTAAAAAGCATAATGTAATGGCAAGCTGTTCAGCAGGAGTTACAGCATCTCGAAAATTTGTGTCCTTTAATGTGTAGTATTGGGCAGTCATATTTAATAATACTTCAAAGTCCGTCATAGACATACAAACAAAATTTTTGAAACCCTGTTTGTCTTGAAGTTTTAGGTCACTCATCACTGAACTGTAAGCTCCATGACAACACCATTTACTGAGAAAATTACGCACCCACCATCTACATTCCTTTCTCCGAATTTTATTCTCCCGTTTTACAATTAGATTCACAGCGCTAGCGCATAGAAATTAAAGTTCTGCACCAGATGCCATGTTGCGCGAAACTGACTCGCTACATATCGCCAGTGAGAACGCTCTACCTGGCTACTTGTGCCGAGCACATCTCCCTGAACTAATTCGCGAGTACAAAATGCCGAGATACTTTTCTCCGTGACTTGTGCCGGGTACAAATCTCTGCGACAAATCCCTCATGGTAAACATAGCATTACAGTTTACAATTTTTTTACTTTATTTAGAGTATCTGTGTGGAAATTAATGCATTCAGGTGTTTTATTATTGATAAATTATTTGATATATGAATGAGGATTCCAATCAACAACAATGACAGATCAATCTTCTGTTACTCAACAAACGAAACTAAAAAACTGGCTAGGGTAGAGAGAGAGAGAGAGAGAGAGGGAGAGAGAGAGAGAGAGAGAGAGAGAGAGATGCACTTGACTAATTACAACTACAGATAGTATTCTTTGCAAGATCCCAGACCAGTAGTATAGGATTTAGATCTAAAAGGTATGAAGGAAGCCAGGTAGGGAATCATTTTCTTGCAAAATTTTGCTGGTGGAAAAAAGAGGAAAAAGTTGGTGCTCCTTCATTAAGACCAAATGTTCAGGTTTCCTTGTTTCTACCTATTTTTAATTTTTTTCTGTCCTATTTGATAGTCCATCACTTTAGAGGAGAAGTGACCATGAAACTAAACTTTGCGTTCACAACAATGGATCTTTTTCTGGCACTGTTCTTTGACAATACTCATTAGAGATTGTCATTATGCAAAATTTATTAACAGTGTAGTGTGTATAAAAATAAATATATCACTGGCCACTTTAGTTATGTTGCTTAGGCTCCATTTAAAACCAAATCCCCTAAATGGAACAGTTTTTTCTAAGTTTCTTTGCTAGCCTTGAAGTCTTTTGTGACAAAAGCTGTCAAATTTTTGCAGTTACAGTTCTCATTGTCTTGTTCATAATATCACAGAAATTGTTGTCTAATACTACATTTATTTATGTCATCAATGTAATATTTATTGTGTGCATTTTACTTGTTTTGTTTCAAGGCAGATACTTGAATACTGCTGCAGTTGGCATCATATCCCTCCTTCCATTATTTGCACACCAATGACTTTCTTGTGTCTTCTGTCTCTGACTCTGTCACACCACTTTCCCACCTTTCTCATTGTCATTGCCAGTAAAATTAATGATGTTAACAGCAAGTTTTACCTTCCTGTAAAGGTATTTTCTGTCTTCACTTTTCCTGGATGCTTTTCAGGCTTGCACTGCATTGCAACAATATATGCCACTTTGAATTAGAACATTAAGTCGTGATGAAGTAAGTTTGTACTATGGCTAGATTACCAATTCTCCTCGCAAAGAAATAACATAATATTTTCTTATTTATTATCTAAAGATAAGAACGGAGGGAAAAATAATATAAGTTTAGGTAAGAGAAAAAAATATGGAAAAAGTAGAAATCTGATGGAGAGAGAACAAGAACAGTAGGTAAGTTAGAAAGCAATGTACAAATAACAGATTCACAATTGAGATGGGCAGGAAGAGAATAAAAGAATAATCTTTTTATATGTAAACACAATTTATTTATTTATCATGTGTAGACCTAAACTATTACTGTTTGTATTCCCATATAAACAATACTATTAAAAATGCATGATTTTGGCAACGAAAATTAATTTTCAAAATGTATTGCAGTCATTATTAGTCTCCCATGTTCTGTCACACTTTCCTTTTCCAAGAATCCCTTCTCTGTTGAGTACATGCATGATCGATATGCAGACAAAAATTGCAAGCTGAGTGTTCTGTTTGTGTATTCTGATTAATTGAAGCTGCATGCAGCATGTTTGTAGTTCTTTTTGTCAAATCCAGTAAGTGTTACACGATGATTTAGAAATACATTGAAACTCTAGAGCAAAAAGAATGTCAGATAATTTTGAAACTGATTATTGAAGACTTTAACAATGCTAATGTTAATGTCATTTTATACATATAGAAATATTTAGTTGCAACACACTAACATTCTTCTTCTCAAAAACTTTCCTTGAACATTTGGTTTGTAGTTACCAAGTAGTGACATATTTGCTGCTTTCTTTTAATCAGTTTTTTGTGTTAAGTTTTTATTGTTTCTGTACCAGTAAATGCACAAAAGTCCATTGAAATTACATTAATTTTGTTGTTGTTCCTATTTTTTCATAGTAGTTGCATATGTTTGTGTTGAGGAACTTTACATTAAGTTGGGTATTGTATTTTTAAGAGTAATCTGTGAATTGCTAATAATCATGCGAATGTGAAATACTTTACTTGTTAGTATTAATTTTGTGTATTATAACACTTTGAAAAAGAAGTAAAGCACCAGTTGTCAATTTGTAAAATTTTAAAATTGTCATGAACATATTATTGGTGCAGTGAGTTGATTTTCATGTAATAAGCATTTTAACAGTTATGGTGCTATTGGCTATGAAGACTTGAGCTGCATAAGAATTGAGAAATACTTAAATAGCATGGGCCACTATTTCAGGTAAGACTTATGAGACGGTAGTAGCATAATATCAGATTAAATAAGCACTATATACTGAAAGTACGACTGTCTAATGTTAGGATGAGCATTCTTCCAGTTTAAATGGGACACACATATCTCGGGGACTTGTTCATCTACAGAGAAAGTTTCAATACTACATAAATTATTAGTGTCTTTGGTAAGAGAGCTAACATTGGTAATTAGGCACAGACTTGTCAGCTGCAGTACAATGAGCTGCAACTGATAAACAGTTCCCATGACTGAAATGAGAAGTGATCTGATGTATGAAAGAGAAGAATTTTTATTCTATAGAAGCCAGTAAATTATGTAGAGAAAATTCACAACAGTGTAAATGACTTTTAGGGCTTTAAAATGAATTTTTTTTTTTTTTTTTTTTTTTTTGGTCTTAAGATGAGGAATAGCAAAACTAGCACTACTTCCAGTGCTTCAGATTTGATAGAGAATGATGTTTGTCTGTCATTTCCCATTGTATAAATGGAAGAATGAGTACAGACTATCATACACACACACACACACACACACACACACACACACACACACACACACACACACACCACACACACACAGCTTTCTGTAGAAGAACTTAAAATATGTAGTACATGTTTAAAGGTAATGATAATAAGATCATAAGAATAGCAAACTGTGATGTTTTGGAAACTGGGTGAGTTTGCAGATACTAGGAACTGGAATAGTTCAGAAAATACAGACTGAAATCATCATCATTGTCTTGGACAGTTTCCAGCCACTGGCTGGGTCTGTCGGGAACACAAGCCTCTCCATCCTGTTCTGTCTTTCCACCATTCCCCCTCTTCCACCTTCGTCCAGTTCTCTCCTCTTCTCATCACACATTCCTTCACTCCCTTTACCCATCTATCTCTTGGTCTTCCTCTGGGCCTCTTCCCCTCCAGTTGCAGATCAAACATCCTCTTTGGAATTCTTCCCTCATGTGTCCATACCACTGCAGTCTTGATTTTTCTATCCTGTCCTGTACTGGTTCCTCCTTTAGTCTTTCCCTCACATACACATTTCACAATCTGTCTCGTCTTGTTACACCCAACCTGCTCCTCTGGAACTTCATTTCACTAGCCTGTATTCTACTTATGTTGCTTTTGTGCATTACCCATGTCTCACTTCCGTATGCCAATATGGGGACAAAGTAGGTTCGGTATATAATTCCCTTGGATTTCTGTGGCACCTCCTTGCTCCAAATAAGCCCCCTAATGCATTTGTAGAACTGCCCTGCTTTTCTGCACCTTGAAGTTCTCTACCACTTGTAGTTTTTCCCCTCCACAAGTTATATCCACATTTGGCCTATTCTTCTTCCTTGTTGTGACGATTATTTCACTTTTCTTTGCAGAGAAATGCATTCCATATTGTGCTGCCGTTGCCTCCCATGCATCTAACTGCTCTTGCACCTCCTTCTCGCAATTTCCCCATAACATCAGGTCATCGGCAAAAAGCACTGCTTTCATTTTATGATCTCCAATTGCATCTGGTACTTGCTGTTGGATTTCATCCATAACAATAATAAACAATAAAGGCGAAAGTGCACTTCCCTATCGCAGCCCATTTTCCAGCTTGAACCATGCAGTACGTTCCCTCCCCACTTTCACACAACTTTCACTTCCCTCATACATTTTTCTGACTTTTTGTGTTATCTCTTCATCTATTCCTTTTGCGTTCAGCACATCCCAGAGCTTGTCCCTACAGATACTGTCATACGCCTTCTCAATATCCAAAAAGGCCATGATTAAGTCCTTCCCATACTCATAGTGCCTTTCCTGCGGTTGCCTTACCGCAAATATGAGGTCCGTTGTTGATCTTCCCGGTCTGAAACCGTACTGCTCCTCTTGCAGTCTACTTTCAATACTGCTTCTTATTCTCTTCTCCAGGATCTTTTCATAGATTTTTCCACAGTGGCATAGCAGGGTGATTCCTCTGTAGTTCACTGAAGTCACAGGAAGTAAATAAGTAGGTGCAATAAAGATGATGTTACAGAGTGGGAAGATGTGAGACACCTCTCAGCTGCACATTCACTGAAATCAAATTCTACTGTGCACTGTTGTATATTGATATTATAGGCAATATACACTGAGTAGACAGAAGTCGTGAAATACTTCTTAATATTGTGTCGGACCTCCTTTTGCCTGGCATAGCACAGCATCGTTATGTGGCATGGATTGAACAAGTTGTTGGAAGTCCCTGCAGAAATATTGAGGCATGCTACCTATATAGCCATCCATAATTGCAAAAGTGTTGCCAATGCATATTTTGTGCATGAACTGATCTTTTGACTATGTCCCACAGATGTTTGAAGGGATTAATTTCAGGTGAGCTGGGTGGCCAAATCATTTGCTCCGACTGTGCAGAATGATCTTCAAACTAATCACAAACACTTTTGGCCCAGTAACATGGCACATTGTTATCCATAAAAATTCCATTGTTGTTTAGAAACATGAAGTCCATGAATGGCTGCAGCTGGTCTCCAAGTAGCTGAACATTACCATTTCCAGTCAGTGATCGGTTCAGTTAGGCCAGAGCACCCAGTTCATTCCGTGTAAACACAGCCCACACCATTGTTGAGCTACCACCAGTTTGACAGCTCAGGTCCATTGCTTCACGGGGTCTATGCCACACTCAAACCCTACCATCAACTCGTACCACTGAAATCGAGACTGACCAGGACACGATTTTCCAGTCACCTGTGGTCCAATCGATATAGTCACGAACCCAGGAGAGGTGCTGAAGGCAATGTCGTGCTGTTAGCAGAGGCAGTTATGTCAGTCTTCTGCTGCCATAGCTCATTAACACCAAATTTCACCACACCGACCTAACGAATGTGCTCACAGAACATCGCACGTTGATTTCTGCTGTTATTTCGTGCAATGTTGCTTGTCTGTTAGCACTGACAACTCAATGCAAACAGCACTGGTCTCGGTCATTAAGTGGGGACCGTCAGCCACTATGTTGTCTGTGGTGAGAGGTAGTACTTAACATTTGGTACACTCTTGACACTGTGGATCTCGAAATATTGAATTCCCAAAGAATTTCCGAAATGGGATACCCTGTGCGTCGTACCGCCAACTACCATTCCACATTCAAAATCTCTTAATTCTGCTTGTGCAACCACAGTCACATCAGAACCCTTTTCTCATGAATCACCTGAGTACAAGTGACAATTCTCCCAGTGCACTTCCCTTTTATACCTGACAGTACCTGCACCTGTACATGTGCATGTGCATGTTGCTACCCTCATCACCTCAGTGTGTGGTTCACTTGAGATCACTTTGTATGTATTCTGGAGGGACTTTCAAGGCCTGTGCCACTCATACTAAAGTGTATAACTGGAAGTAATGCTTTCACACAGTCAGTGCATTATGCTAAATCATCCTGAGTAGTCACTCTGAGAATTTCGATGTCATATTGATTTTTCCTGAAGAGCTTTCAATTTAATAAACTATATATTTAAGTGAAACGTCCACATCAATCTTAATATCAGCATCAGAATAAGTGTATTGGCTGAAAAGGTGCCAAAACAGGAACAGGTGCACAAGTTAAATTAGTAACGAATTTCTAGCTTTTGGAACAGTTAAGTAGTTCCTTTGTAGGAGTAAAGGAAATGAAAAAATAGAACAGTTAAGCTATACTGCACCAAATTCTGCATTAGGAATACACAACATGTAGAAATAAGTTCCAAAGCAGTATTAATGAGCTTTTGAAAATCTAATACAAGATATTATGTAATCCATATGAAAGTGAAAGATACACATCTACATACGTACTCAGCAAGACATCATACAGTGCATGGTGAAGGTTACTGATTACATCAACCAGTAACAAATCAATAAAGTCAAACATCCACCTTCTGTTCTGCAAACCTGATGTTCTCATATCATTTTGCAATTTTACCTTAGATGTTTAATTAGTGTGACTATTTCAAGCAACACACTACTAATACTGTATACGAATGTTACATGATTGTTTTTCCTATTAATCTGCATTAACTTATCATTTTTATACATTTCGAGCAAGCTGCCATTCATCTCACCAAAGATAAGTTGTGTCTATCTTCATATGATTGCTCAGTGATGACACCTTCCTGTACACTACAGCTTCACCACCAAACAGCCATAAACTGGTGCTCACCCTGTCTGTCAGATCATTTATGTACATGGAGAATTAGAATGTTCCTATTACACTTCCCTGGGCGCTCCTGATGATACCTTCATCTCTGATGAACACTCACCATCGAGGACAAAATAATGGATTCTGTTACTTAAAAAGTAAATATTTTGTTCGTATGTGGGCCTCCAAGAATTTTGTGAAAGAAAACATTGTCTGTAGTACGTTGTTATTTATCCTTTATTTGCTGCGCATGTGGCCATTTTGACTGTAAGTCATTTTATGGCACCTACAAAAATACATGAATGCGGACAAATATTACATTAAATACTGTGAAATATTGTTAACCATAACTGCAATTGGGTTTACTTTCCACAGAGGTAGTCTTACTTATTCATAAGCAGTATGCTATATTTCCTATGTGTTGTGGCATACATTCGGGGGAAAAGAAATAAGAAAAAAAAATTCATATATTCATCCGTATGTGGAATAATACATCTGTATTGCAGTTTGAGATCAAAACCGTCATACTAGTAGCAAATAACCACTTCATCTCTTGTGTAGACCACAAGATTTCTATATTCAGACAGTGGCAGAAATCAGCCATTATGATCTCTAGAAAGAATACATTCAAAGATTAGACAGACGACCATCAATAATATTCCTCTGTGTACCTTATATACTTTGAAGTTGTGCCAGTAAGTGTAATTTAAGCTTATTTCTAGGAACATATTTTGTGAAACATGCTACAACGTTAAAATGAACCAAACAATGGAAAATCCAGAATGGAATGTATAATATTAAATATAAAAATAAATAATTATAAGAATTATGAACCATATGTTACAAAGTCAAGGTGATATGCATAAACTACACATTATAACATAGTAATTGGGGTAGAAATCCAAATATGCATTTTAAGCGATGTGCATTTTCTATTGAACCAAGAGTGCAACAATCTGTTTTTCCTCAGCATTTTCCAAATTTGATTATTAAACAATAGAGTGATTTTTCCATCCTTTATCTGCATACTTGGCACACACATCTCCAGAGCAAAGATGTAGACACAGAAAATGAAAGATACACAAAAGCAGGAAGATGAAGGACAAGATTGGAAGGTAGCGGGTAGGAAGAGGAGAGAAGACCTGAAAGGGGAAAATAGAGAAAGTATGATTGTAAAATGTTGTAAAAGGAAACAGCAGCATAGAAGTAATGATGATGTGAAATATTATTTAAAAAACAGAGGAATGAAGAGTGTTAAAGATAGTGGAGATGCAAAGGGAGGAGAACAGACCATAATTTTTTACCAGGCAGATGGGGAATCCCATTAATGATTTGAAGAGGTAGTTTGTTTCAGTTGAGCCTCCAAGAAACTGGGTGTTGCATGAGGGCTAAATATTTTGGCAAATACACTGATCACAACTGCGTTATGTGCTCAGAAATAGAATACTGTGTGTTGCTTATCGACTTTCATTCCGACTTGAGCTCGTAAGTCGTCATACCATTAGACATTAATAGACAGAACTTGCATACTATTTGGCATATTATAGTTTAGAAATCAATTTGGAAATGTAGTTGAAAATTTCAACATGGCCATCCTCATGAAAAAGAACCTTGAAAATGAGTCATACATATATATTTTATAAATTAGAATCATTGCCAGCCACCTTCTAACTAATCTCACAAATTACATAATGAGCAACAGAGATGATTTTTGTAGCCTTTAACCTTGAACTACAGAAATCAGTTAACCTTTCTTGAAAATCCACCACATTTATATCAAAGTAGAAAAATATCACAGACTGGGTGACAGTATAACTATCCCAAACACACCTCTGTTCACTGTCTCATGTTTTATTGTACAGTGTTCCATTGAAATCAAGCTCACTTATTTCAGGATGACATTTTGAACTTGACACAAATTTCTGCAGATGGTGATTTAGCAAGATTTGTGTGCTAAATGGGAAATCAGTATCTAAGAAAAAGTCTCGTTAATAATAATAATAATAATAATAAAACCCGTGGAGGCCCGGGAAAAGAATAGGCCTCCGGTATGTTCTGCCAGTGAAATATGTCTGCTTGTGTCTGTATATGTGTGGATGGATATGTGTGTGTGCGTGTGAGTGTATACCCGTCCTTTTTTCCCCCTACGGTAAGTCTTTCCGCTCCCAGGATTGGAATGACTCCTTACCCTCTCCCTTAAAACCCACATCCTTTCGTCTTTCCCTCTCCTTCCCTCTTTCCTGATGAGGCAACAGTTTGTTGCGAAAGCTTGAATTTTGTGTGTATGTTTGTGTTTGTTTGTGTGTCTTTCGACCTGCCAGTGCTTTCGTTCGGTAAGTCACATCATCTTAGTTTTTTGATAAATTATTTAACAGTTACACTGCAGACCCATACACTGTCCCTGATACACTTACACAAGGAATAACTTATCTGAAACTTAAAGATCAAGCAGACAGAGCAAACCCAGCAAAATATCACCCCTTAACATGCCTACCAACAATATACAAAATATTAACTTCAGTCATTACACAGAAACTAATGACACACACAACACAGAACAAAACTATAAATGAAGAACAAAAAGGCTGCTGCAAAGGAGCACGAAGATGTAAAGAGCACCTGATAATAGATGCAGAGGTGACATATCAAGCTAAAACTACGCATACATTGGTTACCAAAAAGCTTTTGATAGTTTCCCTGTCTCACGGTTACTACAAATATTGGAAATATACAAAGTAGATCCTAAATTGATACAGTTCCTAAACATAGTAATGAAAAATTGCAAAACCACACTTAATATCCAAAGAAATTCAAATAATATCACATCACAGCCAATACAGATTAAGTGTGGAATATACCAAGGAGACTCATTAAGTCCTTTCTGTTCTGTCTTGCTCTGAACTCACTACCAAACATGCTAAATAATACAAATTATGGATATAATATTACTGGAACATACCAACACAAAATCACAAATTTGCTATACATAGATGATCTAAAAATACTGGGAGCAACAAATCAACAACTCAACCAATTACTAAAGATAACAGAAGTATTCAGCAATGATATAAATATGGCTTTTGGAACAGACAAATGGAAGAAAAATAGCATAGTCAAGGGAAAACACACTAAATATGAAGATTACATATTGGATAACCACAGTGACTGCATAGAAGCAATGGAAAAAACAGATGCCTATAAATATTTAGGATACAGACAAAAAGTAGGAATAGATAATACAAATATTAAAGAAGAACTAAAAGAAAAATATAGACAAAGACTAACAAAAATACTGAAAACAGAATTGACAGCAAGAAACAAGACAAAAGTTATAAATACTTATGCTATACCAGTATTGACCTACTCATTTGGAGTAGTGAAATGGACTAACACAGACCTAGAAGCACTCGATACACTTACACGATCACGTTCACAATGCCACAAATATAGAATACATCACATACATTCGGCAATAGAAAGCTTCACATTAAGCAGAAAGGAAGGAGGAAAGGGAATTATCGACATAAAAAACCTATATTATGGACAGGTAGACAATTTAAGAAATTTCTTTATAGAATGATCAGAAACTAGCAAAATACACAAAGCAATCACTTATATAAATATATCGGCTACACCACTGCAATTTCATAACCACTTCTACAACCCTTTAGATCGCATAACATCAACAGATACGAAGAAAGTAAATTAGAAAAAGAAAATTATACATGGCAAGCACCTGTATCATCTAACACAGTCACGCATCAATCAAGATGCCTCCAACACATGGCTGAGAAAAGGCAATATATACAGTGAGACAGAAGGATTCATGATTGCAATAGAGGATCAAACAATAAACACCAGATATTGTTGTTGTTGTTGTTGTTGTTGTTGTTGTTGTTGTCTTCAGTCCTGAGACTGGTTTGATGCAGCTCTCCATGCTACTCTATCGTGTGCAAGCTTCTTCATCTCCCAGTACTTACTGCAACCTACATCCTTCTGAATCTGCTTAGTGTATTCATCTCTTGGTCTCCCTCTACGACTTTTACCCTCCACGCTGCCCCCCAATGCTAAATTTGTGATCCCTTGATGCCTCAGAACATGCCCTACCAACCAGTCCCTTCGGCCAGTCAAGTTGTGCCACAAACTTCTCTTCTCCCCTATTCTATTCAATACCTCCTCATTAGTTATGTGATCTACCCATCTAATCTTCAGCATTCTTCTGTAGCACCACATTTCTAAAGCTTCTATTCTCTTCTTGTCCAAACTATTTATCATCCATGTTTCACTTCCATACATGGCTACACTCCATACAAATAGTTTCAGAAATGACTTCCTGACACTTAAATCTATATTCGATGTTAACAAATTCCTTTTCTTCAGAAACACTTTCCTTGCCATAGCCAGTCTACATTTTATATCCTCTCTACTTCGACCATCATCAGTTATTTTGCTCCCCAAATAGCAAAACTCCTTTACTACTTTAAGTGTCTCATTTCCTAATCTAATTCCCTCAGCATCACGGACTTAATTTGACTACATTCCATGATCCTCGTTATGCTTTTGTTGATGTTCATCTTATATCCTCCTGTCAAGACACTGCAAATTCCATTCAACTGCTCTTCCAGGTCCTTTGCTGCCTCTAACAGAATTACAATGTCATCGGTGAACCTCAAAGTTTTTATTTCTTCTCCATGGATTTTAATACCTACTCCAAATTTTTCTTTTGTTTCTTTTACTGCTTGCTCAATATACAGATTGAATAACATCGGGGATAGGCTACAACCCTGTCTCACTCCCTTCCCAACCACTGCTTCCCTTTCATGCCCCTCGACTCTTATAACTGCCATCTGGTTACTGTACAAATTGTAAAAAGCCTTTTGGTCCCTGTATTTTACCCCTGCCACCTTCAGAATTTGAAAGAGAGTATTCCATTCAACATTGTCAAACGCTTTCTCTATGTCTACAAATGCTAGAAATGTAGGTTTGCCTTTCCTTAATCTTTCTTCTAAGATAAGGCGTAAGGTCAGTATTGCCTCATGTGTTCCAACATTTCTACGGAATCCAAACTGATCTTCCCTGAGGTCGACTTCTACCAGTTTTTCCACTCGTCTGTAAAGATTTCGCGTTAGTATTTTGCAGCTGTGACTTATTAAACTGATAGTTCGGTAATTTTCACATCTGTCAACACCTGCTTTCTTTGGGATTGGAATTATTATATTCTTCTTGAAGTCTGAGGGTATTTCGCCTGTCTCATACATCTTGCTCACCAGATGGTAGAGTTTTGTCATGAATGGCACTCCAAAGGCTGTCAGTAGTTCTAATGGAATGTTGTCTACTCCTGGGGCGTTGTTTCAACTCAGGTCTTTCAGTGCTCTGTCAAACTCTTCACGCAGTATCGTATCTCCCATTTCATCTTCATCTACCTGCTCTTCCATTTCCTTAATATTGTCCTCGAGTACATCGCCCTTGTATAGCCCCTGTATATACTTCTTCCACCTTCCTGCTTTCCCTTCTTTGCTTAGAACTGGGTTTCCATCTGAGCTCTTGATATTCATACAAGTGGTTCTCTTTTCTCCAAAGGTCTCTTTAATTTTTCTGTAGGCAGTATCTATCTTACCCCTAGTGAGACAAGCCTCTGCATCCATACATTTGTCCTGTAGCCATCCCTGCTTAGCAGTTTAGCCCTCCCTGTCGATCTCATTTTTGAGACGTTTGTATTCCTTTTTGCCTGCTTTATTTACTGCATTTTTATATTATCTCCTTCATCAATAAAATTCAATATATGTTCTGTTACCCTAGGATTTCTACCAGCCCTCGTCTTTTTACCTACTTGATCGTCTGCTGCTTTCACTACTTCATCCCTGTGCTACCCATTCTTCTTCTGCTGTATTTCTTTCCCCAATTCCTGTCAATTGTTCCCTTATGCTCTCCCCGAAACTCTGTGCAACCTCTGGTTTAGTCAGTTTATCCAGGTCCCATCTCCTTAAATTCCCACCTTTTTGCAGTTTCTTCAGTTTTAATCTACAGTTCATAACCAATAGATTGTGGTCAGAGTCCACATCTGCCCCTGGAAATGTCTTACAATTTAAAACCTGATTCCTAAATCTCTGTCTTACTATGATATAATCTATCTGATACCTTTTAGTGTCTCCATGGTTCATTCATACAACCTTCTTTGATGATTCTTGAACCAAGTGTTAGCTATGATTAATTTATGCTCTGTGCAAAATTCTACCAGATGGCTTCCTCTTTCATTTCTTACCCCCAATTCATATTCACCTACTACGTTTTCTTCTCTCCCTTTTCCTACTCTCGAATTCCTGTCACCCATGACTATTAAATTTTCGTCTCCCTTCACTACCTGAATAATTTCTTTTATCTCATCATACATTTCATCAATTTCTTCATCGTCTGTAGAGCTAATTGGCATACAAACTTGTACTACTGTAGTAGGCATGGGCTTCGTGTCTACCTTGGCCACAATAATGTGTTCACTATGCTGTTTGTTGTAGCTTACCCGCACTCCTATTTTTTTATTCATTATCAAACCTACTCCTGCATTACCCCTATTTGATTTTGTATTTATAACCCTGTATTCACCTGACCAAAAGTCTTATTCCTCCTGCCACCGAACTTCACTAATTCCCACTATATCTAACTTTAACTTATCCATTTCCCTTTTTAAATTTTCTAACCTACCTGCCCAATTAAGGGATCTGACATTCCATGCTCTGATCCATAGAATGCCAGTTTTCTTTCTCCTGATAACGACGTCCTAAATGCAATGTAACATATACCGTACAGTTAAAAGGAAATCACACTTGATCAAGGTCCGCATCACTTTCCATTTTTAACCAGAAATGACGTCTGAGAAAGGAAAGAAATAATAATAATAAAACATCTGAGTTTGAATGGCAGGTTGCCTACTTGTATTGCATTCTCATGTCTAAGAAGATTGCATTTCTAAGAGATATAAATACATACTCAAAACATATCTGAAAGTAGGCATTTTTGGTAACACAAATAAGTTAATAATGTTTAGGGAAAAACGTCTTACTGAAAGCGTATATCTGTTAATAAGCAAATGGTGAATTGTTTCCAGGGCTCTCAGGTGTCCAGCCAGATGCGATCGTTGAACTCCCATGATATGTCGGCGAATAACCTTACCTCCATCATCAGGTGGTTCTGATGGAATGGTCTGTCTGCTCATTGTCAGTGTTATTTATGTCTGTCAGTCGGGCTTCAACTCCCTGCGCCGACAGTCCGATTGCAGCTGCCGACATTCCACCTGTGAGGACCGACACACTGATTGTGGCCACCGACCATCCATTTGCAGGTGCTGAGCTAAGTAAGGGTTTCCATGCCTTGCTCAGCTGAAAACCTGTGCCTCAGTTTATGAGATTGTCCGTTACATGAATTTCAATGGCCTTCTTGAAGATACTGTTCCAGTAGAAGGTGGTAGGGCCAGAATCTCGGTCTCCTCGTATTTCACATTGTGTCCAGTTTCCAAGCAGTGTTCTGCCAGAGCCAATTTGTTGGGCTGGCCTAGGCGCGTGTGGCATTGGTGTTCTTTGCAGTGGTCTTTGACTGTTCGGATGGTTTGACTGATGTAGCATTTGCCACAACCATATGGAATATTATATATGCCTGCTTTCTCGAGGCCAAATCCATCTTTCACCGTCCCCGGTCTCTTTCGTACTCGCAATCTGAATGTTGGCAGCTGCAGTCGGACTGTCGACAAAATGAATTGAAGCATGACTGACGGCTATAAATAACACTGATAATGAGCACACAGACAATTCCATCAGAGCCACCTGATGATGTTGGAAAGGCTATTTGCTGAAATATCGTGGGACTTCGACGATCGCATCTGGCTGGACACCCGAGAGCCCAGGAAACAACACATACGCCGTGAAAGCCTCCGATCACATAAATGGTGAATTGTTCATTTTACTTCAAGAAAGATGTGAATCCATTATGTTGTTATGGTATTCAGTCCAAAGACTGGTTTGATGCAGCTCTCCAAGCTACATTATCCTGTGCGAGCCTCTTCATCTCCAATTAACTACACCAACCTACATCATTCTGAATCTGCTTACTGTATTCATCTCTTGGTCTTCCTCTGTAATTTTTACCTCCCCTACTTCCCTCCAATAGTAAATAGATGATCCCTTGATGTCTCAAAATCTGTCCTAGCAACTGACCTCTTCTCCTAGTCACGTTGTGCCACAAATTTCATTTATTCTCAATTCTGTTCAGTACTTTCTTATTAGTTACATGATCTACCTATCTTCAGCATTCTTCTGTAGCACCACATTTCAAAAGATTGGGCATTCTCCTCTTGTCTAAACTGTTTATTGTCCCTATTTCATATCCTTTCATGGCTACACTCCATACAAATACTTTCACAAAAGACTTCCTAACACATAAATTTATATTCAGTGTTAACAAATTTCTATTCTTCAGAAAAATTTTTCTTGCCAGTTCTAATCTACATTATATATTCTCTGTACATCGGCCATCATCATTTATTTTGGTGTTCAAGTAATAAAACACATCTGTATACTACTTTAAGTGTCTCGTTTCCTAATCTAATTCCCTCAGCATCACCTGTTTTGATTGACGACTTTTCATTTCTTTGTTTTGCTTTTGTTGATGTTCATTTTACATCCTCCTTTCAAGACACTGTCCATTCCATTCAACTGCTCTTCCAAGTCCTTTGCTATCTCTGACAGGATTACAATGTTGTCAGCAAACCTCAGAGTTTTTATTTCTTCTCTCTGAACTTTCATTGCTATTCCAAATTTTTGTTTGGTTTCCCTTACTGCTTGCTCAGTGTACAGATTGAATACCATGGGTATGCTGTAGCCTTGTTTCACTCCCTTCTCAATCACTACTTCCTTTTCATACCCCTCGACTCCTAAAACTGCCATCTGGTCTATATACAAGTTGTAAATAGCCTTTTGCTACCTGTATTTTATGTCTGCTGCCTTTAGAATTTTGAAGAGAGTACTCCAGCGAACATTGTTAAACACTTTTTTTAAGTCTACAAATGCTATAAACATAGGTCTGTCTTTCCTTAACGTTTCTTCTAAGTAAAGGTGGTAGGGTGAGTATTGCTTACCAGTTCCTACATTTCTCTGGAATCCAAACTGATCTTCCCTGAGCATGGCTTCTATCAGTTTTTCCATTCTTCTGTAAAGTATTCATGTTAGTATTTTCCAGTTGATAGTTTGGTAGTATTCACACCTGTTGACACCTAACTTTCTTTGGAATTGTAATTACTGTATTCTTTTTGAAGTATGAGAGTATTTCACCTGTCTAATACATTTTGTACTCTAGATGGAAGAGTTTTGTCTTAGCTGGCTATCCCAAGGCTATCAGCAGTTCTGACGGAATGTCATCTACTCTTGGGGCCTCGTTTCAATTTAGGTCTTTTACTGCTCTGTTAAATTCTGCATTTAGTTTCATATCTCCTATTTCATCTTCATTTACACACTCTCCCAGTTTAATCTACAGTTCATAACCAGTAAATTGTGGTCAGACTTCACATCTGCTCCTGTAAACGTCGTACAATTTAAAATATGGTTCTGAAATACCTGTCCTTTCCCCGATTCCATATTCACCTACTGTTTTCCCTTGTCTTCCTTTTCCTACTATTGAGTTCCAGTCCTCCACCACAATGAAATTTTTGTTTCTCTTAACTATCTGAATAACTTCTTTTATCCCCTCACACATTTCTTCAGTCTCTTCATCATCTGTGAAGCTAGTTGGCATATAAATTTGTATTATTGTGGTGGGTGTGGGCTTCATGTCTATCTTGGCTACAATAATGAATTCACTGTGCTGTTCATAGTAGCTTACTCACTTCCTGTTTTCTTATTCATTATTAAACCTACTCCTGTGCATTACCCCAAGTTGATTTTGTATTTAACTCTGTATTCACCTGACCAGAAGTCCTGTTCTTCCTACCAGTGAACTTCACTAATTCCCTGTATATCTGTCTTCAACCTATCTATTTCCCTTTTTAATTTTTCCAACCTACCTGTCCTATTCAGGGATATAACATTCCATGCTCCAATCCATAGAACGCTAGTTTTGTGTCTCCTGATGATGGCATCCTCCTGAATAGTCCCAGCCCAGAGAACAGAATTGGGGACTATTTTATCTGCAGAATATTTTACCCAGTAGGGTGTCATCATCATTTAACCATACAGTAGTGCTGCAGGCCATCAAGAAAAATTACAGGTGTAGTTTCCCCTAGTTTTCAGCCATTCGCAGTACCAGAACAGCAAAGCCATTTTGGTTGAGGTTAATGATGCCAGATCAGTCAGTCATCCAGACTGTTGCCCATGTAGCTACTGAGAAGACTGCTGCCTCTCTTCTGGAACCATGTTTTCATGGCCTCTCAACAGGTACCGATACCACTCTGTTGTTGTTGCACCTACAGTATGGCTATCTGTATAGCTGAGGCAACAAGTCACCCCACCAACAGACAGGTTTATGCTTTATTCGGGGGAGGGGGGGGCATTACATGTGAGGTAATGTCACAGACAGCTGATAAAAAGCTTCCTATTGAATATCGTGAAATGTTATTATGCTATGAAATAAATACAGAATGACTTATTGTAATTACTATAATTATGAGTGGAATGGAAACAGTGGGTAAAAAACGCTCATATATAGTGAAGGCATTGATGTGTCACATCATATGGGTTTGATTCGTAGTTGTACATCTCTACAAATCATCCACACTTTTCTCTCTGTGGTTTCCCTCTCCCTCTATTATATTGTGTCCTACTAATCCCATCTCTGTGCATGACACTTCACAGCCTGGGCCAGTTTGAAATACTTCTAGTGCCATGTTCTTATCCATTTCCCTTGGTTCCCCTCGGTTTCCCTCCCTTTCCCAGCCTTTTCCTTGTCCTTGCATTTGCCCCTGCCTTCCCTTCCTATCTTTCTTGTCCCTCTCTCCCACTCCACCCAACCCAGTCCTCCATGCCTAATTGTTATTATCTTTAGAATGTTTATAAGGAGGACTTTTTCATCTTTCAAAACAACTGTTAAAGTGGACACTGTACTTGTATGTATTAACTATATACATACACCCACGTCCATAAGGTAAGAGATCCTTGAGGTCAATGAAAAAATAACATTGCATCATGCTCACTTTCTGTAACCTAAACAGTAGCTGAACAACATGGAGAAACAAGGCACACAGCTATCAGACTGCTAAGCATACTCGAAATAAAGGTCCTTGGGTATAGTGATTCTAACTGTGAGTTTTGTGTGTGTTTGACCCATATTTTTCAAAAAGGATTCAGTGGCATACACATTTGGGAGATATTACACAGGCCACATCATTGGAAGTTTAGACATGAATGTCACCTGCAGGATGATGTAACAGTTGTGAAGAAGATCCTAGGGGCGATTAAACAGTCATTGACAGTATTGACAAAGACAAGCACGAGCTGGAAACTGGAACAAAGATTGTTACCTTGTCTTCAATGTCTGAAGACATTCAGCCACCTCAGCACTTGTCTGGCTAGAGACTATGTTGCAGCCTGCTGGCCTCATGTTTCTCACAACATTGTGTGTTAGTGACTTTGAATGGTTGCTCAGTGACCCATTAATTTTTGGGTAGTGGCATTTTCATGTTTGAACTATAATCCAGCCTGGAAAGTGATTCCTACTGTTTGTTCATCTGGTACACCTCTCTGACTCTTTACAATTCTGGCAAAATTGTGATAAAGAATCAATAAAGTAGCACCAGTTTCCTCATTTTGAATGACATAATTTTAGACTTATGTGGTGGATGAATGTCTGTAGTAAGTAAATGCAATATGAGAAAATCACACATGTAGCATGGTCTGCTTCTTCTTCCTGTTTTAAATCCAGTTGAACATGTGTGGGATTCATTAAGCTGAAAGACTATAGCCCTAATATTGCCCACAGAGGATGGTTGTTTTATTATGAAAGGCTTTAGAGCAAACTGTGCTAGATCACCAAGACCATGGTATAACTGGTTTTCCAGTATACTGTGTATCCATATCACTGTCTCAGAAGCCACATTTAGCAAAGGTACCTTTTAATACGAGCACAATAACTTTGTTTTGTGTAGCTCAAAGTTGCTTTAAATTAGGGTTGCATGTTGCATACAGCGAAGTCCATTACTACTAAAATGTCATTTAGCATGAATGTGAGAGATTGTAAGAATCTGTGAAAATGTATTTGCAGTATCAGTTTGCTAGTATAGTTGACTGCACATTATTTCACCATCACAGAAATGATAGCAAGCATCATTCAAGTTCTTGACAACAACATTTGATGTGAAATAAAATGTGCATGCAGGTCCTTGTAAAACCAGTAATTAATACATTAGTAAGTCTTCATTCATCACATTGTGGGCAAGTGAATTATGGTTTTCATCACAAAGGACGTTTAGGTTAATAAGTAGAAATTTGTGCTAATGGAATGTTAGAAAAAGTACACAGTTAGATGGAGAATTTCATAGTTAACAGAACCAGTGACACTATCTTTAGCCTACTGGTTAGAGATTGTCAGAAGCAACAGTAGGGTCCAGTGTACATGGATAAAATGTGATGCAAGCACTGAAATTAAAGATTTAAATTGTTATCTTCTAGGATTGTTTGTAGATGACAAAACTGCATAAAGGGAGGTCACATCATTAAAAACTTAACACTAGTTGCAGGGAGATTTGAAGAGAATCAGCTTGTGATGAAAAGACTCAACATAACTTATGTAACTCTAAGCCAAGTAAAAAGACAAAAAAGTCTTATTAATTCCTTCACTTCAAACTGGCCATCAATCTCTGAAAAAACTCCTGACTCCAAACTGTTTTTCTGGAGGAATTTAACATTCACAAACACAAAAACTTTGCTTTAGGGATGGCAGATGCCAAACAGTTTCTTCGGAAGAATTGTAAGAAGGTTTAATTCGCCCATGAAGGACAGCTTTTTCCACACCCATGCTCAACAACTCAATAAGTATTGATTACCAGTCTGGGACTCTTACCATATGGATTAATGGAAGAGATAGAGAAGATTCAAGGAAGAGCTGCACGCTTCATCAAGGGTTTGCATAGTTAATGAGAGTCATAGAAATGTCAACTCTAATGGGAGACACTACAAGAAAGACATCATGAATCGTAGAGAGATTTTCTCTCATGTTGCAGTAGTCTGTGACCAAAATGGTACTGAAACAGAGGATGACAGACTAAAGGCCGAAATACTAAATGTCTTTTTCCAAAGCTGTTTCACAGAGGAAGACTGCACTGTAGTTCCTTCTCTAGATTGTCGCACAGATGACAAAATGGTAGATATCGAAATAGACGACAGAGGGATAGAGAAACAATTAAAATTGCTCAAAAGAGGAAAGGCCGCTGGACCTGATGGGATACCAGTTTGATTTTACACAGAGTATGCTAAGGAACTTGCCCCCCTTCTGGCAGCGGTGTACCGTAGGTCTCTAGAAGAGTGCAGACAGACTAAAGGCCAAAATACTAAATGTCTTTTTCCAAAGCTGTTTCACAGAGGAAGACTGCACTGTAGTTCCTTCTCTAGATTGTCGCACAGATGACAAAATGGTAGATATCGAAATAGACGACAGAGGGATAGAGAAACAATTAAAATTGCTCAAAAGAGGAAAGGCCGCTGGACCTGATGGGATACCAGTTCAATTTTACACAGAGTACGCGAAGGAACTTGCCCCCTTCTTGCAGCGATATACCGTATGTCTCTAGAAGAGTGCAGCATTCCAAAGGATTGGAAAAGGGCACAGGTCACCCCTGTTTTCAAGAAGGGATGTCAAACAGATGTGCAGAACTATAGACCTATATCTCTAATGTTGATCAGTTGTAGAATTTTGGAACACATATTATGTTCGAGTATAATGACATTTTTGGAGACTAGAAATCTACTCTGTAGGAATCAGCACAGGTTTCAAAAAAGACAATTGTGTGAAACCTAGCTTGCGCTATTTGTCCATGAGACTCAGAGGGCCATAGACACAGGTTCCCAGGTAGATGCCGTGTTTCGTGACTTCCGCAATGCATTCGATACAGTTCTCCACAATCGTTTAATGAACAAAGTAAGAGCATATGGACTATCAGACCAATTGTGTAATTGGATTGAAGAGTTCCTAGATAACAGAACACAGCATGTCATTCTCAATGGAGAGAGGTCTTCCGAAGTAAGAGTGATTTCAGGTGTGCCACAGGGAGTGTCATAGGACCGTTGCTATTCACAATATACATAAATGATCTTGTGGATAACATCGGAAGTTCACTGAGGCTTTTTGCGGATGATGCTGTGGTATATCGAGAGGTTGTAACAATGGAAAATTGTACTGAAATGCAGGAGGATTTGCAGTGAATTGACGCATGGTGCAGGGAATGGCAATTGAATCTCAATGTAGACAAGTGTAATGTGCTGTGAATACATAGAAAGAAAGATCCCTTATCATTTAGCTACAATATAGCAGGTCAGCAACTGGAAGCAGCTAATTCCATAAATTATCTGGTAGCATGCATTAGGAGTGATTTAAAATGGAATGATCATATAAAGTTGATCGTCAGTAAAGCAGGTGCCAGACTGAGATTCGTTGGAAGAATCCTAAGGAAATGCAATCCAAAAACAAAGGAAGTAGGGTACAATACACTTTTTTGCCCACAGCTTGAATACTGCTCACCAGTGTGGGATCCATACCAGATAAGGTTGATAGAAGAGATAGAGAAGATCCAACGGAGAGCAGCACGCTTCGTTACAGGATGATTTAGTAATCGCGAAAGCATTACGGAGGTGATAGATAAACTCCAGTGGAAGACTCTGCAGGAGAGATGCTCAGTAGCTGGGTACAGGCTTTTGTTGAAGTTTCGAGAACATATCTTCATCGAGGAGTCAAGCAGTATATTGCTCCCTCCTACGTATATCTCGCAAAGAGACCATGAGGATAAAATCAGAGAGATTAGAGCCCACACAGAGGCATACTGACAATCCTTCTTTCCACGAACTATACGAGACTGGAATAGAAGGGAGAACTCATAGAGGTACTCGAGGTACCCTCCGCCACACACCGTCAGGTGGATTACGGAGTATGGATGTAGGTGTAGATGTAGTCTATGTTCTATTATGAGTCAAGGAACATATTACTCCATTACTCCCTCCATCTTACATTTAATGTAATTTTCACAATTTTGACATCTTTCTACTATTGTACTGTGGATGAGCAAAATGGAAAAGGAGGCAGATGTTTCTGAAACATCATTTCCCCTCCACCACGATGCAGGTAGTGGCTTGCACTGTTGTATTGTTATTGTGGTCCACAGTCTGAAGACTGGTTAGATGTAGCTCTCGACTCTGGTTTGTCTTGTGCAAACCTCTTCAGCTGTTCTTTACAGCTGCAACACTCATACTGTTGAACCTCCTCACTGTAGTCAAGCTGTGGTTTCCGCTACAATTTTTCCGTCTCCGCACTTCTGTCCAATACCAAATTTACAGTTCCTTGTTGCCCCAGGATGTTTCCTATCATCTGATCTTTTCTTGTAGTCAAGTTTTTGCCAGTCTGTTTCAGTACCTCTTCAGTAGTTATCCAATTTACCTATCTAGTCTTCTTTTTCTGTAGCAACACATTACAAATGCTCATGTTCTCTTCTTGTCTGAACTGTTTATCATCCACATGTCACTTCCATACAGGGCTATAAGCAAGACAAATATCTTCAGGAAAAACTTCCTAACACTTAAATTTATATTTGACATTAACAAATTTCTCTTTTCCAGACATGCTTTTGTGCTGTTACCAGTCTGCATTTCATATCCTGTCTGTTTTGGCCATTTTCAGTTA
This sequence comes from Schistocerca piceifrons, assembly GCF_021461385.2. Classification (NCBI taxonomy): domain Eukaryota; kingdom Metazoa; phylum Arthropoda; class Insecta; order Orthoptera; family Acrididae; genus Schistocerca; species Schistocerca piceifrons. The sequence goes on along the minus strand of NC_060144.1, from coordinate 1,259,093 downwards.
TTTTGTTGTCCAAAAAGCAAAACTCAAAAACTAATTTTAATATTTCTGGATCTAATTTCCTCAGCTGATTCAGTTTGACTACATTCAATTATTGCTCTACTTTTGTTGATAATTATCTTATAAGCTCTTTTCCGAAAGGTATCCACCCTTGAAACTGTGTGTCGGACAAGACTCAAACTTTGGACCTTTGCCTTTGTGGGCAAGTGCTCTACCGACTGAATATCCGAACATGACCCTTGGCCCATCCTCACGGCTTTATTCAATCAGTACCTCATTGCCCACCTTCCAAACTTCACAGAAGTTCTCCTGTGCAACTTGTGGGATAACCATTGCTGGAAGGAAGTTTTGCAGGAGAACGTCTGTGTACTTTGGGAGGTAGGAGATGAGATGCTGGTAGAAGTAAAGCTGTGAGAATGGGTTGTGACCCATGCTTGGATTACTCAGTCTGTAAAGTACTAACCCTTGGAAGCAAAGTCTCGAGCTCAAGTCTCAGTCCAGAGCGCATTTTTTATCTGGCAGGAAGTTTCACATCAACATCTTCACACCCCCACTGTGGAGTGAGAATTTCATTTGGCTATCCATTCTGTTCATCTTATTTTCTGAGTTCTTTGCCATATCTGACAGAACTACAATGTCATTGACAAACGTTAAAGTTTATTTTCTTCACCCTGAACTTTAACAACCTTCCCAAAGTTCTCTTTGATTTACTTTGCTGCTTGCTCAGTGGACAGATTGGATAACATCAAGGATAGGATACAACCCCATCTCACTTGCCTTCCCAACTGCTGCTCCTTTTGCATGTCGTCTGACTCTTACAACTGCTGTTTGGTTTCTGTACAAGTTGTAGGAAAGTGGTTGCTCCCTGTTTTCTATTCCTGCTTTTTCTCAATTTCAAAGAGTATTTTCCAGTATACTTTGTCAAAAGCTTTCTCTAACTCTACAATATAAGTTTGTCTTTCTTTAATCCATGAATCTACCTTACAAGTCATAGTGTTGGTACTGACTTGAATGTTGCCAAATTTCTCTGGAAGCCAAACTGATCTTCCCCAAGGTCAGCTTCCGTCAGACTTTCAGTTCTTCTGTAAACACTTCATGTCAGTATTTTGCTACTATGGCTTATTAAACTGATCATTCAGTAATATTCATACCTGTCAACATCTGGCTTCTTTGGGACTGGAATTATTGCATTCTTTGTTAGGGTTAAGGGTATTTAGCTTGATTGGTATATCTCTTGTATCATGTGGGAAAGTCTTGTCATGGCTGGCTCTCTCAAGGTTCTCAATAACTCTGTGGGAATATCATCACTCCAAGGACTTTGTTTTGACTAAGGCCTTTCAGTGACCTGTCAGATATGTCTCACTGTATGTCTCCCATCTCATATTCTCTTCTTATAACATCATCTTCAAGTTTGTTTCCCTTTTGTAGACCCTATATAATTCTTTCCACCATCCAGTCTCCCCTTCTTTGCTTAATACTGACTTGCCATCTGAGCTCTTGATAATCACACAACTACTTCTCTTTTCTCCAAAGATCTTTTTAACTGTCCTATCCATGACATTGATCTTATTTACCTTTCCTTTAGGCATGCGTGTTTTGCAGCTTTGCACTTCTCCTGTAGCCATTCCTGCTTTTTCATCTTGCACTGCCTGTCAGTCTCATTTTTTACATGACTGTGATTTTTTTACCTGCTTCATTAGCTACATTTTTGTGTTTTCTCATTTTGTCAGTTAAATTCATCATCTTGTGTGTTACCCAAAGAATTTTAATTGGCTTTGTCTTTTTTGCTCTTTGATCCTCTGCTACCTCCACTATTTTATGTCTCAAAGCTACCAATTTGTTTTCTATTGAATTCCTTTTCCTTAGTTCGTCAGTCATTATCTAGTGCTCCCTTTGAAACTCTCTCTTATCTAGGTCTTATTGTCAAAATTTTCTGCCTATCTGCAGTCCATAACAAATAATTTATGGTAGGACTCCACATCTGTCCATGGAAAATGTTTTACAGTTTAAAACCTGATTTCTAAATTATATAATCTACCCAAAACCTTCTGGTTTCTCCTGGTCCCATCCACAAATCAATCTTATTTTGTGATTCCTAAACCTATTGTCAACAGTGATAAATTATGGTCTGTGCAAAATTCTACAAGGCCTTTTCTTCTCATGTTAGATTCACCCAGTAAATGTTCTCATATTATTTTCCCTTCTCTCCCATTTCTTATGAATTATGGCTTCTCACACATTTACATCTTTGTCTTCTTTAACAATCTGACTAATTTCTTTTCTCATACCATTTTCAAATCTTTTTATCACCCATGGAGCTAGTAGGCACATATAGGCCTAATTCTATTACTATGGTGGGTGTTGGCTTTACTTACCTGCCTCATTAAGGAATCTAACACTACATACTTTGACCAATAGAATGCCAGTTTTATTTTTCCTGATGCCACATCCTCCCGACTAATCTTCACCCAAAGATCTGAAAGGGGGTGTTGTTGTTGTTGTGGTCTTCAGTCCTGAGACTGGTTTGATGCAGCTCTCCACGCTACTCTATCCTGTGCAAGCTTCTTCATCTCACAGTACCTACTGCTACCTACTTCCTTCTGATTCTGCTTAGTGTATTCATCTCTTCGTCTTCCTCTACAATTCTTACCCTCCATGCTGCCCTCCAATACTAAATTTGTGATCCCTTGATGCCTCAGAACATGTCCTACCAACCAATCCCTTCTTCTAGTCAAGTTGTGCCACAAACTCCTTTTCTCCCCAATCCTATTCGGTACCTCCTCATTAGTTATGTGATCTATCCATCTAATCTTCAGTATTCTTCTGTAACACCACATTTTGAAAGCTTCTGTTTTCTTCTTGTCCAAACTAGTTATCGTCCATGTTTCACTTCCATACATGGCTACACTCCATACATATACTTTCAGAAACGACTTCCTGACACTTAAATCTATACCCGATGTTAACAAATTTCTCTTCTTCAGAAACGCTTTCTTTGCCGTCACCAGTCTACATTTATTTTGCTCCCCAAATAGTAAAACTCCTTTACTGCTTTAAATTTCTCATTTCCTAATCTAATTCCCTCAGCATCACCCGACTTAATTCGACTACATTCCATTATCCTCGTTTTGCTTTTGTTGATGTTCATCTTATATCCTCCTTTTAAGACACTTTCCATTCTGTTCAACTGCTCTTCCAAGTCCTTTGCTGTCTCTGACAGAATTACAATGTCATTGGCGAACCTTAAGGTTTTTATTTCTTCTCCATGGATTTTAATACCTACTCCGAATTTTTCTTTTGTTTCCTTTACTGCTTGCTCAATATACAGATTGAATAACATCAGGGAGAGGCTACAACCCTGTCTCACTCCCTTCCCAACCACTGCTTCCCTTTCATGTCCCTCGACTCTTATAATTGCCATCTGGTTTCTGTACAAATTGTAAATAGCCTTTCGCTCCCTGTATTTTACTTCTGCCACCTTCAGAATTTGAAAGAGAGTATTACAGTCAACATTGTCGAAAGCTTTCTCTAAGTCTACAAATGCTAGAAACATAGGTTTGCCTTTTCTTAATCTAACTTCTAAAATAAGTCGTAAGGTCAATATTGCCTCACGTGTCCCCATATTTCTATGGAATCCAAACTGATCTTCCCCAAGGTTGACTTCTACTAGTTTATCCATTCGTCTGTATAGAACTTGCGTTAGTATTTTGCAGCTGTGACTTATCAAACTGATAGTTCGGTAATTTTCACATCTGTCAACGCCTGCTTTCTTTGGGATTGGAATTATTATATTCTTCTTGAAGTCTGACGGTATTTCGCCTGTTTCATACATTTTGCTCACCAGATGGTAGAGTTTGTCAGGACTGGCTCTCCCAAGGCTGTCAGTAGTTCTAATGGAATGTTGTCTACTCCCGGGGCCTTGTTTTGACTCAGGTCTTTCAGTGCTCTGTCAAACTCTCCACGCAGTATCATATCTCCCATATCATCTTCATCTACATCCTCTTCCATTTCCATAATATTGTCCTCAAGTACACCGAACTTGTATAGATCCTCTATATACTCTTTCCACCTTTCTGCTTTCCCTTCTTTGCTTAGAACTGGGTTTCCATCTGAGCTCTTGATATTCATACAAGTGGTTCTCTTTTCTCCAAAGGTCTCTTTAATTTTCCTGTAGGCAGTATCTATCTTACCCCTAGTGAGATAAGCCTCTGCATCCGTACATTTGTCCTCTAGCCATCCCTGCTTAGCAGTTTTGCACTTCCTGTCGATCTCATTTTTGAGACGTTTGTATTCCTTTTTGCCTGCTTTATTTACTGCATTTTTATATTTTCTCCTTTCATCAATTAAATTCAATATTTCTTCTGTCATCCAAGGATTTCTATTAGCCCTCGTCTTTTTACCTACTTGATCGTCTGCTGCTTTCACTACTTCATCCCTGTGCTACCCATTCTTCTTCTGCTATATTTCTTTCCCCCATTCCTGTCAATTGTTCCCTTATGCTCTCCCTGGAACTCTCTGCAACCTCTGGTTTAGTCAGTTTATCCAGGTCCCATCTCCTTAAATTCCCACCTTTTTGCAGTTTCTTCAGTTTTAATCTACAGTTCATAACCAATAGATTGTGGTCAGAGTCCACATCTGCCCCTGGAAATGTCTTACAATTTAAAACCTGATTCCTAAATCTCTGTCTTACCATTATATAATCTATCTCATACCTTTTAGTATCTCCAGGGTTCTTCCATGTATACAACCTTCTTTGATGATTCTTGAACCAAGTGTTAGCTATGATTAAGTTATGCTCTGCGCAAAATTCTACCAGGCGGCTTCCTCGTTCATTTCTTACCCCCAATCCATATTCACCTACTACGTTTCCTTCTCTCCCTTTTCCTACTACCGAATTCCAGTCACCCATGACTATTAAATTTTTGTCTCCCTTCACTATCTGAATAATTTCTTTTATTTCATAATACATTTCTTCAATTTCTTCATCATCTGCAGAGCTAGTTGGCATATGGACTTGTACTACTGTCGTAGGCATGGGCTTCGTGTCTATCTTGGCCACAACAATGCGTTCGCTGTGCTGTTTGTAGTAGCTTACCTGCATTCCTATTGTATTATTCATTATTAAACCTACTCCTGCATAACCCCTATTTGATTTTGTATTTATAACCCTGTATTCAACTGATCAAAAGTCTTGTTCCTCCTGCCACCAAACTTCACTAATTCCCACTATATCCAACTTTAACCTATCCATTTCCCTTTTTTAAATTTTCTAACCTACCTGCCCGATTAAGGGATCTGACATTCCACGCTCCGATCCGTAGAATGCCAGTTTTCTTTCTCCTGAGAACGACGTCCTCTTGAGTAGTCCCCACCCTGAGATCCGAATGGGGGACTATTTTACCTCCGAAATATTTTACCCAAGAGGATGCCATCATCATTTATCCATACAGTAAAGCTGCATGCCCTCGGGAAAAATTACGGCCGTTGTTTCCCTTGCTTTCAGCCGTTCGCAGTACCAGCACAGCAAGGCCGTTTTGGTTAGTGTTACAAGGCCAGATCAGTCAATCATACAGAGTTTTGCCCCTGCAATTACTGTAAAGGCTGCTGCCCCTCTTCAGGAACCACACGTTTGTCTGGCCTCTCAACAGATACCCCTCCATTGTGGTTGTACCTACGGTACGGCTATCTGTATTGCTGAGGCACGCAAGCCTCCCCACCAACGGCAAGGACTATGATTCATGGGAGGGGAGGGGGAAGGATCCAGGATTTTTCCTGAAAAGAATGCACTCATCAGTAAACCTTACAGTAGAACTTCATGTTCTGAAAAAAATATAATGACTGTATTTTCCCATGCTTTCAGCCAGTCACAGTACTAACATAACGAGGCTATACTGGCTAATGTTACAAGGCTAGGTCAGTCAATCATCCAAACTGTTATCTGTGTGATTGCTGAAAAGGTTGCTGCCCCTCTTCAGGGAATAAAGGCAGTCTGTTTGAAATTGCTCATGTCTGAAATTCAAATCGACTGGTGAGTAACATTCAGCACTATGTCTCTCAATCCCATGAACCATAAAATGTTTGAATCCTCCTTGGCATGCTGCATATATAGTGGTCGACATGTTGCTGCTCAGACTTCTCAAACCCTTGGACAGTGGATCTCTTGAAGTCATCCAGTGTGTGAGGAAAGTTTTACAGTGTCATTCTGCAAGTTTCAACTATCCCCAACCATGCTTATTCAGGTTCATTTCAGCACTTCACCCCATTTGGTGGACTAAGCCTCCTGTTGGAAAATGTTCACTACGTGGGTGTAGTGTGCTCAGTATTATTGTCTTGAAAAACAAATCCATTGTCAAAATGCCATATGTATGGTGGGACAATAGGTTGGAGGATCCTGTCCCAAACCTACACAGCCCTGAAATTAACCTACATGAAGATGAGAGGTCTTGAGAACAAGACAGTAAGGACACCAAGCAGAAAAGGAGGAGGTACCTTTCTTATTTGTGCCTCATGCTATAAGTTCTCCCCCCTCCCCCCCTCCCAACCCCACCCCATCCCACCCTTCTAAACTAAATAAGTAATCTGTTTATTATTCAAAAGTAATCTCCATAACTGTTGATGCATTTATCCCATTGTGAGACAAACAGTCAATGCCTTTAAAGGAAAAATATTTGCAGTTGCCTATTGAAAGTGTGTACACCTCTTCATCTGAAGCAAATTAACAGGCAAGAATGTCTTGGTTTTAACATGGGAAGAGATTGGGACAGTATGGAGACTGTGGAAGAGCTTCCCAGCAAAACTTGTGAAAACATGTGGGCAGCCCACAAGCTGCCAAGTTTGTTTTGGCTACCACGCAGAAGCCCTTACATGTCCTCCATACAGTCCCACTGCCTCACCATGTGATTTTCATATTCTTAGAGCCCTCAAGAAAGACATTAATGGCTGTAGATTTGGTTCAAACACAGAGGTGCATGTCTGAGTACAGTCAAGTTTCTGTAGGCCACCATAAACATTTCTCCATGAAAGCATTGCCTGTCTTGTCTCACAGTGGAAGAAATATATTAATAGTGTGGTGATTTCTTTTGAAACACTGATGCAGCACTGGAAGGATGTTTTGCATGTGTGGTGTGGTGTGTGTGTGTGGGGGGGGGGGGGGGGGGGCATGAAACTTTGTGCGCACATGCTGAGTGTATGTACTAATTAATTGTAATAAAGGACTTTGTTTCAGAGCTGAGCATTTTGTGGTATATTTTTAATGTACCTGTCCTCTTCTGTGTGTTTCCTCTATGTGGTGTGTAGTGGTCTGTCAGCCTATGCATTTTATCCATCAGGGATTTTGCATTAGTCCACTGAATGTAATTAAATATTTAACATAACTCCAGAACAGATGAGTAGTAACTTACTGACATTTTTCAGATATGCATAAATGTTATCAATTTGTCAAGATTTGACCCTTAATAGAGCTCAGATGAAACCAGATATGTTTTATAAGACATAAAGATGATTTGTCTTATGTGCATTTCAGTAGTAGAACCATTCTTATCATGATTTTGTCATAAAATTTATTGGAAGAAGTGGTCTAATAGAGAATTTCCTCTGAGTTACATTGATAACAAGTTTCATGATGAAGGCACAGTGACACTGTTGTAGTGAGGTGCACTTGTCAACAGAACGATTGTTACTAAAGATACATTTTGTACCATTAGTTGAAGTATTTCTGATTATGACACTAATTATGACAATGGGGTTTTTATGCTTCAGTGTTTTTTATTTATTTTTTCCTTACCATAATATATATGATGTAGATAGTAATTCTTTGAGAGGGTCAACAGTAAAAACTTGTTCACTGTCTAGTTTGTCTTATTTCCTGTAACTTCCATACCTTAAACACAGTTGACATAGCATAGCCTATAGTATTCTGGTTGCCTGATATTGTCTCATTCATATATATGGGTAAAATGAGGTACATGGGGAAGACCAAGCTTTGTAGACACAACAGACTTCTCAGTAAGCCCTATTTATCCCAATCTAAGCTGCAAATACAAAATTTGCTGAAGAGGACACACCAATAAAGACTTATCCTCCCAAATTATTCCCCTGTTAAGGAAGATAAAAAAGAACAGTTGGTACTGGCTTGATTGGTTAAGTTTTGAGTGATTCATTTCAGAGATGGAGGCTATATTTGAAAAATTCATATATTGAAAAGAGGTGTGAGATACATGGTAATGCATGTGAATGCACTAAACTTCCAGAGACAGTCGTGTTACTTTATGTGAGGTGTGAAACTGAAATAAGTGTGTATAGACCAGTTAGTTTTTACTTATCACAATACCTTAATAATATCTTGGAGAGAGAGGAATGACAGGCAGCTAAAATTTTGTTAGCTTCAACTTGCTCATTTATATTGCACCAGTGCATGCAGTTTGACTGAGCACACTAAAGTATTCTTTACTCAAAACATTATTCTTTATGCAGATGGTGAAATAGTTTATGCCTAGAACGGTTTCCTTCTAATGTACAGAAGTCTTCAACTTTCCCCATAGTGTTCACATAACGAAATGATGATTATAGTATTAACTTTTCTGTGTCATACGATACAAAACTGTATACTTCTCCAACAGCTTTTCTCAATTTTGAGTGGCAGTAAGTTGGTGCTGTTGTCAACCTCAATCATTTATATAATCATTTGAGTCTTGTGCATATGTTTTAGTAACTATTACAAACAGTTTTCATGTAACCACATTCATTCATGTTATTTCATTATATAATTTTGGAAAGGGAGTCTCAATCAACTTTTTGTGCCCATGTGTAGCTCTCAGAGGCAGTTTCTGTGAGTACTGTCACAAGAGTAGATGTGCTTCTTGCTTCCTAGTAGCTGTGCACACTACTGACACAGAACTCGCAGGTGAAATAGAAAAACCTGTACCAGTCACTTACCTTACATTTTCATTGTTCAAGACATCATAACAGTATGTTCACACTGCAATTTACAATGTCAAATTCAGAAACTGAGTTATAAAAAAATGAAACAAAGATAATAGGAAAGCTCTTGTGATAGTCTGCTCAGCATATAGAAATATCAGTCTGCACATGCAATAACATGAATGAGGCGCACTGATTGCCAGCTTTGCTGTTTGCACTTAATGAAATTGTTATTTTCTGCTTAGTTTTAGAATCAGAATAGATTGAAATGTCTTTTATATTTGTGTGACCAGGAAATTGTGTTTGTAAAATATTTCAGTTAATAATAACAACATTTGCGACATCTACTACTGTAATGTAAGAGTGGAATCAGACAGAACAAAACTATTATCAGTATATATATTTTATAAGTACTTCAAATAACAGTAATGTGCTACATATCATGCACCAATAAACAAACATTCATAAAACATCACACAACAGTGTACACTGTGCTTTTCATCCTGTCATTGAAGTTGTTATTAAATTAGCCACAGACACTACAGAAGGCCATACTCACCAAGAACAGAAAATGGAATGAGACTGACAGTGACACACAAATTTTAAGACTGAATCATATTCTATAAAATTAAATGTTTCTTGTTTAACAGTGAAGACAGGAAAGACACAGCAAAGAAACAGACTAGTTACTTGGAACCTAGTGGAAAATAAGGAGATTCAGAATTTTTAGTGAACTCTGCTCTCTACAATGTTATTATTAAATTTGTAATATATTACTTATCCTGAACACTTGAAATTGGACACTGTTTAATATTTCTGTCACTTCACCCAGATTCTGCTAGTGGTGAGTAAGGTCATTTCATGTCTGACTTGTAGTTTTATACTAATGCTATTGTTTCATTCTGTGTGTAATCCACATGCAACATGCTACAAGTATGAATAATTGAATATTACACTTGGAAAGTATGTCACTAGTTGACCTGAAAGCATTGTGTAAGCACAAATTCAGTCTTCTCAAATAACTTTCAGTATTTTCCCAATTTCAATGCAGTTTTGTATTATATGAGTCGATAGGTGCACAGAAAAAGTTAACATTTTGATCTTAGTAATGGTGCCATAAAAGGTGTAATGAAAAAATAGGTATAATTATCATTTCTTCCAGAGTAATTACTAGGTCACAGTTGACTTCAAACTGCACATTGCATATACTTTAGAAATATGTAGTGTATAGGAACTTCTTTGTTTCTTTATTTTACTTTGTTGTTGTGTTTGATATGCTTGCTGGTAGTTGATGTAGTACTATTTCCTGTGTTAATCATGGTGATCTCATTTGTCAGTTCAGTCAAGCTTTCAGTTCTATATTTAATCTTCACAACCTTTTTGTTATATCTGATATTCTCTCTCTCTCTCTCTCTCTCTCTCTCTCTCTCTCTCTCTCTCTCTCTCTCTCTCTCGCTTAACCAGGAGCACACGCGCGTGCACCCACCCACCCACCCACCCACACACACACACACACACACACACACACACACACACACACACACACACACACAGAGTTGCATAAATACAAAATTAAAAAAGTTTTGTTACACAGAAAGCAATCAAATCATGCTAAATCAGAATATGGATTTTAATTATGTGAAAAATTGATCAAACAGCTTTGAGTATTAAAGTAATCAATAGCACTTAGTGCAAGTAAATGCACAATGAAGACCAGAGGATCTGAAGATTCTCAACAGTGTTTTGTAATCGTTTTTCACATGTAGTGAAAGCTAAAGATACCGAGAAGTCCATCACATTTCTGTGTTAGTATTTCAATATTTACAGTGGAATTTTTGGAAAGTTAAGTGCCTGCAATGCATATGACACAATATACTGAGTTAAGCAATGTAACATACACTTGATAATCAAATGCACACAAATACAAATTTTCATATTAAATGAAAACTTGATGTTCTACTGAGTCTCAAACCAAATTTGTTGCATATTATACATGCAACACTCAAGAATTTGTTTTCTGAATACATCTCAACTCAGTGCCTCAGTATGTCAGTAAATCTCAACTGTGTGTCCAAACTCCACAGGGTCTTTCCTGCATGCATGGCAAACTGACTCCGCTAAGATAAATTATGTGGTAGAGAATGGCTTTGTTACAGCCCAAGATTTGTTTCCACGTTGGGACTTATGCGTTTCTATGTAGTATGTACTGAAATGAACTTTCCTATCATATTAAAATTGCGTGGTGGACTGGGACTCAAAAATACTCTGCTGCCGAGCATTTTATTTAATAAAGAGCCATCTTCTATGCTGTGCATAAGGAATTTTTGCAGTTACAAAAGTGAAGCAGGCAGGTTAGGAAGATATTGTGGCACCAGAAAACATGTAAAAAGAGTTACTGACCAAGTATTTTGTTGGACTGTGAATAAAAATACAAACTGAATCTTGAAACACTTTGCATTCACTGACTATGAAAAAGCATCTAATAGTAAAAAAAAATCCTTCCTGTGTGGGATTTTATGAGCAAATGATTATATTCTCCCCACCTTGTGGATGCCATAGAAGGCTTATAGCATGGCACAAAAATAATGTTGAAAATAGGAAACCTACTACCTGAAGATATTTGCATCAATCAAGGAGTAGGTCATGGTTGTAATTTAGCTCGTATTCTTTTCAGTATATACGTAGGTAATTTAGTTAGAGAATATAAGTTGAGAATGAGGCCAGGAACTGAAATAAATTAAAGAATGCCCCTAATGACAGTATTTTTTTGGTAATCAACAGAGCTTTGTAATATCCTCAAAAAACCTGTTTGAGATATTACATGGAAGTCCCCACACAGTGGCCAGAATATGGCTTGTGTAGGCAAATATGTAGGCCAAACAAAAATAACCCTTAGATGATAGAGTGATTGTACAAGTGTGAATGTTACCTAACTTACAACATTAATCATGATTTTGATTACAAGTTGCATATGTAGCTGGCATATGTGAAACAATATGAAGGAATCTAGGAAAATAAGGAATGTGGTTGCTGTATCATGTTCACTGTATGCAGAGATTTAGATGAGGAATACCAGATTTCATAGTAAGATACATCATCGGAAATGAGATTTCTGAGATCTCTAAAAAGCTGCATGGAACTAGATGTATTTAAAAGTGATGAAGCATGGGAGAACTGAAAATTTTTAAAATGAAAGAAAATAAAGGAAAATATCTCACAAACATGAACAGAATATAAGAATGAAGAATACTAATTGAAGTTTTATGACGTAGATTGAATGGCAGAAGAAATGTTAGAAGACAAACTAGATGTTGGTATCAACTTGCTTTGTGGCTAAAACAGTCATGTGTACTAGTCCTTGGAAGAAGTATTGGAATCCTTAATCACTAACTACTGAGACATAAGCAAACTCCAGTGGAGCTGAGAGACCCAAAGTGAAGACAGACCCCTATTTTAAAGCTTCTGAGACTTGAAAATACTTCTTTCAGTGAGAGGAAAACGCTGACAGGAAATAGAAATTGTGAAGGATGATGTGCAAGTGAAAGAGGTAAGGAGAAGTTACCCAACATCAACAACAAGAGTCAATAGCTAGAGGACAGAAACTTTCTAACAGTTGATATAGGAAACCCAACGACCTGCAGGCAGTCAACACATCCAAGTTTCAAGCAGAAATGCTGAATGAAATCATGGGATTTTAATAATATACAAACAGGAATATTTTTTTTTATATTTGCTTTGTGTGTGTGTGTGTGTGTGTGTGTGTGTGTGTGTGTGTGTGTGTGTGTGTGGGTGGGTGGGTAGGAGGGGGGAGAAGCTATTTTCAATACTTGTAAGCATGGAAAGGGAGGTTCAAATGAGTTGAGTGTGGAACAAGTATCTTAGTATATGATATTTAATCTTGTGTTGCATTGTAATCAGATGATGGAAGTTTGCAGTGGGTATCATTTTCCTGTAACCAGTTACTGTTACAGAAAATTCATTCATAGTTATTTGGCTGTATAATTGAGTACACAATTTACAAGTCAGCTGGTGGATTGTATACATGCTGAGTTAGTCTGTTTTAAGAGAAAGGGTTGCCAGTCTCATGAGTTCTTTCATTTTCTGAAGTTATTCAGTCACAAGTGTGTTTAGCTACACTCCATTTGCAGGGGCCACATTTAGTGAGTTGTGAATAATAGAGCACCAAAGTATAAGCCAGGCACAGTATTTCCCTTGTTACTGCCTGTTATTTGGTGATGCAAATAATTACTCACTTTGTGCCATGAAGACTATGGCTTACATAAATTATACTCTGAAATGATACTAACTTCATAAAAAAAGCAGATAAGAATTTCTAAAAGAGTGCAGATAGAAATCATTTCTAAATCAACTATGTGTATTGGACATTTCCATGTGATTCATAAAATAATTCAGCCAGCCAGTATCATCTGATGAGAAAGTTTGTTTCACCAATTGTACCAATAGTTTCTGGTTATTTGATTCTAAAAAACATTGGTGGATTAAAAGCCGTTTATCAAAGTACATTGTTTTTAATTTATTACTTCTTTAATTCCATGATCTCGATTGATTGTAGGAGACAGATGTACCCATTGTTGTCAATTTGTATATCAGTTGTCTCCATATATTTACATTCACTCATTCAATAAGTGACATGTGAGAGATGTCCACATCTCTTACACATTTGATTAATTTTGTATCTTTGTTTTAGAAGATCATGTAACTGTTTTTGACATTCAGATGGCTGTATGTTGCCACTGAACTGGAATCATCTTGGATATGATTGAGGAAAGTGTTAAAGACCCTTATGACCCAACTCTGTTGCTTTCCCCAAGTCCACAAGCCTGACAGTTATTGCTCTGGCAAATAATGTACCTATGCACTTGAACTTTTAGAAATGATATTGTTGCCTGTAATGAAGCTGTGAGAAAAGGAAAAAAGTATGAATATCTGGTCAGATCTAAAAAATTTCAGTGTTGTTCAGGTACTCACCTAGGACTTAAAGTACTGTTGGGGAGTACGAGTAAACATAAGCACATTACTACAAGTTTTATCAGTAGCATCTACAGCCAGATGTGACATTTAAATTTATAGTAAATCATAATGTATGGAAATATGAAGTGAGAAAAGGGAATTAGTTTATTTGTGGATAAGTCATATCTCTGAGAACTCACAGATTTTATGGAACTGAGATTGGTTGTAGAGTGCTTATATAACCTACCCATAAATATTGCTTGAGAGTGTTGGAAATATACCCAGACTCTACCATGAGCAGTCATAAAGCCTTTACAGAGTAGAATAGACATCTTACATACAAGTCTTGCAGAAATGGTAAAGAGTCTAAGATAGTAGGTGCCTGAGGAACCAGTTTCCAGTTAAGAATGTAAGGAACTATGACAGTTTTCCATGTGTTGCCCACATAAGTATTACAAACAAGTAGATCTAATTTATAACAGGATGTCATTTCTCCCATCTATGGAAATGACAGCAAAGAAATACTTCTGTGATACAGCACAGTACAAGCTACCCTCATCTTGTCTTTTCAGTTATTTTCAGAAATTAGCTCTAGATACCGAAGATAAATTTAAAAAAAACTGCCCTCTTCATTAAAAAAAAAAAAAAAAATTTTTTCAGCAGATGAGATTTTTGAAAGTGTATTGATCAGACCCACTTTTAAAAAGTGTCCCATCACGTGGAAAAGGGTGTAAGAAATAGTTTAGAGATTGGAAAATGGGCATTGGAGCAGGCAGCATTAGTCACAACAACAGACTTGAGTATTTAAGCTGTGAGAAGGGATGTATGAAGAGATAAGGCAATTGATAATACTCACAATCAAGCCAATGACATATGGACTGTGAAATGATAGGAAAGAAAAAGAGTTGGCAGAGGGAAGCAAAAGGTCACAGAGCAAAGAAATAACTTAAGATCTTCATCAGTTAAAATAAAGTACAGTCCTATTACCATAACTAAAAGCTCATCAGAGAAGGAGAAGGGAAGAGATGAAAATGCATTCAGTTTGGTACAAATCGAAGTGATGGGACCCTGTGTGTGTTGGAGCCAAAATCTTCAAATAAGGAATTATTTAAGTTCTCAATTTCAGACATGAATAATGCAACATATAAACCATGTTCAGCATGTTGGGTTACACTAGTACTGCTCATACTCCATATGTGTTATGTTAGGTTCTTATTAAGTTACTGGCATAGAAAATTATATTAGTTTATACTGGTACTGAGAGGTATTTTTTATTTAATAAAAGACTGGTGCATTATGTGTTGTAAGGTGATACATAGCATTGCACTATCCACAAAGTGTACTCTAATACAGGTGGAATTTACCGCTAAAGAGATATGTGAGTAGAAATTAATGTAGATCATGTAGTGTGGATGTAGATGTAGATTTTCCCTTTGTATATGTCAGTAATTGAGTAAGAGTAGTAGCTTATCCTGTAATGAAGTCATAAAGAGAGTAGATATGAATGACATTTGAATCCCTTATAAGTCTTTGTCGTTTGAGTATTTTTGTGTTCAGTACTCAATACTTAACTCTCAACACTATTTTGACTATTCTGTTGTTGCCTTTTTTTCACCTTTAGAAGTTTTGTTGCAGCAGACTTTGCAGTCAGGCAGCCACAGTCTGAGTGCATAATTTTGAAAAGGATAAGACTGCTTTAGCTATAAGTGCTTTGTTTATAGGCAGACTGGCTTTGCAACATTTTAGTTGTATGCTTGACATATTGATGCATCAACTGTTAGCACACAGTCCAGTGTGCATCTGTTGGTAAATGGATGGACCGTGAGCTGCTTAATTTTGCATAATCCCATAGATGATCATATATGGTCTGTTTTGATCAGTATTTTGGTATGTGTGGACCCCATTACACTGTTCATGGTATCATGGGAACATCCCATTTTGTATTATGCTATTTTGTGTTTGATATCCACTTACTTAGCAAAAAATTCCTTTGGATACTGGATCATCCCATTCTCTTTTCTCGATTAGAACATGACTTGATTTTATTGCACGTGACAATGCAGCTAAAATGCTGCAAAACTGGTCATGCCTATAAAACCATAATATCTTTTCAAAAGTTTTGTGTCCCACAACATAAAATTATAAAAAAAGCTTCTAACTCACAGTGCAATTTTTTTTATTTCCAGTTTCAATGTTGTTTGTATTTGGCATTTGTCCATACAGTTACCTTCATTCTTTTTTGAGGTCTCTTTTTCTCTCTGTGTATATAATTTGATTTATTTATTTCTGTGGGTGGTGTTTAATTACTTTTTGATAAGACTAGAAACAGAAAACAGGAAAGTTATTGAACTTTTAATATTCACAGTTGTTTTTCTGTATTTCATTTTTGCAAAGGCAACTGGTGCTCTTGAGGTATATAATGTTCAGAAACAATAAAAATTGATGTTAATGCATATTTAATTATTGTCATATCATACAGTGAGTATCTGAAACATTGTATTTTTAACTAATGCTTAGTAAAGTAATGATTTGCAGCAGATAATAATTGGGCATTATTGTGGATTGTATTTCCGCATTTTTTACATAATGACACTCTGTTTCTAGACAATGGCAGCAACCAAGCGTAATGCCGGGCTGACATCTGCAGTTCCCAGAGCCACTCTTAATGATGAAGAATTGGTAAGTTCATATAAGATTATCATTGTTAAAATGTTTCTATTGCAAAATTGAATAAAAGCTTGGAACAAAACATTGAAACAGCCCATTTTAAACATGGAGAAACTAATTAGTGGAATATGGTTGGACAGTCTTTGCTCAGATAGGAATTAAGATGTTGCATTTATGTGCGAGGGCTGTTCAAAAAGTAAGGTGACTTTTCAAATGGCATGGGCAACATACATTCGATTATCAAGCTTTTTTTTTTTTTTTTTTTTTTTCCATACACACATGTCCCGAACATATGTTCACAGTTTCAAGTGTATTTGTTTTTGACAGATAGAAAGGTTAGATGTGTTTTAGTGTACTCAGTGATTTTTAGTGATTTAAAAATTGAGCAAAGAATTTGCAGCAAATTATGTGTGAAAAATGTAATCAAGTGCTCTAAAACATTTGAAATGTTGACAGTGGCATATGGTTAGTCTGCTCTATGTAAAAAATATGTTTACAAGTGGTACAAGCTCTTCCAAGATAGCCGAGAAGATGCCAGTGATGAACCTCGCTCTGGACGCCCCAGCACATCAACAACAGATGATAACATTTAAGCTGTGAATTACTGTAAGAGAAGTTGCTGAGGATGTTGGCTTATCAGTCGACTCATGTCACGCAATTTTTTCAGATGTTTTGGGCATGAGACATGTGTCAGCAAAGTTTGTGCCAAAACGTCTCATTTTGGATCAGTAGAACCATCACATGAGCATCGCTCAAGAGCTCTTGAATGACATCAATGAGGATCCTGATTTGCTGAAAATTGTCATAACTGGTGATGAAACATGGTTTTATGGTTACGATCTCAAACCAAAGCCCAGTCGTCCAAAAGGTAGCATCCTGGAGAGCCAAGGCTGATGATCTCAAACCAAAGCCCAGTCGTCCAAAAGGAAGCATCCACACAGTGAAAAAAAAAAAAAAAAAAACACACCAAGTTTGGTCAAATTTCAAAGCTTTGCTGTCTTTTTTTTTTTTTTCAATTACTGTGGCATAGTGCGTCATGAATTTTTGCCTCAAGGTCGTAAGGCGAGTGAGGAGTATTACCTTGCTGTTATGCACTGTTTGTGAGAAGCAATACACAAAAATCATCTGGAATTGTGGAAAAACTGTTCATGGCTTTTGCATCACGACAATACCACTGCTAATTTGTCATTGCTTACAAGAGATATTTTGGACAAAAACAACACAACAATCATGCCTCAGTCACCATACTCACCAGATTTCGCCCCCTGTGACTTTTTCCTGTTCCCAAACTGAAGAGACCTATGAAAGGATGAAGATTTTAAATGATTGAGGAAATAAAAACTGCATCACTGGAAGTACTCAAGGCTGTACCAAAAAGTGCTTACTAAAAGTGCTTCGAGGATCACAAGAAGCATTGGAACAAGTGTATTGTGTCTGAGGGAGATTACTTTAAAGGGAACAACATGAATATTGATGAATAAATAAATATTGGAATACAAACGTCTCAAAAATGAGATCGACAGGAAGTGCAAAACTGCTAAGCAGGGATGGCTAGAGGACAAATGTACGGATGCAGAGGCTTATCTCACTAGGGGTAAGATAGATACTGCCTACAGGAAAATTAAAGAGACCTTTGGAGAAAAGAGAACCACTTGTATGAATATCAAGAGCTCAGATGGAAACCCAGTTCTAAGCAAAGAAGGGAAAGCAGAAAGGTGGAAAGAGTATATAGAGGATCTATACAAGTTCGATGTACTTGAGGACAATATTATGGAAATGGAAGAGGATGTAGATGAAGATGATATGGGAGATATGATACTGCGTGGAGAGTTTGACAGAGCACTGAAAGACCTGAGTCAAAACAAGGCCCCGGGAGTAGACAACATTCCATTAGAACTACTGACAGCCTTGGGAGAGCCAGTCCTGACAAACTCTACCATCTGGTGAGCAAAATGTATGAAACAGGCGAAATACCGTCAGACTTCAAGAAGAATATAATAATTCCAATCCCAAAGAAAGCAGGCGTTGACAGATGTGAAAATTACCGAACTATCAGTTTGATAAGTCACAGCTGCAAAATACTAACGCAAGTTCTGTACAGACGAATGGATAAACTAGTAGAAGTCAACCTTGGGGAAGATCAGTTTGGATTCCATAGAAATATGGGGACACGTGAGGCAATACTGACCTTACGACTTATTTTAGAAGTTAGATTAAGAAAAGGCAAACCTATGTTTCTAGCATTTGTAGACTTAGAGAAAGCTTTCGACAATGTTGACTGTAATACTCTCTTTCAAATTCTGAAGGTGGCAGAAGTAAAATACAGGGAGCGAAAGGCTATTTACAATTTGTACAGAAACCAGATGGCAATTATAAGAGTCGAGGGACATGAAAGGGAAGCAGTGGTTGGGAAAGGAGTGAGACAGGGTTGTAGGCTCTCCCCGATGTTATTCAATCTGTATATTGAGCAAGCAGTAAAGGAAACAAAAGAAAAATTCGGAGTAGGTATTAAAATTCATGGAGAAGAAGTAAAAACTTTGAGGTTCGCCGATGACATTGTAATTCTGTCAGAGACAGCAAAGGACTTGGAAGAGCAGTTGAACGGAATGGACAGTGTCTCGAAAGGAGGATATAAGATGAACATCAACAAAAGCAAAATGAGGATAATGGAATGTAGTCAAATTAAATCGGGTGATGCTGAGGGAATTAGATTAGGAAATGAGACACTTAAAGTAGTAAAGGAGTTTTGCTATTTAGGGAGTAAAATAACTGATGATGGTCAAAGTAGAGAGGATATAAAATGTAGACTGGCAATGGCAAGGAAATCGTTTCTGAAGAAGAGAAATTTGTTAACATCGAGTATAGATTTAAGTGTCAAGAAGTCGTTTCTGAAAGTATTTGTATGGAGTGTAGCCATGTATGGAAGTGAAACATGGACGATAACCAGTTTGGACAAGAAGAGAATAGAAGCTTTCGAAATGTGGTGCTACAGAAGAATGCTGAAGATAAGGTGGGTAGATCACGTAACTAATGAGGAGATATTGAATAGGATTGGGGAGAAGAGAAGTTTGTGGCACAACTTGACTAGAAGAAGGGATCGGTTGGTAGGACATGTTTTGAGGCATCAAGAGATCACAAATTTAGCATTGGAGGGCAGCATGGAGGGTAAAAATCGTAGAGGGAGACCAAGAGATGAATACACTAAGCAGATTCAAAAGGATGTAGGTTGCAGTAGGTACTGGGAGATGAAGAAGCTTGCACAGGATAGAGTAGCATGGAGAGCTGCATCAAACCAGTCTCAGGACTGAAGACCACAACAACAACAAAAAATATTTTTTCATAAAAATATAAAGCCACCTTACTTTTTGAACACAATTTGTGCTTTGTAACATGCTGCCTTTATGTTAGCATACATACTACTTCTCAAAAGTTGTCTTTTGAACTTTTATTTGGTTTCATAATGGAAACATATGTAACCTGGAGATGGTTGTTTTCACTGATACTGTACCCAATGCATTCGTTACTATTGTAAGCAGAAAGTTGTTAATGGATACATGTTACTTAATTTGTTCTCTAAGACCAATTACAAGTAGCATGTACTCAGTTGAGACAGTAAGGAATGGGTGGGCCCTACAGAGAAATTTCTGCAACCATTGTTTAATGTGCTTGTTCAGGGACTCAGTTCATCTCTGTTGTTAGTCAGATAAATTTATCACTTTCTTTGTTAATGTAGTAATAACAGACTGCATGTAAGGTCATCATCTTAGAATTTAACACATTATCATTGAATTTGTAACTGCAGGATCAAAAAAGTTTTTGCAAATACCTTTGCTATTTGTTCCATGTGATCCATTGTTATGTTATGAAAAGAGTATTGATTTTCTTATTATATTGTCATGTAGAAGAAGATGTAATTAGATGAATGATGAACACTAACTTCACTTAATGAAGATTTATTCAGCACTTGCACATACAAGAGTGCGGAGCGAACTGCTTCCGGGCAGAACACATACAGTATATATACTATATATAAAAACAAAGATGAGGTGACTTACCGAACAAAAGCGCTGGCAGGTCGATAGACACACAAACAAACACAAACATACACACAAAATTCAAGCTTTCGCAACAAACTGTTGCCTCATCAGGAAAGAGGGAAGGAGAGGGGAAGACGAAAGGAAGTGGGTTTTAAGGGAGAGGGTAAGGAGTCATTCCAATCCCGGGAGCGTAAAGACTTACCTTAGGGGGAAAAAAGGACAGGTATACACTCGCACACACGCACATATCCATCCACACATATATATACTGTTACAGAACATTCCAATACAATTATTTTTGACATTTGTGGATACTTCTAGAATGTACTCGAACCAAATGTAGAAATTAAAATTTTACAGTTCAGGTGACTTTTGAACTCATGACCCCCCATGCAACAGTCTAGTATCATAACCACTACACCATGGTGCTACTCAGCTTCTTCTGCAACATTGCTCCCTCCTTAAGAGAACAGCATGTCAGAGTGATGTCGTCCTAGTATGGGAACGAGTCATCGGTCCTGCATACTCTGACTCCCAATGACTGATGTTTGCACTGGCAGTGATCTTCTTAGAACTTCCTTTGCTGCTACACTCTTCATCACCTTTCTGCTTGTTGCTTGTCACTGGAGCTTTGAGTTTACCCTGGGTTGCAGAATCCTTATAAGGCTTCATTTGAAGGATGTGGACTGTAGCTCAGACCTTTCGTTGTTTTGTGTTGGGGATGAAATCTTCATAAGTAACATCAGTCGACTGTTTTACAACCTTATAAGGTCCAAAGTAGCACCTGAGGAGCTTCTCAGAGAGACCAACCTTCTGAACAGGAGTGAAGAGCCAGACGAGGTCACCAGTCTGGTAGACAACAGGGCGGTGGCTCACGTCATACGTTCGGTGATCGTTTTCTTGAGCCTGCAGCATGCAGAGTCGAGCTAACTGCCAAGCTTCCTCTGCTCTGTTTAACGCCTGGCTAATGTAGTCATCGTCCACGTCATCAGGATGTAACGGAAACACAGTGTCCATCGTCTTAGTCACTTCACACCCATGCACCAGGAAAAATGGTGTAAATCCTGTGGTGTCTTGTTTGGTGGTGTTGTAGGCAAATGTCACAGAATGTAGCACCTCATCCCAGTTGCTCTGCTAAATATTGATGAACATTGATAGCATGTCAGCCAAGGTCTTACTAAGGTGTTCAGTACGCCTGTTAGTTTGCAGATGGTACGCAGTCATCATGTGATGGGTAATGTTGCACTGACGGCTTGTCTCTGTCACAAGATTTGATTGAAAAACTTTCCTTCGATCCATAGTTAACAACTTTGGAGCACCATGTTTTAATACAATGTCTTCCACAATGAATTTGCCTACCTCGAATGCTTTGACTGTTTTTGTGGCTTTTGGAATGGCATAGCATGTCAGATAATCAGTGCAAACAATAATCCATCTATTGCCATTAGCAGATGTTGGAAATCGTCCAAGGAGGTCAATCTCAACACGCTGGAAAGGCATTTCAGCTGGTGCAAGTGGTATGAGTCGGCCAGGTGGTTTTTGAGGAACTGCCTTTCTCGTCTGGCACTCTCGACAGTGCGACACGCAATGACGGACACTCCTAAATAAACCTGACCAGAAAAATCTCTTATGAATCCAATCGTATGTCTTGATAAATCCTAAATATCTGGCCTCAGGTGTGTCATGGAATTTCTGTAGAATATCTAAGCACATCACTGATAGACACCTCTTTCCAAAAGAGTCAAAATTTTCTTGCAAAGTAATCCATTAACTACCTTAAATTTTCCTTTCACATTCTTTGACCGATTTAAGGCAAGCATAATTTGAGATATCTTGGTGTCCTTCTTCTGCTCAGCAGAGAGATCCTGGAGTGAAGTGAGACAGTCACTATCTTCATCAAAGTCTTGATGGTCTTGCACAGGGTTTCTAGAAAGACAGTCGGCATCTTGGTGTTTTCTTCCACTTTTGTACACTATGGTAATGTCATACTCTTGAAGACATAGTGCCCACCTGGCGAGTCATCCTGTTGGATCCATAAGACCTGCCAACCAACAAAGTGAATGAAGTGCATTTTCAACTTCTCATGGCATAATGAATAATCCATTAAATTTTGGGCATGCAATATGAAATACAAAATCCACCTCACACATTGCACAATGGTTCACCAGTGTTGTTGCTATCACAGAGAAAACTTTTGCAGTGTTCCTTCACACCATTACAATATGAACATCCATCAATCCCCACTTTAAATCTGTTTAACAAACAATTAGAAATTGCAAACTCCTCAAAATTTCTATGCTTCTAGATTCAGGAAATCATGAAATGGGACACACTCATGAACTGTGTCAGCAAGAAGCTAAGCAGAAAATGCTATGGCATAAAAATACTTACTATGTGTAGAAGAAAAAAAAGACATCCAAAAATGCATGTTATCTGCTGCAATATGGGATAATTTTTTGGGGCAACTTTTTAGTAAGAAAAATGCTGTTTCATATAGCACAAAAAGGATCATAAAGGCAGCTGAATTAGCAGTACCCAGAAGCTCTTCCAAACCCCGATTTAAAGCACTCGAGAAACTACCATTGCCATGCTTGTACATTTTGACATGGTTACTTACCTGAAGGACATTTCAAAGGCTAAAAATAACTCAATATGTACAAATCAAGAAGTCTGTACATATGACACCAAGCAAAAATTGGATCTTCACATTGAGTATGCAGATACCACCCTTAGATAGAATGAACCACTGTAGACTGGGGAAAAAACTTTGCAATAAACTTCCTCCACCACATCAAGATAGTAAAAGAAATGCAAAAGTTAAAAATTATTCTAAATTAACAAATTTGCAAGATAGATATCATTGTAAGTGAATATATGTTGGCATAAATTTAAATTATTCTCCTTTTTCTTTCAGTATATTCCTTTTGATATCTGTTGTATTATATGTTAAATTATATTACTGTTTTAATGTAGTATATTGCACTGTGTATTGTACTCTATTACATCCTTAAAATTATTTACATCTTTGAGTTAATTACATTGTAATATGCCATGTATTTAAAACTGTATACCAATGTACAAAATAGTCACATCCCATTAAAATGAAATATGAATAATAATATTCTGTTCTTCTTTTGTCACAGAAAATGCATGTGTACAAGAAGACACTGCAAGCCCTCATCTACCCAATATCCAGCACAACACCCCACAACTTTGTTCTGTGGACAGCGACATCACCAACTTACTGCTACGAATGTGAGGGTCTGCTTTGGGGCATTGCAAGACAAGGGGTTCGCTGTACAGAATGTGGTGTGAAATGTCACGAGAAATGCAAGGACCTGCTGAATGCTGACTGCTTGCAAAGTTTGTATAAAATGACTTTTAGTTAATTTAAGCTCAAATTACAACAGTGTAAAGTAGCTATGAAATATTACTTACAAGAAGAATAAGGGAAGGAAGCTTATTAACTTTTATGCGATTCATGTATTACATCTACATTTACATACATGTGCCACAAGCCATCGTATGGTGTATGGTGAAGGGTAACTTGTACCACCACTAGTCATTCACTTGTCTGTTCCATTTGCAAATAGAGCAAAGGAAAGATGAACATGTATATGACTACATGAGGCCTAATTTCTCTTGTCTTGTCTTAACAATCTTTACACAAAATGTAAGTTGGATGCTGATAAATCATTCGGGAACCAGATGCAAATGCTGAGCCTTCAAATTTTCTCAATAGTGTTTCACAAAAAAAATGTCATAATCCCTACAGGGGGTCCCATTTTGAGTTCATGGATCATTAGTGTAGTACTTGCCTGTTGATTGAATTGCTTTGCTGTCTTCCTTTAATTTTAGCTGGTGGGGTCCCAAACATGTGAACAGTACCCAAGAATGGGTCGCAGTAGTGTCGGGGTTGTTTGTCTCAGTAGCATGAAATTGTTCGTTTACTGAGATGTCATGCTTTGTCGCTGGCAGCTGAGCGTGTGCACTCCTTCTCTACTCTCTTGTTCTACTGCTTCTCCCCTTCCACCCCTCCCCTCAGCTTACAGTCAGTGCTGACACCAATACTTGCTGCTAGCCTAGCAGCTGCCGATGAGAGGCTGGGAGGCATCAGGAATGGTTTGTTTGGATCTGAGATTGCTAATGCTGTGCCCAGACACAACAGTCATGTGTGCGTGAATTGTGTCTGAGTGATTGTGTGAATGTGTGTGCGCTGCACTCTCATTTTCTGACAAAGGCAGTAGCCAAAAATTTAGTTGTGAGAGTGTGGTTGTCTTTTCTGTGTGCCTGTCTGTCGCTCAGTGATCATCTCTACAGTGAGTTGCTGACTATCGTCGTTACTATTGATTCTCATAGTGTATGCGCAAGTTATCTGTTGTGTGGGTGATCACTGCAGTCTCATTTCATCAATGTGGTGTCTGTGAGACGTGAGTATCTGGCCACACGAATGGACTACCATGACGGGCCAAAACTGTAGGCCATTTCTGTGGGTATCTCTAATGGATCGGGCCTGCCGATCTCAAACGCATAGTTCCCACTAATGTGCAGGAGCTGCCTGTTAGATGTAGTGTTGTCAATCTGCTCACAGGCCAGGTCTGTCTGTCTGTGGCACAGTGTGGTGAATTTTCATGGTTGATCCATGAACCCAGGGCTGTGGTGCCCCTCAGCAGGCCAGAGGCCATGGGCGATGGATTTCAGGAATTGTGACTGTCTCACCACATTCTAGAGTGCAGCGTTTTATAGACATTTTATTTATTCTAGTACATTTTGGCACCCCAAAAGTAGTTAATGTATTAGAAAGTATGGACAATAAGAAGAAGACAATTGTGACGGTTGCTAGAAGTTTGTATGCAATGTACTCATGCATTTCTTGAAAGAAAAATCACATAATACCTGTAAAGTAAGAGACATAACACAGTGGGTAATAACCAACACTAATGAACATAGTAGAAGCAATATTTTACTGGTGGTCACCCATAGTGTTAGTTTACATAACTCTTCCACACCTTATACATTTCGTTCAAGAGGCCTACGTTCTTCTCAGGTTATTTCTGGAAGCAGTGAAGGTATTTTAAATCTGTGTTGTGACTCCAACAAAATGTGTATTTTTGTCATCAAATGTGTTTCACTTTATTGAAATAAAATAACATCAGTGGTCTTAATGAAACATATTTACAATTTGGGGCACTTTCTCTATCTAAAAACAGTTCATTACAAAATATGTTGCTGTTAGTATTCAACATTTTTGCTCAGACGTTTAGAAATAAAAAAGGCCTTACATTTTTTTTTGTCAACTTACATTTTTACTTACCCTTGAGATCTCAGAATTTGTCAGGGAAAAATGCCAAAACTTGTCTGTAAATCAGGGAAATATCAGGGAATATCACTTGGGGAAACTTGTGTCAACTCTGATGTTTTCTATGCATTCTTATTAATAGATGAGGTACACTTTTGTAGAATTCTCCCAATCAACCAAAGTTGACCAGTTGTATTCCCTACTACTGATCTTATTTGCTCATTTCATTTGATATTGCTCTGCAACGTTATGCTGAAATATTCAATCTACTTGACAAACACCACACCCTAATACCGTATTGGAACATTACAAAATTGTGTTTCCTACTCATCTGCATCAACAGATTTTTCTACATTTGGAACAAGATGCTTAATTTTACAATAAATAGCAGAGATTTTTTCACAGACCAAAAAGCTGCTGGAGGTAATAGGCTACCAAGAAAAATGAGTACCGAATGTTGGTAAGCTGTAAATGATTTTAAAATACAAGGCCTTGTGAGTGACACATTGCATTGAGACTTATCTGGGAGAGTAATATGAAGCATAAAGGCAGAGATCCAGATATTAAGAAATGGAGAAAGAAGAACTGTTGTTCATCAGTCATAAATATTAAGCCTAAAATTGAGAACTCACAAGTTGGATAAAGGAAACTCCGTTACATGCAAACGTATCATAGACTTTCTAGACTGCCTGAATACTCAAGTTTCTATGTCCCTTGAAGAAGGATAGTGGCAGATTGAGGCTATTTCATTATCCTAGTGTTTGAGTCTCTGTCATCTCTCTTTGTTTCAAGTTCTGTCAGCTCCAAAGAGAACTCCTATGATTCTGGATCACTGAATATAGTTCACATCATGTAGGAAGGCATTTCAGCTGTTCTGTGTATCCCACACCATTAACTGCTAGCAGCCAACAAGATTCATTCTCTCTTTGAGCAGCTAGCCATTAGTTACAAGATAGACTATGAGAATCTCTTTCCCAAATGCTGCGACAGTCAGTTTCATTCACAGAGCAACCGAATTAGTCATTCAGGTGTTGATGTTACTTTCTTGTAGCAGTATAGCTGCAAATGTGCATCTGTAAACATTTTAGTGTTATTTCCAAATGAATGTGTCAGATGACTGCAGTAAACAAGAAGTTACTCACAAGCAACTTTAACTAAATTTTTTGTGTGGGGAGTGTTGTCTTAGTTGTGCAACTGGATTTATGATTTCCTGTCAGGAAAGTCACAGTATATAGTCATCAACAAAAAATCATTGAGTAAAACAGAAGTGGTATCTGGCATTTGCAAGGAAGTATTGTAGGCCATCTGCTGTTCCCCATCTAATAAAACGATTTAGGAGACAATCTGAGTAGCCCTCATTGACAGTTTGCAGATGATGCTGTGATTTACCATCTTATAAAGACATCAGGAAAAGGAAGTAGAAAAGGTTTTGAGAGAACTCCAGATTACTGAAGTCATGTTAAAGAATGGTACAGCCAAGGCTGTGACCAAAGACAAAACTAAGAGTTTCCAAGTTAAGATCAACACCAGGAAACCATTTCAGATATCAGATGGGGAAATAAAATAAGAGAAATTATACATCTCACAGAAAGATTAAAGTGTTTGTTTGAGATGAGTAGTATAGATATTAATGTTAGTGCCATTGAGAAACATCTGAATTCCCTAAAATTGAAAGCTGCAGGGCCCAGTAGAATCCCTGTCAGATTCTATACCAAATATTCACCTGAGTTAGCCCCTCTTCTAATTATCTACTGCAGAGTTTTCAAACAAAAATCCATGCCTAGTAGCCAGGAAGAAAGCACAAGTGAGAACCACCTAAGTGAAGGATAGTAGAAGTAATCCACAAAACTTCCGACTAATATCCTTGACATCCATTGATTGTAGAATCTTCAAACATGTTCTGAGCTCAAACATGACATATCTCGAATAGAATGCTAAGCGGCATGGATTTGAAAAATATCAATCATGTGAAATACAAATCACATCTTTCTCACATGACATTCTGAAAGCCATGGATCAGGGCAGCCAAGTAGACCTAGTATTTCTCAGTTTTGTAGGAGAATTTGATTCAATACCATATATATGCTTATTGGAAAAAGTACAGTCATATGAGATATGAAGCGAAATTTGTGACTGGGTTGAGGATTTTCTGGTAGGAAAGATGCAGCATGTTATTTCGGATGGAGAGTTGTCGACAGATGTAGAAAAAAGTGGAAATAATTTTGAGGGTGTTCCTTGGAAGTGTGTTGGGGTCCCTGTTGTTCTTTTTGTATAATGACCTTAGACTTTTCACAGACAGTAATCGATAATGGAGTACTGTCTGAAAAAACTGCACAGATATTCTGTCAGATCTTGATAAGATTTCAGAGTGGTGCAAAGATTGTCAGCTTTCTTTAAATGTTAAAAAATGCTTAAAAAATGAAAAACTATGTATCGTAGGATTACAGTATCACTGAGTTACAATTGGAACTGATCAGCTCAGAAATACCTGGATGTAACATTTTGTGTGGGTATGAAATGATCTCATTGGCTTGGTTGTAGGTAAAGTAGGTGGCAGATTTCAATTTATTGGTGGAATATGAGGGAAATGCAGTCAGTCTACTTAGGAGATTACTTACTAATCACTATGTGACCCATTAGAGAATATTGCTCAGGTTTGTAGAATTTGTACCAAATAGGACTAAATGGGATTTTGAAATTACACAGAGGAGGACAGCATGAGTGGTCACAGGTTTGTTTGATCTGTGGAAGAGTGTCACAGAGATTCTGTAGAAACTGAACTAGCAGGCTCTTGAAGGTAGATACAACTATCCCGGAAAAGATGGTGATGGTAGGAATATAACACAACCCCCTACACATCCCACCTGTAATGATCATGAGGACAAGATTAAACTAATTATAGTGTGCATAGAGGCATTTAAACTGTTGTTCTTGCTGTGCTCCATACATGAATGGTATGGGAAAAGACTCATAAATGGTACAGTTGGAAGTACCCTCTGGAATGCACTTCACAGTGGTCTGCAGAGTATGGATGTAGATATAGAAGTAGATCTCAGTCGCGTGTCATTGATATTATAGTCATAGGATTCTAAATTTCTTCATCTTGTATAGTGCTCAGTTATAATTTCTGTACATTTAAAGCAATGGTGACAACACAACACCCAGTCCCTGAGCAGCAATGCCAATCTTTGCATCAGTTTAAAAATCTTATCACAATCTGGCTTAATATTGTATAGCATTGTTTGGATAGAACTTCATTACAGATCATTGCATCATATGCCAGGTCATTAATATACAGCTTAAATGGCAAGATTCCCAATACACTTCCCTAGGGTATTCATGAAGTCTCTTCCACATCTGTCGATGATTGTCTGTCCAAGATAACATGCTGCATCCTCCCATCAAAGCAATTCTCAATGCAGTCAGACTTTTTTTTACATGTTGTATGATTATACTCTCAGTAATAAGTACTGATGCATTACCACCTTTCAGAAGTCAAGAAATACTGCATAAACCAAATTACTTCATCCTGTAGATTTCAGTTAGATTATTGCTTATTTATTTTTAAGTTTCATGTACCATAGGTCATTTGCATGATAAATCATAATGATGTGAAACGTGTTATTTTACATTCGCACACCACAAAGTATGTTGCAAGTATGGCTACATGCTGAATGTTTGTAAGTTTTTTTAAAGAAAATATGCAGGTGTGAGTTAGTTATTCGTGTCCACCACATTACAGCAGAAGAAAATATTCTAAGGGAAAGAAGGAGTGGTCAAGCAGAAACTTTTTCAGTTTGTTTTCAGCTTTTACTTTGCTACCTGTCAGACATTTTATATCACTGGGTAAGTGATCAGAAATTATAGTTACAGCCTAGCACAGTCCGCCCCGATAGCTGAGTGGTCAGCACAACGGAATGCTGTACCAGGGGGCCCAGGTGTGATTCCCGGCTGGGTCAGAGATTTTCTCTGCTCAGGGACTGGGTGTTGTGTTGTCACCATCACCATCATCATCATCATCATCGACATGTAAGTTGCTGAAGTGACATCAACTCAAAAGACTTGCACGAGGTGACCAGTCTACCTGATGGGACACCTTAGCCACATGACATTTCATTTCATTTCAGCATAGTGCTGTGGCCCGGTGTAATGTTAAGCTCTCTCTATACAGCTTAAATGTTTTCATGGACTTACTTGTTGAAGAATTCTGGTTCTGCTTTCTTGCAGCACCGATGTCTTCTGCTAGCACTGGACGCTTCTCCAAAGATTTCACTGCTAGGAAGGGGAAATTTTCACTCTCTCATTCTCTCTCTCTCTTCTTATTTAAAAAATACGCTACTCTTGGAATATCATTCAATGCACCAGAACATATTTATTTCCACTTTGCACAAAAAAACAACTAAACTTTATGATGTAAGCCCACACATTACCGGACACCCAGATTCAGTTAATTACACATTTTTGAACACATTTAATACATAAGCTTTTATCATGGCTGACTATCCACGTCCAGTCCATGTACTCTCAACAGCAGTTCACCGTCTAATAAACAGTCACTATTTCGAGTCTCTCCATTTGTTTTTTAACAATACAATGCTACATTACTCTTCGCTCATTCTTATGCCCTGCATTAAAATAATGCGTGTTCGAAACGGCTGGAACACGAGTGTCTCCAGACTTTCGTAAAATTCTGGGGGCACTACATATCTCTCCCCTTAGCTCGAACACTTGTATTTTGCGCACAACATATATTTTAATAATTTTTTTTCTTAACACTTATCTTGTTACTTTGTACTACATAAAAACATTAGGTACAAAAACTCTCTTCCATCTCCGTTATTTCATAAAGCTGTTGCTATTTCCAATAGATATATCTACTCTTGCTTCCAGGATTGAGCAAACTAAATCCCTCACCCCCCCCCCCCCCCTTTCTCTCTCTCTCTCTCTCTCTCTCTCTCTCTCTCTCTCTCTCTCTCTCTCTCTTTTTTTTTGTACTGGGGTTTTCTCTTTTTTCTATCCCCTGAGGCAGGACTCGTCTTTTCTATTTAAAAAATTTTAGAATTCAAATTTACCAGGTGAAACTTTCCACTACAATCACAGGTCACTATACCACCCTTTCCTTTGGGTTCCAGTCTATGTAGGGGTTGATACTATGAAAACATCTTCTTCCTCATCCTTGGGTAGGTATGCCCCTTCCATTTATACTAAACTATGGTACAGGTCAATCCCTTTTTGGTGCCCCTGCTCGCTCAGTATAGGTCAGCCTCCTCTGGGTCTGCCTACCTGCCTCTCTTTCTCTCATTTCATCTATATCGGATGTGCCCTCCCTATCTTCTCTAACAATGATTCATAGTCTTGCCTCTTTCGTATTCCTCTGCACACAATTTTATTTAAAATTTCCAGGTAAAATTTCTATGTACCTCTCCTTTCCTCCTCCTGAGTCCTTCAGCCTACCTGCTTAAATTCTTCGCTTGTTCATTGCTTACAGCTCACTTATATAGCCTTCATAACTAAATTTGTTTCGTCAATGGTTGTAACTTTATTTCTTTTCTTTGGGCTATTCGGTCTGCACAATCCTATTATTCATCAGAAACTTATTTGACTTGATACCTCTGGCATAATATCTATTTCTTTTTATCTCCATTCATATTATTTTGTACTACTAAAGCTGTGAACAGAACTTCGTTCCCCCCTTGTTCCTTTAGCTTAAGCTTGAGGAGATGGGCAGTTTTTAATAGCCTCGATTCTCTCTGGGTCTGGTTTAATGCCTTTTACTCCCACAATGTGTCCTAAAAACTTTAATTCCTGCTTTGCAAAGTGAGATTTGCTTAACTTTAGGGTGATACCCTTTTCTTTAAATCGGGGCAAAGTTTATTTCAATGTCCTACAATATTCTTCCCAAGTAGGTGAAATAATCAAGATGTAATCCACATAAATCACTAGTTCTTTCAATAACTCTCATCCAATAGCCTTATCAAGTGCTCTTATAAATACCGATACTGATATATTTAGTCCAAAAGGTAGTATATCAAAGTGGTGAGATTTTCCATCGAACAAAAAAGCAGTTTACTTTTTTGAATCGGGATGTAGCGGGATTTGCCAGTACACAGCCATCAGATCAACAGAGCTAAAATACTGGGCATCCTTAAATTTAGTTAATAATTCATCTATATTAACCAGACAATCTCTTTCAGTTTCAACATGACATTTGAGAGTGTGTGCATCCAGCACCAGTCTCACTTCACCTGTAGCTTTTATCACTACTACTAAGGGATTATTATAGACACTCATACTTCTTTATATTATATCTTCATCAATCATTTTATTAATCTCCTCCATAACTGCTTCTTTAAGACTTATAGATATAGGGTATGGTTTGCAAAAAAACAGAGTCTCATCCTTAATCTTAAATTTGGAAACATTATCGCTCACGGTACCCAGATTCTCTGGAAATACTGAATGGTATTTAGACAAAATTCTCACTAAATCCGTTTGCTTTTCAATATTTAACACTTCAGATTCACTTACCTTTTTGTGAAAGTCATCTTGTGGACATGCAGTATTAGTTAACTCTATCTCAGGAGACAGCTGAGCTGACACGGTTAATTGTAATCTTTGGTGTTCAGATGTTTGATTATATATATTGCTGTCCGTCACAAACGTAATGCAATGTTTATTCTCGGGTTCCCCCACATAAATACAGTTCTCATCAAAATTTAGTTTAACATTGTAATCAGTTAACCAGTCTAAATCAAACAATATGTCTCTGATTATGTCTTCCACTACTAGCAAAGGTTGTTGAAACGTCATATCACTTATATGGCAGTGTGCCAAGGTTTCGTATTTAACAACCTTACTCTTATTTCGTTATACCAACTATGTATACCCCAGTTACTGGTAAAACAGGTAAATTACTTTTAGTTTTTAATGTATGAAAGTATTCCTTAGAAATAAGTGATACTTCACTACCAAAATTGATGAATATGTCTACTTTGTGGTTTTCTATGTCTCCTGTTATAATGGGTTGTGGTGGTGTAGTTATTTTGTCTGCTTCCTCCAGCAGTAGCCACTCCTTGGTAGGTACTTCATGCATAAAGGAAACCTGTACCCTCTTATTTAGGCCTCTCAATGTATTTTGACGACCTGGGCCCCGCTCTGTGTCGAGATCGCTCCACGTTTTCCTCATGGGTAGCAACCATGGGATGATCTCCAAACGTTGGAACTGCATTACCCCCTGTTCCACAGCTGTTGTTGGGCACGAATTCCTGCGTAGTTACTGGACCAAGGTTGGTCGTTAATGGTCCTCGTGAGCAACCCCTCTATTTACATTCCTACTATGTCGGTGGACTCAGGCAAGATTGGATTCATAAGGCTTTGACTGGTTATTATGATTCATATTATTCCTCCTAAAATTCAGATTTTCTTGCGCATGCAAGTTCTCGTTCCTGTCTTTATTGATTCCATCGAGTGCATCTACAAAGAACAACAGTTCCACCACCGTTTTCCACCTACTGCATAGAATATCTTTTCTAGCATAAGTAGGTAGACGTCTTATTAAAATTCTAATCAACCCCTCTTCTTCCATTGGTCGATCTAAATATTTCACCCTTGTCAAATGCCAGTCAAAATACTTGCGCATTGTACCCCAGGCATTACTATAGTATTTAGGATCCCACAAATCTGAGATCAACTTCTCTTGTGCACTTGAAGACCAATATTTTTCCTTAAACTTTCTCTGAAAATCTTCCCAGGATGTGAAGTTTTCAATATTTACTGTGCCCCATTCTGAAGCTTCACCCTCCAAATAACCTACCGCAAACTCTATTTTCTTAGCATCCTCCCAACTTTTAGGTATGGCTTGGTTAAACCATTTTAAGAAATGGGTGGGGTGTACCTCCCCATCTGGTTTGCATTTAGGAAACTGTCTCGAAAAGCCTCAATTTGATCCCCATTGCAAATCAGTTATCATGTCCTTATTTAATGTAATACTTTGGGAAACTGTACCTTTCTCTAGTTTCTACTGCATAAGCTTGAATTCTTTCCTCAACGTTTCTAAGACTCTTTTGGTGTTATCTAAATCAGAAGTTACTATAGGCGAAGAGATATCAGCACTTAGTTTCTCTTCTAACTTTCGTCCTATTATTCTTCTACTTGTTCTTCTAAGCCATTCGAATTTATAAGCACTGCAGTCATTAACTTTTCTTTGAAGTTCTGTTCTATGGTGATTTGACCACTGAAATTTGCGCCTGTACTAGGGGGAGCAACTTGTTTCTGGATATTGGTTTTTAGCAGAGTTAATTCTCGTTCGACCACATCAAATGTAACGTTACATACATTTTTCAAAGAGTCGTATTTTTCATTAAATTGTGTTTCCAAATTACTACATTTACAGTCTACATCATATTCTAATTTTTGATCTAACTCTTTTAGATGAGCTTCATTTCTTTGTTCTAAATCCTTAAATAAAATATTTGTCTGTTCACTCAGGGAATCAGAAAATTCTTTTTCCTATTCTTGCATCTGATTACGAGGGATATTAACTTGAGCCTCTAGTTTTGTGTTTTACAAATCTAACTTAGAGTTTAATTCTGCCTTCAGTTCGTCCTGTTTTGTGTTCTGTGATTCAAACTGTGCTTTGATAAACCTTTGCCTAGATCTGGCCCCTGTTTTTAAATTCCCATAGCCCCAACAAACTCTATGGATTGATGTTCTTTCTCCATTGTGTTTTGTTTTGCCTTTAATCTAGTTATCATTAAAAGTACACTCGCTTATTTCCACAACCCCCACACTTCACAAACAATCAAAGGTCAGTAGTAGCTCACCCGGCGTTGGTGTAACGCGTCGTCAGCACCCGTGTACGGTGGTGTCAGCGTCGATGGACGGTGGCGTTGGCTTAGGTGGATGGTGGCATCGGCGTAGGTAGACGGCGGCATCGGTTTATGTGGACGGCGGCTTTGGCATTGGTGTGATGGGACGTCGGCGTTGGTGTATGGTGGTGTCAGCATTGGTGTATGGCGGCGTCAGCATTTGTAGATTGCGGCGTCGGCGATTTGAGACTAACTGCAGCGTTGTGTGATTTTCTTGATTCCCTTAATCATTTCACCATTTATCAACACAATATTTCTGCATAAGTATCATGGAATCGCTCTTCAGCCTCGCTGTTATCGGTTGCTATGGCAACTCCCAACTGTTTTTTTTCTTTTTCTTATAACTTCTTTAATACTTCCCCTTTTTTCTCAGGTCCTTTCTTTACAGTCGCCACGTTCTTGCAGTGGCCTGGTGTAATGTTAAGCTCTCTCTATACAGCTTAAACATTTTTGTGGACTTGGTTGTTGAAGAATGCTGGTTCTGCTTTCTTGCAGCACCGATGTCTTCTGCTAGCACAGGACGCTTCTCCGAAGATTTCACTGCTAGGAAGGGGAAATTTTCACTCTCTCATTCTCTCTCTCTCTCTTCTTATTTAAAAAATACACTACTCTTGGAATATCATTCAATGCACCAGAACATATTTATTTCCACTTTGTACAAAAAAACAACTAAACTTCATGACATAAGCCCACACATTACCGGGCACCCAGAATAAGTTAATTACACATTTTTTAACATAATTAATACATAAGCTTTTATTGTGGCTGACTATCCACATCCAGTCCACGTACTCTCAACAGCAGTTCAATGTATAGTAAACAGTCACTATTTCAAGTCTCTCCATTTGTTTTTTAACAATACAATGCTACATTACTCTTTGCAGCTGGCCACGGAGTTTCTGGGGCGTATTTGCTTTTCTTGACAGGTTGCGCTGAACACTTGCCAGTGCCGACGAATTATCTCTCCTCCAGTTTCGCTGCACAAACAATAAATGAGTGCAGTATCCCATGCTCATCCTTACGCCCTGCTTTAAAATAACGTGTTTTCAAAACGGATGGAACACAAGTGTCTCCAGACTTTCGTAAAATTCTCGGGGCACTACAGTAGCATACCCCTTTTTGTGCTAAAGACAACTGGCATTGTAATTATGTACATCACTGTTCCTTTCAAACTGCAGTGGATTATTTACAACAAACTTCATGAGGGAATAAATGTACTATGAAGCAGTAGTCAAAATGCCCAACTCCGTAAACAGATATCTACAAGATGATAATGGGTGAGTACCACATATTTTTCTTGCAGTACATATTTCAGCAAAGAATACCTTCTTTCTTAAAGATGAGTTACCCTGAAACATTATTCCATTAGACGTTACTGAATGGCAATATGCAAAACAAATCAAATTACTGATTTATCTCTCCCCATGACTTGAAATGATTCTGTGTGCAAATGTAGTTGAAGTAAGTTGTTTTAGGACTTTCCAAATGTAATGTTAGAAAAGTTGGTATCACATGAATTGGTATTGGATCCATGCTGGTAGGCAGGGAGGAGGTCATTCTCTTTGAGATACTTCATTACATTTGAACTCAGAATATGTTCTAAGATTTTGGATGACAGTTTTGCAGATCACTTCCACTACCCCTCTTGTAGATGTGCTTTATTCCAACTTCTGGACACATTTTTTTCTCAATAGATATATAGTATATTATGGATCAAGGAGAGGCTAAGTCAACCATGAATTCTGTATTATATGTTGTAGGGATTCCATTGAATCCTGGCACATTCTACAATTTCAGTTATTTTAGCTTGTAACTGTTTCTCAATGCCACTGATACTAATATCCAGTGAACTGTATTGTAATGGATTTCTGAGCACTTGAAAAGTGTGAATACAGTAGTTTTGCCTCAACAACAGTAAAAGTTATCATACAATATCTCAAAATCTTTGGTTCTGATTTTTTTTCTGGCAGAGGTACCAGTACAGGGTACAGATGCATTCTGTCACTGATCGAGCATTGCTAATGTCTGCATCACTCATTTTTCAATGGTGTGAGAATTAACCTGGGGCAATGTTTCTTGGTCTTATTTTGTAAAGGAACATTTGAAAGTAAAGTTAGCATTTCTACTTTCATAAAGTTATTTGAGGCTGCTATTACCGTATATTTCAAACATATCACTGCTAAAACATACATAATCTAGGTAAGAGAAGACTGTGAATGTATGTACTTCTTTTTTGAATTTCTCAGTTATGTTGTTTGACTAATGAAAAGTTTTGTAATCACTGAATCTAGGACATTTTTAAGTTTGTGCTGAAAAATAATTATTGATTCTTTTATGTTTGTGTGTTCAATTTTATTATTTTCTATTATTTCAGGTTTTGTATGGTTTTGCTTAAGTCTCATATTTTGTAAGTTTGACATAATAATAAAATAATAATTTGTACTGGAAATACTATATACATATTTTTAGCTATGCATGTAATTTGTTTTTACATTTGTATCTTCTCCTTAGCATAAATGTTCTAGTTGTCCCATATATTTTGTCTTTTGTTTGGTTGGATGGTGAGCAGTATGTGAACCAACTGTGGTCTCATGTAGGTGTGGTAACAAAACAAACATATACAGGATGAAAATTATTCAATAATGACTGCTTCACAAAATTTGCCTAGCTCCTTTACCAATTTCAAAGTTATTTTATTCAAACAAAAGAGTAAGTAAGTTGTATATTTACTAATTGCTAAATACATAAAATTAATATGTATCAGCAGTTTTTCACAAGCAAATTTATCTGAATAAATATTAACCTTTCTTATTATCACACAGGGGCTGCTGAGAAGAGTTCAAAACATGGAGCTGAAGACAAAGCAAATAGTATCATCACTGCCATGAAAGAACGTATGAAGCAGAGAGAACGAGAGAAACCAGAAATATTTGAACTTATCAGGTAGGAGAGACATCTTATTGGAGCACAGAGAATTTCCTTTTGATATAAAAAGTTAATTACATTTTGTTAATCTGGTGTTATAAGTAACTCACAATATTGGCAACAATAAATCATTCTGTAAGTGCCTACTGCAGTTATAATGAAGAAAATTGCTACTTGAAGATATACAGCAACCACCGATTTTTTTATGTAGCCTTATTTGTGCTGAGACATGTTTTGGGTTTTCACTCATCTTCAGTTGGTTTAGTACATATTTTCATCAGTGCCATATTTTTGTTGGCTACATCTTAAATGCTTCAGCTGCCATGTGCAAAGTATGAATTTCTTTAGCTACCACATTCCCCAAGATGTATTTTATTTTAATTAGTACTTAGATGCACTTTCTTTTATTCCGTAGCTTCACTGAATCAGCATCACATTCACCGTGTGCCCAACTTACGTGTTTGTTTACATCAGCAAATACACCCAGAATCAAGCTACAATTTTCTTATACCTTAAAGAAGTGAATTATGTTAATAGGCTTTATATTGATTATGACAATGTTCCATACTCCCCTACCAACCTTAAAAATTGATACTTGCCTCTATGTCACTGAAAAAATGAATGTCATATATCCTAGCGTAACATACAATGTGTATATTGTAAGGAGGTGTGCTAGGGTTTTTTCCCCCAGCTGGAATTTCTTTTCCAGATTAATGCTATAACAATGACTGTGCCAGTAATTAACAGATAGTTATCTAACTAGTGGTGTAGTGACTATCTGGCATCAACAAAATGATAACTAAAATTAGCATGAATGTCACAAAAGTAATATGTCATATTGTACATATAAAAAGTAAAACCACATACTTACAAGAAGAAATGTACTGTAGTAGTGAATCCAGCATTGATTCAGAATTGCTTAATATCTATGCAAATGTGATATATGTCCCAATCTGAGGTATCCCTGGCAATTGTGTCAATGTGCAAATTCCTGCTAGTTGTGACTTCAGCCACTTTGAAGGCATGGTACTCAATAGTACAATTAATTGTATAGAATGTGAACGAAAAAGAATCCTTTTTTGTAAATAATGCTATTACAAAGCTTCAGAATGTACAACATTTTTTGTTTTTGGGATAGTGTGTGGTAAAGAGTATGAACTGGTTTTCTAAACTACCAGTAAAAGCACCAATACAATTGGCCACGTAAAACCACTCTTAATGGCAATCAATTTCAATGTATTTGAATGCCGTACTGTGAGCCATCTTTATAGTTACTGCAAATGAAACCTTTATTTGCTTAAATTGAATGGTTAAATAACTTGAGATCATTGGTATATGAGGTATGAGAGAGACCTCTCCAGCTTGTGAATCTTTGGGGATAGTAGTTTCAGTGACTTTATTTTGCATAGTTTTAATCTGCAAATGGACGGCATTGAAATTTTGTATGATTTATATTGTGTAGTATTATTCTAATCATAAGCTGAAAAGCCATAGTTACAAGTTTCCTAATATTGAATGAAAACAATCAGTATATGAGAATATAATGTAACTGGGTAGATAAAAAGCCTATTCACCAAGCAGTGGTAGAACACACACACACAAAATGTTATAATAAGGCAAGCTTTCAGAACCAGTGGCTCCTTCTTCAGACAGAATTGTTGAAGGGGAGGGAAGAGGGGTGAAGGGAAAGGACTGGAGAGTTCTAGGAGCAGGGATAGATTTCGGAAAAGTGACGCAGAACCACGGCTCAGGGCAGACTTACAGGATGGGATGAGAAGGAAAGACTGATTGTCGGGGACTGCACAGGATAAGCTTAAAGCTCTTAGGTTTTCAAATATCATCTAGTGCAGTCCCCAACAATCAGTCTTTCTGTCCAGTCAGTCTATCTATCCAATTACATTATATTTTCATATAGTAATTGTTTTCATTGAGTATTAGGAAAGTTATAACTGTGGCTTTTTGGCTTATGTTTAGAATTACACTATGCAATATGAATCATACAAAATTTTTAATGCTGTCCATTTACAGATTAAAACTATGCCAAATAATGTTATTGAAACTGCTATCCCCACAGATCCACTAGTTGGAGAGGTCTCTCTCATACTTTGTATATGAATGATACCAAGTGAATTAACTATGCAACTTAAGCAAATAAAGGTTTCATTTGCTGTAACTATAAAAATGGCTCGTGGTACGACATTCAAGTTGGAATTGATTGACATTCACCCTTCTGCCTGAAGAAGGTGCTTGCCTAATTATAACCTTCTTTTATGTATGTGTTCTGCTGCCTGTTGCTGAGTATGTTTTTTATCTATCCAATTACATTATATTTCATAATATTCAGGTTTTCTGTTAAAGCCACTTATGAAGATGAAAGTAAAACAGCACATTTTTTTGTATAAAATTTTTGTTTTAAGTTCTGTACACGAAGAAACAATATATAAGGGAGAAACAATTTTTCTAATGGTTTGAATGCCTTCCTGTTGTAGTTAAAACTGATTATGAGAAAGAAAACAAATATCGTTAATATATACAATATTTGCTTAGAATTATATACATGGAGGAACAGTATATATCGGAGAAACAGTTTGTGTAATGATTCAAAGGACCTGCTATCATAATTAAAACTGAATATGAGAAAAACAACAAAACTACTAATTTTCATGACACAACATAGACTTCTTTTTGGTGGTCCCACCTGAATGTTTATTAGAATATTGTGTAGAAATTTGAAGTAAACTGGTCAAGAAATTTTTGAGATTTTTTTCTAACAATATTCCCCATCTATGCAGGGTGCAAAAAAAGTCAGTTAGCCCAAAATGCAGTGCAATGTTTTGTGGTTGCAGGGGTTTATACAGAGTTGTTTGCTGTACCATAATTATTAAAAATGTCGTCCATTGTTTTCTAGACACTTTACACATTGTTTAAACACTGATATACATATATTGTCACATAACTCCCCATTATTACCAAAAATGTTTCCAAATTATTTTTCAGTGAAATCCCTTAAGTGCTTTAGGTTTAATGGTTTTGTAGCGAAAATATTGTCTTTCAAAAACCTTACATTGAAAAATCAAATCATGTTAGCTCTGGTGATGTTGGAAGCTATTCAGTTTTACCCCGTATTCCTATTCCCTCTTGAAAATCGTCAACCAAAAGTGCACAGATGTGTAATCCATAGTATTGTGGAGAACTGTCTTGCTGCAAAATGAAGTTGTTTCATACAGCTTCAGATACAGGGGCACCATAATTCAGTAATAGCTTCACTTAACATTTCATGACACATCAAAAAAATAAGGGCATATCACTATTTTGCTGCATTCGCTTCATCAGACCAAAGGATTGTTTTTTTTTAAAGTTAGAATCACCTTCACTGTTGCCTACATTCTACTTAAAGAATTCACGTCTTTGATCAGTATCATTCGTGTTTAGGGTCTGTGATAATGTAGACTTATAAGGCTTCAGGTGTAATGTTTTGACTTTCTACTTAAATCTCTGTCAGAAAATTATAGTCCCATAGAAGCTCTTCTTGCAGATTTCTTGAGTGATTGAATGAATGCCTGTGCAACAAGCAGCCACTGCATGGTAAGTCAGCTATAGAATCTGTAACATTGAACCTCTGACTTAATTTGTTGTTAACGTGACTGCATGATTACTGTGTCTGCAGGAACTTTTCAATGAAGGATTGTATTACACCTTCATAATTTTGATAAAATTTCCACCACATCTGTAAAGCAAACACCCGCTGTTCTGTAGACAATTTTTCTCTTCATAATTGTAGTAACACGATTCACGTTTCCGTCGCTCTTCGCATAGTGTGGATCGGGAACTGTCTGCTAGGCATGCCCAATGTGAACTCAACTGGGCACAGCCCTTGCTGCCTGAGTTGTTGTTCCGCTGGCAGAGGGCACGGCCGAATTCTCGTGTGCCCTCTGCTGGACGGAACTTTACTTGCGGCAACTACTGTCCGTGATGCGCCATGCCGATGTGCTCCTCCCACGATCTTTGTGGTGGCTATTGCACTCCTCCTCCTTCGGGGGGCGAAGCCACAGTGATCCACAGTGTCGGAAGGTGGAGCGGTGTGCAGTAGCGATGACCTCCACGTCCATTGGAAGCCTGGAGTCGGGGGGATCTGCCAACCCTCTAGCCGGAACCTTCGAATACGGTTGGAAGTCGTCCCACCACTGGAGCCTGGGACAGAACGGGTGACAAGCCGTCAAACTCCAGATCCTGGTCCACCTCGGAAGGGGCAAGACCCAGTGGCAGGGACGATGGGGAAGGGACGACCACAGGTGAACCTGCCTCCCAAGAAACCGGGCCTGCGAGGGGGGCCTACTCTCGCCGGGGCATCTCGAATGATGGTGTTGCCAGTGCTGGAGCTACTGGAAGTTGCCAAGGCTGAGAACCATCGCAGTGTGGCGAAGTCACAGGTGGGAGGGGTGGTAGCATCCCCTGAGAAAACAACACGGGTGCCGGCAATGGGGAAGCCGGCACCCGAGGGGTCAGAGGGTGGGTGCCCAAACGTCAACGTAGCTGATTTTGGTGACAACGTACCTTCCGGTCCCCCGCCTGCAAGGTATAGAGCCGGTGGCCATTGTGGCGCAGGACCACCACCGGTATCCAATGTGGTTTGCGACCAAACCCACGTGCCCAGACCGACATACCTGGTGGAAAGCTGAGTACCCTGTTTTGTGAAGACTGGCGAGGACCAGGCCAGAGGAGGTGCAGCAGAGTCCTAGGTTGGCGCCCGTGGAGGAACTCTGCGGGGCTGCGTTCTCCCATCAGTGTGGTCAAGTATGCCATCAGGAAAAACGTCAACGCCTCTCTGCAGGAAATTTGTGCACATACTTTTTCGGCTGGATCTTAAATGTGTGCACCATGCACTTGGCTTCCCCATTCAATTGTGGAAGAAAGGGGGGAGAGCAAATGTGCCAAATAACAAAGTGCCTACAAAAATCCTGGAAGGTCTGCGAAATAAACTGAGGTCCATTGTCCGATACCAGGGTGACTGGAAGACCTTCCAAGAAAAGATTTTTGCTAGAGCCTGGATTGCAACTTCTGAAGTGGTTGAGGAGCAGTGAACCACATATGGGAATTGGGAATAAGCATCAATGACAATGAGTCAAAAGCCATTGAGAAACGGGCCCGCAAAATCTACGTGAACATGTTCCCATGCCTGGGTTGCAGGTGGCCATGAAGAGAACGCTGACCTGGGAGACACCTGTTGTCTCACACATTAGGAACAGGCGGCCACCAAGTGCTCAATTTCTCTGTCAATACCAGGCTAGTACACATGTCTGCGAGCCAAGGTTTTAGTACGAGAAACACCTCAGTGCCCCTCATGTAATAACGTGAGGACCTCCCTTCACAAACTTGCAGTAACAACCACGCGAGGAGCTGTATCATCAGTAGCCAGAAGGAGAACTCTATCCAAGACTGAGAGGTGGTCTCGTAGAACAAAATAATTACGAAGAGGGTCCGAGGCCCGGCCTAGAGTTTGGGACGACCACCCCTGCTGAAAGAGGCGAACTACTAGCCGAAGAACCGGGTCAGCTGCCATTTCCCTGGTGACGCGAGAGCTAGTGATCGGGAAGCCATCAACTGCATGGCGGGATGCCACATCCAAATGAAAACACATAATCTCCTCCTGATCGAACTGAGGATCCAGGCCCACCGGAAGACAGGAAAGAGCGTCGGCGTTGGCATGCTGTCCAGTAGGGTAAAAATGAATATCATAATGGTACTTAGAGAGGAACAAGGCCCATCACTGCAGTCTGTGGGCTACCCTATCTGGAATCTGAGAGGCGGAGCCAAATAACGATATTAATGGCTTATAGTCAGTGATTAACTGAAACTTCATGCCTGATTAACTGAAACTTCGTGCCATACAAGAAAGGGTGAAACTTGGTAACAGCGTAGACAGTGGCCAAAGCCTGTTTTTCCACCTGGGAGTAATGGGCCTGCGTGGGACTAAGAGTTTCAGACGCAAACGCCAGGAAACTGCTGCGCCCGTATCTACTTGCAGTCGTAATTGGCGCGACCGAACCGACACCTCGATAAAGAGTTTGTGTGCCGATGTGTCGTTAGCCTGGCCAGATGAAACTTCCTGAATGTCAATGTCCATGTCCTCTGTACCTGCTTCCTTCCATTCTTTTGAGGCTGAGTGGCAAACTTTAGCAATGTGGCCTTTTTTATTACATTTGCGACAAACGGCCCAACGCTGGGGGCACTCTGACTGATCATGATGTATATAGCACTTGTTTCATGGTGGCCATGAGCTCTGTCTGCTGCTCACCTAAAACCCGCACTAAATCCTCCATGCCGTGGATAAGCTGCGTAACCAGAACAATGATGCAACATGTGAAGGAACGACCCTACTTGTCGCCAATTGTGTAGTAACACGATACATGTTTCCGTCGCACTTCACATAGTGTAGACCAGGAACTGTCTGCTAGGCATGCCCAATGTGAACTCAACTGGGCACGGCCCATGCTACCTGAGTTGTTGTTGTTCCACTGGCAGAGGGCACGGCCTAATTCTCATATGCCCTTTGGTGGACGGAACTTTACTTGCCGCAACTACTGTCCGTGATGCGCCGTGTCGATTTGTGCCTCCGGCAATCTTTCTGGTGGCTACTGCAATAATTATCACAGTTCCTGCTTGCAGTGAATGCACAAATTATGTCATGGATACAATATTCACTTGTGAAATAACAGACCAGTTCTGCCATCACTCTTTTAAGAAATTTTTCTGTGCATAGGTTCTGCGATTTTTCAATGTG
Organism: Schistocerca piceifrons; assembly: GCF_021461385.2. NCBI lineage: Eukaryota > Metazoa > Arthropoda > Insecta > Orthoptera > Acrididae > Schistocerca > Schistocerca piceifrons. Next base: position 1,214,630 of record NC_060144.1, on the reverse strand, counting down.
AAGGGTGTTACTTAACTACTTGGCTAAAATTTCACCATCGACAAAAGTGGCCAGTTGTTAACTGCCTTAACCTTTCTTCTAGTGTAGATTACCTTCGTAACAGTCACATTAATGCAGTTGTAATTCTACTAATTAAGTAAGCATTTATGTTATTGTTAACACAGTCACTTTTATATCATAAATTTAAAAGTAAGTCTACTTTTAAAATAAGCTGCCACTTCTCACTGAAGTACATATGTTATACATTAATCAAGGAATATAAAACTATTATTTATTTCAGTTATACAGAGGCATGTATCAACTTTTAAGCTTCCAATGTTAAATCTGTAAAAACAATTGACTTCAGAAGTAATTTCCGAATGGTATAAGAAAATTGTAACTTGACTTCAGATGTATTTACCAATTTTAAGACACACACAAGTCAGCTGTACTGCAAATTCTGGATTGCATCAGTACATCACTGCAGTTGAAAATTTATGTGCTACACATATAAATGTGAAACAAGGAGCTATAGTTACAGAATAAAAGTAGGTGCACCTACAATTAGTTAAGTGTAAATATGCAACTTGGGAAATGAGGTAGCTAAAAAATCTTGATTTGGCACAGTGCAGCTGCAATTTTAGTCAATGCAGTCAACAAAGACATGGTATTAATGAAGATATAAATGCATTATACCAATTTATGGTGATGGGCAAAAGCTCAAAACATGTTGTGGTGTAAATAAAGCTCTATAAAGAAAATGGCTTGCTGCTATATTTGTACAAGTTATTAATTCAAACCATGTACCTCAACCAACATTGTCACAGGAAAAAAGTATGCTGGAGAAAATATCTCACATATATGAACAGCAACTGTCATTAAGCTTGGAATCATTGCCCAGTTAAAAGCTCCGTTTATCAACACTTACTGGGTATATTATATCTATGGCTCAGATTTTAGGTACACAAAACAACTACTGTTTCAATTGAATTGTATTCTCGAGGAAGGAAAGACAAATTTCAATGTTTTTGATGTTTAGAATGCATTGATATAACAACAGGATACAGAGAGATAGAATATATCTTATTGGTTTTCAGAGTCCTTATTTTTATCAAAAGCAACATCCCCTTGAGAAAACTGTAAAATTACGAGGAGAGGGAATGACTGGTTAGTATTCACAAGTATCTCAAGTAGTGTAATTCCAGTTTTCTGTTAGATACATTTAAAAGTACAGAGAGGAAAAAAAGTCCTGACTTTTGTAAATGAAAGCAAGCGGGGTAGGTTTTTGAAGGAAGGGCAAGTCTCTCAGACCCCGGGTTGCGAGAACAAGGGCAGACATAGATCTTTGTTTCCCCTTGTCCTCACAGCGGGTGGGTTCTTCTCAATCTACAGGTCCAAATAAACTGCCCATTTCCTCATTTTCTTCCAAAGGAAGCCACTAACAGTTCCAAAACTTACAAATTTTCTATTTTTAAATTTGTCTGTTGGAAGTATTGAAATGTTGTCTCCAGAGGTAAATACTGGCTAGTCATTCTGCCACTTAATAGTTTTACAGAATATTTGTTTTATGCTTCATATTTTCTTGCTTATGCTGCATAGAATAAACCCTTGTATCCAGTAATGTTGACTGTGAGAAACTGTTGACAGAAATTTGAAATCATTGTGATATGATATTTTACTAACACGAGTGTAAGTGACAAGATGTCTGCAACGCCACAACTTAAGTCATTGTGGCACTATAATTTATTAATATGTGTGTGAGTTATACAAGATGGCTACGTAGTACTAAGAGCCATAGCAGTATATACAGGGTTCCCATTTATCTTGACCACACTAAGTAACTGTTTGTCCAGATGAAAATTACAAAATGTTTCATGCAAGTGTTATTTAGCCATCAGCGGGACATCAATTGGCATGATTGCCTTCATTGTAGCTTTGTTTTTTACAAAGATATGAACAGCGGTATGACTTTTCTAAATGGAACCAAATATTTTTTATTTGGTAATTCATTTCCTCTCCTAAAGACCTATTCAAATATGTATCACAGTGTACCATTCACTGAAACGCTTTGTTATTAATTACATAACACAACATTGACTTTGAGCCCGTGATCAAAAACTCGTCCACTTGCTGGAGTTGTCAGAAAACTAATGAAAACCAAGTGGAAATGTAACACAAAACTGACTTTGACTCTCCTGTACCATTACCCAGGAGTAGAACATTCAAACATTCAAAAGTACTCAAAATGGTGACCCTGGACACCGATACACTGGTGCACTTGTTGAATGAAAGAATTATTTACTGCTTCCAGTGTTGCCTGCTGAAGAGAATTACAAGCAAGCATGTTACATTCCTGCATGTCCTCTGGAGTTGTTGGAATATCACGATAGACAACGTCTTTAATGCATCCCCAAACAAAAAGTCCAGAGGATTTAAATCAGGAGACTTAGCAGGCCAAGTAACTGTTCCTCCTTGACCAATCCATCTGGCATGATACCTTCAGTTCAGAACCCGATGTGCGTGCAAGGCATAATGTGCTGGACATTCATCGTGTTGCTACCACATAAGCATTTTGATTCTTAGCAGCACTTCATTCAGAAGAGGGGGAAGAATTAATCTGGGGAAGTTGGCATACGCTGTGCCATTTAGACTACCATTCATGAAATAAGGGCCAGTAATTGTAGTACCAAGCATCCCCCACCAGATGTTAACTCTCCATTGACACTGATGTTGCACCTGTCAAAGCCATCGTGGGTTGTTGCTGGACCAATAATGCATGTGTCTCATATTTACCTGTCCTTTGTTTGAGAAGGAACATTCATCAGTAAATAGGACATTGGAGAAGAAGTTCGGGTTGGCGAGGATTTGCTGCTGTGCCCACTGACAGAACCGTACAGGACTCTGGAAATAATTCCCATGTAATTCTTTATGTAGGTATACATGGTAAGGATGGAACCAGTGACATGTAAGAACACATACACTGGTTTTAGGAATTCGAATATCGTGTTCAATCTGTTGTGTGATCACATGTGGATTCATAGCAATGGAAGGGAGAACAGTAACTTTGGCAGCTTCATCTCTGAGAGTGCTGTGACGATTGCAATGTTGTGGATTGAAACTTCCCATCTCATGAAGCGTCGCAACAAGATGAGTAAACATGTGTCTGGAAGGTGGGTTCTCGTCTGGATATTGCTCTCTGTACAGTCCCACTCCCTGCGTAGCATTTCGCCTACCTTAAAAAAAAACAACAATAAAAGAAAAATTATGTCGATGCAGTTTGTAGGAAGGACAGCCTTTACTGTATGCCTACTCTACACAACAGTATTTAAAAGGACTAAACTACTGTTCTAAATGTACCCGTACATAAGAAAACAGCATTGCAATTTCTGTTCTGCTAACTTACATTCCCCATAGATGAGCAGCATTTCTACCTTTTCTTCTCTCACAACTCTTCAACTGATGATGGTTGACAGAATGATGGGTGTGCATTTTACTTATGTTTACATTTGTCTTCTATCAATGTCAGCACACACGTGTTCCATTACCCGAGTACCTGCGCTAAGCTCTGGGAGTGTCAACATCAGTGTTGTGTTATGTAATTAATAATGTTGTGTTTCAGTGAATGGTACACTGTGATACATTTTTGAATAGGTCTTAAGGAGAGGAAATTAATTACCGAATAAAAAATACAGGGTTCCATTGAAAAAAGTCATACCGCTGTTCATATCTTTGTAAAAAACAAAGCTACAATGAAGGCAGTCATGCCGATTGATGTCCCCCTGATGGCTAAAGAACATTTACTTGAAACATTTTGTAATTTGCATCTGGATGGTCAAGATAAAAGGGACACCCTGTATATTGTTTTGTGTGGATGAAATTTAACAATATATCAGTCCACCTTCAATTTTTATGAACTTTCTAATATCATAATTGTTACAAATCTATATAGGCATATGTGTAATTCTTAGAAACAAATAAGAAAAAAAAAGAAAAAATCACTGGAAAATGCCCAAAACAGCTACAAATTTCCTCTGATGTTGAAAAAGAAGTACAGCACAATACTCTGCTTTATCACTGTACTGTGCCACTTTGTTTTGGCTCCTCTAGTGGCGTGCTACTGTTCTATGGTACAGGGATGTGTGCCAGGACTGCACACATGAACCTGGAACCTGCATATAATGCAATATTAACTACGTAACCACCCCAGGTCCATACCCCCCCCCCCCCCCCAAAGAAAAAAAAAAAGGTAATTAAAACTTTATGACGACCCATCATATTAATTTACACACAACAACAATAAAGAAAGCAAACCTTCATCAGTCACAAACCTATTTATTTAATATGCATATAAAATGTACAGGTTATATTCAAATAAAAAAAGAATATATATGAAAATACAAAATATATAAAACAACAAACTATATGAAAAAGCAGCTACACCTGAGCCTCCATGTACTACCACTTTTTCGGTAGTATGCAAGAAATTAGGGCAGTGCCCAGTGAAGGCTGTCAGTGGCCAGTCTTCAACTATATATTTAACCATTTCTATAGAAGCTCCACAATTGCACTTGGCAGAGGCTATTTTCTCCCAATCTGCACAATGAGTCAGCACATCTACCACCATTTGTTCGATGCTGTACTAGTTCTCATTAGTAATAGAATACTACACATGAACTAGTACAACCTGCACTAGTCAGTCATTGAGATCCCCTAACACGCAGTAGGTTTTGATAGTGTTTAAATAAGTGTGTTAAACAATAATGCACTTGAATCATTACATGTCAAATCGAGACAGGTGCCAACCTGACCTCCTTCGATTTTCATAAAATTTGATGTGTTCATTACATGTGATGAGAATGAAAAACATCATATTACAGAATTTTAGCACAAGTAAAACAAGATTAATGGCAACTTGAAGTTCTGAAACTGTGTGGAAAATTTGACAAACACTGTTGGCAGAAATGACTGTAACATCTGTTCTGATAAAGATAGAACGTGAAACAGGTAACTAAAACAAGCTTTTCAATGATAGGTAATTTTCACATATTTGAAAAACGTACACAATTAAGGTTAGTGACCTTGGCCTTTGACCTTGAATATAGTGAAGTGTGTCACTTTCAAAATTGATGAAAAAAATATATTTTGTTCTTCATGTTACATTATACAACACAATAAAAAATCAAACTGAGATGACAATGGGATTTGGAGGTATAAATTAATATGTACAGCAATATGTTGCATTAATGCAATATAAATTGTATTCAGACTCTAACAACATCACACAAAGCACTGAAAAACACGTTTATTGTTAAAAAGGTGGTGTTATAACATAGCACAATAACTTACTACAGTCAACAGGCCAATAGCAAGCATTTATATTGTGCAAGGTCACACAATATAACGTCTGACCTTCAGTTATGCAAAATATGATACAGCCATCACAGCCGAACACAGGGAGGCATGGTAAACAGGTTAAGATTTACAGATACAAATATGACAAATGTATCATGTAGACTTACTATGTTTCAGTACTGGGAAACAACATATAACACTGTTTGTTCATCTTTTTGTGAAAGGAAATACATTCACCCTGTTGTTGTTTTCACATTAACCTTTTTAATAATGTCCATGCCCACAGTTAAGATGTCAGGTTTCCCAGGGTACACATATGAAGGTGAAGGCCCATGAAGATTAGGAAGCTAATTGAAACCTCATTGGTATATTCATTAACCTTCAAAACACAGCCAAGCAATCAGTTACATCCATACATGCACTCAACAAATGAGTTTCATTGGTTCCTAGTTAAAGATTCATTTGTGATTGGAGAAAACTTTCATTTCAATATTGTAATGGCCAGCGAGACTAACACAATGAAACTTGTGTCTACCTGCAGTTGTGTAAATTTGTGAAAACTGCTCTTGAAGGAAAGATTCTTCTTCATTGTACCCACTGTTACTTGTATATTGAAAGTGACACACTACAATGTTCTTGGAGCACTACTCAAACGACTGTCTGGGTGTCATTATCTGAGAGTTGTAGATGCAGTGCTGACTGGCATGGGCAGAAACTCTCTTGACAATACCAGCAAAAGGTTCTTTGCAATGTGATGTAGCAAAGAAATGTCACTCTGCAGAGACATTGAAATCAATCTAATGAAAGATCCAAATTCATATTAAAACCTTTGAATGCTCCAACATTTTGGAAGAAGTGTCAGAATTTGCATCTTCTCACTGCTTGTGGTCTTGGTATTGAATTTCTCTTTCAGTTGCATTATCATTTCAGATTCAACATTTGTTTCATAATCTGCATTTTCTTCCACACTTGGTATTTATTTACTTCAGAATACCTCAGACACTTACTTGAACGTTATTTGTGCATATATTTTCTCTCCCAGTATGTTCTTTTTCACTGGAGACTTGCCAAGAGATACAACACTATCATTTAATGCATCTAAAGCTATTTTTGGGGCTATAGATGCATCTGACCCATGTAAGGTGCTATGTGGGTTTGTGGATTCCATTTGTTTCAATGTATTTGGGTCAGCCACAGGCCTTTGTCCCTCAGTTAGTTTGTTTCTACATTTGTTTATGTATTTTGTACTCTGTCGTTCTGCCACTGATCATGTAAACCATCAACATTTGCACTTTACATAGATTTTTCTTAAATCTGTTGTGTCCATTTTTTTCTGAATTGATTACAGTATTACATGATCTTCTCAAACTCCAGCTTCAAGGTAGATTTGTGTAATTTCAACACACAACACCTTTTGCAGCAACTATCTGTGTAGCAGCCACACTGCCATCCAATATTTGATAGCTTGATATTGGCCTACCTACATTGTTACCATGGTGTGCATTGCTATAGCAATGCCTTTTCAACAAAAAACAGGTCACGTGTCATATTTTGGAGTCTGAATGCAATTTATTTTGCATTAATACAACACATTGCTGAACCTATTAATTAGTCTCCTAATTCCATTGTCATCCCAACTTTATTTTTTAATATGTTGTATAGTGAAACATGAAGAAGCAAATAATTTTTTTTATCAATTCTAAAGGTGATGTATTTGAGGTATTCAAGGTCAAAGATCATACCTTAATTGTGTCAATTCTTTGAATATGTCAAAATTTCATATTATTGAAAAGCTCGTTTCAAGGCCTTTCCAAAATTATGTGGTCCACTGTTCTATTTTTATTAGAACAGAAGCTACATCCGTTTTTTGTCAGCAATGTTTGCCAAATTTTCCACACATTTTTAAAACCTCGAGTGACCATTACTCTTGCCTCACTTGTGTAAAAATTCTGTAATTTGGTACTTTTCATTCTCTTGTCATGTGCAATGAACACATCAAATTTTATGGAATTTGAAGAGGGTCAGATTGAAAATTGCACTTTTCTGTATTTATTTGGCATGAAATGACTCACTTGTGCATTTCTTTTTTAGAAACTGGCTCTTTTTTTAATGTTTGGAAACTGCTAAAGTCATTCCATTTTTCAAAAGGATGTAAAATATAACACAGACAATTATGAGTACATCAATATCTCCTCCAGTAATTATGTATAAAAAACTAACACCCTCCTTAGTTACAATGGTATACTGTCTGGGTCACAGCATGAATTCAAAGGGTAAGATCAATGTAACAGTAACATATGAATGCCTCTATAGTACACTAAATCTGATGGAGAGTTAATAGTTTATGATAAGAACAAATTTTTAGACTTGTTAAAAGATTTTGACATTTTTGGTCACAAAAGCCTTCTTGCTAAGATTGAACATTAAGACATGCGAGTCCTCTCCAACAAGTGTACCAATTCTTTCCTTGGTAATCAGAGGCTTATTTTTGAAACCCCTGAAAAAAGACATTCATGGCTTGATGCCCCTTATAAATATGATAAGGAAAGTTCTGGGTGTGTGCTTCCACCTTGGTGATGGCTCCATCCACAGCCCTGTTCCTTTTACACCCAATAACCACCAGTGGTGCCTGCAGTTTTGATATCTGCCATTCCTTCCACACCAAAAATATGTTCCCATATACCCGGGCCAACTGTGGGTGGCGTATCTGTTGTGCTGAGGTCTGTCTTGCTCAGTATGCTGAAGGTCTCATGAGGACCTTCACAGACAGGCACTACCCTCCCCCAACCTAGTAATATGCAAACACCCCTACTCCTCCCACCATTCCCAAGAATCAGCTACAAAGGGGCCCCCATCGTGCCACCCAGTATCGCTCTGGACTGGAACAACTCAACCATATTTTTTGCCAGGGCTTTCATTATTTATCATCTTGTCTGGAAATGTAGGAGAACCTACCCAAGATTCTTCCCACCACTCCTAAAGTGGTATTCTGTCACCTACCCAACCTACCTTTTCCATCCCTGTGTTAACTGCTCCATCCCTGTTCCACTGCCAGATCCAGTCCCTTGCCACAAGGATCACATCCCTATGGAGAACCAAGGTGCAGGACCTGCCCAGTCCACCCACCCAGCACTTCCTATTCCAATCTTGTCACGAACTTGCTGCCAAACAGTGGCTTAGAATGAAGTTGTATGCAGCTGAAAATAACATGCTTGATTTCAGTGGCTGCTTCACAACCTGCACCATCTGGATCCTCACATCCACCATCAGATTTTCTGAACTACACAGATTGGAGTTATCCTTGCAACACCTTCACTCCCATAATGCTCTTTGCCTCAGTCTCCATTAACCCACTATCACCACAGCCCCTATGCAACAGCTTCCCCATCCTCAGTTCTGTCACCTGCTCCCAATCCAGTCTTCATGTCACCTGCATCAATTGCCACATCTCACTGTCACCAGTCTCAATGTGTCATTTGCCTAGCTTGTGCAGCTGCCACCCCTCCTTCCCACATTTATAGCTAACAAACCTACTGTCTCCTTCCAAGACACTAGGAACCCACCTCCAAACCCTCTTCATGCCTCCCACATCTCTCCTCCACCCACCCCACTTGAAACAAGCCCTTTCCTACCTTAAACCACCCACTGAAATGCAATCCAGGCGTTATGTGTCCAGCCAGCACAATGGAGGGGCAGGTGTGTGTGTGTGTGTGTGTGTGTGTGTGTGTGTGTGTGTGTGTGTTTTGTGTGTGTGTGTGTGTTTTGCATGCTTGACAAAGGATGTGATTGGATATCACTTAGGTTATCTACATGAAGAATGTTGTCTACTTCTGTTCTGGCAAGCTCTTTTAATAGGAGCTTGAAGTGCTTTTTGTTTTGTACATTCTGCTGCTGAAATGTGTTTTGCTTCAATTGATGAGTAACTATTATACTTGGAATACCAGCTAACAGAATAATGTGTGCACTTTTATTCTTCCTGTCTTTTTAGATGTTGTGCATCGACATAAAAGAACTTGCTTGTATGAATAGTGTCATCTCCTTCTTCTTTCTTCTTATAGAAAAAAAAAAACAAATTCTTCTAACCTTGTAAGTATCTCAGAGCTCTTTTGACATTTTGGTAATTCCTTTTCCTTGGATCTTTTGTGAATCAATTCTCATAACTGAATGTGAATGCAAGATACGGTTTGGTTTTACATGACAAAAAAGTCTTTGTATGGCTTCACAGTAAGAAGAGTAATGTGTCAAGCTTCTTGATTTTCTTTACTTGTCTTCCCCTGTGCAACTAAAGCAGTTTTCATAGCATTGCAGTCAGTCTTCTTGAATTTTTCCAGCACTTTTTTGACATACTGTCTTCAGTATGTGTGTCCATAGGTACACAAATTTTCTGCTGAGAGTGTAAATTATTAGGAAGTCCCTCAAAATTTTCTTGATCTTTGAAATACAACTTATGCCTGGATGATGTAACTTCTTGTACCACTCTTGTTTTTCTTCTTCTTTCAGTAATGATTGTGTTCTCTCTTAAGTGTTCACTTTATACAAACCATTTCTCGTTTATGGTCTTTTTAAGTTGAGTATTCTGTCTTTATATTTTTGAATAGAATGTGTATGAAACACAACTGTGTACCCACTTTCAGTGATAGCATTCATATACAACAGATGTCTACTCAGTCCAGGAACATACATAACATCCTTGAGAATACAGTTTTCATCCAGAAAAATTCCTGTTGCAACTATCTTCATTAATCCACCTTGTTTGGCAACTTTCACAGAACCATCACAGTCTTTCATATTTTTTATCTGTTATAACATCAAGTTTAACACATATATTTCAGAACGACACAACACATATAAGTCACAGAGTAAGTTGACAAGCAAGACATGTGTACACGTTAGCATTAGAATGATCACTGAGTCCCAGTCTAGCGGCCGCTGCTCAGCTGGCCGCTTAGGTGGCGCAGCTGCTGCATGGCTGGCAGACAGCGCTGCACGTAGAGGACACGCGTAATTGAGCGGCGGCGCTTTGAATGATTGGCGAGTCACAACACTTTTCCCCCCTTTGAAATTGTTTCACTGGTCTTGATGGAGGTGTCCTGGAGATGGCTAACATCCATAGGCATTGTTTGACTCGCCGTAAAGTCTCGAGGAGGAGGCTTCCCGTACGGATGGAAGTGTCCCCGATGATAACGGGTCGAGATGACAGGAGACGTAGGGGTCGAATCTGCTGGGGCCCCAGGCACCAATCTGCCCGTTGCGGCAAGTCCAGTTGATATGATAGGAGACATGGGCGATGTGTCGGCGTCCGTTGGAGGAGGAGGCGAGCAGATTTGCTCTGACAGAGGATGGTCATCCGGTTCCTGCATGGGCACGTCTCCTGGTGGCGTCCGTTCTTGTGCTGGCATCGTGATGATGGTGAGAGGGCTGCATTGTGAGTATTGAGAGATGCCAAGATCCCGAGCATCAGGTAGAGCCAAAGGTGGTGTAGCGGCATTTGGAACAGGCGTTGCTGGCACACGAGGCTGAAGCTGGTTCAAATGACGCACTGCAACACTTGTGTCTGTCTGGATTTCATACAGGCGTCTGCCACGGTGTCTTAAGATGTGGCCCGGGCTCCATTTTGGCCGCCTGCCATATCCCCATACCCAGATGAGGTCGTCGGTGGTGAACCGGCCAAGTGAAGGCACCTGCGGCCGTGAGGTGGAAGGCCACTGAAGATGAAGTAGCGTGCGGGGCTGTCAGCCATGTAAGAGCTCAGCCGGGCTGTGGTCGCCCATGGGGGTGAAACGGTAAGACGCCAGAAACTGGAGAAGTGCATCATCATCAGCAGCAGAAGAAGTCAGAAGTTTTCGCATCTGCGCCTTACATGTGCGGACCAGTCGTTCAGCCTCACCGTTGGATTGTGGATGTATCGGTGGGGCCGTGACATGGATAATGCCATGATGAGCACAAAAATCCACAAATTTGGAAGAGGCAAATTGTGGACCATTATCAGTAACAAGAGTAGAGGGAAGGCCTTCCATAGAAAAATTGTGGGTGAGAGAACTGGTGGTTGCCGCGGTGGTAGGCGACATGCAATGGACAATGAAAGGAAAGTTAGAGTAGGCGTCAATTACAAGGAGCCAATAAGTACCTAAAAAAGGTCCCGCAAAGTCAGCATGAATGTGCTCCCACGGCTTCTCAGCCGAAGGCCACGGTGACGAAGATGACTTTGGGGCAGCAGCCTGTGACGCACAAGGGCCGCAGGCAGTGACCATGTGTGCTATTTCAGAGTCAATGCCAGGCCAGTACACTTGACGTCGCGCCAGGGATTTTGTGCGAGACACACCCCAGTGCCCTTGGTGAAGGAGGTGCAAGACCGAAGCACGCAAAGACACAGGTACCACAACACGCGGCGAAGCATTGTGAGTGGAGAGGAGGATAACACCATCCCTAGCCGTGAGGCAGTGGCGCAAAGCGTAGTAGTTCCACAACGGATCAGAAGTCTTAGCGGACGGGCGATCTGGCCAACCCTTCTGAATACAGCGTAAAACCCGGGAGAGGGTAGGGTCAGAACCCGTAGCAGCCGCCAGCCTGTCCCCAGTGATGGGGAACCCATCCACAACCCGCTGCTTGGCAACACCCAGGTGGAAACACAAAAGTTCGTCCCTATCGAATGCCTGATCAGGACCCATGGGAAGGCGAGACAGTGCATCAGCATTCACATGGTGAGACGTTGGCCAGAAATGAATCTCATAATTGAAACGAGACAAGTAAAGAGCCCAACACTGGAGGCGGTGTGCAGCCTCGTCAAGAAGTGATGTTGATGGATGAAACAAGGAAACAAGTGGATTGTGATCTGTAACAAGATGAAATTTTGAGCCATAGAGAAAAACACCAAACTTATGAAGAGCATAAATAATGGCCAAAGCTTCTTTCTCAATTTGAGAATACTTTTGTTGGGCATCCGTGAGCGTTTTGGAGGCATAAGCAATGGGTTGTTCTGAACCGTCAGAAAAATGGTGCGCAAGGACTGCACCGACCCCGTATTGAGAGGCATCTGTGGCAAGAACAAGATGTTGGCCAGGTCGATAAGTAGCCAGGCACGGGGCCTGTTTCAGCATAGTCTTCAATTTCTGGAAAGCTGCTTCGCATGATGCGGACCAGTGAAAAGGCACGTTTTCATGCAACAGGCAATGCAACAGCTGAGCCACCAAAGCCGCAGACGGTAAAAACTTGTGATAGTATGCTATTTTCCCCAAGAAGGCCTGCAGTTCCTTAACAGATGTAGGGCGAAGAAGGGCATCAATCGCAGCAACAGTTTGCTAAAGTGGACGAATACCATCCCAAGAGAGTTGAAACCCCAAGTACGTGATAGATGCCTAAAAAAATTGTTATTTCTGAAGATTACACTTAAGACCGGCAGTCTGTAAGACATGAAAAATTGTGCGGAGATTTTGAAGATGTTCTTCAGTGGTGGAGCCAGTGACAACAATGTCGTCCATGTAATTGATACACCCAGGGACAGGGAGCAATAATTGTTCCAAGAATTGCTGAAGGACAGCAGGGGCACTAGCAACCCCGAATGGCAAGCGTTGGTATTGATAGAGGCCGAAAGGCGTGTTAAGGACCAGAAACTGCCGGTAAGCAGCGTCGAGAAGAAGTTGATGATAAGCTTCTGACGGGTCAATTTTAGAAAAATACTGGCCTCCAGCAAGTTTAGTGAACAGTTCTTCAGGACGGGGCATAGGGTAAGTGTCGATGAGGCATTGAGCATTTACAGTGGCTTTGAAATCGCCACTGAGACGAATATCACCATTTGGCTTAGCAATGTCAATCACAGGAGAGGACCACGCACTGGAAGTGACAGGAAGCAATACCCCTGAAGTAGTGAGACAATCCAACTCCCGTTTTACCCAATCACGAAGGGCCACAGGAATGGGCTGAGCCCGAAAAAACTTAGGCCGAGCAGTGGGTTTGAGTGTGATATGAGCTTCAAAGTCGTTTGCACGGCCTAACCCAGGAGAAAAAAGGGACGAAAGTGTCATTGACAAGGAATCCAGTTGAGCATAAGGAATAGCATCAGAGGCAATATTTACAGAGTCATCTATGGAGAACCCAAAAACGCGAAAGACATCGAAACCAAAAAGATTTTCTGTGTTGCTCTGGTTGACCACAAATATGGGAACAGTGCGAACGACGGATTTGTAAGATACCTCAGAATTTAAACTGTCCCAAGAGAGAAATCTTCTGTTTATTGTACGTCCGTAATTGCCGAGTGACAGGTGACAGGAGTGGAGAACCCAACTGAAGATACGTCTGAGAATTAATTATAGTGGCAGCAGAACCGGTATCCACTTGCATGCGAACATCTCGACCAAGGATTCGGAAAGTGAGGAATAACTTCCTTGAAAGGGAAGAAGTGCATTTGACAGACAACACAGAATCAGAATCAGCGTCATGTTCATGAACATCATGTATGTGGTCGGATTTGCAAACGGAAGACACATGACCTTTCTTTTTGCAATTGTGACACACAGCCCAATGTTGGGGACAATCCTCGCGTGAATGTTTCGTAAAACACCGCGGACCTGAAGGAAGTTGCCGGGGGTTTTGCTGCAGTTTCTTAGCGGGTTGTTTACGGCTAGACCGAGGCTGCGCGTGGGAGCGCACTGTGGGCACGTCGGCTGGCGGGGACGCACCGCATGCGTCGTCAACAGCGCACAGAGGTTGTATTTCCCTGACATCACCCCACACCTCTATTTGCGCCCCAGTGGTGTGAGAAATTTCAAAAGACTGCGCAATGGAGAGAACTTCATCTAGAGTCGGATTCGCCAACTGAAGGGCACTTTGCCGAACTTCTTTGTTGGGCACCAACCAGATAATAGCGTCCCATACCATGGAATCGGCATAGGATTCTTTGTGAACGTCAGTAACAAATTGACTCTTTCGACTGAGGCCGTGAAGTTCAGCAGCCCAAGTGCGATAGGATTGATGCGGTTGTTTTTGACAACAATAAAAGGCAACATGAGAGGCTACCACATGCGTTTGCTTTTGAAAATAGACAGACAGAAGTGAGCACATTTCAGCAAAGGACAAAGATGCAGGATCCTTCAAAGGAGCCAATTGCGACAACAACTGATACATTTGAGGTGAAATCCAGGAAAGGAACAGAGACTTACATGGTTGTTCGTCCGTGACATGAAATGCCAAGAAGTGCTGTCGAAGACGGTTTTCATAATCAGACCAGTCTTCCGCCATCTCGTCGTAAGGAGGAAAAGGAGGTATAGCCAATGACGAGAAACGCCCCGCATTTGATGCCGCGACGAAATTGCGAATCGCCGCTGTTAGAAGTGTTTGCTGTTCAAGGAGATTTTGCAGTAGTTGCTCAACAGTAGCCATGGAACCTTGTGGGTCAAGGGTGAAAAGGAAAAATCCACTACCTCGTCGCCAATTGTTATAACGTCAAGTTTAACACATATATTTCAGAATGACACAACACGTATAAGTCACAGAGTAAGTTGACAAGCAAGACATGTGTACACGTTAGCATTCGAATGAGCACTGAGTCCCAGTCTAGCGGCCGCTGCTCGGCTGGCCGCTTAGGTGGCGCAGCTGCTGCACGGCTGGCAGACAGCGCCGCACGTAGAGGACGCGCGTAATTGCGCGGCGGCACTTTGAATGATCGGCGAGTCACAGCATTGTCTTGTTTACTTCATTACATTTATGTCCTGCATATGCAATATCAACGATTGTGACCATTTTCTTCTTCCTCATTAGCTTCTTTTGAAATATTTTCTTTGTTTCATTCGTATGTTTCATGTTGTGATGGTGTTGGACCGTCTTACCAACAACTTTATACTGTGGCAGGGCCCAAGCATATCATTGTCAACATTTATGTCTTTTCTCATAACATGGTGGCAAAGGTAGCATTTAATAAGATTGACTCCAAGGGTACAATGTAAGAAACATGTAAATTAATAGTTCACAGTTCTGGTGTCAAATAGAAAATAACAGCCACTTCTGGTACAATGATATAGTCTCTCAGCTGGAGTCCAGCTTGAGGCCATTGGTTGGCATCCAGTTGAGATCCTAGACGGTATCTGGGTCAGCTGGGTGCAGGCTGGGCACTGGGATGTCAGCAGAATGCTGCTGGCCAGTGGGAGACTTGTGCTTGAAACAGTGGCAACTGCCAGGGCATGAGGGTGCTAACATGTTCAGCCAGGCAACAGTGTCCAAGGCAGCGTATGGCCTATGTCTACATTGGAGTCCAGTTGGAGTTGTGGGCTGCCCTGTGTTGACCCCCAGACAGAATCTTGGGTATTGTTGAAACTGATGCTGGTGATCACTACAAACAAATGGACAGCAAGGTGCAGAATCCAGAGCGTGAATGGATACTGGCAAGTAGCAGTTGCACAATGTGTTAAGTAATTCAATGGAAGAAATTCCATAAGATGTCACATGATGTGCGGATGCTACGTAGTGTTGTGCTTGTGGCACCACAGTTGGTTGTGTATGCTGCTAGTGGGTGATGCTGGTGCTTCTAGTGGAGCCCACAGGAGTCAGGCATATTCACACAGCAACGTGCTACTGTTAAATATATTGACAGGTTGCTGTTGTGGTCTTCCAAAGTTTGGTAAGTACATCGTTTTTTTGATCATGTGTGGCTAGCTTCAGCAACCTGCCAGCTGCAGGTGTATGTACCAGAGGTAACAGTGACCAGGCGAGTGGCCTGGTCTCATTAATATGCGATAAATGCACTGCCTTCTTACTTATTTCCTTCACTGATGTCTTCTTTCTTTTTCTCTTCGGTGATGACTTTTATTCTTCTCTTCAATGATGTCATATTTCTTGTTTTCTTGAGTGATGTCTTATTTCTTGTTTTCTCGAATTATGTCTTCTTTCTTGTTTCCTTCAATGACTGGATCATCTATAATTTCTTCCGATGTGAAAAGTGCTATTTTTGTTGTTAAACTAACTGCCTTCTTCTTTATGATTTGTCCTCTTGCAGTGAGGGCAGGTCTTGAAAGGTTTCACTCTCTACTCATATTTATGTTTTCTTTAAAGTGCATTTCTCCTCTCTTGCAAAAGTCCAAAATCACCTTGACTGTTATAAATTACATCCTTTTTTTTATTTTTGTTAAAATGAACATCAAAGGTGAGTCTCCCCTTTATTAATATCTTTCAGTTGCTCCTCTTCCCTTATGAGCCTCCCCTTGGATTTTCCATAGTCTTCTTTCCACTGGGTGACGAATCACATGTTGGAGAGAAAAGTTTGCATTCATCTGACAAAAAAGGCAGTATCTCAGGTATGAGTATAGTGTGTGACATCTTTTGTTATTGGAGGTGATTCAGTCAAATGCTACATTCTGCAGACCACTTGTAGTACTTGCCATGTCACAAGTTTTTGTTGTGTTTGAAACTATAAAATTCTTGAAGCAACTGCTGAGTTCTTTGAGAAGTAGTTCTCTTGTATATTAGTTTAAGTTTATCATACATAGCCTTGGAAATTTCACAACATAACATGTATGACTTTGCTTTCTTGTCACTTGTCCTCATTAAATAATGTTTCACTTTGCTGCCACTTTGCTGTCATTCTCTGTTTTTTCTTCTGAATTGCATTTTCAAGTTATTCAGTTCCATTCACAATATAGACAGAACAGTATTTGGATTTAGGTGTTCCACATGGTGAAAATACTGCTGGCCTTGAACACATGTATATGAAGAAGTTCTTCATTTTCTTGAGACTTTTTGAATTTTTTTAAAAAAACAGTTTTTGAGTGTTCTTGCGACGTGTTAGAGTTGATTTTTCCAGCACCATAAACACCATGAGCAAGAGGAGAATAGAAACCTTTGAAACGTGGTGTTAGAGAAGAATGCTGAAGACTAGACAGATAGGGCAAATAACTTTTGAAGAGGCACTGAACTGATTCGAGGAGAAAAGTGCTTTATGACACAACTTGATGAAAAGAAAGGATAGTTTGCTAGGACACGTCCTGTGACTTCAAGGAATAGTTCATTTGCTAATGGAGGAAAGTGTGAAGGCTGAAAACTCTAGAGGAAGACCAATGCGTGATGACAGGAAGTGGGCTTCAGCAGTTACACAAGGACGAAGAGATTTTTACCTAATACACTAGTGTGAAGAGCAGCTTCAAATGAGTGACATAGAGATTTGTTCATTACAAGGAAAATTACTGTGGTGGGTAGCTGTAGTAATTATCACTTCAGAATTTTCTCAGCTCCCTAAGTGAATTGGCTATAGAAGTATTGTCATGACATCTGAGGTACACAGATGACACATATTCTGAGAAGAGGTCAAGGAGCAGGAGGTGGTCTGCTCTAGGTGAAACACCTGATAATAGAAGTTGTGTTTTGATGTTTGAAGCTTTTTATGAAGTGGGAGAAATAATTATATTTGATGATGGTAGGAATTGACATAATTTCGCAACAAGAGTAGCTATTCTGTAAGTGTGACATGTGTTGCCAACAAAAATTAGTAGGAAAGATAAATATGAAAGTTCTGATTAACAATTAAATTGGAATTGTGTAATGGAAAGTCTGGTTACTTGAAGTACAGAATGCTGCAAGCAGTCCCAAACTTTCATTGTGGGACTTATAATGCCTGCCCACACATATTGTGTTGCAGAAACCACTTTAAAATGTGTAACTGTGTGGTCTTCTCAGAGTAGTAGAGTGCAGTAAAGCTGTTATAATTTACACACTCACTTTTGAATAATTGTTAATAGTTATTGATGTTATCATGATGAATGAGTTAAAATATGCTTGAAACTTTCAAGTATTATTAAATATTAAAAAGTCAGAAATTGTAGAAAAAAAGTGGGCAGATTAAACAGATACAACACCTAACTTATTTAGTATTCGAATCAGATTTATCACATATTTTATTTTGTAGTATAAGAGGTATACAAAAATTTCTTGCAGAACTGTGGTTGTTGCATACAGATAAATATGGTGTTAAAAAGTGTCGTGAATTGAAATGAGGAATGCAAGAAATTTGATCCTCATTAAGGTGAAGGTAGAGACATTCAAGGAAAAAATTTGATGAGTAGCTGAGATCAAGAATGTGAAAAACAAGGGAAATTCAAAAATGAACAAAAAAGACAATAAATTATTAAGTAAATAAAGATGATACTAAAATGCAGGAAAAGGAGGTTATGGAAACTAGTTTGCAGATGTTCCTCAAAACAGAAGAGCTGTGCAGGGTTTATTAATTTGACTGAAGCATTGCATGAAACATTACTACCTAAACAAAATTTTCGAAAGCTTTTTATTTTTTCCCACAACTTTCTGAACTGTGTATCATACAGAGATGTACTCTATAATGCACCAGATTCTTTTTAAAAAGCCTTGGGTGTAACATACACTCCTGGAAATTGAAATAAGAACACCGTGAATTCATTGTCCCAGGAAGGGGAAACTTTATTGACACATTCCTCGGGTCAGATACATCACATGATCACATTGACAGAACCACAGGCACATAGACACAGGCAGCAGAGCATGCACAATGTCGGCACTAGTACAGTGTATATCCATCTTTCGCAGCAATGCAGGCTGCTATTCTCCTATGGAGATGATCGTAGAGATGCTGGATGTAGTCCTGTGGAACGGCTTGCCATGCCATTTCCATCTGGCGCCTCAGTTGGACCAGAATTCGTGCTGGACGTGCAGACTGCGTGAGACGACGCTTCATCCAGTCCCAAACATGCTCAATGGGGGACAGATCTGGAGATCTTGCTGGCCAGGGTAGTTGACGTACACCTTCTAGAGCACGTTGGGTGGCACGGGATACATGCGGACGTGCATTGTCCTGTTGGAACAGCAAGTTCCCTTGCCGGTCTAGGAATGGTAGAACGATGGGTTCGATGATGGTTTGGATGTACCGTGCACTATTCAGTGTCCCCTCGACGATCACCAGTGGTGTACGGCCAGTGTAGGAGATCGCTCCCCACACCATGATGCCAGGTGTTGGCCCTGTGTGCCTCGGTCGTATGCAGTCCTGATTGTGGCGCTCACCTGCACGGCGCCAAACACGCATACGACCATCATTGGCACCAAGGCAGAAGCGACTCTCATCGCTGAAGCCGACACGTCTCCATTCGTCCCTCCATTCACGCCTGTCGCGACACCACTGGAGGCGGGCTGCACGATGTTGGGGCATGAGTGGAAGACGGCCTAACGGTGTGCGGGACCGTAGCCCAACTTCATGGAGACGGTTGCGAATGGTCCTCGCCGATACCCCAGGAGCAACAGTGTCCCTAATTTGCTGGGAAGTGGCGGTGCGGTCCCCTACGGCACTGCGTAGGATCCTACGGTCTTGGCGTGCATCCGTGCGTCGCTGCGGTCCGGTCCCAGGTCGACGGGCTCGTGCACCTTCCGCCGACCACTGGCGACAACATCGATGTACTGTGGGGACCTCACGCCCCACGTGTTGAGCAATTCGGCGGTACGTCCTCCCGCATGCCCACTATACGCCCACGCTGTCATGGCATGCTACCAGTGTTAAAGACTGCGATGGAGCTCCGTATGCCACGGCAAACTGGCTGACACTGACGGCGGCGGTGCACAAATGCTGCACAGCTAGCGCCATTCGATGGCCAACACCACGGTTCCTGGTGTGTCCGCTGTGCCGTGCGTGTGATCATTGCTTGTACAGCCCTCTTGCAGTGTCCGGAGCAAGTATGGTGGGTCTGACACACCGGTGTCAATGTGTTCTTTTTTCCATTTCCAGGAGTGTATATCTCTATAGAAATGTAACACACTGTGAAATCATCTAGCTTAATAATTTCTTCACTTTCTCTGTTTTATTGGACGCTACTTTCTCAACAAATAAAAAAAATGATGTTTCATTGGTTTTACGGCATTCAGAGACCTAGAGTAGACTGCACAACTTTGTAACAGGTACACAATTCCTTAACTGAATTCATCTTTTAAAATCATTTTAATTGTATCATTTGCTGGATCACAATTCATGCTGTACTCTCAAGCTACAAAAATACGTTAAGTATTTGGTTCATTTAGTGATGAGGAGGGGGCAAAATGAGTTTAGTTTCACTCTACTGGTTTGAATACCTACTAAGATCTGAAATGAAATCCTGCATAGAACATGTTGACAGGTAGTTTGTCCCAAGTGTGTTAATGCGTTCTGAGCTGTCTTCCCACAGCTACAATGTTAATTATGTGAGACCCAAGCCAGTAACATACACCTTTACTCCATTGTTGTAGATAAAGATACTATAATTTCAAAATTTGTGTTTATAAAATTGTACAACTATATGCTGGAAGAAGGAATATCCAATAACATTTTGAAGCTAAGAAGTACTGCAAATGTGTTGTGTTGAAAAGACTGATAATGATGGCTACTCAAAACTGGCAACAGTGTATCAGATGTGGTAACATGAAAAGGGAGCTACCAAATTCATCAAATTCACCACACCTATTACCTTGAACCCATCCTCAACACACAAACTTGTCTAAGATGTGAGGCTGCAAACCTTTCCTGCATCACTTTCTAAGAACTGACTGTTTCTATTAACCAACATTCCACAAATGGTGTAACCTCTTGAATCCATTTTTCTGAACTTGTATAGTATTATTAGCATTTCTTCTTGGGTAAAAGGAATGCCTCAAATGTACCACCCTTGAATTAACTTTATCTCAGAGAACTGAAAGGTTTAACATCGACCAACACCCACAATTTTACGTTCATCATGGTCTGTAGATTCCATCAAGAAGGAAAGTCTTCAGGCATATGGGGTTTGTCAGTGTGAACACTTTCTTCTTTGAAATTATCCCTTTTAAGTTTTGCCTGAAATTTATTCTGGCACTGACAGCCATGGCACCAAAATGGCTGATGTCAACAGAATGATGCGTCTGTGTGAGAGATTTAGCGATTTGTTTGACAAAATGAGATTAAGAAGTAGGTAACTTTTTTTATCGATAAATTAACTTTTAGGTTAGCATGTGTGTAAATGCCTGCATCACTTTCTGTCATAATTTCTAACTCAGTTAAATTTTCCAGAAACCTGTGTCACTGAACTTCTGAGATCACTCTGTGCTGTGTCCATAAAGTTAGTGTTTTTGCAAACTAGTCTTAAGTTATTGGTATGTTTAAACTCTTTTTTGTGATCCAATTTTCATTTTCTTGTTAAAGTCTTCTTCAGCTTTTTGTGCTCCAGTTTCTTTTGGTCTACCTGGTTAGTTTGTTGTAAACTTTCTCGTTGTGATCATAGCTCCTTCTTAAGATATGAAAATTATTAATGCCATAGTTTCATTACTTAATTCAACATTCATAACATGTGCAACTGTAGCTCAATTCATGTGTATAGGAGACACCATTCCGGCATATCTCCATTATACCTCAGGAGGGATTCACAAAGAAAAATTGTGATCTATGACGTCACAGGTATCTTGTAGAATAGAATAGAATAGAAGAAATTTGGCTTTTATTAATCTTTTTCACTGAGGCAGTCTGTTTATTTGAAACAAAGTGTTTCATTCCACATTATTGGCTCTTCTGGCATGTATGGCATTACACATTAATAAAGTACCAAACTCGAGAAAATATAGTCCTGGTACTCCAAGAAAATTCACATCCTGAAAACCATACCGACTTTGAGAACCAGCCACTTATAAGAATTTCGAGCCCAGAAGACCAGGCATTTATGTCATTATTTAAAATTTTACTTGCACCTTTGTGTGACATATCTTAAAATGTAATACACACAAAAAACAACCAATG
Source organism: Schistocerca piceifrons (assembly GCF_021461385.2). NCBI lineage: Eukaryota > Metazoa > Arthropoda > Insecta > Orthoptera > Acrididae > Schistocerca > Schistocerca piceifrons. The sequence goes on along the minus strand of NC_060144.1, from coordinate 1,192,564 downwards.
TTATACATAAAAGCTGAGCATTTCTTTTAGCTGCACTTTGTTGTTGTTGTTGTTGTTGTGGTCTTCAGTCCTGAGACTGGTTTGATGCAGCTCTCCATGCTACTCTATCCTGTGCAAGCTTCTTCATCTCCCAGTACCTACTGCAATCTACATCCTTCTGAATCTGCTTAGTGTATTCATCTCTTGGTCTCCCTCTACGATTTTTACCCTCCACGCTGCCCTCCAATACTAAATTGGTGATCCCTTGATGCCTCAGAACATGTCCTACCAACCGGTCCCGTCTTCTGGTCAAGTTGTGCCACAAACTTCTCTTCTCCCCAATCCTATTCAATACTTCCTCATTAGTTATGTGATCTACCCATCTAATCTTCAGCATTCTTCTGTAGCACCACATTTCGAATGCTTCTATTCTCTTCTTGTCCAAACCATTTATCGTCCATGTTTCACTTCCATACATGGCTACACTCCATACAAATACTTTCAGAAATGACTTCCTGACACTTAAATCTATACTCGATGTTAACAAATTTCTCTTCTTCAGAAAAGCTTTCCTTGCCATTGCCAGTCTACATTTTATATCCTCTCTACTTCGACCATCATCAGTTATTTTGCTCCCCAAATAGCAAAACTCTTTTACTACTTTAAGAGTGTCATTTCCTAATCTAATTCCCTCAGCATCACCCGACTTAATTCGACTACATTCCATTATCCTCATTTTGCTTTTGTTGATGTTCATCTTATATCCTCCTTTCAAGACACTGTCCATTCCATTCAACTGCTCTTCCAAGTCCTTTGATGTCTCTGACAGAATTACAATGTCATCGGCGAACCTCAAAGTTTTTATTTCTTCTCCATGGATTTTAATACCTACTCCAAATTTTTCTTTTGTTTCCTTTACTGCTTGCTCAATATACAGATTGAACAACATCGGGGAGAGGCTACAACCCTGTCTCACTCCCTTCCCAACCACTGCTTCCCTTTCATGTCCCTCGACTCATATAACTGCCATCTGGTTTCTGTACAAATTGTAAATAGCCTTTCGCTCCCTGTATTTTACCCCTGCCACCTTCAGAATTTGAAAGAGAGTATTCCAGTCAACATTGTCAAAAGCTTTCTATAAGTCTACAAATGCTAGAAACGTAGGTTTGCCTTTCCTTAATCTTTCTTCTAAGATAAGTCGTAAGGTCAGTATTGCCTCATGTGTTCCAGTGTTTCTACGGAATCCAAACTGATCTTCCCCAAGGTTGGCTTCTACTAGTTTTCCCATTCGTCTGTAAAGAATTCGTGTTAGTATTTTGCAGCTGTGACTTATTAAACTGATAGTTCGGTAATTTTCACCTCTATCAACACCTGCTTTCTTTGGGATTGGAATTATTATATTCTTCTTGAAGTCTGAGGGTATTTCGCCTGTTTCATACATCTTGCTCACCAGATGGTAGAGTTTCGTCAGGACTGGCTCTCCCAAGGTCGTCAGTAGTTCCAATGGAATGTTGTCTACTCCGGGGGCCTTGTTTCGACTCAGGTCTTTCAGTGCTCTGTCAAACTCTTCACGCAGTATCGTATCTCCCATTTCATCTTCATCTACATCCTCTTCCATTTCCATAATATTGTCCTCAAGCACATCGCCCTTGTATAGACCCTCTATATACTCCTTCCACCTTTCTGCTTTCCCGTTTTTGCTTAGAACTGGGTTTCCATCTGAGCTCTTGATATTCATACAAGTCGTTCTCTTATCTCCAAAGGTCTCTTTAATTTTCCTGTAGGCAGTATCTATCTTACCTCTAGTGAGATAAGCCTCTACATCCTTACATTTGTTCTCTAGCCATCGCTGCTTAGCCATTTTGCACTTCCTGTCGACCTCATTTTTGAGACGTTTGTATTCCTTTTTGCCTGCTTCATTTACTGCATTTTTATATTTTCTCCTTTCATTAATTAAATTCAATATTTCTTCTGTCACCCAAGGATTTCTACTAGCCCTCGTCTTTTTACCTACTTGATCCTCTGCTGCCTTCACTACTTCATCCCTCAAAGCTACCCATTCTTCTTCTACTGTATTTCTTTCCCCCATTCCTGTCAATTGTTCCCTTATGCTCTCCCTGAAAGTCTCTAAAACCTCTGGGTTAGTCAGTTTATCAAAGTCCCATTCCCTTAAATTCCCACCTTTTTGCAGTTTCTTCAGTTTTAATCTACAGGTCATAACCAATAGATTGTGGTCAGAGTCCACATCTGCCCCTGGAAATGTCTTACAATTTAAAACCTGGTTCCTAAATCTCTGTCTTACCATTATATAATCTATCTGATACCTTTTAGTATCTCCAGGGTTCTTCCATGTATACAACCTTCTTTCAAGATTCTTAAACCAAGTGTTAGTTATGGTTATGTTGTGCTCTGTGCAAAATTCTACCAGACGGCTTCCTCTTTCATTTCTTAGCCCCAATCCATATTCACCGACTATGTTTCCTTCTCTCCCTTTTCCTACACTCGAATTCCAGTTACCCATGACTATTAAATTTTCGTCTCCCTTCACAATCTGAATAATTTCTTTTATTTCATAATACATTTCTTCAATTTGTTCATCATCTGCAGAGCTAGTTGGCATATAAACTTGTACTACTGTAGTAGGTGTGGGCTTCGTATCTATCTTGGCCACAATAATGCGTTCACTGTGCTGTTTGTAGTAGCTTACCCGCATTCCTATATTCCTATTCATTATTAAACCTACTCCTGCATTACCCCTATTTGATTTTGTGTTTATAACCCTGTAGTCACCTGACCAGAAGTCTTGTTCCTCCTGCCACCGAACTTCACTAATTCCCACTATATCTAACTTCAACCTATCCATTTCCCTTTTTAAATTTTCTAACCTACCTGTCCGATTAAGGGATCTGACATTCCACGGTCCGATCCGTAGAATGCCAGTTTTCTTTCTCCTGATGACGACATCCTCCTGAGTAGTCCCCGCCCGGAGACCCAAATGAGGGACTATTTTACCTCCAGAATATTTTACCCAAGAGGACGCCATCATCATTTAATCATACAGTAAAGCTGCATGCCCTCGGGAAAAATTACGGCCGTAGTTTCCCCTTGCTTTCAGCCGTTCGCAGTACCAGCACAGCAAGGCCGTTTTGGTTATTGTTACAAGGCCAGATCAGTCAATCATCCAGACTGTTGCCCTTGCAACTACTGAAAGGGCTGCTGCCCCTCTTCAGGAACCACACGTTTGTCTGGCCTCTCAACAGATACCCCTCCATTGTGGTTGCACGTACGGTACGGCTATCTGTATCGCTGAGGCACGCAAGCCTCCCCACCAACGGCAAGGTCCATGGTTCATGGGGGGGGGGTTAGCTGCACTATGTTTATTAATTTAAACCATTAACGTTTACTATTTGTGTGTTCATGCTGCTTAACATTGATGTTGCCATTGACCGACTGCATCATGTGTCCTATGCTCTTAATATCTGTAGTCAACGGCTGGTGAGATCACATAACATGGCTGTGATTGCCTCACACAGGGCACCACAATCTCGATTTTAGTGCTTTGGAAACTGACATGCTGTGTTTTGTGGAATTCAAAGTTACAATTTCATGATACAAAAATATGCAGTGTACATGTTGCTGCACGTCAAAGGTCTTTCCAAACTGTCTTTTTTTTGTTTTGGTTTCGTTTTCTAAAGTGGCGGGAAATTCTACGCCAATATATTAAACCTTAACCATTCAGAGGATTGATAAGTTCTACAGTGCCAAGGGGAAGTATACTATCAATTAACATGGAAAAAGTGTATTTTCACAAGGGAAAAATTGTATCTTTTAATTGGGAAATCTTGGAAATATCTGAGATTTTTTTTTCCTTGTCCCTGTATGCACCCTGTAACACCTCTGAACTATGTACACCAACATTTCTTATACCAATGTCTATCAGAGCCTAGCCTCACTAAAATAACCCTAAGTACCCCTTTCATTGCTGTTTCCATTGAATATACTAAAATTATCATCCTGAAATACTTCGTTCACTTTGTTCAGTAGCCTGCTAACTGAGAATATACACTTAATCCCCCTCCCAGAATGAGTCATATATGTGTTGTTCTTACTAATTACCTGCTACTGCTATCACTGTCAAAATGACAGGTGGTTGGGTGGCAACACACACTCATGCACAGTTTGAAACTTTCACATTTACCTTTGTTATGTGCAATGGGGAAACTGTTGCAACTGTGCTTCAACAGACTTACCTATGTAGCATTTATTTGACAGTTCACCAATTAAAAGTTTGTGAAACACCACGGTTCATATTATCTAAAGCTTCCTTAACATGATGGGATGAAAGAATTTCTTGAATAATATCAATTAAATATGTGATACCTCTAGTTTCCTCACATCCAACTCATTGTTTAGCGTCATTATATAACCAAAGATAATTTAAAACTATAACAAAGTGTTACGGTAAATTAGATTCTTATAAAAACAAAATGAGTAACACAGTAAACTTTTATGCATAAATTGGAAAAAAAACCCATGAGAATGAAAAATAAGCGTCAAAATATGCAAACAGATAAGAAAAGTGCAGAGAATGATCTGCTATTCATTAAAATATAATAATTATAAACTTTCCTTAAACAGATACACAGTTTTACATGCACATCTGGAAGGAACATGCAGAAAGACAGAATGGGTTATATGAGTGAAATAAGAATCACTTAAGACAGAACTATCTTTAAGAGTTTTTTATTAAAGATAATTGTTCAATATATTTGAATGTATGTAGCTAGCTACAGAACTTCTTAATGCATATTTGTTGGTTGGATGAATGAGAATTAAATTGTTAATTGTATCTGAAGGAAAATTCACTTAATAAAACTGGAAATATTAAAAAAAAGAGTTGTTAACCAGTGATTACCTTCAGGATATAAAATATATAGTACTGCCTGCCAATAGCTGCATATAACAATACACTCACTATCCTTTGTTTCAGAACTATTAACTCCTTTCTCAGGAAAGAGGGCTGGTTAGGATGGGGAAGGTTAAGAAGGAATGGCAGATTAAGGGGAAGGAGTCAGAGAGAATAAGAGGTCAAAGATAGCACTTTGTCAAGCACTTCTGTTCATAGAAGATAAAGACTGAGTGAGAAGTAAAGATGGGTTAGCAAAAGACCAATGTATAGTGTAAATAAGGCTAGGAAAACGGAAAATGAGAAAAAATGGAGGGAGGAAAACAAAAATGCATAACGAGTGTGTGTGTGTTGGCGGGGGGAGGGGGGGGGGGGGGGGTGGCAAGATGTTCTAATGAAGATTATGTCTAGGAGAGTGTTGGGATGTGAGAATGTGATGGAAGGCAAGTTCCCATGATGGAGTTCAGGGAAACTAAAATTGGTGGTTCCAAATAAGCCATGTGTTATAGCAGACACTCAGGGTCATTTAGTTCATGCTGAAGAACACGCTCAGCAACTTGGATATGGTTGTCTTCAAGCTTTTAAGTTCATTAATGTGGTCAGCCAGTTTAATGGTGGTCATTTCTATATGAAACAAAATGCAGCAGACACAACCTGGTTGATAAAAAATGTCCATGGTTTTAGTGAGGTGAAGTGTCAGGGGAAGTTTCTGAAAATTTTAAAAATGACCAGATGAATTTGAGTTGGGAAAAGGGTCGAGGTGTTGTAGGAAGTGGAGGAGATCCTCTGCATCATGAGTCTGGACCAAAAAAATGTTGTAAATAAAACTATGCCAAGCCAGGAGGCCCAGCATCTGGATCAAGAGAAACGTTTCTTCCATGCAGCCCATAAAAAAATTGGAATACCAGTAAAATGGGGCTAGCCTGGTTCCCAAAGTGGTTTTCCTGATTTGTTTGTAGGGCTGACCTGCAAAGATGAAATAATGATGGGATATGATGAAGTTGCTGGAAGTGACAAAAAACATGCTTTTAAAAAGACTGTTGGTTGCCATTGGAAAAGGCTGAGAGGCCACATGTGAGTAGGATTTTATTGTAAATTGAGGTCTCAGGAGTACTGGCGAGGAGGATTCCAGGTGGAAGAGGGATGGGAATGGATATGAGATATTTCAAGATGTGGTTGGTGTCTTTTTGCAGGATGGGAGCACCAGAGTGAGGGATTAGAAGTGCAGCAAAACCAGGGCTAAAGTGTGATTGGCAGCACTTCAAAATTAGTTGAAATTAGTTACAACAGGATGGTCAGGATGGATATTTTGTGTATATTTTTAAGTGGATAGACGGGGGGCGGGGCTATTGTTTTAAGGATTTTCTACAGCTCACTTTCGATGGAAGAAATGGAGTCATTAGGAACAATCTTATAAGTGAAGTTGTCAGAGAGCTGATGATGCCAATCTGCCACACATTCTTCACAATCGAACACCACACTAGTGGATCCTTTGACCATAGGGAAGATAATGATAGAGCAGTCTGCTTTCGGGTCACAAATAGCTCAGGATAGATTGAGTAAAGTTTTTCATGAAGGATTTAAGTGAGTGTTCCATGAATGGCAGGGAGGATGATTTTGGGGACAAGGAGGAGGTTCCCTTTGCAACATGGGTTGGAACTATTCAAGGAAGGGATTGATGCACACTCTGTTAGTTGTGAATTGGGATTGGTTTGTGATGCAATATTTCCAGTTCAGGTTCATTGTTACAATCTTTTTTTTTTTAATTTCTTATTTATTATGTCTCATTACTTCTTTACTGCTTTCATTTTTTCATCCATGTTCCCCTCCTTCCCCTCTTTCCCATTGCCTTTCGTTATCCTCACAACATGTGAATTACTTCCATCTTTGAATCTGAGTGACCTACCCTTCCATTTCAACCTTCCCCAGTCCATTGCTCTCTCCTTCCTGAGGAAGTAACTAATAGTTCTGATATATTACATAGTGTGTGTACTTTTATATATATTTATCAGCAGTATTTAGTATTTATTCTCCCAAAGGCACAAGGATTGCACAGGAATATGGAAACATCATGAGAAATGCTGGCATGAAGATAAATGCAGATGTTAGCCAATCCAGCAGGTTGCGCTGTTGTGTTCAACCATAAAAGGCACCTGTGCAATGTCCTCAATACATTGCAAGTGTCAGCCATTGTCAGGACAGTGCCCTGTGTAATTGAGAGTGTGTGATGGTGAAGCTAAGTGAATTCGAACATGGACAAACTTTCAGTGCTTGTATGGTGAAGCTTCCATAACTAAGGTAGCCAAAGTATTTGGTGTTTCGAGAGGCACTACTTCAAAGATTTAGACAGTATATGGAGAAAGAGAAAAAAGCATCATCCACTAAGTCACAACACAGACAAAAGTGTGTGTTGAGTGACCCTGACAGATAGTGATGAGAAACAAGAGGACAACACCTGCAAAATGCAGTACAGAATTGAATGTAGCACTAATGAACCATGTTACATTACACTGTATTATATAAATACTTGTTCCATAGATCACGAATACAGCATTTTGTAATGATATGGAACATGTCTCTTTAACAAAAGTTTTTTTTACACAAAATAAGTAATTAATTTTTTTATACTACTTCAAATCTATATATTCATCTACTGAGTAGAAAGAGTTTTCATTCAGAAATAAATGTTGCTTGGCTATCTGTCAGACTTTTAATGTCATTTGGCAAATGACAAAGGATTTATGTGGCATCATAATTCACCCCTTTCTATGCCAAAGTCATATTTAATCCAGAATAGAAAAGATCATCTTGTCTCCTGTTTTTGTAGCTATGCATTTCACTGTTATTTTTGAATTGGAATGTCTGCACTAAAACAACATGGTGGGAGCTCCATAATCATGGAATTGCAGGGTAAGCTGAAACATCAAATGGTTTCCTACTTGTGGTCGAGTTTATGCCCCAAGAATGAAACATGGTGGGGGTTTGGTGATGATTTGGGCAGCCTCATGGGTACTGTGCCAGGATCCATTACTACCAAGGATTATATGACCATTTTGGCTGATCAGGTCCATCACCAGTAGTTGTTCCCCAGTGATGATGGTATATTTCAAGGCAACATGGGCTTTATTGACACATCTTGCATCATCCAGGACTCATTTTGTGAACACAAGGATGAATTGTTGCTTCTTCCCTGGCCACCACAGTCAACAGATCACAGCATTATTTAGCCTTTGTGGTCAACTTTGGAGAGAAGGTTTACATGATCACTATCCACCTTCATTACATGATCGCTATCCACCTTCATCACTGTTGTGTGAGCTTGCTCTGTTTTTGTAGAAAGCATGGTATAAGATTCCCTTGAAAACCGTCGAGGAACTGTACTCATCCATTCTGAGATGACCGGAAGATTTTTTTTGTATGGTAACTGTTTTTGTATACCATGATAGGCATGGTGATGTCTTTTGTTTTTGGTGTTTCCATATTTTTGTCCACCTCCTGTATGAACAGGATGATTATAATTACAGTTCCAGCTTCAAAACACTCTAAAAACAACCACTGCTTAGAATGATATCAAACTTATCAAAGAAGAGGAAAGTGCTATTGGTGGGGGGGGGGGGGGGGGGGGGTATGAAAATTTTCCCAATAGATGGCACTGTAAGCGTCATAAAGTAAGTGGATTCAGCTATAAATGACAGTTGAATCACAGTACAACACTTGCAGTGTGAGTTGCACATTAAACCAACAGTACTGTGCGATGTGCATGACCGCACTAGTGTGGCATTGAACGGTTGTGGCACTGTTAGTTAGGTAAGCCTATCCACCGTGTTAAGGTCATACCACATCAGAAGGGCAAAAATGATTTTTAATTGTCTTGAGGCCAAAAACTGCGTAGGAAGCAAGAATGACATCAGGTTTTAATTTTTTTGAGGCCAAAAACAGCATAAAAAGCAGCAAAGAAATCGGTTTTCAATTGTTGTGCAACAGTCACAAGACATGTTCAGTATGCTGTCCACTGTTTCTTACCACAAGTTGAAATGGAGAAACAGCATGTTCCACAGCAGACTGGTGTGTCTCAGGGATCGTATTCATAATGCATTGCACAATGCATGCCTTCAATTTGCAATTGGAGCACTGAACACAGCATCTTTCAAATAATCCCACAGCCAGAGGTCACATGGATTAAGATCAGGTGATTTGGACAGCCAGGCTTGTCGTGCAATAGGTGTAAGACATAATGAGATTTTCACTCTGCAGCGGAGTGTGCGCTGATATGAAACTTCCTGGCAGATTAAAACTGTGTGCCCGACCGAGACTCGAACTCGGGACCTTTGCCTTTCGCGGGCAAGTGCTCAACCAACTGAGCTACCGAAGCACGACTCACGCCCGGTACTCACAGCTTTACTTCTGCCAGTACCTCGTCTCCTACCTTCCAAACTTTACAGAAGCTCTCCTGCGAACCTTGCAGAACTAGCACTCCTGAAAGAAAGGATATTGCGGAGACATGGCTTAGCCACAGCCTGGGGGATGTTTCCAGAATGAGATTTTCACTCTGCAGCGGAGTGTGCGCTGATATGAAACTTCCTGGCAGATTAAAACAGGAGAGCTTCTGTAAAGTTTGGAAGGTAGGAGACGAGGTACTGGCAGAAGTAAAGCTGTGAGTACCGGGCGTGAGTCGTGCTTCGGTAGCTCAGTTGGTTGAGCACTTGCCCGCGAAAGGCAAAGGTCCCGAGTTCGAGTCTCGGTCGGGCACACAGTTTTAATCTGCCAGGAAGTTACATATCAGCGCACACTCCGCTGCAGAGTGAAAATCTCATTCTGGAAACATCCCCCAGGCTGTGGCTAAGCCATGTCTCCGCAATATCCTTTTATTCAGGAGTGCTAGTTCTGCAAGGTTCGCAGGAGAGCTTCTGTAAAGTTTGGAAGGTAGGAGACGAGGTACTGGCAGAAGTAAAGCTGTGAGTACCGGGCGTGAGTCGTGCTTCGGTAGCTCAGTTGGTTGAGCACTTGCCCGCGAAAGGCAAAGGTCCCGAGTTCGAGTCTCGGTCGGGCACACAGTTTTAATCTGCCAGGAAGTTTCATATCAGCGCACACTCTGCTGCAGAGTGAAAATCTCATTCTGGAAACATCCCCCAGGCTGTGGCTAAGCCATGTCTCCGCAATATCCTTTCTTTCAGGAGTGCTAGTTCTGCAAGGTTCGCAGGAGAGCTTCTGTAAAGTTTGGAAGGTAGGAGACGAGGTACTGGCAGAAGTAAAGCTGTGAGTACCGGGCGTGAGTCGTGCTTCGGTAGCTCTGTTGGTTGAGCACTTGCCCGCGAAAGGCAAAGGTCCCGAGTTCGAGTCTCGGTCGGGCACACAGTTTTAATCTGCCAGGAAGTTTCAGGTGTAAGACATGTTCAGTATGCTGTCTGCTGTTTCCTGCCACAAGTTGAAATTGAGAAACAGCATATTCCGCAACAGATCTGTGTGTCTCAGGGGTCATATTAAGAATGCATAGTGCAATGCACGGCTTCCGTTCAGGTATGTTTGCAATCGGAGCATTGAAGACAGCATCTTTCAGATAACATGACAGCCAGATGTCATGTCAATTAAAATCAGGTGACCTGGACAGTCAGGCTGTAGAGAAATTCTAGCATTTACAAAATTATGATGCAGCAGCTGCTTCACTGGCTGTGCGGTGTGCAGAGGTGTGCCATCTTGCATAAAAATGATGCCAACTGTAGATCAATGCTGTTGGATGGTTGAAATGACATTGGTGTGCAAAAGACTCTTAGTATTTACCAGTGACAGTACAGGTAACAGTATCTGGAGGAGCTATCTCCTTAAAAAGAGGGGTGCTACAATAAATGATACCATCAACCCACACCACACTGTTAACTTCACAGGATGGAGTGGTACCGATTGATATGCAAGCAGATTTTCCATTGCCCATATTCTATAATTCTGTGTACTGACATGTCCTTGGAGATGGAAATGGCTTCATCTGTCTGTAGAATGTTCCATGGCTATTCGTTGCCACTCTTGTGTGAACAACAAATTGTAGAACAAACATTTTTCTTAGTGGCAGGTCCACATGAAACAACTCCTTAACATGGGTAATTTTGTATGTATAGCAGTGCGAGGTATTCATAGCATTTAACACACCATGTTCACAGGCATGTCCAAAGTTGAGACAATTCCCTTTCTACATTGCAGTGACAACATCTTCTACTGAAGTTGGATCTATTGTTTTCCTCCCCCTGCCATACTGCACTTCAAAAGAACCTGTCATTTTGAGTTTCATTATAATTTCTCCAGACACTTGGCAGACATCGGACAAATGCCTTTTTTCATACCTCTGACTGTCCCGAACGACTACAGAGCTGCTGAGACAGTGTTACCATTCTTGTAAAAGAGCTTTACCAGCAGCGTGCGATTCTGCATTGAGACAGTCATGCCGACTGTCTTAGGTCCAAACTGAGGAACAGCCATGTACCCTACATCCTTTATTTTGTATGTTCTGCCACTTTCAGTACCATCTAGTATTTCATTTTTGCTAACTTTTTTCCTCCATATCGTTTCCCCACTTCTTCAATAATATTCTGTTAAAATTTTTTGACATAATTCTGAGCAGTGGTTCTTTTTTGTAGTGTTTAGAAACTGTAACTTCATTTATAATCACACTTGACTAGCCAGCAGTTCTGCCTCACAATTTTTCATAAGCAAAAGCTTCAAATAATGTTAAAGAAAAATGCAGAATTGTAAAAATTTGGTTTTATAATTTGTCAGGGAAGCAAGACTAGCATAGAATGAAGACAAATAAAAGGTAAGCAGAAAAAATATGTACTAATAATACAGATAATTGCCGTGTAAAATTGAGATGATAGTTAGTCATTTTTTTGTCATTACTTCAGTCTATGGTGTATGACTAAATGAATAATAAGAATATAATGGAGGGAAACATTCCACGTGGGAATGAATAATAAGTTATAGAAGGAGTAAGGGTGACAAATCGCTTAATAATTGAGGTACTGACTTATTGATAGATACATGAAAAAGACTGACTGTTCTCTCTTAGGTTTTCATGGCATGAATAATTAATAGTGTACTTCCGGGTGTTCTTTCAAGTTGTTGTTTCCATTTTATCTACAATATCTCAACAAGTGGGTTGGTTGTTGAAATATTATGCATAAAATTTAAACAACTCAGCAAAACACCCAGAAGGTCATCATTAAGAGAGAATGTTGGTAGCTTTTGGAAAAATCTTTCTTCAGAGCTATAGAGTAGCCTACATAAACACACTCATATGCCCGCACAGCTACAATGTCCTAGCTGACTATGTTGTGCTGGGACAATGTAGCTATGCAGGTGTGTGTGTATATGTATACGCTATAGCTCTGAAAAAGGTTTTCTCTGAAAGATAGCAACATTTTCAGTCTTCTTCATGTGCTTATCGATGACTCAGCACCTCAACTGTTCATTGAGATGTTACTTGTACAGACGAGTAATAGTAATATCAGTAACAACATATGGTTAACATGTAATAAGTGTATTATTGTGTTAATGAGAGATAAACATATAGTAATTTGAACAGAATTTGGAATGTAATTATTCTGCACATCAGGCTTGTCAATGGCTGTTGTCTGTTTCAGTAATTCCCATATTCACACGTATCCTGTTTTTAAGAACTTCTTGTTTTTAAACCTTGTGCAGTGAACTTACTGAAATACTGAGAACACTGTAATTGTTTTAGAAGGCACCTTGTTCTATGTATATTTTAGTATTTCGTAGTACAATAACATGAAAATAAAATAAAATGAATAGTCATACAATAGAATATTACAAATATTTTACACTTTTAGCAGTCTTGCTGAATGCTATATAGTGCTAACTGAAATGAGATTTTAAGTCACAGTGTGAATCAATTTTTAGATATCTTAGCAAACTGTCAGAATAAAAATATTAACAATATGTCATCATCCATAAGACTGCAATGGATAATTTGGTTTTCTACTAGGCAGAGGAAAACATCAGTTTTGAATAGAATCTTCTTTCTGTTATTTTTTGCTTATGTACTATCACAGGGCTGTATTTGGAGTTGAAGAAAAAAGTCACATTGGGCACATGAAAGCTGTGAAACAGTCCGTATTAGATGGTACCAGCAAGTGGTCAGCAAAAATAGCCATAACAGGTTTGTTGTTATGACAGACTACTGTGCTGCCTTCATTTATGCTTCCCTTTTGCCTTTTCTTCCCAAGACACCTGCATCTTCCCTGGGTAAAGATATCTCAAAGCAGGCCTTCTTGTTTAACAGAACAATAAAAACAATTTTTGATGTGGCTTATAATTCTTGCATTGACAGTTAATTTTATTACTCCTGTCATCAGAATTTGCATAAGAAGTGCGTGGAGATGAGACTGATTGCTATCTCTCTTACCTAGGTTATTGTGCCACGAGATATTTGCAGGTATCATAACTTCACACTGCTGCAAATAAGATTTTATATACTTATAGTGCTGAGCAATTCTTCCTGTTACATTAAAGCAAAGCAGCTGCTGTTCAGAAAGGGAAAGCAAGATGCTGTTTTGTCATATCCTTACCCACTGTGCATCCCCCCCCCCCCCCCCCATGATGTGGAATGTGTGTTTGCCCTAGTCTCCTTATGTTAGGAATTAAAATGACTGTTCTATTACTGGCAGATGCTATTGTGATGCAATGACAACATATTTCCATTAGTAATATTCTGGAACAGATATTAGCATTTTTTGCTGTCCTTATCCTGCATGAGAGACAGCAAGTTCATTAGAATGATTATATGCTCATGAAGAACATTTTTTTGCACAAGCATATAATAAAATTAGAACATTTTAGCTCAGTCATTTTAATTCCAGACTACTATTTCAGCTGAATGCTCACTGTCCCTTGCAGTGCCACGTTTCCTCTTGTTATGCTTTCCAGATGCCCGGATTGTCAGTTCATTTACTTTCATTTCTTCATTTTTGTATTGATGTGGTTTTGTTCTTTGGTGTGTATTTTTATATTTCCACAGAAACACCTTTTCAGTGGATCCTGACACACACATTGATTCAATCGAACAGGCCGAAGAAATGGTATTAGAGGGAACATCCAAATGGTCTTGCAAGATCGCTATCACAGGTATCACGGCCACAACATGAAACAAAAATAATGCAACCATTAAAAAAATTGAAAGTGAAAGCAAACCCCCAAAGTCATGGAACCTGCACTCTTCTTCCTTTAGAAAAACAAATATTATATCCTAAGGATTTACAGTCTCACCCTTCTATAGCAACATATGCCTCACTGATAAGTTTCACAAATAGACACTTCTCACCTACAGCCTCCATATTCTCTGCCTTTCTTTTTCTTACTAGTCTTCTGTATATAAATCTTCAGGTGTTGTTCTCTGTTGAAAATGTAGCTTTGCCAGCTTCCTTAGGCATATGTGTAATTGCAGCAAACAGTTTTCTGTCTTAGATGCTTACTTCATTCACATGTCTGTGGGAACATTTAAGGATATAATCAGGCAGAACTACCTAAATGCATTTCATTGTCATTTCTTAAATGTCCTTTGCCCCAGATGTAGGTATTATTCTAGTTTTTATTACAATAATGTAAATTCAGGATTGGAAATAATAAACAACCACTCACCTGTAGCAGATTGATGCAGGGTGCAGAGATATAAGTAAACAGCAGGGAGGCTTTATTTTAACTTTCAAGCAGCCATTATTTTTGTAGTTTAAGTTTACAAATTAACATACATAACACACAGACAGCTCCAGCCACCTGTTGTTGCAGTGACAGTGTTATCAGATTGCAGTGACAGGTTACTGCAGCCTTCTGTGTGTGTGTGTGTGTGTGTGTGTGTGTGTGTGTGTGGAGGGAGCAAGAGAGAGAGAGAGAGAGAGAGAGAGAGAGAGAGAGAGATCATGTACAAGGAGTGACAGCATTCAACTTAATAGAGTGTCCCTGCTGTTATATGTGTTCCGCATACCACACATCAATCGGCTACAGGTAAGTTGTTGCATTTTTTTATTGTTTTATTCTGTATTGTATATTATAATATGAAATTCATGAGACCAATAACACTGAGAAAGTCCTTCATTCACATTTAATACAACAGCCTTGAAATTTGTGAAGATAATATCAGTGACACTTCAGTGATTTGCAGTCACAATGAAATTTTGTTGGCATGAGTTAATATCATTTAGTAGATAGTATTATTTACTGTCAAGAGCTGCTGGTAGAATGTGTTTACTGATCAGCCAGTTTCAGTCCATAGACCATCATCAAGTTCACAAAAACATTTATAACACCTTACTAGGTGACAAAATCAGTGGCATTAGATAATAAAATCCATGACTTCATCATTGTTGTCAAATAGTAAATCCATATTATTCTACTGATGTTTAATATAATGTGAATGAATACACTGTTGTGCACATTTTTGTGATTGACAATGTTATTTTCTACTATCTGACAACAGTGACAAGTTCAGGGATTTTATTGTTTGATACCATTATGTTATCATCTAGTATGTTTTTGTGGATCTGATGATGAAACTGGTTGCTCAATAATGAAATTTTATCAGCAGGTTTATTGATATTCTTCAAATATGTGTGAGTTGTGGGACACAACCTTCTTAAAATACCATTTAGAACTTGCACACAAGTTAATCATAAATTTGGGATTTCTGATAGTGTCTCTGCCCATCTTAACTGGAGATGAGGAGGGTATCAGTAATATAATTTCAAATGATATTGTGCAGGTGGAATTCTAAGAATTGTTTGTTGCACTGTTGTCAGTTGGTGTGTTTGACTATCATTACAAAACACACTCATAAGTAGAACTTGGTAGTAATCAGTCAGGAGATTTGATTGTCATTGTTGTTATTATGTCAAATTGAAATTATGTTCACACTACTTGGGTGTTATTCAGCAGCAGTATTGAACATTTGTCTCTGCATCCCTCACTAATAACTGAGCAAGATACAGAATTTTTCTGTGTGAATGAAGACTACTTTCCCAGTATTGTTCTTAGTATGTTTGTGCTTTGGACCACACTTAAGTGCAAATTTTATTTCCATTTATCTCTTTAGCAGACAGAATAATATGTATTATTACCGTTGGTCTCTTTACATGCACGAAAAGATATTTAATGAAATGGAATGTTGTAAACAGTGACCTCACAGTAATAACTTAAATGTTTCTGTGAATGTGGTTTTTTGAAGCTACATGGAGGTCACAGAAGAAAGCAAAAAGGGGAAAACCTCATAAGAAATTGGTACCCCTAAAATGTTTTCTTCAAGAGAGAACCAAAACCACTTTTAGATGTTAATGTTTTTACACGTTTTTATGTTCTCTTTTGAGGATAATGCCCATTTTGAGCTTAGAAATACTGAAATGCATTTAGCTTAGTTCTGGTTAGGTGATATAACTGTAGACAGAAGTTTAACTTTACACATTTGACATACTTTGTATTGTTTCCTGTTGGCTTGTAGAAAATAATCCTTACAAAGTAAGCATGTTACATGCATTCATTAAACTTACAGGCCTGGTAGCTACAGTACACATTAATACACATGTGAAAAATGCATATACAGTTTTTATGCCACTGTAGTTTTTTTTTTTAGAGATGTAGTCACTAAATGAAATATGTAACCTGAAATGAATGTAAAATGTGTATTTTACATTCTCATTTCAGTTAAACAGTCAAACATACAGATTAGTGGTCAGTCTTTTTAAGCTGCGCAATTAATAAACTTTTAGTGGTATTCACTCTCACAGTCACAAGTCTGTTAACATATTAGCTGAAATGTTCACAGTAATGAATGAAGATTTGGCATTCTTATTACAAAAAATTTTAATCAGTTGGCAATATGTGGAAAATAACTTTATCTAAACTTTCATTTCCTTGATTCTCCTAACATGCATGATCAGTCTTTAATGCACGCACTTATTGTGCTGCACGCATATCTCCTTGCAAAAACAATGTTTGTAACCTTCACAAAATCCCCCTGACATTCAGTATTCAGCAAACAGTTGTATTTGTTTTTCTTGTTTCTCTGCTGTTGTCACTTCTGCTTTTTTGAGGCTGTGAGCAGCTGTACAAAAGTGAGGCACATACATATTTGACAATTGCTCCACCCAGTCTCTTACCAAAGTATTCATATTTATGTCCTCTACCTATCAGTTTCCCCTGTATGTCATTTCCAGCAACATGCACCGTCCCCTTGTTCCTGTCTAATTATAATATCTCACACTGTTTCCTCTGACAATTTTCTTGTTATTGTGCACTTTTGCCTCTGACTACTAACTTCTCAAATTTTAAGTGTCAGTTGTCAGATCGTAATATACCAAAGATATACAGGAGACAAAGAATCTTGATAGTACAATGGGAGCTGTATTTTTTAAAAACTTCCTGGCAGATTGAAATTTTGTTTTTACATAATATTCCATTTTGTATTGTTGCTTTACATACAATAATTTTGATCCATGACAAATGTTTGGCCACCATTCATGACTGAAAATGGAACAAAGAACAAAAAAATTGAGTTGGTAGGTGACAAATTGGAAGTGGTCTCTCATCTTTACAAATAATTTCAATGTTTTTACATGTTGTGTTGTGGTTTATTTTATTTTTATTTTGGTTGTGCAAGTATTTTCAAATGTTTGATACATTGCTTTGGATGTTAAGGTTGGAGTTTGCATTTGTAAATATATATTATTTCAATTGTTTCATGATTTTTTATTGCATTGTTGCTTACAGCTGTTGTTCTAATATTAACATACAAAATTGTGCTGCTTACATTGCATGTTAATATACAAACAGCTTTCATTTACTAAATATGCATGTATTTGCATTTATAGTAATTTCCATGCTACTAGAAAATCATTGTCCACTTCATTTATAGTGTAAATAGTAATGCTTCTAGCATGAAAATTAAAGTTAGATTTAATTAAATTGTCATCTTTGTAGGTCATTTGTTACCAAAAATCATAATTTATAATAGTACTGATATTTTAATTTTATAGAATTTTCAAAGATGTGCATGAAATCAGTTGTGTGAAATCCTTAGCACTTTTACAAAATAATTTTAAATGCCATAAATTGATGTGTCCTGGGTGTAAATAACCTACTTTACAGTAGGCCTCCTATTTCCTTCTAATCACTGCACTACATGGAAGAGTGAACTACCTGCTTTTCCTCTTGATAAGTACGTGCTTGGTGTACTGTTGTTAGAAATCACAACAAATCTACATATCTGATATTAATAAAGTCTTTGCTGATTTGTGTAGGGAGTTCAGATGTAAGTATTACCATCTCAGTATGTTTGTGAAAGATATATGCTTCAAGACCAAGTTTTCAATCTATCATTTGTCATATTTGTCTACAATTGAACAAGATGACTTCTGAATAGACAAACAGCATGAAGTAGCCATAGAAAAAAACCAGTTCCAGAAAGAATCTACAGCATTTTTAGTGTTTTCTATTACACTTCTGAAATGTTATACATTGTCACATTAATATTTTCACCCAGCTGCAAGTGTGGAGAGTGGTCTGTACCAGTAGTTGTCCAGGAGAGTGGGACAGCAGTATGTTGTTTGTGTTAACCTGGCTTGATTTATCATTTCAGGCACCTACATTTTCTGATCTATATTTACCATGATTTCTCTAAGCCACAGGCATCACAAGAGATATAGCAGAATCTGTGGACATATTCTTCAGTGAGCATCTTTTTTTTTTTTTTTTTTGCTTCTGTTTATAATACAATGTTAAAACTATCAAATGAAATGAGTCATTTTTAAGGTGTATAGCCATGTAGAACAAACTCAGAAGGTTATTAGCTGGTAAAATGTAAAAGTTATGTAAAAAATACAACACTGAGGCAGTTTTGTTAAAAAAATATTTTTTTAGTTCTTCTCCTCTTTTAGCAGAAGTATAAAATTGATAATTTTGTCTTCCCATAATCATACTGTGAAATTACATTGTCAGTAATTATGGCTAGTGATTTAGACATTCTCAAATCAGTTGTTTCCTGGAAAATGTTGTCTGAAAAGCATTCAGCTAGAAAAGATACTAATTTTTATATAAAATTGGAAGAAAAAACAGAGTTTTCTTAATCTTTACATTGGCAACATGTGTGCTCTTCTATTATTTTCCATGCCATGTTGATATTTAATTCTCACGTTGTCATGAATGTTACTTTCACTGAGTATTAATTGCGGCTTTAGTATGTTCTGAGTACTGAAAAACTTTCAAGTTGAATCACAGTTCAGAATTCACATGAAACTCATACGCCCAATATAAATGGCTGGGAAAGCTGCTTCTGAGATCGGAAGAACATAAGACCATGCAACCTCCAGCTGCATAATCCTCACTAGAGGACATCAGTATTTAAACCAGCCATGTGGTTGTTAGCTGCTTTACTTTTTATGCCACAATAATCCAGAATCGAATTTTACATCTTATTTTCTTATTACATACATGTATTTTTTTATTTTTTTGCTCACCTTTATTTTCTGGAAATAGTAAGTTCCAAATGTCTCCTCCAGTTGGTCAGTTGCCATGGTCTCATTCTCTAGGCACTGAAATCAGCAGTGCTCACAAGGGAATAGTCCTCCTTGTCACGTTGAAACTCATTTCAATTTTTTATTTAACTTTTCACTTGTAGGAACCTGTATGGGCATCAGTATGGAAAGGTTTAACTGCTGATATGAACTGGGAATAGTTTTGATATTTTTTGAATGCTTTTTGCACTTAAAACTGTCTGGTGTAGAACCATGTGATTCACACTTTCATGTCACAGCTTTGAATAATCAATTGAAAACAATCAAAAGATAAACAACTTTTGATACAGATGTATAGACGAGGGGCATTTGGAAAGTCCATGCAAAGTCAGAGAAATGACACCACTGGCACATATCAAGGTCATTTATAGTTAGTAGTATCTTTGGAAAGAATACACACCAAGTTCTTTGTGTTTGGCATTTGTGTGAACCAAGGTAGTCGAGTGATTGTCAAAAAATTGGACGAAGAAGAATTTCATGTGGTGATTAAACATTACTTTATGAAAGGCAAAATGCCTCAGGAGACTAAAGAGAAGCTTGATAAACATTACGGTGACTCTGCACCTTCAATTAGAACAGTTTATAAGTGGTTTCAAAATTTTCGGAGTGGCCATATGGGGACAAGTGATGCTGAACTTTCTGGACGCCCTGTGGAGGTTACGACTCCAGAAATCATTGATAAAATCCATGATATGTTGATGGATGGCAGAAGAGTTAAGGTGCGTGAAATTGCTAGTGCTGTGGGTATCTCAAATGAATGGGTACGTAATATTTTGCGCAAACATTTGGACACGAGAAAGCTATCCACAAGATGGGTTCCGCAATTGCTCGCGCTTGACCAAAAACGGAATCATGTGCAGTGTTTCAACGATGGTTTGCAGTTGTTCAGAAAGAATCTGCAGGACTTCAAGCATCGTTTCGTCACTGTGGGTGAAACATGGATACATTACTATACTTCTGAGACCAAACAATAATCTAAACAATGGGTTACCAAGGGAGAAGACCAGTCCTTCGGCCGGAAAGGTTATGGTGACTTTCTTTTGGGATTCGCACAGGATAGTACTCATCGAGTATCTGGAAAAGGGTAAAACTATTACAGGTGCATATTATTCATCGTTACTGGACTGTTTGAAAACCGTGCTGCAAGAAAAACGCCGGTGATTGGACCACAAAAAAGTCCTTTTCCATCATGACAATGCACCAGAACACACCTCAGCAGCTGTGGTCGTAAAATTTATGGAAATAGGATTCCAACTCATTTCACATCCCCCATAATCTCCAGACTTGGCTCCCTCGGACTATTATTTGTTCCCCAATTTGAAGAAATGACTGGCAGGAAAATATTTTATTCAAACGAGGAGGTGATTGCAGCAATGGCCAAAGTGTATAAGTCAAAAAGGAGACTATGTCGAAAAATAAAAAAGGTTTACCCCAAACATGCAAGTAGTTCATATTTTTGCCCGGACTTTTCAAATGCCCCTCGTAATTTTTGTTTTCTTGGATAGATAATTGTCAACAAATATAGAAATAACCTTAGGCATGCCCCCGAATTGTGTTTTGGTACCCTTGCTATTCATGTCATATGTCAGTGATCTGGCAGACAATGTTGGGTATAACCTCAGACTTCTTTTGTGGGCAATCCAGTTATCATAATGAACCACTAGCTGAAAATTAGCACGAATATTGGTAAGATTTCATAATGGCTCAAAGATTGGCATCATGCTCTAAACCTTTAAAAGTTTAGAATTATGACTTTTACAAATTGCAGAAACACACTATCTACAGCATCAGTGTGCTATAATTGGAATCAGTAAAGTCATACAAATACCAGATTGCAGTTGTTTGTAGGCATATGAAATGGAAAGATTACAATGGTGTCATGGCTAAAGCAGATGCAGACTTTGGTTCATTGGTAGAATACAAGAAAAATGTGATCTGTCTGCAAAGGGAACTGCTTACAAGGCATGTGTGCAACTTGTCTTAGAATGTTGTTTAAGTGTTTGGCCCTAATACCACAGGGAAGGGCACATTAATGGTGACAGATTTGATTCACTCATGGAAGAATGTCTTGAAAATTCTGAGAAATCTGAACTGGCAGATGCTTGAAGATAGACACCAACTATCTCATGAAAGCCTGCATAGAAAATTTCAGGAACCAGTATCAAGTGAGGAAGCCAGGAATATGGTACAACACCCCCCCCCCCCCTCCCTCACCCCCAATGTATCACTCCAATAATTATTGGAGGGACTAGATTAGGTGAATTACTGAATACACAGAGACATTTAAACACCCATTCTTCCCACACTCCCCATACAAGTGGATCAGGAAGAAACACTAATACATGGTACTATGGGAAATATCCCCATAATGCACTGCACAGTGGCTTGCAGAGTGTAGTTGTAGATCTGTAAAATGTTGATTGTCCTTTGTTGTTTCTGTGATATAACTGTCTAGTGTACAGGCAGGTACTGCTTTTCTGATACACTCTGACAGACTGTCATCATATTCTCCCCAGCTTTTGCTAGTGATCAAAACATTTTGTCACTGCTGATAGTTCTGAGGTGGACAACACATTTTATTATGAAGAAGAGCTGTATTTCAGTGATACTCTCACATGCATCAACAATGTAAGTATCATAGCTACATCATGTATATTTACACTGATCAGCCAGAACATTATGGCCAACTGCCTTATAGGTGGTACATCCAGTTATGGCATGGATAACAGCGACGATGCATCATGGCACAGAAGCAATTAGACCTAGGTAGGTTCCTGGAGGGAGTTGGCGCCTCACTTGCACACCCAAGTCATGTAATTACCGTAAATTTCAGGGAGGGGGGTGATGAGCTCTGATGCCACGTTCAGTGACTTTCCAAATGTGTTCGATCGCCATCATGCTCCTGGCCTTTTGACATGCCACATCTTGTTGAAAAATGCCACTGCTGTCGGGAAACATGATCGTCTTGAAGGGACTTGGAAATAAAAGCCTTGTATTAGCATGAGGTAATTAGTTACCACAATAAAAGCAATTGGATCATCCCTAAGATTGGCAACAAAGCAATCACAGTAATACTTCCTCATAGGAAGTGACAGACCTGAAAGGTAGATGTATAGGCCATGCAGTGATTTATCACACAATGCAATGTCATTACGTAATGCTGCACTTGTAGTATTACCTTCTACATTAATTAATGTATTGCAGAATCAGAATTCTTTGTTCAGTTGAGAAGTACTGACAGATAGCTCACAATTAACCAGATTGTGAAAGTAATATCCATATTGTTACTTGGATTTCAGAGTTTGTTCAGCATCCAAACAGTATGTAATGCCAGTTAAATATCCTCAGTATTGCCGTCATTAATATTGAAACTCTGATGGTTATCAAACTAGAATAATATGCTGAACAAAGATGGATGGCAGTTGAACATGTTCAAATCCTTAGAAGCCATACGTCTCTTTATTATATAAATATGTCAGGTCTCGAACAAGTCTGCCTGAAGGGCGACATGAATTGTTTTTCCAGAATAAAAATAAATATCACATGTATTACTGTAATCCATTGGTAAAAATGTGTTACATGTTTCTTGTATCTATATCAATCCAATAGTGGACTCACATTTGGTAGAACGACAGTTCAACACTCTGTCCAACCATCCAGATATATTTTTCTGTGATTTCCCTAAATCAATTAAGGCAGATGCTGGGATGTTTCCTTTGGAAAGGTCACAGTCAGTTTCTTTTCTCATCCTCTGACAACCCAAATTTGAGCTCAGTCTCTGATGACCTCTAGGACATTAAACTCTAATCTCTATTTTATATCAGCCCAGAATTTAGAACAACTTATCCCTCCCTCCATCAGCAGCACACCTTCTGTTAACACATTTGTAATTTCTGTCTGTTGGTTCCCCTAATGAATAAGTTACTTGAAAATCGCCACCAAAGTAATGGGATTCACTATATCCCCCCACCCCTCTTCTATCTCTGAGAGAGAAAGAGAGAGAGAGAGAGAAAGTGCATTCTTTTTGCGACTGATAAGTATGCCTCTAACTTTAATTTCTGAATTTTTATATTTTCAATTTATCCAGTATTTTGGCCAAAAAAAAAAAAAAAAAAAAAAAAAAAAAAAAACAAACCATTATCAGAGTAAAGATGGGAGACTACTAGTAGCTTGTCTTACCTGCTTGCCCCTATTTGTATAGATTTGAGGGTATAACAGACAAGTAAAACGAAAATGGTAAAAAAAAGAAATCATCAAAACCATTACAATTGTTAGTAGTGGAACACACTATGACTAAGTTACTGCTGCAGCTGATCCCAACTCCCTTTCACTAATATCACAGTCACATTTTTAGATATGGTGTTATACTTCAATTAAGTTAACTCAATAATAAACACTTATGCGATTCTAGTGGGAGACGGGGCAGGGGGCAGTTGGCAACCAGTCACAGGTTTCTATTGACTGCCATGTGCATGCTGTGCTGCTTGTTTTGCACGTACATGCCGAGACTTATCAATTGCTATAAAAGAATTTTATAGCACAAATAAATGGCTAGCAATGCTGCCCCAACAGCATTGCTGTCTGTCAGTCACATAGTTATTTTATCTGAGCTATAACTAGGTTTATAAAACTTCATTTGCTCACAGAAAGTCAGCAGTTAAAATAATAAATCTACATGCTTATTTTCCATCTTTCTTTCTGTCAAGAAACATTGTATAAACTCTGGTACAAGATTATCTGTGTCTAAATATTTGCAGTTATTGCTGTCATCTTTGTTTCCTGTGGAGCAATTGTGGATTTAATTAGAAATCAGATAAAATCATATTTACTGATCTATTTACAGCCTTCTTGAGGGTAGGTAGTAACAAAAATTTATGTGTTTGATACCAATGATTGGGCGTTGTTGCTGCACCAACAATATACAACCTGTGCATCTGTTAACCATATTCTTCCATTGTCATCAGCATGATATTCTGACTGAATAGTGTCTGCAATGACAGTTTTATTAGTGCAACAAATGAATGTATACTCCCATTAATTCTTTATTTGGGGATTATCCATAGTGCTGCGTCACAAATTTTCACCTCTCCAGAATTGGGTGAACGACATGGTGTTTTCTGTAAGATATTAAAATATTATTTACTTTATCATATGCGGCATTTACAGTACAGTGAAAGTCAGTAAAATAAGCAGATATCTCTTTATTGAATCTGTGCTCACAAATGTTTTGCTACCTATAATTATTCCAGTTGGTTTGATTAATGGTTTGCTTGTGGGTGTTCTGCCAAGTTCTTGAAATATTGTGGATAAAATGGAAACAACAGGTGACCCAGCCCTAGCTGAGTTCTTCAGGTACTGCGAGTGGAGCTCTCATATTATAAAATTTGTCTGTATTCTCAATGCAGTTTCTTTATATCTTCCAACATCAATAACTACTTTTGGAGTATGTTGAGTTTTCAGTTTACACTGAGGTGGGATACCTGCTAATATCCTGTTGGACTCCTTTTGCCCGGCATAGTGCAGCAACCTGATGTGGAATGGACTCAACAAGTTGTTAGAAGCCTGCTGCAGAAATATTGAGCCCAGGAGAGACACTGCAGGCGATGTGCTGTTAGAAAAGGCACTCTCATTGGTCTTCTGTTGCCATAGCCATTTCATTCCCTTCCATTTTTCTCCTGTTGTTCTGATACTGCCCACAGTATTTGAGATAGTATTGGCTCACACAGTCTCACACATCATTTGGTGTGCCAGCCATTCGTGTAGTGGTAATCCCATAGTAATATGTTGTAACACATAAATTACTTCTTGTTCATTGTCCACATTGGCAACTAATTTTTTACAAAAAAATAGTTTACCTTCTCTCTCATAGTACCTAAATAAGTCTGTTGATTATATCCAATGATTCCTTTGACACTATGGAGAAGTTAGATAACTGATCATATGAGTAATACACAGAAAGTGCCTGTCCTATGATTAAAGTACCCACTGCCCCCCTCCACACACACACACACACACACACACACACACACACACACACACACACACACACAAAGTATTTTTTGAAGTAGAAGGAACCTGTTTGTGACACGTGAAAATTTGTGCCGGACCAGGACTCTAACCTGTATTTCCTGCTTAATGCAAATGGTCACGTTAACACTTTGGCTGCATGTGCACATCTCAAGGGCTTTCCCAAACCTCCATATGTCACATTGTCCACAACTCTTGCATTCATCATTGTGTGATTCCATTACAATTAGAGACAAAAATTTATTGTTGTCATTTTAGCCAATCACGGCATGTATAATAAATACATCATTGATGATTACAATGTCTGTGTTTATACCGTCTCTGTATCTTTACATTACACTGTTCTTGATGGTTACAGTTGTTGTGAATATTAAAAAATGAATTTGCAATTTACGAATACATATTGACATTAGTTGTTTGAGACACATGACAATTTGTGCTGTGGTCACCTCAACCATTTTGGCTATCCATGCATGCCTACAGGACCAATCCAACCTCCATATGTCACATTATCCGCAACTCTTATGCTAACATATTTCATGAATATTTTATTATTGCCATTTTCGCCCATTGAGGCATATACAGGGTGTTTCACAGTTCATGTTTCACACTTCTAGAAGTTTTAGAGGGGATTTAGTAGGTCAAGTTTTAAACAGGAATCGTTGTTGTGAAATGTCATCCAATAACAGAAAAGAGTATCAAAGTTATAGGCGCCAGCACTTGTAAATGTATGTATGTACAGAATGACTCCGTGATGACATTACAAACTTTCTAGGATGATGGAGAAGGATAACTGTACCAGTTTGAGGTAAGGGTCTGTGTACCGAAAATGAGCAAGTAAAAAGTTATAAGCAAAAACTGTTCTGATACCTCAGACAGTAAAACACATGCAACAGTACTGTTGTTTCTAAGATTGTAGGGTAGGCAACTTTCAGATGTGGTAATATGAACCGAAACAAGAAAAAATGTCCAGTAAACATGGGCTCTAAAATGCATACTTTAAGAGCTGTGAGCACTTGTTCAATGGAGGAGATGTGTTTCACACTAGCAAAGGTAAGAAGAGCTTATAGCTACTCAAGTATATCTTTTAGAGTGCACATTCACTGCACAGTTTCTCTTGTCTTGATCCATACTACTGCCTCTGAAAGTTGCATATCCTTCATTTTTAGCAATATATTACTGGTACATGCATTTCATTATCAGAGGTATCAGAATGATTTTCGCTTGTAACTTTTTACTAATTCATTTCTGAACTAGGGACCTTTACCTCATATTGATACACTTATCCATCTCCATTATCCTTGAAAGTTTGTAAGATCATCATGGAATCACCCTGTCGATCCATACATTTACAGGTGCCACTGCCTGTAACTTTGACACTCTGTAGCGTAATTGGGTGACATTTCCAGAAAAATGTGATCTACTAAGTCCCCTCTACAACCTCTAGAAGTGTATTGTAACATGAATTGTGAAACACCCTGTATATGAAGGCATTTTGAAAAGTAAAGATACAATGGCTCGCAGTCCTTAAATAGAACATTTATTTAGAAAATGTCAGTTACATCTTATTAACTGGATTATTTGTTATTTTTCGACATAATCACCCCCGTTATCCAAACATTTGTTAAGTTGGTGCACAAGCTTTTGTATCCCACAGTCATAGAAGGTTACCGCCTGTTGTCGGAACCACGTTTCAACTTCATCTTTGACCTCTTCATCCTTGTGGAGTGATTTTCCTCCAAGATGTGACTTCAGGTAACGGAAGACATGGAAGTCGGTGGGCGCAAGGTCTGGGCTGTATGGCAGATGGTCCAATACATCCCATTTGAATTGTTTGAGTAGTGCTTTGGTTACAAGCGCTGTGTGAGGCCGAGCGTTGTTATGAAGCAAGCGGACTCGACTTGTCAGCATTCCCCTGCATTTGTTTTGAATTGCCCTTCGTAGACGTTTCAAAGTCTGGCAATATGCAGCAGCATTGTCATTCCAGGGGGCATAAATTCCAACAGAAGAATGCCTTATCTGTCCCAAAAAACAGAAGCCATGATTTTCTTCGCTGAAATCGACGTTTTGTATTTCTTGGCTTTTGGTGAATTCGAATGGCGCCATTGCATTGATTGTTGCTTGGATTCAGGTGTAAGGTGATAAATCCATGTCTCGTCATCTGTCACAATGTGATCAAGGAACTCATCACCTGCTTCAGCATAGCATGTGAGGAAGTTGAGTGCAAAGCCCATCCTTTTCTTTTTGTGTTCTTCTGTTAACAGTTTTGGAACCTAGCACGCACACAATTTCCTGTACCCTAACTTGACAGTCACAACATCATAAAGAGTTGTCATTGACATGTCCGGTATTATCTGATGCAATTCTTTCAATGTGAGACGTCTATTTGCACGAATTGCTTCCTCTGTTCTCCGAAGGACGGCATCAAAGATCACAGATGGTTGACCTGTTCTTTGTTCGTCATGAACATCGGTCCTACCTTCAGAGAAATGACGACACCATTTCATTATATTTTGTCGATTCATAATGTTCCCATAAACAGAAACAATTTCTTTGTGAATAACCGCTGGTTGCTTATCTTTTGCATGAAGAAAACATATGATGGAGCGCACTTCGCATTTGGCAGGATTCTGAATCAGTGCAGCCATTTTAAACACGACTTACTCCAACCAGAAGCAACGTTCAGGCCTGAACGACCATGAGGAGAAAGCTAACAGTTCAAGGTTAACACCAGTGTTGTCAACTTGCTCCCCAAAACTCTTCTGTTCCTCTGGCGTACGGTATATCTTTACTTTCCGAAATACCCTCATATATCATTACAATGTCCTGGTCTAGCACAAATTTTCAAATCCAAAACCATTTCATGATATTTACAACAGAAAACCATTTTGTAATATTTACAACAGTTATAATCATAGAGAACAATGTCTGCTCCTTCAGACATGTGTATTCCTGAAGGACTTTGTAATTTAAAGTAACAGACACTGTATAAACACAGATATTGTAATCATCAGTGCACTAACATATCTGTGCAGGTAGTAGTGACAGCATCTTTCCTAAACGTGAATATTTGTTTTAGTTGTAACTGTAGGAATTTACTGATATCCAGTATTTAGATGAGTCCTCAAAAACTGAATCAAAGTGAATCCGGTCATGTCCAGTCTCTCGTTCTATTGCATCAGTTGACCTGGAAACATTCTATTTAAAATATGTTTTCTAACCAGTAAGAAAGAATCCACATACACTATAATGAAAATAGCTGGTAATAATTTATAAAGGAAATGGATAGTCTGAATTTAAAACCCACAAGCTTTTTCAATTAAACTGACAAAATACATTTATTTAAAAATTGTAATGAAAGAAACTTTTTCCTGATTACATTACTAAAAGCAGTTTTTCTAGGTGCATGCATTGTTTTACAAATTTTTGTTCCTTTTCTTAAGTATTTTCAACTCATGACTGCCAGGAAGTATATTTTATAAAATTATTGAATTGGTCCAATGTCAGTGTAGTCAGAGTCCACATACTGATAACTCGTTACACATCCCTAAAGGCTTTCCTCCATGATAGGATTGAGAGGACACAACAAGTGTATGAATGAGAAATGAAATAATAGCAACACCTTGGACTGACATTGATGTAGTAAAGAAGAGAGCAAATTGTCATGGTTGTGCTTATTTCCAAAATGTACTTAGTGCAGGAGTATTAAAATAAGCTCTGATGCTCACTGAACTAGCAAGACAAGAAACACTGTGGAAAAAGTCCTACCTTGGAAGATAGAACCATACATAGAGGAAAAAGAAATGGATAGACAAAAGGAAGACAATGGAAAAAAGTGAACTTGAAGACAACTTCACAATATGACAAACAGATGGACGAAGAATCTCCAGTAGAGGAGGATAATTCAACACAAATGGACTTCAGCTCAATGTAATATGAAAAACAATGCAAATCTCATATTGATGAAGACACAAACCATTAAAAATGAGGACAGAAGAACTGAAAAGCTCAAACAGACTGAAAAAGTAACATCACCAGAAACAATCTGAAGAGCCAAGAATTTTGAACCTCTGAACAGCCAGGCCATCAGGGCATAGTCAACACAAAAGAGTTCCATGCAACATCAAATACAGCACCAAAAAGTATATGGTATTAAACAATGCATTGAAAGAACAAATCACTGGAACGTGAAAATTGTATTCCAAAATAATAGAATTAAACATTGAGGATCAGAGGAATGCTGTCATGTTCTCGAAACATATAATCTTCCACACTGTACACATCAGCCACCAGAATAGAAGGAACTAAAAGTAATCATAAAGAGAGTGCTAGATTAATTCACCATTGAAGAACAGACTTTGAAACTAAATATCTCAGAGCAGAAAGTTTCAACTATATGAGCACATGACAGACTAGTGCCACATGCCACAGCAATGTGTGAAATGTAAAGCAAACAGCCAGTTCTTTAAAGTCTGCTAAATGCCACAATCAGTGAAAGCAATGTGTACAAACCATGACATGGACTACTCAGCTCATGGTACAGGTGCAGTGTGTACCAGGCACTAACGAAAAAGTATAAATTTGCTAATCAGTGCCAACGTACAACATGAACAAAAACAGTTGTAGAACAATCCAGCCTATGGCAACAGAGAGCCACAGAGGACATCCCAAATAACCATGGAAAGACCAACACTGTCAGGCCTAGCATAGAGTACAATCAGGTGATGACTACCGAAAGCTTATGCTGAGGTTGTGCCACCTAGGATGAAGCAGATGCCATCAGCACCAATGCATTTTTAACACTCCACACACACCAAAAATTCCTACTATAAGATCACTTCTAACAAAACTACTTTAGATATTAACAGCTATTCTTATGCTGGTTGAGGGAATATTTAAAGCAATCAAAACTATTTTAGACATTAACAGCTATTCTCATGCTGATGGAGGGAATATTTAAAGCATTCATAGTGCCTAAAAATAAGCAACACGGCAAGAATAAGACACTTCTGAATATGTGTTTGGAATACTGCTGGAGTGGCTGGGGGAGGGGAGGCTCTAAATGAATGTGTACACAGACACAAATTGGATGTAGTAGTATCCTCAGACACCCATCTAATGGAGCTGGCCACATTTAAATGACACAGTATGCAAGGATATACAACTGAGTAAGAGAGAGAGGAGGGAAATGAAGGGTTCATCAAGAACAACATTGAACACCAGCAAGAGAAACTTCCACAAATGTAATCCCTACAAGCCTTTTCAGTCATGATTCTAACAGCAGCCATAAAAATAATGATTATTTTGGAATGCATCAACCCAAACACAGTGATTATTGCTGACAACTTTTATACAATTTTCGATCAATTTGAGAACATCCTTTTGAGAGGTGACTTCTCCAGTCATACTTACTGGAGTTGTAGAAAAATAGGCTGCAAAGTACAATAGCTACCGGACCAAAAAAGGACTGAATACATCAGTACATGGACCTAGAGATCCACCAACCAACCCATACATGCTAACAAAAGACCAGGTACCTTGTACATCAGTCTAATTAAAAACATGAACCCTCATTTACAATGACTCTCAGTAAGTCAATTTTGTCAAACCATAAACCAGTTCTTGATGCTGTAAGAGAGACATATTGTAACACATGAAGCTGCTATCTGATTTACTTTTAATTGTGTGATCAGTTTTGGTCAGAGATTATTTTCCAGTACAATTTGTTGCTAATAGTATATATATATATATATATATATATATATATATATATATATATATATATATATATATATATATATATATAAAAAAATAAAAAAATAGAGGGAAACATTCCACGTGGGAAAAATTATATATAAAAACAAAGATGAGGTGACTGACTGAACGAAAGCGCTGGCAGGTCAATAGACACACAAACAAACACAAACATACACACAAAATTCAAGCTTTCGCAACAAACTGTTGCCTCCTCAGGAAAGAGGCAAGGAGAGGGGAAGACGAAAGGAAGTGGGTTTTAAGGGAGAGGGTAAGGAGTCATTCCAATCCCGGGAGCGGAAAGACTTACCTTAGGGGGAAAAAAGGACAGGTATACACTCGCACACACACACATATCCATCCACACATACACAGACACAAGCAGACATTTGTAAAGGCAAAGAGTTTGGGCATATATATATATATATATATATATATATATATATATATATATATATATATATATATATATATATATATATATGATATCAATATAATGGAAGGAAACATTCCACGTGGGAAAAATTATATATAAAAACAAAGATGAGGTGACTTACCGAACAAAAGCGCTGGCAGGTCGATAGACACACAAACAAACACAAACACACACACAAAATTCAAGCTTTCGCAACAAACTGTTGCCTCATCAGGAAAGAGGGAAGGAGAGGGGAAGACGAAAGGAAGTGGGTTTTAAGGGAGAGGGTAAGGAGTCATTCCAATCCCGGGAGCGGAAAGACTTACCTTAGGGGGAAAAAGGACAGGTATACACTCGCACACACGCACATATCCATCCACACATACAGACACAAGCAGACATTAAGATACTGGAACCCCTGCAAATAAATGCCTAAAGCAGAGCCAAGAATCTCACATTTAGTTTAGAAAAAGATAAGTACACAAAGAATTACTAGAAAAATACCTTCTACAAAAGATGAAAGATCATGTGGACAGATTATTTACAATAACAGATGTGAGCAGAAATATTATAAGACAAGTCAGAAATGTAGGAAGAATCGCCTCACCGAGATGGCCCAGATGCAAAGTGCCTAGAGCTATTATTGAACACTGGAAAGTTCAAGATGGAATAACAACAATATTATGAAAAGAGTAGATTGCTACTCACCAAATAGAGGAGGCACTGAGTTGCAGACAAGTGCAATAAAATTTTTTCCTCATTGTCATGAGCAGCAATCTATTGTTTCCATAATATCAGAGCTGTCAGTGAAAACATATGAGGAAGTCCAGAATTTCCAACTAAACACCCAGGAAGTTGAAATATGAACATAACTAGACAGCAATAAAGTTCGACTACCGTATTTACTCGAATCTAAGCCGCAACCGGCTACGGCTTACAAGGGAACCTCCCCATCGCGCCCCCCTCAGATTTAGTTATAAGTTGGCACAGTGCATAGGCCTTGAAAAACTGAACACAGATCAATTGAGAAAACAGGAAGAAGTTGTGTGGAACTGTGAAAAAATAAGCAAAATATACAAACTGAGTAGTTCACGGCAAGATATGCAACATTAAGGACACTGGAATTGCAGGAGCGTCGTGGTCTCGTGGTAACGCGAGCAGCTGCGGATCGAAAGGACCTTGATTCAAATCTTCAATCGAGTGAAAATTTTAATTTTTTATTTTCAGTTTATGTGACAAACTCTTATGTTTTCATCACTTTTTTTGGAAGTGATTATCACATTCACAAGAAAACGTAAATCGGGCAAGGTAGAAGAATCTTTTTACCCATTCGCCAAGTGTACAAGTTAGGTTTGTCGACAACATATTCCTGTCATGTGACGCACATGCCGTCACCAGTGTCGTATAGAATATATCAGATGTGTTTTCCTGTGGAGGAATCGGTTGACCTATGACCTTGCGATCAAATGTTTTCGGTTCCCATTGGAGAGGCACATCCTTTCGTCTACTAATCGCACGGTTTTGCGATGCGGTCACAAAACACGGACAGCAAAACTTATTACGGTGAACAGAGACGTCAATGAACGAACGGACAGATAATAACTATGCAAAAATAAAGAAAGTAAACTTTTCACTCGAGGGAAGACTTGAACCAAGGGACCTCTCCCTCTGCAGCTGCTCACGCTACCACGGGACCACGGCGCTCTTGAGCTGCCGGTCTCCATGATGTTGCCTATGTGGCCCATGGACTACTCGGTTTGTATATTTTGCTTATTTTTTCACAGTTCCACACAACTTCTTCCTGTTTTCTCAATTGATCTGTGTTCAGTTTATCAAGGCCTATCCACTGTGCCAACTTATAACTAAATCTGAGGGGGGGGGGGGGGGGGGGGGGGATGCGGTGGGGAGGTTCCCTTGTTAGAATCGAGTGCAAAGTAAGCGGAAATTCTGAAAAATATTGGTAGGTGCCGCTACAACTAACTTCTGCATCGAATATATGTAGCACTACACAGGCACGCTGTGCAGGCACAAATCTCTGCATCAGTAAATAAATTTAAAAAAAATAAATAAAAAAACGGTGGAAGACGAGCATTTTTCTCCACCCCGAGTTTCGACCACTGCATTTTCATACATTATCCAACGAAATAAATACAAATTTTGTATTGTTCATCTTTGAATGTAGCAGCATTTCAATGTATTACAAAAGTCCGACTGGCAAGACTGTTTGGGATGTTTGTCAATATGGCTAACTGTTACGTTCTGAATTTTTTCCTACCTGTGAGAAGAGATGGTTGCTAATAGGAACTTCCGTGAATTGTGAATCACATGCAGTATTCTCTTCACCATAAGAATAATACGAATATAAACATTTTGCCACGTATTCTTTCATGTTTGCTGCTATCTCATTTAAATCCTGTCTGTCTAATAAACTACGAAACTAGAGTGAGACAACAGCAAACGCGAAAGAATATACATATCATGTCATGAAACTCGTGTTATTCTTATTCCTAATAGTGATACAGTCAGAAATGAAGCACGGCAGTTGACTAGATTTTAAATCTAAGATGCCTCTAATTTCTGTGCAGAATGTAATGTACTAAAGAGGCATCTGCAAAGATTTTGAAACGGCGAAAAATTTTAGCTAAACTCTCCTTCAGAACATCTTCTATCATACGCAGTCTATTATTTGGTTCTTGTTGATCATTATCAAAGAAGGCAGCAGTGTTAAGTAGCAACAAATAGCAGTCTCTTGCCATTGTTTCGCTAATGAGATGATTCCTCTCTCTCTCTTTCTTGTTTTTATTGTAAGCGGCTGTAGCGTGCGCAATAGCAAGCCATGCCACGAGTGGCAACAGGCCGTAAATACTCTTATCAGAAGCGACAAACAATGCATGACACAGTACAGTAATGCATTTTCAGCTTAAAGTGAAGTAAACACCTATAACAAAGAGAACGGCACTTATCAGATCAAAGAAAAATAAGCAATCAATTCAAACCAGACGAAGCATGTGAAAAAGGTAGGGTACCCGTATAAATACGGACGGAGCGCCTGACGCAAAGCAATGGCTACCTGGTAAAGCTTAACTGCTAAGCTTACGACTCGAACCAAACTACTATAGCTGTATCGTCATTAATTCGACCTAAATTGTCTCATATTTCAATGGACCAACTTTGTTTCTATTTGGAGGTGCGGCCTAAAACTTTTCTCTCCCCTTGAATTTCGAGTCTCAAATTTCAGGTGCGGCTTAGATTCGGGAAAACTTTTTCCCTAGATTTCGAGTCTCATTTTTCAGGTGCGGCTTAGATTTGAGTGTGGTTTAGATTCGAGTAAATACGGTAAACACCACAACAAGGAAAGAACCCACCTGCCCAAAACCCATCTGGAAGTGATGACATCTGTAACAAATCATTAGCTGGCAAGGAATTTTTTCAGGGGACCAAACAGACAAAAGTCTGACAGTGCATAGACCAGACTGTATGGTGTATACTGACACACCTCCCACCCAAATTTGGGAATTTTCTGATGAACAGAACTAACAACATAGGGGTGAGCATTGTCTTGAAGAAGTCTGACATCAACAGCATTAATGTTATGGTGTTTATCACAACACAACTTAACCAAAGTTCTAATATAGGCTGCAGAATTCACAGTGATTCCATGTTCAGCAAAGTTCCTAGCATACTGAGTCACTCTGAATTTGTACTGGTGAACCAGCATGTTTCCAATCCGTAGAGGCCTGCTTTATTTTGGGTGTATAGTGGTATGCCCACGACTCATCCCCAGTTATGATTCCTTTCAGAAAGTCATGCCCTTCTGCAGCATAATGCATTAAGTGATCCAAGCTTTTCATCATTCTCTGACCATTGTGGTTGTCTGCCAGGTTCTTAAGCACCCAGCGAGCACTGACTTTAAAAATTTCAACGTATCATGAACAATAACGTACACTGCACCATAGGAGACTTTGAACTGCTGTGATAATGTTCATTGTTGCATATGCCTGTCATTCAAAATTACTGCCTTAATGGCTACAACATTCTGCAGAATTGCATCTGTTACAAGATGCCCAGAATGTGGCAGATCACAAGGATTCACAAGGCCTTCTTGGAAGTATGCTCACCTAATGGGGACATTGCTATGATCCATACAGTTGTCCCCATACACTCCATCCAAGTCTCTGTGATTTACACTCAGTGTATGCTCTCTGGCCCACAAATATTGAACTGCTCTTCACTGTTCTTCACAAATTGATGATAGTAACATGCACGCCATGTTTATTTTGTAGTTCAGGCTTCTCTCGTAAAAGCTGCACATGAAAGCGAAATACCATTTGTAGCACAAACTTCAAACCATGTCATCAAGAAAAGTCAGCATTACAACTGGAATTCCAGGGGAGAGAAAAATTATTGTGCATTACTTTCCGATCCTCCCTCATAAATAAAGAGAAATCCACCAAACTGCCCAACAGCCTACAAGAACAAATCACCAAAGATGATTGCTCTTCTCACACAACCCATGTATTCAGTGTACCAAAAGAACTTTTGCACAAACCTTGAAATTTTGAAAAGTACTTCTTACACTCATGCAACATTCACAAACCATTTTTTTCCGAAAAAGAGCATATGTAATTTGAATATTAACATATTTCTCTGCTTTTCAGGGTACAAATTAGTACATTAGAATAAAATTCCTAAAGAATTTCCCAACATTTTTCTGCTGTTCCTCTTCACGTGCATGAGATAAATCATCTATAATTTCCTCCTACTGGATGTATTTCATCTGTTTTAATGTTATATGTAAAATAAAGTTCATTATTTATTATTAATATTTCCCCCTCTCCCTGCATAAAGTAATTGTGCAACTACCATTTCTGGATGTGTGTGGAGTATAAGAAACCTGTTTGTCCAGTTGTAATCTTGATACAGTGTTTGGTATTATAGTATTACAACTCATAACACATTTATTTTGAAAATTATACTGCTATGAAAATAATACCCATTGGATAATCAGAGCATGAACTAATTTACAGTTGCCCAGAAATACAAATACTTTATGTAAGCATTGTATACAGCTAAATGTCTTCCTGGTAAAGTGTAATGAATTTTTCTTAAAATAAACGTACACTCTTGTTCAACAATGGAATATTTCAATTCCAGCAAGGAAAGATCTTTTTCTTGAAAATGCAAATGAAAGTTATTTATTTTGATTCTGTCATTTGTTTCTTGTAAAAGTTCACACTTTCGGTCACAGATGAATGTTTCTCTGTATGTAAGTTGTGATAATATAATATCATATTTTCAAAAATACATTTGCATATTTTTATGCATTTGTCTATTCTCCTTGCACATCCTACTTTCTTGCTTTTTTTAAATTAATTCCGTAGTAGTTCGCAACTCAGGGTTTACTGCACTAAAATTATAGAAAAACTGCTTTCACATTCTATGCATTTGACAGTATTCATTTGGAGCTATAGGTCCAGGAAATTGTATTATTTTCTGCTTACAATTATTTCTTCACTTCTTCTTCACCTATGAGCAAAATTGGTTTTAAGCAGCAGGAGTTGGAAGTTTTTGAATATATGTTTTGGTTTTGTCACACTTTGCAAACAAACAATAGAATTGTACAGTTTCTGCTGTAGTGGCATTATTGTCAAATGTTGTGAATCATTCTGTACTGCTGTGTCCAGGTGTGTTGAGGAAAATTCCAATTTAGTTTATGTGAAATGTTTACCTCAGTAGGGAAATTTTAGATTAATATTTATTTCATGTGAAGAAGAAATCATAGTTTTCATTTTTTATGCTGTCAGTATTGTTCCACTTGTTATCCCACTCTTCTCCCCTTCCCACTGAAATCTGTGCTTAGGGTAGAGCCAGTCTTCTCTCCTCCTGCAGCAGACTGGCACCATGACAGAGTTATTTCCCCCGTGTTCTAAAACATTGCTCTAAAATGGGAAAAACATTCAGTTCTGCTGTTAACTGAATTTTCATTTGATTTCAAGAGTATAAGGGGCAGTCAAATGAATATGAGACAGAGGGGAAAAAGTAAGTAAACTGTTTATTATTTCAAATGCACTTGCCGTAACCGTTAATGCATTTATCTCATTATGAGGCAAGATGATTGACGCCTTCATGGAAAAATGTTTGCCATTGCCTATGGAACCATGATTGTATCCAGGCATGCACTTCTTCCAAAGCAAACTGATTGCCACAAATGTCTTTCTTCAGGGTTCTAAAAATATGGAAGTCTCAAGGGGAGAGATAGGGATTGTATGGAGGATGTGTAAAGGCTCCACTGGAAAACTTCTGTAGTGTAGTCCAAACAATCTAGGCAGTAAGTGGGCGGGCACTATCCTGCAACAGAGTGATGCTGTCCGTCAGTGTTCCTGGTTGTTTGGACTTGATGGTCCACATTGATTCTTGTAAATTGTCCACATACTGCTGTGTGTTAATTGTACCACCATGTACCAGAAAGTAACTGAGCTGTGGTGCCTTGCAGTCAAAGAAATAGGTCATCATGATTTTCCCGGAGCTGGCATGTACGATTTTGGATTTTTTGCAGGGGGGGTGAATCCATATGCTTCCATTGTTG
Organism: Schistocerca piceifrons; assembly: GCF_021461385.2. NCBI lineage: Eukaryota > Metazoa > Arthropoda > Insecta > Orthoptera > Acrididae > Schistocerca > Schistocerca piceifrons. Next base: position 1,154,333 of record NC_060144.1, on the reverse strand, counting down.
CCTCTGACACTTGCTTTGCAGCTCAAAATTGTGTTGCCATGTTTCATCTTCCACAACAATATGAGACAGGAAATGATATCATTCGCCATGATACCCTTCCAGGTTCTGCAGTGATGTCAGTATTCTCTTTGGTTTCTGCAGGCTTTGGGGAACCATTGCACACAAATTTTCTGTAACTTTAGATGCTTCTGCATGATGGCATGAGCAGTACTATGACTCATGCCAAACATGAGCTGAATGTCTGGCACTGTCCATTGTCTGTCATTTCTGATGGCAGCATCCACCTAAGCAATGACAGAAGTGGTAATGACATGAGGAGCCAGTCCTGGCCGACTGCTGTCTTTCAGTGACATTTGACTTTGTCAGAATTGTTTCTTCCACACAAACACACATGCATGTGACACACTGCATTTTCTGTGCACAACAGACATTCAGGCACGAATTTCACTCCCTGAGACTCTTTGTACTATCAAAACTGTGCTACACCTCATTGTTCTTTTCTCCCAGTGTCTATAGTAAACTCAAATACGCACACTGACCTCATGTCGAGGATGTCTAGCAGACAAATGGCAAAGCGATGAATGTTTTTGCTGTTCCTTCCTGATTTCTAGTATAGGGCACTTCCATGCAACACCTACTTGTGTTATCAATGTCCACACCATGCTTGTTATGTAACTTGTCTCTTTTTTCATTTGACTGACCCTTATACTCAGAAAATATCATTCTTGTGAAACACAGCTAGCTCTTTATACTCATGAAGTAATGAGTGGTATCGACAGGGGATGTCAAATTGATTCCATATTTTTAGATTTCCAGAAGGCTTTCAACACTGTTCCTCACAAGCGTCTTCTAACCAAACTCCGTGCCTGTGGAATATCGCCTCAGTTGTGCAACTGGATTCATGATTTCCTGTCAGAAAGGTCACAGTTCATAGTAATAGATGGAAAGTCATCAAGTAAAACAGAAGTAATATCTGGCGTTCCCCAAGGAAGTGTTATAGGCCCTCTATTGTTCCTGATCTATATTAATGACACAGGAGACAATCAGAGTAGCCGTCTTAGATTGTTTGCAGTGATGCTGTCATTTGCCATCTTGTAAAGTCATCAGATGACCAAAAAAATTGCAAAATTATTTATATAAGGTATCTGCATCTTGCAAAAAATGGCACTTAACCCTGAAAGAGAAGTGTGAAGTTATTCACATGAGCACTAAAAGAAATCTGCTAAATTTCGATTACGTGATAAGTCACACAAATCTGGAAACTGTGAATTCAACTAAATATTTAGGCATTACAACTACAAATAACCTAAATTTTAATGATAACATAGATAATGCTGTGGGTAGAGCAAACCAAAGACTGTGATTCATTGGCAAAAGACTTATAAGGTGCAACAGGCCTACTAAAGAGAATGCTTACACCACACTTGTCTGTCCTATTCTGGAGTATTCCTGTGCAGTGTGGGATCTGCATCAGGTGGGACAGACAGATGACACAAAAAGTTCAAAAGGGGCAGCTCGTTTTGTATTATCGCAAAATAGGGGAGATAGTCCCACAGACATTATACATGAATTGGAGTGGCAATCATTAAAACAAAGGCACTTTTCATTGTGAAGTGATCTTCTCCTGAAATTTCAATCGCCAGTTTTCTCCTCCAATTGTAAAACATTCTGTTAGCACCACCTGCATAGGGAGAACGATCATCATGATAAAATAAGAGAAATCATTGCTCACACAGAAAAATTTAAGTGCTCGTTTTTCCCGCATGCCGTTCGAAAGTGGAACAGTAGAGAGACTGTTTGATGGTGGTTCATTGAACCCCCTGCCAGGCACTTTACTGAGAATAGCAGAGTAATAATGTAGATGTTGATATAGATATTTGTTCCAGTATTTCATCTTTATATGTATGACTGTATATTGTAGGACTTCCAAGTTATGGCATGATCTGTATTCTCTTGAACAAAACTGTATATTTCTTTGCCTGTCCATCCAAATAAGTTTGCAAATAACCATTTGCTAAACAGGAGATGGTAAGTAATTTGCGTTTTGTAAATCATAAATTTCTATAAACAACTTACAATACCATTCATTTGTGGTGTTTCATTTAACTCAAGGGCATCTTCCCTCTATCTCACTAGTAAGCTTCAGAATTTCTAGTAGTACCATTTTCTGTCATCTGTTGAATTTCAGTTTGAACTCTGTTCATCACAGTTAAAGCTGTACAGTGCAGCTCACAAAAAAGGGTCATGTTCCATTAGTTAAAATTTGTAGGCATTTACCTCTGATTCTGAATCTGTTGAAGAACATACTGGTGGTACATCTTTTATCTAAAGACTCACCCACACACACACACACACACACACACACACACACACACACACACACACACACACTGCCTTGCACATCATTGGAACTTATATAAATTATGAGAGCTGTCAAAATGTGCATACCACCAACAGTGCCTGAGGGTTCAACAGCTGCCATCCCTTCCTCACCAAAAAATCCCCACTGTACCGGCTGGTCACTTGGGGACAGCACATGTGCAATGATCGGACCTCTTTGCCCAGTATGCTGTAGGTATCCCAAAGACCTTCACAGTCAGGCACTATCCCCCATACCTAGACTGGAACCCGATTTCATGTTCCATATTTCCACACACCCACAATCTTTCCACCACTCCCCAAGAACCAGCTACGAAAGAGCATCCCTTTCATCACTCCAGACTGGAACACGTGAATCACATCCTTCTTCAGGGCTCAGATTATCAATCACCATGCCCTGCAGTTAGGGACATCCAACCCAGGATCCTTACCATCATTTCTAAAGTGGTGTTCCATCACTCATCCAACCTCTATAACGTACTGGTCCATGCCAAGTCATTCCCAGTCCCAACCCTTTGCCACAGGAATCATATCCTTTTGGAAGACACTGGTGCAAGACCTGCCCAGTCCGCACACCCAGCACTTCCCATTCCAGTCCTACCACAGGCTTGTGCTGCTCTGTCAGAGGCTTGGCCACCTGTGAAAGCAACTGTGTTATATGTCAGCTCTGCCGCAGTTATTGCTCAGCTTTTTATATTAGTATGGTAATCAGCCAGCAATCTACGAGGATGAATGGCCACCACCCGACTGTCGAAAAGCAAAGTGGGCCACCTTGAGCATAACATGCTTGATTTTAATGACTGCTACCCAACCCTGGCTATCTGGATATGGTCCTCGACCAGCAGCTATTTTGAACTGCATAGTTAGAAGTTGTCCTTACAACATATGCTCCACTCCTAAAATCATCCCTGTCTCAACAAATAGAAATCTAATGCCCCCCCCCCCCCCCTCCACCACCACTACTTAACTGTTTCCATCTCCTCTTGTCCTAGCAGCTCCTCCCAACTCGTGTCCCCTCACTCTTATTGTGTGCTGCTCTCTCCCTACACACCCATGTCTTCTCCCCTCCTCTCCATTTCCTTCCCCCTCCCTCCTCCCCCTCGCCCCCCTCCATCCTCCACAGCTTCCCGACATTGTGTCTGGCAGCCTTGGCCCACCATGTTTAATCCCTGCACACTCTGCAAGCCAGCACTAATTCCTCTTCTCCTGTCCCACTCTGGATTGCTGCTCCCATTCGATGCATTTGAGTTGCATTCTGGCCAAGCTTTTATCAAAGGCTGAAATATTTGCAGCATTCATAGAACATAGTTCACATTAATCTCCAGTATAAGACAGTTCAGAGTTGTAGAGTCATACCTTTCATCTCAACATCCCAGCTTTTTGGACAAACTTCGTCAGTCGCTGAAGTAAGTCTCGATACTGTACAGAAAGCATTGTGTGTTGGGAAATCAACCTTTCTCCGACACCAGGTCACGCTATTCTGTGACATTAGGTTAAAGTGAAGTAACTTTGTTTTGAGTATAACACATCTTTACAGATGATCGTGAAGCACACTTCAATCCAGCCTTATTAATATAAATAAATGTTGAAAAAATCAAGGGTAACTTATTTTCCTATGGGAATTGCTTTGTTGAAGTGATAAATTTTATTACTGTTATCTTCCAACTGACTAACTAAATGATAAGTGAGTACATATAAAGATAAAAATGCACCAGTAGCAGTCGAAAAATTCCTGTATGTAAAGAATCGTTTTGATGGCTATTGAGTGGGTTCTGTGCCTTTATTGATGGGACTTTGAATTGTAATCTTTCTTTTTGCTGAATCGTGAACTTAATTTGGGTAAAGATAAAAATTAAAAAGGATGGGAAAGAAAATGAGCCATGACACTGATCCAACATCTGTCCAAAGTAATTAAAATGTATGCCGACATATGAGAGTTTAAACTGTGTTTTTTCTGAATGTAAATCCAGTGTCTTGATCACAGCCCCACCTTGTTGAATCATTGATCCAAAATCGATACCTAACATAACAGATGAGCCTTTCATGATGACAGTGCTCCAGCACTTTTATAGAAGGAGTGAAAAAGCAAAGCATTAATTTTTTTCTGCAGTAACCCTTGAAGTTCTGGAGCACTTCCAAGAACTCACTTGCCTCATGTGATCTCCTCTTGTCATAAATGTTGGCTGATGGATGTTGTTTCTTACAAAAAAGTGCACCAGCAGGTGTTGGAAATGAATGTGGGTATCCATCAGTAGACACGTGGAAAAATATCCAGCAGTGTACCTAATGTTACATCTAATTTTAACATTGAAATTTAGAACAGTGTTGAAAAAACATTTTGATAGTCAACCAAACAGAAGAGAAATACACATCAGGAATGTCAAAACTGTTCATTCAAAATGGCTACAGCTTTGGTAATGATAAAATTTTGTATCACAATTTAAATATAAGCATAATGAGTGAGTGTTATTGTCAGTAGACACTTCATTATTTATAAAAGTACTATGGGATGGAATGGCTAGACTGTACCTACTACTAGCATGTTGAATTCTAAGTCCTGAAAATAGACAAATATAGAAATACAAAAACTGTTCTAGCTTTCAGAACAGTTAGTTCCTTTCTCAAAGACAAAATGGGTAAGTTGTGGAAAGTTAGAAAAGAGGGGCAATTCACTCAGACCCAGGATCAGAATGATCCACAAGTGGAGACAAAACCACAGGGAAAGCATCAGAACCAAGCTGATATAGCAAGGAAGGTGTGGGAAGACCTTTTCAAACAGAACTGGTTGTTTTAACATACACATGATGTTTATGAGATTGTAATGATTGTTAATGAATTTGTACATATACACAAGGTATGTTCAAAATATTCTGGAACATTCATAATTTTGCACCAGTGGTGTGCTGGAGCAAAATGTGGTTGGTATCTCTGTACAAGCCTTTTTTTATATGTAAATGCCACGAGTTTTATCATTGTATGTCTGTTAGTTATTGCTCCGTGCTATATTGATTAGAATGTTGTGTCGCACAGTGTGGGAATGTTGAGATGGCAGAGTTAGAGGAGCAATGGTTCTACATTAAATTTTTCATAATAATCAAGAAAACCTTTACAGGGACACACCAAATGATACTGGAAGCCTACAGTGATGAGTGTTTAAGCCGTACTAGGTTTTACAAATGGTTCACACGGTTTAAAAATGGCCAAACAGAAGTTAAAGATGACCCACATTCAGGATGTCCTTCGACATCTACCGACAAAGCTCATGTCAGGAATGTCAATAAAATTGTGTGTGCCAATCGAAGACTGGCTGCCTGAGAGATTGCAGAATAATGTAACATTTCAATTGGATCATGTCATGAAATCCTGCACAGCATCTTGGAATTCATCGTGCTACCGCCAAGTTGGTCCCATGAATCATGAGTCAAGACCAGAAAGACCCTCACCTTACAATCTGTGGAGAGCTTTTGGATTGCGCAAATGAGAATGAGATATTTCATAACTGGTAATTTTATTTTATTTTACTTGTTTAGTTCTGTAGTACCAAATTGAGGAGCAAATCTCAAAGGTCATGGAACGTGTCAGTACATGAAATTACAACATAAAATTAATAACAGATAAAATAAAATGTTTATGAACCAAAAACAGACAAGTCAGAAGTTTATATATAAATGCCATCAACAATCTAACATAGGAATCAGCTTAATTTTTCAAGGAACTCCTCTACACAATAGAAGGAGTGACTCATGATGAAACTCTTCAGTTTCAATTTGAAAGTGCGTGGATTACTGCTAATAGCTTTGAATTCTTGTGGTAGCTCATTGAAAATGGATGCAGCAATATACTGCACAACTTTCTGCAAAAGAGTCAAGGAAGTGTGATCCAAATGCAGACTGAATTTCTGTCTAGTATTAACTGAGTGAAAGCTGCTAATTCTTGGGAATAAGCTAATATTGTTAACAAGGAACTAAGGTAAAGAAAAAATATATATTGAGAGACTAATGACAGAATACCCAGACTGGTGAACATTAATCGACAAGAGGTTCACGAACTTACACCACTTTTGCCTGAACTGCCCGTTTCTGAGCCAAAAATATCTTTTGAAAATGGGTAGAGTTACCTCAAAATATAATACCATATGTCATAAGCAAATGAAAATAAGTACAGTGTCGAAAATTCACTTGCTTCAGATACCATTTGAATAGCAAAAATGGCAACATTAGGTATTTGAACAAGTTAGTGAACTTGGGCTTTCCACGGCAGTTCAGTATCTACCTGAACACCAAGAAATTTGAACTGTTCAGTTTCACTAATCATATGCCCATTCTGTGAAATTAAAACGTTGATTTTGTTGAATTGTGCATTAGAAACTGAGTCTTACTGTGATTTAGTGTTAGTTTATTTTCTACAAGCCATAAACTTATGTCATGAATTGCACTATTTGAAATGGAGCCAATGATGTGCACAACAACCTTTACAACAAGCTAGTGTCATCAGCAAACAGAAACATTTTAGAATTACTTGTAATGCTAGAGGGCATATCATTCATATAAATAAGGAAGACGAGTGGCCCCAGTACTGATCCCTGGGGGCACCTCCCATCTGACTGTGCCCCACTCAGGCCCCACATCACAGCCATTTTCAACACTGAATAATGACCTTTCGCTGCCTATTGTTAAAGTAAGAGATGAGTGAACCAATTGTGAGTTACTCCCCATATTCCATAATGGTCCAACGTCTGGAGAATTATTTTGTGATCAACACTATCAAACACCTTAGTTAAATAAAAAAAGATGCCTAGCATTCAAAATCTTTTGTTTAATCCAACCAGTCCTCACAGAGAAAAGAGAATACAGTATTTTCTGTTGTTAAACCACTTCTAAAACTGAACTGTGCATTTGGTAGCAAATTATGTGAAATAAAATGATCTAACATTCTTACATACACAGCCTTTTCCATTTAGCAAACACTGATGGCATAGAAATAGGTCTATAATTGTGTACATTATCAGTTTCTCCCTTTTTATAAAGCGGCTTTACTACTGAGTACCTTAATCGTTCAGGAAACTGACCATTCTTGAAGTAAAAATTACAAATATTGATAAGCGTAGGGCTAACATGTGCAGGCAGTACTTTAATATTCTGCTAGGCACTTCATCATATCCATGAGAGTTGCAATCTCCCCCTTGTCAGTAACACAGAGGAGTACTTCAGACATCAATTTCAGAAAGGCATTTCCCAAAACGAGTTATGTGATACCCTCTAGAAACTAAGTTTTTCATTTAATTCATCAGCAATGCACAGAAAATCATTGTTAAAGACTATGTATATACCTGACTTATCATGAAAACATATATTTTTACTATGAACTGACTTTATATCGTTGACCTTGTGCTGCTTGTAGTGTACTGTAGTTGGCAGGAAAGAACTAACGATCAACTTTGAACATGCTTTATTTAACTAAAACGCCTTCTTGGTGTACAATAATTTCCAAATGCAAGAACAACAAGAAGCACAACAATTCTTGCAGTAGCAAACACCAGATAAGAGTACAAGAGAATGAAAGGAAATAATTACCAAAATACTATTTTCTACTGAAGGCTATTGACGAGTGTCTGTTAGGCTAGGGCCAGCGTAGGTATTGCCCAGAGCTGTCCTAGCTGTAGGTAGACACTGCCAGTCTGACTCTGCTGGCGTGCTTATAACACCAATTCAGCAGAGTGCTACACGTAGACACATTAGTTCCAATTGGTGGAGCTTTTAACGGAGTAGTGACATGTTTGTGCAGAAAGTCTGTTGATGTTTACATCCACTGGTGATGTTTTGATCTGAGCTCTTGAAGAGAGGTGGGCATCCCACCTCGCTCGTCTGTTGTGCGAGCCCTCTAACTGATAAGGAGCTGCTACGACCTTTTTCCTCTGAAAAAAATAATGCATAGTACCACAAATGTCCATAGGAGTAGGGACATCCCGGCTGACGTCCATAGGTTCATGGCCAGCAGGGGCTGGAGGCGGCGATGCAGCAGGGGCAGCTGGTGGTGGAGGCAACGGCTGAGGCAGAGGGGGAAGTGGAGGTTCCATCACAGGGCAGCTGGCGACAGGCAACGACAGTTCCCCTGGAACATCGTGGTTCACCAGATAGGATATGAGCTAGTTGAGGTGCGGGTGGGCAGCGGAACTGTTGGTCCACCATAGAGATGACATCTCGCAGCCGTAGAGCTTGGTGATGATGGCAGGCATCCGAGTCCATGGGTGAGAGAAGATCTGCACCCACACCTCCTGCCTGATGCAGAAGTAGTGTGCTGGAGTGTGGGGATGGGAGGGTGAGAAGTCTCGGGATCAAGGACAGATGAGGGAGAGCAGAATGGTTGACGTGAAGTATCTCTGCTGTGGCGTGGTATGTAGCCAAAAAAAGAAGCATGGCCTACTCCATTGGTTGATGGCTCAACAGCTTATAGTGCTGGATCTTGAACATCTGCACAAAATGTTTGGCCTGACCATTTGACACAGTGTGAAACAGAACACTGTGGATGAGAGAAATCCTATTGGCAGCACAGAATTGCATAAACTCAGTCGAAGTAAACTGTGGAATGTTGTCCATAACTATTGTTTCTGAAGTCCGTCGACACCAAAGAGGCTCCACAGAATTTTTACAGTCTCAGCAGAAGTGCTGTTCATCGTGCAGGATACATAAGGCTCAGAGTCGATCAGGAGCAGCCACTGGGAGCCATGAAATGGCCTGGCAGAATCCAAGTGGAGATGTTCCCATGGAGCAGCTGCATCTGGCCATGAAAAATACTGGTGCAGGGGTGCTGCCAGACGTGTTTGGGGACTTGTACTTGAAATTAGGCAGCAAAGGAGATACTAAGGACATCATGTCTAACAAGTCTGAATTAGTGTGCATCTACTCTGCCTTGATTCTTGTTGACGATGAGGCCACAGTAACTGGCGAGAAAATCCAGTCTGTTCTGAAGGCAGCAGCTGTGGATGTTGATCTGTATTGGCCAGGATTGTTTTGTCGTAGGTCTCCAAGAAACGAAGTTACGCCCATGTGATCGTATTGACCTGGCACACTATACCTCCGTGTGTTTTGACCTACCCCCTGTGGCAGGTATGCCGGCTCATGGAGGTGTCATGTTGCTGGTTTGGGATGATGTCTACTACGATCCAGTCACATTGCACACAGATCTGCAGGCAGTTGCTGTCCAAATTACTCTCCCCACTTTCACATTTTCCATTTGTACTGTTAACACTCCATCATCATCATCTGCCTTTACTAGGGCAGACATGATACACCTGATTGCTCAGTTTCCTACACCATTTTTGCTGATTGGAGACTTTTATGCCTACCATCCCCTTTGGGGCTCTCCAGCCTCTCAGGCTCCCTCTTGGCAGACCTTTTCAACCACCTGAATCTAGTCTGCTGAAATACTGATGCACCTACCTTCCTTTCGGACGCAACACATACCTATTCCTACTTGGATCTCTCAATGTCCACTTGCACGTCGGTTCGAGTGGTATGCTCTGTCTGACACATACTCGAGCAACCATCTCCTGCATCACACCCCTTCTCCACATTCCACTAGCTGGAACATCTCCAAAGCTGACTGGGGGCTTTTCGCGTCCCTGGCAACCTTCCATGATCAAAACTTCTCCAGCTGCGGTAGTCAGGTCACATACCTAACGGACGTTATTCTCACTGCTGCTGAATATTCCATCCCTCATACTTCCTCTTCTCCACGTCAAGTCCCAGTCCCCTGGTGGACTACAGTGGGCAGTAACGCTATTCCTGCTCGGCGACGTGCTTTATGCACCTTCCAACGCCATCCTACGATGGCGAACTGTATCAACTACAAACGACTCTATGCACAATGTCGTCGTGTTATCAAAGACAGCAAAAAGGCTTGCTGGGTGGCTTTCACCAACTCGTTCAACAGTTTTACTCCTTCTTTGGTTGTCTGGGGTGGCCTGTGCCGGCTATCTGGCACCAAGGTCCACTCCCCGATTTCTGGCCTGACTGTAGCGAATGAAGTCCTTATGGATTCTGAGGATGTCTCAAATGCCTTCGGCTGCTTTTTTGCGGAGATTTCAAGCTCTGCCCATTACCACCCTGCCTTCCTCCCCCGAAAACATGCAGAGGAGGCACGGCCACCTTCTTTCCAGTCATTGAATCGTGAAAGTTACAATGCCACCTTCACCGTGCGGGAACTCGAAAGTGCTCTCGCCCGGTCCCGATCCTCTGCTCCGGGGCACGATGGTATCCATATTCAGATGCTGAAGAATCTTTCTCCTACAGGTAAAGGCTTTCTTCTGCACAGCTATAATCACATCTGGACTGAAGGTCATGTTCCCACACACTGACGTGAAGCAATTGTTGTTCCCATACCCAAACCAGGAAAGGACAGACACCTTCATTCCAGTTATCGCCCCATCTCCCTTACCAGCTGTGTTTTCAAGATGATGGAGTGCATGGTAGATTCTCGATTGGTTTGGCTTCTTGAATATCGACACCTCCTTACCAATGTCCAATGTGACTTTGGTAGGTGCCGCTTTGCTGTTGACCACCTAGTTACCATGTCAACCTTCATTATGAACAACTTTTTGCGTAAGTGCCGGACGTTGGCTGTGTTCTTCAATTTGGAAAAGGCTTACGACACCTGTTGGAGGGTGGGCATTCTCCGCACCATGCACACTTGGGGCCTTCATGGTCGCCTCCCTCTTTTTATTACTGCATTTTTAATGGATTGAATGTTCAGGGTACGTGTGGGTTCTGTTTTGTCAGATGCCTTTCGCCAGAAGAATGGGGTGCCCCAGGGCTCCATTTTGAGTGTGGCCCTTTTTGCCATAGCTATCAATCCAATAATGGATTGCCTTCCAGCTGACGTTTCAGGCTCCCTTTTCGTGGACGACTTTACGATCTACTGCAGTGCTAAGAGAACATCTGGAGCGCTGTCTTCAGCGTCGTCTAGACCATCTATATCCCTGGAGTGTCACTAACGGTTTTCATTTTTCTGGTGAAAAAACGGTCTGTATGAACTTCTTGTATTACAAACAGTTTCTTCCACCATCCTTACATCTCGGTTCCGTTGCTCTCCAATTTGTGGAGACAACAAAATTTTTAGGTCTTACATTTGACAGGAAACTTTGCTGGTCTCCACATGTGTCTTATTTGGCTGCTCATTGTACTTGTTCCCTAAATGTCCTCCGTGTTCTCAGCAGTACATCATGGGGAGCAGATCGAATGGTCCTGCTTCGCTTATATTGGTCCATTGTCCGATCAAAGCTGGATTATGGGAGCTTTGTCTACTCTTCTGCCCGGCCGTCCATCTTACGCCATTTAACTCTATCCACCATCGGGGGTTATGTCTGGCGACTGGAGCATTCTACACCAGCCCTGTTGAGAGTCTGTAGCATTACTGCTAAACTACTGGCGCGATATGTTGCTTTGTCGGTACACCTGCCAGCTGATCTCAATGCCTGGCCACCCATCATATTTCTCCTTCTTTGACGACTCTCTCGACTGCCAATATGCGCTGTATGTCTCTGCCCTGTTACCTCCTGGAGTTCACTTTCATCGCCTGCTTCAGCAACTTGTTTTACCCTCCCTACAACTTTTCAAGTGGGTGAGAGCCCAACGTCACACTGGCTCCAGGCTCAGGTTTGCATTCACCGTGAACTCAGCTCACTCCCAAAGGAGAGCACCGTGGATTCGATATACCACTCAAGGTTTGTCGAACTTCGTTCGAGGCTCGCTAATAACATCTTTATTTACACAGATGGCTCCAAGACTACTGCTGGCGTCAGATGTGCCTTTGTCATTGGGGATGATACCTTTCAATAATGGCTCGTTGACCAGTGTTCAAGCTTTACAGCTGAGCTTTTTGCTCTCTATCAAGCTGTTCAGTATATCCGCCGCCATCGCCATTCTCCCTATGCCATCTGCTCTGATTCTTTGAGCGCCATTCAGAGTCTCCGTGACTCATATTCAACGGTCCCTCCAGTCGCTAGCTGATACCAGCACTCGTGTCCTTTTTCTGTGGATTCCTGGCCACGTTGATGTGCCTGGGAACGAAGCTGCTGATGCTGCAGCCAAGGCTTTTGTCCTCCTGCCTTGGACAACTTCCTTTTGTGTCCCATCAACTGATGTTAGAGGGGTTCATTGTCGGAGTGTTTCATCATTGTGGCATGAGGCTTGGTCCTCTCTCCATGAAAATAAACTTAGGGCCATCAAACCAATCCCGACGGCTTGGACGACCTCCTCACACCATTCCCGGTGAGAGGAGGTCATTTTGGCCAGGCTGGGAATTGGGCATTACCGATTTAGCCATTGCTACCTGTTGTCCGGTGACCCCGCCCTGCAGTGCTCCTGTGGTCATCCATTGCCGGTGCGCCATGTTTTATTGTCCTGTCCCCATTTTATTCAATCTTGTGTTATCCTGTGTCTGCCGTCTACTTTACAAGAACATTTAGCTGATGACGTTCAAGCAACTGCTCATGTCCTTAGTTTTATTTTGTTTATCTGCATCTTTGTAAGTACTTCCTGGTTTTGCCCCCTGCCCCATTGCGTTTTTCTACGCTATTAGTGGACTAACTTTTGTTACAGGGTGCTAATGACCTTAGTAGTTGAGAGTCCTAAAAAAATGTCGATAACAGTTAATTTGACTAAGGATGGATTGTAGTTTCTTAACGTTGTTGGGAGGAGGCAGATTTTGAATCACCTTGACATACTCCTTAGAGGCATGGAGGCTGAGGGCATCAATTGTGAACCTGAGATAACTGACCTTGCGTGCAAAAAAGTCACACTTTTCTTTCTGGCAATGCAAGTTAGCATCGGAAACAGCATATCCAGCTTGTCCGCAAGGTCCACCGCAGACAAGCCACTGACACTGACATTGACCAGATAATTTGCCACACTGGGTACCTGACTTCTGAGGTGTTCTAAATAATCTTGGAAAGGGGCATGGACGCTGGCAATGCTAAATGGGTGGTGGTTGTACCGGAAAAGGCCACATGGGCTATTGATGACTAGGATCTGCTGCGATTCCTCGTCCAACAGGAGCTGCAAACAAGCATTCCACAAATAAATTTTGATGAAAATGGTTGGACACAGAAGACCGGGCAGTATGTCATCCACCCATGGGGCAGGATATGCATCAATGTCAGACTGAGAATTTACTGTGACCTTAAAATCACACAGATGCATAAAGCACTGTTTGGCTTCTTGACCAACATGATAGGCATCACCGAGCAACTGTGCTCAATGGAACAAGGATGCCTCTCTCTTATATGTGGCAAAATTCCAGCTGGAGCCTGTGTCGGAGAGCAAAGGAGACCGGGTGGGCCTTAAAAAACGATTGACAGCAGAGGGAAGAAGCAGAACATGTGCGGTGAAACTCTTAACCTGTAGTGTGGAGGATGAGAACAACACTTTGTATTTGCTGAGCAATGGGGTGAGGAGGGTATCTGAGGATGGGATCAAAACTGCGTGTACCTCATCCTCCACTGACAAACCCAGATGATCAAAAGTGTCCACACTCAGAAGGTTAGTAGCACTGAGGAGCCAACCATCAAAAACTGAGTGTTGAGGGAATGACTGTTGTAGGAGATTTGTGTTGAAAAAAATGCTGTCGACTGATATGTGGTGATTACTGAAACTACATATGGATACAAAGACAGCAAGCCCAAGCATTGGTATGTGGCACCATTCACAATGTAAATGGAAAATGCCATGTCGATTTGGAAGACCACAGAAATATGCGTGACCTCCAAGGGAAGGAGGAAATGGCTCCCAAATGGAGAATGATGGAGAATACTTGTCCATCAATGGAATGCGAGACTTCCGGGTCCTGTGGTAATGATTTGTGATGAGCCTGTGCATCACAGGAAGCGTGGCATCTACACAATGTTTCTGCAAAGCCTGACACACAACAGCAATATGGCGTGTTTGGCTGCAAGCCGTACACCTTGTCTGCTGATGGGGGCGGTCTGACTGTTGGTGACGCTGGAAACAGTTGGGACATGGTGGAAAACAGGCCAAAGACTTTCTTTCATAGGACGTACCAACGGACCGACGAGGCTCCCGCTTGGCTCTACCCAATTGGCAAGCCACAAAAACAGCTGGATCAAGACACATTGGTTGCAACTGGTGAGACTGCACTAATGATTGGCAGACAGGTGTCAAGAGACAGGTCCTGTACCTTCAAAATATCAGCACAAAGACACTCGTCTGGTGCATGAAACACCACCATATCATGAATCAACAAAGAGGAATAAGACTGCTTGCAGGCAACATTGGCACACTGGAATTTGCAATTGCAGGAGAGACCCTGGAGCATCGTAATCCATTCCCGATATGTCTGACCTGGGGACTTTCAACAAGAAAAGAAAGTCTGACGGGCGAAGGTGTCATGTATTTGTGTGTCACAGTACTCAGAAAGGTAGCCCTTAATATGGGTTAACAAGAGATTGCGAGGGGGCTGCTCAAGGTTCAATTGTTGAATTAAACAGTGCACCTTTGGACCGACTGTTGCTGGGGGGGGGGGGGGGGGGACTGACTTTGATTTTTGTTGTGAATTTCATATGCCAGTAAATGTTGTTTCTACAGTTCAACAAAATTTGACCATGATTCAACAGACCTATCAAAAGCTGTAAACATCGGTGGAGCCACGTGAAAAGTGTTCAACTTACCCACAATGAAATCAACTCTATGAGCTATCTCTTGCATCACTGGAGAGTAAAGGCTATGTTCTGACCTTGTGAGCACTGCCTGAATCTGCTGTAGAGTTTCCATCAAGGACTCCTCTGAGGAGGCCATTTCGTTCAAAAACAAAAGTTTTATCCTTGTCGGCAATAACGGTAGTGTCCTGTAGTTGGCAGGAAAGAACTAATGATTAACTTTGAGCACACTTTATTTAAATGAAATGCCTTAATGGTGTACACCAATTTCCAAACACGAGAATAACAAGAAGCATAACAATTCTTGTGGTGGCAAAAACCAGATAAGATTATAAGGGAATGAAAAGAAATAATTACCAAAATACTACTCTACACAATTACAAAGCGGTGCTACACCCAACAAAATACAACTTTCTACTGCAAGCTATTGGCAAGTGTCTACTAGGCTAGAACCAGCATAGGTATTGTCCAGAGCTGTCCTCGCTGTAGGTACACACTGCGGGTCTGACTTTGCTGACGTGCTTATAACACCGATTCAGCGGAGTGCTACATGTAGACACATTAGTTCCAATAGGTGGATCTCTGTCACATGGCTTTTCACGAAATAGTGCTGTGTTTATGTGGGAAGTCCGTTGATGTTTCCATCCACTGGCGATGTTTTGATCTGAGCTCTCGAAGGAAGGTCGGCAGCCCACCTTGCTTGTGTGTTGTGCAGGCCCTCTAACTGATAAGGGGCTGCTACGACATTTGTCCCCCTGAAAAAAGAATGCACAGTACCACAAACGTCCATAGGAGTAGGGACATCGTGGCTGACGTCCATACGTTCGCAGCCAGAAGGGGCTGGATGCGGCGACCTGCAGGGCAGCGGGTGGCAGTGGCAGCAGCTGAGGTGGAGGGGGAAGTGGAGGTTCTGCCACAGGGCAGCTGGCAGCAGGCACTGGTAGCACCCTGGTTGGAAAAAACACAATCTGCATCAGATCATATGAGGTTAGGAGATCTTCCAACATCCTTTTTCTTGCAAACTCACTAACAAAATTAATAATGAAGGCACCACATACAACAAATTTTTGGTACTTCCTATAAAGTGAACCAAGAACCCTCTCTAGCTTGACCAGAAACACTCTGAAGTCAGAGTTAGGGGTTCTACAAACAACAACAAGTAGAAGTTTAGTTTCACTAAATTCAACTGCTCCTGCACAGCAATCAAATACAAATACCTGTTCAGTGCAGTGCTGTGATACGTCTACGGACTCAAACTGAAAACACGTTTTTTACATACATGAACACCTCCGCCCCCCTCCCCCCCACTCCATAAAGAACTCCTTGAAAAAACAGCCAGCTAATCTATATCCTGGTAAAGGAAGCCTCTGAATTGTGAAGTGGTGCTCTGATATACCAATAATGTCAGAGTCAACATTTATAAGCAGTTAACTAACTTCATCTCTAATACCTCTTACACTTTGATGAAACATGCTAATTCCTTCTCTACTTGGATACCTCTCAAGGTGATTCCTTTATTAGAGGGTTTTTGTTTAAGCAGAGATACCTATCAGCTGACTTGAGTCCACAGAAGGTACAGCTCTAACACCAATTACTACAGGAATTTTTCCATGAGTGATCCCACCACCACCCACTACACTTTCAGCTATAAGCTTTGCCAGCCTTCTTCCCATCCCATTGAGGTGCAGGCCATTCCTAGTGAAACTCAGTCTAATGGTAGACTCAACTGGCACCACTCCAATGTAAGCCATGCCCTCCAACATCAGTGTCTTCTCCAGTCCCATGTTAAAACACCTAACAGCAGCATTAAGGTGAGGCCAATCATGATGCTGAAACAGTTGCGTGAATTGTACATTAGTGCCACCAGTCTGAGTAGCTATCATTACCAGGTCACCACCTACATCATATTCCCTGTCCCTATCAAGACTATCCCCTGTTCCACCCACAACCACAACCTGATCCTCTTTTGTAAAATTCTTACATTACTTCCCCATGTTAACAGTCACATAAGCCAACTCTGCACTAGGCTTTACAATGCTGGTGGTCTGGGACTCACTTCCCAACACTTCCTGCAACTGCTGGCCCACACCCTTGCCATGTGAACCTTCTTCTTTCTGTTACAATTTGCATCTCACTTAGGCTCCCTAACGCCTGAGGACTGCTGCATGTTCCCTACACCTACAGCTACAAGAGCCTCCTCTCCACTCACATCTGATAGTTTGTTAAGTCTATTGGTTATATGCAAAGTAAAACTGTCTGAATAACTCCTCCTCCTAGCGTCTTGTTTACCAACTATCAGTTTCCATTCCCCAGTGCCCTTCTTCCACCACAACCTAGACATGGGTCTTCAGTTATCATATTGGGACCAAGGTTCAATCTTCACAATGGGTCAGAAAATGTTCTCCAAGACAAAATCAAACAATGGAAAATCCAGGATGGAATGTAACGTATTATGAGAAGGAAAGTTGCTACTCACCATATGGCGGAGATGCTGGGTCACAGATAAGCACAACAAAAAGATTTTCACACTTAAAGCATTCGGCCAATGGACTTTGTCAACAATACACACACACACACACACACACACACACACACACACACACTCCCGCAAACGCAACTCACAAGCACAACTGCAGTCTCAGGCAACTGGCTGTGTGGTTTCAGTTGCCTGAGACTGTAGTCGTGTCTGTGAGTTGCATTTGTGTGAGTGGTGTGTGTGTGTGTGTGTGTGTGTGTGTGTGTGTGTGTGTGTGTGTCTTTTGGCTGAATGCTTTATGTGTGAAAATCTTTTTTTAGTGTCTATCTGCGACTCAGCATCTCCGCCATATGGTGAGTAGCAACTTTCCTTCTCATAATATTGTAACAAAAAAGAGAAAAAGCTCATTAGGCAGGGTCAAATGTCAAAGCCATGTTGATATTTTCTTTCTCTTTGAAGGATTAGTTTATCAGGGACAAACTGTTAACTGATGATACTATCGGGAAGTGTTGTGACACACGCAAGAAAATGTGAGAAGGAAACAGCCTGAAATGTGGCAAGACAACTCGTGGCTCTTGCACCACGATTATGCGCCCGCACATTCATCCCTGTTGGTGCGTGACCATTGCACAAAAAACGAAATCACTGTGGTACCTCATCCTATGTACTCTCCAGATCTGGCCCCCATAGTTGAAAACACCATTGAAAGGACGAAGATTTGCAAGACTAGACGAGATAAAAAAAATTCACAGACAGCACTTCGCACGATCCAGCAGGAGGTGTACCAAGACTGCTTCCGCAAGTGGAAACGACACTGGTAGTGCTGTATCTGTTATGGCAGAGAGTATTTGGAAGGGGACTATGTGCAATAAGTAAAACATAAGCACAGAAAAAATTCTGTGGACAAAGTTCTAGACCTTATATGGTGTGTATTGCCAGCAACATCTTATGCAATACATAGTTGCTAATCTGACAACAGATATCAATAAATTGCCTTTTAACTCTTTTCTGAGTACAAAACATCAGCCATTGATGACACCTCATCTAAATTACTCCTCAATGATTGTAGTATTCCATATCAAACCAACTGCATACAGGTAATGTAACTATCAGTCACTAATCTGTACATACTGATAAGTTTGTGGACACCTGTGTAACAATCACGTGTACGTCAAGAGATCATTCTGATGTGCTTCCTAGACAGTAGCACATTCAGTTGGATTCACTAAAGGTGACATTCACAACAAAATAATTTTTTGCCACATTCTGATTTGGAAAGAAAGGGGAATATTCTGCAACCCATCAACTGTCAGTGAAGATACCAGTATAGAGTGCAAATGCAGTCTTTGTGTAGTGATATCCCTGTTTGAGAAGACACAGATCCTGCTTGATTTAGTAAGGGGTGTAATTGATCAGAATGACATCATGACGGATCCTACAAGGAGAGAACATTTTTAAATGCATTAATTCTCATCAGTAGAGATATAGTGTAATTAGCTGTCCAGAGAGTGAAAGGACCAATGAAACCCTACAGTGTCATTGCTGTTCAACATATGTTTAGTGCTTGTCACCAATTATACAATTGCAGTCTGCTCTCCAGTTATAATGAATTTAACTACCAATCACTTCTGGTCATATCTCTAACAGGAGTGTGTAGCGTCAGTAAATTTCTTAACAGCTGTTCAGAGTAATTATATTTCTCATTATAACTGTTCATGTCTTTATTTTAGCATTCTTTGATCTTAGGTAATTATAAAGTCATTTTCCCAGGAAAATAAAGACTTTATTCCATTGTTGTAGAGCAACACATTCTGCTGGTTTCTTTCAGTTGCAAGTAAACCATGCTGTACACAGACAATCTGTGCCACTTTCTTTCACTCTTTGTATTTACTATTCCTTTATTAGGTTTTCCCCTTGATGACATGTAGTTATCAGTTTTGTTTTTCCCTGGCTTTGGAATACCCCTTATCTGTCTTAGTAGTTAATTTTTTTGGCTGGTCTAAGGAACCTAACTTTTCATGTGACAAAATCACATGGACAGTTTTCTTACATTTCTCTTCTCTGTTGAGTACAAGAACTATAGGCACAAATGAACAGAAGATGTTATGACCTTCATAATGCGAAATACAAGGTAATTGTATCTTCAGGAATCACATAATCAAGGAACCTACTGGATATGATGCAATCTGCAGCTCACATTGCTCAGTTATTCCTTTAAGTTCTTATGACTAGGTAATTAATTATAATGCACCCTTTACATTGCACAGTAAATGAGGATATATTTTTTCACTGCAACATCCTTAGGTAATTGTTTCACAGATTCTTGGCCATGTCAGATTTGTACATAATCTCAAGCTTTAGAAAACTTCCTCTGTCACCTCCACCATCAGGAGCTATCTGTACACAGTGTGTGGTATTTTGTTTAGTTGGATGAAATATGTAATGGAGATGCCATAAAATCATGGAACTTCCATATGCTACCAGAGATTATGTCAACATCTGTGATGGAGGAACATTGGTGGTGATGATGATTTTGTTAGATGGTGAATAACTCATATTTGTCTGTAGTCTACCAGACAGTGTGATAAAAAATCTGCAAACGCCATCTCTTGAGCCCCCAAGCCTATACTGCCTGCCTAAAATCCATTACGACTTATCATTACTGTAATAGATTCCCCAACCTATAGGCTAAAAAGTACCTATATGGAGGTGTGCAAAGGTAGTATGTGCAGTTTTGATGACCACTATGTCCAGATGGCTTAGTGGTCAGAGCATCTGCACAGTAAGCAGGAGACCCAGGTTCAAATCCCAGACCAACAGAAATTTTCAGCTTTCCCCATTGATTTAAATCAATTCCCATTTGCAGACAGTATCTGTAATTCTTCTGTGTTTTAATTCATAATAGCTGCTGGATTGAAATAGCGTATAATTAATATATATTGAGGTGGAGACGGCCAATGATCTCTTCGGTGCAGTGCACACGAGGCTCGAACTCTTGTAGGAATCATCAAAATGGTGTGAGTAATGAGGATAATGGGTAGGAATCACTACATTAGTAGTGTGTGGATGAATTCAGACTTTGGGTCTGTGGGGAGGTGTGCTAGGGTAGTCCACGCAGTTAAGATGAAAACTATGTCTGGATGGCTTAGCGGTCAGAGCATCTGCCTGATCTGGCACAAATTTTTCACTTTTCTCATTAATTTAAATCAGTGATCACTCACAGACAATGTCTGTAATTCCTTTGTGCCTTAAAAATAAATAATTAAGCCAATAAAGTCAATAGTAGGTGACTGCAAACATCATATTGAAAACTGCCATATGTTCATCGACATACTTAAACAAATCAGAATCAAAACAGACAACAGTATGGTCAGTTTGGATTTTGTCTCTTTGTTGATAATAAAAAGTCCATGAGGGAAATACATAAAGTTATTATCAGTCCGCTTTGCTCCTAAGACTGTCAAAATGTTTTGTCATACTTTGATGACCATCTACTTAACACTAGAACCGCTGGTATTTGGACATACCTAGAACTGCAGTTGGGTCACTAATGACATGCGATCTTTTCCTTTATTTCCCCTATGTCAATGGGTTATTGTTACTGCCAATGAATCTATTGTTAGAAGCACTAGGAAATTTAGAATGAAATTAACAAAAATAAACAAGGTTTACACAAATTATAATTTTATATTTTAAAACTTACATGTATTTGCTGAGCGTTTTTACTGGGTACCGTTACATAATGAACACAAATAATAGGCTTTTGATGTACATTTGTTGCACACAGTTTTCTTGCAGATGTGACACTTTACAAATGATTTGTTTCCTTCACAGTTAGACTTTACAAGGCAGTGTGTTCATTTTTTTTGTCTGTCAGGAATATCTTCACGTCTGACAGGGACACTAGTCTTTCTGATCACTGCGTACTTCTCAGCAAGCTCCTCCCCCGGCTACAGGATGAAATGCCTGCGTTTCTATTTTTTATCATTTAGGTAATTGAACAATACCCACGCATTCATCCCAGCCAAATCCAGCAAGTTGTAAAATGTGTGAATGGGCCAACGTCTCAATGATGCTTTGACAAGTATTTGCGAGCCATTTGGTTGACCACGTCCACTCCATATTTAGAGCAGTTATAAAATGTAACTGTATCTGGCTTCTTTTTTATACCATCCTCAATCGTTTCAGAAGGATGCATAGTGCTCTGAATCAGGACATTCTTGTTGCTCTTACCCTGATAAACAGTCAGTGTGGTGCGGCAATACTGTGCTCTTGCCTTCTTGATACAGACTGGTATTTCCCTGCAAAATCGATTTATTGTGCCCAAAAGCCTCATAGAATTAGGTTTCAGTGCCTCAGAGAGTGCTAAGGAGGTGAAAAAATTGTCACATGTGACATTTATTCCTTTGTTGAGGTAAGGTTGCATCAATTTTTCTTACAACAAAGTCACCCAAGATGCTCATCACTCCACCTAGTGTCATCCTTTCCTAGATAAGGGATAGCATTCACAATATATTTTGAGTCTTTATCTATCGCCATCCAATACTTTTGCCCGTATTTGCCCAGTTTTTAGGCCATAAACTGCGTGAATCTGCAACGGCACTTTGAAGGAAAAAGCTGTTTGTCAATTGTTATATATGGACCCGGTATGTAGCTAGACTGTGCATTCGCAATGAACTCATTCCAGATTTCTGATACCAAAGCAAACTTGTCTTCTCTTAGTCGTTCTGATCATGTGGATCTAAATTCAAATCTGAGATAATGCATTATCTCTCTGAATCTGTCACGAGCCATTGTTGATTTCACAAAATTATTTCCCCACTTCACTGACCACAGTGTGTCTAGTTCTAAGCTCTTAGCCCCAATGGCACCACGGACATACAATATAGCTATAAAAGCTTCCAGTTCTTCAATTTTTATAGTCCACTCATCTGAGCTCAGTAGACGACGTGCTTCAGTTTCTGTACATTTTACAATATGTTTAAAAATTTTGTCCGTTATCATTAGATGCCATGCACTGTAACAGGTGTCATTCACATTTTGTTTTGCATGTGGAGATGGTCCTCTCCTATCTTTGAAAACATTCTGTTGTCCATATCTTCCAGCTGAACAATCACCTATTACTCCAACTTTCCAGGTTGTTCCATCGGGTGCTACAATATCACTACCTGAAGGAAACTGAAGTAGTCCAGAACCCTGGGCATTTTGTTGTCCACGCCGACCTTGAGGACATCCACTTCCTTGAGTTGACTTAGTCTTTGTGGCAGCTGTTCCTGTAATAGTAGTTCTACATATTAGAACACGATTTAATATTGAATATATTGTGTGATATTAGAACAAAAAAACACCTTCATAAATGTAATATATAATTTGTAAAAATTCAACAGGAAACAAAGAATAAACATAAGTGTTGCAATTAAAATTAGTGTCTACACATCATATACATAAACAAAAATTATTATAAAGCAAACACATAAACAAGCATACATTTCTCATCAGCATTAAGTAGAACCTTCTCAGGGTTAACATCGTCTTCTGATGAAGATCTGGAACTATTCGTGATGGAAATTCTTCCTCAGATAAAGACACCAGCAGTTCGCTCTCAGATTCACTATCTAAAATCTCATTTAGAGCATTTATAATGTCCTCTTACAAGCACTATCTACACAGACAGAATGCACTACTAAACCCATTTTCGTGGCACAAAACTCTGGGTGTGCAATATCTGCATACAAGGTCAGACTTGTTTGAACCTCTCTCCCTCTTGTCCCTTGCTGAAAACTGGAACGTCAGCCAGAAGTGAAGTAAAAAGGAGTTTTGCAATTGTTGACCAAAGACACACTAGCAATAGGCATGAAGCTACACGGAAAATGTGATTGTTATAGCGACTGTGCCATGCGGGTCAGAACTGACCCTTCCGCAGTTCTAGGTTAATCTTCATATTTCTCTTTTATGTTTTTGCCATAAAATGTGAAATGAAGTATAATCACTAATTACCTTATTTCATAAAAAGTCACAGAAATGTAACACTCTAGGCAATAATACAAAAGAGTGACAAACAGAAGATATATCAAGTGGGTCAGGAGTGACTCAGCCGCAGTTCTAGTGTTAATGTGTAGTGATAAATTTTAAGAAATCATTGAGCAATGACCATGGGATCTCCATTGTCTTTGGCAGTGGCTAATTTCTTTTTGACTATTCAGAAATGCATTAAATTCAGCTCCTCTTT
Organism: Schistocerca piceifrons; assembly: GCF_021461385.2. Classification (NCBI taxonomy): domain Eukaryota; kingdom Metazoa; phylum Arthropoda; class Insecta; order Orthoptera; family Acrididae; genus Schistocerca; species Schistocerca piceifrons. Next base: position 1,130,579 of record NC_060144.1, on the reverse strand, counting down.
GTTCATTGCAACTCTTTTAGTGTGTTGATGACACTTTTATAATCTGTCCACTTGGGATCAAAGCTCTTCACTGGTTTTTTCATCATATGTATAGTACGTACACTAATATCAATTTCACCACTGAGATGGAGTGACATGAAAAATTACTAGTTTGTAGATGTTCTGCCTGAATAGTGATCAGATGGATGTCTTGGCAACTTTGTTTCTACATCTACCTATATGTGCAAGTCACCATACCATGCGGGGCAGAGGATACCTTTCCTATTCCATTCACAAATCGAGTGCAGGGAAACCTGTATTTGATTCTCTACATGCCCTGATATATCTTATGTTGTCTTTGTAGATTTTACACGAGAAGTCTGTTGATGGCTGGACGATTATTAGAAATTTGTCACAGATCCTAGTTCTTAAAATTTTCTCAACAGTTTTCCATGAAAAGAATTTTTGGTTCCCTCCAAGTATACTCATTTGGTTCACAGAGCATAACACTCAAATATTGATTGAACCTACTTGCAACAAATCTATCAGCATGCCTCAGATGTGCTTTGATGTCTTCCTTTAGTCCACCAGTGGTGATTCCAAACACCCAAGCAGCACCCAAGAACGGATAACACTAGTGTCCTACAGGCGTTCTCCTTCACAGATGAGCTACACTTTCCTAAAATTCTCCCAATAAACCAGAGTCTACTGTTGCCTTCCCTACAATTGACCTTCCTGATTCCATTTCATATCGCTTTGCTGCATTAAACTTTGATATTTAATCAGTGTGACTGTGTCAAGCAGCACAACACTAATACTGTATTTGAACATTATAAGATTTTTTTTTCATACTCATTTGCATTAACTTCCATTTTCTTACCATGTCTAAGTCATACTCATTTGCATTAACTTCCATTTTCTTAACGTGTCTAAGTCATCATGTATCCTCCTACAGTCACTCAATGAAACCACTTTCCTATACCATACAGTGACTTCAGAAAATAGTTACAGATTGCTGCTCACCCTGTCCATCAGATTGTTTATGTATGTAGAGAACAAGATCAGTTCTATTACAGTTCTCTTGTCTCTGATGAGCACCCACCATCCTGGACAACATGCTGGGTTTCGATATTTGTATGAAATCATTTGTAGGTCAGTAATACTATCAAACATTGCTGCATGAGCAATAAACCTAAACATAATCATTAATAATAAACATAATTTTTAGAGCCATGTCACCAGTATTGTGATATTAATATTTCAGACACTGGAACATGATCACTATACTTATATGCTTTTAATACCACTGCCTACAGGGTCCTTCTTTTTGGACCAAAAGTGTAGAAAAATTTCTTGTTGGCAGCCTTGAGCATAATGATTTTGTATTATTGTTTATAAGTTTTATTCGTGATTCACAGTATGCTATAAATCAGGTACACATGTTGGTAGGAATGGTGATGGTGCTGGTTGAATAAAGGTGCAAGGCTTGCTTTGTTCCTCCAGTCAAGCAAAATTCAACAATTTCCAACAACCAACAGACATTTGGCAGACTAGTCAAATGACCATTCTCTGAGAAGGCAGGAATGTTGTCCCTCCACCTCCTCCCTCCTGCTGCTGCTGCAGCTGCAATTCCACTTAGCCACATTTTGCACTTTGCAGCTGCTCTGTTTGTATTTGAGCATGTAGTTGCTACTCACATCTATTTGGCCCTTTGCTGGTGATGAGGCTACTAATTGTGGCTGACATTGGTGTTAAACTACCTAATTCATTTATAAATCTCCAATGCCCTCAAGTGCCATGAGACTGGCCCATAAGCTATGGGCTTCTCTTTGGGCAAATACGGTTGTACTTCTGAGGACCCACTAAATCAGATGTTTCCCTGTAATTTGTAAGATCTGGTTTACGTGTTCATTATTGTGCCACATGTAAACCTATTCCTCTGAGCATGTTCTGTACAGTAAATAAAGTATTAAAGAAGATATTACACAAACCATAAGTCAAGAGATGTGAACTAGATTTTTTGGGGGTGCGGAAAACATTTTGAAAAATGAAATTAATATTTGGTTTATGAGCACAATAACTTTTATGTCATTCCATTATCTCACTATATATGTGCCTTTGGTACCTCAAAATTTTTAATAATGGTACATTGCAAAATATTATTAAAACTTATGTAGTTTGAAAATCTTGGTCTTGAAGAACATTGAGTGTCCCAACTGTTGACTATTAACTGTTATTTTGTTACAGATACATCATCTTTGGTAAGTGTGTGTGTGTGTGTGTGTGTTGCTAAAACTATGCGTAAACTAAGAGCTCTGTGAAGCGTCCAACTTCCCTTCAGTGTTTTCCATTTATATCCCACGTTACTATAAATTGCCACCAGTCAAAACCTAGATAAAGAGAGCTTTCATTTATCTCACATCAGCTCTTTAGAGTTGTGACTGCATACCTATTTCTCATACTATTTTGCAAATGAGAAATGTATAGCTGAATTATACCAAAGGCTTACTCATTTCAAAATCATGTGAACTTCTGTCTATTTTGTGAAAAGGTACCAAATGAAGAATGACTTTGCATTATGTAAAAAAACATTCATGGCAAAAAAATAAGTAACTGGAAAGGGAGTCCATTCATTCATGTATCATGAACAGAGCCTTCCAGGATGTATATGCAGCACAAATTTGTATTTAAACATGGAAAATCCATGATGAAATAATAGCAATATGAAAAGGATAAGCTGCTATTCACCACACAGAGGAAGTATTGAGTGACACATTGAAAAAAGATTGCTAATATTGTAAGCTATTGGAATAAGTTCTTCATCAGACATAGACAAAACAAAACACACACACAGGCCACTGTTGCCTCTGGGCCCAGATGCAGCTGCATCTGAGGTCAGAACAGGTATATAGTGGGGAAGTGGAGAGAAAGCAGGGTTGGGATAAGGGAAGGTGCTAGTGTTGGCTGTGGGAGTGTGGAGGGATGTGGTGGGGACAGAGCCAAGAGGAGAGCACTGCACAGGTGCACTGGTAGGATGGAAGACATGTTTGAGCTGGTGTGGAAGTAGCAGGAAAGGGGATAGGCAGGTGGAAGACAGGGCCTAGTGAAGGCTGAAGCCAGATGGGGTACAAGAACAAAGAATATGTTGCTGGGAGAGTTTCCACCTGCACAGCTCAGGAAACCTGGTGTTAGTGTGAAAAATTCAGACGGCACAGGCAGTGAAGCATTTGTTGAAGTCGAACATGTTACGTTGGGCATCATGCTCAGTAACAGGGTGGTTCAGCTGTCTCTTGGCTGTGGTTAGATGGTGGCTATTCATTTGAACACATGGCCCAGACAGAATGTGGCGCAGTGGTTACAGCTAAGTTTGTACATTGCGTGACTGCTTTTGCAGGTGGACCTGAATTTGATGAGGTGGGAGATTCTTGTTAAAGGGCTGGGGCATGTGCTAGTGGAGTAATGTATGTGATAGGTCTTACACCTAGATCTATTCCAGTGACATGAGCTATGGGGCAAGGGGTTGGAGGCAGGAATGGAATAGGGCTGGACAACGATATTGTTAAGTTTGGTTGGGCATCTAAATACCACTGTGGGAGGGATGATGAGGATATTTCAGGACATGATGAGAGGCAGTGGAAAACCTGGTGGAGAACGTGATTCAGTTGCTCCAGTTCTGGGTGGTACTAAGTCACAAGAGGAGTGCTCCTTTGTGGCCAGACAGCAGGCATGTGGGAAGTGGTAGGTGACTTGAGGGACAAAGACACGGGAATCTGTTTCTGGAAAAAAATGGAGAGGAGGGTAATTCCAGCTGTGAAGGTCTCAATGAGGCTCTTGACATGTTTGGAGAAGGAATACTTCTCATTCCAGATCCAAAAACCATAGGTTGCTAGACTGTTTGGAAGGGACATCTTTGTGTGGAATGGGTGGCAGCTTTTGAAGTACAGATATTGTTGGTGGTTGGCAGGTTTTATATGGACAGGGTTACTGACATAGCTATCCTTGATTTGAAAGTTGACATCAAAGAAGGTGGATTGTGAGGCTAAGGAGGACTGTGTGAATCGAATGGGGGAGAAGGTGTTGAGATTCTAGAGGTATGTGAATGGGGTAGCTCACCCTTGGTTCAGATGATTGGTCTGATCATGGTGAGGGGTTTTAGATTTTGTGTCTTGAGGAAAGGTTCCTCTAGATGGCCCAGGAATAGGTTGGCATAAAGTGGTGCCATGTGGGTGCCCATTGCTGTACCACAGGTTTGTTTGTTGTTGATACTTTCAAAGGAGAAGTAATTATGGGTGAAGATATAGTTGGTCATGATGACCAGGAATGAGGTTGTTGGTTGGAATCAATAAGGTGCTGGGAAAGGTGGTGCTCTGTAGTAGTCATTAGGAATGTTAGTGCAGAGAGAGATGTCACTGACAGTGATTAGTAGGACACTGGGTGGTAAAGCGACAGGAACAGCGGAGAATCCATAGAGGATATGGTTGGTGTCTCTTATACAGGAGTGTAAGTTACTGGTAATAGGCTGAAGGTGTTAGTCCAAAGGAATTATCTGTGAGAGCACAGTAATCAGAAACAATGGGGCATCTTGGATAGTTGTGTCTAGGACTTTAGGAAACATGTAGAACAAAGGAGTGGTGGGGCTGTGGAGGGAAACAGACTCAGGACAGAGGTTCTTGTGTGGACCTAGGGGTTTGAGGAGTGGCTGGAGATCCTATATTTCTGGTATGGGGTAATTGTTGCAGGACTTGCACATAGACATGACTGATGCTGGAGTCCCTCTGCCAGGTAATCCCTGTGTCTCATAACCAAAGTGATGAAATCTTTGTGTAGGATTATAAATTCTTGTTGTCAGTCTTGAGCATAATAATTTAATTTTATTCGTGATTCACGGTATGCTGTAAATCAGGTATACATGTTGGTGGGAATGGTGATGGTTGAAGAAAAGTGTAAGGCTTGCTTTGTTATTTCAGGTAAGCAAAATCCAAAAATTCCCAACAGCCAACAGATGTGTGGGAGACTGGTGCAAGAATGTTGTCTCTCCTCCTCCTGCTGCTGCTGCAACTTCACTCATCCACATTTCTCACTTTGCAGTTGCTCTATCTTCTGTTTGTATTTGAGCATGTAGTTACTGTTCACACCTATTTGGCTTTTGTCAACTGCAACAGACTTAGACTACTAGTTGTGACCAGTATTGCTGTTAACCTTCTTCATTTATAAATCTTCTATCCACTCAAGCACCATGAGATTGGCCCATCAGCTATGGGATTTCCTTTGGCGATATACAGTTGTACTTCCGAGGACCCACTAAATCAAATGTTTGCCTGTAATTTGTAAGATCTGATTTACGTGCTCATTATTGTGCTACATGTAAGCCTATTCCTTTCAGCATGTCCTGTACAGTAAATAAAGTATTAAAGGTGATGTTACCCAAACCATAAATCAAGAAATATGTACTGTATAATTTTGAGGGTGTGGAAATCATTTTGAAAAATGAAATCAATATTTGGTTTATAAACACAATAACAATTACGTCATTCCATTACTCCATTAACTCACTATATATGTGCCTCTGGTACCTCAAAATTTTTAATAAGAGTTTATGCTGACTTTAAAACACCTGTGATTTCACTTCGGAAACTGGAAGTAATGTAACTCAGCAAATAAAATGAAATAAAATAAATAAAAGATGTCAGTGTTTCCTCCAAAATTCTTCTACAGAAGAAATTGCTTTGCTGTGTGAAATGAACTCTTTGGTAATTTTTACTGCATCGAGAAACATATTAATGATTTTCATATGCAGTGTGGGAATAGTAACCATAAACTAAATTCACGATGTAGACAGAAGTTTTCCAAAACTTATAACATAAAAATAATCCATACTCTTCACAGAGGAGTTAAATTTGTGTTGGATAACTATTTGAGAACTGTATGTGTTAATGTAAGCTGTATGATTTGATTTCAGTTATCTGCGCCCAGGGTTTGATTGCAAAGGATAAAAGTGGAACATCTGATCCATATGTTACTGTACAAGTTGGGAAAGTTAAGAAGCGGACCAAGACCATGCCACAAGAGCTCAATCCAGTTTGGAATGAAAAATTTTATTTGTAAGTTAATAACAATGTAATTAATAACTGTCATTTGGTATTTTTATATATCCATAATATTGATCAGGAAATTTGTTATGTCTCCTTGATAGCATAAATGTGTTACATATTTCTGTCTTAATGTTTTAAAGTACTGTTGTAAATCATATTGCTACCATACTGAAAAAGGCTACATGTTGTCCGTTTGCATGAGAAATTTGTATAGAAGTACAGGGGGAGCAAAAAGTCTTCCCCCGATTACAAAAATTTATAACAGAATAACTGTTTGAAATAGTAAGTTACATTTGATGTCGTTACATAGGTTAGTGTTACTACTGACCAACAGATGGCGCTAGTGCTCCACTACACCTACGCGGTCAGTTAGGTCATGTTAGTTGCTGGCAAAATGGCGTCGTAATAGAAGAAAGTACAGAGTGTGCTTTGGTTTCATGAAACGAAATCGCCCATCAGTGTTCAGCATAAATTTCGGGCTTCTTATGGATGCTGCCCTCCTGACGTTAAGTCAGTAAAGCAACTGTATGCTAAGTTTAACAAAACAGGCAGCGTTGAAGATCGTCCTCAAAGTGGCAGGCCTCGTGTGAGTAATGCAACTGTTTATCATGTTCGGTAATCGTTTCAGCAGAGTCCGTCTAAATCAACTTGTCAAGCATCACATGAACTTCAAATACCACAAGCAAATACGGTGCAGATTCTTCATGAAAGGCTTAGGTTGCATGCTTATAAAGTGCAAATTGTGGAGGCCTTGCAACCGAATGATTTGCTGTCACGTGCTGAATTTGCAACTGAGATTGTCAACAGGACTGATGACACTAACGATTACTTAAATAGCATATGCTTTACTGAATTGAAGTGAATTGAATTGATGAATCCACCTTTCATGTCAGTGCAATGGTGAATAGGCATAATGTTTATGGGGTTCAGAGTGTCCACATGCTACTGTACACTCACAGTGAGACAGCAAAAAAGTGAATGCTTGGTGCAGCCTCATACATAACAAGGTTTTTGGACCATTTTTCTTTGCAGAAAAATCCATTGCCGCTAACATTTACTTAGACGTTTTGCAACAGTTCATTGCCCCACAGTTAGAAGAATATCAACCATAGATAATTTTCCAGCAAGATGGAGCACCTCCCCCCCCCCCCCCCCCCCCGCCCCCCTCCCCTGCTCCGGGCTTTGATAGTGTGTGGTTTCCTGTATGAAACAGTTCCAGATCAGTGGATTGGAAGGAACAGTCCAACACCCTGACCCTGGCCATCGCACTCTCCAGACATTACACCCCTTGACTTTTGTTTCTGGGGTTATATTAAGGACAGAGTCTTTGTCACATCAGTTGCTGACTTTGACGAACTGAAGGCTAGGATACAAGCTGCTGTGGGTACTGTGACAGAGCACATGTTACGAAATACCTGGCAGGAACTGGAATACCGCCTTGACATTCTCTGAGCTAGCAAGGAAGCTCACATTGAGGTTTACTAACATAAGTGGTCTTGAAAAAGACTAGTAACATTAACCTAAGTAACAACATCAAAAGTAAATTATTATGTCAAATGGTTATTCTGTAATAAACTGTTATAATCAGGGCAAGACTTCATGCTCACCATGTATATGAAATGTAACCCTAGGCCTGAATTTAATAATAGTACTCTCTCTCTCTCTCTCTCTCTCTCTCTCTCTCTCTCTCTCTCTCTCTCTCTCTCTCTCTCTTGTGCATGCACACTCACACACACATACACACACACAGAGATTAATTGAATTACTTAAGAAGCAAAATGATTTTACAATTGTTTATTGCCTGTTAACATTATTATATCACTTGGAATTTCATAAGATATTTTTATGCTTGTTTATTTTACCCCAGTGCCAGAACATGGTAACATTGTGAATAACAGAGATCATTTTTATGGGCAGTTTGAAATATAAGAATGCTGCTGCTGTTTTAAAATTGTGCTCTGTTAATGAGCATACGTTCAGTCACTGGATGCAGAACGATCAAAGTTGTACAGTACCATTTTGGTGCTATAATGAGTTTTCATTAAAGAAAGCTAGCAAATATAATTTTACCATGACTCGTTACCAAACTCTGCTCCATACTTAAAATGCTGCAAACTGTGTTTTGCATAAATATCAAAAAATACACTTCATTAAAAGCGTTTTTACTTTTATATTTAGTTATATTATTCAAAATCTGTTATGCATCACTAAATACTTAGCAGTTTTATGAGTCTACTGATGAATGTTGATGTCTAAGCTATGTCCTGTGATGAGGTAACTTATTTATAATGTCCTATGGTTATAGCAGTTCTTGAAACAGGCAGAATTAATTGCTGCAGAGATGCATTCTTAATTTAGTTTCATATTTCTTGAGATTCCTAATTCCCAATCCTTTCCTGTATTGTATGTAATCATTTCACCTCAATTAGAAACTGACTTTTATTGTTTGTAGTTAATAACAGTAAATCTACTGAAGTGTAGGTCTAAGAATTGTCATATCCTTCAAGAAACACAAGCCATTGAATAAACAACTGTATGCAATATTCTTATTGCCCCCTTTTTTTTAATTATACATCTCATTGACATCTGAACATTACCCCAAAAGGATTTTAGCTATGAAAAGAAACAAATATCTTGAAGTCATAACAGTTACAGATACTTCTCAGAGCAAAGCAAGCTGCTCTGAGCTTTTTGGTTAGCTTATGTTAGCTTATCAAAGTATTAATCCCATGTAAATTTGTTGTCCATCAACACAAATAAAAAAGAGAGTTGGCAGAATCATCTAGGTCAGTAACCTCTTTGAAAATCTATATTGGGCAGGCAGTTTCAAAGTGTCATTTCTATTCTTAGCTGCTATGTAATAAGAGAGGTATCAAATAGAATCAAGGAGTGAGTTACATACTTCCAAATGGTGAACATGTACCACATCATAATTAGCAGGTACTTTGAAAATGATATATTCAACTTGCAATTTTAGTAAGTCTACAACTTTTGTGTTTTGTTACGTCTGCAGTCTTTTCAGTATTTTTATCTCTTCCTCCCCCCCCCCCCCCCCCCATCTGCCCCCCCCCCCCCCCATTCTTTTCTGTTTTTCTACTGTCCACTCATGTGTTTTATTATATCTCATTTTATGTTTGCTCTTACTAGTTGCTTTCTTTTTATCAGTCTGTTTACTCAATTTCTCTCCTCATGTGACTGCTAGTATGCATTTTTATAATTGTTTCTTTCAATTGGCACATTTCTTATTTCCTCTGCAATGAATATCATATCTGCCCATTTCATGTAACAAGCCATTAGCACTTCACTTGAAGATAACTGTTGCCTTTCTTGAAATAGCATTTATAATTTTTTATGTCCTGAGTTCATTTTGCTGTTCATAATTTGAAAAAGAAGTGATGATGCCAGGTGCGCTATGTATTAGACATTCTTTGCAGTATTCGTAAACTATTGCTAACAGTGTTTGCTTAACAAGTAGTCTTTTTGTATGATAGAAAACAATGTTAAGTGTTACCAACATTCATTTCTTGTTATAAAAGTGTAAACATATAATGCTTTAAAGTTCTTTTTTCATAATTTACCACATTTTTTGACTAGAAAGATTATTATTAAACAAAACTAAAATAATATTTAACTAATGGCGTGCTACCCCTTAGCGAACTGGAGACAGAAGTAGCTGTAACCTATTCAAATAAGATTTCACATAAAATCACATTAAACAAATGTTTCATATGACTCAGTCTGGGTTTAGGTTTATGCCATTTTAATTTAATTAGTAGCGACCAATAATCTCTAATGTCAATATTTAAGTAATATTAAATGTTGGTAGGTCAGGTCTTCAACAGAGAGTAAAATGATTCCTATCAGGTAACCAACTTAAGTTTATTAATAAACTCATCTTAAGCAATTCCAGACTAATAATGATCGACAGGAAGTCTAGAAATTATTGCTTACCTCAATGTAAATGAGATTGCAGGTATACAATTAGATAATGACCATTTGTGTACCGAGTGAGGTGGCGCAGTGGTTAGCACACTGGACTCGCATTCGGGAGGACGACGGTTCAATCCCGTCTCCGGCCATCCTGATTTAGGTTTTCCGTGATTTCCCTAAATCGTTTCAGGCGAATGCCGAGATGGTTCCTTTGAAAGGGCACGGCCGATTTCCTTCCCAATCCTTTCCTAACCCGAGCTTGCACTCCGTCTCTAATGACCTCGTTGTCGACGGGACGTTAAACACTAACCACCACCACCACCACCACCATTTGTGTGTGTGTGTGTGTGTGTGTGTGTGTGTGTGTGTGTGAGTGAGTGTGTGTGGAGCAAGAGAGAGAGAGAGAGAGAGAGAGAGAGAGAGAGAGAGAGAGATAGAGAGAGAGGGCTAAAGAACACTAGGTGAAAATTTTCACTCATGTAGTTTGCAATTATAATAATTGTTACTGTAGAAATGAACATTAACAGCAACAACCGCAAGAAGCTTCTTTTTTTTATGAGGTTACCAGTTTCGGTCTATTTTAGACCACCCTCAGACCCATCACCTTGATGGTAGATGGGGGTGGTAAACAGAGCAGGCACTACAACTCCACGAATGCTAACTTACAGTCTGAAACAGACCTGTGTGTGTGCGTGTGTATGTGTGTGTGTGTGTGTGTGTGTGTGTGTGTGTGTGTGTAGAGAGAGGGGAAGGGGGGGGGGGACAGGTCAGTGGAATATAATGGGTGAAGTGAAATGAGTAGAGCCCGGAAAAATTCACATTTTGCAAAATAGATGCAAACTCTGCCTCAAAATACGAAATGCTATTTCATTGTGATTTGTATCCAGATAAACTATTTTATCAGAGATAGTTTGAAATAACTTAATTTTCTGCATATAAATATCAATAATATAACCAATTTCCTGTTACTGGTACTGTACATCGTTTGGTGAAGCCCAATTTGGAAAGATAAAGTGTGTAAGAACCTGATAGCAAAATAAAAAATGTACAAACGCAACAATCTGTCAATGTGCTCAATCGTATGGCACCATGCCAAATGGCTCCATGGCAACTGTGGTTGGTTGAATGGGCTATTTAAGATACATGCTGCGTAATACAACATAGAAGTATGGGTAGACCTACTCAGTTGTGGGAAACAGCATTTTACAACAAAGAAATGTGTAACTTTTTGCTAGCTAAAAATCAGAAGATGGTATAATTCAGACACTTTTAATGTGGAAAATTAGGCATCACATGTTTTTAACTGTGGTCACATTGAATACCCCTCAAACTATGTTGTTAACAATTCTCTGCTAACCTCAACAAAAAATTGTTCGGTAGCCATCCCGAATGTCTGGTGTTGTGCGTTGCTCATTGTTTTCTTTTCTTATTTGGAAATAAGTGAAGCAATTAATCCATGTCCATAACAGATTTTAATTAGCGTCCTTACAACACCAAACGAGACCAGCGATCCCTGTAACAGTGTCACTATGTTTACATGCAACATATGTTCTGAAAGATGAGAACCGAATTTTGGAAACCGTTTTTTGCTGTTGCTGTTGCTGAAGCAGATTTACTGGCCCATCAAGTAGATGAGGTGTAAATAGCTTCAGTCACATATTTCTACTTATCCTTTACTGCACATAAAGTTACTCCATCCATATTAGCCAAAAATTTTTAAAAACAAACAAAACCTATTAGTCCAAGCACATTTAAAAACTAGTTGCATTTACATGAAAGTGAAAATTGATTGCAGATTTGAAAAACCAGCCACCAGAAGCGGATTTCCAGAATCGATTTTGGTGTGTTACATGACCACCCAGAAGCGGTAGGCTACTGGGAAATCGGCTTACGAAATCCACTTTTGGGATCCCCATGTAAATGGAATATGTGTCAGTTTTACTGTAGTCTGCACCCCTACCAACGGCAGGTGGCACTTGTTTGTCAGCACTGCTCCTTTCCCTTCTGGCAGTCAAAATTCTAGTTTGCTTACGATCACGGCATCTGCCACTATAACCTGTGCAGCCTGCCTTCTGCACTATGCCGAATGGAAAATGAAATCTGTAACTTTTTTCAACTGTGCCAAAATCCTTTCTCTAATGCAAAAATAGAGTTACTGTATGCTAGGTTCTACTTCTATGCTATAGTGACCGACACGAAAATAATGCTTCAAGGTCATCTCGCCATATTACGACATTGCCAGTTTTTTTTTTATAGTGATAATTTCAGATGTTCATTTTGAGCAACTCTATTTTTAGTCTAGAATATGATGGAGTACTTTCCAAAAGAAAATTCTGACTATCTGCCAAGAAAGAAATTAAAACTAATGCTACAAGAAATATTTTAGAAAAATAATTTTTTACTTCAACCTGTGGTATCAACAAAATCACTAATGTAATAGGACTGAAAAAAATATATATATGAACATCCTCAAAGTTTAAAGATCCATATGCTGCATCTTTTATTTCAGAAACATAAAAGTATTCTGACATAAAAAATAAAATATTATAAGAGGTGTGAAACTGTGCCTACTACGTAGCGAAAAATGTAGTCATTGATTATTTTTCGTTCTGTAGGACCGCAAAGAAACTTCCTGTGAGAATGTTGTTAAGAAAACTACAAAATTATTTTTGGTAACATTTCAGACATCATTATTGTATCATATCTCATACAGAGGCAAATTACTTCCTCTATATTCCGTGCACAGCAGTGCGCGAGTTGTTGTAGGCCATCACCAGGAGTTTTGTTTGGACCTCTCACTTTAATATGACCTTGAATATTGCCTACTTGCCAAAAATATTTTACTGGCTGCTAATACATAGCCTTTGTCATTGCATCAATCACTCAAAATGCCAATATACACTATGTAAAAGCAACTATAGTTATTTTGCAGCCAATATTTTCTATCAAGTCAAGCAAAAAAGCAACTATAGTTATTTTGCAGCCAATATTTTCTATCAAGTCAAGCAAAAAAGCAACTATAGTTATTTTGCAGCCAATATTTTCTATAAAGTCAAGCAAAATATTTGTTTGAAAGGTTTTGTGAAACCCAAGTTTTATTTAAATTTGCTATAAGCCTATTATTCTCAGCACGCAATATGTGCTTGGTACACAAAAACCTCATTCTTACTAATGCAGTGTCCCTGTCTTGTGTTACAAATTTCGTCCATCTTTACAGTTTCTGAATTAAAAACAAAGTAGGAGGAGAAGACGGTGCATTGAAGTGACTGGCCAGAATAATCAGTTTTATCATGGACATTGCCCTGTATTTCTCTAGCCATCAGATACTATCCTCTGTCATACTAAAGTAATACAATTCTGTGTTCTAGCTTTTTGTGAAAATCGTCAAATATCATAGATTTCTATGCTCTTCTTGGAGAATCAGAATAGGTGCTGAGACTGTTCTGATGTTACTGCGCTGTTTATATATACTGTCAATATAGAAGCAGCACAACATTTTGGCATTTTATGAACTACATTACCCTTACTACGAAACAGCCAGTATATCCTTCTATGAAAACAAGGAGTTAAATTTCGAATGTACAAGTAAACCGAATGTAGTAAGATTATATCCGAATGTGAAGACATTCAATACAGGTTGTTAGGGAAAACTGTTGTTAATTAATGCAGAGTTGACAATCTTATTTTAATTGACAGTTACTGTCGAGTAAACTAATGGCCACCACTTATGATAGTTGATCTGATTCTTAAGTCTTTTTGGCACCTACAATTTCTTCCTTAGATAGGAGTTCTGCCTTCATTTCATTGACTGAAAATTAAACATTCTTTCTCTTTAACCACTCCATAATATCTGCCTTGCACCAATTTGAATGTGGCAGCTTTTCTGTCTGAATGGAGTGGTAGCTGGTGTTATACATCATGATAATTGACCCTTCTTCCAGCACAGACAGCAGTTGAATAAACTAATTCTTAAAAACTTCTCCATTCATTTCTGAATGGTAATCAGATTGGCAAGAACTTTTCCCAACATGTAAAACAAATTTGGCCTCTGGTGTGAAGCCTGTGGTTAATGAACCAGCGAGGGCGATGATTAATCGGCCACCTCTACAAGCAGGTACTTTCAAACTGCTGTTTCCTTTGGAGTCATTCCATATATACTTATTGTTATGGTTCTGTGAAACACAAGTTTCATCCAGGTACACTACAGGCCTGTTGTCTTCAGCATGCAAGGAGTGCATTGTACGCAAAAACTTTCCTCTTGCTGCCACAATGTCTCTGCATTCCATTAAGAATTTCTGTCTGTCATTACACTTCTTGAATTGGAAACCAAGGGAGTGGAGAAGATGAAGAACATAGGTCTTTGAGCCTGAGTAATTAATTTTTTCATGGAGGTCAGCCTGTATTTTTTTAGCTGTTGGATACTCTCCTCTGTTGTAATATCCAAGTACAGTTCTATGCATGAGCTCTTTCTTAAAATCGACAAAGTCAGTTGATTTCTGTTCATGTTCATATACCTTTCTTGGAGTATCGAAACCTCATTCATGTTTGGAGATTCTGCCGGTGACACAAATTTGCAAATGCAGCTTACAGTTGACTTGGAGACACCACACGCTTTAGCACTAAGTTTATGAATTTGCACAAAATTTAGGTTATTCTTTGCTTTTTCATTGTCGGGCAGATCAGTACAAAAGTTGAGTACATTTGATATGATAATTTTCGATTGCTTATGAATGTCTTTCTGCCCTTTATGCACACCGACTAAAGGAGCACTACAAGTAGGCCGTTGCTCCTACAGTGTTGTTCACCACCAAACACCCACCAAAGCACCTTTCTAAAGACAATGAGGCACTGAGATAAGACGTGAATACTCTATATAACACGGTAATACTGAGCTTTCAGCTGCTCTGTCCTACCACACTGCTGACGGTACCTACATGGCAACAGAGTCAAGAGGCAGGCGAATCACAGCCCACAGCCTCTGCTGGTGGCAGGCAGCGGCCGTGACCTTGAGGACTCTGCTTTAGTGCCGGCCACTCTAGTCAGTTCAATCTGTAGTGTTGTTAAACATAGATCTCACAGTTGTGAATGCCCATGGAAGTTCAAAATTCGTAGTCTGCAGATTGTTTAATCATTGAATTGGGCAGGAAAAGCCAAGCGATGTCCGGAAACACCTTACTTCAGTGACACATTCAGTTCACTGGCGGGAAAATACTGCTGCATTTCAACAGAACAATCATTCTTGAAAACTGAAATACTGCCAGATGGAGAAACAAAAGGTCTTTTGCAACAAAAAAGTGTGGAACTTTTGTAGAAAGCAAACAGTCCTGCGAAAAAGTACCCAGTCAGCACTTTTTTAAAGTCACTTTTCAAGAACTAATCTTGGAGAAAAGAGAACCACTTGTAGAAATATCAAAAGCTCAGATGGAAACCCAGTTCTAAGCAAAGAAGAGAAAGCAGAAAGTTGGAAGGAGCATATAGAGGGTCTACACAAGGGCAATGTACTTGAGGACAATATTATAGATATGAAAGAGCATGTAGATGAAGATGAAATGGGAGATATGATACTGCGTGAAGAGTTTGACAGAGCACTGAAAGATTTAAGTTGAAACAAGGCCCTGGGAGTAGACAACATTCAATTAGAACTACTGATAGCCATCTCTGACAAAACTCTGCTATCTCATGAGCAAGATGTATGAGACAGGCGAAATACCCCCAGACTTCAAGAAGAATATAATAATTCCAATCCCAAAGAAAGCAGGTGTTGACAGATGTAAAAATTACCGAACTATCAGTTTAATAAGCCACGGCTGCAAAATACTAACACGCATTCTTTACAGACAAATGGAAAAACTGGTAGAAGCCAACCTCGGGGAAGATCAGTTTGGGTTCTGTGGAAATGTTGGAACACGTGAGGCAATACTGACCCTTATCTTAGAAGATACATTAAGGAAAGGTAAACCTAAATTTCTAGCATTTGTAGACTTAGATAAAGTGTTTGACAATGTTGTCTGGAATACTCTTTTTCAAATTACGAAGGTGGCAGGGATAAAATACAGGGAGTGAAAGGCTATTTGCAATTTGTACGGAATCCAGATGGCAATTGTAAGAGTCAAGGGGCATGAAAGGGAAGCAGTGGCTGGGAAGGGAGTGAGACGGGGTTGTAGCTTATCCCCGATGTTATTCAATCTGTATACTGAGCAAGCATAAAGGAAACAAAAGAAAATTTCAGTGTAGGAACTAACATCCATGGAGAAGAAATAAAAACTTTGAGGTTTGCTGATGACATTGTAATTCTGTCAGAGACAGCAAAGAACCTGGAAGAACAGCAGAACGGAATGGATAGTGTCTTGAAAGGAGGATATAAGATGAACATCAACAAAAGCAAAATGATGATAATGGAATGTGTTCGAATTAAATTGGGTGATGCTGAAGGAATTAGATTAGGAAATGAGGCACTTAAAGTAGTAAATGAGTTTTGCTATTTGAGGAGCAAAATAACTGATGATAGTTGAAGTAGAGATGTTATAAAATGTAGACTGACAATGGCAAGGAAAGCGTTTCTGAAGAAGAGAAATTTGTTAACATTGAGTATAGATTTAAATGTCAGGATGTTGTTTCTGAAAGTATTTGTGTGGAGTGTAGCCATGTATGGAAGTGAAACGTGGATGATAAATAGTTTGGACAAGAAGAGAATAGAAGCTTTTGAAATGTGGTGCTACTGAAGAATGCTGAAGATTAGATGAGTAGACCACATAACTGATGAGGAGGTTTTGAACAGAATTGGGCAGAAGAGAAATTTGTGGCACAACTTGACTAAAAGAAGAGATCGGTTGGTAGGACATGTTCTGAGGCATCAAGGGATCACCAATTTAGTATTGGAGAGCAGTATGGATGGTAATAATCGTAGAGGGAGACCAAGAGATGAATACACTAAGCAGATTCAGAAGGATGTAGGTTGCAGTATGTACTGGGAGATGATGAAGCTTGCACAGGATAGAGTAGCTTGGAGAGCTGCATCAAACCAGTCTCTGGACTGAGGACCACAACAACATAACAACAACCATCTTCACTCATATAGCATGACGTTTTATATTAGCACATCTAATCATTTACAAACAAAAAGAAAAAAAAAGGTCTGTATGTTGCCAAAAATAGATGCTAAATTTTCCTGTAGAAATGAGATATATGTTTCAGGAAAAGTTTCTGCCTGTTGAGTTCAGCTGACATGAGGGAGGGAAAAGAGGGATGTGGCGGAAAGCAAGGGGGTGGGGGAATCAGTTCAAAATGGAGTATGTTATAAAGCAGCCACTATATCAACCATCTACATCTACATCTACATCTACATGACTACTCTGCAATTCACATTTAAGTGCTTGACAGAGGGTTCATCGAACCACAATCATACTATCTCTCTACCATTCCACTCCCGAACAGCGCGGGGGGGAAAAACGAACACCTAAACCTTTCTGTTCGAGCTCTGATTTCTCTTATTTTATTTTGATGATCATTCCTACCTATGTAGGTTGGGCTCAACAAAATATTTTCGCATTCGGAAGAGAAAGTTGGTGACTGAAATTTCGTAAATAGATCTCCCCATGACGAAAAACGTCTTTGCTTTAATGACTTCCATCCCAACTAATGTATCATATCTGCCACACTCTCTCCCCTATTACGTGATAACACAAAAAGAGCTGCCCTTTTTTGCACCCTTTCGATGTCCTCTGTCAATCCCACCTGGTAAGGATCCCACACCGCGCAGCAATATTCTAACAGAGGACGAATGAGTGTAGTGTAAGCTGTCTCTTTAGTGGACTTGTTGCATCTTCTAAGTGTCCTGCCAATGAAACACAACCTTTGGCTCGCCTTCCCCACAATATTATCTATGTGGTCTTTCTAACTGAAGTTGTTCGTAATTTTAACACCCAGGTACTTAGTTGAATTGACAGCCTTGAGAATTGTACTGTTTATCGAGTAATCAAATCCAATGGATTTCTTTTGGAACTCATGTGGACCACCTCACACTTTTCGTTATTTAGCGTCACCTGCCACCTGCCACACCATACAGCAATCTTTTCTAAATCGCTTTGCAACTGATACTGGTCTTCGGATGACCTTATTAGACGGTAAATTACAGCATCATCTGCGAACAACCTAAGAGAACTGCTCAGATTGTCACCCAGGTCATTTATATAGATCAGGAACAGCAGAGGTCCCAGGATGCTTCCCTGGGGAACACCTGATATCACTTCAGTTTTACTCGATGATTTGCCGTCTATTACTACGAACTGCGACCTTCCTAACAGAAAATCACGAGTCCAGTCACACAACTGAGACGATACCCCATAGGCCCGCAGCTTGATTAGAAGTCACTTGTGAGGAATGGTATCAAAAGCTTTCCGGAAATCTAGAAATATGGAATCAACTTGAGATCCCCTGTCGATAGCGGCCATTACTTTGTGCAAATAAAGAGCTAGCTGCGTTGCACAAGAACAATGTTTTCTGAAACCATGCTGATTATGTATCAATAGAGCGTTCCCTTCGAGGTAATTCATAATGTTTGAATACAGTATATGCTCCAAAACCCTACTGCGTACCGATGTCAATGATATAGGTCTGTAGTTAGATGGATTGCTCCTACTACCCTTCTTAAACACTGGTGCGACCTGCGCAATTTTCCAATCTGTAGGTACAGATCTATCAGTGAGCGAGCGGTTGTATATGATTGCTAAGTAGGGAGCTATTGTATAAGCGTAATCTGAAATGAACCTAATCGGTATACAATCTGGGCCTGAAGACTTGCCCGTATCAAGCGATTTGAGTTGCTTAGCAACCCCTAAGGTATCTACTTCTAAGAAACTCATGCTAGCAGCTGTTCGTGTTTCAAATTCTGGAATATTCCTTTCGTCTTCCCTGGTGAAGGAATTTCGGAAAACTGCGTCAATAACTCTTTAGCGACACAGTCATCGGTAACAGTACCAACGGCACTGCGCAGCGAAGGTATTGACTGCGTCTTGCCGCTTGTGTACTTTACATACAACCAGAATTTCTTCGAATTTTCTACCAAATTTTGAGACAATGTTTCGTTGTGGAACCTATTAAAGGCATCTCACATTGAAGTCCGTGCCAAATTTCGCGCATCTGTAAATTTTAGCCAATCTTTGGGATTTTGTGTTCTTCTGAACTTCACATGCTTTTTCCGTTGCCTCTGCAACAGCGTTCGGACCTGTTTTGTTTACCACGGGGGATCAGTTCCATCTCTTACCAATTTATGAGGTATGAATCTCTCAATTGCTGTTGCTACTATATCTTTGAATTTGAGCCACATCTCGTCTACATTTGCATAGTCAGTTCGGAAGGAATGGAGATCGTCTCTTAGGAAGGCTTCTAGTGGCACTTTATCCGCTTTTTTAAATAAAATTATTTTTCTGGTGGATTTGGAAGAAACTGTATTGAGCCTAGCTACAACGACCTTGTGATCACTAATCCCTGTATCAGTCATGATGCTCTCTATCAGATCTGGATTGTTTGTGGCTAAGAGGTCAAGTGTGTTTTCGCAACCAAATTCTGATGTGTCTGCCATTGACAAAATATTGAGTGCATGGCAATGCTCTAATAGTAGATGGTGGTGGGTAGTTGCCTAGAAGAGGTGCTACACTTGTGTCTGCTGTAGGTATGTGACCTATGCAACAATGTGTCACGTGAGTCTTGGATCTGGAATATTAGTGGCATATGGACAGGCAGGCATGTAATGCAACTTAGGTGAAAAACATGATTCAGTTGTTCCTTTGTTAGATGTCATTGATTGATATTGTGATTATCTCTTGCTGAGTCTTGGCTCGAGATATATTCTCTCCATAAACATTTTCACACATTCCAAAAGAGAATTATGCTGCCCACTCCACTCACTGAAAATGTATCTCTTCCTAACCTCGTGCTTGAACCCCCATCCTGATAGATCATACCTCTCCTGATGACCCGGATGCAAGTTTATCTTTTGTATGTGAAGTATGATTTTCTGGTCAATTGAGTGTCATGTATGTTCAATCATTAACATAGTGGTGATAATGCTGCAGAAATTGTTGTATCCATGGTTCATTGAATAAAAATGCAATGTGATAAAGTGTTATCTTACAGGAATACCACACCAAAACTGTGAGAAGGGAACTAGATCTGTCTGTACAGTAACTTAGCAGTTGGCTCCATCAATGCATGGTGGAAATTGAAGACTGGACATTAGGTTGTATGGCCATCTTTATTGGGCATCTGTGTAGATTATTCACCACAGAGGGGAAAATGTAAAAAATTGTGAATCTGACACAGGTCATTGGGTTACATGAATCTCCTGTCTGGAAGCCACTACATTTATTTCACCAGTGATCTTTGTCTGTCTCGAAGCCACTACATTTATTTCACCAGTGATCAAACATCATTGCAATCAGACTTGTTTCACAAGCTGAAGCACAGTTGTTTGGAATTGATGACATAATCTGATGTACTTTCCACCAATGTATTGCATGGTCAAGTATGATGGTTATCATAAGTTGAACTAATATCTTAGACCTGTTATTATCAGCCCGGAAGTTTTAAGTGAAGACCTGTTATTATAGTCTGTTATTGTGCTAACATTGTCAGGGTCCTGTGTTCATGCCATAGAGATCTGTATCCTTGCTTTCTGTTGCATGACTGCAAGGTTCTGTTACCTATTCACAGTGTACACAACACTCAGGTAATCACTGCGTTCATATACTCATATATCCACTGGTAGCTCATTCAATATCACAGGAGTCAGACGATAAGGTAATCCAGCCAGTAACAGCCCAGCAGTATTGCTGCCTTCAAGTTTATCCATTATTTTTAATGCTGCCTCCATTTGTAATGTGGGAACCATACTGACAGTAACATCTTCTTTTACTCAAGAAGCATTGTTGCAGTGGTAGCACATAAAGAGTTGTGATCACTGTTATGCACACTCATGAGCAGAAAAATTGTCTTTGTAATGATATGGAGATCTCAATATCACACACTGTAAATTTCAAGCTTGGAATCCATTCTTTGCACATTTTACAGTTTGCATAAACAGCTTAGTGTGGAATGTTTGACCCCATAAAAAACAGCATCAATTTTCATTTATGTGATTATAGTATGTCATAATGCTTCATCACTGAATTTATGGTCAGTCCATTGTATCTTAAGACCCCGTCTTGTTGAGACTAAGTTGGGATTAATCGTTGTTTAACAAAGACCTGTATGAGGTATCAATCTCTACCCTTTGTGTATTTTAAAGGCAGAACTTAAAAATAGAGACTGCCAGTTGTTTCCATATCTCAAAAAATCATCTGTGTACTAGTTAATGAATTTGTCATAGTACTAATGGTAGTATAAAGGAATCAGATGGTAACAATTAGTAGTTGGACATCTCTCATCATTGGCCATTTATTTTGATATGGAATGGTTCCAGTTGCAGTTCCAGTCATTAAAAAGCAGGTGCTTTCTCCTCTCTCTTGTGCATAACATGTTCTGCTGGGTGTCATATGATGGGAATTCATTTTTCTTTTCAGCAGTAGTTTACTTTCTTCCTCAGTATTCAGACTATTACTGTTGTTAACTACAGTGAATTTTGTAATAAATGTTATCTCTTGTAGTATAATATCAATCATAAATAAAATAAATTAAAGATAAACCTAGATAGTTTGGAATGGAAAATAAACCTCTGGCTCCTGACTACCAGAAATCTGTGTAGGGCACTTCCTTATATCACTTCACGATTCAGAATACTGAGTAA
Source organism: Schistocerca piceifrons (assembly GCF_021461385.2). Classification (NCBI taxonomy): domain Eukaryota; kingdom Metazoa; phylum Arthropoda; class Insecta; order Orthoptera; family Acrididae; genus Schistocerca; species Schistocerca piceifrons. The sequence goes on along the minus strand of NC_060144.1, from coordinate 1,108,796 downwards.
TTACATAACATTAAATAAAGATATTCTGTAAAAGATATTAAATACCAATGAGATCTTTTATGATCAATAAGAATACTCATGTGTAAAGCTTAGAACTAACATGTATTTTCCACAATAAAACAGGAGTGAATAAGGCATATCCATTTAAATAGCACTTTTTCGCTCTGCATTTTGTATTTGTCTCCACATACCTTCTTTCATTTGTTTGTTAATGCTTTATATGTTTTTCTCTTTCTGTTTTATTTGGTTTATATTGATCAATGTCAGATAGCAACCATTTACATCTCTGATTGAAGTGTATAAGTTTATAGTATTGAACATTATTTAGCAAAAAATATTTAAATTGCTCCAACAAATGAATACATAGCCAGAAATGTGTTAATGTAGTTCCAAATAAATGTTTATCATATCAGTTGTATAACATCAACAAGGAGAGAAACATTCAAATTACTTATTACAGTGAATGTCACAACTCATCAGATCGTATCAAAGTCCGAGTGTGGGATGAAGATAATGATCTCAAATCCAAACTGAGGCAGAAACTTACACGAGAATCAGATGATTTTCTTGGACAGACTATTATTGAGGTAATGTAAAAACAAAAAACAAAAAAAATTGTTATAATACCAGCATTAATTATTATTCAGTAAATAGTGAAGCAGCTTTGTGCCTATTTCAATATAGCAGAATATACTCTTAGTTGTAAGATATACAAAATTTAGTTTTCTAACTATCTAATTAACAATTTACAGATAAATTGTTGTGTGATATATTTCAGCAAGTAATGGTTTATCACACTTTTTTCCCTGATACTTTTGGCCCATCATTATTTGTCTGGAATTGCACTTTATGAATTTTTATCAAACTATGAAGTGTGAAGTTTTCAGTTGATTTTATGCAATGGGTAATTTGTATGTCAAACAAAAATAGCAAAATTTTCAGAAATGATAGCCTCATTTCTCATACTATTTGTATATAACTGATGTAGAAGGGAGATTAGAAGGAGTTATTGTTATTATTTTGGTGATTTCTTTCAAGTCTTGCAATTTGATAATGTTAAAGTAAGCCTGATTTCATATCTTTGCTATGAACAATAAAAACTATTTTTAGCATCAGACTTTTATATTATCTGATATGATAAAAAGATTCATTGGATTACTTACAATGGAAGAATGAAGTAAATAGCATTTTTACTTCATAATGGTAATGGAAATGCTTGGATGGAGCAGTACATAAAATAAGGCCATTCAGCTGTAGCAGATTGATGCATGCAGCAGAGATGCACGTAACAGAAAACAGCATTCATACTTGCTTTCGAGCACTGTCTCTTTTTCTAGCAAAAGTACACATGTTCACACATACAATCATACAGACACCCAAATACATGCTCCTGTGAGCATTGTAAGACTGATTATTGATATTCAGTTATCGAAAGCAGTTGCCCGAGCTAATGTGGTTAGGGAGTAGGGAAGGACACAAGGAGGAAGTAGTGGGAAAGAGACAGGTCTTTGGACAGATGACTCTGCAGTTGTACATCAAGACAAAGAGAGTACAGAGGCTGGAGCTAGAAAAGATGTAGGAGGAGGGAGAGAGGGAAATGGAGGGGTGGGGGAGAGGTGAGGATGAAGAGAGAGAATGGAGAGGAGGAGGAGAGAGAGGGGAAAGGGGGAGAAATGCCTACATTGGATGAGGGAAGGGGTGGTGGTGGGGGGGAGGGGTGATTGAAGAAGGCAGTGTGTGATCTGGGTGGAGAAGGAGTGTTGTGGAAAGAAGATGGAAATGAAAACTTAAGATGTGGGAGTAGGAACAAGTTAGCAAAGATTTAGGCCAGGAAGATTGTGAGAGACAGTTCCCATCTTTGTAGTTCCGAGAAACTAGTTCTGGTTGGGAGTATCCAAATGACCCATGCAGTGAAATAGCTGTTGAAGTCATTTACGTTTTGGTGTGCACCATGTTCAGCAACTAGATGATTAAATTTGCAGACGGCCACAGTTTAGTGATAGCCATTCATGTGAGTAGGTAGCTTGTTACTTGCCATGCCCACATAAAGTGCCATACAGTAATTGCAGCACAGCTGATATATAACATGACTGCTTCCATATGTAGCCCTGCCTTTTATTGGCCTGTGATAAGATGTGGCTGGTGGGTGTATGGAAATGACCTATCATGTTCAGTATTGGGACTAGTATTATATTAGGAATGGAGAAGATATTCTGTAGGTTGGGTGTGCAACTGAAAACTACTTTGGGGATAGTGGGTGGGATTTTTGGTAGGATATTCCACATCTCAGGGCATGACAAGAGGTAATTGAATCCGTTTGGAGGATGTGGTTGAACTTTTCCAGACCAAGGCGATACTGGGTGATCAGAGGAATGCTGGTCAGTGGATGGTTAGGAGGTTTCCTGTTCTCAGAGGAGCAGATGGCATTGAAGACTTGTTTGGGTATAAGCTGGACAGAAGATTGTCTGTTGGTAAAGATGCTGGTGAGTGAGGTTATTAGTATATATTGAGAGCTCCAGCTTTCCACTACAGATGCAACATCCACAGATGGGGAGGCTATAAGGAAAAGACTTTTTCACATGGGATGGGTGACAGCTGTCAAAGAGGAGGTATTATTGGTGATTGGTGCACTTCATATGTGAGCAGGTGCTGAGGTTCTGGGGGGAAGAGCAAAGATTGTCTCTGTCATGAATTCAGATCATGAAAATGTCATCATTGAATCTTAACCAGAAAAGGGGTTTTAGGCATTGATCAATAGGAATATTTTCTCCATAATTGGGCACACAAAGGTGACATGTGGGTTTCCGCAGCAATGCCATGGGTTTCTTCATAGATTAGGCCTACAGAAATGAAATAATTGTCAGTCAGGATGCGGTTGACCAGAAGGGTCAGAAAAGAGGAGGTAGGTTTGATATCAGGAGGACTCTGGGAAAGGTAGCATTCCATGACTGAATGGCATAGGTATAGGGGATGTTACTCTGTGACCACATTGGATCCATAGTAAGGAGTCTAGTGGCGACAGGGCAGGAACTGTGGGAAGACGGTTAAGGAACTGGGCAATGGCTTGGATGTAGGATGGGAGTATATGGACAACAGTTTAGAGGTGTTGATCAAAAGAGGCAGAGGTTCATTCTGACAGAGCATTGTACCCATCAACAATAGGGCAGTCAGTTGGGAGACCCATGGAGTTTGGGTTTGTGGAGTGGGTAAAAGGTGTGAGTGTGGGGGGTTGCGGGTGTGAGAAGGGAGATGGATTCAGGTTTCAGGTTTTGGGATGGAAAAGGAGCTGCTGGAGGTCATGTTGCACTTGTCAATGGTATCATGGTCATAAAGTTGTATGCAGATGTGTCAGAAAGTTGACGAAGACCTTGAGTCACATACACTCCTGGAAATGGAAAAAAGAACACATTGACACCGGTGTGTCAGACCCACCATACTTGCTCCGGACACTGCGAGAGGGCTGTACAAGCAATGACCACACGCACGGCACAGCGGACACACCAGGAACTGCGGTGTTGGCCGTCGAATGGCGCTAGCTGCGCAGCATTTGTGCACCGCCACCTTCAGTATCAGCCAGTTTGCCGTGGCATACGGAGCTCCATCGCAGTCTTTAACACTGGTAGCATGCCGCGACAGCGTGGACGTGAACCGTATGTGCAGTTGACGGACTTTGAGCAAGGGCGTATAGTGGGCATGCGGGAGGCCGGGTGGACGTACCGCCGAATTGCTCAACACGTGGGGCGTGAGGCCTCCACAGTACATCGATGTTGTCGCCAGTGGTCGGCGGAAGGTGCACGTGCCCGTCGACCTGGGACCGGACCGCAGCGACGCACGGATGCACGCCAAGACCGTAGGATCCTACGCAGTGCCGTAGGGGACCGCACCGCCACTTCCCAGCAAATTAGGGACACTGTTGCTCCTGGGGTATCGGCGAGGACCATTCGCAACCGTCTCCATGAAGCTGGGCTACGGTCCCGCACACCGTTAGGCCGTCTTCCGCTCACGCCCCAACATCGTGCAGTCCGCCTCCAGTGGTGTCGCGACAGGCGTGAATGGAGGGATGAATGGAGACGTGTTGTCTTCAGCGATGAGAGTCACTTCTGCCTTGGTGCCAATGATGGTCGTATGCGTGTTTGGCGCCGTGCAGGTGAGCGCCACAATCAGGACTGCATACGGCCGAGGCACACAGGGCCAACACCCGGCATCATGGTGTGGGGAGCGATCTCCTACACTGGCCGTACACCACTGGTGATCGTCGAGGGGACACTGAATAGTGCACGGTACATCCAAACCATCATCGAACCCATTGTTCTACCATTCCTAGACCGGCAAGGGAACTTGCTGTTCCAACAGGACAATGCACGTCCGCATGTATCTCGTGCCACCCAACGTGCTCTAGAAGGTGTAAGTCAACTACCCTGGCCAGCAAGATCTCCGGATCTGTCCCCCATTGAGCATGTTTGGGACTGGATGAAGCGTCGTCTCACGCGGTCTGCACATCCAGCACGAACGCTGGTGCAACTGAGGCGCCAGGTGGAAATGGCATGGCAAGCCGTTCCACAAGACTACAGCCAGCATCTCTACAATCGTCTCCATGGGAGAATAGCAGCCTGCATTGCTGCGAAAGGTGGATATACACTGTACTAGTGCCGACATTGTGCATGCTCTGTTGCCTGTGTCTATGTGCCTGTGGTTCTGTCAGTGTGATCATGTGATGTATCTGACCCCAGGAATATGTCAATAAAGTTTCCCCTTCCTGGGACAATGAATTCACGGTGTTCTTATTTCAATTTCCAGGAGTGTAGTTACTAAGACTCATGACCACAGTGGTGTAGACTTTGTCCATGGGAAGTATGATAGAGTCTGAATTTATGAGGTAATGACAGCTGTGTATTCTATAAGAGTGATGTTAGATACACTAGAGAAGGATTTAAGATAGGAAGGTGAGGCCAAGTTTGAAGCGAGGAATCCTTCAATGATTACCAGGGGATGACTGGGTGGGAGGAGAGGATGATTACAAATCTTCTGTGCCATCTCCTTCTCTGACACCAGTAAATCTGTTATCCAGCCACCGACTAGCACTCCTCTGACCAGCCAGTATCACCCTGGCCTCAAAAAGGTCCAGCCACATTAATAAGTGCCATACCACAGGTTCCCAGTCTCACGGTGTCCAGTGCACTTTCCGTTCTATAATACTTTAACATACTCTATGCTATGCTAATTTGCTGCAAAACTTAACTGTAAGCCATTTCAAGTGTTCATTTTTCAATCCAGTCAATGAAGGAAAATTAGGGGAAAAATTCATGTAGTAAATACTTTTGTATAGTGATAGGAGAGAGTGCCATGAACAAGATACTAAAATCCTTACTGATGGAGTGTGTGTGTCAGCGGAGGGGTGGAGGTGTCATTTAAAGGTACTGGTTTCTCTTTTTTTTTGTGTGTACCAAATCTAAGTTATAAATTGTGTTCTGTGGGTGTAACAGAGTGGAAAGGTGGGGTTGGAGGTCAGGAAACTGAGGGAAGATAGGGTACTGGATTATGTTCATGCACTGTCCTTCTCCATAGGTCTGCAAACTGAAAATTGAGCATATGATTTCCTTCTCTATCTACTCTGCTACATCACAAGTAGCAACTGCATTGTGTTTCACAAAGTTATACTAACCCTCAACAGTGCACCTTATGACATGTGCAGACATACCGCGGGGAGGGAGGGGTGGGGGATGTACTTAAATCTCCGCAGACTATACAACACTGTTAGAAGGGAAATTGATCCTTAGTTATCCTGTACATTATCTGTAGTGTTCTTCCAGGAAAGGCAGCCTCCCTCACTACAAGTGCTGCTCACTTTTCAGCTTACAGACAACTTATATCTCCACAGCATTTCCTATTCAATTGTCTGATGTGAGTAGACAAAATAACTTCACTGAGCTTGTATTTATATAGTGGAATTATTTTCAGTTTATTGAATCGGTACTTAGATCCAGTTTTTAATGGTCCACTCTCCTCAGTCAGCATGTAAAATAAGCAGTTTTTACAATTTTTTGGTAAAATTTAATGAAGCACTCAACATAAATCAATTTGCACATTTTACTGATTCTTGGACATTTTTGATGTTTTAAAGAAATTCAGTCATCATTAGGCCCCCAATCAGATGAGTTAAAAGTTGCTTTGCCCAAAATGAGGTGTGTCCATGATGAAAGTCCTGTAATCTACAAATCTTATCTGAAATAAAAAACAAAAAAAACAAAAATGTTAATCTGTAGGATATTATGCACAAACTAATAGCACAGTTTTACTAAACTTGAAAAAATAATAAAATGGTGGACATTTCAAGAAAAGATGTAATTTTGTCATATGTTTCAGGTCACTGTTTTGGAAATAACTAATGAATAAATTAAAATAAAAAATTCGACATACACCGTATCTCAAGCTGATGGAATGGGTTGCAGGCACAGTGAATCACTTAGTGATGACTGAATTTCTTTAAAAAAATCAGAAAATGCTGTCCAAGAATCAATAAATAATGTGAAAAACAATTCATACTGATTGCTTCATCAGTTTAAAAAAATCATAAAACTGCTATTTGTTAAAGCTGACTGGCGACAATGAGCCCTTAAGTAATCTTTTATGTAAAACTCCTTTGCTGTAAAGAGTTTAAGTTGTAAGTGTGATGATGTCAGCGACCTGTGTAATGTTAGTGGGAAATTCTATGATCTACCTTTCGTCGTACTTCGATTGTAAGTGTGATGATGTCAGTGACCTGTGTAATGTTAGCTTAGGTGTTAATTTTGATAATTTGTTTTCAACACACTTTGCTTGAAGACAGATATTAATTTTATGCTGTTTAAATAATATTTTTAATTATCTGTGATTTTTTCCATCCCCAGCAACATGGAAACTATTGCTCCTAGAGATAAAATGAATAGGACCTTTTTTGTAGATAATTTACTGTAGTTTAATTTTGTGCTGGAAACATTTTCACTATAAGCTGCAGTTTTTGAGTTATTCAAGAAAAGCATGAAAATTTCACTCCCCAATGCACAAATCCTTTCAGTCAGGATTTTTAGTGTGTTGTTCATTATACTCCCCCCTACCAGTGTACAAAATTTGTGACTACACAATTTTTCCCCCAGTCAGCATCTTTTTGGTCTTTGTTGAACTGGGCAGTAGGATCATATTGTATGATTGCATGTTTTTGCTTTCTGTTGCATATGTCAGTTTACTGAAAGACTTGCACCAGGCCACAGAGCCACATAAAATTATTATTATTATTATTATTGTTGAGCATATTTATTTACGAGCCCATTTCTACTTGTTTTTTCTGTGAAAACATGTTATGACCTTCCTTCTAACTTCCTTTATAGTATCTACCATTTATTTCTGTTATACTTCAATATTTTTTCACCTCTTATTTTTAACTTTGTTTCAGTCACTCCAACGATGTAGGAAAAGGTAGAGTGCTGCTTATGATAAAGATGGCATATTAAGCTGCAGACAGGCACAATTAAAAGACACTTACACAAAGTTTTTGCCACAGTCTTCACCAGAAAAAGAAAATTGCAAGCCATTCATTCACACAAGCTAGCACACTTCACATGCAGAATGGAAGCAGCAATCTGTAGGAGGCTGGGAAGGGGGAGGAGATAGTAATGTACAGATGGTGGGAGGGGGGGTGGAGCACTGTCTGGTGGAGTGTGTAGGGACTTGAGTGCCAACATGCGCAGTGTCAGGAGGTTGTGGGGCAAGGAGGTGGGGAAAACAGAGCAAAAAAGGAGAGGACTGGAGAAAGATAGGTAGGTACATTAGCAGAGGGCAGCAAACAAAGAGGGTGGGAGATGAGAATGGAATGTCCCTTATTTCAAGGTGTGTAGATAGATAATCAAAGCCCTATCGGAGCAATGGTTCAGTTGTTCCAGTCGGTGATGCTATTGGGAGATGAAGAGGCTGGTTCTTGGGGGTGTGGGGGGAAATGGCACTGTAGATCTGTTTGCAGACTGGGTCTGAGGGATACTGCATGTCTGTGAAGGCCTTGGTGAGACTCTCAGCATACTGGGCAAGACAGTTCCTGTCACTGCAGTTATGCTGTCCTCAGGTGGCCATGCTGTATGGGAGGGACATTTTGGTGTGATAGGGATGACAGCTGTTGAAATGCAGATACTGTTGGTGGTTGGTGGATTTAATGTGGGCAGGGTTGCAGATAGAGCCATTAGAGAGGAGGATGTCAATGTCTAGGAAGGTAGCATGCTGTTTTGAGGAGGATCAGGTGAAGCAGATGGGAGAGGTGTTAAGGTTGTGAAGGAATGAAGATAGATTGTCTTGGCCCTAAGTACAGATCCTTAAGACATCATCAATGAAATTTGGTTAGCGATCCAGGAGGTAAAGGGGTGGGATTGGTGGATGGTCAGTGAAGGAAGTGGTTGGTGCGTTTGTCATGGGAGACCAGACTACTGGTGATTTCTTGGAGGTGCTGGTCAATGAGGACCAAAATTCTTTCAGTGGGGGCACAACAACCAGCCACAAAGAGGCATCCAGGATTGTTGGGTTTATGGATTTTGAGGAACATGTAGAAGCTGGATGTGCAGGTGTCATAGGGGTGAGGAGAGAAATGGATTCAGAGGAGAGTTTCTGGGAAGAGCTTAAGGCTTTAAGCAGGATTGGAGGTTGTGTTGGACTTCTGGGATGGCATCACTCTGGCAGAGTTTATAGGTGGAGGAGCCCGATAATTGCCGAAGGCTTTTTGCCATATAGTAACTGCGACTCTTAACAACAGTGGTGGAACCTTTGTCTACAGGTAGGATGATTAGAATAGGAATTGTTTTGAGGCTATTCTTGCTTTGCTGAAAGGTTGGTGTTCTGAGGAGGGGACCTGGGGAAGGATAGTGAGGCTATGTTGGAGGTAAAGAATTCCTGGAAGGTGGCCAGTGGGTGGTCACCTGGAAGGGGAGAAGAATCATGGTTGGATGGTGGTATGAATTGGAGGAGGTAGGGTTCAGTATTGGAATTAGGTTGGTTTTGGTTGGAGGGATTGGTGGCAAAGAAGTATTTTTAATTCCAAGAAGTGGGAGAAGGAGAATAGGTATTTGGAAAATCCAGCATGGTGAAATTTGGGTGTAGGCTAAAGGTGAGACTTTCAGATAGTATTGAAACATCTGTGTTAACTGAGGATTTTGGTGGAAAGGTTAACAAATGTGTTACAGACATTTTTTCAGCTCTGAATTTGGTGGAGTGTTGATAGAGATTTTTGGGAAAGATGGCTAGGCAGGGTTTAGGTGCTGTGAGGTATAATCAAGAAGGAAGTCAGTGGGTAAAATACAGGTTGGACAGGGCCGCTGTGAGGTGGCAGTGGGATGTCACCAGGTGGGATTAATTGCTATGGAGGTGGTGTTCGGAATGTTCATCCAGGTGCTGGAGAGCAAGGGATTCAATTTCAGAAATGTGATGTGTGAAGCAGGGATTGCACAGTAGCAGTACCGTGCAGATGCAGGAGAGGTGGTTCTGGGTTTGCTAGTGCCATGGAGATGTGTTTTTGCAGTACCAGAATTGTGAGTGTTAGGAACTTGCAGAATCTGAAAATGTGAAGGTCATTGTGAAAGGAGGAGTGGGAACAAGAAAAAAGGATTTTTTTTTATTAGGCAGTTAGGTGAATTCCATAGTTTAGGCAGCATTTAAGGAATAGTATTTGGGACTGGATTTTAGCCAGTCACTCCTGTTGTCTCCCAGTCATCCAACCACCATTACCTTTGTGTTCTACCTACAGCATTTCTGAAAAATTCTCCTCTGCCCCAGCAAACCTCCAATTAAATATCATTTTTCTGAAATCTTGTCTGACACATGGTATTCCACCTAATGGGCTTACCACTAAAACTGGCATCCCAGGTTGTCCCTCAGCCTACTGCAAGGGCCTTCACTTCAATTTCCACCAGTCCCTCAACATCACCAATATGGTCCTTCATAATTATGCAATCCAAGTTCAGACCATAATTGACAGCCCTGCTCCTTTTGCAAAATCCTTTTATGCTGTGACCAAAACTTTGCGAGCATTGTCACAGCAATAGAAACTCTTACCTTCCAACAGTTGGAACAAAGTTCCCAGCACCATCTGAGAAAGCTGTCCCAGCTACTCCTGTCTCATGTCTGCAATGGACTACCTCTAGACAATAAAGAGCCTGGAAGTCTGATCCAACCCTCCTATCAACCCCTTGCAACTCCTCAACCATGTCTTGCTGGCTTACTCTGTCTACCATATCCCCAAAAGGTTTCTCCTCTCTCCATGAATCACATTGCTCCTTAAGATTCATCCTGTAACACTGTTGCGAATCTTTTTGCCAAAACTCTGTCCCCTGCAGAGGTCTCAGTACTTTCTAGGCCCACTAATCCTAACTTATACATACTCAAAAAACCCTATTGTTTGTTCCATTGTGGCTGTTGGCAGTTGTCTCACAGAATGGACCTCTGCCTTTGTTGGCCAGCATTTCCAAGCTATTGTCCATAACCTCTTCTCCCGTATGCAAGATAATGCTCTTCCTTTCACCACTTTTCCCCAGTTCCTGTCCTGTTAGAATCAGAAACCTTGTTGGTCACTGTGAATGTAAAGTCTTTGTACACCAACTTCCCCCAAGCTTATGACCCTGTGGCCATGGAATACTATGTTTCCCAGTGTCCCCCTGTTACCAGACCCACTACCTCATTCCTAATGGCCCTGGCCAACCACATTCCAACCCACAATATATAAACATATCCATGGTACTGCCGTGAATACTTTTTTATGAGCCATTTGAAGTAATTTTTCATATCCAATCAACACTTAAAACCCCTTGTCTGGACCAGATTCATTGATGACTTTTTCATGATCTGGACACATAGCAGAGACAACCTTTCCTCTTAATTCCATAACTTCAACACCTACTTACAAATCCACTTCACCTGATCCTTCTCAACTCAGTGAGCCACCATGTTAATCTCCATCTCTGAAATGGTTCCATAAATACCTCTGTTCACATCGAGTGCATCAACCACTAGCAGTACCTCCACTATGACAGCAGTCACCTGTTCATTGTCAAAAGTCTTCCTTACAGTGTTGCCATCCATGAATTCCACATCTGCTGTGGAAATCATAAGTTTTGTAAATATGTCAATAATGTTGCCACAGTAGTTACTGACAGATAATATACTATCCATCTCATCCATAAACAAATATTCAGTGCTATATGCTCCTCTGACACCAGTAAACCTGTTAACCAGCCATCAACCGGCATTCCTCTGATCACCCAGTATCACCCTGGCTTTGGAAAGCTCAACCATATCTTCCACTAGGACTTCAGTTACCTTTCATCATGACCTGAGATGAGGAATATCCTAACCAAAATCCTACCCACAATGCTCAAAGTAGTATTCTCACCCCTATTGAAACTGCAGAACATCCTTGTCCATTCCTATTACAATCCTGCTCCCAATCTTGCAATCCATGTGTCATTCCCTTGTAGATGTCCCAGGTAGGAGACAGTTCCCATATACCTTCCGACTCCCTCATACTACAGTCCATTTCTGAGGTAGTTACTATCCTATAAAAGGCAGGACCATGTGTAAAAGGAATCATGTTATAAATCAGTTATGGTGCAATCACTGTGCAGCATTCTCTATGCTCATTACTTGTAACTGGCTGTCTACTCTCATGAATGGTCACTGCTGAACTGTGGCTAATCACAATGTTGACCATCTAAATGCTGAACTTGCTGTGATCCACAGCATAGCCTAAATGACTTTAACAGCTTCTTCAGTCCACACGATCAGCTCTTGACAAGTTTTTGTTTATAGTAACTCCAAGAAATTTGACAGTCTGCAGTAATCAATTCTTTTCTTTGTAATGTAACTGTAATATTCAGTATGTGGCAGAAATATGAAGCAGCCAGAAAGGAAGGAGGAAATGAAATAAAACTTTGTGGGTTGAGAGGATGTGGTGTTCTTTCAGTGATTACAGAATTGAGACAAATTTCCAAAGAAACTGGCAGTGTGTCTCCATCTACCACTATGATGTTGCACCTCTCTAGTCTGTAAATGAGTTCTGTTCAAAAAAATTCCAGAACGTTATCCACAAAATCCTTCTCTGCATACCTTTTACTCATTGTGCATGGTTTCCTCCACAACTGATACATCTCCCCTAATGCGATTTTTACTTCTGGAAGCAGTCTTGGTACACCTCATGCTGAATCACGTGAAGAGCTGTCTGCAAATTTTCTTTTATCTTGTCTATCATTGTAAATCTTCATTCTTTCAGATGGGTTTTTAACTTTGGAAATAAAAAACAATGTCCACACGACCCAGGTCTGGTGAGTACGGAGGGTGAGATCATTTTTTGTGCAGTAGTCACACACCAACAAGGATGAAAATGCAGATTCATTATTGTGATGCAAGAACCATGAGTTGTCTTGCCACATTTCAGGCTGTTTTCCTTCTCACATTTCCTCACAGTCATTGCAACACATAACGATAGTACCATCAATTAACAGTTTGTTCCTGTGACATGAATTCATGATGAACTAATCCTTCAAAGACAAAAGAAGCTGTCAGCATGTCTGGTGTTGACATATGAGCCATGGGGCAAACTTGGTGGCAATGCAATGCATTCCTAGATGCTGTGTCAGGATTTCATGACATGATCTAACTGAAATGTTACATTCTTGTGCAATCTCTCAGACAGTCATTATTCAATTAGCATGCAATGTTTAAAAAAATTGGTCAAATGTGTGTGAAATCTTATGGGCTTTAACTGCTAAGGTCATCAGGCCCTAAGCTTACACACTACTTAACCTAAATTATCCTAAGGACAAACACACACACCCATGCCCGAGGGAGGACTCGAACCTCTGCCAGGACCAGCCGCAAAGTCCATGACTGCAGCGCCGTAGACCGCTTGGATAATCCCGTGTGGCCACAATGTTTCATTGACGTTCTTGACATGAGCATCATCAGTAGACATCGAAGGACATCCTGAACAAGGGTCACCCTTAACTTCTGTCTGGCCATTTTTAAGCTGTGCAAACCATTCGTAACACTGAGTGCAGCTTAATCATTCATCACCATAGTGTTCCTGGATTATTTGATGTATCTCTGTAAAGCTTTTCTGAGTTTCATGCAAAATTTAACGCAGATGTGTAGCTCCTCTAACTCTGCCATCTCGAAATTTGTAAACTGTGCGACACGACATTCTATTCAATACAGCACTGAACAATAACTAACAGACACACAACAATGAAACTTCTGGCAGTTACACATTAAACACTTGCAAGTGCAGGGATGCTGACTGCGTTTCACTCAAATCCACCATTGGCATGAAATTACGAATGTAATTTTTTGAAAAGATTTTGTTCATATACTGGTCCAGTTGGGAAGGGTGTCATAAAACTATTGTATCCTCTCCTGAAGTAAGCTGGCCTGCAACTGTTGTAACTCGTCCTTGATATCCTGTATATTGGCACAGGGGTAAAAATGAGATACGATGTGGTACCCCACATATTGTATCGGCAACAGATCTGGGGATCATTCTGGTCACAGGAATACCTCAACAGCATATTCACCAAAAACAGTCATCCGGGGTAGAGCAGACCACATTTTATCTCTGAACACAATGTAGTGCTATTCATCAGCAGTCAATGCTCCCTACTCATGACACTGTTCCAAATACAGCCATCTGTGTTGTGGTGTTAACGGCAGCCTACACATGGGACGGTAATTCTCTGGTCTGGCCGCTGCTAGTCTCCAATAAATTGTAGAGGATACAGAATCGTGCATGGAGTTCATTATTTGTTCTCAGACAGCAGGCACAGATGTGTCTTACATGAGTATGCATTGTCTCCATGTCATTCATTGTGATCTCTCAACATCTAACATGCTTCACACCACTATGTACTACCAGGCCTGGTATCAGCAGTAACCACATAAAAACACTTATACTCTTAGTGGCCATTCTACCTGTCACAGGTGTCTGTTGCTTGTATCTCCTTCCAACTTGGACAGGCTCTCTCACCTCTTGCTTTCTGTTTATGAGTTAGGATAAGACCCAGCTTAAAAATTTTCTGTGGAAACCATTAACAGCCATTTTGTGAAGCAGTAGCTTATAATTTAGTGAGGTCACAAAAGATAGGATTCCACAGCTTATTATCAGTTATTTACTTACATTAGTGATTAATTTGTTAAGAGCATGCACAGTATTTTCCCCCTTTCTAAATCTCTGTTGATTATTCAAAATACTGTTATGTTTTGTTATCTGTTTTTTTAAATGGCTAACCTGAGGCATGGTCACCCAGTCCCAATTGCAGGTTGCTTATTGAATGTCTCCCAGTGGCAACAAAAGTTTGATTCTCAATATTTAATTTAATTATTGACCAAATTTAAAAGATTAAATGCTGTCATAATTTAGAGGTTATAGCTTGAGGCAGCATAACTCATAAAGCTTAATTTACCCAGACATTATTCATCTTGTATTTGAGAATGAGAGCACTTAGTGACTTGCAACAAACTTTACACATAATTTCAAACCTTTATAAAAAAAATTTCTCCCTGAGCCCCTCCCTCCCCCCCCTCCCCCCCAACAAAAAAGAATGTTTATTGGTTACTACATATTCGCTGTTCTTTCAGCTAAACTGCTGCATCAAGCAAGACGTGTTCTTTACCACTGACAATTTGCACACATTTTGCAGAGAGTATCCGCATTACCATTGAAAGTGTCTGCAAAATTGTGACATATTTTGAGGAGACATGACTTCATAAACATTGAAGTGTGTGAGAAACTTGCTTCTGCTTAAAACACAGCACAAATTACCCAAATTATACTCATTCAGTGTTTGATAATTTAAACTTAATTTCAAACTTTTTCCTATCTGTTTCTCACTTGCATGTTTAATGACAGATATTGAACACGCTTTCTCATTTGTGAAGTAATCAGAAGTTTGATGCTGTCTCATACATAGGAGTTTGATTTTTTTTTAAACTGGGGGTTTACTGGTAATTTTCAGATTGCTTATGCAATGTTCACTCAAATATTTAAGGAACATTAACAATATCAATATTGAGTGGAAATTTGCCATCCAATCATATTTGCCCATTTTGTAGACAGGTTGAACTTACATGTATTTCAGCCTGTCAGGAAAGGAGTCCTCATCAATTGATTTATTATGTCAAATAATCGAAACTCCAGGTAGGAATGTCAACAATGTAGGAAAAGAAGTTCTGCTTACTATAAAGAAGACATGTCAAGAGAAACACACACATACACACACACAAACAAACAAAAACAAGCATACCTCTCACACACGACTGCCATTTCCAGCATCTTGGGCTGGAATGGAATATCACATGTGATGCAAGCAGCAGTCTGGAGAGGGCAGGGAAGGGGAAGGGGAAGGGGAAGGTGTAGTGGTGTACGGTGGGGAGAGAGACGAATGTGCAGGGACTAGGCTGCCAGCAGGTGCAGTGTCAGGATGTTGTGGAAAAGGGTGGCAGGGGGAAGGAACAAAAAAGGAGAGGAACAGGGAAAGATGGGTGGATGCATTGCCAGAGGGCAGCAAATAAACAGGGTAGGAGATGAGAATGGGAAGGGAATAATAGGACAGAGGGGATAGAAACTGTTGGGTCGAGGGTGTGGGGACAGTATGTTACTTTATGTTGAGGCAGCGGTAATTATGGGACTGGAACTGTATTTTGTAAGGATTACTTCCATCTTCTCAGTTCAGAAAAGCTGGTGGTCGAGGAAAGGATCCAGATGGCTCTGGTAGTGAAGCAACCATTGAAATCATGTGTGTTATATTCATCTGCAAGTTGTGCCACAGGGTGGTCTACTTTGCTATTGGCTACAGTGGCCATTCAACCAGCTCTCTGCCAATGCATCCACCCATCTTTCACCACTCCTCTCCTTTATTCCTCCTTTTTCCTCCACCTCCATGCTCCACAACCTCCTGATGTTGCGCCTTTAGGCAGTCTAGTCCTTGAACACTCCAGCAGATCACATTCATCTCTCTCCCCACCTGTACACCGCTATCCCTTCCTGTACCCCTTCCCCATCCCCTCCAGATTGCTGCTCACATCCCACATGATGTTGCATTATGGCCCGAGATGCCTGAGTTGGTGGTTGTGCGTGTGTGAGATGTGCTTGTGTGTGTATGTGTGTGTGTGTGTGTGTGTGTGTGTGTGTTTACTGATGATGGCTCTGGCTGAAAGCTACATATGAGTGTCTTTTAATCATGCCTCTCCGCAACTCAATGTGTCTTCTTTATGGTAAGTAGCAATCTATCTTTTACTATATTGTTGATTATTTGGCAGAGTTGAGTTGGGGGTGCAGTGTTACGACATCTTCCTTTCAGTATTTTTGTTAGAATTTTGTCCCAGCCCTCAGATCTAAGATTTTTTCTTATGGAATTTATAAACCTAGCCACTTCTTGGCAGATTACACAAGTAAATTTAAATTCTTCATATCTGTGTTGCATTTACTGCAGTTCATGTAAGGACGAGCAAAGTTACCCATTTTATTTGAAATTGTAAAGTACCTGCTAAAGTCTTCCCAAATCTGTCTGGAGTTTGCAACAGTATCCCCAACCGTTTCTAATTTAGGGTTAAAATGAGTAATTTTTCAACACATTTTTCAGTCTTGACTATCTGCCAAACAGCTTTTGATTTGGCTGTGGCATTTAGATGAATTTACTGTTTGCTGTTTGTTTTGCCTGTCCAACAACTCTGTCAGATATTTATTTGTATTTGTTTACATAAATGTGAACTTTACATTGTCATTTTTTTAATTTTTGCTTTTGTGTGCAATTTTCTCATTTTAATGTTAGAGATCTTGAAACCTTCAGCTATCCATTGGGGTATGTTTCCCTATATTTGTCACACACTATTGTGAAAGGGAAACGCTCATGAATACTGAGACAAAAGCTTTGTAGTTAGTGCTTAGTGAACACTGGTTGCTGAATGACCAAGAAGTTTCATACACAATTTTAGGGGAAAAATAGATCGCCACTCTCCATAAAGATGACTGATTGAGTTGCAGACAGGCACAATAAAAAGACTGTTACATGTTATAGCTTTCGGCTAAATCCTTCTTCAGCATAGAAAACACATACCCACACACACACACACACACACACACACACACACAGTCACACAAGCAAGCGCACCTCATGCACATGTGACTGCTACAATCGGCAGCTCCAACTGGAATGTAACTGTGGTGTGAATAGCCGTTTGGAATGGGGACGGGGAATGGGGAGGGAAAGCAGTGTATGGATGGGGTGGGGAGGGGAGAAGTGTGCTCTCTGGTGATGGATGCTGGGGCTAGATGGTGGCCTGGCAAGACTGTTGTGCTGAGTCAGGCGGTGCGCTGGGGGAGGGGGGAGGAGCAATGGAAAAGGAGAGGAGCAGGGAAGGGGAGATGATAGGTGGGTGCATTGGCAGAGGGCGGCACACAATGAGGGTGAGGGGATGTGACATTGGAGGTGATAAGAGGGGGATGGAAACTATTATATGGAAGGTGTTGGGACAGTAAGTTACGGGAGATTGAGGCCTGGATAATTTCAAGAGCAGAGAATGTGTTGCAGTGAAATCGAGCACGATATGTTTCACTACATGTTGTGCCATAGGGTGACCTACTTTGCTCGTGGCAGTAGTTTGATGGTGGCCGTTCGTTGTGGTGGACAGCTGGTTGGTAGCCGTGCCAATATAAAAAGCTGTGAAATGGTTACAGCAGAGTTGGTAATGACTGGGCTACTTTCACAGGTTGCCCATCCTTTGATGTGATGATATAAGCCTGTGACAGGATGGGAACAGAAGTGCTGGATGTGTGAACTGGGCAGGTCTCGTACTTGGGTCTTCCACGGAATATGATCACTGTGGCAAAGGTTTGGAATTGGAAATGTCATAGGGATGGACTAGGAAGTTAGAATTGCATATTAATACCTTCAGCTGCTGACGGGCTTAGTTATATATCAATGGGAACAGGTGAAAATATGAGCCCTGACTGGGACTCGAACGTGGGATCTCCTGCTTACGTGGCAGACGCTCTATCCGTCTGAGCCACTGAGGGCACAGAGGAACACTATCTCACGCACACCTCCCGCAACAACCACATTCCTACCTTATATGTCCACACACTACATTCGTAGTGTCCCTACCTAACACACTCATTACTCTTGGAAGACATTCTTACCGAGTCCTGTAATAGTTCGGGTAATACGTGTGCATCTGCAGAGAAGAGGAAGGTCATGGCTGGTATTGCCAGAACTATATACTTATATGGATATGGTGTTTGTTCTTTCAGACATGTCAGAAAGAACACACAGTACATCCATACAAGGACTAGGAAGTTGTCGAGTTTGGGTGAATGGTGGAACACTACTTTAGGTGGGGTGGAAAGGCTCTTAGGTGGGATTCCCCTCTTTTAGGGCATGATAATAGATAATGAAAGCCCTGGTGAAGGATGTAGTTCAGTTGTTCCAATTTGGGTTGGTACTAGGCAATGAAGAGTGCACTCATTGGCAACTGGCTCTTGGCATCGTGGGGGGATGTGTGGGGAAATGGCACAATAAATCTGACTGCAGGCTAGGTCTGGGGGAGAGTGCCTGTATATGAAGGCCTTGGTGAGACTTCCACTGTACTGGGAAGGGGGTTCCTGTCACTGTAGACATCCAGTGCACAGGTGGCCAGATTGTATGGGAGGGATGGCAGCTGTCGAAATCGAGGTATTGTTGATACTTTGCACAGAGGTGTGGATGGAGCCATCAGACAGGAGGAGGTCAACGTCCAGGAAGGAGGCGCACTGAGTTGAGGAGGACCAGGTGAAGCAGATGGGAGAGAATGTGTTGAAGGTGTGAAGGAATGAGGTTAGGGTAACCTTGTCCTTTTTCCCCCACTCACTACATCCCGATGCTGTGTGTGGCAGTCTTGCCAGGCTGCCACCATGCTTTTGCATGCCCCTCTACACAGCACTATTCTCTCCCCCGACCAAAATCCAGCTACCCCCTGCCTTCTCCACCCCACTGCAGGTTGCTGTTCTTATGACAGTCACATTCCGGTTGGAGCTGCCAGTGGTAGCAGCCATGTTTGCGTGAGGTGTGCTTGCTTGCATGGATGTGTGTGTGTGTGTGTTTTCTTTGCTGTAGAAGGTATGGCCAAAAGCTATAATGTGTAACAGTGTTTTTGTTGTTCCTGTCTGCAACTCAACGGGTCACCTTTATTGTGAGTAGCAATATACCCCTTTCCTAATAATATTGATATCTGGAGTTTACATTGCGAGAAGTTTCAATCATTTTCAGTACAAATCTCTTACATTTTGTTGACTGAATTTCATGTCTCTTATCTCTTATCTCTATATAGGTTTAATATAAATTTGGCAGTTTGATATAAGGCCATTTGTAGGTAACAAGTCCTTCACAGAAATGGAAAATCTATCATCAACGAAGTGAAAACAAATAATACCTTTTCATACAACTTTTCTTTCAGAAACCTATTCAGAAAAGTTTTAAATTCATTTATAAATGCATATGTGATTGAATAGCTGGGAATGTGTTGTATGCCAATAATTAGTATTTATATTGCAAAAGGTTCTACGCAGCAGCTTTCAAGTTATAGTTCCTTATTCAAGTAATTAAAATTTTGTCGAAGTTCAAAGCTTAGTAACTGTTCTACTAGAATCTATGGTCCTCCAAACCCATTTTTCCTACAACAGCTCCCTGGAGAATTATATCCTGTAAATGAATTTAACAAGTCAGTATTGCCACTTTTAAGCCAGTGTTCTTTTAAGCAGAATTTGTGTTCTCTAGTAATACTTCAGTACATATAGCTTGTTCGTCATTTCTACTGATGGGCCACTTATGTTTAGGTGCTTTATGAGGATATTTTTGTGTACTAAATCAAGCATAGAATCATTAAATTGGACAACATTTCTGATACCTGTGTGGGTCCTCATTTCTGCATTGCGTTCCTGCTTCATTTTGTTACTTTTAGGCAGATTTCTTGGGAATTGGTTCATCTCATTAGTTTCCCTCTGGAGGAGCACCTAACACAGTAACAGATGTATTTCTGCTTTAGCTAACAAGATATATCAGCTTGAGAACCCTGCTTGTAGAGATAGCACTCATTTTACTCATATACTGAGATGCATAACATGCCGTGTGAAACAGTTAGCTTGATAATTGCTAATGTCTAATAACTTAACGTATACAAATTTTGCACATCCACATTTCAATTTCAAATTACTTAGTCCAATTTGTTTATTATTTCTTGTTGCTGAAGATTAAATGGCTACAATAGAAATGTGGAGGTACTGAAGTGCATTAAGGATAATTGAAATTTAAGGTAAAATTTAACTATAAGTAGAGTTTTGTTGGCAGGAGACATCCTGAAGCATCAAGGTATAGTCAATTTGGTAATGAAGAGAAGTGTGTAGGGAAAATATTATAGAAACAGACCAAGGCTTGGCTAGAGTAAACTGATTCAGGTGCATGTAGGTGGCAGTAGTTATGCAGAGAGAAAGAGGCTTGCACAGAAGAGTGTAGAGAGCTGTTTCAAACTTGTATACAGGCTGAAAACCACAGTAATGACAAGTTTTTATGGACAACAAATCTCATACCATGTAACTGCAATCTAACAAGATTTGTAGGTCATAGCTCTAATAGTACAGAAGTTAAATTATTAATAACCCTTCGCAAATGTCGCTATGTTTCACTCAGGGCATGTGTGATTATTCTCCAAAAGAGTTTCTCACCAAAAAAGCATTGTACTCAGTGTGAAAGATCAGCAGTTGTTTAACCTGGCAAATTCATATGATTTAAAAGTCATATGAAAATCTGTAACACAACACAATACAATACAGTATTTTGTTGTATTATTTGCAGTAGGCCTATGTGTATTTCATTTGTCTACTGAAATTAGTGAGTATTGTGACGGTAATGATGACCTCACATGTTAAAGCAAACTAGATGATTTTGCTCCCAATATTCATAATTTGTTTTGGATAATTAAGACAATATTAGATCAGATGTATTAGAAGTACTTTTCGTTCCATGGAGATTCTCAAGGATGTACAACAGATCATAAAAACAGAAAACATTATACAGATTTACAATAAATATTATATACTAATGTACTTAAAAAGATCCTATGTGAAATGGTCCTCACGAATGTGGACTAAATTTTAAAAAAATTGGAAAAATATATTAATTTTAAAAGGTAACAACAAATTTGTCATGAAACATGTAAATTTATATAATACACTGAGGTACAGCTGATAATTCTTTGGCTATTACACTTACATAAACATCATCAAACAGAAAAATCTGTTTACAATGCTTATTTACATTAGCCACAGCACAGCACTGAAGATGTGTAAAAGTCAGTTTTTATATAATACATTGTTTGGTATTATTAATAATATACACACATCACAGGAGAAGAACTTACCCACCAAAAAAACCTTTTGGCTCCTCTTAAATTGAACTTTATTACTAGCTAAACATGTTATGGTAGTGAAGAAGTTATTGGAACTATGCGTTCCTGAATGATGGACACATTTCTGGAGCAAACTGAGAGACTTTAAACATTTACATAGATTATTTGTATGTCTAGTATTAATTCTGTGAACTGACATGATGGTTTGAATAATTATTTATGAAAAATTTCATTGAGGAAGAAACATATTGGAATGCAGTAGCTAGAATCCCCAATTCCTTGAACTGGCTTCCCCAGGACATTCTTGAGTTGACACAACAAATAATTCATATTACATGTTTTTGGACTCTGAAAACCTTACTTTGGCATGATGAGTAGCTCCAAAAAATAGTTCCATAAGACATTATGAAATGAATGTAAGTGAAGTATGCTGATTCTTTTATTATTATAGCATCTACAGTGTGACAATTATTGAACTATGTAAAAAAAAAAAAAATGTAAATGAATTACAAACTATGGCATGCACACACTTTATCCAACTTGTAAACGTCACTACAGATGTTCAGATTTAGGGTATCACATGTTCAATATGCCTTCCATCATTGGCAATGATGTGGTGCAGACGAGTAGCAAAATTCTGCATGGCCCACTGAAGTGCTGGAACGTCAGTGCTTTCGATGACATGCTGAATGGCTGTTTTCAGCTCAGCTATGCTTTTGTGGTTATTGCTGTACACCTTGCCTGTAATATAGTCCCACAAAAAGGAATTGCATGTGTTGAGATCCAGAGAAATGGTGGCCAGTGAGGCCCACGCCTTTGTGTATGCCAGGATGACAAACCCTCTCCTTCTTCGATGGGGTCGAGCTCTGTCTTGCATGAACCACATCCTGTTGAAATCGAGGTCACTCTGATAATGCGAATGAAATCTTCATCCAAAACCTTCTTCTAACATTCAGTAGTCACCATGCCATCAAGCAATATGGCACTGATTATTCCACGACTGGACATTGCACACCACACAGTCACGAGTTGAGGATGAACAGACTTCTTGGTCACAAAATGCAGATTCTCAGTCCCTCAAATGTAAAAATTTTACTTATTAACAAACCCATCCAAAGGAAAGTTGGGTTCATCTCTAAACCAACCCGTGCACATGAATACTAGTTCCCATCATGCCCCGCAACCAGCCACACAGTTTGAACATCCTAACGCAAACTGTTCAGAAGTTACGATGATTTTATTTCATGCAGCTCAAGAATTATCACAATATATGTCTGACAAACAAGTTTTGTTTTTCAAATTTTAGACACAAAGTATTGGCTAGAAAACATTTTTTAATGTCCACAACAATTTCATAAAACGGTCTTTCCCAAAATTTCTTTTATTTGCTATTATCGCAATATTTGTATCATCTGCAACCTAAATAAATTTTACATCTGGTAATGATACTGGTGAAAGGTTACTGAGATATACAAGATGAAATAAGGATTGTAAGATGGAACCTTGTGGAATAAATGATATAATTTGGTTCTAGTTTGATGATGCCTGATAGGTGAATATTGGACTTTTTCGTATCAAAGAGAAGTAATTTGAACCATTTTGGAGCATTTACTGTTACACCAAAGTACTCTAATTTACTTCTAAGGTGTTGTGATTTGCACAGTCAGATGCCTTTGACAAATCATGAAGAAGAACCTTCCTTAAATCACAAAATGTTTCTCACAAGCTTGCATATTATAGTTAAATGTGAACTTGATTTATTTAATGTAAATGCATTTTCTTTAACATAACAGGTCCGAACACTTTCTGGAGAAATGGATGTGTGGTACAACCTCGAGAAGCGCACTGATAAGTCTGCTGTGTCCGGTGCGATTCGCTTACATATAAGTGTTGAAATTAAGGGTGAAGAAAAGGTAAGCTATTTTACATAATTCAGTTATTCTTGAAGAATATGCCAACAATTCCATGCTGTTTGTTGTATAAGTTGTAGCACTGAAATTTGTTTAATAAAAACACATCCATAATGTTGCAGTAGCAATTTTATATTTATCGAATGTATTATTTTTTATCATTACTTGTGAAGGTACTTACTGTGATCCAAGAAATAAATATTACCAAGTGGAAACAGATATTAATCTTCCTTATTGTCAATCATCTACTGTTTGACAGTGGTTCATGATGAATATGAAAATCAGTTTTAAATTTCCATCTGTGGTCAGACAAGGATCACTTTCATGCATTCATTCACCTTATAATTCAAATGTTGTTCATGGGATTAACATTTCTTCCTTTAACCCAAGACATGGCTAGTGAGTCACTGATTTGAAAAATATGAATAGTTGTGGGCACCAGAATTTTATGCAGGTTACTGTTAAATACTCATTTTGAACCACAAGTGATTGTAGTTTTGTGGTCACTAAATAGAAAAAGCAATGTAAGGCTCTTTGAAGCCACCAATGGATTTGATTTTTGTATTTATTTATTTAACTTTTATACTTCATAGGAACATACTTTTCCAATTTGCCTGATATAGTTATTTTGCTCATAGTTGCACTGCCATATTACCTGTAATGTTTCCTAGCTTGCTCAGGGACTGTTACACTCTACTAGAGAATAATGAAAAAATACATTTAAAATACCGTCTTGACATGGATATAAAAAACCATTTTGACTGAAGATGTGGAGCAGTGGAAAACACTGAACATGTGTTCAGGAGAACAACGATTTGACTCCTTGTCTGTCCGTCCAAGTATAGGTTTTCCCTGATTTTCCTGATTCACTTACAGCAAATAACATGGTTTTTCCTTTGAAAATGGTATTCCTTATTTCACTTTCTTCCCCAATCTGAGTTTTTGCTCCATCTCCAGTGATCTCATCATTAACATGATATCGAATCCAAATTTTCTTCCTGTTTCAAATTTAGTTTTCTTGATTCTGAAGCTTTATTAGAGTACGTAGTGTTTTGAGAATTTCCGCGTACATTCTAGAACCACTCGCTCTTCGACCATCTCGAACACACGATATTTTAAATATAAGAGTGAGAGAGCCTATCTACTTTGCGTTGCATGTGTGCAGGTCCGAAGTGTGTAGTAAGAAGACTGTAGACACAGCGGTCGAATGGCACTGACAAGTGTTTGGAAAAATAGGAAAACAGTTGAAATATTGTTAAATGGATGCTCATCTTGGACTTGGAAATGATAAGATGTGTATTCATATTCAAGATGAGAATGGACCTGGTTTTTTGAGCCAATTTTCTCTTGTGTGTAAATGAACTTTGTTTCTAACCTTTGGATATGAAAAGAGACTTACTTGACAGTGTTTGTTTATTTGGAGAATGAGATTTGTAAAAGTTTTGATGTTTGAATATACTTCTTTAAGTGAAGCAAAAGAAACTGCGTACATCTGCTTATTTTTTTATAATTAGAAAGAGTCTTCAGAAATTCCTGTTCCTAGCAAATATACTTTGGAGAAGAAGAGAAAAGGAGGTTGCAGCAGCAAGCTAACCAGCAGGGAAAGTTGGCGGACAATCTCAAGTAAGTTGCATCGTTAAAGAAGTTGGAATTTACACACATACTTCATCACTTTAAGTCATCCAAAGCATTAGAACTTGGCAACCTGTGTGAAAGGACAGAAGAAAACAGGAATTTTGAGACGAGATAAGAATATGTTATGTGTTGCCATAGCACCCAAGTATAACAAGATGAGGGAACCATTACAAGAATCAGGATTAAGCCCAGCAATCAATTAAAAAAAAAAGTGAATGTAACAAAGGGAAAGACATAATAAAGTCACAATGTTAAAAGAATGGAGAGAAGATCTCAATGCATTAGACTAAGAAGAGATACATTGTGAACAATTTGACTAAGAAGATCTGGTGTGGGGAGTATACAGTGCTCACACGTATCGTGAGGACGCAGATGGGGAAACCAGCCTACATTCGACACTACCAGCACCAGCTTCTGTTCACCAGTGCTGACCTGCCGTCACATCCACCCATCTACACAGCAAGAATCCTACGCTGAGTGAGCATGAAATAAAATATTTATTATTCTAGTAAGAAGTGTTACAAATACTGTGGGGTGAACTTTTACTTTGTAATTGGTATAATCAAAATTAGTGTTAAATGCTCACAACAGCGAAAGTCTATAGAAGCATGGACAGTATACAACAAGTTGGAGAGACATCAGAACCAGCCATGGCTATGAGAATTACTAAAGCAGGGCCTGACTAGTCTAAGTTAGTAAATCTAATCAAAGCTCAGAATGTTAAGTTAGACTGAGTAAATGCTCAATTAAATGAAGCTTTTAATGCTTAGAGTCTGCAGTTAAATGCTAAATAAGATGCTCAGAGTACAACTTTAAATGCTAAATTGGATGTTCAGAATGAAACTTTAGGATTATTAAGTGCCAAGGTAGATTCACAAAGTAAAGAATTTAGTAATCTATGTGAAGGCATGGGAGATTTGAAGACTGAACTCAACACTTTGAATACCAAAGTAGAAAATTTTAAGATAGATTTAAAGAATGAATTGACTAGTTCCCTGCACATTCATGTAAACCAACTGTTCACTGATCTTAGTAACAAGCAGAATGATACTTTCCGAGGTTTAGCAAAAAAGTTAGAATTTGATATTGAGGAAAAATGTAATATGGTCGAAACCAAAATTAATGAAAAGTTGGGATAATTTGCAAATGTACGTAATGTTAAGTTTAATGCTGTAAAGCAGGGATTGAATACTTTAAAAGAGAGCATCAAAAAGCAAAATAAGTTAATGCAATAATCCAATCGCAAGTTATAGGTGCCAGTACACTAGCTGTCAGTACACAAGTAGATAAGGTAGGCAAGACTTTCAAAGAGAAAATATCCAACTTTGATATTATAAATCTATGTAGTTTGGAGGAACCATTTGAACAAATTATAGATTGAGAAGTGATCAAAAGAATGACATCTGGGAATCTGTCGCCTATGGCTTCTTCCGAACTTCCTGATACCAGGAAGGGCGTAGATGAACTCTGGAAAGAATTCAAGCTTATTCAAGACAAAGTAGAAAAAAGAGTATCTTCACCTGTTGTGTTTAGGGAAGTACTGACTGATTTGCAGTGGGGAGACTTTCTAAAGAAGTTTAAAGAGAAATACTGGTCTGCCAGTGCACAAGAAAAGTTTATACCAGATCCATGGGATCTGGATGGAGTCATTTATCCCCCAGGGACGTTAACATTCTGAGTTAATGGGAAGAGTGATGATCATCAGTTCCTGATTTGTTTTCGGTGTTTCTTCTGTAATAATTTTCCTGCACCGAATTCCCTCAAAGTCTTAAACTATTCTATCATCCCCCACTTTGAGGTACTGGAAAAAACCATACCAGCAAGAATTTGTGATTACGTCAGCCAAGATTGCTCCTGGTAAGAGATTTCCTTGTTCCAGTCGGTTAGACTACTAACAACCCCTAACTCCGTATATAATCTCTTGTGGAACTAAAAAAGCATCTTCATAAGTGCTTCTGGTACTACTCTTATGTACCCTGCGAGAGCACACATGGGGTAGGAATTTGCACTGTGCGTTCGTACCTACCTGTCCCCAATCCGGACTTGTCCCAGCTTTGCTCAGCTGCAGCATGAGGTGGAAATTAGCACACATATTGTCTCCGATCTCCATCATTTGGCATAGCCTTGGGACAAGATATATTAGGTGCGCCTGGTCAGCTCTTATCTCCCTTGGTTTTGACTGTCGTGGTCTCCATGTATACTTAAGTTATATTTTTTCTTGGAATGATCTTGGTATGTAACCTCTTCACCAGTTTCTGTGCAAACCTGTGTGTAGAGGTCTGGGCGAAACCAACGGCATCAATTTTGTATATCGTGATGATATGTGGTGACATTACGATGACCTCAACAGTGGTTTTTGTGGAGGCTGCCTGGTGGTCCCTTTCTCTGTCAAGTAATTTCTGAAGTCATGGGAATACTATTCTCACACTGAACGTAATATAGTCAAGGCAGCTTTTGTCCTTTTGTGCTATGCGAGTTTTCTGTCCTCGCTGAGCTGACGTTAGGACACCTGTGTTATTCTTTGACAGATGTGCTGCCATAATCAGTCCAGAGTTCCAGTTTATACTAACAAAGAGATAGAGGGACTGGCCAGTACTTACCTCAGCTCAGTACAGCCAATAGATACACAAAAAACAGAACCGAAAATTTACGTTCCTAGCTTTCAGAACAAATGTTCCTTCATCAGGGAGGAGAGAGGGGAAAGAAAGGGAAGAAGGGAAAGTGGATTCAGTTGCTCACAACCCCGTGAATCCACTTTCCCTTCTTCCCTTTCTTTCCCCTCTCTCCTCCCTGATGGAGGAACATTTGTTCCGAAAGCTAGGAACGTAAATTTTCGGTTCTGTTTTTTGTGTATCTATCAGCTGTACTGAGCCGAGGTAAGTACTGGCCAGCCCCTCTATCTCTTTGTTAGTATTTGTTTCACATCTTTATATGAGATTTTCCATTAATCATTCAGAGTTCCAGTTTATATTTCTTGACACACATTTTTTCTTTGTGAACTGAAGAAAATATTAACTTAGCAGAACATATGGTACTGGATGACTAATTAAACAACTGTGATAACATAGGATATAGATTTTCTACTTTTTATTGAATATTTCATACCTTTTATGAGATGTGATGCAGATGGGGGGGGGGGTGTATCAGTTTGAAAGGGGTGGGTATTGTGGATAAAAGCATGGTTTACAAAAACACATAAGTCATGGCTAACACAAGACACACATCACACTGTTTGGACAACCTTTGCAAACAAGTGTGCCTGATTCTTCACCATTTGCTGTTTCCATAGGGTTCCTAAGATTTCCTTCAGAGACCTCAAGGGTAAAGGTGGGAATGTCTGTTTTGTAGGAGATAATTTAACACCAAACCTCCTCTGGCTTCTCACTCAAGTACCTACCAGCTACCTTCCTGAGGAAGGGGGTGGGAAGGGTTTCCTGTCTTTGAGGCTGTCTTTTTTTCTCTTCTTTGATTCTAGCAACCATTTATATTTATTTCCTTTCTAAACTTCTCATTTGAGGACCTACCTATTTTTCCTTCTGTCTATATCCATTTACTTCTATCACAGAAGTCCATCCTGGTTTCTGTGGTTTCCAATAACCTACATTTTATCTTCAATCAGAAGGCTGAAGGAATCAGACTACACAAACATGCATCTAGATACAATCTACATAAACACAAAGAGATCAAACAATGGAAAATCCAGGATGGAATGTAACAATATCAGAGAAGGAAAGTTGCTGCTCACCATATAGCGGAGATGCTGAGTTGCAGTAGGCACAATAAAAAGATTCACACAATCATAGTTTCAGCCATGAAGGCCTTTGTCAACAGTAGACACACATACACACACGCACACACACACACACACTCATGCAAACACAACTTGCACACACATCTGCAGTCTCAGAGAGCTGAAACTACATTGCGAGCAGCAGCACCAGTGCATGATGGAAGTGGTGACTAGGTGGAGGTAAGGAGGAGGCTGGGGCGGGGAGGGGGAGGGATAGTATGGTGGGAGTGGCGGACAATGAAGTGTTGCAGTTTAGATGGAGGGCAGGAGAGAAGGTGCGGAGGGGGGAGGGAGTAAGTAGCGGAAAGGAGAGAAATAAAAATAAAAAGAGATTAAGAGACTGGGTGTGGCGATGAAATGACGGCTGTGTAGTGCTGGAATGGGAACATGGAGGGAGCAGGATGGGTGAGGACAGTGACTAATGAAGGTTGAGGCCAGGAGGGTTACGGGAAAGTAGTACGTATTGCAGGGAAAGTTCCCACTTGCGCAGATCAGTAAAGCTGGTCCCTACAGTGGAAACACTGTTTTGCCACCAACCCGACCAATCAGACCCAACCAAAGATCAATATTGAACCTTGCCTAACTCAGTTCACTCCTCCATACAACCATGATCCACCCACACTGCCTCCAAACCACCCCTTGTTAACTTTCCAGAATTTCTTATCCTCGAACATTGCCTCACCATCATTGTGTATGTGTGTGTGTGTGTATGTGTGTCTACTGCTGAAAAAGGCCTTAATGGCCAAAACTGTTATGTTGTGACTCTTTTTATTGTGCCTATCGCAACTCAGCATCTCCACTATATGGTGAGTAACAACTTTCCTTCTCTGGTATTGTAAACACAAAGAGAGACGGATATGCAAACAATGAGGTAACAAATTAGAAAGTTGTGAGAACCACAAACTGTTGTAGAGGGAAAGATATGTGTACATTGGGAAATAAGCACACATCGTTTTTTATTATGGTGGTTCTATATTGCCTGTTGATATAAAAACTATCGTACACACTCAAAAACACTCACACACACACACATACACACACATATGAGAACTGTGACAATTTCATATCACATATATACCACATAGATTGGGGGAAAAAAAAACGAAAATTCACACTGAGCAAGTATACATAAGACGGAGGCATGAGTAATGAAAGAGAATGCAAGAAAGATTGAAGTAATCATGATGTTTATTTAAGGAAAGTCGGTGCAGCAAATACTGTGATAAATTGAGGAGTTGTAGGATAGTGGGACTTGAATAGTGTATGTAAATATATTACCTACTGAATAGTGTATAGACATGGAATCTATTAAGCATGTAGAAGTTGAAAAGTAGAGGAGGACTCCAGGGATTAGATAAAGTATTAAGAAGTAAATGAGAAGTGTAGAATAGATTTTTTTATCTTTACCAGAAAATATTTAATTATGATATGCATAGGAATGGGGTAATGGGGGTAATGAACCATGAGGCCTATTCAGAAAGAAGAAGGGGAGCATATCCAGCATTTACTGAATATATAGGGCAGGTGTACCTACATGGGGATAGGACGACCTGTAGCCTAATGAATAGGGATGTTGTAGAAAGGGGTGTACCTGCCAGAACGGATAGAGGAAATGCACTCGTATGGTCAATCCACAGGCAAGGTATGGATACTGATCATTGGGGAAAAGGACAGTATCATGACAGAAGTCACACATTTTATAGGGATTATTCTGGTAAATTTGAATTCTATGCACAACGAGCATTATTACATACTATGTAAGTTTGCAAGTGTCAAAATGAACACTTTCATGTTTTCATGTTGCCCAGAGTTCCCCCAAACTACATAAAACATTCGAAGTAATACATACTTAGGAAAGGTAGTGTTTAAGATGAAAACAGAAAATAGATTACTCAAATCTCACAGACACCTGTAGTTTATGATTGAAAATAAAAATAAAGTCTCATGTTTCCTAAATACTAGTCAGACTTACTGGATCACTAATGAATACTCAGGTCTTGATATCAAAGTATCACCCAATGTATACTGTTAAAATGTGAATTGTTATTAGGTGTGATATTAATGTACATGATGATTATGTATAAAATATCGTGTGCTCGATCTGAGGAGGGGGATATGAAGTGTTTTGAGAATTTCTATGTAAATTCTAGAACTACTTGGCCTTTGACTGTCTCGAACACATGATATTATAATTATAAATGTGAGAAGGCCTATCTACTGCAAGTCACCTGTTTGTGCGTGCAGGTCCAAAGTGTGTAGTAAGAAGACTGTAGACACGGCAGTCGAATGGCACCGACAAGTGATTGCCGGGCACGCCATGGAAGTTTAATGAAAGAACACGGCAGATTCAAGGAACTTCTGTGTTATTCCGTACTGTTTTATAACTCTGACTATTGTAGTGAAAAAAAAGGGAAAAACAGTTGAAATAATGTTAAATGGATGCTCGTCTTGGACATGGAGAGGTTAAGACGTGCTTTCAAATTCAGCATGAGATTGGACCTGGTTTTTTGAGCCAAATTTCTCTTGCGTGTAAATGAACTTTGTTTCTAACCTTTGGATACACGAAGAGATTTACTTGACAGTGTTTGTTTATGTGAAGAATGAGATTTGTAAAAGTTTTGATGTTTGAATATCCATCATTAAGTGAAGCAAAACAAACTGCATACATTTTCTTATTTATTTACAAATAGAAAGAGTCTTGAGAAATTCCTGATCCTAGCAAATATACTTTGGAGAAGAAGAGAAAAGGAGGTTGCAGCAGCAAGCTAACCATCAAGGAAAGTTGGTTGACAATCTCAAGTAAGTTGCATCGTTAAAGAAGTGGGAATTTACACGCATACTTCATCACTTTAAGTCGTCCAAAGTGTTAGAATACAATATGTTTAAATACAAATTCAAACATGTCTTTTGTTTACTTATGACTTTGCAGTACTTATTGTGGTTGTTTTCTTACCCCCCCCCCCCTCCCCGTGAACCATGGACCTTGCTGTTGGTGGGGAGGCTTGCATGCCTCAGCAATACAGATAGCCGTACTGTAGGTGCAACCACAACGGAGGGGATCTGTTGAGAGGCCAGACAAACGTATGGTTCCCGAAGAGGGGCAGCAGCCTTTTCAGTAGTTGCAGGGGCAACAGTCTGGATGATTGACTGATCTGGCCTGTAACGCTAACCAAATCGGCCTTGCTGTGCTGGTACTACAAACGGCTGAAAGCAAGGGGAAACTATGGCCGTAATTTTTCCCGAGGGCATGCAGCTTTACTGTATGGTTAAATGATGATGACGTCCTCTTGGGTAAAATATTCCGGAGGTAAAATAGTCCTCCATTCGGATCTCTGGGCAGGGTCTACTCAGGAGGACGTTGTTATCAGGAGAAAGAAAAAACTGGTATTCTGCGGATCGGAGTGTGGAATGTCAGATCCCTTAATCGGGCAGGTAGGTTAGAAAATTTAAAAAGGGAAATGGATAGGTTAAAGTTAGATATAGTGGGAATTAGTGAAGATTGGTGGCAGGAGGAATAAGACTTTTGGTCAGGCGAATACAGGGTTATAAATACAAAATCAAATACGAGTAATGCAGGAGTAGGTTTAATAATTAATAAAAAAAATAGGAGTGTGGGTAAGCTACTACCAACAGCATAGTGAATGAATTATTGTGGCCAAGATAGACACGAAGCCCGCGCCTACCACAGTAATACAAGTTTATATGCCAACTAGCTCTGCAGATGTCAAAGAAATTGAAGAAATGTATGATGAAATAAAAGAAATTATTCAGATAGTGAAGGGAGACGAAAATTTAAAAGCCATGGATGACTGGAATTCGGTAGTAGGAAAAGGGAGAAAAGGAAACGTAGTAGGTGAATATGGATTGGGGGGAATAAATGAAAGAGGAAGCCGCCTGGTACAATTTTGCACAGAGCACAACTTAATCATAGCTAACACTCGGTTCAAGTATCGTAAAAGAAGGTTGTATACATGGAAGAACCCTGGAGATACTAAAAGGTATCAGATAGATTATATAATGGTAAGACAGAGATTTAGGAACTGGGTTTTAAATTGAAAGACATTTCCAGGGGCCGATGTGGACTCTGACCACAATCTACTGGTTATGAACTGTAGATTAAAACAGAAGAAAGTGCAAAAAGGTGGGAGTTTAAGGAGATGGGACCTGGATAAACTGAAAGAACCAGAGGTTGTACAGAGTTTCAAGGAGAGCATAAGGGAACAATTGACAGGAATGGGGGAAAGAAATACAGTAGAAGAAGAATGGGTAGCTTTGAGGGATGAAGTAGTGAAGGCAGCAGAGGATAAAGTACGTAAAAAGACAAGGGCTGCTAGAAATCCTTGGGTAACAGAAGAAATATTGAACTTAATTGATGAAAGGAGAAAATATAAAAATGTAGTAAATGAAGCAGGCAAAAAGGAATACAAACGTCTCAAAAATGAGATTGACGGGAAGTGGAAAATGGCTAAGCAGGGATGGCTAGAGGACAAATGCAAGGATGTAGAGGCTTATCTCACTAGGGGTAAGATAGATACTGCCTACAGGAAAATTAAAGAGACCTTTGTAGAAAAGAGAGCCACTTGTATGAATATCAGGAGCTCAGATGGAAACCCAGTTCTAAGCAAAGAGGGGAAAGCAGAAAGGTGGAAGGAGTATATAGAGGATCTATACAAGGGCGATGTACTTGACGACAATATTATGGAAATGGAAGAGGATGTAGATGAAGATGAAATGGGAGATACGATACTGCGTGAAGAGTTTGACAGAGCACTGAAAGACCTGAGTCGAAACAAGGCCCCGGGAGTAGACAACATTCCATTAGAACTACTGACAGTCTTGGGAGAGCCAGTCCTGACAAAACTCTACCATCTGGTGAGCAAGATGTATGAGACAGGTGAAATACCCTCAGACTTCAAGAAGAATATAATAATTCCAATCCCAAAGAAAGCAGGTGTTGACAGATGTGAAAAGTACTGAACTATCAGTTTAATAAGTCACAGCTGCAAAATACTAATGTGAATTCTTTACAGACAAATGGAAAAACTAGTAGAAACTGACCTCGGGGAAGATCAGTTTGGATTCCGTAGAAATATTGGAACATGTGAGGCAATACTGACCCTACGACTTATCTTAGATGCTAGATTAAGGAAAGACAAACCTACGTTTCTAGCATTTGTAGACTTAGAGAAAGCTTTTGACAATGTTGACTGTAATACTCTCTTTCAAATTCTGAAGGTGACAGGGGTAAAATACAGGGAGCGAAAGGCTATTTACAATTTGTACAGAAACTAGATGGCAGTTATAAGAGTCAAGGGACACGAAAGGGAAGCAGTGGTTGAGAAGGGAGTGAGACAGGGTTGTAGCCTCTCCCCAATGTTGTTCAATCTGTATATTGAGCAAGCAGTAAAGGAAACAAAAGAAAAATTTGGAGTAGGTATTAAAATCCATGGAGAAGAAATAAAAACTTTGAGGTTTGCCAATGACATTGTAATTATGTCAGAGACAGCAAAGGACTTGGAAGAGCAGTTGAACAGAATGAATAGTGTCTTGAAAGGGGGATATAAGATGAACATCAACAAAAGAAAAACGAGGATAATGGAATGTAGTCGAATTAGGTCGGGTGATGCTGAGGGAATTAGATTAGGAAATAAGACACTTAAAGTAGTAAAGGAGTTTTGCTATTTGGGGAGCTAAATAACTGATGATGGTCGAAGTAGAGAAGATATAAAATGTAGACTGCCAATGGCAAGGAAAGCGTTTCTGAAGAAGAGAAATTTGTTAACATCGAGTATAGATTTAAGTGTCAGGAAGTCGTTTCTGAAAGTATTTGTATGGAGTGTATCCATGTATGGAAGTGAAACATGGACAATAAGTAGTTTGGACAAGAAGAGAATAGAAGCTTTCGAAATGTGGTGCTACAGAAGAATGCCGAAGATTAGATGGGTACATCACATAACTAATGAGGAGCTATGGAATAGGAATGGGGAGAAGAGAAATTTGTGGCACAACTTGACTAGAAGAAGGGATCAGTTGGTAGGACATGTTCTGAGGCATCAAGGGATCACCAATTTAGTATTGGAGGGCAGCGTGGAGGGTAAAAATCATAGAAAGAGACCAAGAGATGAAAACACTAAGCAGATTCAGAAGGATGTAGTTTGCAGTAGTTACTGGGAGATGAAGAACCTTGCACAGGATGGAGTAGCATGGAGAGCTGCATGAAACCGGTCTCAGGAGTGAAGACCACAACAACATTAACTTCATTGTGTCCACAAGGACATTGTTGTCAATTTTCATCGCGCGCATTGCTGCACTACAGTGTTTTTAAGTATGTGGTTGCACTGTATTGCTGTATGTAACCCTTGCCTTGGCATTTTGTTGCAATATTCACCTGCAACTATTCAGTTATATGAGGGTGAATAAAATATAAATGGGACGTTATTGTAAAAAAAAAAAAAAAAAAAAAAAAAATCATTTATTCAAAGACACAAGGCAGTTACAGTTTATTTTTTCCACATTGTTTCCCAGTTTATAAATACATTTTTTTCAGAAAGAAGGAAGGTTTTATCATTGCGGCATCCTATAATGAAGCTGGTTGCATTAGGAACCAGTTTGCCCAAAACTCTCCATGCCCTCATCATCTTCATATCAGTGCCCACCAAGAGTTTCTTTAAGCTACCCGAACAAAGGGAAACCTCAGGGCGATAGGTTCAGGCTGTAAGGTGGATGATCAAGTTGAGTCCAGAGCATTTCCTGTAGTTTGGATACCTTTCCAATATGGGTCCAGGCATTGTCACCTTGGAGGATGATCTGTTGGGTCAGTTGGTCTCGTCTTTTGTAATGATATGTCTGCCTCACTTCCTTTAACAGCCCACAGTAGTATACAACATTGATTGTGCATTGTTCATGCAAAAAATCAGCAAGCAGATTGCCCTGCCGCCTCCCTCTGCTTCCCCCCACCCCCCACCGCCCCCCCCCCCCCACCCCCACCCAGGTCGAAAAAAATGGTTGAAAGAACCTTTCGAGGTGACAGTCGAGTCTTGGCTTACCTTCACTAGGGCTCCCTCCCCTTTCCTCCACCACTCCATACTGGCTTGTTTAGATTCAGGAGAGTAGTGGTGGACCTATGTTTCATTACAGGCAATGGTCTGACTCAAAAGTGTATCACCTTCTTTCGCAAACCTTACTGTAAGCCCATGACAGACCCCCAAACATCTCAACTTTTCATTTCCTGTCAAAAGACGACTGACCCATCTGAAACACACTTTGTGGAAATATAGGTCATTTGTGATGGTCGCTTGACAGCTCCCATAAGTTATTCCTAACTTTTCTGCAATTTCCGACACTCTTGCCCATCGATCACCTTCAAGAATGTCTCCAACTGCACAAATGTTGTCCTCTGAATGCTGATCCAAGGACGGTGATCATGTTATCGGTTTTCCACATCTTCCCACCATTCCTTGAATTCTTTATGCTGCACAAATGTATGCCCTTGATAATATTTGATGATCAAACTGTGCAGTCAGTCTCTGGAAAACTGCTGTTACTTGTGCTCCTTCATGAGCAAGAAATATTATAATTATGTGCTGTTCATTGGAGGGGTGTAGATGTTGCTCTATCATCATGAGTTTTAGTTGTGAAGCTGTTGAAGCTGTTGGAAGTATGTAACAGATGGCTCTTTTCACTCCTAACAGCCCCACCCAACAGTACTTGATGTGTTGGTCTGGTTCTACCAGCTGATGATGCTCAGGAACAAAAATGTTGTTTATATTTGATTCTCCCTCATATCTTTGGATTTTTCATTCTATACTGTATCCAGGAAACAATTTTTAAGCTTCAGAAGTTTTATATGATATTTTCAGTGTAGTGCTGTCTCAGTTTTAGCAAAATGTTTTCTTTGACATTATTAAACATATTGTTGTTTTGTCAGTTAAATAAATTCCCGTATTTTAACAAGCTCATAGTTACTGAATTAATCCACCTTGTTTGTGCCAAAAATTCATTTAATTTTCTGTTATATTGTTAAGATATCCAATTCAGGACATAACATTAATTATTTGCAGTTTTGAGCATGGCTGTTATTTGGTAACTGTATATTAGTTTCAGTATAAGATTAAACAGCCAACCGGTTCTACTAGGGATGTCTTCATCAGAATGAACAGTTGCTAAATCCTTACATTACATTGCAAAAAAGCAAAAGTCAGAATTTTGAGCAGCTATGCTGAAGTCAAAGATAAAACAAAACATTGTAGTTTTTACCATGTGTACTCAGCTGGGAGCATCAGACTTTTAATTATTTGACTCTGTTTCAGGTCGCACCTTATCATGTCCAGTATACATGTCTTCATGAAAACTTGTTCCATTCTCTATGTGAAGAGAACAGCGGAATGGTCAAATTACCAACAGCAAAGGGAGATGATGCTTGGAAAGTGTACTTTGATGAAGCAGCAGAAGAAATTGTTGATGAATTTGCCATGAGATATGGCATTGAATCAATATATCAAGCTATGACGTTAGTATACATCTGGTTCTTGTATAACACATATGTGTAGCTTGCGTACATTGCCTTCCATGATTTAATAACAATTTCAGGCTAAGATCTCTTCAAAACCTCAAATGTATAACAAGATTTTGTTAGAAATGTTAGTAATACTGTTGTCATTATAATAAAAATGGTATGCACTCTTAACATATGGGGAAAAAGATAAAATAAGAAACAGTTGGATACCTACATAAAAATGATAAAACCATCTGTACTTTAAATTTTTATAACAGTTAATGTATCAGCCACTAGCATTCTTTATGTGTGCAGTGACCTCGTCAACAAAATTCAGAGCTTTCTGTATGTAATTGGATCTGTTCATCTGAAACTGTATCTTTAAAGCTGAAATGCGTTAGTTGTCTGTCCAATACACATTGTGTTCTTTTACTGCACCAGAGTTCTACCACGAATTGACCTATCAGTTCACAAACATACTCATGTGCTCATATTGCTCCAACTCAAGGCCCCTCCTGCACAGTTCATACCCAATAAAGTAGATTCCCTAAAATGCCATGCACTCCATCTACTCCAAATTATACATCTATGGAGTTGAAAGAGCACTTGATATATTGCTACAGTTTACAGGAACCTTACTGGATTACTTTCGGTGTTAAACTGTTTCGTGCCACCATCAGTGAGGTCTGGCTTCCTTCCATTGTCTGCTTGAGGTTCACACTCTGCTCCATGAAGAGAAACAAGGCACAAGAAAACAATTCAAGTTATTGGAATGGGGCATGTATGGTTGGTTACCTTATAACCTTTTAGACAGGATGTTGATCGTGTTACCGGATTTCGGATTCTTCACTGGAAGTTTCCGTGCTCTGTTTCAGCAAATAGTGCTCTCAATTGTAACAACGAACTTTGATATACTATCTGTCATACCTTTACGTATACAATATCATCACAATCACTTTATAGTCTTATGTTATAGCTTGAGGTTTACACTCTGCTTCATAAAGTATGTGCCTGGAAACTGAGAGGTCTTGGGTTCGAGCCTCAGTTGGATCATGAATTTTTTGGTCTTCATTTTAACCTAGAATTCGCATTTCCATGATATGAGGAGTTGCCAGAAACAACACAAGGCTCACATTCCACACTGAAGTGTTGGTGCCCCTTCCTGGTTGTATAACTGGGTAGCTTAGGGGCATGCAAAGCACCAATGTGGCATCCAGTAGAAAGACTTGCACCAGGCCATTGAGCCACATGAAATCATTAGTGTTATTACTAGTACAGCTATGTTTGAAATATGTAAATATCAAACACTAATATATTGCAAATAAATTTAAATAACAATAGTACCCAGCCTAGTTTCCTAATGACCATAATGTTTGTAAGAAACTAAATAGCCACCTTGATTATTACAGGATATTAACAAAATGCAAATTAATGAGATGCATAACTTGCAAATTTCTTTATTGCAAAGATTAATTACATTTTTAAGAACTTACACCTCATCAGAAAACTTAGGAGATGAAATATGGTGAATACTCTTCAAATCTTATCAGACACAATGGACTGAGTTTTGATCAAATTAAGAAATATTTTAATTGTATCACAATTCAGAATTGCTGAACACACTTCATATGTAATCTTGTTAACATCAAAATTCTGTTTTGATTTTTACACTGTTAATTAAATAAATGACATGTAAAAAGTCACATTCTGAGGAAAACTGACTTTAAAATGTACATTTGCCGAGCAAGTTTCAAAACAACAACTATGTTCAAAGTACTGTAGTATTAACTACAGAAACTAAAACATGATATTTCCATAAATAATGGCCACTTCTTGAATATAGAATTTGTTCATGAAAGCCTTTAATGTTTGATATGTTTTTATTGTAATTATTGTTCTCTATTTATTATCTGAGTAGGAAGGTCAAAACATAATCAGCCATTTGAAACTGGAAGTAATTCCAATATTTTGGAATCTCTTGACATGGAATGACACACATTATTTTGATATGATTATGAGGAGACATATTTGCAAAGTCTGTTAAAGTACTAGACAATAGTAACGATGATCTTGCAATGTCGCCTTACATTGTGTAGCTGTTATCTACCAATGAAATAAAAATGTCTCTGCAATGGAATTATATTTCAGATGTAATAGAACATATTATGCCAGCACTAGCTCTTCTCACAAATTAGGAGTCCATTGCACTAATATTACACAATGTGTGATAGTAACCATGGATTCTAGCTGAGAACTGCGAGTGGTATTTCAACGAGTATTGTATTGCAGGATTTCAATGTACAGTAAATAATAGGATTTTTAAATAACCTTTTGTGCAAACTAGAACCTGGTGGACTCTCCATCACTTTTAACAACTTTGATTACAGGTAAGGGTGGCAATTTTGAAAATTTGATTGACATATCTAGAAGGCTGAACTCTGAACATCTGATTTATGTGTAACACCAGATAAAAATGTTTATGCAGTTCATTACATTTCAGTGTTTTTTGTTTTGTTTTGTGGAAGTGTGGGGAATATTGCTGACAACTATATACATTTACTTTACAGTTTTCTGACAGTGGTGTTAGTGAAATATTTTGACTTGGCCTATTTATCAGAGTCAGTAGAACACATTGAGCAAGAGTCAGTGGAGGAGAATGGGGTAGGACTAGTTCAAACAGCTGTAAACATGGTGGCATTTGATCAGTCAGGTCTAGGACAAGGAGGACTAGATCAGGATGGTCTAGAACAAGCAGGACAAGATCATAGTGCAAGCAATGTTTTGCTAGGGTTTCGAAGCAAACTGGAAAAGTGGTTCAATACAGAGTTCAAAAAATCTCCAAAATAGATGTTAAAATTTCCAAAGAAATTGATCAAATGGATGCTAAGCTCTCAAAAGAAATTTTGGAAATAGACAACGAGGTCTCAGGCGTAGAGAAAAGGAATGTAAAGTCAAAAGACAAGATTTCAAAAGAATTTAGTTGTTTAGATAAGTTGATTTTAAACTCATTCTTGGAAATGAAAAACTAACTGAGTACTCAGACTGATGAGGTGAAAAATGAGATAAGTGGCCAAGTGACAGCTATATGTGATAAAGCAGAAAAGTTGAGCAAAAGAATGCATAAGGTAGGAGACAAGTTATCAACACAGACTCCAGACTGGGAGGTGTAGAACTGAAAGTAATTGAAGTGGAGTCACTGGTGCAGGGATGAAGTTTCTATCGTAGAAGCTAAGTGCAGATGTGAAATTTAAACTGTCAATAAGCAAAACACTGATTATATTAATTCTTTGAATGATAAAATTGAGAGCATAAAGAAAGATGTATTTGAGAAAGATAACAATGTAACAGTAATGCAGCCACTTCACATGCAAATTTTATTCATGTGCAAAAACAAGTATAGCAATCACAAAAACGGTCTTGCTCAAAATGATTCTCTAGTGTTGGGTGTAATAACTTGTCTAATATGCCTGTGAGAAGTTTCCCCTGGGAGCAACACTGCAAAGATAATTTACTTCCTGAAATAGATAATGATTTAAAAATCAAGTTTGTAAACAGATTTCTTGAGGAAGAAGCATTGTTTTGGGTTAACCAACTCAAATGCCAATGTTTGACGTTTGATGAATTTGAGAAAGTTTTTGAAGAAGTTTTGGTTTGAAGCATGGGAGGCTGGAGTTACGAGTGCATTTTTAAATCCTTTGTAGCAGAAAATGAAACCTATTTATTGTACATTAAAATCCTGTGGCAAGTCACCAGTTGAAGTCACTCTCAATTCTCAGCTGGACTTTGTGGCTGCTATCACACATCTCATGACATTAGCACAACAAACACATAAATTGTGAGAAGAGTAAAATGATTTCAAAGGATAATGTACTTACTTTTTGTCATGACAGTCTCACAGGCATTGAAAATGCATTGTTGAGTGTCCCAGGATCATTTTCAGTTCTGGACAGTACTAGCATTATAGTTTCTATTACATTTGAAATAATAGTGCTGGCCAGATAATCCAGTGGCAGAGATACTTTTATTTTGTTGGTAGATTAACTGGAACACAGTGTAACAGCACAATGAATGATCATTACTACTGTTGTGTAATACTTTAATAGACATTGCAAATACATCTGCCCATAATCGCATCAAGACAGTATGTGTCATTTCACATCAAAATATTCGAAAATAGTGGAATTACTTACAGTTTCAAATGGTTGATTACATTTTGACCTTCTTGTTCAAACAATAAATAGAGACAATATTCACAATAAAAACAGATCAAACATTAATAATTTTCATGAACAAATTCTATATGCAAGCAGTGACTCTTAATTTATGGAAATATCATGTGTTTATTTTTTTTTGAAACTTGCTCCTTAGATGTACATTTCAAAGTTAGTTTTCCTCAGAATGTGACTTTTTAGATGTCGTTTATTTAATTAACAGTGTAAAAATCCAAACAGAACAGAATTCTGATGTTGATAATATTACAAATCAGGCCGTTTTACAATTCTGATTTACAATACAATTAAAATATTTCATATTTCAATAATCACTTAATCCATCATGTTTGAGAAGAATTGATGTGTATTATGAGTACTCCATCTAGTATGTTCCTGGATATTCAAGAAATTTTTAAAATGGTAACATTCTCAAACTAGATTTAGTGCTGTTGTTATTTAAACTGCTTTGTAATGTGTTAGTTTTTGATGTTGGTCTGTTTCAAATGTGGTTGTAATTTTAGCTTTCCTACAGACTTTGTTCTTTTTACTCAGTATGAGAATGGTAAGTTGACTGTTATGATACTGTATAGGTATAGCTATAGGTATCACAGATAGTATAACAAAGTTTGTTATTGCAGTTAAGAACATTGTTTGCTGAAACAGAATGTGACTACTCAAATGAAGAATCTGATACCTAGTATTATAAAAAGGATAGACTGCTACTCACCATGTAGAGGAGATAAATTGGAGACTAGCACAATGAAGAGACTGCTAAACATGCCAGGTTTCAGCCAAAAGCCTTCTTCTAAAGTAGACAGCACATACACATTCACTCAAGCATAGCTCACACACACATGACCCCTGTTCTGGCCACTGAGGCCAGAGTTTGAGCAGCTGCACATGATGGGAGAAGCAATATTGTGTGGTGGTGGTAAGGAGGAGGCTGTGGCTGTGAGAGTTGACAGAAAGAAGGGTAGTGGGGGATGGTAAACTGCTGCTTGTGAGAACATACAGGGACATGATGGGGACATCGTAGGGCAGTTGGTTGCAGTCAGGAGGTTAAATGGTGTGGGAGGGATAGGAAAAAGGAGGAGGAGGAGGAAAAAGACTGTGGTGTGTTGGTGGACTAGAAGGCTGTGTAGTGCTGGAGTGGGAGCAGGGAAGGTAAGTCACTCCAGTAGGAAGAACAGTACAGATAAGGAGATGTGAACAACAAAGTCTTCATTTCTTTATCTTGCAAGCTTTATGTCTAGCTTGTTTGCAAGTGAGAACTCATGCCCTGTGCCATTATAGTCTCTTTGTGTATTTACACTACAGTAACCACCCACATTCCCAATTAAATTAAAAATACATTGAATAAAATTAGTTCTAAAATTATATGTAGGATACATTTCCTATGTATCAGACAGCTCAGCTATTAAAAAACCATTCATAACCTAAAACATGACCAAAGTAACATACTGTGTTGTGTAGTTTGTATGATTTAATAAATTTTAATTAAAAATTCATTCGCAGGTTTTAGTACAAATTCCCTCTGTTTTGATTTATTA
This sequence comes from Schistocerca piceifrons, assembly GCF_021461385.2. Lineage (NCBI taxonomy): Eukaryota > Metazoa > Arthropoda > Insecta > Orthoptera > Acrididae > Schistocerca > Schistocerca piceifrons. Next base: position 1,065,774 of record NC_060144.1, on the reverse strand, counting down.
TGTTGGTTATCTAAAAGTTTAATGAATAACTCATTTACAGGTTGTGATTTATTATGATGGTTCTCTACTGTCAGGAAGTAACATGCGTATTTTACTGTTTAGGTTCATTGTTATGGATGTATGTGTGCTTTTTCACTTAAAAATTTTCTGCTGACCAGTAATTTATTTTGAAATGTAATGCAGTCATAACAGTAAAATGTGATTTATCAGTGTGCCTATACAACATTCAGTGTGACTTATTTGAATAATGACTTACAATGTCAAATTTCAGGCACTTTCATTGCTTATCAACAAAGTACCTGTGCCCTGGAGTGCCTGCTGTGATGAGTACTCTTCTTGCCAACATTAATGCATATTACGCACACACTACAGCATCTTCTGCTGTATCAGCAAGTGACCGCTTTGCAGCGTCAAACTTTGGGGTGAGTAGTGAATGATACACTGAGATATTCTGCAACTTTATCAGATTACAACAACAACAACAACAACAATAATAATAATAATAATAGGCCTGAACTAACAATAAAATACACTGCTGAGTGTGAATGCTTCAGCACACTGAAGTAATGGAGACAGGAGAAATAAAAAGTATTTCGCTCTTGAGCTAAGGTATACATTGTTGCAGCTTTATCTGAACATAAAATGGAAATTACACGAATCAAATAGGAAGATCGTGTTGTATACAAACTAATGTTAGACTTAAAGATTAATGAGTATTGTTTCAAACAGCACTTTGAATACTGTACCAGAATAGAGGATGTAATGACACTTTACAGGCAACCAGCAGTAAATATTTTAAGGGGGATAGGATGTCAAACGGGCTGACTTCGAGAAGGAGAGGCACCATAGGACATTTTAATATGCACTGTCTATACTTTTACAAATAAATTCATAAAACTTTGTCAGCATGACCAGAAAGGATTCAGAATTCACTCTCATAGCAGTGGAAGTTCAAAAACATGAAAAAATAATATTTTTTAAATGTGAAATTTCATGATTTTTTCACTTACTGTTGGCTGAATTTGTTGCTATAGGTACACTTTTCTTCATACGTAAGAGAGATTCTTTGATGAATTTTGCACAGCTTACAAACCATACTTACAGGTGTATGAAACTCTAGAATTTATTTAATCTATGGAAAAATGAATGGGCTGTTACATTTTAAACTTCGTGTCTAGAGAAAACTTGAATTTTATAGTTAATTATCTCAATTTTTATTACAGTTTTTAACAGATTTGGGAAATTCTAGAGTTCCATACACCTGTAAGTATGGTTTGTATGCTGTGCAAAATTCGTCAAAGAATCTCTCTTACTTAAGAAGAAAAGAGTACCTACAGCAACAAATGCAGCCAATACCAAGTGAAAAAATGATGAAATTTCACATGTAAAAAAAATTTGTGTTGTTATGTGTTTGAACTCTCTCTGCTATGAGTGTGAATCCTGAATCCTTCCTGGTCGTGCTAACAAAGTTTTATGAATATATTTGTAAAAGTATAGACAGTGTAAATTAAAATGTCCTGTGGTGCCTCTCCTGCTCCAAGTCGGCCCGTTTCACGTCCTATTCCTGTTAAGATTCAAAAAGTAGTTGAGAAAGATTATGTATACGTAACAACAACAAAAAATAACTATTTGTGGACACTAAAATTGATTTGCTGATGTAAGTATTGATTGAGGACACTTGGATTTTTTTATGACTACTTTTGGATTCCCAACAAGGGTACAAGCACATATTGCAACTGCCATTGACAATTTGTTTTTGAACCAACTCTCTTCAGTAATGTAGATACAAATTGCTAGTGTATAGTTCATCTGACCAGGATAGACAGATTTTTTAAAAATGATGACCTGTTACTTCAAGATTATAAAAGGAAAGAAGTAATTTGCAGAGTTGTAAACAAGGACTCAACCAGTGTTTGTAGAATGTTTACAGAAAGAATTGTGAGATGAGATTTCTAAAATGAATAGTAGTACTTAAGTTCTGAATCTCACAACAAAGAAAGCACAAGATGACACCTCCAGATGAAGAATATTTAGTGACCTCACAGGACAATAGTTCACAGCAGCTTTAATGTATTTCGTAGCCATGTGGCAAGACAGGTACAGTACAATTCTAGTCACTATAGTAAATAGCACAATGAACGAAAGCAAACTGATGGCGGGCTTCGATATCATACATAGATGGCATGTCGCAGGTGTCCACGTCCACACTGGGCTCTGGCACAGAAGGGAGCTGCTGTGGTGGGGGGGGGGGGGGGGGGGGCAGTCAGGGCTGGTACAGCAGTTTGATCTGATCCATCTTGGGAAGCCTATAAACTGAGGGAGATGAGAGAATCACTGGAACTAGCTAACAGGTCTCAGAACCAGAATGCAGGAGCAACTGAAGAGCAGGTGGAGAGATAGCTGAAGCTCTGGTGGAAGACAACCGAAAGGTGGTATCACCACAATGTAAGTGATGGCTGATGTGTCGTCTGTTGCAGGCAGAGATGATTTTCATGGCGTGTCACCATCCAGTCCCCCATGGTTGGAGTGAACATGTGACACCCCTGGTGCTACCGGTTGACTGCTGGAATCCACTTGTCTTGGCATCTGAAGCCCTGCACCCATACACAGGTGCCTGGTTGGAAGCATGGAGTTAGCACTGCAGACAGTATCACAGGCGCTGGCAGTGAGGGATGGAGGAGCATGCAGGGTTGATGGCCAAGGAAGATTTTTGCCAGGTTCTTCTCCCCTATTGGCATCAATATGTAGGAAATCAAAAAAATTTGTAGCAACCCATCAGTAGAAGGGTCATTCTCATATTCATTTATATGTGTTTTAAAAGTTTTCATGAATATTTTGCCTCACCATTTGATTGGGGATGGAAAGGCAGAGACAACAGGTGTTGATGCCACTTCAGCACAGAACTCGCTGAAAACCCGAGAACAAAATTGTAATCCATATCCAACACCAGAGGAAGTCCTGCAGTACCGAAAATTCTGCTGAGCACTGTGACTCCAGCCTTTGCACTCATTGACCGACAGCTGACCACATACAGACAGTTGGAGTATACATTTAGGACTGTCAGCCAGGTAGTATCCAGGAAGGGGCATGCGAAGTCGACATGAACCTGTTCCAGCGGGTGTGGGTGCATCGGCCAGAGTGAGAATGTTTAGCAGGGAGCCACTTGCTGTTATTCACACTGGTACCACTTGCTGATAAGGTGTTTGACCTGATGGTCTATTCCTGGCTAGTTCACATGGTGATGGATGAGCAGTAAAGTTTGGAAGACACCCCAGTGACCTTGGTGCAAGAGCTATAATATTTTTGGGCACAAAGGTTCCAACAGGACAACCCAGGGAGAACATTGATCCACTGTTATTAGGATAACTCTGCCCACCAAGATTAGCCAGTATTAGAAATGAAAGTGATGTCACAATAGATTGGAATCTCAAGTGGGAATACAGTCCGGCCATCCCTGTTGTATATATCACCATACCTGTTGTTATATATCACCATACCTGTTGTTAAACTAAGCAGATTCAGAAGGATGTAGATTGCAGTAGGTACTGGGAGATGAAGAAGCTTGCACAGGATAGAGTAGCATGGAGAGCTGCATAAAACCAGTCTCAGGACTGAAGACCACAACAACAACAACCTGTTGTTAAATGATCTTGGCCTCAGCTGCAGCTGCATTGGCACCCATCATGGGAAAAGCATCATCCACCTGTTGAGCCTCTTTGTCCAATGGGAAGCACAAGATCTCGTCTTGGTTGAAGTCAAGGTTGGGGCTCATCAGGACATGGGTTAGGGCATTCACATTTGTGCGTTGAGTACTATTGTGGAAGTGAATTTCTTAATTGTAGCAGCTAGGAAAGAGTGACCAGTGCTAGAGCTAGTGGGAAGTGCTATCAGTCAGCTTTGTTATGGGACTGAAGAGGGAGATCAACAGCTTATGACCTGTAAAGAGGTGAAACATTGTTCTGTATTTGAATACATTGCAAAGGTGATAGCAAGGGCCTCTTTTTCGATTTGCAAATATCAGGCCCCACTCAGAGGCTTCTGCTGCTGCGTGTAGCTGTTTGCCCAGTTGAACTTTTTTGTGAAATAGTGCTGATAGGAGTGCCTTCTTCAGGGTCTTGAATGTCTGTTCACATGCCTCTGACAATACAAAAGGCATACCCTTCTTTCTTGTTGAGCAGGTGCACAGTCGATGCCACATCTAGGATAAACTTTCTGCATTACCTTATTTTCACCAAGAGTCACCGAAACACCTTTAAATTTGTGGGGCAAGGAAGGGCAACCAGTTTCTCTGTGCCTGTAATATCTTTGTGTTTATGTTAATGACCAGGACTTTTTGTGGTTCCTCATCCAGAGGTAGTATTATGCAAGGTTCAGAGAGATTGACCTTCTTGAAATACTGGCCTCTTGTGAGTGTAGAGAAAAGCACAGGCACAGTTTCCTTGCCAGATTTTTCAATTAACCAAAAGTGTTGCCAGCTCACTTTGCAGACATGGTTTCAATGACTTCAAGACTGTCAATCCATCAGGCTCATTCTCGATGGCACCCAGTAGTGCGAGGGGCACGGATCATGCTCAGCAGTAGTAAGTGAATGCCAACTTCTTTAATATAATGTGTGCTGTACAGTTCATCACTTTTCCTAGATGCCCCCCCCCCTGCCCCCCCTCTCAATCCCTCAGAGAAAATGTCAGAGTCATCCTTACTTAGGGTTTCCAATTCACAAAAAAGTACTTGTTCTGAGACCAGGTGGACCGAGGCATATGTGACCAATTCTAAAATAGAAAATACATTAAGGCCAAATAGATTCTTTGTATCTGTACTGTGAACAACATGGAAGGTAAGGTGTCATATCTCATTTTTGTACATCACCACAGTTGTGAGTGATCATTGAGTGGAATGTATTAGCAGCACTAGCAGCTGGAGATACATTTGAAAGCTTAACAAGGATGCACAGACACCAGCACAAAGCGAGCATGATGAACAGTTTCTTAGGAGACACCACTGTGGCTTGAGACTACAACAAAACCATGTTAGTGTCTATTAGGTCCTGTGAAGGTGAGTATTTTTTGTCCAGAGCACAGCAGCCAGAAGCAAGCTGTACTTCCTTCTGGCATGTCTCGCTCTGTGCCCACTTGTTGGAGTAGTCTTCTCTGACATGTGTTCAGAAACAGTCTAGACATGACTGAAACGAGGGCGTGTCAGGGGCTGAGACTATTTTCCTTTTTTTCTGAGAAGGAGCTGGAGTGTGGCAATGTTTGCACTCTACTGTTGCTACATTTTCTGTGTTGGCAAAGGTGGATTCTCTGCTGGGTCTGAAGCGACAGCTCCTGCCTCGCCCCAGAATTCTAATCAGCGACCCATTGCCTAGAAAACTGCGAAGGACTGAGCCCATTTTAAAATGTCCTCCATAATAGGATCCTCAAATTGTAGAGCTTTCTGATGCACCTTCTTGTCCGGAGGTGCCCAAATGATCACATGCTTAATCATCACCTCTGCATATGATTCCTTATGTACTGGAGTCACAAAATGGCATTTCCAACTGAGTCCCAGCAGGTGAGCTTCCCATGTGCTCTATGACTCATTAGGCTGTTTGTGACACCAATGGAACTCCACATGGGATGCAGTGATGTGGAAGTATTGGTGAAAGTAGGTAGTTAATGGAGCACACATTTTGTCAAAGATCAGGCGTGTCAGTTCTGTGAGAGGAGCCAATTTGCACAAAAACTGGTATGTTCTGGGCAAGATCTGTGACAGGAAAAGTGATTTTACCACATGTGAGTCCGATATCTGGAATGCAGCAAAGTGCTGCTGGAGACACTTCTTATATGCTTTCCACTGTTCTGCCATCTTGTAGTGAGGAAGGAGTCATGGCAAATTTGTAGCCGATTGGTGAGAGAGCTACACTTAAAACAAGGCTTCCTTACATTTCTGGCGCTCTAACTGCTGTTGCAGAAATTGCTGTTGTACGACTACCACGACACACCCAGTGGCCTGTCGCTGAGGGTCTGTGGTTACATAACTAACATGAAGAATGCCCATTATCATCAGCAGTCATGGTGTAACTCACAACATAAAAAAGACATCAGACGACACCTCCAGAACAAGTGTATTTAATGATCTCACAGGACAAAGTTCATAACGGATATGATGTACGGGGTAGCCACATGACAAGACAGTTATAGTACAGTGCTAGGCTAGCTTAGTAAATAATATGATGTGTGAGAGCAAACTTAGGGTGATAGCATGTTTACATTGCATGTCACAGGTGATGCTGGTAGGTGCCTGTGCAGCCATTATGCAGTGGGAGGGGAGGGGGGTAATATGGAATTCTGCATTGGTCTGTCTTTTTACTGTTCAGTCATATGGTCGTGTGACAGTGCAGCCAAGAATGGTTCAAAATGAGAGACAATTATGTATAACTCATGGAAGGAAACAAGTATAATTCTGTTAGTTATTGTTTATCTAACATTTTGTTTCTGTTTGTAATTACTCATGTCGTTTTCTCTCTGTTTTCTGTACTCATTGTATTCTTTTCTGTCTGATTTTAGAAGGAGAAATTTGTTAAGCTGCTGGACCAATTGCACAATTCACTTCGGATAGATTTGTCAATGTACCGCAACAACTTTCCAGCATCGAGCCAAGAAAAACTAATGGATCTTAAGTCCACTGTGGATCTGCTCACCAGCATCACTTTCTTTCGCATGAAAGTCCAAGAACTTTCTAGTCCTCCACGTGCAAGCACAGTTGTGAAAGACTGTGTAAAAGCATGTCTTCGATCTACATATCAGTTCCTCTTTGAGAACTGTTATGAGCTTTACAACAGAGAATTCCAGGTCAGTATCAAGAAAATGAAGGTGTAATTGTCTAAAACAAAAATTGGCCATGAAGGAAACAAGTAAAACACAAACATAGTTGTGTTACTTTATTTATTTTAACTACCTATGTTTAATTAGTAAAAACAGATCGAATTATTTTAAAAGTGCTTGAAGTATTTTGATAATATCAGTGACATTAATTGAGCATTTCTAATTCACTCCTTTATTCATTCATTCTTATCTTGATTTTTAGTTGTAAATAAGGCTCACATACACAAACTAAAACTTAACTTGTAATTTCACATGAGGAGCAGCGAGATAAATGTTTCAACTTTAGCAATACTGATTTATTTTCCATAACGTATATTACCACTGGAGAAGTGGATTCTTCCTGCCCATCCTTAAAAAAAAAATGTAAAACGGCTTGTTAATTGTTGTTGACATATATTAACAACATACTTTTTAAAGAGATGATGATGTGTAAGTATGGTCCACGACCTTCACAAAGTAACATGCTTTAGATAAAGTGTACTGTGTAAGTTTAACTGAAAAATTGAAAACATTTATGAAATCTGATATAACACTTTGTTAAGGATTATAATTTTTTTCCCAACTTTTCAAAATATAAAGTGTCTAACTAGAGTACTAGAGCGGTTGTAGATGAATGTGTCAGAGAGGAACTTACCATGTGAGCAGAGTGGTCAGGTTGGGATCTGTCTTGTGATGGCGAATCTTTTTGTGATTGTCGGCTTGGTCTCATTGATAAGGTATCTAAGAAGGAAGCAGAGGTGAGATTAGAAGTTTCTAGAAGATTATTGAAGGACAGTGGAAGGGGAATAGTGAAGGAATGTCATTTATAAAGGTGCAGAAGATTTCTGTGCCACCTTTTTTACTGTAATTAACTTTTCCATGTGCCATCTCAATTTAGATTTTATGTTTATTCTCTGACCCACTCCAGGCACTTACCAGTAGTATTCATTCAAGAAGGCAATGATTGATTCCACACCCAATCTTCTCCCAACCTGGGCTAGTGCTCTGTTTTTAATGATCTCACTGCCATGAAGACTCCAGTAAATCTTTTTATTTCACACTGAGGGCATAAATGCCAGCATAATTATGATGGCTTGCAATTAAGCAGTAATGAAAAATGTCTTAACTTCATAGGTCGACCCAAATGAAGCCAAAAGGGACCAAGAGGATCACGGGCCTCGCCTGGATAGTTTGGATTTCTGGCACAAACTTATTGCACTCATAGTGTCTGTCATAGAAGAAGACCGCAATAGTTATGCTCCTGTACTGAATCAATTTCCTCAGGAGCTCAATATTGGTCAGGTAAGTTAGTTGAAACCTTTCTTTTTTAAGTGAAAATATTTGAATGGCTCTGTGTTTTATGCCATTTGTTTCACTCTTTTGACCTGAAAAACCTAATTCTGTGGGAATAGCATTTTCCAGGCTTACACATGTAAGCCGTAAATGCTGCTTTCTTGACTGGAATAGTGGTCCCTAATTTGTAGTTCTGCCCAATTTCTCCAATTTCATGTTTTTTGCGACTCTACACCATAAATTTGTAGCCCCTGTGAAAAACCCATAAGACCAGTGCTAAAAAATCCCCTGATTTTACATTTCTTCCTAGTAAGGTTTACCTTGATTCTAAGTTTCTATTCAGTGTCTCATTTGACTTTGTCCCGTTTCATCCTATTGGCACTTGTGAGAGGTACAGACGGACGGCAGTCATGCAAAATACTTTTGAACATGTTTCCTAAAAATTGTCTTGAGCAGCTAGCTTGGCATCCCACATGCAAAGGAAATATCTTAGACCTTGCAGCTTCAAATCGGCTGGACCTTATCAACACTGTCAGTATAGAAATGGGGATTAGCGATCATGATGCCATTATAACGACTATGATTATGAAATTCAATTTCTGCTAGATAGAGCAGATAAGCACTTATTAACATCTCACTTAGACAGTGAATTGGCATCACTTAGTTCCAAGTGTATAAATGATGGAAAAGACCCACCATGGTTTAATAACAAAATTTGGCGGATGCCGAGGAAGCAGTGGCTGTTGCACTGTTAGTTCAAAGGGGAATGCCTAAATGATGACAAACAAATGTTAGTAGAAATTCACGTGTTTGTGAAAAGATATATGCAGAAAACATACAACTATTGCCACCATCACAGCTTAGCAAAAGATCTGGCAAAGAACCCGAGAAAATTCTGGTCATATATAAAATGAGTAAGCGGGTCTAAGGTGTTCATTCACTCCCTTGTTCATCATTCTGGTGTGGCAATAGAAGCTGAAGTTTTAAATTTCACATTCAAGGAATCGTTTGCACAGGAGAATCATACAAACATACCGTCATTTGACCATTGGATAGACTCCCATTTGGACGACAAAGTAATAAGCATACCTGGCATAGAGAAACAAGAAAATGATTTGAAAGCAAATAAATTACCAAGTCAGGATGGAATCCCAGTTTGATTTTACACAGAGTGCTCTCCGGCATTGGCTGCTTACCTAGCTTGCACTTATCATGAATCTCTCACCCAGCACAAAGTCCCAAGTGACTGGAAAAAAGTGCAGTTGATTCCCATATATAGGAAAGGTAACAGAACAGACCCACAAAATTACAGACCAATACCCCTAACTTCTGTTTGCTGCAAAATTCTTGAACATATTTTCAATTTGAATGTAATAAAATTTCTTGAGGATGGGAAGCTTATGTGCATGAATCAGCATAATTTTAGAAATCAAGGCTCATGCAAAACTTCGCTTGCCATTTTCTCACGATGTATTGAGAAATACGGAAGAAAGGCAACAGGCAGGTTCCATATTATTAGATTTCTGGAAAGCATTCAACATGGTTCCCCATTGCAGACTGTTAAAAAAGATACGGGCATATGGAATAAGTTCACTGATATGCGAGTGGCTCCAAGACTTCTTAAATAATAGAACCCAGTATATTGTCATTGATGGATTTCAGAGACAAGGGTATCATCAGGAGTGCCCCAGGGAAGAGTGGTTGACCGCTGTTGTTCTCTGTGTACATAAATGATTTGGCTGTCAGTGTGGGTAGACGATTTAGACAAAATTTCCAGTTGGTGTGATGAATGATTGCTAGGTCTAAATATGGAGAAATGTAAGTTAATGCAGATGAGTTGGAAGAGCAAACCTGTAATCTTTGGATACAGTATTACTAGTGTCCTGCTTGACACATTCCAGTTGCTTAACTATATGGGCATAATGGTACAAAGCAATATGAGGTGGCACAAGCATGTGAGAACTGTGGTAGGGAAGGTGAATGGTCGACTTTATTGGGAGAATTTTAGGAAAGATTAGATTAGATTAGTTTTTTGTTCCATAGATCCATGCTGAGGAGATCCTCGTGGATGTGGAACATGTTTTTTTTAAAAAAAAGAGCTGAAATAACAATACTATTTTTTGTTCCTGTACATACAATACAAGAAAGATATACCGAAGGTTAAATAATGAACTATGAAGAGAAACAGAGAAACTAGGAAAAAATGGCTAAAAGAGGAATGTGATGAAACTGAAAAACTGAACAGGAAGGGAAGATACGACTTACTATACAACAGAGTAAAGACTATGGCATGGGAACAAAACAGAGCAGGAAGTGCTACTATGGAAATTTTGAGTAAAGACAAAGAGGTAGTGTACAAAGATCGTGACGATGTCCTCCAGAGATGGGAAGAATATATAAAAGAGCTATATGACACAAATAGCAAACCAGAGACTCTGGAACTTGAATCACACAACAGTGTAAGTGATGACGAGAAAGGACCGACCGTCATAATGGAAGAAGTAAAGTCTGCCATAGCTGCAATGAAAAATGGCAAAGCGGTAGGTACAGATACAATACCAGGAGAAATACTAAAATGCTTGAACCACGATGGAATAAGAGAAATATTGAGGTTATGTAATAAAATATATGACAGGGGTGAATGGCCTGAGGACTTTCTGACGACAGTAATGATTCCATTACCGAAAAAACAAGGAACCAAGAAATGCAGCGAGCACAGGACAATCAGCCTCATTTCACATGCAGCCAAAGTGATGTTAAGAATAATTAATAAAAGACTTGAAAAAGTAATGGAGGTGAATCTTGGCAAGGAGCAGTTTGGCTTTAGATGGAATATGGGCACCAGAGATGCAATAGGGCTCCTGCGAATCTTGGGAGAAAGGTTTATTGAAAAAGGAAGAGACCTCTATGTGTGCTTCATCAATCTAGAAAAGGCATTTGACAATGTGGTTTGGGACAAGCTGGCAACTATAATGAGGGAAAAGAGAGTGGAGTGGAAAACCAGAAGACTTATAAATTCATTATATCTTAACCAAAAAGTTTCAGTTAAAGTGAGAGGAGAAAGTACAAACTGGATCAGACTAAGAAAAGGAGTAAGACAAGGATGCTGTTTATCTCCTACTCTTTTCAACCTCTACTTGGAAAATATGATTGACCAATGCTCATTAGATGACAAAGGAGTAGAAATTGGAGGAAGAAGACTAGGGTGTTTGAGATTTGCTGATGACATGGTCCTTCTAGCCACAGGGGAAAAAGAATTACAGGATTTGGTGGACACCATTGCAACTAACAAAAAAAAATATGGAATGAAAATTAACACAAATAAAACAAAAGTATTGGCACTAGGAGGAAATAAGGAAATAAAAATTATGCTGAATGGAGAAACACTAGAACAGGTGCAAAATTTTAAGTATCTGGGAAGCAGGATAGACACCGACTGGAAGTGCACCACAGAAATTAAAACAAGGATAGCAATGGCAAAAGAGGTGTTTTATAAGAAAAGGAGAATCTTCTCCCATGGTCTGGACAGAGAACTCAGAAAGAGACTCATAAAATGTCTTGTATGGAGTGTTCTTCTATATTGTGCTGAAACATTGACTATGAGGAAAAAAGACAGAGAAAGGCTGGAGGCTTTTGAGATCTGGACATGGTGGGAGATGGAAAGAATAAGTTGGATGGACAAAGTAAAAAATGAAGAGGTACTGAGGAGAGTGGGAGAGAAAAGACAGTTACTAGATGTAATAAAAGAAATTAGATTGGGCATATATTAAGAAAGAATGACGGACTGATAAAAACAGTTTTAGAAGGTTATGTAGAAGGGAAAAGGAAGCGAGGACGGAAGAGATTCGAAATACTGGATGACATGATGGACGGTACAACATACAACAGCCTTAAGAAGGAAGCAGTGGATCGCAGAAAATGGAGAGGGAAAGGAACTGCTAATATAGCAGATAACTAATGATGATGATGATGATGATGATACAATACTTCATTTTTTAAGCTGAAATAGCAATACTAATAGTATGAGTATATACAATACATCATTTGTTTCTATTAAAAAGAATTCGGCGATGGAGTAGCAGGATTTTGCCACTAGTAAGTCTTTCAGGCTCCTTTTAAACTGATCTTTATTTGTAATTAAATTTTTTCTGTTTGCTGGTAAATGATTGAAGATGAGTGTTCTTGAGTAGTGGACCCCTTTTTGAACTAACATAAGTGCTTTTAAGTCCTTGTGCAGATCATTTTTGTTCCTGGTATTGTATGTATGAACTGAGCTGTTTGTTGGAAAAAGAGATATATTATTTATGACAAATTTCATTAAGGAGTATATATACTGAGAAACAGTAGTGAGTATAGCCAGTTCTTTGAAGAGTTTTCTACAGGACGTCCGTGAATTTACTCCATAAATAATATGTATTACACGCTTTTGGACTCTGAAAACTTGAAGAGATCCCCCAAAATATTATACCATATGACATTAGGGAATGAAAGTAGGCAAAGTATGCAAGCTTTTTCATTTTTATGTTGCCTATGTCTGCTAACACTTGAATTGCAAATACAGATTTGTTAAGGCGTTTCTGCAGTTCTGTGGTGTTCTACTCCCAACTGAATTAATTATCAACTTGTAATCCCAGTAATTTAAGACTGTCAACCTCTTCTATTTCCTCTTCTTTATACTTTATGCATATGCTGGGTGGAAACCTCTTACAGGTTCTGAATTGCATATAGTGAGTCTTTTCGAAGTTTAATGCCAGTGAGTTCGCTTTAAACCATTTATTAATATCCATGAAAATATAATTAGCAGATCTTTCTAGAACTACACTCGACATACTAGTTATTGCAATACTTGTGTCATCTGCAGACAAAACGAACTCTGCTTCTGCCAGTGTAACTGATGAGAGATCATTAATGTACACAAGAAAAAGCAATGGCCCTAAGATGGATCCTTGTGGGACACCACATGTAATTTCTTCCCATTCTGATGATGACTGATGACTTAATTCACTAGTCCCTCGCACTGACACCCTTTGTTTCCTGTTAGTGAGGTATGACTTGAACCATTTTGCAGCACTGTCCGTGACACCATAGAATTCTAATTTATTTAAAAGCATGTTGTGGTTCACACAATCAAATGCCTTTGACAGATCACAGAAAATACCTGCTACTTGTAATCTGTTATTTAATGAATTAAGTAAATTTTCACTGTAGCTGTAAATAGCCTTCTTAATATCAGAACCCTTCAGAAATCCAAACTGTGTTCTTGTTAATATGTTATTTGTGGTCAGATGGTTGAGAAGCTGCCTGTACATTACTTTTTCTAAAATTTTTGAGACTGCTGCCAAAAGTGAAATCGGTCTGTAGTTTGATGGCATCTCTTTATCCCCTTTCTTGAATAGAAGCTTAACATCTGCATATTTTAGCCAGTCAGGAAATGTCCCAGTTATAATTGACTGGTTACACAAGTAACTTAGAATTGTACTAAACTCACAAGAACATGCCTTAATTAACTTTGGTGATATTTCATTGTAACCACTAGAATTATCTCTGTTTTTAAAGATTTTATTATGGAAGTTATTTCTTTTGGTGAAGTGAGTGACATATTCATGTACATGAAGCTATTTGTAAAGGCTAGTTTCAGATATTCAAGGCCATTATTTACTGATCCTGACAATCCCATTCTATCAGTAATGGATATAAAGTACTTGTTAAATAGATTTGCCACACTATGTCCATCGGTTACTAATGTGTCATCTACCTTTAATGCTATTTGCTCCTGTTCCTTTCTGGTTCTACCAGTCTCCTCTTTCACTATATCCCAAATTGTTTTTATTTTATTCCCTGACATTGCTGTCTCCTTCTCGTAATGCATTTGTTTAGATGTCTGAATTGCTTTTTTTAATATTTTACAGTATTCCTTGTATTTAGCTAAATCATCAGCATTGAAGCTATTCTTGGTCGACAGATACATTTTCCTTTATGTCTTACAGGAAATCTTTATTCCTTGTGTAATCCATGGTTTTATTATAGACTTGTGTTTAATTTTAGTAACTTTTAGAGGAAAACAGTTTTCAAACATGGTACTGACATTGTTCATGAATGTGTTATATTTTTCATTCATGTCATGAGCACTATAAACATCTTTCCAGTTCATATCTTTGAGCAGTTTTCTAAAACACTTAATTTTTGGTTGATTGACTACTCTCCTGTACTCAGATTTAGCAATCTTGATAATCTGCGTAGAATTTGCATCTAAAACAAGGAGCTGCATGTCATGATCTGATAGTCCATTTATTGCAGGTTTTATGATATGATTTTGTTCCTTGGATTTGTCTATAAAAATGTTATTAATGGCTGTCCTTGAGGATTTGGTAATTCTAGTTGGGAAGTTTACAGTGTGAGTTAGATTGAAAGACAACATTACTAACTGCAGTTAATTATTACTGGAAGATTGCATTAGAAAATCTGTATTAAAGTCAATAGTAATCAAAATTTGTTTCTTCCTGTTAAATAACCCAAAAGAGCTTCTAGATGATTTATGAATAGAGTATAATTTCCTGCAGGTGCTCGGTAAATAGTTACTATTATATAGGATCTGTTATGGAACTCTACTTCTGTTGCACATGCTTCTAGATGCTGCTCTAAACACAGTTAATTAATGTCAATGTTCTTGAACTTATGGCAGTTTTTAATAAATGTGGCAACTCCTCCTCCATCCATATCAACTCTGCAGAAGTATGAAATGTCTAACATATCTATACCAGTGGTCACTTGAGTGGTTCACCTGTAAAGGAGACCTATTCCTGAGTTCTGCTAGATTGTTTGGGATCCATACCATGTTGGACTGAAGGAAGACATCAAAGCAATTCAGAGGCAGTCTGCTAGATTTGTTAGCAATAGGTATGAATAACACGTAAATGCTAAGAAGATGCTTTGGGAAGTCAAATGGGAAACCCTGGGGCGAAGGAGACATTCTTTTTGAGAAACATTATTGTGAAAATTAGATAACCGGCATATGATGCTGACTGCCAAATGATTCTGCTGTTAGACTGAAATTTTCACTCTACAGCGGAGTGTGCGCTGATATGAAACTTACTGACAGATTAAAACTGTGTGCTGGACCGAGACTCGAACTCGGGACCTTTGCCTTTCACGGGCAAGTGCTCTACCAACTGAGATACCCACGCACGACTCACACCCTGTCCTCACAGCTTTATTTCTGCCAGTACCTCGTCTCCTACCTTCCAAACTTTACAGAAGCTCTCCTGCGAGTTCCGAGTGGAACAAGAAAGGAAATGACAAGCAGTGGCACAGGGTACCCTCCGTCATGCACTGTATGGTGTCTTGAAGAGTATCTATGAAATGTAGATGTAGATGATGTTACTGAGCGAGTTACAAGTGGAGCAGAAGACACATGGTTTGCACCATGGGTGGTGGCAGAGTTAAGGTAATATTTTAGGACATTGTGGAGAGAGGAGGTGCTGATGTGATCCATGAATGGTGTTGCCAACATGTCTTGCAAAATTTAGCTTCACCACACAATTAAGATACAACTACTGCTAGTTTACTGCAATAATGGAGAAACAAGTCGATGCAAAGTGTTCCGGGCTGAGCTGACATGAGACAAAGGGGCCCAGCTATCACCTTTTCTTGTACCACTTGTAACTCAGTGTCATCTTTTTGCATGTATTTCCGATGTGTTGCATTCAGCAACAGTATCAATCATTAACCTTTTAAATTCAAACACTCAGTTTTGAAGAATATGCTCAGTCATGATCAAGGAAACATCACCCATTTGGCTAGTGAACTCTTATTGGCTGGTGACATTGAGTAAGCCAGTAGCCAGTGCAATCACAACACCACACTAACAGATCTAAAATGAGCTCACCTATTGGATATTTGGAGAGGAGGAGTGGCCCTTCAGTGGCAGGAGTGCAGGTAGGGGTAAAAGAATTTTGTGAAGTGCTGAAAATATACGCTTCGTGCAGATAATGTGCTATGACAGAGGTGTCACCCGAAAATAGAACAAGGGTTTTGTGAGAGCTCATTTTAAAGACTTTTGTGTTCAAATCTGACATGATACAACTACATAGAGTACTCACATATATACTTTGCAGTGCATACACCACCCACTGTAGATCATAAAGATTTGTAGCAATGATGGGGGGCATGAAGTTAAACTGTGCTGCCTACACTTTCTTTCTGGTTTACATTTTACACAGAACATAGAAATTCACTGAGCCAGCTTCTAATAAGCTTGTAACATCAGTTCGGAAAGTAAACTCATTATTTCACATATCTGTTTCTCTCATCAAGCCTAAAATAACACTTTAATGGTGGTGAGTATATGAAATGTGGCTTGTAAGAAAAGCATTAAACAATAACAGCAGTGGTGACAAACTATGTCATTAAGCAGAACTCCGGTCTTATACTTAATGGTTTATCCACTTAGCTGCTGTGATGTTCTTGGTTTAATTCAACATGTTCGTGATTTTTACTTTTTTCTGGGTGAACATAAAGGATGATCTCTCAAAAATGCGTGTTTTGTATGTATAATTTGTGCTTGTAGCTGTCAGAAAACAGGATGATTACCTTGTACCCAGGTACCAATTTCAGTTGTTTGAAGAGTTTTTACCTGCTGTCACACATCTGTGATTTTTTAAGAACTGATTAAATTCATTACCACAAATTATTGTATAAACATGGTGTTGTACATTGAAGTTCCTTCACTTAGACAGATTTTATACAAAGTATTAGAGAGGGTTGCAATTTTTAATCATATTTGCCAATTACACATGTTTTTGCTCATATTTTGTATGTTTTTAACAGTACTCTTGATTCTGGAATTTTGTCAATATTTTGTTTTTACGTCTGAACCACATGAAAACATAAAATGGGGGTTTCACTGTATTTGCTGTTTAATATCTTGTTCAAAACTGCCACTGTATGAGACCCATTGCAAACAATAGAGATCAAGCAACATTTTTCTGTGATGAAAAATCATCTGTTTTCATTGGGACTAACAGAATGTTACCAGTTTATATGACATCCTCAGAAGAAATATACTCAAATTCATTAAAAATTTGAGTTGGATGGGAGGTGCAGTATGTACAATTCTGTGTGTAGTGCGACATAACATTCATCCATGTTTCACTTATGTATAAGGATATATTCCAGACAGTTGCTATCATAAAATACTTTCTAACACATAAATTTGTATTTTATGATAACTTTATCTCTTTCAGAAATGCACTTATTGCTAGTGCCCATCTTCACTCTTTTTGCCTCCCATGTAGCAAAACTCATCTTCAACTTTCAGTATTTTGATTTCTAATCTAATTCCCTCAGCATCACATGATTTAATTCGACTGCAGTCAATTACCTTTGTGTTACTTTTGTTTATAACTGCTGCATTCAAAAAAACAAGTCTGGCACCCAACATACAAGGTATTAGGAAGTGAACCCCTATCACAGAAAAGTAACTGTTGACAGGGTGTTTGTATCTGTAACACAAGTAATGTGGGCAACATGAAGTAAAACAATTAATAAGCTTTTGTTGAAATAATATGCATAGATATACTCAGATTTTGATGATGAATTTTGTGTGGCACTGTAGTTGGAGCTCTACAAACTAGTCTAACCTAATACACTGAAAGATAACTATCTAATCTATTGATCAAAGTTCAGTCTGAACTGATGTATGTAATAGGGTTAGTTCAGGCTCAAGTCTGAATAACACTGTAACACTTAACAGTTACTGTCTATCACTCATTTAAAGCATCTGGCTATAACTACGGCAACTGATGCCCTACATCTATTGATGAGAGCTATACACTGGAACTGGTGATTTGCAACTGTTGCTGGCAATGAACTGGTCGAGTGTGCCTGTGCATCCATGTTTAACCCATGAGCAGCAGAGTGATGTCCATCTGTCACCTGTTTGGTTGATACCGAAAGTAGTTCTTGCTATCAGTGCCCTCTGTGGCAGCTGACATAACTTTAGACAGATCTTGTGGTCAAAGCATGATTAGGTATCTGTTTATGAGTGCTCAGGATGTCTAAAGGTCATGGAACTCAAACTGTTCCGTGTAAGTTTTCAGTTAAAACTTCTTTATTGACAGAGAAGCCTCTTTCAATTGCAGAATTTCCATGAACATGCATAACAGCTGCTGCAGAAACTTGATGATGTCATGGTTCACTCCTTGAGGTAAATTCATCAGTAAGAGATCAAGTTTGTCCTTTTTAGGATTGAACTTTGACTATTTTTAAGTTTGAAGGTCTCCTCTCAGCAATTCTTATGTACAGACTTTAAAATAAGGGAATTATTTATAAAATAGAGGACTTATTTGTCTGTGTGTGCAAGCCATGCAAGCAAAGTTTCTGCGATTGTGGTTTGTAGACTTGAGGGGCAGGTGCAGATGGAGAAATATGGAGGTGTGGCTTCATTGAACTATATATAGTTATTAACAAAAATAAGTGCACAGATATTTTGCAAATTAAAGATAGTCAATGGTGGCTCATGTTTATCACTGAACGTTACGCATAGCTCCATTTTCTGAAATTCTCGAATGACAACTGCATTGGAAGAATTTGTGTCAAAACGACATATGACTCCAATGACAACTGACATAGTGGAGAGAGAGAATACTTTCAAGATCGTGAATATTCTGAAAAACAACTGAAGCAATTCAATCCTAAACTTGTTCGCTTTCTGGTAAATTTCCTGCAAAGTGTGAACCAAGATATCACCAAGTTAGTGCAGAAGCTATTATGCATATTTCATAGAAATGCTGCAGTTGAAAGAGGCTTTTCTGTTAACAAAGAAATTTTAGTTGAAAACTTACAAGGAACCCCTTAAGTGCAAGGTCGCAAGTTCAATCTTTAGTAAGGCACATTTGAAAATGTTGTGTTAACAGTTATGACAGGAAAAGTATTAGGTTCTAATGATTCATCCTATGCATCAGGGTGGCAACAGAAGATGAGTGTGGAAGGTGCAGACATCAACCTTATAATGTGATGTAGGTATTACACTTCACAAAATGGACATGGTCGACATTCAAAAAATGTTCTAAACAAACCATTAACTTGAACACCAAATGAAAAATGGCACACCACAGTGATCACAGAGGTTTGCACCATCAAGTTTGAAGGCAAATTCCTTGGGAGTTACAAACCACGCAGGACATACAGCTAGATATCCCTCTTAAAGAATATGAATAGAATAATATTGGTGTAATGGGGTGATGAGAACTGATAGAATATGATGGCATGCAACCAAATGCACAACAGTCTGTTGCAAAGGCTATTGTGAAATGCCCTCCTTTAAAGTGTAGTTGCAAATAGTGCAATAATATTTTTCATTGTCTACATCCAGAGTCTGAATTTATCCAGTGGTTCTAGACGGTATGAACTGCAATGTCACACACTTTTCAGGAGGGTGAGTTTGCTCTACAGGAATGTGATTTTTTATACACAGACTAGGAATCAAACAAAAGCAAGATTATTTGGCCAGGAACGAGGGCAAACTCGCCACAAGAGCTCTAAGAAGTACATTATAGAAAATTACAGATTTCAACTTCTTCATTGCCAGTATCCCACAAAGACATGATCTTATAGAAGAATCCTGTGTCAACAAAGAAATCACAGTTACTAATAGGAAATTTGAGAAAATCTGCTGAAGCCTCCCAAATGCCACATATGTGGACATACCATCCGCAGATAGAAGTCATTTTACAAGGCATGGGCTTCACAGAAATAAACTCGGAAAATCATTCATTAGTCGAGAAATCCTTAATGCAGTGAAGGCAGTTAAGGACAAGAATAGCACGACCATACCACTTCCACCACCAAACACAGCAGCTGAAAATTTCCAACAAGAAAATGAAACTGAATCACTGACAACAGGTCCAGCACTAGAGTCTCCAATTTCTTCAAAAACAGCTGAGATAAATGATTCAACTAGGACAGAAGTTTCCAAAGCAGCTTCAGCAGATGCAGCTACATACTATGCAACTGCATCATTAACAAGAAAAAAAAGCGCCTGATGTGCCAACAGCCAATGACCTTTCATCAGTATTGGCCGCTCCTCAGTCTTCAACAGTGAAAGACTTTTCACCATCATCAGCAGTAACAGAAGCAAACAGAAGAAGCACAAGAACCAGGAAACTTACAACTCTGCAGGATTTTTGGTACCCAGCCTCAGTTACAAGACTAACATAAGGCAGATACCTTCAGATACACCAACTTCCAAGTCAAACTGCAACAGACTCACCTCCACTGTCATCAACAGAAGAATAACCATGCCACCAGCTCATCTAAAGGATTTTTTAGCATCAGGTCTAAAGGGAAAGACGCCACCAAGATAAGTGAAAACAAATGCTTAACTGTGTTTCGCCAAAACATTGAAGCCATAAAGAACAAAGCACAACAGCTAGAAGTAGAATTGAAAAAATTTGATAGCCAAATTTTGTGTATCACTGAACACTGGTGCAAAGGGAAGCAAATTGAACACGTTTGACCTGCATGTTACTATAGCAGAATCTCAATGAATGGTGGAGGTTCATGTATCTGTGTAAAAAAAGGTATGTCATTTAAAGTAAGATATGATCTTTTAGATCTAGGTGAGGACAAACACTTCGAACTTTCCACTGTTGAAATAATAGGACCTGGCATAGCAAAAAAATTAGTCATATTTTGTGTGTACCGCTCTCCCAGTGGAGACATTGATATATTCTTCTCAAAACTGAATCAAAGCTTAGACAAGGTTTCTGGACCAAAAGCAAATGTAATTATCTGTGGTGACTTAAACATTAATATGATGAAGCCTGATAAGGCTAGCAACATATATGTGAATATTCTAAGCTGTTATGGAATATCCTCCCTTGTTAATTGTCCAACTAGAATAACGAAAGAATCCTCCTCATCTATAGATCATGTAGCTACAGATATTGATAGTAAAAAATGTCATATTGTTGTTCAAAACCTGGGGCTAGCAGACCACCTCAGCCAGATCTTAAAAACTAACATTCATGTAGAAACTCCCCCTAAACTTTGAACATACAAAAGAATGTTTTCCAAATCAGCCCTGCATCAGTTTAAATCCCAGCTAGAATATGAAGATTGGAGGGAAGTCTATGCAGAAACCAACGCAAATCAGAAATTTATCAAGTTCATGTCAATTTTTAAACTCAGATATGAAGAGATGTTTCCCAAAACTCTTTATCAAATTAAAACTGCAAAGAGAAATCAGTGGGTGACTACAGGTATCAAAAAATCCTCAGAAACTCTTAGATATCTCAACTCCATAAAAAATAATCAATCTAACCCAGAAGTTCTGCAATCCTACAAAAAGTACAGGAAAATTTACAGAAAGTTGTTGCTAGCTGCAAAAAAACTTTCAAACAACAAAATATTACTTGAAGCTGAAAACAAGAGCAAAGCAGCCTGGAACATCGTCAAACAGGAAACATCTAACTCTGCTAAAAAGGACCTCAATTCACATATTAAAAACAAAGATGTACCAGTAGGTAACCCTAAAAAATTAGCTGATTTTGTAAACTCATATTTCAGTAGTATTGCAAAAAAATTACAGCAGAAATTTCCAGATACGTATGATTTACCTACTCAGATCCAGCCAACAAACTCAATGGTGCTCTTGCCAACTACAGAAAGGGAAGTGGCACTAGTAGTACACCAACTAAAAAATAAAACTTCAGTAGGACTTGATGAAATCCCAGTCTGCGTAATTAAAGATTGTATAGACTCCATAAAGGGCCGATTAACAGACATAATTAATTAATCTTTTGAATCTGGATACTTTCCGGAGTACCTAAAACAAGCAAAAGTTATACCTATCCTTAAAAACGGAGATGTGGAAAATGTAGAGAACTGCAGGCTGATCTCCATACTGTCTATCATTTCTAAAATAATAGAAATACTAGTCAAAAAGAGACTGCTAAATTACCTGAATAAATATAATCTTCTTTCCAATCACCAATTTGGTTTTAGGCCCGGAAAAGGCACACAATATGCTATAGCACAGTTCACTAAAGTAATTTTAGAAGCACTGGACAAAGGTGAAAATGTAAGTGGTATCTTTTTAGACTTGTCCAAGGCCTTTGATACAGTTGACCACAAAATCTTACTTCATAAATTAGGGCAAATAGGAATAAGAGGTGTGACAAAGAAGTAGTTCAAATCATACTTGGAAAACAGAGTTCAATGAGTTAAGATATCACAAGTTTCAAACAATTACGTTATAAAACACCTGTCTGACCCAGAAAATGTGAATATAAGTGTCCCACAGGGAAGTGTATTAGGCCCAATATTGTTTCTTATATACATTAACGACTTCCCACAAAGTATCAGACATGGCGAAAAAATACTTTTTGCTGAAGACAGCAACATAGTAATAACAGGTGAAAATCCAACACAACTGTCAGAAAGAGCAAACGAGGCTCTCAATGATGTCCACAACTGGTCATTAAAAAATAAAGTAACCCTAAATGTAAAGAAAACTAACTATATTAACTTCCAATTGAACAAAAAACACAATGCCACTAGAGTAAAAGTTAATAATAATGAATTAGAATGTGTAACAAGTACCAAATTCTTAGGGATGAATGTAGACAGCCAACTGAAATGGACAAACCATGTCAACATTTTGGCAAAGAAATTATCCACAGCATGCTATGCTCTTAGAATCCTTGCACCGGTATGCAATAATACCTGTCTTAAAATAACATATTACGGATATCTACACTCATTCCTCAGCTATGGGATCATGTTTTGGGGAACAAGTGCCAATAACATACAAACTGTGTTCAAAGTACAAAAAAGAGCCATAAGGATAGTAACAAATAGCAACAACAGGGCCCACTGTCTAGAATTATTTAGAAAGCTAGGAATTCTAACTGTTTCTTGTGAGTATATCTTTCAGAACATAATGTTCATTTAGAAAAATCTCAACATGTACAACACAAACAGCCTAATACATCCAGAATGAGATTTTCACTCTGCAGCGGAGTGTGCGCTGATATGAAACTTCCTGGCAGATTAAAACTGTGTGCCCGACCGAGACTCGAACTCGGGACCTTTGCCTTTCGCGGGCAAGTGCTCTACCATCTGAGCTACCGAAGCAAGACTCACGCCCGGTACTCACAGCTTTACTTCTTCCAGTATCTCGCAGGAGAGCTTCTGTAAAGTTTGGAAGGTAGGAGACAAGATACTGGCAGAAGTAAAGCTGTGAGTACCGGGCGTGAGTCGTGCTTTGGTAGCTCAGATGGTAGAGCACTTGCCCGCGAAAGGCAAAGGTCCCGAGTTCGAGTCTCGGTCGGGCACACAGTTTTAATCTGCCAGGAAGTTTCAGCCTAATACATGACCATGAAACAAGAGCTTGTCACCGCCTCCATCTAGATAGAAAGAACAAGGCAAAGACGCAAAACAGTATATTTTATAATAGGATAAAACTGTATAACAAATTACCACAAGAAATTAAAGAAATAAATGAGCCCCTCACTTTCAGACAAAAGCTTAAAACCATTTTAGTAAGTAAAAGTTGTTATACTGTAAAAGAATATTAAACATAGATGTAGATTATTAGCAACGTATGACATTATAACCAAAATATTATGTAATTATAAATGTGTGTATGACTAGTTATAAAAACTACACAAAATATGAGAAACCTGTTTAATTGTAAATGTATGTGTGCTCATGTGTTGTAATCTGACGACATCCATACAATATTTATTGTTCCACGGATGAATAAATAAATAAATAAATAAATAAATAAATAAATAAATAAAGCTATTGGCCAAAAGCAGTTCTCAAACCATGATTGTCTCTTATGCCCAATTACCCACTTTTGGTTGCCATGTTGTATTTCCTAATGCAGGAGAAAGAATTATAGGGGGCAGAGCACCACCAACCTCTTGCAGCACAATAAATAACTTCCTAGCCAATGTACCAGCCAGATTCACAGTGAGCATGATCATATATGAATGTGTTAAGACATTGATGTTAGTTAATCTTGATACGACTCTCTTGGTACCTATAATTTCCAGGGTTCCTTTCTTATGCATTTCCTCTTCAAATTCCGATTGGTCATAGTTGAAAACAAATTTGTTACTGAGCGATGGGGTAAGTTTGTTTATCTCATTTACAAATTTTCAGTCAGATTCCACAGTTTGCTGTGCATCATCAAGTTGACTCTTTGCATGAAATTTACTGAGCGATGGGGTAAGTTTGTTTATCTCATTTACAAATTTTCAGTCAGATTCCACAGTTTGCTGTGCATCATCAAGTTGACTCTTTGCATGAAATTTTGTTATCTTACATTTTCCAGTTGTGTAGCACTGTTTGAAGTTATGAAGCCATACACTGTTTCCCTTGAAATCACTGTAGTATATGTCGAGTGCAGTTTGATGGGCATAACTGTATCAAGCATCCTTGAAATGCACAAACACCAGATTTTGTTACAAGTGTGTGCCTTGTCCTCCCTTGAATATCTGTAGTTTTTCATATGCATTACATCATCATACTGCTGCAGACTTATTGAAAATCTGGTCATAATGGTTTCTTACTATGCTGCTGATGATCTTCCATGCAAGTAATTATCTTCAGTACCCACTCCTTGGATAATGGTTGTCCTTTACTACATTCCACTGGAGCGGGGGTTTGTGGCTCCCTGTCTGACAAGGATGATGAACTTCATGGCTTGGCACCTATTTCAGTATCACTTTCACTTGTTAAGCATTTATCATCATCATTTTACTCCTCATGTATATTGTCTGCCCAGTTGAGTGTGTAATACACCACACATCCCAATGACTCATACTGCAGAAATGCTAATATTTCATCTGCCACTTCTTTCGCACTCTGCAAAATTTGTTGGGTTCCTTTTTGATCGAATGTCGACTTCGACAACTGTTGTTGTAGATATAATGCAATATTTGCTTTGTTTATCACTGCCATTGCTCTGCTTTGTATCAACACCACTACCACTGTAGTTCTGTTGTGAGTTACTCATCAGCAAAGCAGTTCAGCTACGCTCCATAGCCTCATGCTGTCCTTGCCATTGGATACCTCCAGTCCCATCCCTTGTTGCCATTAGCAGTCAGTATTGTGGTTGCACGGTAGACAATATGTGGGCCGTGGAATGCCTTAAATGTCACTGGCCTCTTGCAACCTCACACTCAAGGGTTTCCTTTTGAGAAGAAGGTACAGTTGTTGCAGAAAGAAGTGTTTACAATGCAGTACAATTGTTAGGTAGTTTACTTAATAGTAAGAAACATCTGAATTTGGACATTACAAAATCAATGATGCTTCATCAAAAAGAATTGAATTGAATTGAATTGAATTTTATTTGATCCTGTAAGATTACATCATGTACAGTAAATGTACGTGTAATATAGGACATGTCAAAGTATTAAAATTCTTTATCAATTATTTTTCTACACCTTTAGCTTACATTTTTACATCACTGATAATGAGTAACAATATATACAAATTTAATGGCATAAGTATTCTGCAACACTGTAAAACTCTTTTTCAATGAGATAGTCTTTAAGTTTCTTTGTAAATTCATTGTGAAGTACACTATCTTGCAAGGTTTTGGGCAGACTTCTTAGTAGTCTGATACCAGAGTACTGGGGTCCTTTTTCTAGCATTGCCAGTCGGTGGGGTATGCTCCGTACTTCATTCTTCTTTCTTGTATTGTGGGTGTGTACACTAGCATTTGTAATCCAGTCCTCACTACCTTTTGTGATGTACATTATTGTTTTGTATATATATAATGATGAAAAAGTTAAGATACCTAAATTCTTGAAACAGTTTCTGCATGTTTCAGAGGTCTTTCTTCTTAAAATGGTCCTAATTGCTTTTTTTTGTAATGTGAACACTCGTTTTGTCTCTTGTTTGTTTGAGTTTCCCCACACCGTCACTCCATACTGTAAGTATGGTTCGAAAAGTCCATGATACACTGTACACAGAAGGTTCTTGTCTGAATACTGTGATAGCTGCATCATTAAGAATATGACAGAGCTCAGTTTCTTACAGACATTATTAATATGTTTTTTCCATTTCAGTTCATTATCCACAAGAATACCTAAGAATCTAGCAGATTCTACTTCTTCCAGCCTTGTTCCGTCAACCTCTAAATCCATGTCTACAGCCTTTTCCTTGTTTTTAAACACTGCATACATAGTCTTTTTTAGATTTATAACCAGTTCATTTTCCAACAGCCATTGAGCTGTGACATTTGCAGATATGTATGCTCTTCTCTCAAGCTGTTCCATATTTTGGTCACTATTTAGTATTGTCATGTCATCAGCATACAATATTTTCTTTTCTTCCTCCTCAACACCTATATCATTAACAAATACATTAAATAACAATGGCCCCATTACCGAACCCTGCGGCACTCCATATTTGATGGATTGGGTTTCTGATTGGTATGAGTTTCCTAATGATACATACTGCTTGCGGTTGCACAAGTATGATTTTATCCATTCACCTGGTTGCCCCCGAATGCCATAGTTGCTTAATTTTTGTATCAGCATTTCATGGTCAATGGTGTCAAATGCCTTTGAAAGATCCAGAAACATTGCAGAGACAACCTTTTTCTCATCTAAGGACTGTAAAATGTATTCTGTTAGTCTGACAATTGCTGATTCTGTAGATTTACCCTTTCTGAAACCATGTTGTGAGGTCATGAGAATGTTATGTTTGTCCAAATAGTTAACTAATCTGGTATACATAAGCATTTCTAGGATTTTTGAGAAACCTGATATCAGTGAAACTGGTCTGTAGTTGTTGGGATCATCCTTACACCCTTTCTTGTACACTGGCACTACCTTCGTTATCTTCAGTTTTTCTGGAAAAATTGCATCTCTGAAAGAACAGTTTGCTATGTTCAGCAGTGGTGTTATTATCTCCTCACATACCAGCTTTATTACATGATTTGATATTTCATCATCACCAGCTGATTTCTTGGACTTCAGTTTCTGTATAGTTTTCCGCAATTCATCTTCCGTGACTGGTCTTAAGAACATAGTACTGCATGATCTTCTTGGTACCTTAATACCCTTCTGTTTTTGACTATTTCTTTCCAATTTTAGGTTTTCTACTACACTGATATAGTTATTATTCAGTATGTTTGCTATTTCCATACCATCTGTGACCACTGTGTTGTCTACTTTAATTGACCTAATACCTTCTTCTTTGTTTGACCCATCTTTTTCCTTTCTTTCAGCATTGATTGCCTTCCAAGCTGCCTTTGCCTTGTTTTTTGAGTTTGCTATAGTGGTGTCAATTGCTCTTGCTTTCGCTTCTCTTATTGTTTTTCTATACTTCTTTTTTAACACTTTATAGTTTTCAGCTTCGCCCATCCGTCTCACATCCTGAAGCTTCCTTCGCTGTTCTAGTATTTCACTCGTAATCCACTGTGTTTGATCTCGATGCCTTTCTTGTCTCTTTACTTTGGGAAATGCTACGTTAAAATGGTACTTAATTGTTGAAATAAATGCATCATATTTTTCATTTACACTCTGGGCCTGTAGGATTTCATTCCAGGTTTCCTTACTTAACATTGTTCTAAAGATGTTGATATTTTGTTCACTGATGATCCTAATTTCTTTGGTTGGTTGTTTTGGTTCTAATACTGTGTCATTACTTCTGCAAAAGCTGATTAGTTGTCCATGATGATCAGATATTTCTGTCTGAACTACATGTGACTCATAGTTACACATATTAGTAATTATGTTGTCAATAATTGTCTCACTTTGTGAAGTCACTCTTGTTGGTGCAGTTATTGTCACTTTCATGTTATGCTGTATTAACAATTCTTCAAAATCCTGTCTTATTTTTGTGTCTTTTCCCATGTCAATGTTGAAGTCTCCACATATAATAAGATTTCTCTTCATATTCATTCTCAATAAGCTAGCAACTTTTTTTAGAAAGATGCCAATATTGCCACATGGTGACCTGTACACACAAAACACTCTAAAATCTTCTGCCACTATACCAGTAACTTCAAAGTCTTTTTCTCTAGCTATGGGAAATGTAGCAGCTTCACTGTTTACATTCTTTGAAAGAGTACCTGTTTTAATATATATACAAACGCCACCACCCTTATATTTAGATCTGCAGAAGTAACTAGCTAGTTTGTAGTCCTTTACTGCCACATTATGTATTTTACTTTCAGTTAGTCCATGTTCACTTATGCATAATATGTCTGGTCTTACTTCACTCAGGAGTACTTCTGCTTCTAATTTTTTGTTACCAAAGTATTGAATATTTTGATGAAGTACTTTTATGTAATTTTTATTTTGTTGGTTTACATGTTGTGAGCTGTATTCTGGGGCAAATTCTTTAGTATCGTCTTTTTTTGTATGGTGCTTATATTTTTCTTTTCCAGCTGGAGTGTATGATTTTTCATCCCCTTCAGGCCATATTAGTTTCCCTTGCATCTAATGATTTTGCAGACATCTGCAAACATTCTGCTGAACGTTACAGACCCCAGTCTATTTAAATGCAAGCCATCCTTCGCTAGTGAGTTTTTACATAGGAATTTGTTTGGGTCTATAAAAATTGCCCCAAGACGATCACATTGTTCTTTAAGAGCACAGTTTATTTTGGCGATATATTTTTCACTCACCGACCTTCTGTTTATGATTCCGCTAAGTATCAGACGAGATCCTGCATACATATTTCTTGCAGTACGGATCATGTTTCTTGTTTCGCTTGCCATTTCTTCCTCACTGTTGCTCCTTAACGAATTCGTCCCAACATGTATAAACACCCCATTATAGTTATGTCTGGTTTCAGAATCTGGTTCTGTAGTATCTTGTCTTGCATTTACCATATTTTTAAAATGTTTACCGAGTTGATGCGTTCTAATGCCAGGTCGTACATCGATCTTGCAATTGGGGACAGCGATATTCTTCAGCAGCGAATCGCCAATTATTAAAAAGTCATTTTCCTTTTGTTGCGTATCTGTCGCCTTGTTTTTCCTTTTGCTGTATGTCACCACCTTCCATTTATATTTATCTTCCGGTTTTTGGCTTACTGAGTTTACCGAGACATCAACGGGAACACTTGAAATGTTGTTTTTAAAGTACGATCGGTCATTCGTATTTTCGCGATCTTCTTGATTTTCCGTTTGATGGCTTTTACACACACAGGACTTCTTTTCTTGTATTAATGTATCGTTTTCTTTCTTGATGGTTGAAAGTTCGGTTTTTAATGCCTCAATGTCACTTCGTAGTAACTTTATAATTTCGTTTTTTGTATCAACTGCACTTACAAGATCGGCCGTTTCGTCACGTAAACAACCGTGACATGTCCACGGAAAATCATCGCTGACGAACTTTAGATTTACTTTCGCGCACTTTTCGTGTAACCAGAAGTTGCATTTGATACACAGAATACCCTTCATCACACGCTTTTTACATTCTCTACACGAAGAACTGTTCATTTTTTGCCTTTTTAACGAGAGAGAAGCGTCACTACACTTTCCTATCGGCGCCATCTTAAAAAGTCTTTAAAAATGAAGAGATCTGATGACAATGAAGTGGCCAACCTTAAAAGAAGAACAGTTGTAGAACTAAAAGAGTTCAAAAATAAATAAGAATGACTGCAGAAAAGGCAAAAGAAGGAGGTGCAATTTAGATGTTAAAATTTCAAGTTTACTTAAGAAACTTAAAGACTGAATCTTTTACTGTGATATTTAACATTTGAGATAAATTTTGTATCTTCTTATATTGTCTTAAGTAAAATTATTAAGTTGTCACTACATTACTATCTTAAAGAATTTGTTTTTTAATTAGTGTAATGATAAATTTACCTGAAAACAGTCACACGTCATCCTATGTGAGTGTTTAATGTTTTGATAGCACTTGATGGATGGTATACAAGAAGTGACAAATAGTTCATTATTAATGCTGACATACAGTTTAAATGATATAAGAATCATTACGTTCAACTTTCATTTCAAACAGCTTTCAGGTTAAAAAAAAAAAAGAAGTGTTTTTGTCATTGTACCACACATTTTTTCAAGAGGTCATGAATATAACTAAAGATGTAATGAAAAAGTCATGAAAAGCTCATGAATTTGATCATATGAAAAAGCTGGCTGATATGGCCGAGTGGTTCTTGGTGCTTCAGTCTGGAACCGTGCTGCTGCTTTGGTTGCAGGTTTGAATCCTGCCTTGCACATAGATGTGTATGCTGTCCATAGGTTAGTTAGGTTTAATTAGTTCTAAGTCTAGGGGCTGATGACCTCAGATGTTAAGTCCCATAGTGCTTAGAGCCATTTGAAACATTTGTTCATATGAAAATCTGTAGACACCCTGGTGCTCTCTAATTGGCAGCTGATCTTTTACCTCTGTAGGTATTGCTCTGTGCAGTGTATGACTAACTGTGTACACATCATCCCTCCACTGTTCAAAGGCTGGATGGGAGGAATGGAGGCTGATGAAACTTCATTAGTTTCGACATGTTGCTCCATCTGGCATTTGCCTGCTGCACCAAAAACTTCCGTGATGGGTCAGTCAGTCAAGGAATGTGCCATGTCAGTCTCCATAGACATATCTGTGGGGTGGGGTACAATGTCCACCTCCACACACACCACACATATTATCGGTGGCTGCAGCTGGCTAGAGGTGAAGTTGGGGGCAGGTGCTGGCTGATCTCCAAGATTGCTGTCTTCATTGCAGTCTTGAGAGCCTCAAAAAGAGCCTAGGAGTTATGCCTGTATGTGCATAAGTGTGTTGCCTCCTTGTTTTATTTCTGTCACTATGGATAACATTGCCAAGCTGCTGTGTGACACTTCATGTCATACCCAAGATTTCTTTCCATGTTTATACATGACAATGAGTACCAACCAGCGGCTTCCTAAAAATGACCCAGCAATTTTGACATGTTACTGTGACCAGGGTTCTGATGCCTGTAGCCCATAGTTTGTTATCAATGAGAAGCTGATTGGTATCTTTGGCATAAGTGGCATTTAGCTTCATTACTTCTATGTCTCTATCCGTATGTTTCCAGTAGCAGTGATCCCTGGCAATGGGTTTAGTGTGTAGAATGATCTAATAGCATTTTATATACTTTTGGCTGAAGCAGTAGAGGAATAACACTCGTGTCTTTCCCTAGAATGATACCTAGGCATTTCAGTCTGGAACTGCCCAACCACTACAGACTCAGGTTCTAATCCTGCCTCGGGCATGGATGGGTGTGATGTCCTTAGGTTAGTTAGGTTTAAGTAGTTCTAAGTTCTAGGGGACTGATGGCCTCAGATGTTAAGTCCTATAGTGCTCAGAGCCATTTGAACCAATCTCCATTACTTCCAAATTAACAGTGCAAGTGTTGATCAGATGTGGCTTAAATGTACAGCAATAGTATCAACAGCAAATGAGTGATTTATAACAAATAATTAACAAATGCTGGAGGTTATTCCCCTTGGTACAAAATATGGGTCAGAATATTGTTGCAGAAACAATGAAAAACTCATTTCAAATTCAAATGAATGCAATATCTCCAAGATTGGTGATCTTTCACAGAAGCTCAAAATTTAGTGTGTACTTCAATACAAGATACATACAATAGTTTCCACAATGAAACTTCATCTTGAAACCTGGCAGAAAATCCAAAGAGATTCTGGTTGTATGAAAAAAGTATGATAGCGGTAAGACACAGTCAATGCCTTCTCTGCAGGATAGCAGTGGAAATACTATTGTCATTAGTGCTGCCAAAGCAGACCTACTAAATACAGACTTCCAATATTCCTTCACCAAAGAAGATGAAGTAAATATTCCAGAGTTTGAATTAAGAACAGCTGCCAACATGAGTAACTTGGAAGAAGATATCCTCAGAGTGGTGAAGCAACTTAAATCATGTAGTAAAAGAAAGTCTTCTTGTCCAGATTTTATACAAATTAGGTTCTTTCCGCAGTATGCTGACACAATAGCTCTGTACTTAACAGTCATACACAACTGCTTGCTCGTCAAAAGATCTGTATCCAAAGACTGTAAAGTTGGACAGGTCACACCAGTATTCAAGAAAGGCAGTAGGAGTAATCCACTAAATTACAGGTGTATATCATTAATGTCATTATACTGCAGGATCTTAGAACATATACTGAGTTTGAACATTATGAATTACCTCAGAGAGAACAGTCCATTGACACACAGTCAACAAGGATTTAGAAAACCATTCTTGCAAAACACAACTATCTCTTTACCCATATGAAGTGTTGAGTGCTACTGACAAGGGATTTCAAATTGATTCCATATTTCTAGATTTCCAGAAGGATTTCACACTGCATGTCACAAGTGGCTTGTAGTAAAATTGCGTGCTTATGGAATATCATCTCAGTTATGTGACTGGATTCATGATTTTCTATCGGAGAGGTCACAGTTTGTGGTAACTGATGGAAAGCCATCAAGTCAAACAAAAGATATTTCTGGCATTCCCCAAGGTAGTGTTACATGTCCTCTGTTGTTCCTTACCTATGTAAAAGATTTAGGAGA
The DNA here is from genome assembly GCF_021461385.2 of Schistocerca piceifrons. Classification (NCBI taxonomy): domain Eukaryota; kingdom Metazoa; phylum Arthropoda; class Insecta; order Orthoptera; family Acrididae; genus Schistocerca; species Schistocerca piceifrons. Next base: position 1,033,115 of record NC_060144.1, on the reverse strand, counting down.
CAATCTGAATAGCTGTCTAAGGGTGTTTGCAGATGATGCTGTAATTTATCATCTACTAAAGTCATCAGAAGATCAAAACAAATTGTAAAACAATTTAGAGAGAAATATCTGTATGGTGCAAAAATTGGCAGTTGACACTAAATAATGAAAAGTGTGAGACCATTTACTTGAGTGCTAAAAGTAATCCATTAAACTTTGGATACACAACAAATCAGTCAAATCTAAAGGCTGTAAATTCAACTAATTACCTAGGAATTACAATTACAAACAACTTAAGTTGGGAAGAACACATAGAATATATTGTGGGATAGGTGAATCATAGACTACGTTTTATTGGCAGAACACTTAGAAGATGCAACAGACCTACTAAGGAGACAGCCTACACTACACTTGTCCGTCATCATTTGGAATGTTGCTGCATGATGTGGGATCTTACCAGATAGAGTTAACAGAGTACATCAAGAAAGTTCAAAGGAGAGTAGGACATTTTGTATTATCGAGAAATAGGTGAGAGATTGTCACTGACGTGACACAGGATTTGGGGTGGACACCATTAAAACAAAGGTCTCCTGCGAATACAAAAATATTTTGTTGATGCTGATGTACATAGGAAGAAATGATCATTATAATAAAATAAGGGAAATAACAGCTAGGTGATCATTTTTTCCGCCCACTGTTCAAGATTGGAATAATAGAGAATTATTGTGAAGGTGGTTCGATGAACTCTGCCAGGCACTTAAATTTGTACAGTATCTATGTAGATGTAGAAAATCAACCAGCCTTATGTGATAAGTGTGAATGTTGCTCTGTAATAAGTGTGGATATTGCTGCATATTAGTTGGAAAGGGTGTACTCTGCAAAAATTTAGGCTTATGGTTTGATTGGACAGCTGCTATGGGGAAGAGAATGGTGTTACTGGTGGGGCTCTGCCATGGGATTTCAGGTTATGGCATAAAGACCAGAAAGTTAAGGAACAGGTGGCAAAAATTTGTACCCTTCAAGCAAGGTTAGAAAATGTGAAATTTGATCATGACAACCTCGTACATATGTAAAGAAATGTAGGGTGCAACAGATCAATACTGAGAAACTTAGAGGTAATCAAACAATGGAAAATCCAGGATGGAATATTAACAATATTAATAAGAGGATAGATAGCTACTCACCATATAGAGGAAATACGGAATTGCAGACTGGCACAACAAAAAGACTGTTATACGTTTGAGCATTGGCTAAAAGTTCTTCTTCCAGAGTAGAAAACACACACACAGATGACCATTATGGGTGGCCACTGACTCAGTGGCCAGAGACAGTGGTCATGTGTGTGTGAGTTGTGTTTGCATGATTGTGTGTATGTTTTCTATTTTATAAGAAGGCATTTTGTCCAAAAGCTTAAATGTATATCAAAATTAGTGATAAGTTTGGTGAGAAACAGGAGCTCTACTGCTAGGTAGTAGCCGTGTGAGGGATGTAGATGTAACGTGCCGGGCTCTTTCCTCATATTAGTGCCTCGTATTAGTTCACGTCACAACCAGAAGTACCGGTATTGAAACATTTCCTCACCCAGTAGATAGTGCTCAGTGTTCTCGACCTACCTTGCTTTGTTTATTCAATATTGTCTTCCCGATAGCTGCGTCCATCTCACATGAATCACACTGAAATTAAGAAGCCAGGATCCTAGGTGAAGTTTTCCATAATCAAAAGTCAAGATCGTATGCATTGTTGAACTTTTATGCCAACCACTGTGTGATTTATTTGTTATCACTCGCACACACAATATTCATGTGACCAGGCCTCTTACACTTAATCATCACAATAGGTAGGTCAACAACTTCCAGTCTTTAACAAAGTTTACAGTTACAATTAACGAAAAATTAACCAACTTGCACTTTTGCTCCAAAAGAATCGGACCTAGAACTAACTGAGAATTGCACCTGCTCGGACGTTATATAGATGAGCGCTTGCATATTTGACTATTTCTATTAATATATTATAGTTTATAATTTCCCGAGGTTAAAATGATTCTTTCTAACCAGTTCTGAAGTTAACTATGGTTTTTTTATTTAAATAACATGAGTGAGCTGTATTAATTTAAATACACGGAACTAACTTATGCATCTGCCATGGGAGTTCCCAACTTATAACCACGGCAGCCCTCTTGAACAATAATTTTTACATATTCAAATTTACCTAATTCTTAATTAACGCACTTACAAAGTTGAGACTGGAGTTATTTTACGTAGAAAAATAAAGGTAGCAAAAGTATCGAAACAGATCTCGGAATTATTTGGTAGTTTGGTCACAATTGGCACTGAGAGTCATACAGGATACAGATTTTAAGTCTTAATCTTTATTTAACTATTTAACTTTAGGTTAATTTAAATACTTTGCAGGAATCAGTAAAATTTAGTCTTTCTTTTGGATGCAGTCTTATAGCTGAATTTGATCTATTAGCTCACTCGAATTTTACTTAAATGTATTGCACAATATACATCATTGTCCATAACTGTTAATAGTATGCATTTTCAATAAAATTGATTAGCTCATTACTTTCAGAATAGACATTAGAATGTACTGAAATAATAGATTTTACTATGGGAATTTTATTTAAACTATTTCTGAATTCTGTACTATGAGGCTGAAGGCCACAGAATCTGTAGTCGGAATCTGAGTAGGGGGGGGGGGGGGGGGGGAATTCATTGCTTAAATAAGTTACTGAAGGAGTGTAAAACAAAAACAGGATAGCAGTGGGCAACCCTGCTTCGTTACATCTCCCCCCCCCCTCCCCCCCTCCCCCCCCCCCTGCCTCCTATATGGAATTATACTGATGAATATTTTTAAATATGAATCTGGATAATTCCATGGGGAAAAAAGTTTACATACATGTGTTACATATATACCAACATCATTTCACTTTAAATTCACACATGCAGCATTTCATACACTAAAACATTTCAATAGAAAACCCTGGAGGCACTGGTCATCAAATAACACATATTATTCAAAAAGACAGAGTAAAAATTAACACATTTAAGTTGGAATTTTCAGTGACATATTGAAATCTTCCTACCTCAATACAAAAATAGTAACAAAACAAAAGAAAACATGTACAAAAAATTGACATAATAATATTTACATTACATGAAAACATTCTTATTTCACACACGACAGCTATCTGACAGCTTGTTATATTGATCATAAAACAATTCGTAGCTTACTGGTGAGTCATTCCTCACACTTGAGCTAACTCATTCCACTTGAGATCACTGTCATAGTTTAAATGTCCTTTCCTATCTCTGGACATTCCCCCTTCACTTCTGTCTCTATTCTGGTTATTTTCCCTCCAATTACTCCTATTGGCATTACCATAATTTCTAGAGTTAGATCCACTCATATTATTAACATGGAAATCTCTCCCTTGATTAATATCGTCATCAAAACTTCTCCTACTGTTATCAACGATAGGTTTTACTCTCTCTACTTTGTCCCCATAACTTAAAAATTAATTAATACTACTCCTTGGAGCAGGTACCAGCAATTCTGAAACCTTTTGTGGTAACTTTGTTTCCAATCCCATAATAATCACGTCACTACCCAGTCCCTTATCTAAATATTTCAGTTTGTTAATCCAGTACTGACAAAAGCCTTTGGTAGTTCCCTTTCTAGATTCGTATCTCTCTCCTCCCCAAAACTCACTCAGAATCTTTTGCTGTTTCTCCTTAGACCAATATTCCTTCAAAAATGCAGTTTTGAAGTCACCCCATGAGTTACAAGAATCAGCTTCTTGTGCAGCCCAACCATAAGCATCTCCTATCATAAAACCTCTAGTAAAAGACATTTTCTCTTTATCACTCCAGGTATCAGGTAAGTCATTGAATGCTCTAACAAAATCTAATGGATGCACTCCCCCACATGGGTCAAAGTTACTGAATTTCTTACAACTAATAAAAGAACTATTTACACCATTACATGAGTTGTGCCTTACAGTTTGCACTTTCTTTTCCATTTCAGCTAACTTAGACTCTACACTAGTGTTGACATTCAGTAGCTTAACATCTAGTTCACTCTTTACATCCTCAATTTTGCTTTCAATTTTAGATCTATTTTCAGCACAAAATTTCCTAGTTGCTTGTACTTCCACCTTACCCTTTTTCTCAACAGCCTGTACTGTATTCACAAAGTCCTCACATAACTTCCTTCTCCCCTCGACACAATTAGTACTCACACTTTTAAGTTTGTTATCAGTCTCTTCCCTTACTTTTATGATATTACTGTCACAGTTCTTTTCTACTTCATTCACATGCTGTTCTAATCCAGACACTTTTTCCTGAATGAGACTAACTTCCTTTTTAAAGTCGTTAGCTGGTATGGTCATTCTGGTACCCATGCTAATCATATCACTCCTCACCTTACCAAGTTCATTTCTAAGTTCACTACTTATATCATTACCCATATTATTCACAGACCCCATGATTTGCATGAACATATCTTGTAAATTATTCTCATTTGTGTTCTTTTCTTCACTGAAGTCCTTTCCATCAACATTACTCCTCTTTCTTCCCACCTTGTCTCTAATTGCAGTGGATGAAGCTTTAACTTCTTTGTCCTGAATACCACTTACTTCACTGTCAGTTATGGTCGAATTTAATTCTGACCTATACCCACTGTCGTCTGTGAATTCTAATACTTCAACTTTTCTACCCCCTAAAGTGTCACTCCCTTTCATTCCACTCACAATGTCACTTATGTTTTCCACTCACTCAGTCTCTACTGCTTTGTTTTCCTCACTTTCCATTTTGATGAAAGTTACAATATATATACTACCCGTACGATACCTTAAAGTTCCGGGTGTCTTCTGCATCAGTCGTCAGCCAGTGTCTTGTTTATGATGTCCATGGTCTGCTGCTGCTGCTGTTGCTGCAAATTCGTGATCTGCCAAGCTGCTCCCATTCGTATTCGGCACCTGGTCAGCTATGTCCGGCTTGTGTGGATTGGCTGCTGCTTCCATCATGGCTGCTGCTGCTGCAAACTCGTCGCATTGATTGGCTGCTACTGTTGCGGCTATTCTTAAACTGCGTCGGATGTAGTTATACATGCACGCTTATCACTGCTGCCATGGTTGCCACTGATTTCACTCTCACTCGAAGTCGGTCTTCCTAATATAATCTTAAGGCTCGTAAGTTTGATATCCTCCGCCAAAGGGGCACCACTTGTAACGTGCCAGGCTTTTTCCTCGTATTAGTTCTCGTCACAACCAGAAGTACCGGTACTGAAACATTTCCTCACCCAGTAGATAGTGCTCAGTGTTCTCGACCTACCTTGCTTTGCTTATTCAGTATTGTCTTCCCAATAGCTGCATCCATCTCACCTGAATCACACTGAAATTAAGAAACCAGGATCCTAGTTGAAGTTTTCCATAATCTAAAGTCAAGATCATATGCATTGTTGAACATTTATGCCAACCACTGTGTGATTTATTTGTTATCACTCGCACACACAATATTCATGTGACCAGGTGTCTTACACTTAATCGTCACAATATACAATGATATACATCATTGTCCATAACTGTTAATAGTATGGATTTTCAATAAAATTGATTAGCTTATTACTTTAAGAATAGACATTAGAATGTACTGAAATAATAGATTTTACTATGGGAATTTTATTTAAACTATTTCTGAATTCTGTACGATGAGGCTGAAGGCCACAGAATCTGTAGTCAGAATCTGAGTAGTGAAAATGAAAAAAAAAAAATAATAATAAAAATTTATTGCTTAACTAAGTTACTGAAGGAGTGTAAAACAAAAACAGGATATCAGTGGGCAACCCTGCTTCGTTACATAGACTACAGGAAAAAATTAGGTGCAGAGTACCAGGTCACAAGTTTTGTGAAACGAAAGCCTAATGTTAGCCATTTAATAGAAAACTTAGGACAAATGTGTAAGGACTGCAACAAAGAAGATCAGTTGTTGATAATTGCGGGAGATGGAAATAGGCTGTCTAAAAACAAAAATTATAGTATTAGGGGTGATCTGGACAAAATAGGACTACCTAATGAGCACACAAATATTGGTTTGTGAAGTTTATGTATGCCATGATCAGTCCTGGCTCAATTCTGCTGTAAAGTGAGTAAAAATGGAGCTGAGAGGCTCCTTCAGATGAATACAAAATAACATATTGGTGCTCTTACAATAGTTGTTATAGGAGGATATGGATCTACTTCTGATGACCTATATGTCAATGTGAGGGGAAGCACAAGTTAGTAGATCTATTAGTGGAAAATGGTAGAGAACCACCAGCGCACTAAGTCAAATCCCTGTAATTATTGGAGTCAGTGAGACACTGACATTCGATCAAATTCAGAATTCAGATTGGCAGCATTTAGGGAAATTAAATCGATAGAGACTCACAGTCCATCTTTAAAAATAGAGAAGAAAGTGAAATCAACTTGCATCCTCAGAATATTGGTGGGAAGAGAGGGGTGAATGAAATAGATGAGTTGTTAATTTATTTGCAAGATCTTAATCGTTGGAAAGAAATTGATATCATCCACCTGTCTGAACACAATATAACCACAGAGATAGAAAAATCTTAGCCCTTTGAGTGCTGCACCGGCACGTGTGGCTGACCATGTCAAGCCCGCCCTTGGGGTCCGCTAATCTGTGTACCTGCGCTGGCAGCCACTTCTGAGGACTACTGTGTGTGACTGAGCTCTTCATTCAGCCATCCTCGTCCTGGGCTGAGTATTTCTGGAACCACGGCAGTCATGACAGTCTTGCAGTTAGTGTGATCACCGACATTACAAGTAAATGCAGGATATCTGGATACTTATTCCATAGCTTTGAATCTGAAGATGAATTGCTCGACAGAAATCTGAAGATGAATTGTTCGACAGACCTAATGTACACTGAAACTGCTTATGCTGCTAATATGTAATTCCTCATCAGAGGCTTTCTTTCATTTGCAATTAGTTCTTGAGAATTGTCATAAGATCTCAGTATACAGCTGTCTTTTATTTGACTTACTAATACTTAATTATCAGATTTTTGTACACAACTTATAATGTAAACATTGTAGAATCCATAACGACCAAACATTGACATTCTTCTGTACTAGCACAATAATTCACCGGCAAACAACCTTTGAGGGAAGTGTCTGGATGCTGACACACCCTTTTGAAGCTAATCACTATATTTTGAGAGCATTAACCCAATAAATTATTACCAAAGAAACTTCAAAACCAAAAATTCAATTTTGAATTCTTTTTATATGGGACGCAATTGTTAATGTACAGTAGAAATAAACAATGATTTATAACTTTTGTTTAAGAATTAGATAAGGAAGTACTCAAGTTTCTAAAGTACCTAATTAAATGTCACCTTTAATTCCTAATGACCCTTTGTGCTTCAGAAACAGGCAAGTGTGTGCAACCGACCAACATGTGCCAAGTTTCCCTTTCCAAGTGTAGGCCTAGAATTTTTTCACAAATCCAGTGTCCTGGACAGCAGTCCGTTACTGAATATTTCTAGAAAATTGTAGCCTGGGTTGCAATGAAAGATATTTATTTAAGCAGCGACTAGTTTCGGGCGAAGTCCATTTTCAAACAACCATGTCAAAAAGGAATGTGACAAACACATTATAGCTGTTAATAAATCCATAGAATATCGATAGCTATCCATCTTCTATGGTATTGTTAACAGCTATAATGTAGTTGTCACAGTCTTTGTTTTACATGTTGGTTTGAAAATGGGATTTGCTCAAAACTAATCACCGCTTCAATAAATATCTTTTACCACAACCCAGGCTACAATTTTGTTGTAATAATAATGCTTGAATTTTTTGTTTAGTTAGTGATATTTGCACTAAGTTTAAGGTTTAACTTCTACCAAGAAGTTATGGAAGAATCCATAAATTTGTACTAAGTTTTTATTTTTACACCTTCTGTATGAACATTTGAAGTATCCAGTCTGTGTTTGTCAGCACAGACTGGATGTTTCACATGTTCATACATAAGGTGTTTGTCAGCAAAGTATTTCATCTGGAGAGGCACTTCAAGCTGAGATAATTCACTGATTTCCCCCTCCCCACAGTTTTATTTCCTGTCCTTCTTTCTCATCTGGGCTTTGGATTGGCAATGGCAAAGTTAAAAATATTTGTTTTTTAGTTTTTGTAATTATTTTTTTTAAATATTTAAGTAATTTTTTGTGAAGTAAGGGCTTCATTTCATCTTCCAGCTGTAGCAACTTGGCTAAAAGTTCTTCTTCATGTGGTATGTTTCAAAACATGGGTCAATGCATGAAGGTATATTGCATGTTTTGCATTCATATTTAATTTCTCGACACACATTCTGTTTCAAGCAGACTGCACATCTACGCCATAGTCTACGTTTCTTGGACTGGTCACTTGGAATGACATGTGGAAAGTGCCTTCCAGTAAAGCGAAGAGGATTCTCTTCATCAGAGCATCTTCCTTTCCTATCTCTTCTCTGTTCTGTAGCAAATTTTTCCACAAGTTCTCATACCAGACATAAATGATAATCTGCTAATGATATTTTGCTCCCTGTCACCGATCTGTGCAGAGTGTGAGCATTCAAAACACAAAGGTCCACAACATGAAAAAAAACTTTTTGTACCATTTAACAGATTTATGCACAGATGCAACAGAGCTTAATAGCATATCAGAGTGGTCTACTGCTCCCATATTTGCATTGTAATCAACAACATAGCATGCGCGTACGTGTACAACCCACCACCCCACCCCCGAAACCGCCCATCGTGCCAGTGAATAATACATCATGCTGTTGCTAAATAGCCATCATGGCAGTCAGTACAGTAAATTTTTATTCATTTGTTGCATCCTACCCGTACACGTGTGCTGGTAGTTCTACTACAGCACGCGTACAGGATAACCACTTTTTTTGTCGAAAATCAAGTTACTCAAATTGAATAACTAATATCACCAACTACATCTACTTTTAATGCTGATTAACGTAATACTATTAGTTCTGTCATTAATTGATAATTACCTCCCTAAAATACCATATTTTACTTTGTCTCTCCTATGCTGCAATGTATTTGAACATTAACTTTCCTGCCTTAATCTCCGACCGTTGTTGTCATCAACCACTGGACGTACATCATGAACCAGGGGCTCAAGGATGCAACAAATGGATAAAAATTTACTGTACTAACTGCCATGATGACTATTTAGCAACAGTATGATGTATTATTCACTGGCACAGTGGGCGGTTTAGGGGGTGGGGTGGTGGGTCCTACCCGTACGCGCATGCTGTGTTGTTGATTACAATGCAAATATGGGAGCAGTGCTGCTAGTACTTCTACAGCATGTGTACGGGATAACCACTTTTTTCGTCAAAAATCAAATTACTCAAATTGAATAACTAGTATCGCCAACTAAATTTATTTTTAATGCTGAATAACTTCATACTATTAGTTCTGTCGGTAATTGATAATTACTTCTCTAAAATACCATCTTTTACTTTGTCTCTCCTATGCTGCAATGTATACATTTTTGCCAGTCATCCTGTTTTTCTTTCCCGTGTCACACATTTCTGTAGTGTTGCTGGTAGTCAGCATGAACACTTTTCTCTTGTTGTAAGCATTGCATCAGTTGACATAAACTCAACTTCTCCTCATTTCAGTTTCTTTTGTAGCTTCAGAAAGTTGCACCTGTTCCTACGAACAGTACTGCATGCTGCTGTTCTCCGTTTGTGAAGCCAGAGGAACAAGACTGGACTTGTATACCAATTGTCGACATACAGAGTACGTCCACATCAAGGTATAGCATCATTAGTGTTGCCACAATATCACCAGATTTCCCCAAATTATGGACTTCAATTTCTGTTGTTGTGCCTGTGTATACAATGAAATCCAAGACGTATCTAGTTTTACAGTCGCACAACACGAATGTTCTGATTCCAAATCTACTTCGTTTCAAGGCCTGTAGTCCCTTGGCAGTGAATTAAAAGGAAGCTTCCAAGTCAATGTAATAAAAAAAATGGCTATTTATCACATATTGTGATACGTGCAGACTCACCCATCAAAACGTATACAGTATTTTCTGTTGATATAGACTCATGAAAAGTTGCACAAAGCAAGGTTTCAGAGTACAGATAAAGGGAAAAAATGCAGAAATGATTAATTCGTTATAATATCACATAAAAAATATTAATATTTTTCATTCATTATTTGACTGCAGACTTAAAATATTCTCAAAATTCTTAGAATTCCTGGGACCAATATCTTGTCAGTGCCAGTGTTGGTTAAAAGCAAAAACCATCAAGTTGTCAGTTCGTGTGATGGAGGAAATATTAATATACATAATTAAGTTTGTATAGAACCCTCAGAGTGCAAGTTCTATTTGCACCTGGTTTATTTTTGAAAGTAGTTTTCTTTAAAAGATAATAAAGTGTGCTAACGGTAAGTCATTAAAGAATCTTTGGATCACTACAGTTATCAGAGTCTTTTCACAAAAAAAGGACTTGTAGAAATACTGCTCTTGCTTTATGTTAATGATCTACCAAATTAATGGAATCAGGAAGCAGAGTTGGTCCTGTTCGCAGATGATACAAGTATTTTTGTAAAGCTGAACAAAGAAGAATCAATAGAGAAATAGTAAATGATGTCTTTGTGAAAGTTAGCGAATGGTTTTGTACAAATAGGCTAACTTCAAACTTTGAAAAAAAAAATGCCTTTCACCTAGTTTTGCACATTCAAAACATCCCACCTCCTGTTAATCTAGTGTATACAAACAAGAAAACTGTGAGTTCTTAGATGTGCATGTTTGTGAAAACTTAAATTAGAAAAACGTGTTACACCATTTAGGTTCAGCTACTTTTGCTGTAAGAATAATTGTCAACTTTCGGGATATTCAAGTCATTAAGTTAACATAGTTTGCATATTTTCATTCATTGATATCGTATGGAACAATATTCATGGTGACTCCTTACTCAGGCGCCGATGACAGAAGTGACCTCGGCGGGCACTGGTGACACTGGAAAACTGGACCTGACAGTGTGAGTCCCTGGTGTGTGGCAAAGTCAACAACACATGTGGAATCAGTGGGTGCTGACAAATCCTGTGGGCAGTGGTCACCAGCTGAGAGAACATAGTGAAAGTGTTGGCTTGTTGAGAAGCACAGACGATGGGACAGATGCAAGTTAGTATGCGAGAGGAGCACAATGGTGCTTGTTACTGCGTATCAGTGTGAATGGGTGTAGGTTGGAGCCCAGAGAAAGGGATAGAAAAGGGGTAGAGGGTGAAGAGCGACCACAGCACTGGATAGGTCATTGCTGAGGGTGGTGTGTGGAAGGGCACAGAAAAAGGCAAGCCGGAGGGAGGCCAGGGGTTGCGGGAGAGTCTTCGTCACTGCTTGGATTTGGGATACAGAAGAGGCTGACCAAAGAGAGATCTGGGATGATGGGAAGGACATTGCCACAGCATGCATTTGGAGCTTGGACGGAGCTGGCAGAAGGAGGGCCAGGGGCGGCAGGTGAGACATCGCTGTGGTATGCATGTGGAACACAGAAAGATCTATACCACAGATAGGTAAACAAAGCATGCATGTTACCCAGAAGAAGTGGCCTGTAGTGCTGCGTTGTTCTCAAGCTGAAGTGGTCGATATTGTCTGCATGGGACTGAAGTGGCAGTGCAAAGTAGCAGGTTACATCGGGCACAGTTGTGAGACAGCAGTGTCAGAGTTGGTGTCAGTGTCACTGAAGGATGACACTGTGACTACAGACTTCAAACACTTTGACAATGGAGGTGTTGCTTTAACCTGGAAAGGTAATTGGCCATAGCTGCATCCGCATGCCAAAGGCATAGGCGTAGGTGCAGCGGGGCGGTGTTGTTGAACTTTGTTGCAATTTATTTATTGATGTCAACCTACCTAAGTATAGCATCCATTCACCACCCATTGCTCTGCATTAGTAGATGCTATGTAGATGATGCAAAAAGCAGCGTTGAAGAAAACCACTGTCCATACTTACGATTACAAAGTCCGCGTAACTCAAGTAACATGATAAACCTGTAAATCTCTATTAACAACGGGCAAAGTGGGTGCGTCCCTCCTTCATTGAAATTGTTTGTTTGTAGATACTGATGTTTTATTACAGTCCTTTTCATTTATGGTGTCATTTATGTTGGTAGTACATCTACTACTAGTTCGTGCAGCTTATATCACACATAAGACAGCCAGAAATGTGCAAAGTCCAACCCGAAATATTACGAGATTCACTCAGGCAATACTCTGTTACAAAGCGAGTTCACATTTGGTCCTTTTCAGTGGTTTCTTTGAAAGAATATGCTTGCCAAGTTGTTCTGTACATGCATATGGAACACACCACGCAGAATATTCACAAAGGCTGATTATTTCACATACAGTTTATTCTGCAACCAACATTCCAAAACCACTCAAAACTCCACCGAAATGTCCGTAATTGCATCTGCTAGCATGGCAATATAAACCGAGTGCAATTTAACCATCATTTCTTCATCTTACAGATAATTTTTTCGGACACATTTAACATGACCTCCTCCTCCGACAGTGAGTCCACGACTGACTGAATGCCGTCACTCACAGGGCATATAACTCATTCCATTATGCGGGAATGACTTTTCTCTCATTGGTTGATCAAAATGATCATCCAATCAGAGTAAACTTTCATGATGAATTTCACACGCAAACCACTTTACTCCAGTCAGCATTCCCATATGGATCTACATCATTTCATATTGCAAAAATGTACAAAAGTGTTCCACAAAACCGAACAAAACGCAAATCAAAAGAAAGCTATACTGGAAATATACTTTGGAATTAAGTATCCTCTTACTATCTTTCTGGCTGCCTTATTACAAAAGCAAACACTCCTAGACATACATCATCCACCAGTTAGGGGGAGTCACCAATTTCAGGACATCCTGGTTACATAACACTTGCTAGTTACGGATGGTGTAATACATTATAAAATTGAAATTTGACGTAAGTGTCCGTTAAGTACTTTTTTAATAGGTTTTATTTTATATTTTCAAAAACTATTAAAGTTACCTGCATGAAAATTTTACTCAGTGTTCTTCTAAATTATAAAAGTTCCTATAACAAATTTGAAAACAAACAGATCATATATATGATAGTTATTTAGTTTCTTAGCTGGGATTAATAAGTGATGTTAGTATGTTCCACACCAAGCAGTTCTCATGGTCCACACACCGTGACAGATGACATTATGATGCTGCCAGCAGCGGACTACACAATGGCCGGGGCTGGAGGCTTCATTGCCAGCCTCCAATACAGCTTGACCTAACAGAATAAAACTTACTGCAAAACTCTGCAGCTGTGTAAATAGCTGCAATGTTACAGGCTCATGGCTAGAGAGAGCCACTTGCAGGTCATGGGTAAGGTTAGGTGCAGCAAGAGTGGTGTAATGTCAGAGTAGAGCCAACAGGTGTGTTCTGAGCCATGCCACCCTCATTAGGAAGTCTGGTCACAGCTGCATCTTTGTGACGAAGGCAAGAATTGGCAGGGCAGGGTCGGGTGCGACTGAGCAAGGGGGCATGGTGGACAGGCTGCATGGCAATGTAGATGAATCCAGCTGCTGCAGCATGTAGACTTGAGACTTATCACCAATAGAGGTCTGAGTGATGCCAGCTGCAGAAAAAGAGTGGATCATGGCTGCAACGTGCAGAGCAGCATCAGGCTCAGCTGTAGGTGGGTGGTGGATGAGATGATAGTGCAGTGTGCACAGTTAGTAGCCTCGTCAGTAGTGGGGAACTGGGCAGCGCCCCCCTCGGGAGGAAGGCTAGCTGTGGCTATGTGAGCATCGGGCACAGCTGCATGAAAGTGGTGGCCAGGTGGCAAAGCAGAGCCTTTACCCTTGTCACCATCAGAATCAACAGACGAGGAGAGTGCAGTGGTGTCATAATGATCCTTGTCACCATCTGAAGTCACGATGGTGTCACCCTTGTAAAGAGGGCTGGCCTTTATGCATTTCAATAACTAGTGTGTCATGAATGATAAGGCTGCTTAATAGCTGATTAGTAAGTGAAGGTTCTCATGCAGATAAATAATTTTTATTTCACGGCATAGAAGATTTCACAGTAAATAACAGTTCTGAATATCAAAAGTGTGCAAATGCTGCCTGCTGGAGGAATGCAGCACCTTAAGTATCCAGCAGGCAGAAGGTTACATGTGTGTGCTGACAATCACATGACCTGCTGGTCGTGATAGCCTTGCCACTATTATCATGTGCACTGCTTGCGAACATGGTTGGTACCCTCTGGTGGTGCCTGTGACAATCAGTGTGGAAACTGATTGTAAATGATACCATCTTTAGAGCACACAATACTCATTTGCTGTTTGTAAATAACCTTGTGAGAGACAAACCTGCAGGCTGAGGATAGGCAAACAGGAAGGACGGAGCCATAGTGCTGGAAGTATAACATAGCCTATATATGGCTGATATACAGCAATATTATCAGATTTTGGAGATAAAACTGTCAATAGTTTATGTGCTTTTCCTGATTTCATTCGGTACTACCCTATGGCATTCTGGGATGATTCATCAGTGCTCAAATAACGTTTCGTTGCACAAAAGTGTGTAAGGAGGATGATACATGGTGTCCACTCTAGAACGTGTTCTTGACAGCTGTCTAAACGGTTGGGCATACTGGCAATGGCCCCACAGCACATTTACTCTGTTATGAAGTTTATTGTGACCGTCCAAAACAATATAAAACAGTAATAGCATTCACAACTATAATATTACAAGGAGATACAAACAAACACAAACATACACACAAAATTCAAGCTTTCGCAACAAACTGTTGCCTCATCAGGAAAGAGGGAAGGAGAGGGGAAGACGAAAGGAAGTGGGTTTTAAGGGAGAGGGTAAGGAGTCATTCCAATCCTGGGAGCGGAAAGACTTACCTTAGGGGGAAAAAAGGACAGGTATACACTCGCACACACGCACATATCCATCCACACATACAGACACAAGCAGACATATATGTGTGGATGGATATGTGCGTGTGTGCGAGTGTATACCTGTCCTTTTTTCCCCCTAAGGTAAGTCTTTCCGCTCCCGGGATTGGAATGACTCCTTACCCTCTCCCTTAAAACCCACTTCCTTTCGTCTTCCCCTCTCCTTCCCTCTTTCCTGATGAGGCAACAGTTTGTTGCGAAAGCTTGAATTTTGTGTGTATGTTTGTGTTTGTTTGTGTGTCTATCGACCTGCCAGCGCTTTTGTTCGGTAAGTCACCTCATCTTTGTTTTTATATATAATTTTTCCCACGTGGAATGTTTCCTTCCATTATATTACAAGGAGAAATGGTTTACGCTATCCATCACTCAGCCTTATTGTGGAACAGATGGAATGAGATATTAAACCATAAAAGTCTTTGACTACCTACTGAGCAATTTGGAGAATGTAATGGAAAACAGAATTAAATTCAAACACAAACTGAAACCGTACTTGCTTGACAACTACTTCTGTTCCATATAAGAAGTTCTGAATGTGTAATGATTTGATCTCTCTCTCTCTCTCTCTCTCTCTCTCTCTCTCTCTCTCTCTCTCTCTGTGTGTGTGTGTGTGTGTGTGTGTGTGTGTGTGTCTCAGAGAGAGAGAGAGAGAGAGAGAGAGAGAGAGAGAGAGAGAGAGAGAGAGAGAGAGAGAGAGAAATTGAACATACTTAAGTAATGCTGTAAGCATGAAAAAAATTAAGAAATTATGTAAATGGTCAGCTTTTGCCATTTTTTCTGCTGAGATGTGCTTTAATTGTAAAACTGACTCATTGCATATCATACAGAGAGGCTGCAGTTGTGAGCCATGAAATATGTAAATAGCTAACTAACTACCCAACTTAGCTATTGTATCCTTGGATAGTTTTCACATTTTTGTCTGTCATCCATTTTATAAAGGGAAATAATCTTGGCCATCTGCCATTAGAATGGAATTCCATATTTTGTCCAACATTAATTTATTAAACAAAGAAATCTTTATTTCAAGCAGAGACCTCCATATTTTAGTGGCTCTGTTTACATAGTATCGGTTGCACTAGCTTTCCTGTTTTTAGACTGCATTAGTGTGCATTTCGTCTTCGATAGTGTTGTCAGATTTATAGAAGTATGACTTGATATTCCATTTCTTCATTTCATCTTCCACAGTTGCAACTTTATTGCCCCATAAATTTTCATAGTAGTTTCTTGTATAGTATTCAGTTTGACTTTATCTTTTACTCAAGCATTGATATATCGTTGTTTTATTTGGTATGCTTTGCAAGCCTGTGTATCATGTTCAGTCTTATTTTCGTATATGCTGCAATCTTGTTTCTCCAGTGTCCAGCCTTATGAGAAATGTTGTTCAGGGTAGATGAAACTTGACAGATGAAGTGAAAGCAACTCATTTACAGAAGGAAATAAATGTACAGAGGATCCCAAAGTTTAACAGTTATTTTTCTTTTTATTTGTTTTAGTCTGTTACTCACTGCTTTCTCTAGTTAGTAAGTATTGATTTATCCTTAAATAATTAAATTTAAAGGTAAGATGGCATTGGAATGAGGAAATAAGTGTGGGATGGACAGAAAAGAAAGACATTATTAAATAGAGGGAAAGAAGAAATTGCTGGAAATTGCATCCTTAAAGTTGCATCAGTTTATGAAATTTATTAGTTCAGCAGTAATACTCATTCACTACATATAGCTCTGAATTGCTCAAGCCCTTAGTAGCTGGTACCATAGATCCCTAGAACAGTAGTATAATGAAGTCTCCAGAAAGGAGACATGGGAGAGAAGAGGAGCTAACAAGAGGGAGAGCTAATTTATTAGGTCACCAACATGTTTTAGGTGCACAGCATTTGAGGAGCAGTTAAAGGAAACCAGTCTCATTACAGAGTATGTGCACATTTCTAGAAATGCTACTAAACCTGTGGTGAAGAAACAAGTCAGTAGTAAGATACACCATTACCATTTAGAAAGATAGGCTCATTCTCTCATGAGGTCATTTCTGTGAAGATGGTAACTACATTTTTGTTTGTCTGTTTTCCATTCTCATATAACTTTTTCCAGTGCACAGTTGAATGATAGTGTTTACAAACTGTTTCCTTGTCAGAAAGGACCAGAAGTTGTTCCAAGAAATTGAAATTGGGATTCTGCATTTATAAGATTTTGTTTAGTTATTTCAAGAACTTTTGTGTCTTCTAAAAATTCCTATAAGGTTTTGAGAAGGAAGTCTCTGTCTGCTGAATCATATGTTGTTGTTGTTGTGGTCTTCAGTCCTGAGACTGGTTTGATGCAGCTCTCCATGCTACTCTATCCTGTGCAAGCTTCTTCATCTCCCAGTACCTACTGCAAACTACATCCTTCTGAATCTGCTTAGTGTTTTCATCTCTTGGTCTCCTTCTATGATTTTTACCCTCCACGCTGCCCTCCAATACTAAATTGGTGATCCCTTGATGCCTCAGAACATGTCCTACCAACTGATCCCTTCTTCTAGTCAAGTTGTGCCACAAACTCCTCCCCAATTCTGTTCAATACCTCCTCATTGGTTATGTGATCTACCCATCTAATCTTCAGCATTATCCTGTAGCACCACATTTCGAAACCTTCTATTCTCTTCTTGTCTAAACTATTTATCATCCATGTTTCACTTCCATACATGGCTACACTCCATACAAATACTTTCAGAAATGACTTCCTGACACTTAAATCAATACTCGATGTTAACAAATTTCTCTTCTCCAGAAACGCTTTCCTTGCCGCTGCCAGTCTACATTTTATATCCTCTCTACTTCGACCATTGTCAGTTATTTTGCTCCCCAAATAGCAAAACTCCTTTACCACTTTAAGTGTCTCATTTCCTAATCTAATTCCCTCAGCATTACCCGACTTAATTTGACTACATTCCATTATCCTCGTTTTGCTTTTGTTGATGTTCATCTTATACCCTCCTTTCAAGATACTGTCCATTCCATTCAACTGCTCTTCCAAGTCCTTTGCTGTCTCTGACAGAATTACAATGTCATTGGTGAACCTCAAAGTTTTTATTTCTTCTCCATGGATTTTAATACCTACTCCGAACTTTTCTTTTGTTTCCTCTACTGCTTGCTCAATATACAGATTGAATAGCATTGGAGAGAGGCTACAACCCTGTCTCACTCCCTTCCCAACCACTGCTTCTCTTTCATGTCCCTCGACTCATAACTGCCATCTGGTTTCTGTACAAATTGTAAATAGTCTTTCAGTCCCTGTATTATACCCCAGCCACCTTCAGAATTTGAAAGAGAGTGTTCCAGTCAACATTGTCAAAAGCTTTCTCTAAGTCTACAAATGCTAGAAACGTAGGTTTGCCTTTCCTTAATCTTTCTTCTAAGATAAGTCACAGGGTCAGTATTGGTTCACATGTTCCAACATTTCTACGGAATCCAAACTGATCTCCCCCGAGGTCAGCTTCTACCAGTTTTTCCATTTGTCTGTAAAGAATTCACATTAGTATTTTGCAGCTGTGACTTATTAAACTGATAGTTCTGTAATTTTCACATCTGTCAACACCTGCTTTCTTTGGGATTGGAATTATTATATTCTTCTTGAAGTCTGAGGGTATTTCGCCTGTCTCATACATCTTGCTCACCAGATGGTAGAGTTTTGTCATGAATGGCTCTCCAAAGGCCGCCAGTAGTTCTAATGGAATGTTGTCTACTCCTGGGGCATTGTTTCAACTCAGGTCTTTCAGTGCTCTGTCAAACTCTTCACGCAGTATCGTATCTCCCATTTTATCTTCATCTACCTGCTCTTCCATTTCCTTAATATTGTCCTCGAGTACATCGCCCTTGTATAGCCCCTGTATATACTTCTTCCACCTTCCTGCTTTCCCTTCTTTGCTTAGAACTGGGTTTCCATCTGAGCTCTTGATATTCATACAAGTGGTTCTCTTTTCTCCAAAGGTCTCTTTAATTTTCCTGTAGGCAGTATCTATCTTACCCCTCATGAGATAAGCCTCTACATCCTTACGTTTGTCCTCTAGCCATCCCTGCTTAGCCATTTTGAACTTCCTGTCAGTCTCATTTTTGAGACATTTGTATTCCTTTTTGCCTGCTTCACTTACTGCATTTTTGTATTTTCTCCTTTCATCAATTAAATTCAATATCTCTTCTGTTACCCAAAGATTTCTAGCAGCCCTTGTCTTTTTACCTACTTGATCCTCTGCTGCCTTCACTATTTCATTCCTCAATGCTACCCATTCTTCTTTTACTGTATTTCTTTCCCCCATTCCTGTCAATTGTACCCTTATGCTCTCCCTAAAACTCTGTACAACCTCTGGTTCTTTCAGTTTATCCAGGTCCCATCTCATTAAATTCCCACCTTTTTGCAGTTTCTTCAGTTTTAATCTACAGGTCATAACCAATAGATTGTGGTTAGAGTCCACATCTGCCCCTGAAAATATCTTACAATTTAAAATCTGGTTCCTAAATCTCTGTCTTCCCATTATATAATCTATCTGAAACCCTGTAGTATCTCCAGGGTTCTTCCATGTATACAACCTTCTTTCATGATTATTGAACGAAATGTTAGCTATGATTAAGTTATGCTCTGTGCAAAATTCTACCAGGCGGCTTCCTCTTTCATGTCTTTGCCCCAATCCATATTCACCAACTACGTTTCCTTCTCTTCTTGTTCCTACTGTCGAATTCAAGTCACCCATGACTATTAAATTTTCATCTCCCTTCACTACCTGAATAATTTCCCTTATCTCATCATACATTCCATAAGATCTTTGAATCATAAGCCTTTTAAAATCAACAAATATTAGCACTAGCTTTTTATTCAGTATTTCCATATACATGATTATCTGTTTAAGATTTAGAGTTTGCTGTAGGCAGGATCTGTTACTCCGTGATATTCTCCTGTTTATTTATCTGTCTGAGAATTTAATATGTACAGAAGAGCTTTCAATAATATTTTGTATTATAAAGATAGTAATGAAATTCCTGTGTAATTATTGATATCTGTTTTTTCCAACTTTTTATGAAGTGGATGAATTAATGCAACCTTCCAGTTATCTGAAAATTGTTTCGGAGTCCCAAACTATACCTAGTTTTTCTTATATAATTATGGCATTTATATCTCTGCTAGATTTTAGATTTTGTGCTGTGAAGCAAATCTTCACCCATTGCTTTGTTGTGTTTTAATTGTGTTGATGTAACTTTTAATCATATTGAAACTCAGTGGTTTCAAATTTTCATTTGGAATAATATGATAGAATTCGAATTCTTTGGTCAGTTTTTCACTGTTCAGTAGATAAATATGCTGCCAATAGCTTACTGTTCTCTCTGTTGTTAAGTCTAAGTATTCTACTTTCTTTCATAAAGTGTAGTAATTGTGGAATATACCCAGGCATACAGTTCTTGAATGTTTTGTAGTAAACTCCTGTATTAAACTATATTTTCCAATTAGTGTTTGTCTTCTTACTATACTAGTTATTCTAAGCTTTTTTTCCCTCTAACTGCTTCTTCTCATTTACCATACATGCTTTCTTTGCTTGTTCTGTCAAGATATTTCAAATGCAGTATGTTTAATGGCTTCAGTAAAATTTTTGTATCAATATTCACTTCCTTCTGTTTCTTTTGAAAATCAATTTCCTGTTCAAAGTTTTATTATTAATTCTATTTGTTGTACTAGTTTGTTTCATAAGCTTATGTTTCAGAATGAATCTTATTTAGATCTCAATTGGGTTGTGATCAGAACGAACTTCAATTCCTCTCTTGTCTCTAATGTTCCTGATTTCTTGACATTTATATCTGTAGTGTGATTTGAAGATTGAATGACTTGTGTCTATGTACCAACCTTGAGCCATTTTTGTCAGTTCTATTGTGAGCTGTATAGTTTCCAATAACTCTTTAGAAAAGATTTTTCCTTACCCTTTTGGGAATTGATGGCTCTCATCATGATTATTATGTTGTTCTTGTGAACTGTCAACAGTCTGTTTTTCAGATCTTCCCAGCAGTTTCCTACTTCAACTTGAATGTCTTGTTGGTGCCCGGTAGTTGAATAGAGAGTAATATTTAAGTTGAACAGGGAGTAATATTTATTCTTGCATTTAACTGTGAAAACAGAAAGGCTTTCACTGAAAGATACAAAATCAACATTTCAAAGTATATTTTACTGTTGTGGACTGCAAAGGCTGTTCCTAATGTTCTTAGACTTGAGTTGGAAAGTGTTACAGCTTGTTCACCCTTAAAAATTTGATAGTTCACACTATCCATTATTAGGTCATCAACATACCTTGTTTCTAGTGTGGCTGCTAGAAGGATGTCACTGCTGTTCAAAAAGTTAATTGTCTGCTTGAGTTTCTCAATTTTTTGTATTTCCTGGTAAATTTCAACTTAAGATTACAAAAGTTTTCAGGAGCCCACCAATGGTTCCTTGTATGAGGGTGCAGACACTCCACAATCCAAACATCTCCTTGTGCCTCATTCAGGAGTGGTAGATTGGTCACTTTGACTAATATTTCTTTTTTTCCCACCACACATCATAATTACCCTATTTTTGCAATGTGGGCAGACATATGTGTACCAAAGTTAAAACATAAATTGTTAATTTTAGAGTGTTATTTTTCAGCTGCCCTAACATGAGGTACAGATGCTGACAAACACACCAAATCTGGAAACAGACGTATCTGAATTTAATTCTTAATTTCCATGTTAACCTTAAGAGCAGGGCTGCCTCTTCTGCCAGTTACACTATACCAATGAACTTCAGTTAGGCCATAGGTTCTCAACCTTGTCCAGCCAACCACCCCTTTTCCAAAGAAAAAATACTCATCATCTCCCCTTTTTTTCAGAGAAAGAAAGTCAGACACAATTGCAATCTGAAATGAATAACACAAACTTTTCCAAATTGCTTTGATCATAACATACTTTTCGAATAATAATTCAGTGATCACAATAACCTTACAGAAGTTTGGAAAGATATGGAGAGAGCTAATAGGAGATTAAATTGTGAACTGTCATGAGGTGTGCTTCAGCTACTGGATTCATAAGAGCACTGCTCTATATAAGTAGGTATCTGTGTTCCAATTCCAGTTGGTTCACAATTTTCATCACTCAATTAATGTTTAATTCTTAATTAGAACTGAAGAAAAAGAAATCACATTATTAAAAGGTGTTAACAGTTTTCGTGTCATTCTCAAATGTTGATTAACAAATACATATTTAAAAAATTTGCAATAATTTCAGTCAGAGTTCTGAACTTGGTGTAATGTCATTAACTTTTCAATATTTGGCATCATGCTTGTTATCAGCAATCTTAAATCGCCACATCCTGTGATTGACTGTCTGTATCTGTTATTGGTAACTAATCTGCAAACCATGCTAAATCCTCTTACTGCTGAATACAAAGATGGGAAAGCAATCAAATACTTCTTTGCTGCAGTCCATAAAGCTTGATGCAATGTAGGAGTTTGCCTTTGAAGTCATAATTCTTTATGTCCATTTTTCATTTTAATTTTACTCCCCATTTGTTGAGAGTTCTATTAGCTCATCCTGGAAGAATAATTCTGATGTTTGTACATCACGGATAGGTTCCAGTACCCAATCTCGCATGGACATTTGAAGGAGCTGCTGAAATCTGGTTGTAAAATCTTTTTTAAGTCCATCCAAGGGCTTACAAAATACTAGGGATTAGATTAGATTAGATTAAGGTTTCGTTCCATAGACCCATAAAATGAGATGATTCTCATGACTGTGGAACATGTCAGAAAGTATGACATAAAAACATAAAACATTTGAGTATAAAACTTACTACCCTGATCATTTGTCAGGAAATATCGAAAGTAAGCTAATACAACGCAGTAAACTGGGACAGCTATTATTTACAGGATTAACACACTGTCAGAATGAAACACTCTTAACCATTATTAATAAATTTATCATACACAAAATACCTAATCTTTATTGTTGTGATGAAGTATTATCAAAGCTGAAATCTAACAGATATTTTTACTGGAGGTGACTTACAGTCTCTGTTAAGATATTCATCTATGGAGTAGAAGGAGTTGCCTATCAAAAGTCTTTCAAACTCTGTTTAAACTGTACTTTAGCTGAAACCAAGTTTTTAATGGTTGCTGCCAATTTATTAAAAATGTGTATTCCTGAAAATTGGACCCCTTTTTGGATCATGGTAAGTCATTTTAGGCCTTTATGTAGATTCTTCTTATTCCCAGTATTGATACTGTGTACTGAGCTATTGGTTGGAAATAGAGACGTATTACTTGCAACAAATTTCATTAAGGAATAAATACACTGAGAAGCAGTGGTTAGAATACAAAGTTCCTTGAACAGGTTTCTACAAGATGTTCTTGCATTTAAACCACAAATGATTCTTATCACACACTTTTGCACTCTAAAAACTTTTGCTCAGTTTGATGAGTTGCCGCAGAATATGATCTCATACGACATAATAGAATGAAAGTAAGCAAAGTATGCAAGTTTTTTTATATTTATATCTCCTACATCTGACATCATTCTTACGGCAAATACAGATTTGTTTAGGCACTTAAGCAATTCTGTGGTATGCCCTTCCCAACTGAATTTATTATCGAGTTGTAATCCCAGAAATTTAACACTGTCAACCTCTTCAATCTGCATGTCTTCAGACGTTATACTCATGTTGGAAGGAAATCTCTTACAGGTTCTGAACTGTATATAGTGGGGCTTTTCAAAGTTTAATGGCAAAGAATTAGCTTTAAACCACTTATTAATGTCAGTGAAAATTTGATTAGCAGCTATTTCTAATTCTGTACTTGGCTTGCTACTTATTGCAATGTTTGTATCATCTGCAAACAAAACAAACTTAGCATCTGGCAATGTAACAGATTAGAGGTCATTAATATACACAAGAAAAAGCAATGGACCCAAAATGGAACCTTGAGGAACACCACACGTAATTAATTCCCAGTCAGATGAAGATGACTGCTTACTTCACGGGTATGTCATGGTTTGTTTCCTGCTAGACAGATAAGACCCCCAGTGACACCATAATACTCTAATTTACATAGAAGAATGCTGTGGTTCACACATTCGAAGGCTTTAGACAGGTCACAGGAAACGCCAGTAGTCTGCAATTTATTATCTAATGAAGTAAGTACATTATATCTAAAAACAAAGATGATGTGACTTACCAAACGAAAGCGCTGGCACGTCGATAGACACAAAAACAAACACAAACATACACACAAAATTCAAGCTTTCGCAACAAACTGTTGCCTCATAAGGAAAGAGGGAAGGAGAGGGAAAGACGAAAGGATGTGGGTTTTAAGGGAGAGGGTAAGGAGTCATTCCAATCCCGGGAGCAGAAAGACTTACCTTAGGGGGAAAATAGGACGGGTATACACACACACACACACACACACACACACACACACACACACACACACACACACACATATCCACCCACACATATACAGACACAAGCAGACATATTTAAAGACAAAGAGTTTGAGCAGAGATGTCAGTCGAAGTGGAAGTGCAGAGGCAAAGATGTTGTTGAATGACAGGTGAGGTATGAGTGGCGGCAACTTGAAATTAGCGGAGATTGAGGCCTGGTGGATAACGGGAAGAGAGGATATATTGAAGAGCAAGTTCCCATCTCCGGAGTTCGGATAGGTTGGTGTTAGTGGGAAGTATCCAGATAACCCGGACGGTGTAACACTGTGCCAAGATGTGCTGGCCGTGCACCAAGGCATGTTTAGCCACAGGGTGATCCTCATTACCAACAAACACTGTCTCATTCCCACATAGAAAGCTTCACAGTGTAGGCAGGTCAGTTGGTAAATCACGTGGGTGCTTTCACACGTGGCTCTGCCTTTGATCGTGTACACCTTCCGGGTTACAGGACTGGAGTAGGTGGTGGTGGGAGGGTGCATGGGACAGGTTTTACACCGGGGGCAGTTACAAGGGTAGGAGCCAGAGGGTAGGGAAGGTGGTTTGGGGATTTCATAGGGATGAACTAAGAGGTTACGAAGGTTAGGTGGACGGCAGAAAGACACTCTTGGTGGAGTGGGGAGGATTTCATCAAGGATGGATCTCATTTCAGGGCAGGATTTGAGGAAGCCGTATCCCTGCTGGAGAGCCACATTCAGAGTCTGATCCAGGGCACTTTTGTGTTTCTTCTGTGGGGGGTTCTGGGTTTGAGAGGATGAGGAAGTGGCTCTGGTTATTTGCTTCTGTACCAGGTCGGGAGGGTAGTTGTGGGATGCGAAAACTGTTGTTAGGTTGTTGGTGTAATGGTTCAGGGATTCCGGACTGGAGCAGATTCATTTGCCACGAAGACCTAGGCTGTAGGGAAGGGACCGTTTGATGTGGAATGGGTGGCAGCTGTCATAATGGAGGTACTGTTGCTTGTTGGTGGGTTTGATGTGGACGGACATGTGAAGCTGGCCATTGGACAGGTGGAGGTCAACATCAAGGAAAGTGGCATTGGATTTGGAGTAGGACCAGGTGAATCTGATGGAACAAAGGAGTAGAGGTTGGAGAGGAAATTCTGGAGTTCTTCTTCACTGTGAGTCCAGATCATGAAGATGTCATCAATAAATCTGTACCAAACTTTGGGTTGGCAGGCTTGGGTAACCAAGAAGGCTTCCTGTAAGCGACCCATGAATAGGTTGGCGTACGAGGGGGCCATCCTGGTACCCATGGCTGTTCCCTTTAATTGTTGGTATGTCTGGCCTTCAAAAGTGAAGAAGTTGTGGGTCAGGATGAAGCCGGCTAAGGTAATGAGGAAAGAGGTTTTAGGTAGGGTGGCAGGTGATCGGCGTGAAAGGAAGTGCTCCATCGCAGCGAGGCCCTGGACGTGCGGGATATTTGTGGATAAGGAAGTGGCATCAATGGTTACAAGGATGGTTTCAGGGGGTAACGGATTGGGTAAGGATTCCAGGCGTTCGAGGAAGTGGTTGGTGTCTTTGATGAAGGATGGGAGACTGCATGTAATGGGTTGAAGGTGTTGATCTACGTAGGCGGAGATACATTCTGTGGGGGCTTGGTAACCAGCTACAATGGGGCGGCCAGGATGATTGGGTTTGTGAATTTTAGGAAGAAGGTAGAAGGTAGGGGTGCGGGGTGTTGGTGGGGTCAGGAGGTTGATGGAGTCAGGTGAAAGGTTTTGTAGGGGGCCTAAGGTTCTGAGGATTCCTTGAAGCTCCGCCTGGACATCAGGAATGGGATTGATTGATTGATCTCACTGTAAGTGTAAATAGCTTTCTCTACATCAGAACCCTTCAGAAATCCAAACTGTGACTTGGACAATATATCATTTGCAGTCAGATGCTTAAGGAGATGCTAATACACAACCTTTTCAAATATTTTTGAGAAAGCCAGCAAAAGTGAAATTGGTTGATAGCTTGATGGTATCTCTTCATCTCCCTTCTTGGAAAGAAGCTTAACTTCAGCATATTTTAGCCAGTCTAGAAATGTTCCACTGATAAGAGATTGAGTACACAAATAATTTAAAATAGAACTTAACTTGCATGAGTGCTCTTTGATTAATCTTATCATAATTTGTTTCCACAAAAGAAAGATTTGGAAACTGATGCAATTGTTTTAGACCCTAATTATATCTGTGCAAGGCAAGTTTTGACACAAAAACAGAAATAGTTAACTTTTCTTTGATTATAATCAAGTCAGCACCTTGCAGCTGTAGATTGATTTCATTAATTTTACTGGACAAATTGTTTAGATAAGTTGTATCACCATTAAATTTCAATTAATTATCCCTCAGAGAGTGATCTTTCTTTTCAAAAAGTGTCACAACTGTGCCAAATATATTATAAAATTCTTTTTAGGCAGGTACCATTTGACAGCTAATGAACCTCTACATCTACACCTATAGTAATATCTATACTCTGCAAACCACCATGAATTACATGGCAGAGAGTACATCCTGTTGTACAAGTTATTAGGGTTTCATCCCATTCCATTGGTATATGGACTGCAGCAAGAATGATCATTTGAATGCCTCTGTTCTTATAGGCCCATCACTTTACTGTCATTGTTTTCAAACCTAATAGAAACAATAATGAAAAATCGACTCATGGGGTACTTAACAAAGCACAATCTGCAGTGGCCTGGTGTTATGTTAAGCTCTTTCTATACAGCTTAAGCATTTTCATGGACTTACTTGTTGAAGAATGCTGGTTCTGCTTTCTTGCAGCACCTATGTCTTCTGCTAGCACCAGACACTTCTCCGAAGATTTCACTGCTAGGAAGGGGAAATTTTCACTCTCTCGCTCTCTCTCTTCTTACTTAAAAAATATGCTGCTCTTGGAATATCATTCATTGCACCAGAACATATTTATTTCCACATTGCAAAAAAAAAAAAAACAACTCAACTTTATGACTTATGCCCACACATTACCGGGCACCCAGAATCAGTTATTTACACATTTTTGAACACAATTAATACATAAGCTTTTATCGTGGCTGACTATCCATGTCCAGTCCACGTACTCTCAACAGCAGTTCAACGTCTAATAAACAGTCACTATTTTGAGTCTCTCCATTTATTTTTTAACAGTGCAATGCTACATTACTCTCTGCAGCCAGCCACGGAACTTCCAAGCCATATTTGCTTATTCTTGGCAGGTCACACTGAACACTTGCCAGCACTGACGAATTATCTCCCTTCCACAAACAATAAATGGGTGCAGTATCCCATGCTCATCCTTACATCCTGCTTTAAAATAATGTGTGTTCGAAATTGCTGGAACACAAGTGTCTCCAGTCTTTTGTAAAATTCTGGGGGCAATACAAATCTTCTGTGTTAGGAACAGTTTGGTTTCGGGATCAGCTGTATCATCATCATCATCATCAGGATTTCCTTCCAGTGAGCCAGGTACAAACTTGGTGAATAATATGCCTCCATTGATTTCTGTCCTGGTGTAGCTTTTCCCTCTCCACTACATCCCATGTTACTCCTCTCCTTTTGAGATCTTTCTTAACCTGGTCCGCCCATCTCTTTCTAGGACACCCAATTGGTCTTCTTCCTGGTACCTCCATCTCCAAATACTGGCATGGAGTTCAAGTCAGGTGCATTCGCTTCACATGGCAAGCACTCATTCTCTCCCCTATAGTCAATGTCATCTGCAGGTTTCTCCTTACATAATAATTCTTGACTCTGTCTCTCCTAGTTTTTTGTAGAGCTGACCAAAGGAACTTCATTTCATATGCTTGTATTTGACTCTTTTCTCTCTTATTTATGACACAGGCCTGTAGACTATACATCATGATTGGCAGGAGATAAGTTTTATACTTGGTCTACTTGGCTCTTAGAGGGACTTCCGTGTCCCAGATTAGATTTCGTATGTGATGGAAAAAGCTAGACCCTTTTGTGACTCTGTTTAAGACTTCTAGTTTGGAACTTCCATCGCTACCCAGATAGTTGAAACTTTTCACACACTCAGCCTTCTCCGCCTCCAGTATGATGCTACAACGAGTGGGTGTCCTGGTCATCTTCATTGTCACTGTCTTGTTCCAGTAGTCTAGTCTCGTTTGAACCTCCATTTCCTTCTCTCCCCAAACGGCAATGTCATCAGCAAAAACAAAAGCACTGAGATCTTCATTTTATTCTTCCTTGATTTTTTTTCAAGATTGTGTCCCTAAGTGTAATGAATAGTGAAGGGGAGAGTGAACTGCCTTGCTGAACACTCTCTTTGTCTTAAACCAATCTGATCTTCCACCTCCTACTTGTACGCTACTCTCACAACCATCATACAGCATCTGGACATTTTTAATTAATGAATCAGGAAAATTATGTATTCTCAAGCATTCCCATATTTTACCCCTTGGTACACTGTCATATGCTTTTTCCAAATCCCTGAATACTACTATCAAGTTATAATGAATTATATAATGTTATTTGGGAGAATATCTTTATATCTATATTACTGACTGATGAATATATGTGAATGCAGCTTGCCGCTAACTTGGTGTAATGTTTTGTCTGCACAGAGGTGTATCTGTCGCCTTTATTACTCCTTCACTCTCACACATAAATCGGTACAATAAAGTTAGGGCCTCCTGTTTTATCTTTAGGCTGATCCGTGATAAGACAGGCAAACAATTATACTAATGCAGGATTCTGAGTATTTTCTCGAATTTCATTCGCTCTCTCTCTCTCTCTCTCTCTCTCTCTCTCTCTCTCTCTCTCTCTCTCTCTCTCTCTCTCTCTCTCTGTCCTTTATCTATGTACAGTTTTAAATATAATATTTCATTTACGTGAAATCAGCCCAATAGAATCTCTGGTGGAGCCCTTCGTCTTAATATTCAGCGGCTGGCTTGCTGGAAAAGATCTTTACATTTGTTATTATTGTTGAGCGCTGCATTCAGTTGGGAAAATCGATCGTTTGAACAATTCGTTCATTTTACGACAGATTTAGAATTTCAGATGTGGACGAAGCCTTTTTGGACGATTTTATAAAAACTCGGTAACTGCAGGCTCTCTTCGTCAAAGCTGAAACTTCCCCACTAATTACAGGGCCAAGGCGATCGTCAATGATTCAGACAAAGAACTCATTCGTCATTCACTCTAGAATAAATGGGTCACAAACCTTATTTCTGAGGAAAATTGTATATTCAATCCATCTCCATTACATGTTCCGTTTTCTGTTGATTCCAAGTCTTACTTAATTTGCGTTTACAGTCTTTCTCTCTCTTCAAATAACCCGCTAGTGGCACAAACGCTAATAGCTCGCTTTAGCGAGAAGAAAAGCAAATATGTCTCTTTTAGAAGCCCGTCAATCTTCCAACAGATATTTCCGAAGCTGTCCTTCTTACCCCTCTATAATAACCATGGAGAATACATATCTGTATCTCTGTTATTCCAAAGAATAAACGTACTAGAAAAATACCTTGGCGTCGACGAGCTGTCGGCGCATATATTACTAGAAAATCCGATCAGATACTTTTCAAAAGTGAATAAATGTGGATGATTTGATTGACCATTATTAATTATTGCGTGGTAGAGGGTAATTTTCCGTGGGGAGATTACAATGCCCCTCGCAGCGAGTGAAGTTTGTGAGCTCAATTTTGATTTACCGAACACACTTCGCGAGCTATCTATTAGTGTGGATAACCCGGAAGTGATGATTGTCAGTCCTCCGACTGAAAAAGAATATTATGTTTAAGACAGACGAACAAAAGAAATGTTGAAAACAGAAGAAATGAAGAGACAGGTACCGCGGCTGTATTGCTTTTACGTGCATCTAGGTGTTATGTTTGCTGTGTACAACCAAGGAAGATGATCTTTCATGAAACTGTTATCAGGGTCTACCCATTCGGGAACTTTCTTAAGCAGGGAAACCTTGGAAAACCTCTTAAGCCTAGACCCCCAGCCTATGGTACATAGAAGATAGGAAAGCCTATAGAAGAAAAAAAAAATAATTTTGAAATAGATCTCTAAAGGAAAGACAGGGATCAATTTATATCACGATTTGGAGAAGAGTGATTTGTGCCTCTAGCAAAAAAAAAACATTTTACAATAAATAACGTGAATTTTCGTTTTACAATCTTGTTCCTAGGACAATATCTTGCGGTGCTAAAACTCCCCCGGGTCTTGCATGTCCCCGACGTCCACATTTGTAGTCGGTCTTCTACGCGGCCCACTTTGTAGTCGGTCTTCTACGCGGCCCACAATGGGAAGAGTAGAAGGGACAGGGATACTCAAATTCACATGCAACATTCATTCCAAAAGAATTAGCAATGACCAAAAGGGAAACTCTTCCTGTAAGAGAACTGGTTAGGTTGCACCGTCCAAGATTCTCCTTTTTGAAAGCAAAATCCTTATGGCTTCATGCATCCTTTTTGTTACGACGTACTTCAAGGAATTTGGCCATTAACTAATGATGTTGCCAAAAGCATCATCATATTTACTCTCGTTTGAATACTCTTTTTGACTTTGCATCCCCACTTGTGCTTATAAGTCCAAAAGTTCTGACACATTTTCTATCACTGATTTGTTCTTCGCAATTTAAAGGATTCATGCAACTTACAATAGATTTTGGATTCAAATCATCGAATAATGGAAAGTGTAGTTCATTTTATACAAAGACATAATCCATCATTTCCTTGAAAAGTAATATAATTTATCTATACTCAAAAACTTTTTATTCTAAATACATATATTTCTCCGCTTGATTGCTGTAATGTAAAAGTTATTAGCATTGAGGAATGCGGATTCACTTCTTTCATTAATTCTCTGATTCATACGGCGTTCATACATGCACATATATGGAAATGGATTTTTCAAACAAAATTCCCAAACGAACACGAACCATTAAATAACTACTAATTCTATAAATATTACTTTCTTTAATCATTCATTAATAAATTAAGAACTCTTAACTTCTAATTATAACACCTTTTCTTTTTAAAGTTCAACATGAATCAGTTTACCCTCGCGTTTGATGCGAGTCTCTTACAAAGCATATCTGTGTCGTCTATATCGATTTTAACTCTCGCGCCGACGTCAACTGTTTTGCGCGGGAAATTATCTTTGCGGCGTTAACCGTCACTCACGATTCACTGCCTCAACACATCCCTTCACACGTTTACACATCTAAGCGTGCACTTGAGATTATATATGGACATTCACTCGGAACCTCTTTTGATTATTCAGCGTCATTTGCGGGAAACATTTCATTCTTCTTGAAGGTCAGTTAGATCCTTTATAAATCTTGATGACATTAGCAATGCTGAAGTTCCATGTTCACCCAAACCACAGGTGAAGCCTATCTCCACTATCTTCTTTACAACACTCGATAGTAATAGTTGGTCACTATTTCTATAATCCATGTCACTGATTAACTATTTCAATTTAAAGTTTTCTAACACTACACACACAGTTTATTTTTTTTTTTTTTTTTTTTTACGAGCGTTCATCTCTGTCACTCGCAACACCATTCCTCCCTATCTTCTAATCTTCATTAAATTTTTTCAAGTCGTTATGGGAAAATAACCCTTTTATTTTGTTCGATCCCGGGTATGCTAACAGATAAGCCCCAGGATTCGGAATTTGTAGGATAATGTATGGGCCAGTATATAGTAACTCCCATTTCTTTATACTTTTCTTTATTAAGGATGATTTGGTATGTCTTTTGACTAGTACCTTCTCTCCGACATGGTATGTCTGTACCCTCTTGATTAATTTGTCATATTGTTGTTTTCTCTGATCAGCCTTTTTCGTCATATTTACGATGGCTTGTCTTATTTTTTCTTCCCAAGGCATCTCAGTTTCCTGAGTTTTGGGCATATGGTCAGTCCAGAAGTTTTCCTCTTTTGCTTCGAATATCAATTCACGAGGTGTATATCCAGTTGAGGAGTGGGGCATGGTATTGTATATCTGCTCAAGCTCTTCCACATAATTTGCCCACACAGTCTGCTTATTATGGCAATACGTCCTCATAAATCGATTGAATTCTCTAAAAATTCTCTCAACCAAATTGCCTTGTGGGTGGTAAAATGATGTTAGTATGTGTTTCACACCGACTTGAGACAAAGTCAGTTTCCATCGGAGACCCGTGAATATTTTAGCATTGTCTGTTATGTTCGCCTTAGGTGTACCAACATGTGGAAGATAATCCCTTATCAATCTTAATACAATTACTTTGGCTGTAGCCGCCTTTATCGGGTATAGCTTTACGTATTTCGTACACACATCGAGAAATGCCAACACATATTTAACACCACCTCTTGAAGTAGGTAACGGTCCACACAGATCGCACGAAATTAATTCTTTTGGTTCTTGGACTAATATAGAGCATAATGGGTGCTTAGTACCTTTTGAATCCAGCTTTGTTTTTTGACAGATTATGCATCTCTTTAAGACCTCATGCACTCTGCGCTTTATGTTGGGAAAATAACAGTACCCACTTATCTTGTCTGCACATTTTGTCGCACCGAAATGTCCCCAGGTTAAATGAGTGAACCATACAAGTTTCTCTATTTGCACCTCAGGTATACAAACACACCAACGGACTTTGTTTCGCCTTCCACAGCGGGAAAATAATACGCCATTTACCAGCTTGTAATAATTTGCCATCTGATCCGAAGGTTGCTGTTGTAACCTTTGAATGACACTTCCCCATTGAGCATCTCTTTTCTGTAACTGGGCCATATGCGCACACAAATTGACGTAGTACGTCTTAAATGGATTTTCCTGCAGCAGCAATACAGGGAATCCTGAGTTATTATTTACTTCAATCTCTTTGGTTAAACCCTGCGGTGACCTTGATAGAGCGTCAGCAATAATGTTTTGCTGCCCTGAGACATGTACGATCTTAAATTGGTATTGTTGCAGAGCAAGAGTCCATCTAGCCAGTCTGGGGTGTAACAGATTACACGTTTGTAAAAACGTTAATGATTGATGATCGCAATATACGATAGTCTTTGACCCATATAGATAATAATGAAATTTTTTAAATCCCCAGACGACTGCAAGAGCCTCTAATTCTGTCGTCATGTAAGTTCGTTCACAGTTGGACAAAACACGACTAGCAAACGCAATAGGACAGAAGGTAAGTTTTCCATTTATCTTGCGTACTTGGAAAAGGCACGCTCCAAGACCCACATTCGACGAATCTGTTGACAAGTAAAATTCTTCTTGCATGTCCGGATGGTACAAAAGCGGTGCATTTACTAATTGTTTCTTTATCTCTTCGAATGCTTCTTGACACTCTAATGTCCA
Source organism: Schistocerca piceifrons (assembly GCF_021461385.2). Taxonomy (NCBI): domain Eukaryota; kingdom Metazoa; phylum Arthropoda; class Insecta; order Orthoptera; family Acrididae; genus Schistocerca; species Schistocerca piceifrons. The sequence continues at coordinate 999,375 of NC_060144.1, read as the reverse complement.
GAGCCAGGGCACATCCTTCTTCAGCAAACTATTTAGAGCTGCTGTGTTCATGGCCTGATTTGTTATAAATCTTCTAAAAAATGAGGCAAGACCTATAAACCCTTTTAATTGCCTCCTATTTCTGGGTGTTGGAAACTTACTAATCGCAATTAGCTTCTCCTTGTTTGGTAAAATTCCCTTTGCGTCAATTATATGCCTCAGGAACTTGATTCTGTTTAGTGCAAAATGGGATTTCTGTAGGTTAGCAGTTATTCCCATGGTTTTGAACACGTCCAACACCCGACTCAGTAAGGTAATATGCTCCTCCCAAGTCTTCGATGCTATAAGCAAATCATCAACAAACACTGTTATCCTGCTTCTTAGTTCTGGGCCTAGTGCATAATCTAGAGCTGCTATAAAGATTCCAGCACTAATGTTGAGTCCGAAAGGAACTACAGTAAATTGGTAACTTCTTCCGGAATAAATGAAAGCCGTATATTTCCTTGATAACTCATCCAGCTTGACTTGCCGATAAGAACTCCACAAATCAATGCTCGTCAAATATTGGACATCCTGGAACCGTTGTATAAGTTCGTCTATGTTTTCCGGATGTGTTCTCACTGGAATTATGATTTTATTTATTTCTCTGGCGTCGAGTACCAGTCTCACAGTCCCATTTGCTTTTGGCACGACCAACAATGGGGAGCAGTATGGGCTTGTAGAGGGTTCGACCAAACCCTATTTCAACATGCAATCTATTTCTTTTTGAACTTGAGCCTTTAACCTCCAGGGAACAGGATAGAAAGTTCTACAATACGTTTCGTGCGGCTTAACGTAGAGATGGCATATGTATCCCTTAATAACTTCTGGCCTTTCATCAAACACGTTTTCATACGCTAATAATAATTCTTTGAGCTGCTTCTTGTGATCTTCAATAATGCAGTCGGATTCATTTAACTTCTCATACACTAATTGACCGAAATCTCCTTTGACTTGGAACTCATTAATTACGTGCTGTTTAGAATTTTGTGCCGTCCTGATTACTTGCACACTGATCCCACTATTATATTTTCTGGTAAGGCTTTCTTTTTTCAACAAGTCCAACTCAATTTCTTGTTTATTTACATTTAACCAAATTTTTCCTGTTTTAAAATCTATTCTGCATCCGTATTGACGTAGGCTGTCGACTCCGATAATGCAGTCTACCACCAAATTTTTCACAACAAGGAATGTGCTTAATATTGCTACATTTCCGACTTCTCCACTAAGTAGTTACTGCACTTTTACATTAGCCAATCTAGCCCCAACGGCGCCTATTATTCTGCAATTTTGAACTGGAAAAATTGGTACTCGTCTTATATTTCTGATCTTGTTGAATAGAGCCTCCGAAATAACATTTGTGGTTGCAGCTGTGTCTAAAACCGCCACTATAGGTACAGTCTCCAAAATGACTTGCACTTCAGCTACTGCCACCTGTTCCTTATCCTCATCTTGGGGTTCTAAGTCCTCGGTCAATTCATCTGCCAGTAATTGTCCATCATTATACGTTAGCATGGGTACACATATCCTGTTGCCCCTCAACCAATTGTTGACCGCTCCTCCGGGGCACGAGTGGGTCCTTACAAGTTTGTTGGATTTTGATTCGCCTGGTGGTTGACATTGTCCGTCACTTCGGTAATTACCGGTTGATTTGCAGATGTCCGTCCCCACTGATGTTGGTTATTTGAGTTCATTCCCCCCGGTTGATTCCACTTTCTATTACTGTTATTGTTCCAGGCTTGAGGTCTGAAATTCCTTTCGTTCCCCCACACGGGATTGTATCTTTTCCCATTCCTGTTGTTCCTTGGATAGCCCCTCGCAAGACTATTGCCGGTATTACTATTGAGATTTTGAGGGGTTTCTCCACTATTTAACGATCTCTGTGCATTCCCTTGCCTACCATTTGGCGGAGGTTCTATCTCCCTATATTGGAATCTGTTATTACGGGCTTTCTGGTTGTTCTCTTCAATAATATCTATATGGTCTAACGTCGTGAGGAACGACTCCAAGTCTTTATCGTTGCCGTAAATTAATTGATTCCGGATGCTAGTTGGTAGTCTTGCCTTAAGTATGTTTATTATGTCTGGCAAGGGCATAGGTCTGTCCCAGTATCTAGTTTTATTTATATATTTTTCAAAATACTTCCTAAGGCTTCCTTTTGAAAAGGAGAAAGGCTCTGGGTAGAGCACCTCCTGCCTTAGGCGTTCCTGTACCCCTTCTGACCAGAACTTTGCTAAAAACGCCTTCTCAAAATCGTCATATGTCGAGCAAACAGAAGTCATGTCCGAGGCCCAGATCGCCCCCGAACCTTGTATATATCCTGTAATGAAACTGATCTTCTGCCACTCCGACCAATTTCTGGGTAGCACTCCTCTGAAACTTCGAATAAAAACAATTGGATGGACCCCCCTTTTGTCAGTGTTAAAAATCTGGAATTGCCGATGCTTTATCATTTTTTCTTCGGCATGGCAAAGGCTTTCGTAATCTCCGTTAGATAAGACTTCACGCGAACAACTAGCTCGTGGCAATTTAATGTTTGAGTTACTTACACGAGTCGGTATCGTATGCGAATGTGCGGTAACTGGCTCTATAGTCGCTGCCAACTTCTGCTGCTGGCCTGTATTCATTTGTTCTGAGCCTTGTTGTGAAACGCGCATCGACTCTTCTATCGTTTGTTTCCAATGCTCGAAATCAGCACCTAACTGCTGTCGCACTTCCTCAAGTCCTTTCGCAAACAAACTCTCTTCCTGTTTGCCAGATAAACTCTGGAATGCTGCTTTAACATTTTGCTCAACGTTTTCACACATTAGCCTTTTGTTTTCTAATGTGATTTCGGATAATTTACCTGTTAATACATTAATTTGGTGGTCTATAACGTCTTGACGTTCTGTCAGATGTTCAACACTTTCCTTTAGGTTAGTCTGCGTACGTGCCAATTCAGGAAGTTGCGCAATTGCACATGACATGGCATCTTGCTTTTGTACTAATTGTGGTACCATTTCCACCTGTTCCCGTACGGTATCTATCTTAATAGCCACATACTCCTTCATTTCTACACGTACGCAGTGAGTAGATTCCTCACATTGAGCTTTCACCAATTCTATTTGTGCAGCTAATTTTCGTTCCGTCTCTTCGGCCTGATCTTTGAGTTCCTTGGTCTTCGTCTCTATCCGCTGCTCTAATTCGGAAAAACTGTCTTGTAACTGCTGCTTAATCTCAGCTTTCAGATTTTCCTGCCCTTCCGTAACTGAGGCTAACTTCGCGTTAATGTCGATTTTCAAATTTTCCTGCCCTTCAGTAACTGAGGCTAATTTCGTATTCAAATCATTTTGCCCTTCAGTAACTGAGGCGAATTTCGCATTAATGCGTTTTCAGATTATTCATGCTCTCGGTTATCATCTGCATCTGTCTCATGATAATTACCAATGGATCTAATCCATGCTGCGTACTTGCTGTTACATCTCCAGCCGTGTCTACCGGGCGTTCTATTGCGCTATCTGTAGCGATCAGTTCTACAACACTTCTTACTACATCATTATTATCAGTGCTAACAGCTGAAGGCTGTTGCGTGCTGCTCTGCTCTGCTTGACTCATCTTAAACATTGCCCTAGTTAAAACCATATAAATGTTCTACTGTCACTATATATATATATCTCCCTTCACACAAGAGTACTTCTGTGGCTACTTTCCTACTGTACTTATACAGATTAATGCAACTGGGGCAGGTCAATCAAACTACATCTAGCACGAACACAACTAATCAATGTTCAAATATCCAATAATACTAAACAGAAAAGCATATACTTCATCTATACTAGCAAGCTTTAATAGTAAAATTATAGATCTGGCCTTTTCTCTGCGCCCAGCGTGTTGTCTTATGTTCTTATTTGTAGATCCACTTAATTTGACTGCGAGTATTTCCTCTCTTTTCCAAGCGTCAGTTAAGTTGGCTCGTCGTAGTTCACATGAAACAGAGAACAAAATTATTTTAACAACGTCCAAAAACGTGTCCTGTCACGGATTGGCCATTATAATGAATTATATAATGTTATTTGGGAGAATATCTTTATATCTATATTACTGACTGATGAATATATGTGAATGCAGCTTGCCGCTAACTTGGTGTAATCTTTTGTCTGTACAGAGGTGTATCTGTCGCCTTTATTACCCCTTCACTCTCACACATAAATCGGTACAATAAAGTTAGGGCCTCCTGTTTTATCTTTAGGCTGATCCGTGATAAGACAGGCAAACAATTATACTAATGGAGGATTCTGAGTATTTTCTCGAATTTCATTCGCTCTCTCTCTGTCCTTTATCTATGTACAGTTTTAAATATAATATTTCATTTACGTGAAATCAGCCCAATAGAATCTCTGGTGGAGCCCTTCGTCTTAATATTCAGCAGCTGGCATGCTGGAAAAGATCTTTACATTTGTTATTATTGTTGAGCGCTGCATTCAGTTGGGAAAATCGATCGTTTGAACAATTCGTTCATTTTACGACAGATTTAGAATTTCAGATGTGGACGAAGCCTTTTTGGACGATTTTATAAAAACTCGGTGACTGCAGGCTCTCTTCGTCACAGCTGAAACTTCCCCACTAGTTACAGGGCCAAGGCGATCGTCAATGATTCAGACAAAGAACTCATTCGTCATTCACTCTATAATAAAAGGGTCACAAACCTTATTTCTGAGGAAAATTGTATATTCAATCCATCTCCATTACATGTTCCGTTTTCTGTTGATTCCAAGTCTTACTTAATTTGCGTTTACAGTCTTTCTCTCTCTTCAAATAACCCGCTAGTGGCACAAACGTTAATAGCTCGCTTTAGCGAGAAGAAAAGCAAATATGTCTCTTTTAGAAGCCCGTCAATCTTCCAACAGATATTTCCGAAGCTGTCCTTCTTACCCCTCTATAATAACCATGGAGAATACATATCTGTATCTCTGTTACTCCAAAGAATAAACGTACTAGAAAAATACCTTGGCGTCGACGAGCTGTCGGCGCATATAATACTAGAAAATCCGATCAGATACTTTTCAAAAGTGAATAAATGTGGATGATTTGATAAACCATTATTAATTATCGCGTGGTAGAGGGTAATTTTCCGTGGGGAGATTACAAAGTCCTTTCTTTCTTCCCAGTACTTCTCCATTAACTGATGGAGGGAGAAAATGAGATCTATTGTTTGTTTATTTTTATTTATTTATTTAAGTATTTATTCATTCCATGTAATCTGACAGTACACAGTGTGTTATAGATGTCAGAAAAATCAGTTAACATTGTTAACATATATTAACATATAGTATCCTAATGTATTATATTGCAAAGATTGGTTAAGTTTACTTCACTCCATTGCTCAATGTTTTCAATTTAACACAAATAGCAAGATTACTGTTTAGGTATTCATTTATAGAGTAAAAACAGTGACACAACAAATATGACTTCACAACTTTGTTAAATTTTATGTTGTCTTTGATGGACTTAACACTAGTGGGAAGATTGTTGAACAGTTGGAGGTCCATGTCGAAAGCTCCCTTTTTACACAGTTGAGTGTTTGTTCGTAAAACATGCAGATTTGACTTTTTCTTGGTGTTGTGTTTATGTATTTCATTATTTTTTATGACTCTGGAGTCAGTTGGCATTATGTGGTTTCTGAAAAATTTTAGAGACTCGAGAATGTATAGGCAAGGCAGTGTAAGGATATCCAACTTTCTGAAGATGAGTTTGCAAGAGTCTCTGGGTTTGCTCCCCATAATGGTCCTCATTGCTCTCTTCTGGATGTTGAATGTGCTCAGGGCAGTTGGAGAATTTCCCCAGAATATCACACCATATTTTAGGTGGGCTTGTATGTAAACGTAGTGCACGCTGGTTACTGTTTTCAGGCTAGCACATGATTTCAGTACACTCAATGCACAACAGCCAGTACTAAATCTGAAATTTACCTTTCCTGTATGTGTATTCCATTTCAGGTTATCTTGAACCCACAGACTCAGGAATTTGAAAACAGTGTCAGTATCTATTGGCTGGTTACTTACAGTACAAGTGGCAGAGAGGAATTTGTATGTTGCTTTGTGTGAAAGTTCATGGAAGCTGTCTTTTTGGTGTTGATAGTTAATCTGTTGATTTTAGCCCAGTTACTGAGTTGTTCAGTGGCCAAGTTCACAGCTTTTTGCACAGCCTCTATAATCTTCCCTTTGAGGAGTACAGTTGTGCAGATATTATTGTTTTGTGTGCATTTACATTCAGCCTCAGGTCATTAATGTACAGGGGGAAAAGTAGAGGTCCCAATACTGAGACCTGTGGTACACCTTGCTTTACAGTTTTGTTACTCGATAGGATTTCTGTTATTGAGATGGTTTGTCTATTAGTGTATTTCATGCTGATTCTCTGCATACAATTGGTTATGAATGTAGCAATCCAAGTGTTTGCAATTCCTCTGATACCATAGTGTTCTATTTTTTCCAGCAATATTTTGTGGTCAGCAGTGTCAAAAGCCTTTAACAGATCCAGAAAATGCCTGTTATGGGTTGTTTTTTATCTTTCAGCTCTAATAGCTTATTTATGAAATCATATACTGCAGTTTCAGTAGATTTGTTGCTTCTGAACCCATGTCGTGCTAAACTTAGTATTTTTTTCTTTTTTTCCATGTAGTCTATCAGTTTTTTTAACATTCTTTTTAAAAACTTTAGAAAACCAGAATGAGATTGAGATAAGGCTTACATTCACCTTTTTGGAGACAGGAATTACTTTAGATAGTTTCAGAGCTTGAGGGGAAGTACCTGCCTGGAAAGAACAGTCACAGAGGTGAGTTAATGGTTCAGCAAGTGTGTGTACACAATTTTTGATGACAGCTGCTGGGAACCACCAACTCCAGTTGAATATGAATTTTTTAACTCTCTGAGGGCTTTTGCAACATCATTTTCAGTGACTTTGGTAATGAAAATTGACTCTGCATGTGTGTGATATTTTTGGTTTGCTGGTTGGTAGTTTGTGTTAAGATTATTTTTGACCAATTTTTCGGCTATGCTTGTAAAAAATTTGTTTAAAGACTTCACCACAACTTGGGTATTAGATATAGATTTATTGTTGCGTTTGATTTCTATGTTCGTGTGTGTAGCTTTGATGTCCCCTCTTTCTCTTTTTATAATATTCCACATTGCTTTTACTTTATTGCTGGATTTGTTAATGTACTCATCATTTGCATCCTTTTTGCCTGTCTTATCACTCTTCTTAGGTTCAAATGGTTCTGAGCACTGCGGGACTTAACATCTGAAGTCATCAGTCTCCTAGAACTTAGAAGCAGGATTCAAACCTGCGATTGTAGCAGTTGTGCTGTTTCAGGCTGAAGTGCCTAGAACCCCTTGGCCACAATGGCCAGCATTCTTCTGTGGAGTATTCTTTTATGTTTGCAAGAGATTTTTATAGCTGATGTAATCCAAGTCTTGTTTCTCTTATTATTGTTTGTTCTTACTTGTTCCCCTATTATTTCTGAATCCAAGCTGTTGCTCCTCTAATTGGTGTTCTAGAATTATCTGAAATATTTTTTCTGTGACCTTTTCCATTATTTTAAGGCAGTATGATAACAGTGTGATTCCTCAGTAGTTGTTGCATTTCTTTCTATTACATTTCTTGAACAATTATGTTATAATTCATTTTTTCCAATCATCCAGCACTTTTTTTTCTTTCCATGTTGTCCCAAGAACCCGGTCTAACCATTGTATTCCATGGATTCCTGTACATTTAATCATATCTACTGTCAGCTCATCTACTCCAGCCACCTTACCACTTTTCATCTGTTTCAGGGAATTCTCAGTTTCTAACCAAGAGATTGGATCCTTCTCCTCCTCTAATTCCATGACTTTGGTGTCATTTTCTTGTGCACCTTCCCCATTCAGTAAGATTTCAAAATAATTTTTCATCTCTTGTCTGATACCTTCTATGCCCCTGATAATATCCCCAAGCTCTGTTTCAGTTGCTTTTATGTCCTCTCTATCAGATCTGTTACTTTTCAATAACCCATATAGTAGTTTTTGGCTGCCTTTGCTATACTGATCTAGTTTCTGGGTGAATATTCCCCGACTCTTCTCCCTGGTTCTGATGTCTTTTTTCAAACACCATGTTTTTCTTTGCCGTATTACATTTTTTAATTGCGTCTTTTACTCTGTTGTTCCACCAATTGGTTTCTTTGTCTTTTGACTTTACTCTTTGTTTTGCTGCATATCTGCACAGCACTATTAACTATAGATGTTTTAAATAGGTTCCACTCTTCCTCTACATTACCCCTTTCAATTTTTGGCAATTTTTGTGCTATTACATTTTGCAAAATTTTCTTATTTTCTTCTTCTTTCAACTTCCACTCCTCAATTTTGGCATTCTTTCTACAGCATTCATACTTTTCTTCTTATAATTTAGATCAGCTGCTAATAACCTGTGGTCATTATCCAAGTGCTCACTTGGTATGACTTTAGTGTCCCTTACTTTTCCTCCAGTTAATTTCTCTATTATTATATAGTCTATATCTGTCTTAGATTGGCCATCCCAGCCATATACAGTAATTTTGTGGCTATCTTGTTTCTTGAAGAATGTATTATTCACTAAAAGATGATTCCTTATGCACAGATTTAGAATTTCTTCACCCTCAACATTTTGTCTTCCGTATCCAAAAGGGCCCATCACCTCCTCATATCCATTTCTATCTGTGCTGATCAGAGTATTCAGATCCCCAATTATCATAATGTTATCTTCTCTTACTTGGTCTTCCAGTTCTTCAAGGAATTTCATTTTTTCTTCCTCACTTGCAACCTTGCTAGTTGCATACACTTGGAGTATAGTAAAACTATTCTTTCCCAAGTTCACTCGTGGTCTAATTATCCTTTCACTTACAAAGCTCACACCAGTAACTGTGTCAATGTTTTTGTGAAACACAAACCCCACTCCATTATTTGCCTCTTTCTTGTGGCCCTGCCAGTACAGTTTGCACCCACCTCTCAGCACTTTAGAGTTTTTCCCTTCCACTTGGTCTCATTTAACCTAAGGATACGAATCTTTCTCCTCTCCATCATGTCTACAATCTCTTCAGTCTTTCCTGTCAAGGTTCCCACTCTCAACTTGTTTTTGTCTTTTTGTTGTGTTCTAGTTTTCTGTTCCTGTTTAGTGCATCTTCTTGTGTTCCTTGGAGGCACTAGACAAAGGATAATGTATAAGTCATATTCCTTGACTATACCAAAGCCTTTGACACAGCAGATCTCACAGTTCTGCTAAATACACTGGACACTGGATCCACTAGCAAATAAGGGGTAGGGAGTGTAGCAAATAATTTCTACCTGTAAACCTGAAAAACAGAATGCAACAGGTGGGGATCTCTCAAACCAACTCCAGTCTTACCTCCTTTCTAACCCAAAATACGTTAATATTGGAGTCTCCCAAGAAAGTCTGCAGAGCCCAATATTCTTCTTGATACATATCAATGATTTACCCCAGTAGTCTAACACAGTGAAACAGTACTATTTGATGATGACAGTAATACTCTAATAAGTGATGAACTACCAAGTGTACAAAATGAAAAATTTGGAGAAATGCTCATTCATTTATGCAGGTGAATAGAAAACACCAAATTAATTTTACATGGAGAAAAGGTGACTCTCCAAAAGTCAATGATGAGCTCAAAGACTATGTATCAAGGATAAAATTTTACAGATGCGTATGACCCACAACTAAAGGAGGCTCATGTGTTACTGCCCCCAAGAAGTGAATATTTCAGCAGTTTATAAACTTAGAATAATAAATTCGTTGTGTATAGTAGCTCATATACTAGAATAATATGTATTTCACTTGTTCATTGTATAATTAGTTACAGCACAACCTTCTGAGGAACTATTGAGCAGAACATACTAACAGTCTGTAAGCTACGTCTAGCAAAATAGTGAGAGTCCTGGGAAGACAAGATAAAAGATTTATTTTCAAATCTCCTGAGGAGATCAAGGAGATGTTATTAAGGACAGTCTCAACTTCAGGATTCCTGGGAGTTTCAACATCCCTTGTGGTTTTGGAAGCAATTACATTGGTCAGTTCATCCGCACCATTCCTGACCACTGTGCAGAACATCAATGACGTATAAAAATCAAGAACTGGAGAACTCTTCAGTTGCTGAGCACATCCTCACAACCGAACATAAAATACTCTTTGACAAAACAGAAGTTTTGTCCCAGGCTCTACATACTGGGACTCTGTAATTAAAGAGGCTGTAGAAATAAGAATGTGTGAGAAATCTTCAACCATGACAGTGGATACAATCTTAGTAGTGTAGTGAAGCAAGCTCTTTATGCAGAGAAGAGCCAGAGATATTTGTCGCACCACCTGTGACAGCTTTACATAACTAACGACCAATCAGTAGCAGTCTGTGGGCTGACAGGCCACTGCAGCAGCAGTTTTGACAAACCAGTTGGTCCTGATGAAGATGATGGAGGTTACTGTTGAAAGTTCAATGTTTGCCCTGAAATGGCACAGTAAGAAATCTAAGGATGTTTTATGTAACTTCATTTGCAGCCTGTAAGCTGCAAAAAAAGGGCTGTACAAAAAGCAAAAAGAGAAATCACTGCACTGAATTGTTTAAATCTATGGGAACTTTCACTGTTCTATGTGAATACATTTTATGAACAGTGATCCACATAAAGAAAGACATCAACCAGTATGCAGCAGAAGAGATCTCTACATGAACACAGAACCAGATCCAGCTACCAGTTTTATCCTAGAAGGAGAAACAAAACAAAATCCCGAAGTAGTGTGATAAAGCAAAGTTTTGATTCAGTCAGGACCAACTGATTACCATGTCATCCTCTGTAACTAGCATTCTTTGGTAGGGTATGGAGAGACACAGTATTAGCATGCTGCTCTCACAGCCTTTGTCAGAGTTACTGACCATGGAGCCACTAATTCTAATTCCAAGTAGCTCCTCAATTGGCATCACAAGGCTGAGTGCACCCTGCTCCAGTCCTCCCACCAAGGAAAAATCCCTGGTGCACCAGGAATCAAACCTGAATCCTCCACATAGCAGCCAGACATGCTGAACCCTGAGCTACAGAAGTGGACAAATTAGAATTCTGTATACAAGGGCTGATCAACAAAGACCGAGAAAGACTTACTTTTTTTCCACGCATAGTTATTACAGCATTTAAATGTTAAGCTTATTTTTTCCATTGTGCTCTACTCCTACTTGAATACACTTTTATAGTGTCTCTGCCAGTCTTCAAGCTTATGGTCCATGCCAGTCTATGTCAGACCCTTGAGAATCACCTCACTTTTCTTACACACTGTTTCAGAGTTCTCAAATGGAATTCCCTGAAGCTGTGTCTTTAGTGGTGTGGCACAGAGGGGGGGAAGGAGGGGTGGTATCACATAGAGTGCAAGATTGTTGGGACTATAAGGTGGATGCAGTACACACGTAATGTTGAATTGAGCCAAAAACTGATTTGCAACGTGAGGTTGCTCATTGCCATGATGAAGTTTCCACTAAATCAAAGGAAGTTCTGGTCATTTCCTTGCAATATGCTTACTCAGTTTAGCCAGTACCAACATTTAGAATGCTGTTGTAACATTAGTGTGAGGAGGAACTGCATGCTGGCAAATCAGCAGAGAGACACAGCTCCTCATGACTCATCTGTATTCGCACAGACTTTCGTTCAAGAGTCAAAAAATGTGGCACTCAGTGGGCACAAACACGTCATGTGGAGATGATCATGCACAATCATAAAGACACTGCCATACAAAATCCTAAATACTTCACTGAGTTTCCGTAATGTAATCCGCTTGTCCTCATGGACAATCACAGCAACTCTGTTGATATTGACTTCAGTCACAGCAGAAGCCAAAACACCAGGCTCACCTTACTTAAAACAGACATGTCGGCCTTCTTTGTAGTTCTTGAACCACCTAAACACTGTTGTACATCAATCCTGCATCCAGCCATCCTGATTTAGGCTTTCCGTGATTTCCCTAAATCGCTCCAGGCAAATGCCAGGATGGTTCCTTTGAAAGGGTACGGCCAACCTCCTTCCCCATCCTTCTCTAATCCGATGAGACCTATGACCTTGCTGTTTGGTCTCTTCCCCCAAACAACCAAACCCAACTGTTGCACAAGTTGGTGCATCTTCACTTTAGGCTTACTGCAGCATTTCATAAGTTTCAGTGACTGTTTGGTTCAAATGAACACAGTTTTATTGCGCTGTACTGCTCCTCTCGCATCAACTCTATAGTCTGGTATGCTAAATTCATAGAGCCTACAAAATAGAACGTTACTACCAACCTACCAATACAAGAGTGCTGTCACCCATGGACACTTAAAAAAAAAAAAAAACACTTTTTTCAAATACTCATTGTACAGACAGGAAAGTATCACAGAAGCTACAGGAAAAAAAAGTCTTCTGTCTTTGTTGATCAGCCTTTATAATGGAATGAAATTGTACAAAAAACTTCATTGTGGATGATCATCTCCATATGACATGTTTGTGTCCACTGAGTGCCACATTTTTTGGCTCTTGAACAAAAGTCTGTGCGAATGCAAATGAGCCATGAGGAGCTGCGTCTCTTGAACAATAGAAAATCCAGGATAGAATGTCACAATATTATGAAAAGGAAAATTGCCACTCACCATAGAGCATGGATGATGAGTTGCAGATAGGCACAATAAAAAGACTGTCAGAAATAAAGCTTTCAGGCAGTAAGGCCTTCATCAAAAATAGATCTCTCTCACTCTCTCTCTCTCTCTCTCTCTCTCACACACACACACACACACACACACACACACACACACACACACACACACACAATATACACACTAACGCGACTCACACATACAACTGCAGTCTCAGGCAGCTGAAGCCACACTGTGAGCAGCAGCACCAGTACATGATGGGAGTGGCAACTGGGTAGGGGTAAGAAGGAGGCTGGGGTGGGGAAGGGGAGGGATAGTTGGGTAGGAGTGACAGCACTGAAGTGAAGTGCTGCTGGGGAATGCGCAGGGACGAGGTGGAGAGAGGGTAGGTCAGCTGTGTGCAGTCGGGAGGTCAGATGGTGGGCTATTGGGGGGGGCAGTGGAAAAGAAGAGGAGCAAAAAGGCTGGGTGCGATGGTGGAATGAGGGCTGTACAGTGCTGGAATGGGAACAGGGACTGGATGGGTGAGGACCGTGACTAACAATGGTTGAGGCCAGGAGGGTTATAGGAACATACGATATATTGCAGGGAAACTTCCCACCTGTGCAATTCGGGAAAGTTGGTATTGATGGGAAGGATCCATATGACACAGGCTGTGAAGCCTATGTTTAAAAGTGAAATACGTGTTTCAGGAATATCCCAAAGATTAGCTGTTAGAAAAAATGTGTGCAAACACTGACAAGGATTACTTGAAATGATGAATTATGTTGACAATTATATTGATGATTAACTGCCATGATTAAGGTGCATCTTACAATACATCCACTAGAATAATAAAATATGATGTACAGACACCTAATATAGTAAAGCAAATAGTGCATGCATTTATGTATCTTTACTGGTAAGAATCAATAGGTTGTGTATCTGTATTGTGTAGATTTATATGTTGACAACATCCATACAATTCATGTTGTCTGTGGGTGAAAAAATAATTAATAAATAGGAAAAGGTTTAATTCCAGAAGCTCAGGACTAGTATTTCATATTATAACTGGAGATGAAAATTTACCGTACGAGGAAACAATACATACATTTCTATCGTCATCTCATTCCTTGTTATGTTTGTAGCGAAGAGAATAAGGATTGTGGGAAAAATTATGTACACTTACTTCACTGTAAGCAGTCACTCTTTTATAACATAGAACAGTGGTCACAGATTGATATGGTAGAGTATGCTTCTTTTGTGGCGGTGTTCGTAGCGACAAACACTTGGCTGTAGAAATGGCTTACGAAGTCACCGCCACACTTTTAATAGCGGGCCGACCGGTCCGCTGGAACAGTGAACAGAAAGATGAAAGCCCAAACACTCATATTAAATAAAAGTCGGTACTTATCTTTTATTAATGAAGATACAGTAACACAGTAGTGAATTCGGTGTCTACAGAAATCTGTCTAGTTCGAGTCGGAGCGGCTAGGTCAGCGTCGGCTGATGTCAAACAACTACTCTGCTGCGATGAACACACAACTGACTAGCAAGTACACAATTCGGTGGCGAGTATATAACTGAGCGGCGAATACAGAACTGTCCTAGCGCTCACGACTCCAGCGCTTAAGATGCCAAAAGCCAGCGGTGGCGCGCGCAGACTTGCGGCGATTTGCTGTCTCGCTGGCGCTGCTTATGCGTACGGCGTCCGGACTTTGATGCTGCCAACCTTTTGGCAGCGGGCTCGGGTGGCATTACTGGCTAGGACATAACAGCTTCAAAATAATGTAAAAAAAGGATTCTACACAATGACATTATTCCTCCTAACAGGATAGCCAATGAATAGTGAATTCATCATATCCAGGAATTTTTCAAGGTTTCAAGAAGTCTGATCATCTGCAGAACTTCCACCAGGAACATCCCAGTTCCTGTCTTCATACATGGAAAAACTAAGCCACCTAACTACAGTTATTGTGCTGTATGACACTAAAAACAGTGTTTGAATTTCCGTTAACAGAAATATTTGTTCACAGTTGTCTGCAGCAACAATGTGGAGCCTTTTTGCTGTTGATATGAAGTATGCTTTAGAAGAACATGAGCAGCACCGCCTTTGCAAATCATCAGCATACATGAACTTACACTTCAAAGTGAAGTGGTTACACACTAATTATGTGAAGGATGTGCCTCCATATAAAGGATCGGTTCCAGAGTATCCAGCGTAAGTACATTATACATTATTTGTAGCAGTAAAATGACAGAAATATTTAAGGAAATTCTTTGTGAAGTGCTTTTATAGGTCTTCAATAGGTAAAGTGCTAACTTATAATATCCAGTGCATTCTCATCAAAGTTGCCAAAGGTGGCAGAAATATGTGCGTGGGGTGTGCTTGCTTATGTGAATGAAAATCTGTGTGTGTATTTCCTTTTCTGATGAAGGCTATGACTGAAAGCTATTGTGTAAGTGTCTTCCTGTTGTGCCTGTCTGCAACTTAACGTATCATCTTTATGGTAAGTAGCAGTCTATCTTTTGCTTAAATTGTTCATATTCCAACTTGGAGTTCCCATATTTTAAAATGCTAACTTAAATGTCATAAAATGGCTTGCATCCAAAACAAGTATAGGAAAAAGAAATACCCAAAAATGATCAATGAAGATTAATTTTAAGAATGGTGAGTTCTTTTAAGTGAGCCATAGAGGTTAGTCTGAAATGAAATAGGAAAGTCACTTAATACTCTGATAAAGCAGTCTGTTCTCTCCAATCTGTGACACAGGGTCCTGAACGACTTTTCAGTTTTATCTCTGAATAAGCTCATTTCTCCCATCTTTTCCTCTCTTACACAGGACAAAGGAATCCACACTTCTGAAAGCTAGCATTTGTGCCTCATATTGTTTCTGTCTTGTCTGTTCCCTCCCCGTAAGTAAACTGTTCTCCATGTGCATTTGCTTGTAAGTGTACAATCAGTTCTATTACACAGATGCTCATGTTCTCTTTTTTTGTAAATTATTAGTTGGGGAAATTATATGTCATAATTCCATACTTCTACAGTTTTTATTTTGTATTGTAGTCACATAATATTGTGATTGATTAGATTTAAGTCATGGCAATATTGTTGCTGCCCTGGGGTGTTTATTATTTGTTTGATGTTGTGGAGGTTTATCATTTAGTTTTTATTATTACTGAATTTTTGTAACTATAGTTAGGTACAGTAGCTCAGTGTTTCATTGGAGGTTTTCCTGATGCTGTTTCTTATAGGAAAAAAAAAAGAGAAACGATAGGACAAACAGTTTCATAAAACCCTGTGAGAGAGTTTTACCCTGTGAGAGAGTACACAAGATAGTAAAATTATTCATCATGGTTGCCCTACTGTGCCATTTTCTAGGCTCTACAGCTCCAGATGGGACTAAACAGAACCATCTGTTTACCATCAACTTCTATCTCATAAGTAGTTCACAAACTAATTTTTCATTAATTCCTTGGTTGGATAGATTTTGTGCCTGTTACATTTCCATCTGAATGTTTAGACCACTTTTTGTGTAATATGTCCTCTGTAGACTGCTCAACAAGGTTCAAGGTAAGAGTCCTGATGCAACATGAAAGTAAAACACCCTGGTTTAGCTCAGATGCTTTGCTAATATTTGCAGCATTGACTTGTGTGAGATAATACAAGGTGTGTTTTTTAAGTAAGGTCTGTTTGAACATAAGTACACAATGAAAGATTATTTCAAAAAAGTAAATTTGTTTTCATAAAGTACATACCTCACTTTGTTTTTCAACATAGTTGCCAAGTTTTTTCAAACATGTATCATACCTCTCAACCAATTTTAATATACCCTCTACTTAAAAACTTGCCTCCTGGTCCGATAACCAAGAATTCACTGCCGTTTTCATGTCATCGTCATTATTGTAACGGTTGCCACTGAAGTGTTCTTTGAAGTGGAGGAACAGATGGTAATTGCTCGGCACAAGATCAGGACTGTAGGGTGAGTCGTCTGAAACTTCCCACTCAAAACTGTCCAGTAAATCACAGGTCTGACCTGCAGCATAAGGTCTTGCATTGTCGTGGAGAAGGACAATTCTCTTTGTCAGCATGCCATGTCTTTTGTTTTGAATTGCTCTCTGTAGCTTTCTCAGGGTTTGGCAGTATGCTTCTGCATTGATAGTGGTTCCTCGTTGTGTGAAGTTGACCAACCAAACACCATGCTTATCCCAAAACATCAACACTATGATTTTGCACTGGCACAGTGTCTGTTTGCCCTTCACCTTTACAGGTGAGGGTTTGTGTCTCCATTCCACTACTTTCTAAAATGTATTTTTTTGTAGTGGGACCTAAGTTACTGTTTACTGTTTTTGTTTTGTTTTATGTATTACCATAAATTCTAGCCAAAAGCTTGTAAAATTGACACGTTCCATATCCTGTGATGCTGTCACAACATGGATCACCAGAACAAGAGATAAATAAATAAAATAAATAAATAAAAATAAATAAAATGTTGCTTCAATTCAGGTGTGATATGTGAAACCCATGTTTCATCTCCAGTTATGATCTGACCTAAGAAGCCATCACCTTCTTCGTGACAATGAGTCAAGAACTTCATCACACACTCAAACCGTTGGTTTTTGTGGTCCTCTGTTAGGAGTTTCGGGACCCAACAGGAGCACGGTTTTCTAAACTTTAGGTGTTCAGAAACAAAGTTGTAAAGCACCGATCTCAACACATAAGGAAATTCATTTGAGAGACCTGTTATTGTGAAGCGCCTTTTCTCACAAATCCTCACTTCAACTGAAGCCATCAAATCGTCTGTAATTAAAGAAGCGTGACCGGAGCGGTCCTCATCATGGACCTTGTCATGGCCGTCTTTGAATTCTCATAGCCACATACGCACATTGCTTCCACTCATAACAGTATCATCATACAATTCACAAATCTGTTGATGAATTTCTGCAGCAGACAGGGTCCTTGCTGACAAAAACCGTATCACTGAGTGAACCACACACGCTCCGGGCGAGTTAATAGTCTTAAACATTTTTAAAGCACAGAACAGAACCGTACATGTAAGCAGCAGAACTAAAACTGAGCACAGTTGTTCCCGAGGCTTGCTGGTACGCGTTGCAGGTGCTCATTGCAGTACGCGCATGAACTTCTAGTGTCTATAACAAAATGGACCTTACTTAAAAAACATGCCTTGTATCTTGTCAGAGAAATTTTCATGTTGTCACTCCCTTCTTATTAAATGACTGTCTCCAGTACATATAAGTTATAAACACATCTGTAACAGGCCTCTAATGGATAAAACAAGGTATATCTGTGTAACTATTTACAATAGTATGACCACAAGTGACGAATGTCAATGCTGGCACAGGTTAGTTCATAGTTTAGGGTTGGTGCTTGTGACTTGAAATTTCATTGGGGCCATTGCATAGGGGCAGAAAGGATTCCCAGTTGGATACACAGATTATGTATAAAAGAGAGGATAAGAGATGAAGATTTGTCCCCTTTTAGGTGGAGACTGAGGCTGTGAAAATTGAAATTTCAGAGGAGGGGGGGGGGGGGGGGGGAGGGGGGCATGGGAGGGGGGGGGTGAATGGGGTGTGCGAAGGGTAACAGCAAAGGTACTAAATGGGAATAGTTTGGATAGTTCTGAGCAAAAGGACGAAAATTTAATTCATTATTATGCACACAACAGCCAAATTTTTTTCTGAAAAATTTTGATAAAAGGAATGATTTGGAAATGTTACTTAACACTTACAATATGTGCTCCATTGTTAATTTTCCCACCAGGATTACACAGGAAGGTAGTTCATTAATAGACAATATTTTTGTAAATGAACACTTAAATCAGTGATATAAATGTGTCTAGTAATGAACAGTCTCCATGACCATGATGCAAGACTGGTTAGCCTAGAATCTTACCTGGTTACAATGACTATTCAATCGTCCAGTGTTTACACTCCTTACACCAAGCGAGGCATCGTTTGACGTTTACTGGTGTGATGTGTGGCTTATGAGCAGCTGCTTGACAATGGAAACCACATTTTCTCACCTCATGCACAGTTGTCATAGTACTTGCAGTGGATCCTGATGCAGTTTGTATTGTGGGTTGGCAGGAGAGCCAACAACGGGTTACAAGAGGAAGCCAAAAGGCACGAGTTTTAGCTCACACAGGCTGGTGTGAGGTCTGGAACAGGGCAAGGAAATTAGAATTTAGAAAAAACGGACGTAGCTGGTGGAATACTTAACTTTACTCCATAAATGGTGAACGTCGGTCTTGACGGTACATTATCACAGTATCAATAGTAACTGGTAATGGCGCCTTGCTAGGTTGTAGCAAATGATGTAGCTGATGGATATGCTAACTATCGTTTTGGCAAATGAGAGTGTATTTTGTCAGTGAACCATCGCTAGCAAAGTCGGTTGTACAACTGGGGCGAGTGCTAGGAAGTCTCTCTAGACCTGCTGTGTGCCGGCGCTCGGTCTGCAATCACTGATAGTGGCGACATGCGGCTGATTTAAAGGCTACCACCTAGCAAGTGTGGTGTCTGGCGGTGACACCACAGTTTGGAATTCCTATGTGATGGTCCGAATAGATGTCTGCCTATTACACATTATAACCATCAACTGTCGGCGGTCTCGGTCCGTCAACAGACTAGGTTAGCCTGTACACTTTTGTGCTGTACGTGTCCCTTCATGTTTCCACTTCACTATCACATTGGAAACAGAGGACCTAAGAATGTTTAGGAGTGTGAAAATCTCACATGCAGATGTGTGACGAAGTGACACCCAATGACCTGGCCATGTTCGAAGTCCGTGAGTTGTGCAGAGCACCGCATTTAGCTCTCTCATGATGTCTAATGGCTACTGAGGTTGCTCATGTGGAGTACCTCTCAATAGGTGGCAGCACAATACACCTAATATGAAAAATGTATGTTTTTTGGGGTGTGCAGATACTTTTGATCACATAGTGTATAACCTGTTGCTTTATCCCTTGAGTACATATGCCAATCCTCTTAGTTACTTCCAGGAAATAATTATTAAATACATTGCCCACCTGGCTAATATCATTTATTATTTGGTTGTTTCTTTAATAACAAAGTTCTTGCATTCCTAAACTGATTACCTAGTGTTTCTTTTAGCTACTGCCCAAATAGACTTAATTTGATTATCTGAATTATTGGTTTGAGAAATTATATGGAGATTTTTTGGTCACATTTCTTAATACAATCAGTATTTCTTGTAATATGAACCCAGTCCTATTTCAGTGTTTGTCTCAACCATATCAAACAATTTACTTTCCCTAGCACACAATATTTTGATCCCTTTTATAATTCAGGGCTTTTTTGATGGCTTATTAGTACTGTATTTATTATTTTCTTGTGAAAGCAACTGTTAAACATTGATAGATGCCCACCTAAAAATATATTAAATTTCAAACTGACATCTGTCACATTGTACACATCTTTCCAACCAGCTTGCTACAATGTTGCCTTCCAACTTTTTGTTGTCTGTTCATTGATTACTCTAACCTTTTTGAATGTGACCATTTCATTGTAACCAGGAAAGATTCTAGTATCACCAGTCATGCATCATGGTCATAGAGACTATTCATTACTAGACACATTTATATTAAGTGTTCATTTACAAAAATATTGTCTATTAATATACTATCTTCCTGTATAATCCTGGTGGGAAAATTAACAATGTAACACATATTGTAAGTGTTAAGTAACATTTCCAAGCAAAAACCATTTATCAAAATCATTCAGAAAACAATTTTGTCTGTTGCATGGCATAATAATGACATAAATTTTTGTACCAATATGTGAAAGTTTCCCAATGGGGCTCTTTACAGTGAAACAATCACAAATGAGTTTTCTGGCAGCATTAGCTCATAAGCACAGGCTTTCGATTGTTGATCTAGGAATAACCTATTGATATGAATATACGTGAACTTCATTTAATTTTTTATATAAATGACAACTCATCCTTTCTACGTAAAGGCTTACCTCTTACATCTGTAATCACAGGAATTCTACTACTAGCAATGGTGCCAATCTTATATTTTCATCAATCAGTTCTTTCCCCAGCAGCAACAGGCACAGCATCAACATAAGCTTTATTCAAAGTCAGCAGCAATCCAGTCAGCTCCTGGTTATGTTGACTGACAGTTTTGTTCATCCAGGATTGACTGTGCTGCTGCAGAACATCAGTAAAGTCAACATGTGTATGATGTTGCTTCATCTAGCTCCTCTGGGTGACTCCTGATACTATATTCTCTATTTTTGGTCAGGTTCCTGCTTGGTCTCCTGACTATCAATACCTGGTTCTCTTCATTCAGATCCCTAGTTGCTGCCTCAATATCGTCTACTATTTGGCCACAGTTAGTACCAAGTTTAACAATACTTGTGACCTGGTGCTCTGATTCTAGTTTTTTCTGAATGTGTTTGCCTATACCTCACCCATCACTGCTACCTAGCAGCAAGACTTTTCTTTTTTCTACTCAGCTTAGTTTCCAATCTGTCTGTTAAGTTCTTATTGATTGTCTGCTCTGCACCACTTTCTTCTGCAGCTGAATGAGACTCTTACCCTTCAACAGGCTACACGTGTCCTTTTGCTCAGTGGTAACAGAAATATCCAAACTGTTCCCTTTTAGTACCTTTGCTGTTACCCTTCCCATGTGGAGTGATGAAACATGGTACACAATGTAGTGAACCGATGGCAGGGTGTAGGTATGGTGAATGCCCAGTGAATGTCATCTGCCAGCGTGTGTAGTGCAAACAGTAAAATTCGGAGGCTGTGGTGTTATGATGTGGTCGTGTTTTTCATGGAGGGAGCTTGCACCCCTTGTTGTTTTGCATGGCACTATCACAGCACAGGCCTACATTGATGTTTTAAGCACCTTATTGCTTTCCACTGTTGAAGAGCAATTCGGGGATGGCGATTGCATCTTTACATGATCAATCACCTGTTCTTAATGCCCGGCCTGTGGCGCAGTGGTTACATGACAATAACATCCCTGTAATGGACTAGCCTGCTCAGTCCTGACCCAAATCCTATAGAACAGCTTTGGGGTGTTCTGGAACGCCGACTTCGTGCCAGACCTCACTGACTGGCATCGATACCTCTCCTCAGTGCAGCACTCTGTGAAGAATGGCCTGCCATTCCACAAGAAACCTTCCAGCACCTGATTGAACATATGCGTGCGTGAGTGGAAGCTGCCAACAAGGCTAAGGGTGGTTCAACGCTATATTGAATTCCAGCATTACCGATGGAGGGAGCTAAAAAATTGTAAGTCATTTTCAGCCAGGTGTCTGGATACTTTTGATCTCATAGTGTATGCAATGAGCAGTGCGTCATAAAAGCAGCCAAATCACAATTACCCTTTGCTCAACAAATAAATTAAGAATATAATAAAATCCTCCAAAACCAGAAACTCTTATGGAGCTGATAATATCTTGTATAAAGTACTTAAATTTTGTTTCACAGATTTTAATTTTTATTGACCAGTTTCACTGCTTACCTCCTTCTTGAAGGTACTGGTAAAGATTATGTATGCAAGACCCATAACATATCACTCTGAAATGAAATACTTAGTAAGTCTCTATTTTTTATTTCTAAAGGATGTCACCACATAATATGCTATTTTTCAATTCACAATCATAATCATACAAAATTTGAATGACAGAATATTTCCCTCTGGTGTCTTCTGTGATTTATCTAGATGCTGAATGTGATTGAAGCAACAATAATTAACAACAAATGTAAAGAATATGTGCTTATTCTGCGCATTCCAATGATTCCCCTCTGATTTGCCCTTCACATTCAAATAGCTACAGTTCTATGTGTATTTTGCTTTCACAATGACAATCAACAAAAATCAAGGGCAGTCACTATGTATTACCAAATTAAATTTAGAAAAACCTTTTTTTCTTATGGTCAGCTGTATGGTGCTTACTCCAGAGGAGAAACTCTTAAAATTCTATACATCTATACACTAGCTCAGAAAAACAAGGATGCTGCTTATCAACTCATATTATGCTAAATGTTAGGATTAATTAAAATTATTTTAAGTTAGTTGAATTATATAGCAAATGGAATAGTCAAACATGTTATTCATTCACATGATTTATTAATAAAATATATATATATAGTTCATCATCAGTCTACAGCAATAAAAATAATGGAAAATTATCAGTTTGACCATCTTTCATTTTTCACATTTTTCTACAATCAATTCTAGATCCTAGACTACATACATATCATCCTTTTATATGTTGTTTGTTGTTGTTGTGGTCTTCAGTCCTGAGACTGGTTTGATGCAGCTCTCCATGCTACTCTATCCTGTGCAAGCTTCTTCATCTCCCAGTACCTACTGCAACCTACATGCTTTTGAATCTGCTTAGTGTATTCATCTCTTGGTCTCCCTCTACGATTTTTACCTTCCACGCTGCCCTCCAATACTAAATTGGTGATCCCTTGATGCCTCAGGACATGTCCTACCAACCGATCCCTTCTTCTAGTCAAGTTGTGCCACAAACTTCTCTTCTCCCCAATCCTATTCAATACCTCCTCATTAGTTATGCGATCTACCCATCTAATCTTCAGCATTCTTCTGTAGCACCACATTTCAAAAGCTTCTATTCTCTTCTTATCTAAACTATTTATCGTCCATATTTCACTTCCATACATGGCCACACTCCATACAAATACACCCACTACCGGCTTCCTGATACTTAAACCTATATTCGATGTTAACAAATTTCTCTTCTTCAGAAACGCTTTCCTCGCCATTGCCAGTTTACATTTTATATCCTCTCTACTTTGACCATCATCAGTTATTTTACTCCCCAAATAGCAAAACTCCTTTACTACTTTTAACGAAATTGCTGTGTAAATTTAGATAAAGAATTTTATTTGCTTTTAAGTTAATTTTCTTTACCTTACTTTCTTTGCGTGCGAACTTTGTTGTAGAACCTCTCTCTTATTTACGTGTGGTAATAAAAATTTTCACTTTCAAAAGAATTACGTACATTTAAAAATTACGTGAACTCATATTAACTGATTAAGAATATTTGGTTGAAAATTAAATTTTTCACATCATTCGGCCTTGGCACACATTTTCTAAAGGCAGTGGATTTTTTTTGTTAAATATTTTTACTGAATTCTTTCCCAGCGTTAGTGTAGTGTCGGTAGCTGGACCGACACCGTGATGGGGATTGCTGAAAAGGAATGCTAAACTAACGCTGTGGCCGCTAGTGCACGCTCGGCATAACGCAGACGGGCGTGAAGTCTGGAACATGAGAACTTATGAATGAATAAGAAGAAAAGTATGTAGATGCTTTTTACTTAACTTTTATTGATTCCTTGGAATACATCTCTCTTGAATACTCGAAGCTATAGGCACTGATACAAATGGCTCCTTGCTAGTTCGTAGCCATTAACTTAGCTGATGGCTATTCTGTCTCTCGGCTAATGAGAGAGAAAGGCTTCGTACAACTGGGCGGTAGCTTGGTTCTCGTACAACTGGGGTCGAGTCCACTCTCGTATCACGAGACCTGCCTTGGTGGTGGCGCTAGGTCTGCGATCACAGTGGCGACACGCGGGTCCGACATGTACTACATGGACCGCGGCCGATTTAAGCTACCACCTAGCAAGTGTGGTGTCTGGCGGTGACACCACATTCCTCCCCCGCAAATCGGCGAACGGTCGTGTAATAAGGCTTCCGCCCGCCGTGGGGAGGACCACATGTTGACGTATGCGATGAGGTGGGGAGCCTAACAACAGGCGAGGCTGTGCCACCCGCACCCGGCCATCCGGTCCGAGGGGAGCTAGGAAACGCCTGCAAAACTAGTCCAGGGTGCACGTCAACATGCGGTGTATGCGCCCGTAAAGAAACATGAGGGGCCGAAGTGTCGACCTCCATTGCGTCGGGGGAGCCGACGCGCGATGACGTCATGTGGTCCGGAGCGGGCGGGCGTTCCATGGCGGAGGACAGCTGGTCACGGGAAGCGATCGGCGGCGCGTGACCCTGGGAGGCGCTTGGCGGCTGCCACGAAGCATCGAATGCGGTCGGCGGCGGCGGCGGCGGCTGCTGCTGCTGCTGCTGCTGCGGCGGCGGCGGCGCGTCGCCATGGGGCAAATTGGAAGGCATCGTCGGTAACACCTGGGGATGAGGCGAGCCAGTAGATGGGTCCCCAGGGCGCTGACCGGACGGCACCGTCGCTGAAAGCAGACGGGGAGCGGCAGAACCCGAACGACGACAGAGGCGCAGCTGATTGAGATGCCGACGCACCTCACCAGAGGCCCCCAAAACCAAATACATCGCGCGG
This sequence comes from Schistocerca piceifrons, assembly GCF_021461385.2. Lineage (NCBI taxonomy): Eukaryota > Metazoa > Arthropoda > Insecta > Orthoptera > Acrididae > Schistocerca > Schistocerca piceifrons. The sequence continues at coordinate 974,396 of NC_060144.1, read as the reverse complement.
CCGAGGCAGCGAAGAATGCGCCCTGCGAGCCAACGCCGTGAACCTCGATAGTTGCGATAAAATACAACGTCGCCTGGAGCAAAAGCAGGAGTCTGCCGCTGCACAGGAACCTGATGCGGCGGATGCAGCAAAGACATCAAGGTGCGATGAGAACGACCGTGGAGCAACTCAGCCGGCGAGCGACCATCGCGGGGCTGAGAGCGATACGAAGACAAAAAGAGCAACAATGCGTCCTCCCGAGAATGCGACTCTTTCAATTTCAACATCTGTGACTTGAAAGTCCGGACCAATCATTCCGCGGCACCGTTGGACTGAGGCGAAAACGGCGCGGATGTCAGATGTTGAATACCATTGGCCTGGCAGAAAGACTGGAATTCTGCGGACATGAATTGTGGGCCATTGTCGGAAACAATAGTCTGCGGAAGACCTTCAATGCAAAAGATAGCAGACAACGCTTGGATGGTGGCGGAGGACGTCGTGGAAGACATCCGAACAACAAAAGGAAAATTACTGAAGGCGTCGACCAGAACCAACCATCGAGCATTCCAGAATGGACCAGCAAAATCAATGTGCAAGCGTTGCCAAGGGGAAGTGGCTTTTGGCCACGCAAAGACTTTCCGCGGCGGTGCAGACTGTTGTTCGACACACGCCGGGCACGAAGAACACATATTCGTAATCGCAGCATCGATTCCGAACCAAGTACAGTGCTGACGAGCAAGTTGTTTCGTTCGCACTATACCCCAATGTCCTTGGTGAAGAAGCCGTAAAACAGAGGACTGTAACGAACGTGGGACCACGACTCTGGACTGATCATTATCAGAACGCAACAACAAAACACCACGTCGAACAAAAAGTCTCTCCTTGTGAGCAAAAAATCGGCGAACCAACGGATCCTCGATCCGAGACTTTGACAAAGGCCATTGCGTAGCAACAAAACGTAAAACAGTAGCAAGGACAGGGTCAGCAGCTGTGGCTGTAGCGACACGACGAAAATCAATCGGAAACGATTCGACCACTTCATCGGTTTCCGAATCAATGAACATGCAAGCAAGTTCGGAAGAATCGAATGCTTTATCCTCAGCAACAGGCAAACGGGACAACGCATCGGCGTTTCCGTGCTTAGCAGTGGACCGATACAAGATATCGTAGCGGTACTGCGAGAGGAAAATAGACCAGCGAATGAATTTCTGCGCTGTACGTGGAGGGACAGGCTTGGTCGGATGAAAAAGCGATGTCAAAGGTTTGTGGTCTGTGATGATGGTAAAGTGACGACCATACAAGAAATCATGGAACTTAGTAACACCAAACACGAGAGCCAAAGCTTCTTTCTCTATCTGTGAATAATTTCTTTGCGCAGACGAGAGCAATTTGGACGCAAAGGCAATAGGGCGATCATGGGAGCCAACTTTGTGCGCAAGCACAGCACCGATCCCGAAATCCGAGGCATCTACCATCAACAAAAGGGGTTTCTGGGGATCGAATGGCGTAAGGCAAGTATTAGAAAGCAACGCCGATTTCAACTGGCGAAAGGCGCGTTCACATTCCGTCGTCCAGACGAACGGAACACCTTTACGGCGTAAGCGATGAAGCGGAGCTGAAATGGAAGAGGCATTGCGCACATATTTATGGTAATAATTAATTTTACCTAACACACTCTGTAGCTGTTTCAGATTTTTAGGGGACGGCAAGTCTTGTATGGCACGGAGGTGCTCTGGACTCGGATGTATGCCTTGGGCATTAATGACATGTCCCAGGTATGGTAAGTCACGAGCAAAAAACACACATTTGTCCTTCCTCAAGCGAAGACCATTTTGCCGCAAGACCTGAAATAATGTTCGTAAGTTCGCAAGATGATCTTCTTCCGTCTGTCCGGAGATCACTATATCGTCCAGATAGTTTGCTGCAGTAGGGACCGACGCACAAATAGTTTGTAAATATTGCTGAAACAAGGCAGGGGCGGATGCACACCCGAATGGCAGTCTTTTGAAGCGGTACAATCCAAGATGCGTGTTAACCACCAATACGCGCTGGGATTCGTCGTCCACCGGTATTTGCAAGTACGCATCGGCTAGGTCCAACTTTGAAAAATATTTTCCCGGGCACAGTTTAGCAAAAAGATCTTCCGGGCGGGGCAAAGGAAAAGTAGCAGTCACTAGCTGTGGATTCACTGTGGCCTTGAAGTCCACGCAAAGTCTCAATTTTCCGGAAGGTTTTGGCAAAATTACTAAGGGTGAGGCCCAGAGAGAAGCTTGCACACGTTCAATTACACCCTGTGATTCGAGATCGTGTAACGTTCTTGCGACCTCATCACGCAATGCGTGGGGAACATTGCGCGCCCTGAAAAATTTCGGTTGCGCGTTTACCTTCAGTTCTAAATGTGCTTCATAGTTTTTAGCGCAACCTAAGCCCGGTGCAAAAATGTCTGCAAATTCGTCACACAGCCGAGAAACACTGTCTGGAGGCACAGTCTGATTCACAGATAGGACCTGATTTACAATAGACATGTTAAACAACTTAAATAAATCTAGACCAAATAAGTTCACTGCAGAAGAAGAACGAAGAACGTAAAATGACACAAGTTTTGTTTGTCCCTTGAATGTTGCAAGAAGGCTGCACTGTCCTAACACAGGAATTTTCTGTCCGGAATATGTAGTTAGCTTAACATTTGCGGAACACAACGGAGGTGCGCCCAGTTGTTTGTACGTGTCGTGATTGAGCAATGAAACTGCAGCTCCGGTATCGAGCTGGAATGGTATCACTTTGCCTTCAAAGTCTAAGTCCACAAAAAGTTTATTGTCCTGCTGACGACAAGAGCGACTGTTTTGTGCAATTGGAACAGACACTGCTACAGAATCACTTGCTAATTGACGTGATTTCCGGCGACGTCGACGCACAGTTTTTGTGGGACGAACACAGTTACTGTTAGAGAAAGTGTCACTGGACGAAGTGGAATTAACGACATGAATGTCCATAGGCGAAGGTCCACGAGCCTGAGTGTCCTTGGTTCGATTCCGGCGCGAAGCAAAGGGCCTGGAATGATTGTGATTGTCTGATCTGAGCTTTTTCTGGCAAACACTTTGAACATGTCCTTTCTTATTGCAGAAAAAGCAAATAGCTTGGCGTGACGGGCAATGTTCACGCGAATGTCTAGTAGCACACCGCGGGCATGATTTCACTGCATTTGTGGGCTGGCGCGGCACACCTGGGTTAGCACGCGGCGTCAGCTGTGCGGACGGCCGCGAGGGCAGTTGACCGGGCCGCGTTGCGCGAGCGCGCCCGGCGGGCCGGTTAATGTTACACACAGCTGGCGAAGTTTCAAAAGATTCCTGAGCACAGTCAAGTGTGTCCTGTCTATCCAATATGTCTATCACTTGTTGAAGGGAGGGATTAACTAGTTTCAAAATTTGCTCCCGTATGCGAACATCAGAAACGTTCTGTGCAATTGCATCACGTACCATTGTATCTGAATAAGAAAGGCCACAGTCACATTCAAAGGCACAGTCCCTAGTAAGTCCTTGCAATGTTGCTACCCACTCCCTATTAGTTTGACCGGCCGTACGTTTTGTACGAAAAAACGTATACCGTTTTGCAACCACATTAACTGTTTCTTTGAAATAGGCATCTAATGCAGACAAAATTTCCTCGTAGGACAGAGTTGCTACGTCTCGTCGGGGAAACAATTTCACTATCACACGGTAGGTGGACACACCGACACAAGAAAGCAAAAACGGCTGCCGCTCATTACCTTGAATTCTGTAGGCAGCCAGGTGGAAGGCAAACTGGCGGGACCACTCTTGCCAGGTCTCGTGGTTCGGGTCGTAGTGCCTAAAAGGCGGTGCAACTGCAGGTTGTGGCTGCGGTAGCGGTGAAGCGGCTGCGGCCGCATCGGTGTGCAGCGCACGTTGACCCTGGACGAGCTGTCCAAGGGCATCCAGTAACGCCTGCGTCTGCTGATTCTGCAAGCGATAAAATTCGGACAGTACATCTGGAGATTGTGGCGAAGCCATGACACAATTAAATGTAAGCAATCAGAAATAAACGTAAGCAATCAGAAAAAGGTCCTTTTCCCTCGTCGCCAATAATTGTAGTGTCGGTAGCTGGACCGACACCGTGATGGGGATTGCTGAAAAGGAATGCTAAACTAACGCTGTGGCCGCTAGTGCACGCTCGGCATAACGCAGACGGGCGTGAAGTCTGGAACATGAGAACTTATGAATGAATAAGAAGAAAAGTATGTAGATGCTTTTTACTTAACTTTTATTGATTCCTTGGAATACATCTCTCTTGAATACTCGAAGCTATAGGCACTGATACAAATGGCTCCTTGCTAGTTCGTAGCCATTAACTTAGCTGATGGCTATTCTGTCTCTCGGCTAATGAGAGAGAAAGGCTTCGTACAACTGGGCGGTAGCTTGGTTCTCGTACAACTGGGGTCGAGTCCACTCTCGTATCACGAGACCTGCCTTGGTGGTGGCGCTAGGTCTGCGATCACAGTGGCGACACGCGGGTCCGACATGTACTACATGGACCGCGGCCGATTTAAGCTACCACCTAGCAAGTGTGGTGTCTGGCGGTGACACCACAGTTAGCTTTTGAACACAAGATTATCACTATTAGCAGAAAATGGTTAATTATTACCAAGCTGACATTTAATTATCACTGATCAAACCTACTTCGCTATACATTAAAGTTATTTGAAAGAACCAAAATTGTTAAATTTCAATGTTAACTATCCGTCTAAGAATGTACAAATGTGTAACTATTTTTTTTAAAATCTCAGTCAGTCTCTGGATCGCTGTAAAAGAAGAACATTCTCTTAGTTCACTGTTAATGTTTATCTATCTGTTCCCGATTTACGGGTTTGGTTGATTTTTCCTTTAGCGGAACAATTTTTTAAATGTGCCGCCGCTGCAAATCGATCGGTCGTGGCACAGCCCAGCAACACCCATAAAAAAAATGCTGAAAACTCTTTAAAGAAATATTATAGATGACATGGGCAAGCTAATTTACATTAATAATACACACTTTTTATAAATTCTGATATATTTAGATCAAGCAATAATTCAACTCACATTAATTCGTAATTTCTCCTTCAATGGCGGCTAAATCTAGATACAGACAAATGACGTCTACCCATTCACCAAATACATCGATACAGCTTCCTACCGCTTTCAGCTCTAAACGAGGAAGACCAAAGAATACATAGTGCATTGTGCTTTTATAGTATTGCTGACTATTAACATTTCTTTGTAATTTCACGACATTATTTCCCTCTGGCTGAATTTCACATCTCTGTTATCTCAGATATTGACACATTTCGCAATTACATATTTAATATAGAAATATTACCATCCTAAATACAAAGAGAATATTACTACAAAAAATATTACAATAATAACAAATGTTTTTTACACAAAATTCAATAATATTTTTTGTTAAATAATTACATTATATACAAATTGCTCAGAGTGGCGTATATGGTACAAATAAATTTCAGTTTGTTAATGTGTGAGTTTGCCAGGGAACGTTACATTGCCCCCTGGCAGCATTTGGCAAAGAGTTTCTATACTTTGACACAATGGTGCCAGTAACGTTCTTTACAATTCTGTATTTTTAAGGAATGGCTCTTTTAATCAGTCCCAGGGTTATATATGTTTATGGCTCCCCCATTTGGGTGAAGGCAGACAGAAAACCTGGGCAAAACTGTGCCGGAGCCCAGCCATCCCAGTTGGTTCATGATTAACCTTGTCTCTTTAGCAGCCATTCTTTTGAATTGATTTAACAGTTTGTCATCAACGGTTACATAATATCTCTGTCACATACAGTTCAACGATATACCGCAAGGTCACTTGTCCTAGGATATTTCACTTAGTTTTTTGAAATCATTTAGCACAGCATCACTTTTTATAATGTTCCCACTACCTACGTGTCACAAATCCATCTCCTACACTTGTTAGTGTTCATTTTCTCTTATCAGTTCACAGGTATACACAATAAATGTTAATGTTTATCAAAAATGGAGTCATTGACATGTTATGCAGTTTGTGTAAATATTTTGGAAAATGACAACAATGCTGTAGTCGGTGAGTGGTGCGGAGTGATTGTTGAGCGGCGCTCGGCGCGGCGCGTCGGCTCCGTGTAGGTCACCGCCCCCGGTGTTGACAGCTACGGCGCGAAGGGGCGTGGCTGTCTGGTCTGCTACGGGCTGCTGCGGCCGCTGCATGGCTGATGTAGCCGGATGCGCGTTGGATATCAGCTCGCCCGTGTGACGTCTTCTTGCAGTGCTCCAGCAAACATGCAACAAGTTCACAAACAGTGTACTATCCTTATGGGCATTTTTCCTGCTGTGGGAAAGAACGCACACAGTTATTGGCAGTTATTATTCAGTAGGCCTTCATTAGTCTGGTTTGCACAATGTTTTGTTGTCACAGTAACACGTTTTATGGGCACACAATATTTTTCACCATGTCATGACTTGTCATTAGTCACACGCAAGTTTCACCTTAGGACAAAATGTATCTCTGCAGTCAATGCACTTTTCTAGCGTCCCTTGACACACTAAGAATTAAAGTTTGACACTAACTTGGTCCACCGTCCGTTATCAGCTCACTGTTCGTGTCGTGCTAGTTCCTTGTCCACTTGCACACACGGCGATAATACAGTTTTTTATTACTTATACACAACAACTTCGTGACGTATTGCTGCAGGTTTAACAGTCACTGTCTGTCTCTGCCACACAATACTGCACTTTTGTTTAAGTTCTTTTATTTTTATTTACAATGTCCGCTGTGCAATTTTTGTAACAGCACATTCGTAACTCTTTACCAAGGTGTGTGATATTTGCGTACATGGTAACAAATATTAAAATTTCGTATTAGTTTGCCCAAAAAATCATCTATATTTGTGTTCGAGTAGATTTTATTTGTGCATTCCAGCCGGATTCAGGCATATTGTTCAATAACTCCTTTAAAATCATGTCACACTTTACTATCAAGGTCCTACGTAACTACAGTGTAGTCTCTGTAGGTTAAAATTGACTTGGACTGTATCTGGCTAGTTCCCTTTTTTTTTTTTTTTTTACCGATTGAATCTGCACATGCTTCAATTGAAGCTTCTCTGTGCGTAACTTTGCGTTACTTAAATTTGCAATAAGTTTGCCTCCCATGGTGCCCTCGGGTCACTACTGGGTGCATTATTCTCTCTGATAACATTGGTTAGATAATAAAGTTCTCAGGGCCTCATATTATCGATATTATTCTGGGTCCGAATCTGTCAATCTGACAGCTACACATATATACATACATACATACATACATACATATATAATAGAAAAGATTGTGCCAAGAAATATTTCAATTTTGACACACATATAGAAAATTATGCAGTACACTAACTAATCATTACTAAAATGTTCCTCTTGACTGAACTCTGTCACAGCTTAACACTACAAATAATTGCACTAATCAGATTATCTGTGCAGACATTTAGAGCATGTTTTAGATAACACAAATTAAAAGAAGACATAACACAAATATTCATACACACATGAGAAAGTCAATCATATTCTTATAACTAAATACTTCTACACTAGTACATTATGTCTACAGATCACACATCATTAATGTTCATTATTTACAAAAGAATGGTGTCCTCATAGGACTATTAGTCTTTTACTGTATGAATATTTTTACATCCTTACGCGGATACAGTCCCCGTACTCTCCCTGAGTGGGGATCTGCTAAGAGATAGCTACACTCATGTGGCACACTTACTACTCTAAAAGGTCCATTGTACACCAATTGCCACTTGTTATTCTGTTTCAAGGATGCCGAGGACTTAGGATGATTGCGTAAGAGTACCAAGTCCCCAACACTAAATTTTTGGTTATTCGTCACATGTCGATTATATTTTTCTTTCCTGTTCTGAGCGCACCTGGTAAGGTTGCACCCTGCTTTTCTTATCTTCTCTTCCTTAGGCTCAGGAATGACTGGGACCTTAGGCAAAGGTGCCAGCCACTCATTCAGAACTCTATTATTATTCATTATAATCTCGTTTGGTGGATACCCCGTAGAAGCATGCGGGGTTGCGTTGTGAATTTCCACAAACTTAGGTATCAGATCTGGCCATCTTGTGTGCTTACATGCAATGTATAACCTGAAAAATTTATTTAACTCTCCAAATGTTCTCTCTACTAAACTTGCTTGTGGGTGAAAACGGGAAATTAGTATGTGCTTTATATCTTGTTCATGTAAATAGTTTTTCCAGGTATGGCCTGTAAAATAGGAAGCATTATCCGATATTATCGCTTCAGGCTTACCCACTTGTGTAAAATATTCTTTCCCTAACCATTTAACTATTCCACGAGCAGTGGCTGATTTAAGGCAGTATATTTTTAAGTATTTAGAGAAAAGGTCATACACCGCTAAAATGTACTTTAATCCACCCCTGGCTCGTGGGTAGGGTTCTGCTATGTCTATAGATACTAACTGAAGTGGCCGATGAGACACTATAGGATGCAGTTCAAACCTTGTGGACTTATTTTGAAACTTAGCTTTTTGGCACAGAGGACAAGTCCTGATAATGGTGCGAGTCTGCTGGCTTATTCCCTTAAAGTAACAGAATCTGGATAAAATCCTTATTGTTTTGCCTATCCCAGCGTGACCCCCTGCTAAATGCGTGTGCCACACTACAGCTGGGATAGCCTGTTGCGGTATACACACGACTCCATGGTCATTTGACACACCCGTTTTATAATACAGAATATCATCTATTATTTTGAAATTCTGAACACTTTTAAGATTGGTTCCTTCTTTAATTTTGCTAATGATATCTCGCCAAATCGGATCAGTTTCCTGCAATATAGACATATTCTTACACATATGTAAAAAGTCCCTCCTATGTACCTTATCTTGTACTAAGAGTATTCGATATTCCTCCGATTGTTCCAAAATCTTTGACATTGAGGATTGCCCTAGTGGAAGCCTCGACAAGGCGTCAGCCACAACATTATCTTGTCCTTTTAGGTACATAATATTAATTTTATATTCCTGCAATGCTAACCTCCATCTTAGGAAGCGGGTATGGTATAATTTGCAAGACATTAAATAGCTCAGAGCCTGGTGGTCACTGAATACTTTGACTTCTTTACCACAGATGTAATAATTGAATTTATTTACCGCCCAAACCACTGCAAGAGCCTCTAATTCGGTAGCGGAATATGCTCTCTCGCAGCTGTTTAGTGTGCGGCTGGCAAATCCGATTACATTGATTGTTGTGGGGTCATTGCTCCTGTCCCACTGAAATAGACAAGCACCCAGACCGTATGAACACGAATCTGTCGCTATGCAAAAATCATTTGTCATGTCTGGGTGTCGCAGTATGTTTGCATTCACCAAGGCGTTTTTGATAGCGTCAAATGCGCGTTAACATTCTTCTGTCCACAGCCAGTGCGCATTTTTACGCAACAGGCTCAATAAAGATTCGTTATTCATTAATTGGTTTGGAACAAACCGTCTAAAAAAGGATGCAAGACCTATAAACGCTTTGAGTTGTCTCTTAGTTCTCGGACTAGGAAACCCACGAATTGCGTCAAGTTTTTTGCTGTCAGGTTTGATGCCCTGTGGTGTTATTATGTGACCTAGAAATTTAATCTGATTACGTCCAAATTTGGATTTCTCAAGATTCGCTGTTACTCCCGCTTGCTTAAACCTTTCTAAGACTCTACTCAGTAGTTCTACGTGCTCCTTCCAGGTGGCAGTAGCAATCACCGGATCGTCTACATACACTGTTACCCTTTGCAGCAAATCCGGACCTAAAACCGCGTCGAGGGCTGTTATGAAAACCCCGGCACTTACATTTAAGCCGAAAGGTAGTACCCTAAATTGGTAGCTCCTTCCCCCAAACATAAATGCAGTATATTTCCTCGACTCGGGTGTGAGCAGGATTTGCCAGAATGAACTTTTCATATCAATAGATGTCAAATATTGCACTCCATGGAATTTTTGAATTTGCTCATCTAAGTTTTCCGGATGAGTCCTGACAATAATTTCGTTTATGTCTCTCGCATCTAATACTAACCGTACCTGGCCGTCTGCTTTTGCTACCGCCACCAAAGGACTACTATAAGGGGACAAAGACGGTTCTATTATTCCCCACTCGATCAGTTTTCTTATCTCTTTAGCTACTACTTCCTTCTTGGACCAAGGAATGGAGTATGAGGCTCGACAGTAGGTTTTGTGAGGTTTCACCTCGATATTGTACTGATATCCCTTAACAATTCCTGGTCGTTCTGAAAATACATCTGCATAATTAGATAATAACTGTACCAAATCCTGCTGTTGCACTGAATTCAAATTTTCGGACTGTGATACTTTGTTCACAAGTGCGTCCACATTTGCTTTTAATTGATCACTTTGTACGTCTGGATAATAGAGATTTTGTCCTATAGAATGATTGTCTAAATGTAGTATCCACTGATTCCTACATTTTATGTTAATAGTATTACAATTAGGCACAGGTACCTCTTCAGATCTGAGCATGGACAATTCTATCCTCCTACCAGCGTTCATCAAACTTAATTTTCCCCGAGAAAGGTCGATTATTGCGTCCCTTTCTCTCAAAAAATCTACCCCCAAAATGCAGGCTACCTTTAAACCCTTTACTACCAGGAATGAGCACGCTATGGCTTCTTCCCCTAAATACATCTCTACCCGCACTTGGAGTTTAATTATTTGTCGCTGTGCACTTATGGCTCCAGTGACTTTACAATTATCCACGGGAAAAGTCAGCATACGCTTTTCTTTCCCCAGTACTCTTTCCATCTACTATTGCTTGGTGGGCCTGTTTCATATCGGTCGTCTGACCTCCTTTTCCGGTCATTATTCACCGGCGGACTATTGCCGTTCCGGTCTCTACCTCTATTCCCGTTTTGTACATAATCTTGTCTCCTATTGTTACCTCCGCCGTTTCCATTACTTGGTGGAGGCGTGTTATTTCGACCATTTCTGTAACCGTTTCCGTTACTTCTAGCCTGTTCAGAGGCTGCCTTAACATCCTCCTGAATCAGGTCAATTGAGTCCAGAACAGACAAAAAATGTTCCATATCGTTTTCGGGCACGTGTATAAGTTTTTCCGTTACGTGTATCGGCAAGTGTGATTTCAAAAGTCTGATCAAATCCCGGGATGAAATCTGCTCGTCCCAATAACGGGTCTTATTAATGTACTTCTCAAAATATTTTCGCAAATTGCCTAATCGTGGAGAATACGGCTCTGGATTATATACCTCCTTCCGTAATCTCTCCTGAATACATGTTGACCAATATTTGGCCAAGAATGCCTTTTCAAATTGCTCATATGTATCGCAACTGTCAGCTGCTTCGGTTGCCCATAATGCAGCATCTCCTTGTATGTAAGACATAACGAACTGTGTTTTCTGTGTATGACTCCAAACGCTAGGCAAAATGTTTCTAAATCCCTTGATAAACACTACAGGGTGAACAGATTTCTTCTCCGTTGTAAAGATCTGAAACTGTCGGTTTCTAATCAGACTTTCTTCAATCACTACTTTGGAATGACATTTATTTGTTTCGCTTACATTGGTTGCCTGTTCTGTCTCGCAGTCGCAATTTTTTACTGCTGTATTTATATGCCTATCATTGTTGGACCTGGCTGGCGTGACACACCCCTGCGCGTCGCCGTGAAGCAAGCTGATTTCTAGCTCGGCAAGACGACGGTTGACATTCCGCTGCCATAGCGGAATGTCAGTGTGCACCGCCGCCTTTTTAAGGTCCTTTATTTCCGCTTTGGAGCCCGCGTCTTTGGCTTCAATCGCGGCGTGCACTTGTTCGGACACTTTGTGCTCAATTACTTGATTTGTGTCAATCTCTAATTGTTCCACCCTGTTGGTCAGTACGCTGATTTCCTCTACGATACTGGCGTTAGCCACTTGGATACTATCTACTCTTTCGCTTAGTTCTTTCACCGCTTTGGGTAAGGTTTCATAGTTTTGCTTCATACTAACAATCTCACTTTGCATAGCTTCTAAAGATTGCATTAACTGCAAGTCTCTCTCATGCATGCGTCGATCACGCTCTGCTTGTTTAGCATCACGTTCACTATCGCGTTCTGCTTGCATACATGCAAATTCAGCTACCAATCTCTGGTCACGCTCTGCTTGCATACGTACAAATTCACTTTGGAAATTGAGCATGCGCTCGAACATAACTCTTAATGATTGCACTTCTGACACCTCACCACTCTCTGGTCGGTGTCCAGTGCTTGCGGGTGGCACAGTATTTCCGCTATCAACTGAATCACTGGGTGGCAGTGGCAACATTTCTTGCCCTTCTGCCCCCAGATTCTCACATTGTACTTCCTGAACTACGTCACTAACATTACTTTGTGTCCCACTTTCTAACACGGTATCACTACTTACTAACTGTTGTTCATTGTCCATGTTGATATCCTTCTGACTACGCAATCTAACCATAGTAAACAAGAGAAATAAAATCTGAACTAAATATCCTAACACTCAGGTTTCACTGACATAATCACACAAGAAATGGTCATTTGTTAAACACACTTATTATATACTACAATGACTAACTACTCAAATGTCCTGTTATTTTAAAACAAAGCACTAACAACAAGCACACCACTAATGATCCGAGAACACTGCACTGAGGCTACTTTACTACCCACAGGACAACTACACTGTAGCTTTACCTTATGGTGATCTATCTTGGGTGCAGCTGCCCCCTGGTATTGTGGTAGGTAATTAATTTTTCGAAATAATGAGCTCTCTTCTTCAGCTTGCCTCTGGGTATATAGTGTTCTCATGCAAAAAATCATATACAGGTATTACCACACAATATTGGTTATGCAATACATACAATACATGGAAAAATTATTAAATGTTCTCCAACAAAGTTCGACTATAATAATTCCCTAGTTATCTCATGGGTATTTAGTGGCCACTGCATATTCAGGCCCCACGTTGAGCGCCAATTTAACGAAATTGCTGTGTAAATTTCGTTAAACAGTTTTATTTGCTTTTAAGTTAATTTTCTTTACCTTACTTTCTTTGCGTGCGAACTTTGTTGTAGAACCTCTCTCTTATTTACGTGTGGTAATAAAAAGTTTCACTTTCAAAAGAATTACGTACATTTAAAAATTACGTGAACTCATATTAACTGATTAAGAATATTTGGTTGAAAATTAAATTTTTCACATCATTCGGCCTTGGCACACATTTTCTAAATGCAGTGGATCTTTTTGTTAAATATTTTTACTGAATTATTTCCCGGCGTTAGCTTTTGAACACAAGATTATCACTATTAGCAGAAAATGGTTAATTATTACCAAGCCGACATTTAATTATCACTGATCAAACCTACTTCGCTATACATTAAAGTTATTTGAAAGAACCAAAATTGTTAAATTTCAATGTTAACTATCCGTCTAAGAATGCACAAATGTGTAACTATTTTTTTTTAAATCTCAGTCAGTCTCTGGATCGCTGTAAAAGAAGAACATTCTCTTAGTTCATTGTTAATGTTTATCTATCTGTTCCCGATTTACGGGTTTGGTTGACTTTTCCTTTAGCGGAACAATTTTTTAAATGTGCCGCCGCTGCAAATCGATCGGTCGCGGCACAGCCCAGCAGCACCCCTAAAAAAATGCTGAAAACTCTTTAAAGAAATATTATAGATGACATGGGCAAGCTAATTTACATTAATAATACACATTTTTTATAAATTCTGATATATTTAGATCAAGCAATAATTCAACTCACATTAATTCGTAATTTCTCCTTCAATGGCGGCTAAATCTAGATACAGACAAATGACGTCTACCCATTCACCAAATACATCGATACAGCTTCCTACCGCTTTCAGCTCTAAACGAGGAAGACCAAAGAATACATAGTGCATTGTGCTTTTATAGTATTGCTGACTATTAACATTTCTTTGTAATTTCACGACATTATTTCCCTCTGGCTGAATTTCACATCTCTGTTATCTCAGATATTGACACATTTCGCAATTACATATTTAACATAGAAATATTACCATCCTAAATACAGAGAGAATATTACTACAAAAAATATTACAATAATAACAAATGTCTTTTACACAAAATTCAATAATATTTTTTGTTAAATAATTACATTATATACAAATTGCTCAGAGTGGCGTATATGGTACAAATAAATTTCAGTTTGTTAATGTGTGAGTTTGCCAGGGAACGTTACATACTTTAAGTGACTCATTTCCTAATCTAATTCCCTCAGCATCACCCGATTTAATTCGACTACATTCCATTATCTTTGTTTAGCTTCCGTTGATGTTCATCTTACATCCTCCTTTCAAAACACTATCCATTCCGTTCAACTACTCTTCCAAGTCCTTTGCTGTCTCTGACAGAATTACAATGCCATCGGCAAACCTCAAAGTTTTTATTACTTCTCCATGGATTTTAATACCTACTCCAAATTTTTCTTTTGTTTCCTTCACTGCTTGCTCAATATAAATATTGAATAACATCGGGGATAGGCTACAACCCTGTCTCACTCCCTTCCCAACCACTGCTTCCCTTTCATGTCCCTCGACTCTTATAACTGCCATCTGGTTTCTGTACAAATTGTAAATAGCCTTTCGCTCTCTGTATGTTACCCCAGCCACCTTCAGAATTTGAAAGAGAGTATTCCAGTCATCATTGTCAAACGCTTTCTCTAAGTCTACAAATGTTAGAAACGTAGGTGTGCTTTACAAATGTCTGCTTGTGTCTGTGTATGTACGGATGGATATGTGTGTGTGTGCGAGTGTATACAGGTCCTTTTTTTCCCCCTGAGGTAAGTTTTTCCGCTCCTGGGATTGGAATGACTCCTTACCCTCTCCCTTAAAACCCACATCCTTTCGTCTTTCCCTCTGCTTCCCTCTTTCCTGATGAGACAACAGTTTGTTGCGAAATCTTGAATTTTGTGTGTATGTTTGTGTGTCTATCGACGTGCCAGCGCTTTCGTTTGGTAAGTCGCATCATCTTTGTTTTTAGATATTTTTTTTTAAATTTTTTTTTCCCCACGTGGAATGATTCCTTCTGTTATATATATATATATATATATATATATATATATATATATATATATATATATATATATATATATATATATAATAGACGGAAACATTCCACGTGGGAAAAATATATCTAAAAACACAGATGATGTGACTTACCAAACGAAAGTGCTGGCAGGTCGATAGACACGCAAACAAACACAAACATACACATGAAATTCAAGCTTTCGCAACAAAGTGTTGCCCCATCAGG
Organism: Schistocerca piceifrons; assembly: GCF_021461385.2. NCBI lineage: Eukaryota > Metazoa > Arthropoda > Insecta > Orthoptera > Acrididae > Schistocerca > Schistocerca piceifrons. The sequence continues at coordinate 959,072 of NC_060144.1, read as the reverse complement.
AAAGAGGGAAGGAGAGGGAAAGACGAAAGGATGTGAGTTTTAAGGGAGAGGGTAAGGAGTCATTCCAATCCAGGGAGCGGAAGGACTTACCTTAGGGGGAAAGAAAGGGTATACACTCGCACACACACACATATCCATCCGCACATATACAGACACAAGCAGACATATTTAAAACCCGCATCCTTTCGTCTTTCCCTCCCCTTCCCTCTTTCCTGATGAGGCAACAGTTTGTTGCGAAAGCTTGAATTTTGTGTGTATGTTTGTGTTTGTGTGTCTATCGACCTGCCAGTGCTTTCGTTTGGTAAGTCACATCTTCTTTGTTTTTAAATATATATATATCGTGTCTGTGTATGTGCGGTTGGATACGTGTGTGTGTGCGAGTGTATACCTGTCCTTTTTTCCCCCTAAGGTAAGTCTTTCTGCTCCCGGGGTAGGAATGACTCCTTACCCTCTCCCTTAAAACCCACATCCTTTCGTCCTTCCCTCTGCTTCCCTCTTTCCTGATGAAGCAACCATTGGTTGCGAAAGCTAGAATTTTGCGTGTATGATTGTGTTTGTTTGTGTGTCTATCGACCTGCCAGTGCTCTCGTATGGTAAGTCACATCATCTTTGATTTTAGATATATTTTTCCTGCATGGAATGTTTCCCTCTAGGGACATCTGCTTGTGTCTGTATATGTGTGGATGGATATGTGCGTGTGTGCGAGTGTATACCCATCCTTTTTTCCCCCTAAGGTAAGTCTTTCCACTCCCGGGATTGGAATGACTCTCTACCCTCTCCCTTAAAACCCACTTCCTTTCGTCTTTCCCTCTCCTTCCCTCTTTCCTGATGAGGCAACAGTTTGTTGCGAAAGCTTGAATTTTGTGTGTATGTATGTGTCTGTCTGTGTTTCTATCGACCTGCCAGCACTTTCGTATGGTAAGTCACATCATCTTTGTTTTTAAATATATTTTTCCCGCGTGGAATTTTTCCCTCTATTATATATATATTCCTTTTATATAGTAAATAATAAATATACTAGGCAGGGCAATGTCTGCCAGGTTTCACTAGTTCTATGAAATGAAAAAGATGCAATGTTATATTGAGATACTCGAGTGTGCACAGTAAAAAGTATCATCAGAATGTGGGATAATCATGACAGATTTACTGCAGGTATCAATATTGGGTCTGCTCTTGTTCTTCTGTTCCATAAATGCTTTCATGTCAAATATCCATGAAGCACAAGTAGTTCTCTTTGTTAATGATGCAAATATTATAAAGAAACCTAACTTCCAACACTTTAAAATCTAAATAATATTCTCTTGAAAATTAATAACTAGTTTTCTGCAAATGGACTGTCATTAAATTTAAATAAAACACAATACATGCACTTCAGTACCACACAAATTCCAACCGATGTATTAGCTCTACAATTAGTATATTATGGATAATATCAGATTTTGGTGATGAAAATGTTAAAAAGTTGCCTTACTTTTCGTATTTTCACTCACCATTTCTTATGGCATTGTATTCTGAGATAATTTGCCATTGAGGAGAAAAGCATTCATTACACGGAATTGTGCACTAGGGGCAATGTGTCATGTCCATTCTAAGACTTCTCTTTAGTCAGTTGAGCATACTGATAACAGCCTCACAGTGCATTTACTCCCAGATGAAGTTTACCATCAACAAACAGCACAGGTGGAAAACAATAGTGACAGTCATACGACATCTGCTCACTATGTGGTAGCAGGAGTATACACATGTAAAAGGTATAATGTATGCAAGCTTTTGGTGCCTGTGGCTCCTTCTTTTGGCAGAATGGTTGAAGGGGAAGGAATAGGGGCGAATGAAAAGTACTGGTGAGGTTTAGGGAAAAGGGTAGAGTTTGGAAAAGTTAACCAGAACCCTGAGTTGGTGGAGACTTACCAGACGGGATGAGGGTGAAAGACTGATTGCTGGGAACTACACCGGATAAGATTTGAAAACCTGAGAGCTTAAAGGTGGAAAATAGCGTAATATGTAAGACAGAAATTACTGCTGAAACATCAAGAATGAGTTAATAAGAGTGAAAAAACAGTAATGTATAACTGGCCTTTGATGAGGATGAGACCAACATCAAGGGAAGTGGCATTGGATTCTGAATATTACCATTTGAAATTTTATTGGGAGAATGTATTTAGAGATTCCAGGAATTTTAACAGATCAGTGTCACTGTGAGTCCATATGGCATCTAAACTGAAACAGGGGCTAAAGACTTGTGGATCCCAGAAAAACTCGCTCCTGTCGACACATGAAAAGGTTGTCATAGAAAGGAGCCTTCCTGGTTCCCATGGCCATACCCCTTGTCTGTTTGTGTGTCTGTTCTTCAAAGGTGAAATAGTTGTTGGTAAGTATAAAGTTGATTAAGGTGAGCAGGAGGGATGTCATAGGTTTTAAATCAGGTGGACACTGACGAAGAAAATGTTCAGGAACAGACAGACTATGTACATGGGGGATGTTGGTGTAGAGGGAGATGGCTTCAGTGTGTGCTGGGAGTGGGATGAGCATGGATTTCAGAATATATAGGAAGTGGTTGATATCTTTATATAATGGGTTGCAGGTCTTAATTAGCTAAGGCAGATACACAATTGGTGGATGCTTTGAAGCCAGCAACTATGGGATGGCCAGGATGATTGGGTTTGTGGATCTTAGTAACAAGTTTAAATTTGGTGATACATGGTACAGGTTGGGTAAGAAGTTCTGTGGACTGAGGCCTCCTCGTGAGGGGCCTGAGGTTTTAAGAAGGGACTGCAGGTCAGTTTGAATCACAGGGATGGGACCTTGATGGCAGAAGCTGTATGTAGAGGTGTCAGACAGCTGGTGTACATATCTACTTATTTACTCCTGTCTGTCAAGTACCTCTGTGTAGATCCCTTATCTCCAGGGAAGATAATGATGGATTCATCAGCTTTCAGGGAATGAAGAGCTGGAAGTTCTGCAGAGGACAGGTTAAGGTAATATTGTATGGATGTGAGAAAGGGTTGTGAAGTAATTCTGGGTGTGAGGAATTCCTAAAAAAGGATTGTGAGGGATGATTTTGAGTTAGTGGCGGTGGATCAAGTTAGGACCGTGGTCAGAACTGTTTAACGTAGGGCTCAATGTCATGTTTTCTGTTGCAAAAGGTTTTAGGATTGGATTGTTAATTGATATTTCCAGTTGACATTACATGTGAAGGAAAGTAGATCCTTCACCAAAGCAGCATGATTAAATGCTGGTTTAGGGATGAAGTGAGACCTTTGGATAATATGGATAATTCAGGAGGAGTGAGTTCTTTAGACAAGAGGTGGAGAACACTGTACTGTTGTGACTGGTTTTTGTAATTGTGAGTTATTATTGCTCTGGGGGGCAGTGGTGAAGGCTTGGGGATGTAAAGGAGGTTGGCCAAGCTAAGTTTGTAGGAGAGAAGTGGTGGCTGATGATGTGGCTGTGTGGGGAGCTGCAGAGGGACAGGAAGTGAAACACCAAGGTTGAGGTAGTTTAGAGAAGGTGGGACAGCTTTTTGAGATGATGTCTGGCATGTTTTTGCAGTTTGAAGTTGGTTTGGCAGATGATATCATACACGGACACATGAGGACCAGATAACTGCAGGATTTTGTAGGAGGAGAGAAGTCTTGTGGAGTTGGAATTGCTTGACGAGGCATATAGGTCACAGATTGGCTGGGTAAATGCAACAGATTGTTGTACTTGAAACTGTAAAAGAGGCTTGTTTAGAGTGAGATTACATCCAGAAACAGTAATTTTCAATGTTAGGCCTTTTGGAGTAACTCCAAGGCACTTGCAGGTTTGACTTCAAATGGCTCTGAGCACTATGGGACTTAACATCTATGGTCATCAGTCCCCTAGAACTTAGAACTACTTAAACCTAACTAACCTAAGGACAGCACACAACACCCAGTCATCACGAGGCAGAGAACTTGCAGGTTTCAAGAAACAGAATGTACTACCTTAGTTTTGATAATGCAAAAGCATGTTTTAAAAAAGAATGGATGTAATATGTTATGAGATTCATCATGGCAAGAGAAGAGAGTTTGGAGCATTAGAGGTGGTAGTAGTGGCAAAAAAGAAAAGCAGAGGGTGGCAAAAGATAGCAAAATGGAAGAAAAGCAAGGAAAAAGATCAGAAAAATTCACACGAAAATCATGAGAACAGAAAGGGGTTAACAAGAGGTAATGCGTATGTGAGAATTTCTTGCCAGAAAAGTCACCTATATGGTACAAAAAACATTGGAGAAAAGTCTTTAGGGAAAGTCTTGAAAAGAGACAAAATTTTAAAAACTTGACAAAAAGAAAGAGGAAGTTGTAGGAGAAAATGTTACTGAAAATCAGTGCTAGAAAAGACACTGGGGAAAGTGGTACAGACAAATAAGCAAGTGGACCAACACATAAGGTAGAAAGCAGATGACACTTTGAACAAGATATATGACAACAAAGACTAACAGGAGGGTTACAGAAGAGGGAATGATGCCCATACAGGCTAATGTATCAATGAAAATATTAAGTTTTTGACAATGTAATCTAACTGGATAAGTATAAAACTTACTCACCAAGCACTGGCTGGAGAACACACATATATAAAGGTATTACATATGGAAGTGTTTGAAGCCAGTGCCTCTTCTTCTTCCAGAAGGGTTTGAAGGAAAGGGAGAGGTGCAAAGGAAAAATGCTGATGAGGTTTAGCATGAGGGGTAGAGTTTGGACATCCTTCCTGCTCACCTTAATCAACTTTATCTTTGATGGGCCAACATACAAACAGATCAGGGGTACAATCGTGGGAACAGGGATGGCTCCTTCCTATGCCAGCCTTTTCATGCCTTGCTTGGAGAGGGCTTTCTTGGGATCCATAAGTCTTCGGCCCATAGTGTAGATTAGACACATTGATGATATCTTTACCATATGGACTCATGGTGAGACTGACCTGTTAAAATTCCTGGAATCTAAATACATTCTCCCGATTAAATTTCACATGGTCATATTCCACATCCCATGCCACTTTCCTTGATGTTGTTCTCATCCTAACTGAAGGCCAGCCACACACTCCTGTTCACATTAAACCTACTAACAAACAACAGTACTCACATGTTAACAGTTGTCATCCTTTCCAGGTCAAACATTCCCTCCCTTACAGCCTTGGCAATCAAGTCAGACGTATTTGTTCAGATGCAACTCATTACAGCAATACACCACCATTCCCACCTACACCTTCACTGGACAAAATTACCCCAACAACCTTGTTCAAAAGTAGATACCCTTGGCCATCACATACAATCCTTGTAGCACTGACTCCTCCAAGAAACAGCTTAGGAGTACACCTTTTGTCATGCAGTGTTATCCTGGTCTTGAATGTATTAATTAGCTACTTTGACAAGGCCATGACTTCTTAGAATTGTTCCCCGAAATGAGGTACAGCCTGTCTAAGATTTTTCCCACCACACCTAGAATAGCTTTTCATTGTCCTGTCAGTGTCCCTAATATCCTTCTAAGACCCTATGCTTCTTCTGCACCTATCTCCCTATTCTATGGCTTCTACCCCTGTGACTGTCCCAGCTGCAAGACTTTCCCTATGCACACTCCTACCACCACTTATACCAGTCTTGTAACTGGCAAAACGTATACTATCTAAGGGAGAGCCACCTGTGAAATGACCAGCTGTTATGTAAATACTTTTCAGCCTTTTACATCATCATGACTACCACCCAGCTATCAGTCAGGATGAGTGGGCATTGGCAGAGGGTGTATACCACAACACACAATATCCTGTTGCAGAGCATTCTCTGCAACATGACTGTTGTAAGCTTGGTGCCTATTTCACTGCACTTGCCATCTGTATTCTTTCCCCAGACACCAATTTCTCAGAACTCTGCAGGAGGAAACTGGCACTACAACATGTTCTTCATTCCCACCACCCACTTGGCCTTAATTTATGTTAATTTCTTTGGTCTCAGCGTTTCATCACAATAACTATTTCTTTCTTCACCTAGTTTAATTTTTCTAGATATTTCATTTTCTGACCTTTCCATTTTTTGCTGTCCTCTTCACACCTCTATCACATACAATGCAGTTAGCTTTTCGCTGTTATTAACTTGTACACGATGTTTTCACACTAATCTGTGTCTTCCACATTACACTATCCTCCACCTTAAGCTCTCAGGTTTTTGTAATAACTTTTATATGTGTGTTCCTGCCGCTGCTTGGTGATTAGAATTTGGGTATCAGCCCAAACCTGATGGTTACTTCTATCATAATTTGTGCATTCTTTTTCTGTTCTTAAGAACACACACACACACACACACACACACACACACACACACACACACACACACACACACATGGGACAGCATAGTCAACAGGACCAATTGCGGACTATGGTACAGAGCTGAGTGGAACATCTGAATCAGAGGCTCAGAGGGCTCTGTGCTATAAGGTGGTTGGGTTTTGGGTTCCACTGTATAGGTCAGGAGTCCATTACATGCAGGAGGTGGCTACATGGGTAGCAGGGGCTGTGTGTCATGGGCTGGGCAGTTTTGTAGGTGAGAGGGTCTCGAGGAAACACAAAAAGAGCTTCAGTCTCTAAAGGGTGCTGGCCAAACACCGGAAAAACATAGATACAGGATCCATCAGTATAACATTTGTAAATTGTCATACCTGTATTGGGAAAGTACCGGAGCTTCAAGTACTAATAGAAAACACTGATGCTCAAATTGTTATAGGCACTAAATGCTAGCTAAGGCCTGAGAAAAGTTCAGCCGAAATTTTTGTGATGAACGTAATGGTGTTCAGAAAGGATAGGCTAAATGCAGTTGATGGTGACATTTTTGTTGCTGTTGGAAGTCGTTTATCTTGTAGAGAAATTGAATTAGAAGTTAGTATGGGCAGAGGTCATTTTTGGCAACCAAAATAAAATGATATTTGGAACCTTCTACCGAGCTCCCAACATAGATGATACAATTGTTGAAAGGTTCAAAGAAAACTTGAGTTTAATTTCAAACACATACCCATTATTGTTCGTAGTGATTTTAATTCACCCATGAAATGTTGACAAAAATTCATATTTAAATCTGTAGGTACGCATAAAACATCATCCAAAATTGTGCTAAATGCATTCTTTGAAAATTATTTTGAGCAATTGGTTCATAAGCCCACATCAATAGTAAATGAGTAACCAGTTGTGAAAACACCCTCGACATCTTAGCAACAAATAATCCTGAACTAATTACAAACCTCAAAAAGGATTCAGGGATTAGTGAACACAGGGTTGTTGTAATGAGATTGAATGCTGTAACCCCCAAATCATCGAAAAATAAATGAAAAATTTACCTATTTTATAAAAAACAGAGGAAAATTCACTTCAGACCTTCCTGAGAGACAATCTCCACTCCTTCAAAATTAATGGTGTACGTGTAGACCAGATATGGCTTGAATTCACAGAAATAGTATCGACAACAATTGAGAGATTTATAACAAATAAATTAAAAAATGATGTAACTGCACCTCCTTGGTACACAAAGTGCATCAGAGCACTGCTGCAGAAACAATTAAAAAATCATACATAATTGAAATGAATGAAAAATCTCCAAGACTGGCTATCTTTTGCAGAAGCTCGAAATTTAGCATGGACTTACCACAAATGCAAGACAATAGTTTCCGCAATGAAACTTTGTCTTGAAACCTGGCAGAAAATCTAAAGAGATTCTGGTTGTGTGTAAAGTATGCTAATGGTGATAGCAATGGAAATACTATTGACAACAGTGCTGCCAAAGCAGACCTTCTAAACCCAGCCTTCAAAAATTCTTTCACCAAAGAAGATGAACTAAATATTCCAGAATTTGAATTAAAAACAGCTGCCAGCATGATTAACTTAGAAATAAATATCCTCGGAGTAGTGAAACAACTTAAATCACTTCATAAAAAACAAGTCTTCCTGTCCAGAATATACCAGTCAGCTTCCTTTCAGAGTCTGCTGATCCAATAGCTCCATTCATAATGATCGTATATGACTGCTCACTTGGTGAAGATCCATACCCAAAGACTGGAAATTTGGACATGTCACATCAGTATTCAAGAAAGGCAGTAGGAGTAATCCACTAAATTACAGTCCCATATCATTAATATCACTATGCTGGAGGATTTTGGAATATATACTGTGTTTGAACATTATGAATTACCTATTGACACACAGTCAACAATGATTTAGAAAACATCATTCTTGCAAAACACTACTATCTCTTTACTCATATGAAGTGTTGAGTGCTATTGACAAGGGATTTCATATTGATTCCATATTTCTAGATTTCCGGAATGATTTCACATTGCACGTCACAAGTGGCTTGTAGTAAAATTGTGTGCTTATGGAATATCGTCTCAGTTATGTTATGGGATTCACCAGTTCATTGGAGAGGTCACAGTTCATAGTAATTGATGGAAAGCCATTTAGTCAAACAGAAGAGATTTCTGTTGTTCCCCAAGGTAGTGTTGCAGGTCCTCTGTTGTTCCTCTTCTATATAAAAGATTTAGGAGACACTCTGAACAGCTGTCTTAGGTTGTTTGCAGATGATGCTGTAATTTATCATGTAGTAAAGTCATCAGAAGATCAATACAAATTGCAAAACACTTTAGACAAAAATATCTGTATGGTGCAAAAATTGGAGTTGACTCTAAATAATGAAAAGTGTGAGGTCATACACATGAGTGGCAAAAGGAATCCACTAAACTTCGGTTACATGATACATCAGTCAAATCTAAAGGCCATAAATTCAATTAATTACCTAGGAATTATGGTTATGAACAATTTAAATTGGAAAGAACACAGAAAAAATGTTGTTGGGAAGGCAAACCAAAGACTGTGTTTTATTGGCAGAACACTTAGAAAATTTAACAGAGCTACTAAAGAGACTTGCTACACTACACTTGGCTCTCCCCTTTATGAGTACTGCTGCATTGGCTGGGATCCTTACCAGAAAGGATTAATGGACTACATCAAGAATGTTCAAAGAAGAGCAGCACATTTTGTATTGTTGCTAAATAGGGGAGAAAATGGCACTGACGTGATGCAGCATTTGGGGCAGACATAATTAAAACAGAGGTATTTTTCATTGTCGCAGAATCTTCTCACAAAATTTCAGTCACCAACTTTGTCCTCCGAATGTGAAAATGTTCTGTTGACACCAATCTACATAGGCAGGAACAATCATCATAATAAAATAAGTAAATTTGAGCTTTCACAGAAAGGTATAGGTGTTGATTTTTTTCGCACACTGTTCAAGATTGGAATAATAGAAAATTATTGTGAAGGTGGTTCGATGAACCATCTGCCAGGCACTTAAGTTTGCAGAGTATCCTTGTAGATGTAGATGTAGATGTGGAGAGGGCGTACAATCTCAGGACTGGGAAGGTAGGATGGGAACTTGTGAAGGTTGCAGTCAGGCAAATTGCAAGAATGATTGAAGTGATGTTAAAAGTTTTTAGGTTTTCGTAGTGCATCATTCTTGACAGAATATTCCAATCTGGTGTTTTAACCTCAATCCTGGAACTGGCTGCACACTGTCAATTTTAGCAAGGGTGAAGTTGGGGTTTTCTCAGTGGGCTGGCAGAGAATAAACAAAGTTTTATCAGGGGGCTAGGTAGAAACAAAATATGGTAAGGGTTGGGTCGATGGTAAAGGAAGCAGTAGTGTAAATGACTTTTGAAATAAATAATTTCTGTGCTCAGAGTTAGAGATGGTATTCTAACTGTTGTTAAAGTGAAGAGACAGTGTAAAAAAATAGGGAAGTAATCATATTTAAACATGGGTAATTTAGATGCTGTGTAGCTGTTTACAGCTAAAGGTACAAAGCAAATAGCAGGGTTTGTGATATGGGTGTAGAAGAGAATGTAAATATGTGTAAGAAAGGACAGAGAATGGATGAATGAACTATGGACAAAAATAAAGACAATGACAAAAGTAGGATAATATGAGAAGCAGAAATGAAGTGTGTCAAATCAGCAATAATATTTCTGTACTTTCTGCATTTGTGACAGTAATCATTCTTTCATCTCAATTCCTGTCCTGTTACCTCCAAACTGCCAATAATACACTTTGTACATTAACACTGATGAACACTATGACATTGACACCATGTAACACCACCTGTCCCAGCATGCTCCTGAAACCTCCTAGCCAGCCACATAGTGAAACATAATTTTTTCTCCTTTGAAGGCCACATCTAAAAAAAATCTGTAGAATAGCATGATACCCTCCAGTGTAATCCTTTTGATGCACCCCCCACCCCCTTGCCCCCCTAGAAGAACCTTTCTAACATATATGTCATCTCATTGTCTCTGTAGAGTTGCACCATGAGAGCAAGGAGAGGATGTTGTTTGGTGGCCAGTATCCTCTTTCTATAACACAAACTGTACTCATAGATTAACTGGTTTCTTTATTCATAAGTATGAAAAGTTTACTTAAGATATACATTATGTTGTATATGATACACATTTTCCTCACTGCTGGTGAACAACAAAGTCTGCTATGTACACTTCCATGGTTGCTATGTGCTGCCTGTCTCTGTGTTAGTGGTGGAGCTAACTGCTACTGCAATTTCCACTGCGTGTGGCTGATGACTCTGGAACTTACTTGGTGCGATTGCTTGCGACAGACTTGAACTAACTCACCTTCTGGTCCGCAGCAATGATCTAAATACTGGCGGCTGAGAGGGCATTGGTGGCGCCTTCCCTGTGAGTCTGCTGTTGGCCTCTATCTATCTATCTAGCACCAGCTTACACCAGCACACTAACCATCTTACATCTTTAACAACTTGTCTGGTGCAGATTCATTGATGTAACTTTATGATCTGCCTCCATCACAAGTATAGCATCCGATCATTCCTCCAGGACTATCTCCACCACACAAATGGCTCCATAAAATGTATAAACAGACCACCGACAGAAACTCTGTAAAGGTAGCTGTGACCCATTCTACATTACAAAGTCTTTCACCCATAGTTGTAGTACCTGTGGACATAACACCTGCAGAAGAAAGCAGCAGTTATCCATATGTGCTGATAACTTTGCCAGAGTGTTACACTGACATAGTATAATGTCCAGCAAAACCGAAAACAGATTTCTCATATCATTATTTCCATACAAATAACCACTGTGAACCAGTCACCAAACAGTTCTCCCCTTTCCATATAATAACATGCAAGCCTTGGAACAGTGAACCATATCCTCTGCTAGAGCTTCGTCTACTTTTAGCCATGCCCCAATATGAAGGATATGCTACCAAAAGCCTGCCCTCATCTCCATTGCAGTATTCCATGCCCGCCCAGACTACACAGTATTTTAGTTTATCCCTGTGTGACTGCTGCAACCAGTCCTACACCACACAGGCCAGTCTTGTGGATGACACATGGACACTCTTACCTTTTCTTACTGCGGTCTAGTCATAAGCATTTCCTATCCAATCATAGGTAGGGCCACATGCGAAAACAGTCACCTCATATATCATTTTGGTTAATTATTGTGCAGGTTCTATCTGGATATAACTCTAGTGAGCTGTCTATCCATGTGAACTGCCACTGTGAAACTGTTACTAAACTGCAAACTCAACTATCTTGCAGTGGAAGATACAGCATACAACAACATCGGTAATTTCAACAGTTGCTTCAGTTCTCATGGAATTTGAACCCTCCAATTTCTGCTGCTTCCAGGCTCCAGTCCCCAGAGACAGTGGCCATGTGTGTGTAAGCTGTGTGTCTGTGAATATGTTTTTTATTTTGGAAGAAGGACTTTGTCCGAAAGCTTAATATTTTAGCAGTCATTTTTATGCTCCAGTTAATTGTCCAATATGAATTTTCCAATATTTTCTTTCTAGGTGGTTTGAACCATTTGTTATGCAGTGGCTTAATGAGAATGATGATGTATCACTGGAATATCTGCATGGAGCATTTACTAGAGACAAGAAGGATGGTGTAAGTAATATTTTAGTGATTAAAAAAATATAATAAATTATTTAAAGGGTACTTCACTGATCTTTTTTTACTGATTTCCAGTTCCAGAGAAGCAGTGAACATGCACTTTTCTCAAATTCAGTTGTTGATGTGTTCACCCAGTTGACGCAGTGCTTTGATGTTGTTTCAAAGCTTGAATGCCCTGATCCTGAGATATGGAAACGCTACATGAAACGTTTTGCCAAGACAATAGTAAAAGTATTGGTAGAGTATGCTGACATCGTCAAAAAGGAGTTTCCTATTCATCTCAAGGAGGAGCGAATTGTAAGATTTAAGTAAATCTGTTGGATTGTTTTTTATGAGAATTTGTGTAGTTTGCTCAAAATTGGCATATTAAGAAAAACCAGAATGTTCAAAATTGCTTGTGCCATGAGAGTACATCCAACAAATCAATGTGAATTGTTAAAAGTGATAAAATGTTTGAAAACTAAAATGTCAGCAGGAATAGTTGACATGTCAGTACCTGTCATAATCAGAACTGCTTCACAGATTGCAAGACCCCTGGTATACATACTTATCATTTAATGGAGGATTGTTTCCTGGAGGGTTGAAAATCTCAAAAGTGGAGCCATTATTTAAAAATGGTGACAAGTATAAGAGTGTAGGTGTGAAGGCAGATTACTCAAATCACAAAATCAGTTTAGTATCAGGTGCAAAAATTGTGGAAACAGGAGCACCACAAGGCTGTATTCTAGGTCCCACATTATTTATTGTTCATATAAATTACAGTCACACCTCAGACAGTGCAGCCAGTGTAATGCTATTTGCAGATGACAGTAATGTGACAAATGGGACAAAGCAATTGCTGCATATAACTATGGATCAAATTCTGAAGGATGTACACTCTTACTTCAATGAAAATAGGTTGACATTAAATGTTAATTAAAAAAGTCATATGCTATTTAGGAAAATAAGTCAAAATGTAAATCTAGATGTGATGTCAGATGACAGAACCATAGGCAGAGTAACATCCACAAAATAGCTGGGGATTCTTGTTTATGACAAGTTAAATTTTAATTACCATGTCATAAAACCTGCACAGAAACTCAGTTCACCCTGCCTTATTATGGCCATTTTTTGTATCTCAGGGGGTACCAGGATGTCATACTTCACTATTTTCAGTCATTTGCAACATTTCACAGTCACAATACCCAAAACAGCACAGCAGTTCATACTCAATGAACAAAACGTATACACGCACAAAGGCTTGTGAGCCATATTGGTATTAAACTTTACAATAAGCTGTCAGTCTGCATCAGGAATCTACATGCCGAAATTAAACGTAAAGCACACTTAAAAAAAATATTCTACTAGAACAATGTTTTGCTAGATAGGTGAGTATGTTGGCCAATAACATTTTTCTGAAAATGTTTATATGAAGGCAAATTTGAAAATACACTTTTTGTCTGTTGTCTTTTCATTACATTTAAACATGTAATGGGTAGCTCTTGTCTGATGTAAATTCTTTACTAAATCATGGGAATTTAAAGAAAAGATTTGCTGGTTATGGAGAACTAAAGTAAAGGCCTATCAAAAACAAACTACAAATTTTTAATAAAAGCTCCTATGTACATGAATTTGTATTATCATGTAGTGGATGACATTTTGTTATTGCATTTGTATTATTTTTTCTGTATATCTGTATGTTCCATTTCCTTGAAATGAATTAGCATCAATTTACGTACACATTCAGACATCGTATTGTCTACAGGAGGATGGATAAATTTAAAACTAGTGAAGTAAAACTTGCTCACACATGCAAATAAAATTGGTTGAGTGACAGGTAGCCTGTGGCACAGGAAAAATAAATTGTTCCTTCATTTCTGCCGCAGTACTCACATTAAGGCAACTGATATTTGATATACAGTTTATGAAGCATTGCAATAAGGGTTTATAGTAGATGTTCTGACACTCTAATAGATTTCATTGTTCAACTTTCTCAAAGAAAAAAAATAGTAAAACATCTTTTATTTTTCAAACAACCTCAGTCAGGAATAAAAATATAGAGAAACGTATACTCTGACAATCGGATGATTGACAAATGAATCAGACTCACAGCAAAAAATCATCACACATGGATTTTTCGGTGTAGCCCAGAAGCAAAGTTCCAAGTAGTGCATTTAGATAACTTGACATCACAAATATTAAAGTAAAACTGAAACTGAAAGCAAAACTAATATTTTTGTCTGTATTGAGTATGTTAATCAGGACCCACAACATTGATATCTGATCAAGTTGTGGAGAAAAAGTGACCAAATTTGTGTAAGATAAATAATGGTTTCTTCCCTAGGACAACACTCTAGCCCAAAATACCCTCTGTGCACAGCCTTTATTTATTTTATCCTTTTCTTTCGAGGTTGGAAGGGTGGGGCAGACATATTTAAAGACCAAATCTGTCTGCTTGTGTCTGTACATGTGTAGATGGATATGTGTGTGTGTGCGAGTGTATACCCGTCCTTTTTTCCCCCTAAGGTAAGTCTTTCCGCTCCCGGGATTGGAATGACTCCTTACCCTCTCCCTTAAATTCCACTTCCTTTCGTCTTTCCCTCTCCTTCCCTCTTTCCCGATGAGGCAACAGTTTGTTGCGAAAGCTTGAATTTTGTGTGTATGTATGTGTCTGTTTGTGTTTCTATCGACCTGCCAGTGCTTTCGTATGGTAAGTCACATCATCTTTGTTTTTAAATATATTTTTCCCGTGTGGAATGTTTCCCTCTATTATATTGATATCATTAATTTGAACCCAACAATTACGTTTGTTATTGTCACTGTTGCATTTCGAATTCAACAAATAATTATTATGATAACTAGCAAGTTTTCTTTTTATGTGTGCCCATTGGCAACTCTAAGCTTATTATTTAATTACTTTGTTTAGTGTATGATCATGAGTGGAGTTTTGGCATTTCAAGTAGTTAAAAATGAATTTCTCTCATAAAGATACTGACTGATTGGTGTATGTTTCAGCTTATTTCATATGGACTATCAGTGGTTGGGAAGGGAGTGAGACAGGGTTGTAGCCTCTCCCCGATGTTATTCAATCTGTATATGGAGCAAGCAGTAAAGGAAACAAAAGAAAAATTCAGAGTATGTATTAAAATCCATGGAGAAGAAATAAAAACTTTGAGGTTCGCCGATGACATTGTAATTCTATCAGAGACAGCAAAGGACTTGGAAGAGCTGTTGAATGGAATGGACATTGTCTTGAAAGGAAGGTATAAGATGAACATCAACAAAAGCAAAACGTGGATAATGGAATGTAGTTGAATTAAGTCAGGTGATGCTGACGGAATTAGATTAGGAAATGAGACACTTAAAGTAGTAAAGGAGTTTTGCTATTTGGGGAGCAAAATAACTGATGATGGTCGAAGTAGAGAAGATATAAAATGTAGACTGGCAATGGCAAGGAAAGCGTTCTGAAGAAGAGAAATTTGTTAACATCGAGTATAGATTTAAGTGTCAGGAAATCATTTCTGAAAGTATTTGTATGGAGTGTAGCCATGTCTGGAAGTGAAACGTGGATGATAAATAGTTTGGACAAGAAGAGAATAGAAACTTTCGAAATGTGGTGCTACAGGAGAATGCTGAAGATTAGATGGGTAGATCACATAACTAATGATGAAGTATTGAATAGAATTGGGGAGAAGAGGAGTTTGTGGCACAACTTTACAACTGAAGGGACCAGTTAGTAGGACATGTTCTGAGGCATCAAGGAATCACAAATTTAGCATTGGAGGGCAGCGTGGAGGGTAAAAATCGTAGAGGGAGACCAAGAGATGAATACATTAAGCAGATTCAGAAGGATGTAGGTTGCAGTAAGTACTGGGAGATGAAGAAGCTTGCACAGGATAGGGTAGCATGGAGAGCTGCATCAAACCAGTCTCAGGACTGAAGACCACAACAACAACAACAACAACAACAACAACAACAATCAGTGACCAAGGGACGAAACTTTTTATGTTTCAATTACTGTAATTTTGTAAGTAAAGTTCCCATATCAGTGCTTAAGACATTTACTGAGTGTTATGACAGCTGTTTCAGAAGAATTCCATTTTCAAGGATGTCTACATTGTCCCAATGTATATATAACACGTATATATGTGTGTATATATAATATCTGTACGTGGTGAATGTTTTAGTTAAATTTCAAGTGAAATTCTAAAATATTGATTTCATATCAATTTTGTACCATTTTATACAGTTTGCCATAATATTTTGATATAATATTGCAGATATATCCTGTGATTTTTATGTCTCATGCTATAGATGTTTCATATTTACATAGTAAATATAAAATTAAAATAAAAAATAAATATATATTCTGTTACTACATAAAATAAAACATCTGTTGTGTGAACTGTCAAAAATTACAGGAAATATCTACAGTATTATATCAAAATATTATGCCACACTGTATAAAACAGCACAAAATCAACATTAATTTGATATTTTAGAATGTCACATGAAATATAACTAAAAGAGTCACCAGGTACAGTCACAATAGATCTTATATATACATCAGGACAATGTAGTTGTACCTGAAAATGGAAATCTTGCAAAACAGCTGTTGTAATACTCAATAAATGTTTTAAGCAGTGATACTGGAACTTTATTTACAATGTCCTCTTGAGATATATATTTCACTGCAGGCACAATCGTAAAGAAACTTATAGTAATTTTGTTATTATTTTAGTTAAAATTAATGAGCATGGTGATAGTAGTTAAATTTTTCAACATATCTGTTTTGCAGGCTTGCATACTGATGAATAACATACAGCAACTGCGTGTACAGCTAGAAAAAATGTTTGAATCAATGGGAGGTGAAAAACTTGAAGAAGATGCAGCCAACATCTTAAAAGAGTTGCAACAAAATCTAAACTCTGCTTTGGATGATCTGGCAGTGCTTTTTGCAACAAGGTAAAATTTTGTATTATGTCTAGGCAAGAGAAATATAAGGAGAAATGTTCAGTAAGTTTACCATAAAATGCTATTATAATTGTTGTATCAACAAAGTACTGAGAAAATTTGTGATGGAACAGAAGTTGGATGAGGGAAGAGATTTTCAAAGCATAATGTTGTTGGCATCAAAAAATGCAGGAAAGAATCAGAAAGACCATCTCTTTGAGGTTGCATACCTAGTTGCTACGCCCAGTGCTCTTGTCCACTTTAGATCACCATAAAATACATTTTTAATGATTTCTGTTTTCTGTGATACCTCTTATACCAAATTATATTTAATAAGCTGATTAAAATGCTCTTATTGATTAACTTTAGAAGTTATGACAAGAAATATAAAACAATTGGTGATGCATTGTACACACACACACACACACACACACACACACACACACACACACACACACACACAAAAAAAAAATCAACAACACATTTATGATTAAAGCATAATTGAATTGGTGCCTTTGCCATGAATGAAGGGACAGCATAAGCAATCTTTACACTCTACCAGCTTTTAGAAAAACAACAATTGAAGACTCATAAATTACATGAGGTCTTTATAAATCTAGAGAAAACATGTAATAGAGTGCCTTGGCAACAAATTTGGAGATAATACCAGAGTTGTACTATGTCCTGTACAAGATATATATGAAAATGCAAGAACAAGGATAAGAAGGAGCATTGGCATGACAGAGTGGATACCAATTTGCATAGTCTTGTATCAGAGATCTCCGCTCAGTCCCTGCAACTGTTATCTGGTTATCAATGCCCCATCAGAAGGAATTTGAGATCAAGCCCCTTGCTTCATGCTATTTAGCTACAGTAAAAATGATTAGGAGTACAAACTGGAAGACTGGAGGTAAGAACTGGAGGACATGGACTTAAAATAATCAGAAGGTAAATAGAGTATTTAATCCTCAGAAATGAGGCAGGTGACAGCCCTAATGAATGGGGAAAGCCTGAAGAGGGTAGGGCACTTCAGATATCTTAATCAACTGTGGCAAATTATAGAAATTTGGATTCTGAGATAGATCACAGAGTGCAAAGAGGATAGAGGAATTAGAAAAGGATGCCTGAAATATCGTGTCAAAATTATAAATTTCAAAGTCAAGGGGATGACTTGTAAGGCAGTTATAAGGCCAGCATTATTGCATGGAATGGGGACATGGGCCACAGTGGAGAACCAGTGGAATAAGCTAGATATATTTGAGATGAAGATGTTGAGGTACATGTGAGGAGTCAGCAGAATGGATTGAGTTCCATTTAAGAAAATCCAAGAAACTGTAAAAGTTGTTTAAGTGCACAGAAGACTTCACAGAAAGAATAAAGCTGCAGCAGAGGTGGATGGACTGCATCTGAGAGGAACAGATGGAAAAACAACTGACAGCGTATGACAGGCTGGATCAGGAAAAGTGGAAGAAACTTGTTAGACCTGTTAACCCTGTGCAAGGAAAGAAAAGATGGAGGAAAAGGAGGAGGAGGATAACAGGAATAGGTGGATCTCAAAATATAAGAAGGTTTAGGAAGTCAGATTGCTAGGAATTTAGAATTTGCAACAAAGAATTTAATAAAAACGTAGGTTCTGACCACCTTGTTATAGAGGTTTGTTTGTGGGAAAGGGGTAGGGAAGCTCTTTTAGGCAGTCTAAATAGGATGTTAGGTAGAGTGCACTTCATTTCTGTGCATGATGTCAACAATATCATAACTGTGCCAAAGAAGTTGGTTATTGCAGTCTGTATGGGCACAGGACAGTAATGAGAGGTTCACTCCTTTGTAATTTTTCAGAAGAGTCAATAACGCTAGAGCTGGATGTGATATTACTTTATGTTGGTTGGCTCATTGTGTGCTGTAATATGGAGTTGGCCTTTACTGAAACTAAGCTAAGAGACTCCAAGATCCCCAACAGTTCAGTTTCACAATTGGTCGCTATAATAAGAATATCCTCATTGTATCAAAATCACACAGGAGATAGAGTGTCAGAAATTCCAAGTAAATACCCTCCAAGTGTTGCACACTGGTTCCTATGGCCATTCCAGTGATCTCTTTATATATCTGACCTTCAAATGTGAAGCAATTTCCCCAATTGTTGGATTGGAGGAATGGACCAGTACCATGGCCACTACATTCTCCTGACCTCACTGTTATAGAATTCTTTTTGTTGAGTGAGATCGGTGGAATAGAACAAATAGTTGTGTTAAACACACAAATATTTATTGAAAGAAACACCAATAAAAGAGAGAAACTAAATACACTTTTAAGAAAACAGAAGCTTTTTCACTTTTCATTGCCATTTTAAGTAACAGCATTGTTAAAGAAAATCTATTCACAAAAGCAGAACATATAAGAGCTATTATCGAAAAGTAAACTGTAATCATGTATATCATTTTCAACTGTCTCATTGTGTAATTTTATCACATTGATATTCACAAATATTCTGTTTTAGTGGTTTTGTTAAGAATTCTGCTTTTATTTTTATTCTTTGAAATGTACTGAATGTAACTTGTACCATCAATTACTTTCTCTCTGATGAAATGTTGCTTTGTGGAAATATGTTTTGTTCTTGATTTATCTCTATGATTCTTGGAGTGTATAATTGTTACTTGAATATCACACTGTACAAGTGTTGACTATCCAATCATTTCTTTCAGGTCAAGCTTCTTTGTAACTCTCTCATCCATACTACCTCCTTTGTGCAGGCTACTGCTGTTTCTATCATGCTCAATGCAATTTCATTTCATACTCTTATAGTACATTGGAAATCCCACCAATATTATCACATATCCGGTACTACTTTTATGAGCATCTATACAAGTAGCCCAATCAGCATCAGCGAATGCTACAAGTATTTGACCAATGGGATAATATTTTAATTTGTAATGTGCTGTTTCCTTCACTTACATAAGAACCCTTTTTGCTGCATTCCTATGATTCACATTAAATTTTGAACAATATTTTGAGAACTTTGCCACCAAGAAAGCTATGTCTGGTCAAGGCGTTTGTGGAAGGTAAGGGAATCTACCAATAAGCTCACTATATGGAAGCTTTTTTTACTTCATTATCACACGTCGCATCAAGGAAATTTGGTTTAGTATCCACTAGTTCCTTGGCTCCCTTAACATTCTCTGCCAAGTTGTTAATTAACATACTACCCCCGAGAATGATTAATTGTTCCATATTTGTTGTTTTCAAATTTCACTTCTAACATGTGTGATTCAAGCTCATGTGCTTGATTTTAAAACAACAATCTCAAAGAATTTTTACCTTTTGCATTTCCTTCTCATCCTGTATGGTAAGTCTCCCCTAACCCGCAGTTGTGGGTGACTTTCCCAAAATCTACCCCTCTTCCTAGACTTCTCCAGTCCTTTTCCTTCACCGCTCTTCCTTCCCCTTCAACCCTTCTGCATGAAGAAGGAGTCACTCGCAAAGCTTGCCAATTACAACTGTCTTTTATGTGTGTGTTCTGCCACTGCTTGGTGAGTAGACTTTTTATCTATCCAGTTAAATAATTCTGTCAATAATTGAGTGTTTTGTTGTTATATTTTCCTTTAATTGGCTATGCAATATGCACTCTTCACATCATACTGATTGACATGCCACTTTTTCGCAACACTAACTGCTAGCAGTAGACAAGTTGTTTCAAAATTTGAAACAGGAACATAAATCTCATTATCGTCTATGCCTTGTACTTTATGACTAAACAAGCTTTAAATATTGATTTCTCACCAATTGTCTTCTTTTTCAATATCCATCTGTCTTTACTGTA
The DNA here is from genome assembly GCF_021461385.2 of Schistocerca piceifrons. NCBI lineage: Eukaryota > Metazoa > Arthropoda > Insecta > Orthoptera > Acrididae > Schistocerca > Schistocerca piceifrons. The sequence continues at coordinate 938,355 of NC_060144.1, read as the reverse complement.
GTTACACCAGATGATAGCTTGACCAATTCCCATGCATCCCAATACACCAAGGAGTTAATGCCTTCAATCATTGCAACTATCCATTCAGTATCTTATCAGAATTAAGTGTTGCATGATACAATAGTGGTTCATTGTACCTTCCTCACACATAATTTGTTTGTGCATCTTCACTATAAGCTTTCTCTTTTGAACAAAGCATCATTGGATGACATTTAGTTAGTCTCATTTTTCCTTTTGTTATATTCTTTCTTTTAGTGTGCAACATTGTTGCAAAGTTACAGTGTGTTCCACTGTTTCCCTATAACCTTCAATTAATAGAAACATTTCTTCCAAATTCTCCTCCTGATCTGAAAATCCACAAAATTCCTCTTTAGTGCTCAAATGTACTATTTACTTCTTCGCAGCATCAATACTAGAAACTGGTAGTGCCCCATCATTGCACAGTTCAATAAAGTCTTTCTGTCCTCTATTTCAATTGAGATTTTGCCTATTTGTTACATGATTTATTATGTGTGCCATTGGTGTACACCATCTCATTCCAAGAAATATTTAGTAACTTGCTTCCTAGCAACTGTGAGCTTACATATTCATTAATCTTGTATTGAGGCATTCAGATATATCATTTTTCTGTAGTGTATATATCATAGTTACTTCATGCCAAATTTCTTAAGACTTACAGAACTGCAACTATTTGTGCGAACAGAATGGTAGGCCATCATGAGTGCAGATTCTCTTTGAAGTATTTACTGATTTGATTTCCCATTGGAGTCAACCATTTCTTGAATTCTTCAAATACATCATACTTATTTGTGAAGAAATATACAAATATGTATCTGCTTGCATAATTCATGATGTTTAATTAAAGATCTATTGCCTCCGAAACTTGGAACATCAGTAGGTCTCATGAGATCACTGTGAACAAGCTCTAAATTGGTTGTTCATTCCTTTGAATTTTGTGATACAGTTTTCAGAAACAGACCTTGTGTCAAATGATAATTAAATCAAAGCCCTTAGCTGCTGACAGGTGTTGTTGATATACATCAATGGGGACAGCTGAAAATGTGTCCCCTGACCAGGACTCGAACCTGGGACCTCCTGCTTACATGGCAGATGCTCTATCCATCTGAGCCACCAAGGGCACAGAGGATAGCGCGACTGCAGGGACTTATCCCTTGCACACTTCCCATGAGTCCCACATTCCCAACTGTCCACAGCCTACATTCATAGTGTTTCTAATAGATATTTGCCCATTCACTCATTACTCGTGCCAAGCTGAGTGGACGAGTCCCGTAAGAGTTCAGGCAAAGCGTGCGCATTCACACAGAAGAAGATCAATGGCCAGGTAGCCTTTATCTATATGAAGATGGTATCTGTTCCCGAAAGAACAGATACCATTGACGACTGTGCAGCTTGTCTAGAATGAAATGATAATTAAATCAAAACCCTTAGCTGCCAACACCTGTCAGCAGCTAAGGGTTTTGATTTAATAATCATTTCATTCTAGAGAAGCTGCACAGTCGTCAACGGTATCTGTTCTTTCGAGAACAGATACCATCTTCATATAGACCTTGCATCAGTTTACTCATCAGATAGCCATCGCACAGATTTATTTCACCTTTTTCGCAGTCTCATCCCAGGACTGCATCCTTTTACATCAGATTTTTGATTGCACTCTTACTGACATGTGTCATTTCACGATGCCACAGATCTGGTGATTTTGTGTTAAATCCACTGTTTCTCAGTATATTTATTGAACTTCTATCATCTGCTCATGTCTTCATATTATATATAAATATACATACAGCAGCATGTGTATATGTATGTCCTGCATGAAGGTTAAAAAATGGGTGTCAAGACTCTGGTGGTTAGTACCTCCAACATTGCATAGGAGCTGAGATATGGGCAAAAACATGTTGGTTTAGTACCTGGAATGTAGGCAGTCCTGCACAACATGCGTGTTGTGTGGGAGTATCATCAACCTGTTTTGCTGTGGATGGACACGGCTTGTAGAAGGATGGGATGGGTAGAGGAAGGTTTAGATGGAGGAGGGAGGACAGGGAAGAACGGATAGGAAGAGAGGGGATGATAGAGAAATGGGGGTAGACAGAGAGATTGTGGGAAAAGGAGAAGGGCAGAGAGATTGGGGGGGGGGGGGCAGGAGGAAGTAGGTTGGGAGAGTAGGACACAGGAGGAGACAGATGGATAGTGGTCTGGGAGATAGAGGGAGGACAGATATGGACAGATAGTGAGGGTAGTGTGTGTTTTGTGTGTGTAGTATTGGCATGCCTTGCAAAGGCTTCATGTGTGGATGGGCACAGTTGATCAGAGATAGAGATTGGAGGAGAAGATGGATAATAAGAGATTGGGGAGGGTGAGGTGGACAGAGAAAGGGAGAGGAAAAGATGGACAGAAATGGGGAGGAGACGAAGGACATAGGGGGATGATGAGGTGGAAAGTGAGAGAAAGGAAGAAAACAGACAGAGAGGGTGAGGAGATGGACAGAGAGAGGGGGAGGAAGAGATGTACAAAGAGGCGGGAAGGAGGGGATGGGCAGAGAGGGAGGGGGAGGAGGAAATGGACAAGAGAGAGAAAGAAGCAGGAGTGCAGAAGGCAGGTAGAATGTGTAGTGGGCAGGCTCTTTGCTGATAATTATCTTTACTCTCACATTAACCTTCTCCACAGCTTTGGTTTCTCTGCTATCACATAGAGTTAGGTTTTCAACTAAAATATTTTTTATCAACAACTGAAAAATAATTTTCTTTTGGAACTGTGTGCTGAGTTGCTCTAGAATCCAGTCTCCAATTGTCACTATTCAGTGTAACATTTGTAGTAACAGCACCTTGTTTCTTTTACTATCTATTAAATTTCCTCTTTTCAGAGCAATTTCTGGACATGTGAACAAGTTTGTGATAGTTGTAACAAACAAAAGTAAGATTTTTGTGTTGCATGTTTCTTAGTTTGTTACTGTCTCTTCTCACATTGTTCAGTAAATGGTGCTTCCCAGCACCTTTAACTGCTGGTATCAAGGACATTGCAGAATGTTCATTTTCATTATAGTCATGACATCTGGCATCTTCAGCAAGCAAACACCATTCAGTTGTAGCACTCTTGAAATCATTATATGGACAATTTCACAAAACTGTAACTACTGCATCCCATTCGTCTGGAGGTTCACATAGAATAGTCATTGTTAGAACTCTATCTTCAGTTTTGTTAGATCAGCTGCCCTTTATTTTATAAGTCATAGAATATTTTCCATAGATTCATGATTTTTCATTTGTAGGAAATATAATTTCTGTATAAGTTACACAGTGTGACATAGGCTGTCCTTTGGAGCATATAATTCTTGAAGTTCTTCTTGGATTGTTTGGTATTTGCCATATTTTATTCACAAATCAGTGTCTATTAGTATCATTTTCATTTTGTATGACCAACAAGTGTAATTCTCTCCATTTTGTTTGTCAGTACTGTGTCCGTTCACCGTCAGCTCTATATATTTCACATATTGTCATACTGTTCTTAAAGGAAAATGTTTTCTTTCACTTGAAATTCACAAATACAGCATCAGTTAACATTTTACAAATGCATCACACAAAAATACTTGGACAGTTTCAGCAAATGTCTCATCTTTCCCACAAATGCAATGTTTAGATTGGCTAATTGACACTAATACAGTTGCCTGTTTCTTTATTAACATTCCTGGGCCTATAACCACCGTAGGAGTAAAATAAACAGTCATATTACACACATTAATATTTAGTGAACAGAAAGCAGCATACACCATTAAAGCAGAGAAACTAACTGCACTTTTTAACAGAACAAGTCTTCTTGATTTTTCATTGCCTTTCTAAGTGGCAACAATATCAAATTTAATTCAGTCATAAAAAATGGAACAAATGAAGGAGCTTTTATCTAAATACCTGACTTTATCTCTCAGCAGAGATGAAATGTTTGGGTACGAGACACTGATAGACACTCCAGAAGTCCTGGTTGCTCCTTGGCTGAAGATATTATTTGTGAAACACCTGGTTGTTTTGAGTATGCTAGACAGTCATTAGCATGCAGATGCCAGTTCTGCATTAATGTAAACAGATGACATTTTCAGCAACATCTATAAAACAATATTTATCACATGACAGTCTGAACATTCTGAAGATCACTAGCTTTGGAACCTTCATGGGTCTTTAACGGGAAAAGGGTACACCTGTGATATTTTTTTTATTTTGTAAAGAAAGTGTTTCTGTTAATGCTCTCTAAACTTTGTAAAATTTTGTATAAAATGTTTTTTTACACCCTGCATATGTGGGGTATATTAATATGTAGGGAGGGCATCAGTGGTAAGTAGCAAGGTGTCTGGGGGAAGTGGAACAGGCATAAATTTTAGACAGTACAATAAGTGATTGTTGCCCTTAGTGTGTAGATGTAGATGCACCATAGAAATGACATGTTCAGTGGGTACTTTGAAAGCAGAACCTACAGGTTGTTGAAAAGAAGAAACAAACATGTTGGAACATGTGGTTTGGGTTGGAACTGGTAATTTGCACTTAACAGATTATTCACTGCCATGTGATGCAAAATACACAAAGCTTGGTTAGGAGACCAAAAAATACTATCTTTTAGGGTCCTGAAAGAATCCTGGGAAGAAATGAATCATTTCAGGTCTTAGTGAAAGATTATCTGAACCCTTGCAGAGGATAAGAATGAGTTTTTGACATAGTAGGTAGCAAATACTATTGGCAATTTTTTGTGACTCGGTGCTTTGTTAGCAATGACTTGGGAAGGTATCTTGGATTACAACAATATAACACCAAATATTTGTTTGTAAACTGTCTGAAGAATGTCCTTACTGTGAAAGCCTTGGAAAAAAAAACCAGCAGCATAAGCCACAATCCACAGAAAGGCCTCAGAGAATGAGTGTGTGTGTGTGTGTGTGTGTGTGTGTGTGTGTGTGTGTGTGTGTGTGTGTGTGTGTTTCTATAGATAAAGTGTGCATGTAGCTTATGCAAATGATATGGTGTAAGCCAGTGTTCATGCAATAGAATTGTATTCCGAACTGTGTGAACATGTACAGGGTTATTACAAATGATTGAAGCAATTTCACAGCTCTACAATAACTTTATTATTTGAGATATTTTCACAATGCTTTGCACACACATACAAAAACTCAAAACGTTTTTTTAGGCATTCACAAATGTTTGATATGTGCCCCTTTAGTGATTCGGCAGACATCAAGCCAATAATCAAGTTCCTCCCACACTCGGCGCAGCATGTCCCCATCAATGATGAGTTTGAAAGCATTGTTGATGCGAGCTCGCAGTTCTGGCCCGTTTCTTGGTAGAGGAGGTTTAAACACTGAATCTTTCACATAACACCACAGAAAGAAATCACATGGGGTTAAGTCGGGAGAGCGTGGAAGCCATGACATGAATTGCTGATCATGATCTCCACCATGACCGATCCATCGGTTTTCCAATCTCCTGTTTAAGAAATGCCGAACATCATGATGGAAGTGCGGTGGAGCACCATGATATTGAAAGATGAAGTCAGCACTGTCGGTCTCCAGTTGTGGCATGAGCCAATTTTCCAGCATGTCCAGATGCACGTATCCTGTAACGTTTTTTTCGCAGAAGAAAAAGGGGCCGTAAACTTTAAACCATGAGATTGCACAAAACACGTTAACTTTTGGTGAATTGCAAATTTGCTGCACGAATGCGTGAGGATTCTCTACCACACAGATTCGCACATTGTGTCTGTTCACTTCACCATTAAGAAAAAATGTTGCTTCATCACTGAAAACAAGTTTCGCACTGAACGCATCCTCTTCCATGAGCTGTTGCAACTGCGCCGAAAATTCAAAGCGTTTGACTTTGTCATCGGGTGTCAGGGCTTGCAGCAATTGTAAACGGTAAGGCTTCTGCTTTAGTCTTTTCCGTAAGATTTTCCAAACCGTCGGCTGTGCTACGTTTAGCTCCCTGCTTGCTTTATTCGTCAACTTCTGCGGGCTACGTGTGAAACTTGCCCGCACGCGTTCAACCGTTTCTTCGCTCACTGCAGGCTGACCCATTGATTTCCCCTTACAGAGGCATCAAGAAGCTTTAAACTGTGCATACCATCACCGAATGGAGTTAGCAGTTGGTGGATCTTTGTTGAACTTCGTCCTGAAGTGTCGTTGCACTGTTATGACTGACTGATGTGAGTGCATTTCAAGCACGACATACGTTTTCTCGGCTCATGTCGCCATTTTGTCTCACTGCGCTCTCGAGCGCTCTGGCGGCAGAAACCTGAAGTGCGGCTTCAGCCGAACAAAACTTTATGAGTTTTTCTACGTATCTGTAGTGTGTCGTGACCATATGTCAATGAATGGAGCTACAGTGAATTTATGAAATCGCTTCAATCATTTGTAATAGCCCTGTACATTATGTAGTTGGTGCGGTTACCCAGGTGTTTATCAAAAGCAAACAGCTGCGCAAAGTTAAAATATTATACCTCTACTTCCAGGAAATAAATCACAGTTTTCATCCTTGATTATTAGATCTGAGTAAAAGTTTTTAACAAATCTGGGTTTTGGTGTTTCCACTTTTTTCATAGTTTAGTTAATAATACTTTGAGGAAGTTGTGTATTAGGTGTCATACTTTCTCCTGTAAATATAAATCAGACAGTAAAAAAATATCAGGGTAGTTTCCTTGTATGATGGTAATACAAGACTTCTGTAACTTAACAATACCCAGACTAATACTTGATGAGAGCCAGGGAAATTGTACAGATTTGCTTGACACCTTTAACCAGTTGCAAATCATAACCAACATTGCATTTTACGTAGTTCTAATCCTATTTTGGTAATTCCCTTTGTTTAAGTTTTTCTGAACATTTGTGTATGCTTGTCTTTAATTTATTTTGAGATACAGTTAAACAACATTGCTTCCTTCCTACAGTGATCTTTATCAGCAAAGAATTGTCTTCTATCCTCTAATGTATTAAGTTGAAATGTTTCAGTACACCTATATTGTTACTTGTTTCATCATCATCCTACATGAAGCCTACATTGTTCTTACATCAGCTGTTTCATGAGTTTTGGAATACACTGGGTAATAGGACTAGTTCTAAAGAGTACATGTGGAATTAATCACAACTGATAATGTAGCTGCTTTTACTTTTCAGGAATGTATGTGTATTTCGGTTGTCATAGTATTAAACATTCAGTTCTTGCCTCCATTATTTGAGGTTTGGGGTATTAACAGAGTCTAATTTTCATATGCACAGCATTACAAATTCCATGTACTATTTTTTCTTAATACTTTTTTGCAAACTTTATTATTATTATAAGTGTTGCTGCAGCATATATGCAGTGTAGTGCTAATCCGATGGGGGTATATAAGGACCAACATATAGGCAAGTGATTAATGTGGCATTTGTGTCTTTTTGACGGGTGTGTAGTAATTGCAGAAATGTGAACTGTGGCAACATTACTATCAAATGCATCAAAATAGAACCAATGTGGTGTTCTTCATCTCTTGTTTGCCAGAGGACAAACACTAGTGGACATCCATTGTTGAATGAAGAATGTGTTGAAAACAACCATTGTGGAATGGTGCACCAAGTTCCATGCTGGTCATTATAAAGCACATCCCCATACTGAAAATTTCATAATGCAGAAGTTAACACCAACTCATGTGAGAGACACTTGAGCAGCTACCCTATAGTCCTAATTTCTCCCCAAGTGATTCTCATGCCTTCAGGGACTTAAAAAGACCTCGAAGGGTCCAAGATTCCTGTCAGATGAGGATGTGCAGCAGGCAGTTACAGACTTCTTCATGCAGCAGGACACTGTGTTTTACCAAACAGATATCTTCAAACCAGTACATTGGTGGGATGATTGCCTTAGTGCTCACAGTAATTTTGCTTGATTGGTGTACCAATTCTGAACTGTACAGCCTTTGCATGCAAAGTTTTTGATTGACCCTGATATTATTACTGTTGTTGTTGTTGTTGTTTCGTACAGTGAGCAGAGTGGCTGCACAGTTTGAGGCACCATGTCACAGATTGCACGGCCCCTCCTGCCAGAGGTTCAAGTCTTCCCTCAGGCATGGGTGTTTGTGTTGTTCTTAGTATAAGTTAGTTTATGTGGTGTGTAAGTCTAGAGATCGATGACCTCAGCAGTTTGGGTCCTTAGGAATTCACACACATTTGAACATTTTTTGTTTTTTCGTGTTGGCCAACTGAGGACCATGAAGTTCAACTATTGTGTTTGGAGTGGGTTTTGATGTCGACCCACTAGTTGTGCATCTTATAACTGTGTCATTCCTTCCTCTCTTTTGTCCACAGAGCACCAGTCTACTCTCTTGATGGTTTGTCTTCGAACCTCATTTGGTTAAGAATTCTCTTGATAAATATCTGCTCTCTCAAATCTCTTTCTGTACCTTCCAGTTCCTACAGATCTTTTATCACTTCTGTTTACTTGCTGACTTGATCTTCCTCTTTTGCCAGCTGGTCAGTATCCTGTAGATATGTTCATACAAGGCTAGAAGTCTCATCCTATCCATGTCCATGATTTTTGCACATTACTTGCAAAGCTCCTGGTCTGGTCATCTTTTATACTGATTATGTTTCTCGACTGATCCCAGTATCTTCCTCATTATCTTTCTCTTTTGGATTCAAAGTTTCTCTTTGTGAAACCATCGTGTTAAATAATTGGCACTCTGAAGCATTTAGGACTTCAGGACAGATAACTGTTGATAGTGCTTTATTTTTGTGATAGAGAGGGTACACTTTTTGTTATACGTTCTCTTGGTCATTTAGTATGCTAGTTCCAGCTTGTTTACTTGAGTTGATAATGCTTTTTTCCTGACAAGATTGGGTTCCAGTCATTCTCCCAGGTATTTAAGCTTGATAGCTTTTTTTTTTTTTTTTTACTTCTCCTGTTCCAGATGCAGTGTGCTCCATGGAGAAAACATTTGGAAGTCCCTGTCTACTTAACTCCTTTCAAAACTCTCTTATTGCCTTTAGTAGTGCAATATTAAAGAGGACAGGGGGGTGACTATTTGCATGTCTTACTCCTGTCTTGATTTCAGAAATTCTTGAAAATGTTCCTTCAAACTTTACTCGGCATCTGATGTTGTTTGAAATCTGTTGGAAAAAATTATCTGTCTCCTGATCCAGCCCTAGTTCCTGCAGGTTTCTCATGAGAGTTGATCTATCACTTGAATCATATGTCTTCTTAAAATAAAAATAAAAGACAACAGCATACTTTTTACCAGTCATTGTCAGCTGTCATAGCATTGACTTTAAATTAAGTAGTATTATGTTCAGTACAAAAGTGTTCTTTTCAGAATCATCAGTGGTAGGGAAAATATCAAATGCAGCAGGTATCAGCGAGCTCTGTCCATAATTATTAATGTCAGTTACGTCTTCTTTCTTATGCAAGGGATGGATCAAAGCAGAAGTCCAATCACTAGGTAATGTTTCAGTCTCACAAACATTTTGTAGTATCTCCATCAACTTGCTTACTGTCTTATCTGTAGCTTGCTTCCATGATTCAGTTGGTGTTGAATAATCCACATATGCTTTGTTGTTTTCAAAGGAACTGGATCGTATCTATCATTTCTTCTTTGTTCGCTGATTTAAAGTTTGATTGCTTGATGTTATCTTCATAAGTGAATGTATCAGGTGGTTCACAGGTAAGGAGATACTCAAAGCAGTTGGTCAGATGGCAATTGTCTATAGTCAGCTCTCTTTCTGTCTGGTCCTCTTAAATGCAAAGTTGGTGGCTATAATGACCAGGGTTTTTAAAGCTTCTTAAGAAATTTCTGGTACTGGTATTGGTCTTCTTGAAGACTTCATCCAACTGTGTTAATTGGTCATTTGCGGCTTCAGTTGTACTTGTCTGATGGTCCTGACAGCTGATTTCTGTTGTTCTAAGAACTTATCCTTGTTGTCATATGTCTTTTTCTAGTTCTTTTTCAGCCATTCTGTCTCTCTCCACATCACCACTTCATCACTGTCCATATCACTGCTTCATCACAGGTTGTTGTCCACCAGGCATGTTTCTTGTATTTTAGCAATGGAGCTGTAACAATGGAGTTGTAACTTCATTAGGTCATCCCTCTGTTAGTCTCAGTTTTACATTCCAGTGCTTCCAATTCCTGTGTCAAGTGATGACAATTTGAAAGTTTCTGTAAATCAAAGTTAATAAGCTTGAATGATTTGGTTTTCTTAGTGGTCTTGGGTTGAAATGTTGGTTTTATTTTGAGAGGTAGTGGTCTGAATCTAAATTTGCATCCCTTAGGCTAACACTTTTACATTCTGGGTCTGTCTATATATTTCCTCCAGCTGGCTACATGGTCTGTCTGTAATTCTCCCAAGAGGTGGTTGAGTGATGTCCCATCTTTTGCTTCCTTTGCAAATGCTTGAAGGCCATTTTATTCATTATCAAGTTTAAAACCTTAGAGAGTCCCTCTAGTCTAGATTCTCTCCATTCCTGTTGGTTGGTACATGGGCTGGGTATTCTCTCTCAGCATCTCTAAACTTGTGCTCCTTCCCTAATTGGGCATTGTAATCACTGACTAGGATGGCTGTACGATGCTCTGGGTCCATGCTAATTTTGTCCACATATTTCTTCTAAAAATTTGTCAGTATTTTCAGTGTTATGTTCCTTGTCATTATCATCATTGTAAAAACCAGCTAGCATCTAATCACATTTGTTGGTTTATTCATCTCACATTTTGTATAAAATCTGCCTTTAACTGCAAATAAAGGGGAGCATTGAGGGAAATGATAGGTGACCAAGACCATAATAGGCTGATCTATTCCAGACTGTATAATTTACAACTGCTTATGCACACTGCAACAAAAGTGCACTGATGGAGAAGCCATTTTTTTTAAATTCATGTCATAATTTGACAGCACTCATTCAAAACATTGATTATAACAATAAGTAATGTGAACATTGATATTTGTAAATGTCGTGCATAAGGTGCTTTTTTTCTTATCCCACTGTAAACAATATATTAATGTTTTGCTGTATTCATTTTTCCATTATTTAGAATATTCTTCTACTGCATTTTATGTGTAATAGTAAGTCCAATATGTTACGTTAAATGCAGTTAAAATATTACTTTTGCATTTTAGTAGAGTGAAAAATATTAACGTGTTATTCTCTTCAGATACAGATAACAGATATGTTGATTCTGTGAATTTATTGTCTTTCTTGGCAGCCTGGAGCCTCGTATAACAGCAAGTGTGAAAGAACTAGGAGACTTACTTTTAGCTATCAAAGGAGGAGGGCAGGTTACACTGAATCAGCCATCTCAGAGACATGCTGTGGCAGCAGAAGCAGATGAAGTGTTGAGACCACTTATGGATTTGCTTGACGGTAATTTATGTTGGCTGCTTCTTTTACTCCTGATTGAGATGTTTTGATAAATTCATTTGTTTAACACCACGACTTTTATAATAGAATTGGTTACTGAAACATCCTACATGTGTTCAACTAAAATTTTAATATTAATTTTTGTAAGTTTGAAAGAAACATATCGCTTGCTTACAAGAACAGTGAGACAAATAAAAAATACAATACTTGAGGAAACTATACCTAAAGAATTAATTCTATAAAAGTTATACTGAAATAGTATAAGCTTCCTTTAAATTTCAAGTAAGCAATGTTGGCAGTAAATTATGTTGTATTTTTGTGCATATTGAGGCACTTCACACCTGTTTTTCAGTGACATAAATAGAAGATGCCATTTCGTAACTTGTGTCACTTTTCTTGCTGTGGTGCTATATGTTGTGAATCGTTTCAGTTAGATAAATAGAAATTGTGTCTACATTTATATATCAGCTTTTGCTCTACGATATACCACAAGCAAAACTTATACGGAAAAATTCACTCGGTTCTTTCGCTTCTCGATTATTTCATCACTAGTGAATTTAAGTATTTTATCTGCATATGTTTTAATCACTTTATCTGCTCACAATTTAGGATCACTATCACTGTACGCTGAATCATGTGAAAAAACAGTTCTAAAGAGACTGTTGAAAGAGCTGTGGAAAATAGTTATGAGAATACTTGAGAAGACTGTTGTGCTTCCTCCAATGACAGACAAAAGTGTAAGTTCTCTCTTTCTTCTTTTGCCCGTATCATCTGGTATTTACAAGAGCTGTTCTATAAGTAAAGCAACAAGGTTTTTCTTCTCTGCTAATTTCGATTGAAAAAAATGTGGAATTTACTGAGGGACATCGTGGAATCGTGTTCTGGTAGGTGGTGGCACTATGTGTAGCCCACAGAATGATGTTTGTAATGGAGGTTAATTCCAATTAGAGAGCTGCTAATGAGTTTGTTTTGGTGGAAAACCAGAGCATCACAAATATTTATAGGCCCTCGTCAAGCAAGGAGTCTCACCGCCACTATAGGGTCGCGCAGACTTGTGCGATCTCCCACGTGTCAGCCAGCCACACGACAGTGACTCCCGTAATGTTGAAATGCGCTGTATGCACCCTCTTTCATGGTGGTCAGTATATCACAATCAAAACAGTTTGCAGCTCAACTAAACATCTCTTTTGGTAGTACTGACACACACATCCACCTGTTGAGGTGTGTGACCGCTGGGTTGCTCATTGCCTAACAGAAGACCATAAAGAGCAATGAAAGACCATCTGTACAGAATTGCTTTCACATTACGAGACTGTTAAACATCATCAAGGTGATGGAACGTGGGTTCGTTGCTTCAAAAAGAAACAAAACAGAAATTGATGGAGTGGTGCCATACCACCTCTCCTCCAAAGGAAAAGTTCAGAGCTGCACTCTCAGTCGGTAAAGTCATGGCAATAGTCTTCTGTGACTCTGAAGAGGTCATTCACTTTGAAGTCATCCCTCATAGTACAATGATATACTCTGAAGTGTATTGGGCTACCCTCAGGAAATTGAAGAAATGACTTCAATTGTTCAATGCCACAAAAATGTAAACAAACTTCTCCTTTACCGTGACAGTGCAAGACCTCACCCAAGTCTGCACACCTGATGGGATCTCACAGAATTTCATTAGACTGTTCTTCCTCATCTACCTTACAGCCCAGATTTCACAACTTCTGACTTCCATCTGTTTGGCCCCATGAAGGGTGTACTCCAAAGGAAGCAGTACGCGGGTGACGGGGCGATTATCGATTCGGCAAGAAGTTGTCTGCAGTCTCTGCCAGTAGATCGTGTCACATTAGGCCTAAATTGTTAGTAGTGATTCGGAGATCTGTGTTTGATCTGCGTGACTTTGATACGGGGTGAGGCATCTATCACTTTGATAGCTGCAGAATGATTAAATATATTGACAAGTGGTATACATTAAGTTACAGCAAATAGTTTAGCACATTATTAGACATACACAAAGCATTTTTAAGGTTTATAGAAGGTGCATTAAGCTGACTTTGTTTTTTAATTTGTTGAATTTAATCATACGGTGACACAGCCCGTCCCAGTAAGGTGGCTTAAGGCCATCACATTGAATGGAGAATATGTTGAAAAATAAGGTTTTCTAGCCAAAATCATGGGGAATAATATGGTTTATTCAAATCTTGAATAAAACTGACCTACTTTCAGAAAAAAATGTGTTGCATTACTTATTCGGCAACTCTTGTATTTTTTAACATGATTGTATGATGTATTTGGAATAATTTATAAGCATTGTACACTTTAATGAAGTTGTGTTTCATGTTTGCTGAAGTCACTAAAAATATTCACATAAGTATGTACTTAGTGAATCCCAGTACAAATTGAATGCTATACAGTGTCTACAAGAGAATAGTAATTTTAACTTTAATTCTGCTATAATTGTTATGTACTGTCACTTTTCCTTTGTCTATCTATGTAAGGCAGTAAGAGAGGGACTTAACTATGAATGATAATGCTGCTGCTTTTCTGATTAACACCTTGTGATATGCTGTTTCCGTTGTGCTTGAAGTAACTACAAACAGGTTTGTGTATTGATATCAACGCACACAGAAAAGAAAGCAAAATATTGTAATGCATATACACAATGGAGACTTGAACTCCATGTACTGAGATTCCTGTAATTGTTCATCTATTGTACTGTTACTGAGTTGTATTGAGTCTTTCTGTGTAGTCAATGATTCAACTTGTTTCAGTTTCTAAGAGACAAATTTTCATGAATTCATGTTGTAGCATACACCAAAACTAGAGAGATTAGAATGTGGGAATTATTACATTTTGCTATACATTTCAATTGTCAGCTACAAATATTATCTAACTGGTACATAAGACTTATAGTGATTCATCAGTAAGTTGATCAACTATTATCAAGTGGCACAAAAGTTTTTAGAGTATCATAATTCAGAATTTTATGATGTATTATGGCTGATACATAACTTTAATTAGTAAGAACATATTAATTTTTATCAAAGATATTGATAGGCAATGTCTTGTTTGATAAGAGGAAAAATTTGAGGGCAATTCAATTATAAATATCTCCTGCATCGGAGAGAAAGCATTCTGTTGCCTCAGCAAATAAAACAGCTCAGTGTGTCATGTGTGGGATATTTTCAGAGCTTCATCATCATGGTATTTCAGCTCAGGATCAGCAAGTCACATAATATCAGCATGTTTCATGAAGATGCTTGGCTTTTCATATTGTTGCTACAAGTGAGTACTGTGAGTACCTCAGTACAGGGTCAAATGCTGTGGGCAACAATGTTCTCATGACAGCAGTCACTATCTACTATCATAATTTGTAGTAGCAGTTAAACAGGCCACAGTCCAGTTTTTCTTTACCAGTTACACAGTGATACATGCCAAAACCACATTAGGCAATGTAGCGATGTGCCCCATTTGGGATAGGGCACCATTCATGTAGGTGGGAAAGATATTCTCATGTGATTGATGTTTTCATTCAATGAACAGGGCTCCTGATGCTTTTGTCATTGAATGTTACTGGAAATATCTGTTTCTTTACCCATAGTTTGACACAGATGACCTCTACCACCAGATGGGCAATACTCCACGCTGTTATCCACCGCCCCCCCCCATCCCCCCTCTCTCCCAATTGTGCCAGACTGATTTGACAAACACTGCACACAAATTCGGGAGCTCATGTGCCGCTACCCCTCCTTCCCCCCTCCCCACCCCCCCCTCCTCACCGCCCAAGTTCAATTGGCCTCCATCCTAATGAGCACAACTGAAATGCCATCAAGCAAGATGTGGCTTTTTTTGGACCCAGCTGCAAACAATCACAATGAGTGTGGGTGGTGTTCAGTGCTAATGGATCATGATGGATCTCAAAAATGTTTGGTGTCTCATGAAGTCCATATGATAGAGTATTGCAACCACCAGTTTCATGAAAGGGGCTTTACATGGTAATAAGTAGATTTCTATAATATAAACATCTCATGAGTTTATATATCACATTCCCCAACATGTTTGTAATTTAAACTAGGTGACTCCTGCCAGGACTTGTTAATCATAAATGACAGTAACAGAAACTTCCTAGACAAAAATTTTATAGGCATAAGTGTTTTTCTGCTGAATGACATCTCAAATGAGTATAAGTTGAGAAATGACCCATAATAAATGAAAATCTTTTTTCCTGAGAAACCTAAGATTAAAAAAAAAATCTTTTTTCTGAAATCCTAATTTAGAAATGTTATGTCATGGAACATTCTGAACTCTGTCAACTCTTGTTTTTGGCCTATGTAAATGACCTACTAAAGTCATTAAAATAATTTTGATAAACTACTATGTTCATTTACAACACAAATATACTAATAAAATGCCTAAAGAAAACTCAGTCAAGACTTAGCTGATTCATAGCAAAACGTTTATTTTAATCTTAGAAATCCAATCTTATTTATTATGAAGTAATAACAATGACTTACAGGGTCCAGAAAAAAATATTAAATTATGCAGGTCACATTAAACTTACATTCACTATTATATGATTAATCTCTGATTGCCAGATTGGTTTACTGAGTCACTTGCAAAATTATTCAGATAATTTAATGAAGTATGACATTAACTTGGTTCCTTTTTATTCCATCAGGCTGCACCAGATTCAGCAGAACTTAGTGTCCTCAGATACAGACAACCAAACTACTGTTTGTACTTTACACACAGAAAAAAATCTTTTCCACATAACATCATTTACATACCAGTATCTTCAACATAATTAAAACTAATCATCATTATAACTATGAAGGTTTTTCAGAAAGTAATGAACCACATTTTTTCCCTCATTCAAAAACAGTGCTATGAATGTGGAACATTAGGTATGTATTATCTGAAGTCTCCTGAGTGAGCATGCCAAGTTTCCTTCACATCTGACAGACAGTGTAGCTGCAGGACAGTTTCAAGATGGTGTGTGTAGGTGTTGTAGGTTACAAATACCATGCCGTTATTGAATTTCTCACTGCAGAGAAAGAAACTGTGGGGAATATTCACAAATGCTTGTGCAAAGTCTAGGGAGTATCTGCTGTCAACAGACATACAGTTAGTCACTGGGCACAGAGGGTGAGCTCATTAGGAGGAGGTTCGGTGGAGCTCCACAATTTTCAGTAGTCGGGGAGATCATCCATGGTTGTCACACCTGACACCTTATCTAGCCTCCATGGACTTCCACTTACTTGGGCCATTAAGGGATGCCATTTGTGGAAGACATTTTGAAGATAGTGAGGAGGTGATTTACACAGTGAAGCACTGGCTTTGCCACCAGGACAAGGATTGGTACCGACAGGGCATACACGCCCTTGTTTCAGCTTGAGGAAGACCATAGAATGGGATAGAGATTATGTGAAAAAATAGGGTGTGTATATAAAACAATTCTTTCATGTGTGTAATTCTCATTATGTTCAATAAAGAACTGTTGAAGAAAAAAGTGTGGTGCATTACTTTCTGGGCAACCCTCATAGTATCCATAAACCATCAACATCACACTTCTGTACATCTATTCAAAACTTTATGTATTATTTATTATTTATTTATTTGTCCAACAATCATTTTAGTACATTGTTTGTACGTGTGGTATAGGACAGTGGTAAACATCATTAATTTACAATATAATAGTAATTTTAACTACATCGTTTACATAATGAAAATGCATAATAATGTAGGATGATGTACTACATTGCTTCTTCATGTGATACTAGCATTTTTAAATTAGATGACATGATAAGTACAACATAAACCATATTATGAATTGACAATTAGTAAAATTTGGTAAATGAGGTTTACTTATTATGATGTTCCATAAATTCAGACAATTCAATGCGAATAATCTCGGGAACACTCAGGGCCACCCCCTGTGCATGGCTTCCTGTACTAGCGAACATAGAGCCTCCAGAAATCAGGCGGTCACAGTTAGCCCTAAAAACCCACAGGAAAATTATAGACAACCCGGACCTCCCTATCCACCAAGATCTGACACCGACAAACAGGCTTAAATCCAGATCACCCTTCTGGAAAATCAGTGAAGAACTACAAGCCTTTGAGCCGAGAACGGCCTGGAATGAAGTATGGTCAGCAAGTGAATTTAAGAACAAAAATTTAGTACACGATCCGAACAAGAAGATTGATGGCTTCAACCTACCAAGAAGAGTGTGGACAGCTCTAAACCGGGTCAGAACGAGTGTTGGGTGATGTAAACATCTGATGAACAAGTGGGGCCTGGCAGACAGCGCTGTATGTGAGTGCGGTGAAATACAGACAATGGACCATCTACTCGTGTGCAAAGTGTATGGCTATGGTGGTGAACTCATGGACATACATAGACTCAGTGACTCAGCCATAGAGTGGCTCAAAAACATATCTAATATAGTGTAGAATTATATTGTTTTCTTTTTTAGTATATAGTGATAAGAATATTGTAAACTATGCCTATGTGATGCCGAACGAGTAAATAAATAAATAAATAAGACAAATAATAGAAGCAGTGATCAAGCAAGAACTGTTTTAACTTTATTTTAAATGCATTTAATGTTGGTATGGATTTTAGGTAAGAAGGCAAATGGTTGTATAACATAGCTCCAGCATAATACTCTCGTCTTTTGCATAAGTTTGTATTTACTGTGTTCATGTGTAGGTTCATCTTCTGCCGAGTTTCATATGTGTGTATATCATAGTTGTGTCTGAAGAGATTTTCCTTTTTTAAGATGCTCCCTTTTGTGAAAATTAGTGTTTCATATATATACAAGCAAGGTATCAGCAATATTTTGAGAGTTTTAAAAAGTGGTCTACAGGAATGCTTGCATTTAGGTATTTTTATCATCCTGATAATCTTTTTCTGTATTTTAAATGTTTTTGTAGAATTTGTGGAATTCCGCCAAAAAATTATTCCATACTTAAACAGTGACTGTATACTACAATGGTACATTGTCAGGACTGATGAGCAGCTTGTATACTGAGTGAGGATGCTCACTTTTTACATCAACATATTTGCAATCTGACGTTCCCTATATCAGTAATAGACATTCTTGTAAGATGTTACGCAATAGTAGTATACAGAATTGGTTCTTTAGATTGCAATTTTGTGTATCATCCCTCTATGTGCTGACTGCAAATACATAGGTAGTAACACATATGTCATCAAGATAGTAAATTATGCCATCCACATAATATAACATATAAAGCAATGTTTATTAATAAAATTACTTTTCATTGAATGTATTTCATTTATCTGTAATCACCATAGTGATTGCATGAAGCAATACAGCTCTACAGTTCTAGCAATATTAACCCTACCAATTCAATATCTGTGTGGTATAGCAGTATGATTATTAAATTACCATTGTCTGTATTCAGGGGCAAACTAATAAGAAAATTCAATGCATACATACAGATATTAGTTAATCACAAAATTAACTACCTAAAGTATACTACATACTATGCCTGGTTATCAACTTCCAAAACTTTATCTCAAAGTAACATACACATCATCAGTTTCATCAACTTATCAACTTCGAAATATTACCTCAAAGCTAACTATGTATCATTATTATCGCCAAAATTTTTATTGTTATCAATCTTCTGGAAATGGTATGTTCATATGTTCAAGTAACCTGTATGTTTTCATTATCATCATCATAAACACCCTCTTTCAAAATATTATCTTAAAGCAAACCTCTTTCAAAACCTTATCTTAAAGCAAACAGTATATCATCATTGTTATTGTCATAATCTTAATCTCCTCCCAAGTAGACACAGTATTCATATTCTGGTATGTAACTCTCTCATTTTGGAAGGAAAATATGGTTGTGGATTACTATGTGTGTGTGTGTGTGTGTGTGTGTGTGTGTAAAACAGTAGAGTTGCTGCTGTCTTTCTTAGCACTGATTTGCAGCTCAGGTAGACACTGTTCTATCACCAGAGAAGGAGTCTTCTATTTTGGACAAAGGTTGCTCTTTTAGTACAAACAAAATTTTAGTTCTAAATTGTTTTACAGGAAATGACTGAATCTCGTTAAATAGACCATTAAATAATTTTAGAGCCACCATTGCGGAACTGTTCTGCATCTTAGTTGATCAATATCTTGGCCTGTCTATACCGCCTTCATAGTGAGTGCTGTGTTGATGAAGTTCATTCCTCTTCCTGTACATCTCATGATTTAACTTTGTGTGAATAAGCCAACTGAGTAAACCTCTTAACGTGTAAAAAATTGTGTGCGGTGCATTTTTTTCCCTTGAGGTACTGATCCTCACTCCTTTGTTATGTAATAAAAGCACATTTTTGCACCCTGCAGAATGGCCCCACAGTAACAGTCCACAAGTAATGTGACCATGGAACATTGCAAAGTGTACTGTTAGTAGGTACTATTGTTATATAACATTTTTTAGTTTCCTCAAGAGATGTAGAACCCTTGGAGTTTGGAACGTACATTTTTTAATGTGCTGTTGCCAAGTTGATTTGGTGTCAGTGAAAAAGCCCAGAAGCTTAACAACTATTGTGTCACCCAGTGCTCCAGTATCACTTAGGCTGCATATTCTCCTCTGTATTTTGTCTTCATTAATTTTCATCTTGTTCATCATGAACCAGTCCATGGCCTCACTGAATAGGACTTCTGCTTGTTGAACAGCATGAAATACATTCTCCTCTTTTGTGAACAAAGTTGTGTCGTCAGTAAACTGCAAGGTGTGCCCTTTGGAGTCTATGTCATTAACAAAAATTAAGAACAACAGGGGCCACATTACAGATCCCTGTGGCACACCATGTTTGAAGCCGTTTCACCTGAGTCTGCTCCATGCACTTGTACAGTCACGTCATCTGTTATTTAGGTAGGATTTGAATTTGTAGAACAACTCCCCCGATACCATATGATTTTAGATTGCTGAGAAGGGCCGTATGTAGGATACAATCAAATGTCATACCAAGGTCAGAGAATTCCTGTGCTGTCGACTCCTTGTATTCAAGACCCTGACTTATATTTGTAATTCAAGTACTGCTGTCATAGTTGACTTTTTCTTCTGAAAGCTGTGCTGTGTATCATAAAAGAGGATATTTCCTTGAAAAAAATTCAATAGCTGATCTTTTGTTATGGACTCCATCACTGGTCCTGTAGATATAGGCCTGTAGCTCAACACTCCATGTGGATTACATTTTTTGTAAATTGGTACTGTGTGTGCTACTTTCTGGAAGTCTGTAAATTCCCAGGTATCAAGGCATTTATTTATTTATTACATCCTGTAAATATCAGGCTTCCCTGATTATTTGTAGCTGTTTACTATTTTTATTGTCTTTTGGGTACACTCTCTTCCACATTACCATGCTGCATTTATTTTCAAACTACATAGCAACAGCAGGATGTGTTCTGAAGTCAAGAATTTCACCTATTGCACTTTCCTCTATATTTGTAATACACTCCTGGAAATTGAAATAAGAACACCGTGAATTCATTGTCCCAGGAAGGGGAAACTTTATTGACACATTCCTGGGGTCAGATACATCACATGATCACACTGACAGAACCACAGGCACATAGACACAGGCAACAGAGCATGAACAATGTCGGCACTAGTACAGTGTATATCCACCTTTCGCAGCAATGCAGGCTGCTATTCTCCCATGGAGACGATCGTAGAGATGCTGGATGTAGTCCTGTGGAACGGCTTGCCATGCCATTTCCACCTGGCACCTCAGTTGGACCAGCGTTCGTGCTGGACGTGCAGACCGCGTGAGACGACGCTTCATCCAGTCCTAAACATGCTCAATGGGGGACAGATCCGGAGATCTTGCTGGCCAGGGTAGTTGACTTACACCTTCTAGAGCACGTTGGGTGGCACGGGATACATTCGGACGTGCATTGTCCTGTTGGAACAGCAAGTTCCCTTGCCGGTCTAGGAATGGTAGAACGATGGGTTCGATGACGGTTTGGATGTACCGTGCACTATTCAGTGTCCCCTCGACGATCACCAGTGGTGTACGGCCAGTGTAGGAGATCACTCCCCACACCATGATGCAGGGTGTTGGCCCTGTGTGCCTCGGTCGTATGCAGTCCTGATTGTGGCGCTCACCTGCACGGCGCCAAACACGGATACAACCATCATTGGCACCAAGGCAGAAGCGACTCTCATCGCTGAAGACGACACGTCTCCATTCGTCCCTCCATTCACGCCTGTCGCGACACCACTGGAGGCGGGCTGCACGATGTTGGGGCGTGAGCGGAAGACAGCCTAACGGTGTGCGGGACCGTAGCCCAGCTTCATGGAGACGGTTGCGAATGGTCCTCGCCGATACCCCAGGAGCAACAGTGTCCCTAATTTGCTGGGAAGTGGCGGTGCGGTCCCCTACGGCACTGCGTAGGATCCTACGGTCTTGGTGTGCATCCGTGCGTCGCTGCAGTCCGGTCCCAGGTCGACGGGCACGTGCACCTTCCGCCGACCACTGGCGACAACATCGATGTACTGTGGAGACCTCACGCCCCACGTGTTGAGCAATTCGGCGGTATGTCCACCCGGCCTCCCGCATGCCCACTATACGCCCTCGCTCAAAGTCCGTCAACTGCACATACGGTTCACGTCCACGCTGTCGCGGCATGCTACCAGTGTTAAAGACTGCGATGGAGCTCCGTATGCCACGGCAAACTGGCTGACACTGACGGCGGCGGTGCACAAATGCTGCGCAGCTAGCGCCATTCGACGGCCAACACCGCGGTTCCTGGTGTCCGCTGTGCCGTGCGTGTGATCATTGCTTGTACAGCCCTCTCGCAGTGTCCGGAGCAAGTATGGTGGGTCTGACACACCGGTGTCAATGTGTTCTTTTTTCCATTTCCAGGAGTGTATATTCAGTAAATTCAACTGGATTGCAAGAATTTGAGCAAAAAGAGACTTTTGCCTATGTTCATTAACCAGATCCCATGCTGCCTCGCAAGGATGTGAGCTGCTTTAATTTTGCTTACTCTACTTATTTTCTGTGCATCCTTTTGGCCTGTAAATAATTTAAGTATAGCCTGTCCTTGATGCCAATAACCTCAGTGGCTTTGACTTTATCATTTAGTAGTTGTACAATGCATTTTATTTTAGCTGATCTGGAGGTATACCCACTCTTTACTTTGACAGTTTCCTATATGTCTTTTTATTTGGCAGTTGGATGTCCCTTGAGTTTTAATGAAAAATTATTGTCATATTTAGCTTGAAGAGTCTGGAACATGGAACAGAATGTATCATTTTTGTGGAAGTTCTTCATACATTTGATACCAATCTGTAGAAGACACTGCAGATTTGAAATCACCTAAATTTTTCATTGAAATTACCCTACTTCTGAAGATGTAATTTGAATCCCAGCTGAGAATTTTTCAGCTACTTAATGATGTTGTCCATAGCTTCATTGTTACTGCACTGTTCTCTGCAAGCATAGGGACAATGACACTTACTTCGTAGTCTCAAGTACACTCCTGGAAATTGAAATAAGAACACTGTAAATTCATTGTCCCAGAAAGGGGAAACTTTATTGACACTTCCTGGGGTCAGATACATCACATGATCACACTGACAGAACCACAGGCACATAGACACAGGCAACAGAGCATGCACAATGTCGGCACTAGTACAGTGTATATCCACCTTTCGCAGCAATGCAGGCTGCTATTCTCCCATGGAGAGGATCGTAGAGATGCTGGATGTAGTCCTGTGGAACGGCTTGCCATGCCATTTCCACCTGGCGCCTCAGTTGGACCAGCGTTCGTGCTGGACGTGCAGACCGCGTGAGACGACGCTTCATCCAGTCCCAAACATGCTCAATGGGGGACAGATCCGGAGATCTTGCTGGCCAGGGTAGTTGACTTACATCTTCTAGAGCACGTTGGGTGGCACGGGATACATGCGGACGTGCATTGTCCTGTTGGAACAGCAAGTTCCCTTTCCGGTCTAGGAATGGTAGAACGATGGGTTCGATGACGGTTTGGATGTACCGTGCACTATTCAGTGTCCCCTCGACGATCACCAGTGGTGTACGGCGAGTGTAGGAGATCGCTCCCCACACCATGATGCCGGGTGTTGGCCCTGTGTGCCTCGGTCGTATGCAGTCCTGATTGTGGCGCTCACCTGCACGGCGCCAAACACGCATACGACCATCATTGGCACCAAGGCAGAAGCGACTCTCATCGCTGAAGACGACACGTCTCCATTCGTCCCTCCATTCACGCCTGTCGCGACACCACTGGAGGCGGGCTGCACGATGTTGGGGCGTGAGCGGAAGACGGCCTAACGGTGTGCGGGACCGTAGCCCAGCTTCATGGAGACGGTTGCGAATGGTCCTCGCCGATACCCCAGGAGCAACAGTGTCCCTAATTTGCTGGGAAGTGGCGGTGCGGTCCCCTACGGCACTGCGAAGGATCCTACGGTCTTGGCGTGCATCCGTGCGTCGCTGCAGTCCGGTCCCAGGTCGACGGGCACGTGCGCCTTCCGCCGACCACTGGCGACATCGATGTACTGTGGAGACCTCATGCCCCACGTGTTGAGCAATTCGGCGGTACGTCCACCCGGCCTCCCGCATGCCCACTATACGCCCTCGCTCAAAGTCCGTCAACTGTACATACGGTTCACGTCCACGCTGTCGCGGCATGCTACCAGTGTTAAAGACTGCGATGGAGCTCCGTATGCCATGGCAAACTGGCTGGCACTGACGGCGGCGGTGCACAAATGGTCCATAGCTGCTTAATAAGTTCATACAAGCTCTATCTTTGTCACTACCTTCGCCGATATGGATGCTGATGTCTCCACATAAGGCAGTTTTTGTTCCAAGGCACACTAGATAACACAGACAGCTTTCCAATTTGCTGATGAAATTTTAAAAATTGCCGTTTCAGGAGTGGTACACAGAAACAGCAATTAAGTTAGCATCTGGCAACTCCAAAGCAGCCAATTCTAGATCCAAGTCCACACAGAAATTTTTTACATGAATTTTCTAGGCACTGAACTTACCATTTGCATATACTGACACACCACCATATATAGGAAGATGTATTTTGTGTCAATGAATAGTAATTTCTTATGTGTATAAGTTGTATGTTTCTGATAATCATCATCATATCTTAGCACAGAAAGGGTGGCACTGATTTAATAAGATAATTGTGACAGATGAATAGAAAAGCTGAAGAGATGATGCAGCACAGAAGAATGAAAAACTGAAAATAATCTACATGGCTTGGAGCCATGTATCACCAAGCAAATAACTCATAAAGAATATGATTCGCTTTAGGATGTACATCTTTACTGATCTACATTATGTACTACACCCTATCATGATCAAATGTAATATAACTATAAGATTTTACTGTATATTGCAACCCAGTTTCTAGCACAAGACACAGCACAATATATTCAGTGGTTCACCCAGCCAAAAATTTTTCTTCATAGACAAATCTGTATTCTTTAGTTTTACTGTTCTACTGCCATTGTGTGTGTGTGTGTGTGTGTGTGTGTGTGTGTGTGTGTGTGCCATCTTCCACTTATATTTAAACACATTACAAATTTTACTCAAATATTTCTCCCACCAGTTGAGATCCAGCTGTTTACAAAATTTGGCTAGTCTTTGCCTCACTGATTCCATAGACATAGTAGATTTTAAATAGCTTTCAGCTCTCCTTTTGGAAATCCAGCTACTTCTGACAGCTTCACTAAAACAGCTACATCATTTTCTCTGTCTTCTGGGAGAGGGGGTAGACGGGGGGGGGGGGGGGGGGGGGGGAATTCTTTTAAATTTCCATAATCCCTTACATCCTAATCTTCATTCTCTACTTTGATCAAAACTTTGTTTTCAACTTCTACATAATAATTACATAAATTATCTACTTCATATTTTATCCTACACATATCAGATATATTGAAGGTTCCTAACATGTGATAAAGTATCATTCTGTTCAACATGCAGTTCTGTTTTACTTTCTGACCCATTGTTCTGTATACTGCTAGGTACTTGATTTCTGTATTGATTATTCTGTCAAATATATTATTTAATTTATCTGTCACATTGTCTGTTTTCTCACATGCATTTGTTAATTTCCCCTTTAATTCATCTTCAGATTGTGTTAATAAGTCATGTAGTCCATTCATTACCTTGTTATATACTTCTGCTGTCTCACCACTCAGTTTATTTTTTGTTTTTATTATCTTGTCATTTATTTTTGCTACGTTATCAGCTATTTGGGCACTCAGTCATTTTCAATCCATTTTGTGATTTACAAGTTCCCTCACCTCTCTCAATACTCTTTCCAATAAAGTCTGATGTAACCCCAGATCATTCTCGGTTGTCAATACAAATTCGATGCTTGCCATTTTTATTTCTTATAGTGACAGTGTTGTTAGCATATTCTGATGAATGTGGCTCAATAATTCCTTGGCCAAGCCACATATGGACTTGACTTAAAAATTTGTTTCTGTCATGGTGAGAATGTTTGGAGTCTGCTGTATTGTGTTTTCTTTTTTTCCCAGCAACTTTCATGCTGACATTGGTGTACTTTGTATCTGTGAACTGTAATTTGTCACTAAATATTCAATATGTTTCTTTTTTAACACTAACTGAGTTTTCAAAATCTAATTCTCATTCATTTACTATATGGTAACTCCTGAAACCAACGTCAATTTCTGGCTTCCTGTAGTGACTCCAGCACTTTGTACTAAAGCTTCAGTTTGATCAAGAAGATCTTATCTGGTTTCTATGACTAAATCCCAGAGAAAGCAGGTGTTGACAGATGTAAAAATTACCGAACTATCAGTTTAATAAGTCACAGCTGCAAAATACTAACGCGAATTCTTTACAGACGAATGGTAGAAGCCGACACCGGGGAAGATCAGTTTGGATTCCATAGAAATGTTGCAACACGTGAGGCAATACTGACCCTACGACTTATCTTAGAAGAAAGACTAAGGAAAGGCAAACCTATGTTTCTATCATTTGTAGACTTAGAGAAAGCTTTTGACAATGTTGACTGGAATACCCTCTTTCAAATTCTGAAGGTAGCAGGGGTAAAATACAGGGAGCAAAAGGCTATTTACAATTTGTACAGAAAGCAGATGGCAGTTATAAGAGTCAAGGGACATGAAAGGGGAGCAGTGGTTGGGAAGGGAGTGAGACAGGGTTTTAGCCTCTCTCTGATGCTATTCAATCTGTATATTGAGCAAACAGTAAAGGAAACAAAAGAAAAATTCGGAGTAGGTATTAAAATCCATGGAGAAGAAATAAAAACTTGGGGGTTCGCCGATGACATTGTAATTCTATCAGAGACAGCAAAGGACTTGGAAGAGCTGTTGAATGGAATGGACAGTGTCTTGAACGGAGGGTATAAGATGAACATCAACAAAAATAAAACGAGGATAATGGAATGTAGTCAAATTAAGTCGGTTGATGCTGAGGGAATTGGATTAGGAAATGAGACACTTAAAGAAGTAAAGGAGTTTTGCTATTTGGAGAGCAAAATAACTGATGATGGTCGAAGTACAGTGGATATAAAATGTAGACTGGCAATGACAAGGAAAGCGTTTCTGAAGAAGAGAAATTTGTTAACATAGAGTATTGATTTAAATGTCAGGAAGTCGTTTCTGAAAGTATTTGTAGGGAGTGTGGCCATGTATGGAAGTGAAACATGGACAAGAAGAGAATAGGAGCTTTCAAAATGTGGTGCTACAGAAGAATGCTGAAGATTAGATGGGTAGATCACATAACTAATGAGGAGGTATTGAATAGGATTGGGGAGAAGAGAAGTTTGTGGCACAACTTGACTAGAAGAAGGGATCGGTTGGTAGGACATGTTCTGAGGCATCAAGGGATCACAAATTTAGCATTGGAGGGCAGCGTGAAGGGTAAAAATCATAGAGGGAGACCAAGCGATGAATGCACTAAGCAGATTGAGAAGGATGTAGGTTGCAGTAAGTACTGGGAGATGAAGAAGCTTGCACAGGATAGAGTGGCATGGAGAGCTGCATCAAACCAGTCTCAGGACTGAAGACCACAACAACAACAACAACATGAATAAATTCATTGCTTCTCCAGAAACAACTTAAGTAGCATGTTTCAATTTCAACATCGTCTGTTTTAATGGTACCTGTAAAATAGGCAGTGTTTTTCTCAGATTCTGACAGGGTCACAATTCTGTCTTGCAGTCTTGAAGTATCCAGTAGCTCATAAATATCTTGGTGTAATAAATTAAGTTTGCTTTGACAGTCAGTGAGTGCATTCACCTGACTGCTACGTGTTTGGACATTTTTAAATTTACATCTGTTAGGTATTGATCTGCTACCCAATTGTGATTTATGAAAATCTGTGCTAGACCTGGACTCGAACCCAGATTTCTTGCTTACCACAAGCGGTCACCTTTGTTACAAGCATTAGGTGAAGGATTTAGCGGACTACAAGAGAAGGATGTAGACAGTGTTACATGTTGTGAGCATTAGGTGACGAACTTAGTGGAAATGCGACATATGAAGATTTGGGTTGGTTAGGAGAGCAAGCGTGAATAGGTAGCCAAAGTGGTTAAGGTTGCTGATTGCGAGAAATGGAAAATCCAGGTTTGAGTTCTGGTCTGACTGAGATTTTCATGTCACTGTTGGTGGCGGTGGGGGGGGGGGGGGGGGGGGGGGGGAAGGGGGGATGGGGGGAGGTCTATCCCTGATACATCTGATGTAAAGGAATTTGGCAGTCAGCAAATTAATTCTGAAAATATTTCATACAGCTGTGGACCATCAACAGTGTCTGTTGTTTCAGACATGCATGTAAGTTATCATTTACATTCATTGTCATCTTTTGATTATTCTTCTTTTTTTTCATGCATTCATTTGAGATATGCCCAAACTTACTCCAACTGACTCATCTCTTTCCCACACTCTATTGGTTGCAGTGGCTTGACATATGACCACTGGCACCACAGCTGAAACACTTTTCGTTTGGAACACAAGCTGCATTTCTGATGATTGTGTTACATGTCCTTGACAGTTTTGTCACTTCAGATTCTGAAGTTTTCATAACTGTAAATTTTTTGTTATTTCAGCAACAACTTTACCCCAGTTTCATAAATTCTCAGTTATTGATAGAATCTTGCATATTTTGTATGTCACAAAAATGTGTTGTTCATTAATCATCTTCTATCCACATTTATCATGTATTAGAATAGCATGTCCTCATCAGGGTCACCATGACTGGCAATCTCTTTCTTTCAGCCCTTGAAGGGACTTCCCATTTCCTCTGTCATTGTGACAGCAGTTGGAGGATCTCTGCAACACTAATATGCACATTGAACACTTCTTGCATAGCTTTTTTGAGTTCAGATGTTTGGCTCTTCTTACCTTTAACCAAATCATTTTTTCTTCAGTTGGCTCCAACTTACTACAAATGTTGTTTCCTCGGAGTCCAGGATACACTTTTAAATGGATGTTTGTCACTGCCATGAAATGACTGCAATGTATGCCCTCAAAATCATGAAATTATAGTGAAAATTTATGTTGGTCATGATAAAAATTTTGCTTCATTTTTTCATCTATTTCTGGATTAGAAATTTCATCATCTTTTTGTTCAGTAAAGTCCATCTTTTATTGTTCCTAGGCCTTTGGCTCCAAAGCAATGGAAAGCGGAAAAAGCATATTGGATACCTTAATGTAGAACTGAGCAATACATATTACCTTCTTTGCTCATTAAAATCGTGCTGTAGTGAGTGCATATCATGCCTACTTCCATTCTCACCTTAAATATAGAGTAAGTTTCTGGAGACACTCTAAAACAGCTAATAGCAATTTCAAACTACAAAAAGGCCATTAGAATCATGTATGGATGCAAACCTAAAGACTCTTGCAAAGCTCTTTTTAAGATATCTGGTATTCCTCCATTCCATGTGTATGCATTATGGAAACCCTTATATTATTTAAAATAAATGTAATAGATAAGGACTGCAGACAAAAAAATCTCTGATATACATGATCACTTTACCAGAGAAAACAAAAATTTACTTCCTGAAAACATAAAAGCAATTACTGAGGTCAAAGTCTTTGGAAATTTTCTGAAGTCATATTTACAACATCGTTGCTTTTACTCCATTGAAAAATATTTAAATTCATGAAGTATATTATATAAATAATTAATGTATAAAGTGTTTTGCTGTAACTTAAATAAGTATGCATAGAAATCACTTTCAGAAGTGTACTTATTACTTGACTTGTCCAATGTCTTATGCAAAAGATGCTTTTGTAGACGACAGGACCAGTAAATGCAGCACAATAGCCTTTTGATTTGCATCCTCCTTGTCTTGTTCATAATCTAGCTGTTTACATTCTTTACTGTCATTAATTTTCAACAAAAGTTTTTCTACTTTGAATGAATAAAAACAAATTTCAGTCTTCATTTTTATTCTAATCCTACTGTGTGTATGTAACATATTGGAGATTGTTCCCTACATGGGTTCTGCTAAATGGCTCTTTGATGAATGACTTCTTAGCTTCATGTTTACAATATTTTGATTGTAAATTAAAGCCAGAAAATACAGTTTTTTCCATTTTCTGTGTCCTCTAGGACACCTTTTGAAGACTTTCTTTTGTAAAGGTTTAATTGGTTTAAACAGTGCTGAGGTTATATTTCTGTTTAGTTTTTTTACTTCAACTAACACTACTATTTGAAGATATTTTTTGAACTTGCTAAAGTCAGCGATTTAGTTCACCTTTGACAACATTCTAAAATAGCACAATAGAGTCTGTTTAAATGTATTCATATTTATGCATAGTTAACCTGACATTGCAAGTTCTAATTTGGCAGTTATTTCTTGTATTTTTTCATTGCTTTGTTGCCGCAGGCAAAACTTTGGTTAAGACAGTTTTTCGGAAAAATCACAGACAGATTTCTACAAACTGTGTTGTCAGTCATTTAATTGGGCCTGGAAGGGTCTGTGACTTAGGCGCGCATCCGCACATGCTACACACACACACACACACACACACACACACACACACACACATATACACACACACAAAATGGCCAGTACAACACCGCTTGAGTCTTCTTTATTTTCACCTCTGCTGAATCAACACATCCATTATTTACCGTCTCTGGTGCTTCACTTCTGTATCAAGAGTAACAGAACAGGGATAAATCAAATCAGGTTATTCTGAGAAAATTATATGAGGATATTGGACACTTGTAGTATTAGGTGAAGGGTAAACACTGTAGAGGAGAGACACCAAGGCATGACTACAGTAAGCATGTTCAAAAAGATGTAGACTGCAGTATTTCTACCAAGATTAAGTGATTTGTACAGGACATACTAGTATAGAGATCTGCATCAAACCAATCCTTGGACTGAAGACCACAACAACGACAACAACAACAACAACAACAACATGGTAAACGTTATAAAAAGTTTTATCAGCTGTGGAATGCTTCCATGTACTCTGAAATGATTTTCAATGCTTGTACCTCATCCAGCTGTTAAAACTGAGTATTTCTTTATCTCTATTGACACTCACCATGGGTTATTGGTCTGTGTTATTTCTATACTTGGTTGGAATTTTGCTCTTGTGCAAGCCATAATTCTACCGCTGTAGTGATGCCTTTGTTTTACATTTCATTTTTTGCTTTGATTTCAGATGATTTTAAAGAACCTCACAGATAATGCCAAGAATTTGGCTGCAAATGCGAAGATTGAAGACATGTCTCGTCTTTTCAAGAACCACATGGCTGGAAAACAGGATGTAAAAAACGCTCTTAGTGGAGTAATGGTAAGTTAGTTTTTTTGTAATATCAGCACATAATGTTTAAAAAATCATCAATATTGTGAAGTTCTGATGATAGTGTACATTAATGCATTATATAGCATTGTATAATTACTATTTCAAAAAACATATACAGCAGTTAAACGATACAGTACTCTCTAAAAATTATTATGCATTTATTTTCTAGGTTTGAAGGAATTTTTTTTATAAGCATATCTCCTGTTCTCATTTACACATTTAAACTTAAATTCTAATCAAGTCTTGCCCTAAATGACAGGTTCATTGCAGTATTTAAGAAATATTTGAGACAGTAAGCACAACATTTTTTGAATGTGATCTCATCCTTTAGAAATGATTGATGAAAGCTTGTGACTGCAAAAACAATGGAGTGGTGTTTGAAATAACTTTTATGATAAGAATCTCAGTTTTTTTTCATTTATATTTTGCACAACACATTCCAGGAAATGATTCCTATTTTCAAGCGTGCTTTCTGTGTCCTATGCTATTTATGCCTATGGTTTTGATATATGAAGTACTGTATTATTCTTTTGTCTTTTTTGGTTTCTTGTGATCCAGTTGTTTAGAAACTCACACCTATTTAACATCACACACAATTTTCTGTGCACAGTAGACAATGAAAATTTTCACACACAATTTTCTGTGCACAGTAGACAATGAAAATTTTCACACACAATTTTCTGTGCTCAGTATGTAATGAAAATTTTCATTGTGTACTGTGCACAGAAAATTGTGTGTGATGTTTAATATGTGCATGTTTCTGAACAACTGAATCACAAGAAAACCCAAAGACAACAGAAACAGAAACCACACTTGAAAATGGGAAACATCTCCCAAAGCATATCGTGCAAAATATAAATAAAAAGAAAATCTTGACCAGTTGCAGAAAAGTTATTTCACAAACAAACCCAACACATTTTCATGTATCTTTTGTATCATTAGTCTCCAAAAGATTCACTCCAACCAGATGAATTGTTGTTTCCATTGTAGTCCAAGAGTCATCATGATTTTTGTATGCTGCAAGTGGAATTGGTAATTTTTTTGTTATCTTATAAATTAATTTATTCTATTTTTGTCAGATACATTGATTTATTTGCTTTTAAATACAAAATGTTATTTTTAGCCATAGAACTATATTTGACAACTGGCTCAGAGTTAACTTCAGCCTTGAAAGCAACTAACTTAGAATATAATTTTTTGCCAAAGACAGTGTAGTATCTAGAGATGCTTAAACAATTCAAAGATTTGCACTGAATGTTCAGCAAAATTAATATTTTTAAGTAATTGATTTATAGTTTTAGTATTTCTGTGTTAATAATGTATGAAATAACTTTTGTGGTATTACAATTTTCTATTCTGATCAAAAGATAAATATGATAACGATAAGGAGAAATCACAGCACCAAAGATGAATCTCTCTTGTTCTGGGATCTTAGTGACATGGTCTCCCTTTTTAATGTTTCCCAATTTATCCCTTTCTCTTACCTGAGGAAGGAGCTATACTCCAGAAAGCTAGAATATTGTACGTACTTTTGTAGGTATCTATTGGCCGTACTTGTTTTGGATTGGCAGGAGAGCCAACCCACTAGGAGAGGAAGCTGAAAGGCATGCGTTTTAGCTTACGCAGGCTGGTGTGAGGTCTGGAACAGGTCAAGGAAATGAGACTAGCAAAAAAGGATGTAGCTGTGGAATACTTAACTTTAATCCATAAATGGTGAACATCGCTCTTGACGGTACATGTTTTACAGAATCAATAGTAACTCGTAATGGCGCCTTGCTAGGTCATAGCAAATGACGTAGCTGAAGGCTATGCTAACTATCGTCTCGGCAAATGAGAGCGTATTTTGTCAGTGAACCATCGCTAGCAAAGTCAGCTGTACAACTGGGGCAAGTGCTAGGAAGTCTCTCTAGACCTGCCGTGTGGCGGTGCTCGGTCTGCAATCACTGATAGTGGTGACACGCGGGCCCGATGTATACTAAAGGACCGCGGCCGATTTAAAGGCTACCACCTAGCAAGTGTGGTGTCTGGTGGTGACACCACAGTACTGACATTTCTCATGAAGGTACTGGGTAGCAATTCTGCCTCTTAAATTTATAGTTTTCTCAAGAGAATTTTCCTTTCAGTATTTTTGCAGAAACTTCAAGAAAGAACTAAAGGACACAACATAAAGCATGCACATGATGTAATTGCTATTACAAGACACATGTATTTTGTTTTATGACACCAACCAAAGACAGAGTTATAGTACACAGCAGAGAGATTGATATAAACATTTCACTTCAACACTTCCCCTAAATGTTTATCTTGGTAAATGCAGTATTTAACACATTGCAATTAATGATCTTAAATATTTAAGCCGGACATGTGGGTATGTTAATAATTCTTTGGCTCATTTATTTCAGCCAGAATAATTTCAATAAGACACTTTGGTTTCTTCAGCTCTTGGCTATTCCTCAATTCTCTTTCACTAGAACTTTCTTTTGTAGGCTCCTTAAACACACTTGCATCTTCATGATTCTTCAATTCTTCATTGCCTGTTTCACTTGGGAGTAACACCATTGTCCTACCAGTTTTCTCAGGTTCAAAAGCAACATCCTTACTCTGAATACCGTATTTACTCGAATCTAAGCAGCACTCGAATCTAAGCCGCACCTGAAAAATGAGACAAGAAGTAAAGGAAAAAATAATTTCCCGAATCGAAGCCACAGCTGAAATTTGAGACTCAAAATTCAAGGGGAGAGAAAAGTTTTAGGCCGCACCTCCAAATTGAAACAAAGTTGGTCCATTGTAATATGAGACAGAATTCAGGTTGAATGAATGACGATACAGCTGCAGTAGTTTGGTTCGAGCCGTAAGCTTAGCAGTTAAGCTTTACCAGGTAGCCATTGCTATGCATCAGGCGCTCCGTCCTTATTTATGCGCGTACCCTTCGTTTTTCATGTGCTTCGTCTGGTTTGAATTGATTGCTTATTTTTCTTTGATCTGATAATTGCCGTTCTCTTTGTTATAGGTGTTTTCATCATTCTAAGCTGAAAATGCATTACTGTACTGTGTCATGCATTGTTTGTCGCATTCCGATAATGAATGTTCACGACCTGTCGCCGCTCGCGGCATGGTTTGCTTTTGTGCGAGCTACCGCCGCTTACAATAAAAAAAAAAGAGAGAGTAATTGTCTCAGTAGCGAAACAATGGCAAGAGACTGTCATTTGTTGTTATTTACACTGCTGCTTTCTTTGATAATGATCATCAAGATCCAAATAATAAACTGCGTATGATAGAAGATGTTCTGAACGAGAGTTTAGCGAAAATTTTTCTCCGTTTGAAAATCTTTGCAGACGCCTCTTTAGTACATTATTTTCTGCACAGAAATTAGAGTCATCTTAGATTTAAAAATCTAGTCAATTGCCGTGCTTCATTTCTGACTATATCACTATTAGGCATAAGAATAATACGAATATGAACATGACATATGTGTATACTTCCACGTTTGTGTTGTCTCACTCTAGTTTCGTAGTTTATTAGGCAGACAGGATTTAAATGAGATAGCAGCAAACACGAAAGAATACATGGCAAAATGTTTATATTCGTATTATTCTTATGGTGAAGAGAATACTGCATGTGATTCAGAATTCACAAAAGTTCCCATTAGCAACCATCTCTTCTCACAGGTAGAAAAAAAATCAGAACGTAGAATTGGCCATACTGACAAACATCGCAAACGGTCTTGCCAGTCGGACTTTCGTAGTACATTGAGAAGCTGCTACATTCGAAGATGAACAATATGGAGTTTGTATTTACTTCGTTGGATAATGTATGAAAATGCAGTGGTCGAAATTTGGGGCAGAGAAAAAAGCTCGTCTTCCACATTTTTTCTTTAATTTATTTACTGACGCAGAGGTTTTGGTGCCAGTATTTATCTTTGTGCCTGTAAAGCATGCCTGTGTAGCACTGCATATATTCGACGGCAGAAGTTAGTTGTGGCAGCACATACCAACATATTTCAGAACTTCCACTTACTTTGCACTCGATTCTAAGCCGCAGGCGATTTTTTGCATTACAAAAACCGGAAAAAAAGTGCGGCTTACATTCGAGTAAATACGGTAATCCATTTTTCTTATTCAATCCACACTCAAAAGCCATCAATGCCATCACAATAACCAACAAAGATTCCTCATTTTCCTTTTGGATCCCATTTCTTTCACTTTTCCTTCAGAATATGAACAAAACACTTCACCCCAAAAATATGAAATTTATTTATCTGCATCACCTTTCCAGTGAATACCTCATCCACACAACTTGTACCAGTTCTGTTTAACACATAAACAGGTGTGTTTTCTGCTTCTGCCCACAAAAACTTAGGCAGGCCCTGAGTTAACAACATGGTTCAAGCTAGTTCCACAACTGTTCTGTAATGGGCTCTGCACATCCATTCTGCTCTGGAGTATAAGGATTTGTGATGACAAGTTGTATGCCATTTAATTTCATCAAATCTTTAACTTCAGTATTATCAAATTCTCATCACCATCACATTGAAATGCTTTTGGTAGTTGACCACAAAAATTCTTCACAATGTTCACCATTTCTGTAATCTTCTCTGCAGTCTCGGACTTCTGCTTGAGAAAATATATCGTGCATAATCTTGAAAAGTCACAAATGAAGCAAAGAAAATATTCTGCTCCTCCCAGCGATTTACACTCAATAGCTCCACACAGATCAGCATGAATCACTTCTCCAGGTTGTGTGGCATGCTGCTGTTGTAACTGAAAACTGCTGTGATGCTGCTTCCCCTTAACACATGCCTTACAAAATTCTTTGCCGAAGTCTTCAACTTCAACACCATGCTGCTTCAAGAATTGTTGGACATGATGCTTGTTTTGTTGACCCAAGTGTTCAAGCCAAATTTGCAGAGAGTCCTTTGACCCAAAATTTACCTCAGGATCATAAGGCTGAATTTGTTTTGTCACTCAAATCAACATCTTTAATAAATTGCCACTACATATGCCACACACTTTTACAACGCCATTGTTTCGGAACTCACACATGTCTTTCAATGAACAAAAGTCTAATCCCTTGTCCATAGCAGATGATACAGAAAAGAGATTTCTTCAGCATTCTGGAGTATACAAAACATTATATGTATGGCATAACTTCCATTTTCCATTGACAAAAGCTTCAAAATAGATAGTCCCTTTTCCTAGTGTGTTCATAGTCAAATGATTGCCTGTGCATATCTGCAGTGGTGTTGCAAACTTAGTAAATGATAGATACCACTCAGTTTTCTTAGCCATGTGATTTGTTGCTCTACAATTAGTGATCCATGAGTCCTTGTCCAATTCTGCATTTATTACTTCACCAATGAAAGCCTGGTCAGGCAAATCACTTTTATTTTGGTTTTGGATAGTTTTTTGTTTATGTTTCACATTTGGACATTTTTTTTTTAATATAGTCAAATACACCATAACCGAAACATTTGAGCTTCTTTTTGTTTGTAGACTTTTTGTATTTGTCTGACGAAGTAACATTCGTCATAGTGATGCCATCTGCATTTTTAATGGTTGCTTTGGAAACAAAAAGCGCAACTACCTCATCCTGTTAACACATCCATTAAACATTTTAGTGTTTGTTGATCTTCAGATCTTGCCCACCACGACTGTCACAGACTTTGATAATTGTCAGGCAGTTTGTCAAGTAGTCGCATCATTAATGATGAGTCATTGGGTTTCACATTGAGTTCCTGCAAGTTTTCAAAACGAACAAGATGTGTCACCATGTAAAAATTGAAGAATTCTGACTGAACAGAATGTGCACCTTGCTTTGTTTTCTGTTCAAACACAGCATGTAGCTTATCCCACATATCTCGTGCACTCTCACATGCAACCAACAATGCCATGACGTTTGCTTCTACAGTTCTAACAATAATCTGACTTGCTGCACAATCAGCTTTGTCCCGTGTTTTTAGTTCAGCATTAAACACATCTATTTGTGCCAATGTAAAATTGCAATGCCCAATTCCTTTCTTGAATTGTATACTGGGTCCAAGTGTACGTGCCAACATCAGATCATGATGATGAAGACGCTGAGAAAATGTATAATGAAATAGAAGACATCATTCCGTCTGAAGGAACAGGAAAAGTAAATACCTTAATCATGGGTACTGGAATAGTGTGGTTGGACAAGGCAATGAAGCAAACATTGTTGGACAATATGGATTAGGAAAAAGAAACAACAGAGGAGGAATGCTAGTGGAATTCTGTCACCGAAATAATTTTGTGGTGATGAACACTTGGTTCAAGAAAAGGAAGAGTAAACTGTACACGTAGAAGAGCCCATGAGATGTGAACAGATATTAAAATGGACTACGTACTCATCAAACAAAGGTTTTGGCGCAGTGTGAAGGACGCCAAGACTACACCAGCTGCCAACATCGACATGGTCCACAACCTTTTGGTTGCAGATATCAGCACGAGGCTGAAGAAGATCTGACAGCATGGGAGGAGAAAACAGAGATGGGACTTGGAAAAGCTAAGAGAGAATAATTGGCAGTAAGAGAATTGTTAGAGAAAAAATTTAACAAAGTGGGACACAAAAATACAAGTGCAAGTGCGGAAGCTCAGTGGCAAAATGTTAAAATGGTTTTGTTAGGTACTCTGAAGAGTGAAGCTGGGAGGGAAACAAAGAGAGTGAGAAAACCCAGGATCACCAATGAGATGATGGAGAAGATTGAGGAAAGGAGGAAGTGTAAAAATGTTGATGAAGAAGAATACAGAAGACTTAACAACGCCCACAGGAGGGAAACAGACAAAGCAAAGGAAAAGTACTTAGAAGAAATATGTGACAAAGTAGAAGAACTACAAAGAAGAGGATGGTATGACCTTATGTACCAGAAAACTAAGGAACTGTGAGAAGGAGAGAACAAAAGTGTAAGGATGTTCGGAATAGAATATTCTAGAGGACAAGTGGTTACTGAACAAGTGGAAGTGCTGAAAACATGGGAAGAATAGATAAGGAAACTATATGGTACAGAACATGGCCCAGATGACATCAACATAGAGCCAGAGGAAGCTATTGATGAAGTTGAAAAAGGGCCCTGTATACTGACAAGGGAAGTAGAGAAGGTGATAAAGGACATGAAGAGTAGGAAAGCTACAGGGGATGATGACATACCAGTGGATTTGCTCAGAGAAATCAGAAATGAAAGTTTGAAAGTTCTGACACAAATCATAAACAAAATGGCCTGAAGACATTTTGGATGTCACAATGGTTACTCTTGAGAAGAAAAAGCAAGCCAAGAAGTGTAGTGATTATAGAACAATTAGTCTGATACCACATGTGGCAATATAATTGCAAGAATACTAAATAGACGGTTGGAAAACAAAATTGAAGAAGTCATGGGAGAAGACCAGTTTGGCTTGAGGAAAGGAAAAGGGACCAGAGATGCCATTGGCATGATGAGGATATTGTCAGAGAGAGTTTTCGCCATTAATGAAGACGTTTGTGCTTGTTTTATAGACTGGCAGAAGGCCTTCGACAGAGTCAATTGATGAACATCCTTAAGGAAATAGGAATCAACTGGAGAGATTGGAGAGTTATAAGGAACTTGTACCTGGGACAAAAGGTAAAGGTACGACTGAACTACAGTGAAACGAACAGTGTGGAAATACACTCCTGGAAATTGAAATAAGAACACCGTGAATTCATTGTCCCAGGAAGGGGAAACTTTATTGACACATTCCTGGGGTCAGATACATCACATGATCACACTGACAGAACCACAGGCACATAGACACAGGCAACAGAGCATGCACAATGTCGGCACTAGTACAGTGTATATCCACCTTTCGCAGCAATGCAGGCTGCTATTCTCCCATGGAGAGGATCGTAGAGATGCTGGATGTAGTCCTGTGGAACGGCTTGCCATGCCATTTCCACCTGGCGCCTCAGTTGGACCAGCGTTCGTGCTGGACGTGCAGACCGCGTGAGACGACGCTTCATCCAGTCCCAAACATGCTCTATGGGGGACAGATCCGGAGATCTTGCTGGCCAGGGTAGTTGACTTACACCTTCTAGAGCACGTTGGGTGGCACGGGATACATGCGGACGTGCATTGTCCTGTTGGAACAGCAAGTTCCCTTGCTGGTCTAGGAATGGTAGAACGATGGGTTCGATGACGGTTTGGATGTACCGTGCACTATTCAGTGTCCCCTCGACGATCACCAGTGGTGTACGGCCAGTGTAGGAGATCGCTCCCCACACCATGATGCCGGGTGTTGGCCCTGTGTGCCTCGGTCGCATGCAGTTCTGATTGTGGCGCTCACCTGCACGGCGCCAAACACGCATACGACCGTCATTGGCACCAAGGCAGAAGCGACTCTCATCGCTGAAGACGACACGTCTCCATTCGTCCCTCCATTCACGCCTGTCGCGACACCACTGGAGGCGGGCTGCACGATGTTGGGGCGTGAGCGGAAGACGGCCTAACGGTGTGCGGGACCGTAGCCCAGCTTCATGGAGATGGTTGCGAATGGTCCTCGCCGATACCCCAGGAGCAACAGTGTCCCTAATTTGCTGGGAAGTGGCGGTGCGGTCCCCTACGGCACTTCGTAGGATCCTACGGTCTTGGCGTGCATCCGTGCGTCGCTGCGGTCCGGTCCCAGGTCGACGGGCACGTGCACCTTCCGCCGACCACTGGCGACAACATCGATGTACTGTGGAGACCTCACGCCCCACGTGTTGAGCAATTCGGCGGTACGTCCACCCGGCCTCCCGCATGCCCACTATACGCCCTCGCTCAAAGTCCATCAACTGCACATACGGTTCACGTCCACGCTGTCACGGCATGCTACCAGTGTTAAAGACTGCGATGGAGCTCCCTATGCCACGGCAAACTGGCTGGCACTGACGGTGGCGGTGCACAAATGCTGCGCAGCTAGCGCCATTCGACGGCCAACACCGCGGTTCCTGGTGTGTCCGCTGTGCTGTGCGTGTGATCATTGCTTGTACAGCCCTCTCGCAGTGTCCGGAGCAAGTATGGTGGGTCTGACACACCGGTGTCAATGTGTTCTTTTTTCCATTTCCAGGAGTGTAGGAAGGGGAGTGAGACAAGGATGTTGTCTGTCGCCAAGTCTCTTAAACCTGTATCGAGAAATTCTGGCAAGAGAAGCGCTGAAAAAATGCGGATACTTTGAAGTAGGAGGACATCTTATCAACACCATCAAGTATGCAGACAACCTGGTAGTGCTCGCTAAAAATCAGCGACAGCTGCAACACATGAGGAACAATTTGGTGGAAACAGGAAGGAAATACAGCATGAAAATCAACATCGAAAAATGTGAATCAAAATGTGAATCAGTTCAAATACCTGGGAAGTTTTATCACAAAGGATGCTACTGCACCAACAAAATCCAAGCAAGAATCACCATGGCCAAAGCTGCTTTCAACAAGAAGAGGACTCTGCTGACCAGCAAGTTGAGTTTGGCATCTAGGAAAAAAATGATGAAGTGCTACATTTGGAGCATTGCACTGTATGGAACAGAGAAAGAAGGAGAACAAATACTTAGAGAGCTTTGAAATGTGATGCTGGAGGAGAATGGAAAAGATCAAGTGGACAGATCGCATAAAAAATGATGATGTACTGCAAAGAGTAAGAGAGAAGAGAAGTATTCTGCACACAATTCTTCAGAGAAAGGCTAACTGGATTGGACATGTACTTAGACATGAGGGACTCATACATGATGTCATCGAAGGGAAACTCAGAGGAAACATCTGGACGACATGAAAGATGGAAGGAGATATAACAGACTGAAGGAAGAAGCTGAAGACAGGGAACAGTGGAATCAGTAATTCTCCATATGAAGACATGGACCTGCCACTAGGCAGAATACTACATAATAACAATAGTACTGGGTCCATAACCTATTGCAGAAAATCCAAGAAAGAACTAAAGGGCACAACATAAAGTATACACACAACATAGTTGCTATAACAAGACACATGTATGTTATTTTGTGATACCAACCGAAGACATAGATATAGTACACAGCAGAGAGATGAATATAAGCATTTCACTTCAACAGATATGATAAATCAGATTACTTTTGTGGTTGATTCGTATGTGACAGAATCACATACACAAGAATTTCTACACCCTCTAACCTCAAAAGCAGATCTAATGATAAAACTGGGGACCATGAGAAAATGAACTGATAGATACCATCTCCTGACAAATAAAAGGTAGATACATGATGAACTGAAATCTCATTAATAATAATGAACAGAGCTTTTTCCACTTTGGTTTCAGTGTTGCCAGTCTGTGTCTCTTTGATATGTAATTGAATCTCATGATTTTTACTGACTAAAAATGTGACCATTATATTCTCTTCAAACTTTTGTGTTTATGAACATCTTTCTCATATTCATTATTCCTACTAATGCAGAAATTTGTTATGTTGAATCATTTAGGACATCTCAAAAGAAGTTGAGAAGAATCTCTCGCCAAAGCAGTGTGCTGTGCTTGATGTGGCACTGGATACAATCAAACTATATTTCCATGCAGGTGGTAATGGATTGAAAAAAGCATTCTTGGAGAAAAGCCCTGAGCTCCAGTCACTTCGTTACGCTCTCTCACTGTACACACAAACAACAGATACTCTAATAAAGACATTTGTCACAACTCAGACAAATGAAGGTAAGCAG
Source organism: Schistocerca piceifrons (assembly GCF_021461385.2). Classification (NCBI taxonomy): domain Eukaryota; kingdom Metazoa; phylum Arthropoda; class Insecta; order Orthoptera; family Acrididae; genus Schistocerca; species Schistocerca piceifrons. The sequence goes on along the minus strand of NC_060144.1, from coordinate 896,480 downwards.
TTTCATATTGCACTTTGTTGCCTTTTACTGTGTGTCCTCTGTTCAGTATCCATGACAACATGTTACAGTATCAAACAATTGGCGAATGGAATTTCCAGTCATTGGCTATTTGATTTCTTTTTATTTTAGTGTAAAACATTCTCACAATTTCAAGGGAAGACCTCTCAGCTCTGCTAATCAAACAGAAATACTATTTCATGAAAGAGTAGGATAGTTTCCAAATAATACATCATAAATTTGACAGTTTTTAATTGAATGTATCTGCAAAGGAAAATCATATTAAACTGTATTTCCCACTATGTTAGTAAACTAAAATAAAAAAGTGCCAATTTTGAGAAACAATGCCATCTGCTACACTGTCAGTTGTTCGATGTTTCATCTATCACAGTAGATAAATACAGGCCATAAAGGGTATGAGAGCTTTAAACTGTTGATTCACATCTTGAAACACACATACTGGTTCACCTATGGCTCTCCTGAATTGAATTGTAGTGTTTTACATAATCACTGCAGAAAAATGATTAGTTCACATTCACACTCACATGTAGAAATGCGAAGAAAATTACCTAAAATTTGTCTAATTGAGGAACAAGTGTTATGGCTCTAATCCTACTGCAACACATCATCCCTTAAGAAGAAAGAATAAGAGGAAGGTAATATTATTATGTGCTTCATTTCATAAGTAACTAATATACTCCTTGTTAGGATATTACAGGCACTTGAAAATTTTCTTGGTGGAAACATCCTTTACAAGCCATCTTCATTATTGTGTTCTGTGTGCATACATAGAGCACAGAGAAAAATGGAAATTTCTCAGACTCCAATACCTTAAACAAATAGTTTCTTTTAAGACCAGTGTGAAACAAACAGCAGGTAACAGAGATGAATTTGTGTGCTGGAGGCATTGCATTCAAAACTTGAAGCATAAATCATAAATATTGTCCTGACTGATGGGTTACCATACCTTTGGTACCCAGTGATATTTATGTACAAATACATCAAAAATACAACTGAACTCTGGTATATCCTTTTAACCAATCATTTGCTACACTTATATGAGAAATATCTCATTAATGTTTAAATTATCTGTCTGTTATTATGCCTTGCAGGTATTTTGCATCCATTTGTTCACCTGCAGTACTGTACTGGAAACCTGTATATTCAGTACAAAAGTGCATTTCCCCAATTTAAACAAAATGGTTCAAGGATCCTCCTACAGCTATCAGAGTTCTTTCCTTACCCAATGAAGTCAGCTGATCTCAATACTTTTAAGCAGATGTGGGCCCCCGCACATGGTATGGACAATTGTACAGTCATACAGTCATTACATATCAACATGGTTCCTCCAGACTTTTGTTTTTCCATGGAATCCAAGTCATCATAGTAATAATTATAAAAGAGGCCCCTAACTATTACCACATTAGTGGTCTCATTTGTTCTTTTTGTATCTCACTCTTTACCTGTCTACCTCACTGTTTATGTACATTTTCTGTGCCCTTAATAAGAGCAAATACAGGTGGAACATAAAGAACATTGCTGACCAAAATCAGTGAGAATCCAGAATATAGAGAGAAGGTACAGAAATAGTGAAGTCAGTTATATTTTATGATCCTCTTGATCATTATTTTCTTTTGAACCAGCAACTCAGACATCTCTTAAGGCAATATTCATATCTAACTTATAATTTTTTATAGTTTTCCATGCCAAACCCTGTTAATCCTTTCTCTCCTTAGCTGCCAAAGAAGGGATATTTTATGTAGAGGGTGCAGAATGTCACATTTCTTGCATTCCATATTTACTCTTTTGGGATGATACTTTATTAAATACAGCTATTTGAGATCTCGTTTCTTTTGTAACCTTTTTTATTTTGTACTGTTTCCAGTTCCTATGTGCAGTGAAAAAAATTCCACATTGTTGTCTTATGAAGTTGTTGATGAGACAAGAGGAGGTTTACACATGTCTATGTATCATTTAAATTCAAAGTCTTCTTTGAAAATCACAAACACTCATATTTCAACTCTGAATACAGAATTTTGTAAACCACAATTTATGTAGTAAGAGAATTTATAGGGGTGCAAGTGATAGAATTAATCATCCAAAACTGAATGTGTTCACTTATGTGTGTGGAACACTTTGCACATGTTCACACTTGCTTTTATGTGCTGGTATGTTGTGCATGAAGTGTGTATATGTTCATTTTATTGTGCAGGGAGAATTTTTTGTTTACTATCAACAGCTTAACTGGTGGACCTGTATTTTACTTTGGGTGTGTAATTGCTGGTAGATATGCCTGTCAGTGTAATATTGTGTATAAATGGTGTTGGATGGCTTCAGATTTGAGAGATTCACTTAACTGATATATGCTTTTCTGAAGAATTCATAACAGCATAGATATATTTGTCTGTCTAGCATGGTATCTTCCTGACTTTAAGTAAAGTACTTCAAACAGTTCAACCCTCTGTTGCGTATTACAACCTACTCACATTTATGTAAGCTTTCTGTGTGAGCTTCAGATGTGATTTGCATGATAGTAACCAGTCTTCTCTGAACCTGTGTGTTGTTTTTGTTTTTATAAATTGAAAAAGTTGAGAAGATTTTGTATGCTTTTATTTCTAGTACCATTTCTGTGATTGTCCAAAAAAGAAACATATATGTTATTTTATCTGTTTTCTTTCCTCCTTTCTTTTTCTTTCATTAAAAACACTAAAAGTTCCACTTAACAACAAATCAAACCTTAGACAACGTTCAATATCCATTGAACGTGAAGAGGAAGAGGGAATGGAAGGGCTAGAAGAGCCTCTGAAAGCCAAGAAACGTAGGGAATCACGCCAAGGTAAACATTTGCCAAGTCATTTACTAATGCTTGGTTAATGTAACTGAAGATAACTGAGCTTTGATAGAAGTAAACTAGAAATATGCACAAACTGAGATTAGCATAACTCACAAAAAAGTTTGGATTCCAATCAGTAGATACAGATTTATTTCAGATTATTATGACACGTATGTACACAATGGTTTTGCTGCTAAAGCACCTGCTGCATTGCTGCTTAGCTGGAAAGAGTAGTGGAACTGTCAGTTTGTAATTAAATGCTAGATAACCTGTTACAACAGTTTACCATTTTAATACATCTAATGTTCTCATTGCTAAATCTCTATAAATATTGTTGCACACCTTATTAACGTATGGGATGATGTTATTAAGAGAATGACATGGACATTGAGAATGCAAATAATGGGTCTGTGAAGAAGATACAGCATAGTTATGTAGTTTTATGTAGTAAACAGATTAACAGAAGTAAAGAAAATGTTTACTGCCTAGGTATTACATACAGATGATGGAAAATTTTGTTAATGTAAGGAGTACTTAGCAGTTGCATTATACCCACTCTGATGTTGATTGTGCACAGTAACATATGAATGCATAGGTATACATTGCATAAGTTGGACTAAAAATATGAATGTCTTGTTATATATTGCATTAATTGGACTAGTCCTTTAAGGCTTAAACAGTGCCACATACTGTAGACTTGAAGTAGGAGTGTGTATTAGTAACTGTCGATCAAGAAAATCTCAAATGTGTATTCTGTTTCATGTGAAAAGTGTCTTTTCTCAATTTCAAGCAAATTAGCTAAAGTCATTATGGACAGTGGTGAGATGGCATTTCAGATACTTTTTTTTACTTTGTTGAAAAGTTTTGCATCACACAAGAAAAGCAAGTGAAGATGGTGTATCTGGTTTTAAATAGCAGGATACATATACTAATGAAAATAATCAATTATTGATATTAGAATGTAAATAGGTAGATGAAAAAATCTACTTACCAAGTGGCAGCAGAGGAACACATACACACAAGGGTTTAAATGTTACAAGCTTTCATAGCCAGCAGCTCCTTCTTCTGGCAAAAGAGTTGAAGGGGAAGGAAAAGGTGTGAAAGAAAAGGAATGGAGACTTCTAGTGAATCACTGAGAAGCCTGGGTCAGATGTGTGTTCCAAGGGAGGTGCATCCACTTGAAGTTGGAAATAAAAGATATTTGACAGTGTCAGTTTCAGTGTTTGAAAACCACATGAGAACTCACCAAGCAAGTGGAAATGCTATGTCTGTACTCAGAAGAGCAGTGATCTGGAACCCTATCATGTGGTAACATTACCCTGCTTACCTCCAAAGGCAAGTCTTCAAACAGGAGAGGCAGGGTCACTTGCAAGAAATGCTTGCCTGTGAGACATTATGGGAGGCATGACTGGTCTCATGAGGCACCAATAATACCCACCCAAACATTGAAGCTGGAACTGATGTTGATGGTTCACTGCCACTGTGTCATGGTGATTATCCGTAACCCACAGATGTTGGACAGTTGGACAATATTGGCCTTCATAAAGGTAGTCTTATCTGTTAGTTGGTTGAATGAAAGAAATCCCAGCACCACAATGGCTTGTGCAAAGAACCAGCAATGGAACCGTAGCTGCGAAGGTAAGTCCATAGGCCCACCAGCATGCGCTAAGCCAGACAACCATACAGAACATTTTCGATGACAGCTGCAACTATCTGTATCACTTACAATGTGTGCAGGCCTTATTACCTACAGGCTTGCATCTGCAATGACATTTTCATTGCTGGTTCATAGTACAAACCACCATAGTGTGGGCTTTCTGTCATCCATTCTATTCACAGATGAGGCTACCATTTTTGGGGGTGGTAAAATCCATCTAGACAGTGCAGGTCAGCTAAGGAAAATCCCCGTGGCATGGTGGCAGTTCATCTTTATTATGTGTGTAGATGGTTATTGTTGATGCCCCAAAGCACCAGTCCTCCTTCTGCAGTAGATCACAGGTGAGGTGTAGCTGCATTTCCTGTGAGTGATTCTGTCTTCCCTTCTGGAAGACTTGTGTGTGGTGGTACAAAGAGTAATGAGGTTACTACATGGTGGTGCTGCAGATCCCTGCCCTTTTCAGTGTGGGGCTAAGCTATATAAAGCAGTGTTTTGGATCAGTTCTGCTGTCCCTCATGTGTATGAGTGTGATGTGATCTTTGGTGAAAGTTTTCTGCTCAAGATGACCATGAAAAATGCTGGATAACTGTGGATATTATTTCTTATATAACATAACAGCTGTTCTATCTCATTACAGGAACCTATTGGTTGACCTTTAGCCATTTCAGCAATCTTCCAAAACCATTTATAGAGTTAAAAGCATGTTTTTTTATTGTGGTGCATTTAAATGATGCCATCATAACCGCTGTTTTTTTTAGCATTCTGTAAGAAGTATTTCAGTATAATACTACCAAAGTAGCTGTGGAAGAACAAATGTACCAAAATATAGCATGTTTCATTAACATATGCTTATTTGGCAGTCTCAGTTTTGCCATATTTATGTGTGGATCTTGCTTGCCTCTGTGCATGAACTTAAGTTAACAATGTTCCATATTAGAATTAATTAATCCTTTTAGTTCCACATGGCACAATCAGGTCTATGATTTTTGAAGAATGTGAAATTTTGTGAACATGATTTATGAACTCTGTACCTTCAGAGCCTGCTGAAATAATCAGTTCAGTATGTTAGATGAGTCTCCAGATATACACAGTGAGTGGATACTGTAGTCTTAATATACTGTTTTACTAAACACTTGTCATTATTCAGAAATGAGTGCACAGTGCAGTTGTGTGCGAAGTAACAAACTTTCTCCATTTTGGCTGCCACCTGTAAAAACTGATCATTGAAGTAATCATGTACACCCTACTAACTTAATGCTATTTTCTTACGTGTAGCAGAGAAAAACATTCATTCAGTGAGATGAACGGGAAATGAGTGGTAATAGGAAGCCCTATATTAGACATGCAGACTCCTAACTGTTGTATATCCCAACTGCAGGAAGTTTGCCAGTGCCTGTCGTAATAGTGATACCCAATATATTATTAATGGCCTGCTCTGCAACGTGAAACTAGAATACTAGTTACATCACATCAAGGGTTGGTCGTGTGAAACCCAGTGACTGTAGAATTACTGTGGTAACAAAAAACCGTTTTCATGCACTAGATTCAGATACAAATGTGGAATCCACGGAAAACTGTGATGACAACAACACGCCGAATCTATATAGTGATAAGAACGTGAGCAGAAACTTCCGCAATAAACGTGAAGACAAACTCAAAGTGAAAATATTCTCTGATAGCCATGGATGTGAGATCACAAAAATACTATGTTATAGTCATTGTATACAAGCAACTAGTATTGTCAAACCAGGTGCACCCATCCAATAACTCGTTAGAAACATAGAAACTGAAAATGATCGTCATATTGTCATCATAGCTGGAGCCAATAATTTATATAAAAATGACCTCCACAGTGCAACACGAAACCTTAAGGCAATACTGAACTCAACAGGAGAGAAATCAGTTTTTGTAGTCGGAATTCCACATAGGCATGACCTTTCGGAATGGTCATGTGTGAACGTGGAAATCATAAAAGCTAACAGGCAATACTCAAAGATTTGCAGGGCCTACCAAAATGCAAATTTTATAAGTATGGACTCCTTGCAAAGAGACTTACATGAGACATGGCATGCACCTTAATAACAGAGGCAAGAAGATTCTGTGCCAAAACATCAGCATGATACTGAAAGCATCTGACAACCAAGAAGTAATTGCTGCTCTTCCAGTTCCTTGCTTGACGCAAGCAGAGCCTGAAGAAATGGTTACTTCTATTGCAGCAGTAGAAGCAGAGGTGGAAACAGCAATTGTACCTACCAGCATGATACTGAAAGCATCTGACAACCAAGAAGTAATTGCTGCTCTTCCAGTTCCTTGCTTGACGCAAGCAGAGCCTGAAGAAATGGTTACTTCTATTGCAGCAGTAGAAGCAGAGGTGGAAACAGCAATTGTACCTACACACATAACAAATGCTGCAGCAGCAGTACCTACCACACTTCATCTACAGGATTCAACAGCAGCAGAAGATGAAGCAACATCCAAATCTCCACTGTCACCAGTTGCCACACCAATGCCTACAGCAGCAGCAGCAGCAGCAGCAGCAGCAGTACCTATCACACTTCACAAGCAAGATTCAACAGCAGCAGAAGAAGAAGCAACCACCTTATCTCCTCAGTCACCAGATGCCACAACAGTGCCTCCAGACACCATAACAGCAGTTCCATCAATTCCTCTAGTAGCAGCTTCATCTACAATATCATCACAAGGAGGGAAGAGTAGGTATACAATAGTAGATGTGCTACCACTCCAAGTGAACAATTTTTTGGTAAAAGGCAACAAGAGGCAGAAATCCAAAAGATAAGCCTTGAAAAACGTTTGAAAACCAATCACCATAGTGTTCAGTGTGTAAGCAATAAGAGCATGGATCTTAAAATATGTTACCTTAACGTTCAAGGACTGAAAGATAAAGAACTTATCATAAATGAGTTTGGTCTTGATAACCAGTTTGATATTTTTTGTCTGAGTGAACACTGGGCTAATGACAATGAACTTGCAGTTGCCAAATTTGACAATTTTAGTATAGTAAATAGCTACTATAGGAAAGAGCACATTAGAGGTGGTGTGGCAATTTATTCCAACCAGTCACTCAATTGTGCAATAACCAAACTAGACCTAAATTCCTTGTGTGATGAACAGCACTTTGAAGTTACGGGTATAATCATTAATAGTCATAAGCTAATAGTAGTATCCATGTACAGATCACCAAAGGGAAGCATTAACATATTTTTAGAAAAAATGAACATGCTATTGAGTGAATTAAGTAATATTAAATGGCTACACTATGATATTGCAATAGGAGGTGATTTGAATGCTGATTTTGATGTTACTAAATGTAAGGGTAGTGTTGCAGATCTGGAAAACTTACTAAGACAATACAATTTACATCATATTAATAACAGGCCCACAAGAAACAAAGCATGTTTAGATAACATCTTTGTAAACTTCAAGACCACTGAAAACACATGCAAAGTTGTAGTGTTCCCATTCTCTGACCATGACTCCGTATCTCTAAATTATGCAAGTAAAATTCCCCTCAATAGGAGCAATGCAAACAGACCTGTCCCAACTTCATTTGACCAGACCCATAACTGAGGATAAAATTAACACATTTCGTAATTCCCTTGCTGAAAGAGACTGGTTTGGCCATTGTAGTGTCGATGGACATTACACATCAAGTAATGACCTGCCAGCCAAAATAATATTTGATGGATTTTTTAATGCATTCTTGACCATATTTAACCATGTATTCCCATAAAGAAAATCAAAATAATGGACAGCAGCCACAAATCCAGATCTCAAAACAGACAAAATATATGGTACACTAAACAGCTGACAGATCTAAAGAAACAAGTTTTGTTACTGTACAACATATACAATAGTATGAAGTCTGACTGTGCCAAATCAGCCTATGTGGAATGCAGGAATGGATACAAAAAAGCCATCCTGCAAGCCAAAAAAAATCTACAATGCCAACAGCATACATAATTCCACCAATAAATGCAAAACCGCTTCAAAAGTAATTAACAGTGCTGCCAGAGATACTAAAAAAGACAAAATTAATATCCCACCACAAACACTCAATGAGTTTTTTGTTAATTCAGTGAAAGAAATAGGAGACGCAATTATCAAACCAGACATCAGAGTTACTCTCCCAAAATTGGGGTAGACAGTCACTAAATACAAGCATGGTAACCTTCTCCAAAGTATCGCCTAGATATGTACAAGGGGTCATAAAAGAACTGAAATCATCTGATAGCTTAGATATATATGACATATCATTCAACCTGCTAAAAAAAGTGTGTGACCGCATTCTCTACCCCTTAACCCATTGCATAAACAAGTGCTTACTTGAGGGATATTTTCCTGATGAGTTAAAACTGTCTAGGATCATCCCAGTATACAAAAAGGGAGATAAAGACTCTCCATCTAGCTACAGGAGTATTTCAATAGTACCCGCATTCTCCAAGGTAATAGAATGCATCATGTACCAACAATTATCATCTCACTTTGAGAATCTAGGAATAATTAATGCTACACAATACGGGTTTAGGAAGAATCTGTTGACCATTGATGCAATCAACACGGTAGTCAGTTACATCCTCAAAGTTTTTGAGAACAAAGGCTTTGCTCAGGTCTCATTCTGTGACCTAAGCAAGGCCTTCGACTGTGTTGAGCACATGCCACTACTAGAGAAACTAGAATTCTATGGCATCAAAGAAAACAGTCTCAGACTATTAAAAGCTTATCTCAACAACTGTAAACAGGTAATTTGTGTTGGTAAGGAAATGTCAAACATAGAAAATGTTAAAGTTGGTGTGCCTCAGGGATCTGTACTGGGGCCCTTCCTGTTTCTGATAATGATCAATGACCTCCCCTCGTTTATTAGATCCACCACTGTATTGTATGCAGATGATGCGACTTTTCTCCATAGCAGTAACAATCTTAATGATCTTAAAACCTGTGCTGAAAATACACTCACTCATGCAGCATATTGGTTCAGAGCAAATGGTTTCCTGCTAAATGAAAATAAAACTCAGCAGATAATCTTCTCTCTAACAGACAATCCACTATCTGATGACCCTAGTTCTGTTAAATTCCTGAGAGTTTATTTAGACAAATAGTTATCTTGGGGCCAACATGTAAACTATATTAGTAGAAAACTATCTAGAGTAATTTATTTATTAAGACAACTCAGAAATTGGGTACCTGAAACATACATCAGATCATCTTATTTTGCATTTTTCCAGAGTATAATATCCTATGGCATTATCTTGTGGGGTAACTGTAGTCATATACATGACATCCTAATATTGCAGAAGAAAGCCATTAGGATAATTACAAATTCTTCACATAAGGCTCACTGCAAACCCTTATTTACTAAACAAAAAATTATGACTGTAATAAACCTCTATATATACAATGTCTTAATCTTTATGAAGAAGAACCAACAAGATGTGAAACGTAGAGAAAATGTACATTGTTACAACACAAGAAGCATCGAACACATATACACGCCTTACCACAGACTATCAAAATCAATAAATAGCTATGAAGTCACAGGACACAAGCTATTTAATAAGCTGCCACATGCCATACAGGATCTTCCTGAACATACATTCAAAGAAAGACTGCATGAATGGTTTATTGCCCACCCGTTCTATGATATCAATGAATTCTTCAACTGTAAAATGCAGTAATCCAACAGATGACCCACTGTACATTTACTGTAATATAAGCTAAAATATTTCAGTAGTCAATACCTTATCACACTGTATTATAAATTGTAACTTCATTTGACATTGTCAATTGCTGTAATGGCCTAAAGACAATAAAATCTTTATTATTATTATTATCATCAGGAATCCTCACAACTAACATCAATTTTCCTGAACTGTAAAAGTTAGGATTTGTCCTTCAAGACACACACCTAGACTGTAAACTGTTTGTTTTCCACATTTTTCTACACTTCCCATCTCTGTGTCAAGCCTTCTGGCTCTTTTCTTCTATCTTTTTCCTACCCAGCACTCCCTTCTGAGTCTGTGTTTTTTCTTCCCTCTCATTCATTTGTCTTATTATTGAGCTTGCTGTTAAGTTTACAAAGTACGGGACTCTATTTGAGAAAGATCCATTTGATGAGGTGACAGTGGAAACTGAGAACCATCTTGTCTTGTCACTAACAGTGTCGGAAAGGAAGACTTGTATAAAAATCCATAGAGGAATTGGATCATGCAGTCTCCGTGCTTTGTGGCTGAGAGATGTCACAGTAATGATCCAACTAGGTCTAGTAAATATTAAACCATCACTGCAGTTGGGATATGTTACCAACAACACAACTCATGAATGGGAAAGTCAAACACAAAGAAAATGTACCTAAAATACTCCACAATGATCCTAAGGAATCTTATGGTCTTATTTCCTATTTCAGATAGCAGAACTCAATAAGACTATCATGGAGAGCAGTGCCGGTATGGCATCTAGATTAGATAACATCCAAATTAAACAGAAAAAGAGCTTTATCCCATCAACAAGAGAATAGAACCTACAACTCTTCAACAGCTGCATGATCAGGTGCTAAATAGTAAAGATATGTCAAAAGAGCAGAGTGATGGTCTTATTTCCTGTTTCAGGCATAAGAACTCACTAAGGCTATCGTGGAGAGCAGATCCAGTATGGCAGCTAGATTAGATAACATCCAAATTAAATATAAAAAGAAATTTAGTCCATAAGCAAGAGAATAAAACCTACAACTCTTCAACAGTTGCATGAGCAGCTGCTAAATATCAAAGACATGGCAAAAGGCAGAGTGATAGCTCTCTTAAAGGAGGTATGGAATCAAAGTACCCTTAGAACTTTACATGAGTTACTCTTTTAAGGCATCTCTACAAGCTACTAGAACATGTTATTCTGAATAGAAGCCTAGCTACAATTGACCCTTTACTTATATATGTGCAAGCAGGTTCTTGACCCAGGGAAGCTGTACAGGGTAGCTCTTGAATCCTCTTTGGTTCATGTAGGGCGAGTTTGATACTTGTCATGTTACTGGTGTGACTTTTGTGAATCTAACAACAGCATGTGACACTGCCAATTTCTGATTACTACATATGAAATTGTACAGCCTGATGAAGGACTTCTATCTTACTCTGCTTATTACTCTCTTCACTTCCAAGTACACTGTGGTCACTGGAGAGCACAGAAAAATGGACTACCTCAGGAAAGTATTCCTGTTCTTTCTGACAGGTATACCAATGTCCAAGTGCTGATTCCAATTACAAGAAGCTTTCTGTATGCAAATGACCTACTTTTTGCTATGCAAAACAAAAGCTTCAACACTGTCGAGATAAATCTGACAACTGTGCTCAGACATTTATCAGTGTGCTACAATCAGAACCAGCCAAGCTTAACCAATTCAAGGACATGTCCTTACATTCCAACTATGTAGCAAATAAGCTCACCATGAACTATATATAGTATGGTCAGGAACCTATTAACATCATTGTCATCCTCCAAAATACATAGGAGTAATGCTTGTTAGAACTCGTTACAGTCAAAAACCATTGTAAGAACAACAAAATGAAAAGCTCCACACAAAATGTTGTGATTCACAAATTGTCTGGCTTGAAATGAGGCTTACATCCTCCAACAATCCACCCACAGGCAATGGCATTGCACTTTCTGCTGGACAATATGCCTTGCCCATGCAATACAGATCACTGGTTCTACCTTTTCTTCCTCCTTCTCGTTCATTCGTCTTATAATTGATCTTGCTGCACAGTATATAGAATACAGGACTCTGGAAATGTTCCATCTGGTTAGGCACTCAATGAAACATGGAGGCTGTTACAGATTTCCTCAAGCCTGCTCCAACTGACAAACATTATTACCTAGATTTAATAGTGCCGCCTTCTGTATGCAGAGAAGTTGCTACTGATAAGGAGCCACATCAAGTGGGTAGAACAGTGAGCAGTCCTACCTGCCGCATGAACAATGTCTAGCAAGAACTTCCTGTGATCATTTAAGAAGCTCGTATGCCTACTGAGAAGACAGGTGCGGAAGAGTGGAAGGACAGAATGCCTCCCCTCTGCAGACAGATTCTAGCAGCTGATCAGCTACACTTCTGGAAGCAATGAAAGCTGGAAGCTGGACATTGCTGAACAGATTATGATCCAGACTGAAAGATCTAAAGATAGTATGAAGAAATAGATATTTAATGTTGATGATCCATTCTGTGAGTGCAGATAAGCTCAAACCACAAGCCTAATGCTTCAGTGCCTGCTGTGCCCAACATCCTGTACAGAAGATGGTTCATTCATGCCACCCCACATGCCTTGGAGGTTACAAAGATCTAGACACGAGTGGTATGAAGATATGTGTTCACCATACATGTTGAATTTTTCCAGTCTATATTATCTGTTTCTTGATTTGATTGTCAGTCTGACTCAAGAAAAAATAAAATGAGTACATTTGTCTGTTATTTTATATTTTGCAGTTGTCTGACATACTTTAACTTCCACATTTGTAGTCTTAACTTTTCATTTCATCAGGCATCGCCTTTAATGTGGTGCTTGCCATGTACTTACTAAATTAATATCTTTCATCTCTGCTCCATAGATATCATTCCTTTCTTTCCCCATGTGCCATGTTTCACCTTGGGTTATCACTTTCCTGCTTCATACCCATCATAGCCCCATCACTACTCTACCACAACATGTTTGTTGTCTCCTATCTCACTGACTTTTCTCTTCATGCATAGAAGAATGAGTTGGATGAATAAAGACAATCACCAAGTAAAGACAAGGTTTCAAGCAAAGGTCTTTGTCTACCCTCTTCCTCACTACTGCTGGATCTCTGTCATTCTGGGAGCTGAGTGATCTGCCCTTCCATTTTAACCTTCCCCAAGCTATCCATCTGTTGTCCCTGATGAAGGAACTGTTAGTTCCAAAAGGTAGAGAAGTGGGTCTCTTTTAATTTTATATGTATCTGTCAACAGTAATACACATTTTTCCTGCTGAAGGTAAGTAGTAGCCAGCAGATCTGTCTCATTATTTATTAGTTTCCTCATCAGTGCACTGTTGTTGTAACCACATCATCATTGTTATATTCACCACTGCTGTTCTCAATGGTTGGTAAAGAAGCTGTTACATTTAGCACTGTGTATTCTTTTATCCCTCTTCCTCATTTAGTCTTTGATCTCATTACAGAACTCATTCTTAATGTTCTTGCTTTTGTCTGGCATTATTCATGTGACAGCTTTATTAACCACTCTCTCCAAGTCTTCTGCATTTCTTGCGGTGTGTATATTTTCATTAATTGATATGGTTAAACTTCTCGCATGGTCTCCCAGGCTTATTATTTCCATTTTATGCACAGTATTTGTGTGACTGAGTGTTTGATCTTCTCAAGGTGTTGTGAATAGTGTTCTTGTGTGTAATCCCTCCCAGGACTCCAGCTGTAATGTCACAGCTCTTGAAGGAGATGACTGTGTTGGTCATTGAGATCAGATCAAGAACTTGGCTGAACAACCATGAGCACACTGCTAAAATTTCCACATGTTGTAAAGAATTTCCATTTTTCCTCAACTAGACCAACATTACATCTTTCCTTGCAGAAGCTGTTTGTGCCATATTTGAAAAATAGGTATGGAGTAGTATAATGTGCTATCTGTTATATCAAAGTCACATTCAGCCATGACCAGGAAATGAATCACACTTTAAATATATTAGTGTGCATATGTTGATGGGTTCATTTTATTTTTTAAAAACTGAAAATCAACATAGCACAAGGCATAATACTACTCTTAAAACCAGTATGAAAAATAATAAATTCCTGATAAACGTTGCTGGCACAGTCTTGGTTGCATTCATTAACATCTTTCTACACAACAAATGTATGTTAACGCGTATTTTGTCAAGTTATATCATATTTTCTGCATTCACAAATGAAATCATATCTCCACATCATAAGTCCCCTCATTCCAAAAATATCTTTCTGCCCAAGAATCTTTTCCATTTGAAAGCAATATTTACCAAAACATTGGTAAGGATGGTTATACCGCATCTCTATACAAACCACTGTGAAGTGCACAATAGATGATTCTTAGCACATTAGGGTTTTTTCCCATTCCAACTGCTCAGGAGTGAGTAATGAACAAGTGCTTAAATGAGATTTTCACTCTGCAGCAGAGTGTGCGCTGATATGAAACTTCCTGGCAGATTAAAACTGTGTGCCCGACCGAGACTCGAACTCGGGACCTTTGCCTTTCGCGGGCAAGTTCTCTACCAACTGAGCTACCGAAGCACGACTCACACCCGGTACTCACAGCTTTACTTCTGCCAGTACCTCGTCTCCTACCTTCCAAACTTTACAGAAGCTCTCCCGTGAACCTTGCAGAACTAGCACTCCTGAAAGAAAGGATAGCACTTGCCCGCGAAAGGCAAAGGTCCCGAGTTCGAGTCTCAGTCGGGCACACAGTTTTAATCTGCCAGGAAGTTTCAAGTGCTTAAATGCCTCTGTCCATGCTATCATTAGTGTAATCTTATCTTGTTGGTTCCTACAAGAGCGGTGTTGGGGGGCTGAAGAATATCTCTAAATTCTTCACTTAATACTAGGTCCTGAAATATTGTGTATAGGTTATCGGAAGATAATTTGCATCTATCTTCAGTAGTCCGCCAATTCAGGTTTAACACTTATTTCTATGATGCTCTCCTTTTTAGGCTGACTGCATTTTTCCAGTATCTTGCCATTGAATTGAAGTCTTGTTGCCTTTCATTCCTATAACTGAGCGTATGTGAGCATTCCATTTCATATCACTACAAGTTGCTACACTCAGGTATTTGTTTGAGTTGACTGATTCTAATTGTGAATCATCGATAATGTAGACATAGCCCTCTCCTCATCTACCCCTTCCCCCACCTCCCCACCCCCTCATTTTTTAAAGAATCGAACTGCAATGTATAAAACAGCGTCGAACATTTGACTACTTTACAAATGTGTTAAATTTTTAGATTAGGCATGTAAGATTCATAACCCTGATTATGATGGTTTGATTAGTTTTGGATGTTTCACTCAAAGACCAATGAAAAGGTGTAGAAAAGTTTTGAAATCATGTTTAATGTTTGTTGGAAGTCACTAAGTGTTGTCATTATCAAACATTGTAAAGTTCTAGTCTGGATAATCGCACTCCATTTTAAGAAAAACTAGTTTTTCAAATACCTCAATTTTTTTTAAGTCATATCTCCTGAACTGTGTCTTATACAATGATATAATGTTGCAAGTGTGTTGAGTTACGTATGTGGATAGTGCCTGCAAAATGTGTTGTGAATTGAGTTGCTAGTAAAAAAGTAGTAAATTGAAACCTCATGCCTGATGCTGAAGTTTTTTTACCTGAACAGTGAAAATGTAGTAAGTGATAAACTTTCTTTCATTCAATATTTTGTGGGGAATGTTAGTGAGAAAGAGTTTAACAAAGGTTTCAAATTATGTGTAAAGTTTGTTAGAAGTCACTAAATGTTCTCATTCTCAAATATGGATGAATATGGTTAGGGTCATTTGTGCACTGCAAGTTATGCCACCTATATACATATACAGTTATTATGTTAAGTTAATGTAAGATTATGCCTCTCAATCAGTAGATTATCACAGCAATTGACATTTTAAAATGTCAGTAATTATGTAAATACTGTAGTTCAAATTTTTGTTGCCCCTGGAAGCCATTAAATAGGCAACCATTAACTGGAACTGGGCAGTGTCTTAGACATTTAGTAATATAGATGTTTACTCATTTTGTGAAGTGCATAATTTTACATTTCTATACATTTAAAGTAAGTTATCAATCTTTCCACCAGATTTAAATATTATCAAGACCTGATTGAATATTTTTACTGCATCATCAGGCAATACCTCATTACAGATAACTGCGTCAGCTGTGAAAAGTCTGACATTACTATTAATGTTGTCTGCCAGGTCCATAACATACGACATAAACAACAAGGGTCTCAACACACTTTCCCAAGGCAGCCCTGAATTTAATTCATGTCTGTCGATGATTCTCCATCCTAGATAATGTACTGCTGCCTCCCTATCAAGAATTCCTTGATCCAGTCACAATATCCCATATAACCCTACTTTTGTTAATAAACATTGTTATGGTACTAAATAAAATGGTTTTTGAAGTCAAGAAATACTGCATCCACCTGAATTCCTAGATCCTGGGCTTTGAAGATGTCTTGAGTTCCATGCTGGTTGACATGGAAGAGATCATTCTGTTTGAGAGATCTCATATATCTGAACTTAGAACATATTCATGAATCCTATAGGAAATGGATCTCAATGATCACTTTTGTTATTCTTCTGTAGAAGAGTATGATCTGTGTCTGTTTCCATTCACTGTACACAGTTTGTTCTTCTGAAGTAGGAACCACACACACATTCACACTAGCTCAACTCACATACATGACCCCTGTCTGTTTCCACTGTGGTCAGATCACAGTATCCAGAGATGGTGGTGACGTGTGTGAGCTGTGCTTGTGTGTATGTATGTGTGTTTTCTATTCCACAAGAAGGCCAGTCTTTCCATTGCGCCTGTCTGTGACTCAGCATCTCCACTATATGATGAGTGGCAGCATATCCTTTTCATAGTATTGTTTATGGTTACAGAGTAACTAGTCATAATGGAACTATCAGTGTTCTGTCATATATATCTAGTTTGTAACTATTCCTAATGAAACAATCAATTCTGCATCATAAATTACAGTTTTGATAAAATAAAAAGTAGTTACCAACTGTTGTGACCATCTTTGTTGGTGGTAGGGAGACCAGTAGTTGTGGCCAAAACAGCAGCGTATTTAGCTCTTCTCCCCCATCCCCCTCCCTTGTAAGTATAGCCCTACCTGGCCACCTCTCATCTCAGCAGCCAATGTCACCAGACAAGGCTCTGCATGTACCTATCAAACAATCAACTCAGCAAACAGATGAGCCGTAGATACAACTACAACTGGCTGACATCTGGCCCCTATCACTTGACTCACTGAAACATCACTCACAAAGTTGTCTTAATCAAAGTATAACTCAGCTGCAAATTATGTATAGAATTCAACAGGATCCATCAGACCATGAAGCTTTGTTTGATTATACCAATTTTAGCTGTTTCTCAACATCACTACAACAATATTCCTGTCATTTATTTAGTAAAGGAACACTTGAAAGTGGAATTCAGCATTTCTGGTTTTGCGTTGATACTCTCAGCTTCAGTGCTTGTGTCACCAATAGGTGTCTGTACACTAACTTTGATGCCACTGACAGCATTTACATGTGACTACAGTAGTTGTTGAAAACTTCACACATTATCCTCTTGACAGCAAAATGAGTTTCATTCACAGTCTCTCTATCTATACTGTCTTTTACACAAAAGTGTTATACAGAAGTTGCTTTTCTTTTTACAGTGACTATGTAGTATGGAGGATCCCTCCCATCAGAAAATCACGCATCATTAGACACGAATAGTAATGTGGCAGGAATTTTTTTGTGACCTGACCTCACAAAGGCTTTTGGTTGTGTAATCCATGCATTGCTTGTTTACAAACTTGACAAGTATGGCATTAGGGGTAGTGCCCTATAATAGCTTAAATTCTACTTTTCAAACAGAAAGGAAAGAGTTCAAATTACCATAAATGGGGAAAATAATTTTTCTGATTAGAAAACAGTATCTCAGAGTGTCCCGCAATGCTTCATACTAGACCCAGTCATATTTCTGTTCTATGTCTATGATTCATCATTAAATATCAGATCTGTTTGCTTCTGCATTAAGTGAAAAATCGAAAGTCAGAAAAAATCCCAAATCTTTGATTAACATCCTTGGTAACTAAGAAACTTGATTTCAACTGAGTTGGTTAACTTTAAATATATCTAAGACTCACACGATGCAATTCAAAATGAAACAGTCAAAATACGAGTAGGCTGAGATTATTCACAACATCCAACCATAAAAGAAATTGACTCACTCAAATTCCTAGCGCTAAATTTGGATACAAATTTGTACTGGCTGGTACACATTGAGTACCTAGCTACCAAACTGAACAGCTACGCATCTGCAATGCAAATATTATCAACTACAAGGGCCATGGACACAAAAAAAGTATCACATACAAGTCACTTTAAATCCATTACAAGGTATGGTATTGTTTTTTGAAGCAATTTGGCAAATGTAGGGCAGACACCAAAAAAAATCATTCGAAACACATCCATTGTATATTTTAAAGGACCATGTTGCCCACTATTTAGGAAACTTAAAGTATTAACTCTCTCATCCCCATATATTTTTGTGATTACTGTCTTTTGTATACCAAACACTAATTATTTGAGGTAAACCATTTTGTTCACACACATGATGCAAGAAACAAAGAAAAACTTTATGATTATGACCCACTGCCTCAACCTGTATACCCACATTTCTCATTACAGCAAATGAAAATTTAAAACAAATTCAAAGGGAGAAGTTAATGCAAATGAAAAAAATAAAAAAAAAATATGGGTCCACCGACAAGAAAAGTCTGTGAAATGCTATTACTCAGTGGATAAATTCAAGCAGGACAAACTGTACTTAATTTATTCGTATAGCAATCGTTGTAACTGTATTGTAAATTTTTGACATGTTTCCTGTATGCGAAACAAATGGATTGCAAATGTATGTCATGAAATGAATAAAATGCAATTCACATAATGAATGTCAGTCAGACAAGAATGTTTTTATAGACCACCAGCATCCGCAACAAATGCCCCAGAATGTTTCAGGGCAAGTCTTGAGTACATAGGAAATAAATATCCAAATTATCCATTAGTTATAGGTGGAGACCTTAGCATCCATTGACGTTTATCACAGGAGGCAGAAGCAAAGATTCGTGTGAAGTTATTCTAGGAGCGCTCTCAACATACAACCTTGAGCAATTGGTTAGAACATAGACTGTATCTTGGTGACAAACAGACCTGATCTTTTTGAGGAAGTTAATCTAGAAGAAGTTATTAGCGACAGTAATGTCATTGTGGTTTCTATGTGAGTGGAAGTTGCAAAAAAACTGAAGATACAGTGTAGAATTTTCTTGTTTGGGAAAGCAAATAAGAGTGTCATTAATGAATGTCTTCATAGTCAGCTCCAAGCATTGACCACGGGACACAAAGATATTGAGTATCTTTGATCAGAATGTAAAGGTATTGTTTACCATGTGCTAGAGAAATACATGCCTAGCAAAAATATAGGGTAGGGAAAGAATCCACCTTGGCTCAACAAACATATTTGGAACTCGCTGAGAACGTAGTGAATTTTTCACAGTTGTTTTAAACATAGTCACTGCCCTGCTGAGAAACATAAACTATGCAAAATGACAGCATCTGTCAAAAGGTCAATGAGAGATTCTTTTAACGAATTTGAAAGCAATATTTTATCTGCTGATTCTAAAAATAATCCCAAAAAATTTTGGTCATACATAAAATCTATGAATGCTACAAATAATTCAGTACCTTCTCTTGCTGACAGTGTGGGTAATGTAACAGATGATGGTAAACAGAAGGCCGAAATTCTAAACCTAGCTTTCAAAACCTCATTTATGGTAGAGGACTGCAGCATCATTCCCCCTTTCAAGTATCGAGCAAACGCAATGATGGCTGACATAGTGTTTAGTGTATCTGGGATTGTAAAACATTTAAGATCCTTAAACGCCAGGAAGACATCTCTCCCAGACAGTATCCCCATAAGATTTTATGTTGACTATGCTATAAATATAGCACCATTCTTATCCATCATATATCAGAGATCATTGGAACAGCGGAAAGTTCCATGGGACTGGAAGAAGGCCCAGGTCGTAGCAATCTATAAAAAAGGTAGAAAATCAGATGCACATAATCACCAGCCAATTTCACTGACATCAATTTGTTGTAGATTTATGGAACATATTTTATGTTCAGACATAATGACCCCTCTAGACTCTGAGAAGCTCATCTGCAGAAAACAACATGTTTTTAGGAAACAGCGGTCATGCGAGACACAGCTGGCCCTCTTTGTGCATGATATACAACAGGCTCTAGATACCGGCTCCCAGGTAGATGCCATATTCCTCGACTTTCAAAAGGCATTCTACTCAGTTCCACACTGTCATTTGCTCCAAAAAGTGCACGCTTATGGTCTATCCAATGACATATGCAGTTGAATAGAAAGTTTTCTAACAGACAGAGAGCCGTATGTTGTCCTGAATGGGGAGACTTCAACAGAAACAAGCATAACATCAGATGTGCCCCAGGGCAGTGTAATAGTCTTAGAGTATTGTTCACTTATTTGGAACTCTTACCAGTTCAGTATGATTTAAGAGATTGAGAAGGTCCAAAAAAGAGTAGCAAGATTTGTGACTGGTACATTTAGCCATCGTGAGAGCTAAATTTGAAGTAGGACATATTTGCAGATAGACTGTAGCCTCCGTGACACAGCACTCGTGAATGCCTGTGCTATTGTAAGTGAACGGGATTCACCTGAATGGTGGCAAATCAGACTTACATCCACTCTGTAATAACAATGATACGTCAAGTAAGTTCGAAATGCAATCACACGTCGGGACGGAACAAAAGAAAACCAGAAGATGCTACCAATATGACAATAATATGATCGCCAGCCTAATTAGGCATTAACTGAGTTTCTTCCCTGTACGAATTGGTATATATTCATGCAAAACAACAAGTTGTAACACTGCATAATACAGTAGAATTTTAGAACCAGAAAATCTATTGAACTGATAGCTTCACGTTCTGTACTGATATGGAAAATCATAAATACATAACACTACACTATAATGTTTACTACAAAACTTTATGCTGTCTATTAATCTGATTAAAATCGGCCATAGGTGACCCTAGAAATTGTACTTTCATGCCACACACAAAATGTCAATTTTGATAAAGGTAAAACACTGATAAATTTTGACTTTTATATTGACTTTAACTTTTGCTCATCAAACCAATTGAGAATACTTCAGAATTCGAATGAATGAGGGGGGACCCCGAAACTGTAATGATCGCTGTATTAAAAAAAATTATTACTGAATTTATTATGCGTTCAAGATTTCCAGTATATAAGTTACTACTCTTTTCATCATATTTACTGCTTATTTAAATGCCTTTAAAATGGCTCGAAATAATAAACTTCTTTACTTTTATCAGTACTAAAGTTATCTTTAAACTTCGTTAGATCTTTGTTATTCATTTACTGGTTCATTAACAAAACATTTCTTTAAACACAATTCTAATATAGTTAGTTCTGCAAATAATTATTACTAACACAAATTTTAATTTCCATTTCGGGACACTCGGATTGCACAACATTTGGAAAGGACCCTGTCTAGGTTAGTTGTGAGGATAACTAAATGATGGAAAAGTTCTGGTAAAATTTAGGTTATTATTGCACCCCAACAAACACAGTTCACTCTCTGATCCACACGAATACTACTAAAAGTTTCAACCTGCTAGTATCGATGCGGCGGTTGACAGGTGACGAGATGGCGAGGCACAGAGCACACATACAACCACAGCTATGACTCTTGATGTATTGGCACTTTAATTCTTGTTGTTGTTGTTGTGGTGGTCCTCAGTCCTGAGACCAGCCTGACGCAGTTCTCCATGCTACTCTATCCTGTGCAAGCTTCTTCATCTCCCAGTACCTACTGCAACCTATATCCTTCTGAATCTGTATAGTGTATTCATTTCTTGGTCTCCCTCTACGATTTTTACCCTCCACAGTGCCCTCCGTGATCCCTTGATGCCTCAGAACATGTCCTACCTATCGATTCCTTCTTCTAGTCAAGTTGTGCCACAAACTTCTCTTCTCCCAATCCTATTCAATACCTCCTCTTTAGTTATGTGATCTACCCATCTAATCTTCAGCATTCTTCTGTAGCACCACATTTCAAAAGCTTCTATTCTCTTCTTGTCCAAATTAGTTATCGTCCATGTTTAACTTCCATACATGGCTACGCTCCATACAAATACTTTCAGAAACGACTTCCCGACAGTTAAATCTATACTTGATGTTAACAAATTTCTCTTCTTCAGAAATGCTTTCCTTGCCATTGCCAGTCTACATTGTATATCTTCTCTACTTCGACCATCATCAGTTATTTTGCTCCCCAAATAGTAAAACTCCTTTACTACTTTTAGTGTCTCATTTCCTAATCTAATTCCCTCAGCGTCACCCAACTTAATTCGACTGCATTACATTATCCTCATTTTGCTTTTGTTGATGTTCATCTTATATCCTCCTTTCAAAACATTATCCATTCTGTTCAACTGCATCATTTTATCGCATCACCTGTAGCACACTTACAATTCTCCTTTGACTATTTTTCTGCCCTCTTTGGTGTTTGGCAGTGCTTTATATCACGACTCACGTACTGCCCACTTTGATTTTTGGCAGTCCCATCTTTTATTTGGCTTGCAGCATTTACCTTTACTTTTCAGCCCTTTTTTCCATACACCTTTACATTAATAGTACATTTAATAATCTGAAAACTACATAAGTACATTAGCACACTGACATTGGTATACATACATTTACAAAGATTTGTTACATTTAGAATAAAATAGTTTCAGCGTAAGATACAGCACATATACTGCAGATTGCCTTCTGAGTATACTTAGGTCACTCACTCCTAGGAACATACAGTTTCAGGTCCACAACGTTTCTTACACCTAAAGGTCTCTTGGGTTTTCGGTAGATCAGGTAGTAAGAATTATTGTGTGGAATGTTCTGTATTATATACGGTCCATTATAATTGTATTTAAGTTTGGAAATTTCATGGTTCAGTTCACTAGATTTTTTTGTGGGTTTTTAAAAGGACATAATCCCCAATTTTAAATTTTGAAACTTTCAGGTTTTTATCATGTCTTTTAGATCTAGATTCAGCTTTTTGATTTGCCCTTTTTCTGACTAATTCTTTCTTTTGACTCTACCCCAAGCTTGTATAAGGTGGAAACTCTAGTTTTTCCTCAATTAAGCTTTTACTTCTGCTGCCTAAAAAAATTTCTTCCGGTGGGAACCCAGTAGATTCATGATGTAAGGTGTTCATGACATTCTCAAAGTCCGATATGAATCTGCCCCAGGCTCTATGGTTATGACTGCAGTACGTTCTACACAATCTCCCAATTTCTTGCATGTACCTTTCAACCGGGTTGCTAGCTGGGTGGTAGGCTGAGATATATTTAACCTCCACACCATTTTCCTCTATTCCTGCTTTCCAAATTTTGGATATCAACTGGGATCTATTATCAGACAGTACTGCCTTGGGTTTCCCGACGGTTCTGAAGTATTCGACCATCCTATTAAATACAGCTTTTGCTGTTGCTTTTTCAAGGGGTATAATTTTACAAACTTTGAGAATACTTCCAAAATTACTAAAATATATGCACAATTTCCCGAAGTCTTCAGGAGGGGACCATACAAATCTACTGATAATAATTCTAGGGTGTCCTCAGGTAATGTACTTTGCATTGGACCTCGACTAGTTCTGTTAGGTACTTTGACCCTTTGACAGACATCACATGACTTAATTCATTCATTTACCTTCTTACTGACACTACCAGCAATCACTAGTACATTATTCAGTTTATCCAAACATTTCTTTGGTCCACTATGCCCCAATGCTAAATGGAAATAGTCTATGACATCAGTATCAAACTCGTGTGGCCAACATACTCTCCATTCCTCAGTGACTAAATCTTTCCTCCTGTATAAAATGCCTTTAAAGATTTTGTAGTATTTCTTAATTTGAGGATACTGCTCACTGTCAAATTTTACCTTCACGGATTTCCATGTCGGATCCTCATTCTGATGGTACCTCATGTTTTTACATATTTGCTCAATTTTCCTTTTTCCTGAAACCTCTTTCATATACCTTACCTGGAAAGTACCCTCTTCACCATTTTCATTGGGCACTTCACTCATACCATTAGGCAATCAAGATAAAGCATCTGCCATGTAATTCTACCCTTAACATAGCAAATCTCATAATCAAACTGCTGCAGGTACAAAGCCCAATGGGTTAGCCTACCATTAAGTAAATGACAATCTTTAAGAAAAGTTAAAGCTTTGTGATCAGTATGTATGATGAGCTTATGGCCCCACAGATAATTCCTGAATTTCTTTAATCCCCATATAATGGCTAAAACCTCCTTTTCCAATATAGTGTAGTTTCTCTCGTATTTTGTTAGAGTTCTACTTGCAAATGCGATAGTCCTGTGTTTGACTTTTTTGCCATCACAGATTTCTTGGAAAACTTCTATACCAATCCCATAAGCACTACTGTCTTTACTCATGTGGAAAGGTTCTGTCAGTATGGGATGATGCAAAATATTTTCATGCAAGAGTTCACTTTTTAAATTTTCAAAATCTCTCATCCACCCTTCAGTCCAAACAAAAGCACTATTTTTCTTAAGGAGATTATTCAAATGAGGACTATTAAAAGCTTGCCCCTTGGTGAATTTTCTATAGAACCCACATAGACCTAAAAAGGATTTCAACTGTTTTCTATTTCTAGGAGCTGGACACTCTGCTATTGCACTTAACTTTTCCGGGTCCTTGCCAATACCGGTCGTAGTAATAATATGCCCCAAAAACTTTATTTCCGACTTCGCGAATTCACATTTCTTCCACTTTAGTTTCATGCCCCCTGCTTGTAGAGCAACAAAAACTTCCTGCAATAATTCACAATGCTCTTGCCATTCCTCAGTAGCTATCAGTAAGTCATCTACATAAACAGTTAGCCGGGAACTTAATTCTCTCCCTAATACAAAGTCCAGTGTCCTAATAAATACCGCCACAGAAGTGCTAAGACCAAATGGTACTACTTTATACTGATAACATTTCCCAGTGAATAGAAAAGCGGTATATTTACGGGATTCTTTGCTCAATGGGATTTTCAGGTCTGTCTATTTTCTTCTTTACAATTTTGTTTAAAGTCCTGGCGTCAATGACTATTCTTACTCCCCCATCCCTTTTATTCATAATGATAAGGGGACTATTATATTCACTGTTACTCCGTTCAATTACACCTCATTCTATCATTTTATCTATTTCCATTTGAACGGACTGCCTCTTTGATGTGGGTACTGAAAACGGTCTTACAAAGAAAGGTTTATGCTCTAATGTCTCAATCTGGTATTCAAAGTTCTTAACTAGGCCAGGTTTGTCCGAAAATACGGTGCTATTACTTCCTAAAACATCAAGCAATTCTATTTTCTGATCAGGAGATATTTCCTTCAAATTTTCCACAATTTCTTTAAAATCATGTCCCTGCCTGTCACTCTCATCTATTAACCTCTTGACATGGTACATTTCATACATGTTTGTCAAACCATCATTCCCTTGATCGATCTCCAACAATAAAGAACCAATTTCTGAATCGAACACCTTCCCATTTTCCTCAAATTTTATTTCCAAATTCATAGATGCATTATTAATTTTGACCACTTCCTGGCTACAATCAAAAATAAATTTTTCTTTATCTAGCCAATCTATACCTAGAATCATTTCAGTACTCAAGTCTGGCACAACCAAAAAATCGTGTTCAAACTTTTGTCCTTTTATACTAAATTCAACCAATATCTGGTTCTTTACTGGCTTGCTAGTCTTGCCAGTAGCACCAACAATTTTTACACCAGTCACTGACATAATTACTAGTCCAGGCTTATCACAGATATCTTTGAAAAACGATTGGGAGATAGCACTTATCTGAGATCCAGTATCAAGGAGTACTTGCAATTTCACATTATAAATTTCAACTGGTATTACAGTTTGTTTGACCGTCAAATGGTTTTCATTGTTGTGTTCTTCCCTAAGCAAATCTGGGTCGACAATAACATCATCCCAAGATATGCTTTTGACCTGAACATCACCTATATGTGGCGGTTTCTTTGGTTCCGGGAGTTCAAAGTCATTAAATACTTGAACTCTTTGTAACATTGACACTGAGCCATCCGGTGGCTCCTTTTTTCTGTGTTCAGTCTCAATATCTGGGTTATGTTTCGAAACTTCGTCATCAGTAGGTAAAATATCGCAATTAGCTGTATTCTCACTATTTTCACTAGTACCGAAATACCCGTCATCTGAACTATCGTCAGAATCCAACCATCCTGGATCGCTTTCAGGTTCTAACATAAAAGCTTTTCTGAGACAGGCAGTAAGTTCTTCCTCTGCATTTTCGTCAGGCTTTGATTTTAACTCAGTATCCTCTTTTGGTAAAACGACCTCATTATCAGCTTTACTCACATCCACAGTTACTTCATATTTAGTGTAATCCTCGTGGACTTCAGTTACTCGTAGGTAATTACCTGCCCCTTCCCCACAGTGCCTTTCAGTAACAGCTTGTACTGTTAGCGGATCGTTAACAGAAGTTACTTCCTTGTCAATGCTTAGGATTTCGTCCTCCAATTCCTTCCTATCTTTAACCATCGTCCTATCGGCAGCACGCATACTTTGCATGGCGCTATTTACTCCCTCCTCCTTAAATTCGGGCCACATCATCTTATCGACATCCCTACTATTTCCTTTTTCACTAATTAACCTCCTTGCCTCATATTCCTTCTTAAAATCCTCCCACTCACATTGCTTAAGGCCCTTGTACAGATTGTCGATCTGCACACGCCAATCAGTTACTTCAGCTAATTCATTCTCACAATTTACTTCATTGCTAACACTGCTAACCGCACCTCTCTGTGTATCCACTTTTCCATCTACTATTTCCTTCGCCACGGAATTACCACTCATAATGTATTCGCCAGCTCTTACGGCAATGATTGTATCTAATTCTGCCGCCTTGCTAGCGGCTTCTCTGTGAACAGCTGATCTGCTAGGCTGGGCCATTGCACTCTGATGCTCCACTCGCCTGTTAACATGTAGCGCACTGCGCGGCGAAGATGAATCATCTGCGCACGCACCTGACACTTGTTTCGCAACAGCATGCTGCGACATTCCATGCCTGCCCCTAAGCTGTCTCATAACTTTACTGTCAGTCCAGTATTGTTTCTTAAATTGGAGCTGGTATGTTCTGTCCGCTTTTGTTTGGCCTGCAACGTTCGCGGAAATCAGTTTCCCGCATCATAGTTATTTTGCGTGGTGTACCCTCTACCGCCACCTGGATAACTCCCTCTTCCTCTTCCTCTGCCTCTACTTCTCTGTATCGTGTTGACACGAAAACCATCGCTGTCATTCCTCCTGTCATTATTGATAATTGGCACGACTTTCGCGCCAGTGGTCTTCGTCTTCGACCCTTTCGAGAAACGCTTGGAAGCTGCGATGATTGCTTCCCACATATCTCTTTGAATCTTCTGGAAGCTCTTTATATAGCTCCCATATGATTTAAGAATTGGATCTTCTCCCTCTTGAGTGTGTCAACTTTCGGTACCAATATTCACAGTAATCTTTCAAAGAATTCCTGCCCCTGTTATCATGAAGTTTGGCCATGATAAACTCGCACCACAAATGATCCTGTTTTTGTTCGGACCAGTATTCTTCCATAAACTTTTGTTTAAACTCTTCGAACGTTATTGGTTTCGTATTCAAGTTAATTCCCCAGTGCTTAGCATCACCTGCTAAGGCGCTTAGTACTACGTTTATCTTTTCCTGACCAGATAAGTGTTTAGGAAACATCCTCTCGCAATTTTTGATGAAATCCAACGGATGCCATCCGTTATGTTTCTTGGCAGGATCAAAGAATTCCTCACCTTCCAACAGCTTCGTAAGTGGCGTGCCATTACAGACAACTCCAGGCCTATCTTTGATTTTACTCTCGAGATCGAGATTTTGCCTTGAATTTTCGATGTATTTTGTTCACACTTTTGTACACATCCGGTAACTTTTTCGCCAAAATTCTTTCAGTATCTGAAACTGCGTTTTTCAGCTGTGAGATTCCATGTTGGCATTCATTTACGATCTCAGTTTTAAGACCAATAACTTTTTCGTCTACTTTTGTTTCAACTAGAGGCTCTACTTTCTCTTGGATGTTGAGCATTTCAACATCAAACCTACTGTTAATGTCGTCAATTTCCCCCTGCATAGTATTCATATTTTTATTAATTGTGTCAATTTCAGATATATATATTGCAGAACTTAAATTGCCCACTTTTTGTTCTACCTGTACGATTTGTTTACTAATTTTAATTCCTTGTTCGTCAACCTGTGCTTTAAGCTGACCAATGTGTGTTTGAAGCTGGTCATTCTGCCCTGCAATTTGTTTGGTTAATCGTTCAAATAAGTCGTTCATGCTTAAAATTTTCACACTGTCTTGTTCTACGGAATCGGTGCATTCCGATTCTACTTCAAAATTTTCTTTCGGTTCTTTCTTTATCTGTGGTGAATCAAACTCATCAGTGGATTCGTTCACGTACCCACTATCATCTACAAAGTCACCCTCTACTTCCTGTGTTATTCCTTGCTGTGTTCGAGGCTATCTCGACATTTCAATCTGTTCGTTAACATATTCGTGGTATTGTGCGAATGCCAATTGTCTACCGCTAACGCCATCTGTTATTTGGCCGCGTAAGTTCCAGTCATTGCCAGCCGCATCTTCCATTACGCTCAACGTATCTACTGTGTCTATGTTCTTGTCCATACTGAACGCAAATTACACCTCACTACCGTACTTGACATTCACTGCTATTTATTTCACTGAATATTATTGCAATTCGTGCCACTGAATATCCTCTGTTCGGTATTCAGCACTCGTTAATGCCTGTGCTATGGTAAGTGAGTGGGATTCACCTTATGAGAAAGGATTTTTGTATAGATATTGACCGTGTGCACCTGAATGGTGGCATATCAGACTTACATCCACTCTGTAATAACAATAATACGTCAAGTAAGTTCGAAATGCAATCACATGTCAGGACAGAACGAAAGCAAACCAGAAGATGCTACCCATGTGACAATAATACGGTCGCCAGCCTAATTAGGCATTAACTGAGTTTCTTCACTGTACAAATTGGTATATTTTCATGCAAAACAATAAGTTGTAGCACTGCATGATACAGTAGAATTTTAGAACCAGAAAATCTATTGAACTGATAGCTTCACGTTCTGTACTGGTATGGAAAATCATGAATACATAACACTACACTATAATCCAGAATGAGATTTTCACTCTGCAGCGGAGTGTGCGCTGATATGAAACTTCCTGGCAGATTAAAACTGTGTGGTCGACCGAGACTCGAACTCGGGACCTTTGCCTTTCGCGGGCAAGTGCTCTTGCCCGCGAAAGGCAAAGGTCCCGAGTTTGAGTCTCGGTCGGGCACACAGTTTTAATCTGCCAGGAAGTTTCACTACACTATAATGTTTACTACAAAACTTTATACTGTTTATTAATCTGAATAAAATTGGGCATAGGTTACCCTAGAAACTGTACTTTCATGCCACACACAAAATGTCAATTTTGATGAAGGTAAAACACTGATAAATTTTGACTTTTATATTGACTTTAACTTTTGCTCATCAAACCAAGTTAGAATACTTCAGAATTCAAATGAATGAGGGGGGACCCCGAAATTGTAATGATCGCTGTATTAAAAAAAAAAAAATGATTACTGAATTTATTATGTGTTCAAGATTTCCAGTATATAAGTTACTACTCTTTTCATCATATTTACTGCTCATTTAAATGCCTTTAAATCTGTCTCAAAATAATAAACTTCATTACTTATATCAATACTAAAGTTATCTTTCAACTTTGTTAGATCTTCGGTATTCATTTACTGGTTCATTAACAAAACATTTCTTTAAACACAATTCTAATATAGTCAGTTCTTCAAATAATTATTATTAACACAAATTTTAATTTTCATTTCGGGACACTCAGATTGCACAACATTTGGAAAGGACCCTGTCTAGGTTAGTTGTGAGGATAACTAAATGATGGAAAAGTTCTGGTAAAATTTAGGTTATTATTGCACCCCAACAAACACAGTTCACTCTCTGATCCACACGAATACAGTACTTAAAGTTTCAGCCTGCTAGTATCGATGCGGCGGTTGGCAGGTGGCAAGATGGCGAGGCACAGAGCACACACACAACCACAGCTATGGCTCTTGATGTATCGCACTTTCATTCTTCTTAGCGTTGCAATACTTTTCCATTTAGTGCCTATGAAATTTTGCCATGCTGTGTGGGCGTTGGAACAGCATACCTGAGGCTCAGCAAAGCTATGTCTTCCACGAGAGCCTCCTCACTCCAGAAGGTGTTGCTCAAACCAGAGCCAAACTCCAACTACTACTGCTGAGCCCATTGAGCCATGCAGTGCCCGCGTGCATTTTCCCGCACTCGCCTGCCATCCACCTTTTACCACTCCCTTACATACCGGGTATTCACCCAAGGTTTAGCATTCTACATATCCTAACACATTTCCTACATATGTACCAGACGCACAGTTACAATTTTAAACATCTTACAACATTTTCAACATTTGTTACATTTCAATTCTATTAGAATATTGCTTGACATTTGACATAAACATAAATATTCACACTGAAACTTATTAACAGTTTTCTTAATATAATGGCATGAAACAAAAAAGAAATGAAATCAGAACATCAGTTACACATGTTTATCGAAAAATCAGAAGAAAAGAACTACTTATATGTGCAATAGTATAGAGTTGTTGTTGTTACAAGATGACACGCTAAACGGAAGGACCTGCTCACTAAATTCCAAAAGCCAATCTTTGCCGAGGATGTAGAGCATATATATTAACACCAACTTTCAGATCATGCAATGATCGCCATTCACAGCTAAGGTAAATTAGAGCTCGTACTGAGGTGTTCAGACAGTCGTTTTTCCCTCGTGTGATCCACGAGTGGAACAGAGGGGGGGAAATATGACTTTGGCGTGAATAGTGCCCTCCACCACACACCGCTTGGTGGCTAGCAGAGTATATATGTAGATGTAGATGTACATATCCATTTTTTGTGTAGACAACTGTTGTAATTTGTAGCCGCAGTTTTACATGCTTCTGTCTAGAGGTAAATGTTTTGAGTTCCTCATTGTGGTGGGACATGAGTGCCTCTTTCAGTTACTAAATATGTAAATCTTGTTTGAGCTGTCATTTGTGCTTTAGTAACCATTGTTGCCACAGCTTCCGTGTGGTTACTGACGCTAGTTTCAGTATGGGCATCTTCAAAGAGATCTACATCTACATTTCACAAGCCACCTTGCACTGTGTGGTGGAGAGTACTTTATTTACCACTGTCACATCCCCCTTTCCCATTCCATTCATGAAGGGTTCGTGGGAAGAATGATTGCTAGTAAACCTCTGTGTTGGCTTGAATCTCTCCAATTTATCTTCAAGGGCATTTTTCGAGATACACATAAGAGGAAGAAAATATATTTGTTGACTTATCAAGGAATGTATAGTCTCAGAACAATAACTGTAAACCACACTGTGATGCAAAATGCCTCTCACAGGTCTGCCATTGAAGTTGCTTGATGTCTCCTGTGATACTCTCGTGTTTATTAAATGAACCTGTAATGAAGCACTCTGCTCTTCTTTGGATCTTTTCTGTTATCTGTATCAACCCTTTCTATAATTTCCTAGCAATACAACGTCTCTGTATGAAGCAGCAATATCCGCAGAAAGCCTCAGGGAATTTCCAGTGCTGTGTGTTATGACATTTATAGTATTGTGAAGAGTACAGTACCTGTAACATTCCCTTGGGAGTATGCCCAAAGTTAGCATTCTGTTTGAAGACTTCTCTCCATTGAGAATACCAAGCGAAGTGGCATGTGATGACTAGGACACTGGACTCACATTTGGGAGGATGACGACTGAAAGCCATGTCCAGCCATCCAGATCTTGGTTTTTCACGATTTCCCTAAATTGCTCCAGGCAAATGCCAGGATGGTTCCTTTGAAAGGGCACAGCTGATATCATTCCCCATCCTTGACACAGTCCGAGTTTGTGCTCCTTCTCTAGTGTCCTTGATGTTGACAGGATGTTAAAGCCAATTTTCCTTCCTTCCTTTCCATTGAAAAACTTTGCTATGTTCTGTTTGCTAGGAATTCTTCAGTTTAATCACACAGTTAGTCTAATATTCTGGTTGCTCATATTTTGTTCAATAGGTAACATTGAGGAGCTGTATCACATGCCTTGTGGAAATCAAGGAATATGGTATTTACCCAGGTATTGTATCTGCTGCCTTCTGGGTTTCGTGTACAAACAGAGAAAACTGGGCTTCACATGATCATTGTTTGGGAACCATTGTTGATTCCTACAGAGGAGATTATCAGTCTCCAGAAATGTAATACACAAGCATAAAACATGTTCCGAAGCTCTACAGCAGACCAATGTCAAAGATATAGGCCTATTTGTTGCCATTATGCCTAATATTATGTATAATATATTTCCAACACAAGTGGGTTCCTGAACTATCTGCTCTGTCATTCCCACCACTTTTATAAGTGGTGGGCGTGACAATACATCCTGTGAACATTGCTAAATGCCTTATTTTAATAATGTTCACAGGATGTCTTGCCACGCCCACCACTTGTAACATTATAACCATCCCAACTGATTATTAGATCATAGAGGCTCTTCCACTGATGACGTTGTGTTTGAGGAACACTCATACTAGCAAACTGAGCTTATCTCTAAAGTTTTTGGTTACATCTGGGAGTGAGTTTGGAGGCTAATGAAAAAGATTCAACTACAAGGTTATATCCAACCTTTATAATGAGTCTTGCCTAAACAGTTTACATGATGCTGTAGCTTCTGTCTTCATGGTTTTGAAGTTCTCTCTGCTGTGACAAATACACCACCTCCATAACTCATTGTCTTGTCATTTCAGTATACTCTTAGATTTAACCCAAAAACTCACAACTGTCAGTTTCAAGTTTTTACTGGCTTTTGGTACCTAGTATTATACGAGCTTTGCAGGTTCTTAGGACTGTTTCAAACTCTTTGACTTTGTTGTGACTGCTTTGGCAATTGATCTCTAGGAGTTTAATCATGTAATCTGGGGGGGAGTGCATTTGCTTCAATCTTACCCTCATACTTGAGGGTCTCCTACAGCTAGGAAAGGATACAGAATTGCCTAAGAAACCCTTGTATACACTCCAGCTTCTGGTATGTAGCACCGTCTGACTCATTTAGAGGCACAGAGAGTCCCTACAATTCTCAACCCTATAGCACAAGTCTAGCAAGTCACAGCATAACTTTTCACAGCTCCTTTGAAATCTTTGGTTCAGGTCTTTTGCTCAGCAAAGAACCAAAGGGCCCCAATAAGTTTTGAGGACTGCTTCAGATTATGATGAGGTTTGTTGAACGCTGTGAGCAATGCTAATCTTCTCAAGCTTCTGTGCCAGTCACTTGACTGTTCCAAGAATAACACCAGACAACAGGCATCCTCCATTCCAATGTGTATCACAACTTGTATTTGGTTGAACGTTGTACCCTCAGCGAATATTGGTATGGCTTCTTTAACATGGGGAATGATGTGTTTAGAAATGCACACAGACAGCACAAGGCTACTGTTTCCCAAGAGGGAAGGGAGAGCAGTTGAATTGCCAATGATTAACAGACCCCTACCTTTTTGTGTTCACCTCCCCTTGACATTGGACGCAACAGGTATCCCAACAGGTGAAGTATGTCTTACTGGCTCAGTTTCGCTGGAAGACAGCGTTTGTACTTGTTGGTTAGAGGGATAACACCTGGAGTTCTTCTTGCCCCCTGCCTCTCTTATACAGGCCTGTAGACCTTCCCACTGACAAGTCACTGAGAACCAAGTGGATGAGTGGTGATAGATCTTTTGATAGATCTTGTACTTCATGTAAAGGAAAAAATGGCCATTGGTGAAAGTAATACCTAAAATATATTTGGTATCCTTGTATGAGGTGTGTGAGATGAAAATCAGCAGTTTCATCTAACACACCCACTTGATGCAGCTTTCAATCTCTTGACATAAGTGTGCTGCTGTGTTTGACATGTTATGTCAAACAGGGATGGTGTTTGCCATGTTTGAGATAAATATGAATTGACAGCATATTTGATAAGCAAGTTTGACCCTTTATACAGTTGTTTGTTGAAAAAAATTTTGTTGCTTATCAGACTTCTGAGATGTTGGACAACATGAGTGTTGACACTTTGCCATGCATAACAAATTCTGAAATAGAGTTTGTTGGAAGTATGGTATTTTCATCTGATGTCACATCTAGGACAGCAGTTCTTTATCTAGGAAATGAAAGTCATTTTAACACTCTATTTGAATCTCAGCCTTGAGAAAAGAATTCAATATCTGGTTTCAATATAAAATAACTAAAAAGTACCTGTATTACTGAACAGGACACTTCTGACTTATAACAGTTTTACAAGGAAATATGGAAAATGCAAAATTATGTGAAAACCATGTGTTTCATCTTGTACCATTGAAAACCACTGATTTCACATTCTCTTTCAAATTATTGTTTACATGAAATTTTCATGTCCCTAGTTGAAACCGTTAACCTCACTACATCAGAAGTCCATGTAAAGAGCCTGTTCTGCTCTTGTTAATTGCTCATTGTGATTATGGATTTTATCCATCAACTTTTGATCTCTTACCAGCTGTTATTACCTGTTTGTATAAAATGCTTGGACAGCAATGTTTGCATGTTTTCTTAACCAAGCAGTAATATTTATGAGTTTTGGTACTGATGTTTGCTTTGCCAAATCTAGTTTTGGTATTGAATACTCATAATTGTGGTAAGAAACAATGTTTTGTACCTTGTAATTAGCATGTGTGCATGTGATAAATGAGCAGTATGTAAATTACTACTTTTGATTCCTCCACAAGACTCTGTTGTTAAATCATTTATATTTTTCTCTTTCTGTCAGGAATAGTACTGGACAGTGTAAATCTGTTTGGTGCATAAACATTTTTAGATATTGTGGCAGGATGTACTGTTCTGTCTGTTTGTTGAATGTCTTTTCTATACAAAATCTGACATTTATGAATATCTGTTACTGCACTTAACTACAATGTTTGTACCAAATTCTTGTTTCTGCAAATATAAAAGCATTTGCCAAATTTAATTTGACCATATTTGTTTCACTTTCTCAATAAATTATTTATATACTGTATTTTTTTTCACAGAAGCACAAAGTATTGATGAGGGTAGTGTGGGAGAAGTTTCCATACAGGTGGATCTGTTCACTCATCCAGGAACTGGAGAACATAAAGTGACAGTCAAAGGTAACACATCAAGATTGACTTTAACCAAAAATATGAATTACTTTCATTCATATTATAATAATAATTTGCTTCTAATTTTCAGTGCCCTACAAACTTTTGATACTCAGTAACAAATCTTGATACACATGGCCAAACATTTCTGTTCTAGGTCAAATAATCGAGATAGTGTTTTGCCTAGTAAAATGTATTACATTTGATATAGACAAAACACTATCTATTACACTGACTATATGGGTATACAGTTCCTCACCATGCCAGGTAGTCAGAAGAATAATCCCAACAGCTGAGGTTCAAGCAGATCTGTCAATGATTCTACAGAACAGCAATACAAAATGTAACCCAGTACAGTTGAAATCCAGTAAGCAGTCAGGCCATGAAAGTACAGTGTAAGCAAGATAGAGACTTTAGCACAATGTGATTCGAAGTGTTGCAGCTGCCCAGGGGCCATGTTTTATCTCTAGCTTGACGTCAATGGTCATCTCCATTTGACAGCCTGTTGGCACTTCTTACTGGCCACTGGATGAGTCATTGGCAGCAGACATCACAGGATATAAACAGCATTGTTGGAGGACAGAGATATAGCACCCTTTCTCCCTTTGCCAGAGTATAGGGCCAGAAGTGTCCCAATCAGTGTCATGATCACTGTACCATGAGTTGGGAGGTGTGGATGGGCAAGCCAGCTAAAGGTTTGCTGTCCATCTCTACATCTGGTGTCACTGTGTTCTCCGCTTATTGAAGGAGCATGGTACTGTTGCTGGAGTCAGATGAAACTGGAGTTCTGGTCTCTGTGCCTGTGCTGGAAGTAGGTGATGCTGGTGATGGAAAAGTCCATGGGATACCAGCTCCAGCAGCTCTAAACCTGGGGATGTGGGTCTACCAGGCATCTGAAGTTGTATTGAGCTGGCTCCGGGGGCAGCAGTGCTTGTCTAGAGGTGGAAGCTGCCAAGCATGGGCACAGCTGGTTGGGATGTCATACCAGTATGGTAATACTGGCATCAACTGTAAATATTTATCATTCCTGGTGCGTCTATGATTCCTATTATCCATCATGACATCCTCCCGAAGGCACAAGCGTAAACCTCTGTGCCCAGTGAGAAGTGGCGCAATGGTTGGGCTGGTGTGTGCATGTTGTAGACCTCTGGGGGTCCCAGAGGATCAATTGTTGGCAGCATTTGATGCCAGGAACTGGGTCAAGACCTCAACCGTAGTCTTAGCTGACAGCATTGTCCGCATCTGAAACTTAACAACTAACCACTCAGCTTATCCTAGGCCCTTTCAGAAGCGAGTACTTTCTGAAAAGTGATTACTCCTTCCTTGTTATGGTGTTTCACATTTGAACTACATAAAGAAACGGAAAATAAGTCTATGATGATGAGCTACCTCTCTCCCAAAAAGGAGCCAGTGAAGTCCGTATTGATATACACTCCTGGCTGCAGTGTTGGCCAGGCATAGAACAATTGAAGGGGTGCTGACTGGGTTGACGTGCAGGTTGCGCTGGAACAGGCTGTCCCCTCAATTTCCTGCATGCCAGTAAGTGTGCTGCTCTTGCAGTGCCTTCATACATGTCTTCCCCTAATGGACAAGGTGCAGGATGTTTATGGCATGCTGAGCACACAGTGGTCTTCACTGTCTAATGTCGGCATCAGTACTCCCTGCATCAGTATCCTGTTTTTTAGGGGAAAATATGTGTGAAGCTCTTTAAGGGAGTGGGATGGGAGGTGTTGTGACCAATCTCAGTGAATGTATTTCATAACTTGTTTGAGGATAAGGTCCTAAGATATAACATTTGCAATTACAAATTCTGTAACAGGGAACTCTTGTAGGTGGTTTTGTAAGGTGTCATCTGTTTGGAAGGACAGTGTTTCACAAGAATCAAATGTCAGATCTGGTGTCATAGGTAGTCTGGATAGGGCATCAGCATTAGCATGCCCTGCTGTTGGCCAATAATGAATTGAATAATTGTTATTGCTGAGGAAGAGGGGCCAGCATTTTTTTCTGGAAGGCAGTTCTTAGGACCAAATAAGGAAATTAATGGTTTTTGGTCCATTATGTGTGAAATTTTGTGGTGTAAAATATGTATGGAATTTTTTGTTGCCAAATATAATAGCTAGTGTTACTTTCTGATTTGTGAGTAATTGATCCAGGCTGAAGTCAGCATTTTAGACATACATACAATAGGTTGTTCATCTCTTTCATGAGAAAGAACTTTCCCAGTCCCATATTGAGACAAATTGGTGACCAGGATAAAAGATTTTGATGGGCCATAGGTTGCCACACAAGAAGCAGAATTTAGATAATGTTTTAACTGTTGAAAAGGGTCCTGACACTTATTTGACCATTCATAAATGGACATTTTTTGAAAGTGATAGCGAGGAGAGCTTTGCTGTTCAACCATCCTGTGAAGATAGCAAAGAAATCTTTGAGGCAATGTTTCCTGAAAGTGTTCCTTCTGAATTCACCTTTTTGAGGACACAGGTAAGATATTTAGTATGCAATTATTTAGTTCCATATTTTAAAAATAATTGGTTGATGATATTGGAGCAGCACATTTCTCTCTTTGTTTTGTTGAAATTGTGAATGAAACTACAAAGAAAGAGTCATGGTCTAATAGCAAACAATGGATTGTGGCAAGATATGTACATACTTTCTTCATTGGTAAAGCCACTGCTAGTGTTGTTTACTCCAAGTTAAATGAAGCCTTGGATTATGCCCAGCTTTCTCATTCAAAGTTGTCGATGAGTGGCTGTGATGAACCCAATCTTAACAAAGCTCTGAATGATCTTACACTGAATCTTTGATCCTGGTAGGAGTAAAACAGTTGACCGATGTTGCCACATAAGATACACATAATCCACAATGCATCCCAAAAAGGAGTATAAGACTGGTGAAAATGCTTCAGAAATGAACTTGCTTTTATATAATTTTTTTTATTGCCCAAAAAGCTTGTTGGGGAGATTATGGAAAAAATACAATCACATATGAAATTTCTTTGTCACTGTTTTGTGAAACATGTTCCTTCTAGGTGACTGAAATTAGACCCAGCATTTTTTCCAGATCAGTAAAGTCAATTTTGTTTAATCAAAATGGTCAATAATTTTAGTTGTAAGTTTATCTTCCATCTGTGGAGATATGACTGAAGGTCTTTTAAGTACACAGGCACTTTAGTATTTTCTGCCACTTCCACAGAGTGGCTTGAAGTCCTTTAAAACTCAGTATGTGGCCTAAATATTCCACTCACTGAAGAAAGAATTCAAACTTTTGTAGGTTGTACTTCAATCCATTTTGTTGTAGCGCTGGAACACTAGACGTAAGTTACAAGATGTAGCATATTTATATATCATCCAGATAATTGACTATTCAAAATATTTTGAATCAGCTGCTGCAAGAAATGCTGGAAAAGTCTAGTGCACTACTGATTCCTACAGGTAACCTTTTGCATCTGCACAATACAATTAGGGTGTTTATGACCATGAATTGGCGGAGCTGTTCATCTAGTGGCAGTCAAAAATAAACTGCAGATAGATAGTATTGACATGAACTCTTCTGGTCTTGGAATGGGACAATCTCTGATTGTGCATATACAGTTAATTTAAAGTCACCAGAAACACATAGTGCACTATTTGGTTCTCGTAACAATTCCAGTGTTATTGCATATTGATTAGGTGTCAGGATGTCTTGTTCCATCAGATGACCTAATACAGGCATGAGTTCATCTCATGACGCTATTGGAACTGGTTCAGCTCTAAACTAGTTAGGTGCTGCAGAGGACTAGTTGAATCTGAGTTATGTAATTATTTGAACACCCTAAGGTGGGTTGGAACTCCATGTGGGAACTACTTAGGAGATGTCATCATCAGGAGAAATAAGACTGACATTCTGCTGATCAGGCCAACAGCTGTGACAACACTGTTTCCTGTCAGATCACCAAAGTTAAGCACTGTCGGGCTAGACTAGCACTTGGATGGGTGATCATGTGGTCTGCCCAGCACTGTTGGCAAACAGGGTACACTCAGCCCTTGTGAGCAAACTGAGGAGCTACTTGTGACATACGACTGGGAGAGCAATGTGCTGTCCACATGCTCCTCCATATCCACATCCAGTGATGCTGTGGGCTGAGGATGACATGGTGGCTGGTCAATACCATTGGGCCTTCATAGCCTGTTTGGGCAGAGTTCCCCCCACTCCCACTATAGATCGAAGCATGGAATGTCAGAGCTCTTAATCCTGCAGGTAGGTTAGAAAATTTAAAAAGGGAAATAAACAGGTTGAAGTTAGATATAGGGGAATTAGTGCAGTTTGGTGGCAGGAGGAACAGGACTTTTGGTCACGTGAATACAGGGTTATAGATACAAAATCAAATCAGGGTAAAGCAGGAGTGGGTTTAATAATGAATTAGAAAATAGGAATGGCTGATAAAGTACTATGAACAGCGTAATGAACACATTATCATAGTCAAGATACACACAAAACCCATGCCTACCAGAGTACCAGAAGTTTGCATGCCAAATAGCCCTGCAGATGATGAAGAGATTAAAGAAATATATGATGAGATAAAAGAAATTATTCAGATAGTTATAGGAGACAAAAATTTAATTTTGATGAGGCACAGGAATTTGATAGTAGGGAAAGGAAGAGAAGTAGGTGAATGTGGATTGGGGGGAAGGAATGAAAGAGGAAGCTGTCTGGTAGAATTTTGCACAGAGTATAATTTTATCATTGCTAACACTTGGTTTAAGAATAATAGAAGAAGGTTGTATATGTGGAAGAGACCTGAATATACTTGAA
Organism: Schistocerca piceifrons; assembly: GCF_021461385.2. Classification (NCBI taxonomy): domain Eukaryota; kingdom Metazoa; phylum Arthropoda; class Insecta; order Orthoptera; family Acrididae; genus Schistocerca; species Schistocerca piceifrons. Next base: position 855,978 of record NC_060144.1, on the reverse strand, counting down.
GGATCCAGATTGATTATGTAATAGTTAAACAGAAATTTAGGAACCAGAGTTTAAATTGTAAGGCATTTCTAGAGGCAGATATGGGCTCTGACCACAACTTATTGGTTTTGAACTGAAGAAATTGGAAAGAGGTAGAAAATTAAGGAGATGGAACCTGGATAAGTTGAAAGAACCAGAGATTGTTGAGAGTTTCAGAGTTTGCTTTAGGCTATGGTTGACTAAAACACGGAAAGGAATACAGTAGAAGATGAAGGAGTAGCTTTAAGAGATGAAATAGTGAAGACAGCAGAGGACCAAATAGGTAAACAGGCAAGGCCTAGTGGAAATCCTTAGATAACACAAGAGATATTGAATTTATCTGATGAAAGGAGGAAATTTTAAAATTCAGCAAATGAAGCAGGCAAAAGGGAATGCAATCATTTAAAAAATGAAATTGACAATTGCTAAGCAGGAATGGCTAGAGGACAAATGTAAAGCTTTAGAAGCATATTTCAGTTAGGGAAAGATAGATACTGCCTGTAGAAAAACTAAAGAGACCTTTGGGGAAAAGAGAAGCCCCTGTATGAGTATCAGGAGATTAGACAGTAAACCATTCCTAAGCAAAGAAGGGAAAGCTGAAAGGTAGAATGAATATATAGAGTACCTATACAAAGGAGCTGAACTCGAAAGCAATATTATAGAAAGGGAAGTAGGCACATATGAAGATGAGATTGGAGATATGATGCTGTGAGAAGAATTTGACAAAGCTCTGAAAGATCTATGTTGAAACAAGGCCCTGGGGGTAGATGATCTCTGTCAGAACTACTGATAGCCTTGAGAGTGTGAGTCATGACAGAACCCTCCCATCTCGTGTGCAAGATATATGTGACAGGTGAAATAACCTCAAGCTTAAAGAAGAATGTAGTAATCCCAATTCCAAAGAAATCAGTATCTAACAGGTGTGAAAATTATTGAACTAGCAGTTTAATAAGTCATAGTTGCAAATTACTAATATGAATTCCTTACATAAGAATGGAAAAACTGGTAGAAGCTAATCACAGGGAAGATCAGTTCAGATTCCGGAGAAATGGAGGAACACGCTAGGCAATGCTGACCCCACAACTTATCTTAGAAGACAGATTAAGGAAAGACCAGTCTACATTTATAGCATTTGTAGATAAATAGAGGACGTTTTTGACAATGTTGACTGGAATACTCTCTTTGAAATTCTGAAGGTAGCAGGGGTAAAATACAGGGAACAAAGGGCTATTTAAAGCTTGTACACAAATCAGACAGCAGTTATAAGAATTGAGGGGCATGAATGGGAGGCAGTGGTTGAAATGGAGTGAAACAGGGTTGTAGCCTATTCCTGATGACGTTATTCAATTTGTACATTGAACGAGCAGTAAAGGAAACCAAAGAAAAGTGTGGAATAGGAGTTAAAGTTCAAGGAGAAGAAATAAAAACTTTTAGGTTTACTGATGACATTGTATTTCTGTCAGGGACAACAAAGGACATGGAAGAGCAGTTGAACAGAATGGACAGTGTCTTGAAAGGGATATTTAAGATGAACATCAACAAACCCAAAACAAGAATGATGAAATGTAGTCAGATTAAACCGCGTTATGCTAAGGGAGTTAGATTAGGAAACAAGACACTTAAAGTAGTAGATGATTTTTGCTTTTTGGGCAGCAAAATAGCTGATGGTGACTGAAGTAGAGAGGGTATAGAACGTAGACTGGCAATGGCAAGAAAAGCATTTCTGAAGGAGAGAAATTTGTTAACATTGAATATAGATTTAAGTGTTAGGAACTCTTTTCTGAAGGTATTTGTCTTGAGTGTATATGGAAGTGAAACATGGTCGATAAACAGTTTAGGTGAAAAGAGAATAGAGCTGAAGATTAGATGGGTCAATCATGTAACTAATGAGGAAGTGTAGAATGGAATTGGGGAGACAAGAAATTTGTGGCACAACTTCACCAAAAGAAGGGATCATTTGAGAGGACACATCCTGAGACATCAAGGGATCACCAATTTAGTATTTGAGAGAAGTTTGGGGTAAAAAATGTAGAGGGAGACCAAGAGATGAATACAGCAAGCAGATTAAGAAAGATGTAGGTTGCAGTAGCTATTTGGAGATGAAGAGGCTGACACAAGAGAGAGTAGCATGAGGAGCTGCATCAGACAAGTCTTCAGGTTGAAGACCACAACAACAACGTGCTTGGTAAAAATAGGTCTTAAAATTTGGTGCATAGCGCATCAAAATCATCAGCTAATTGCTGATACAATGGTGATGTCATCTACTATTTTAAAACCAAAAGCTGAAAAAGCGTCCATCCCAAAAATGTTTTGTGCCTGACATAATGGCACAACTAAGAAAGTAATCAGATATCTGACTTTTGTGTACAGTTCTGTTATTGTGCATTTACCATGCACAAGTATGCAGTGCATGCTGCAGGACTGTAACCTGTCTGCTGTCAGCTGGAGAGACAGAGAAATAATGGGAGTGTAAGTTTCCTCATTTATAATAGGAATTGGTGAATTGGTATCAGCAATAAATTGTAGTAACTGGTTGTTGATTGCTAGTGGACGAGAAAAATTTCATCGTTGCTCTGTAAAATGGTTCACCTGTGAGTGTACCATGCTGCTGCAGCATCATCAGTGTGCAGCTTTTGCAAACTTCCACCACTTGTCTTTGCTTACAGTACTGCACGTAGTTTGTTTCCTGATATGGGCACTAAGTGCTCATATATTTACCAAAACAATGTGGGCATACTGTATACCACTTCCTGCTGTTATAGTGAGGTTGAGTGGTAGGAGGACTACATGCAGACTGTGAGTTGAATATGCACTGCTGCTGATTCATTGTTTGGGCTTTCTCCCTAAATGCACATCATGCTTTTGAATACCAAGTCTGGTGACAAAGATAAAGTTGATGAGTCCTGATCATGCTGACTGTACTGTGAATGGGACTGCCCTTTATAGATTCTAGGGCACTTAAATCAAAATTGTGCTGAGCTACATTCTATACATTAAATGGGTTTACAGAAGATAAAGCCAATTTCCTCAAAATATTGCTATGCAGCATCTGACATTTTTGAAATTTATTGTCAATATTTCTTTGAGAGTACGATTTGTTAATTTCACTGCCTGTGCAGAATCTCCTTATGAGTGCATACATAATTATTACATTGTAGTGGGATTGCTTGTAATTCCACTTACAATTGTTTGTGTGACGAACCAACCTTATAGTTGAGCCCACACACTCTGCTCAGAGGAGGCCAATGTGACTGAATGCAAATGAAACTTCAGCATGAGGCAAACACATTTCTTACAATGACTGAGATGCATACAATCGAGCCCGATAGAGTCCATCGCTGACTGCGTGACCACGGTTGATAGCATGAGGTTGAGCATGTCTCGTAGCCGTGTGCTCACAGGCAAGTCTCTATATGGCTGGCTCCCTCCACTATCCACGGAGTGCAGTGTTTTTCGCGGGCAAGGTGGAAGCGGCTGCATAAACAGATGGGCCAGCTTCTTCGTGCGCACGTTCGGGGAGTCCGCGATTGCTGTACCAACGTGCTTCATTGCTAGGCAGGACAGCTCTTCGTGCAATGTGTCCAGCACATTGTGATGCCTGGCTTTCACTGGTTCTCGCTTTGTCATCACACGTCCGGTGTGCACGGTGCCATTGCCGGGCTTTTGACTAATGGTAAATCTGCACGCACACACTGCGAATGCTGTGTCGGGCGCGATAGTAGTTCTAGCATTTGCGCGGCTGTGTGGCGGGCCACCACAGATATCACCCCTCGGAGAGTGGAGCTCGGGAGCTGCGTGACAGAACAGCCATCAGTCCACAACTCTATCCTGTTGTAATTCGCATGCCGTGTGGTGACGTCAGCAGTAGCACAGTGGCTGGGGTCTGGTGTAGCAATGACTGGGTGGCGGCTGGTGACATCAGCACATGGTGCTGGCTGGCGTGCCTCTTGCAGTGGCTAGTGGCAGCAGCAGCAGGCAGGACTGCTGGGCATGTGAGGGGGCATGTCCTCCGTGCAGTGGCTATGACAGGAGTAGCTGGCGGTGCTGGCTCCGAACTGTCTGAAGCATCGCACGGCATAAGTGTATGGCTTTGTGACGTCGTGTCTAGTGCGTGAGTCCCGGAACTGTGATGGATACATCCAGCGGCACAGGGGCGGCATCCAGAGCTGAAAGGGGAAACAGTTATGGTAACTGGTGTGGGAGTATGACTGCCTTGTCACTCAGCATGGCAGAGGCATCTCAGCATGGACGCAGTTCCAATAATGGGGACTGGTGCGGGGGAAACCTGCCTTGACACTTGATGTGGTGGAGGCAACACGGCACGGATGTGGTCCCAGGAGAGTCAACAGATACACAACTGGTGACGTGGGCAGCGGAGTCTGGGGCTCAACTGGTAACGGCTCAGCAACAAGGCAGCCTGCGAGAGACAGGATCTCTATGGCAGGTGGCGTCTAGCGCACTGGGTTCTCACTCATTTGGTGCTGGTGGCATGGCCTAATTGTCACGCAGCACAGGCATTTGAAACGGACGCACTGGAGGGAGCCCGTGAAGTAGTCTGCTGGCGGCTGTGGAGAGGGGGGGGGGGGGGGGGAGGGCTTTGGGCTACTGCACGTGCTGTCTGGGTGGGGTGTGGGGTGGGGAGGGGAGAGGCACACGTGGTGGTGCAGTGACAGCTGGCAGTGGGATGACAGCCAGTGGCATCTGCGGGTTGTCAGTGGTAATTATGGGCGGTGCCGGGCCGGCGGCACGGGAAGCTTCCTCGGCAGTTATGTCTTCTGCCAGTTTGACACGATCGATGGTGACCTTTATCAGTTTGCCATTGACCTCGAGCTCCAGCGTTCTGTAGCTACGGGCGATGATGTAGTGTGGTCCCAAGTACTTGCACCGAAGTGGTGGCTGTGCGGCGTCAGTGCACAACATGACATGGCTGCAGCATTGCAGGTCGGCGTGCACAAACACTTTGCCTGTACTGTACCGCATCAGCGTGTGCATTCAGAGGCCAGCAATGTGTGCACGTAAATGTTCTGTCAGTGGTGGGGTGGAATGGTTGTGCAGCAGTGGTGCTTCCTCCAAGAAGTCCCCTGGAATAGCCAGTGACTGCCGGTATACGAGGGCAGTGGATGAAGTGGCAATTTCCTCCTTGGGAGTAACTCAAAGGCCGAGCAGTACCAGGGGAAGTGCCTCTGCCCAACTCGTGTCACGGCAAGTTAAGGCAGCTTTTAGCGTCCTGTGGAGCCTCTCTTCCATGCTGTTGGACGCCGGATGGTAGCTTGTCATCTTTTGCAACTGCACTTCACACAGTCGGGCGATGTGTGTGAACAGCGCGCAGTCGAACTGGCACCTGTGGTCGGTGGTCAGGTGGCTAGGGCAGTCGAAGCGAGCCATCCATGTTTGGACGAAGGCAGTGGCGACTGTCTTGGCGGTGATGTATGCAGTTGGCAATCAGAGCCGGGCACAGGCACCAGTTCGAGTTGGAGGCTGCTGGAGGCATCGTGGTGGAGGCTATTTAGTTCGTTGTCACTCTCCTGTATGTCAGCAATGTTTTCAGAGTTCACAGGGGGAGAGATGACGGCACACGTGTGAGAAAGGCAGTCGTCCACGGTGTTGTCAATGCCAGAGATATTGGGGATGTCTTTGGAGAAGTGCGAGATGTACTCCAGCTGCCAGAACTGGCATGGTGAACACTTATTGTGATTGTTCATGAACACTTGTGTGATCGGTTTATGGTTCATGAATATAATGAAGGGACAAGCTTCAACAGACGGGCGGAAGTGTTTCACAGCCTCAAATATCGCTAGTAGCTGACAGTCATAAGCGCGTTAAAGGTTTTTGCTATTCCGAGAGCTTCCTGGAGAAGAAGGTGAGTGGCTGCCAGCTGTCGCCGACGAGTTGCTGTAATGATGCACCTATAGCTGTCTGGCTGGCGTCTACTACGACGGCTAGCTGTGTGTCATGCACTCGGTGCACTAGTAGCATCGCTTCTGCAAAGCCACGTTTTGAATCGTTGAAACATTTTTCCAGTGCATCTGTCCAGGGAACAGAGTCTTCTCTTTTGCTGTCGGGCCTCGTAGGGCTGCAGTCAAAGGTTCCTGGATGGCAGCAGCGTTTGGTATGTGACGTCGGAAAAAATCCAGCACCCTCAGGTAACGACGTAATTCTTTGTACATCTGTGGACGAGGCGTCTCCATGATCACTCATATCTTTTCGGGAAGTGATTTGCAGCCGCTGGAGTTGATGAGGTGTCTGAGGAATTCTGTCTCAACGACTCCAAACACAAACTTTGCTGGATTGATGATGATTCCGGCTTTGCTGAGACGCTGGAAAATGGTTGTTAGGTGTTGGCGGTGGAGCTTGGGCTACCTCGAAAACACCAGGATTTTTCTGAGGTACGCAAAGCTCCATGGTAGGCCTCATAAACATTGTCCAGGAAATGCTGCCAAGTTTGGCATGCATTTCTGAGTCCAAAAGTCATAAAGAGGCTCTCAAACAGTCTGAAGGGTGTCGCTATTGCCGTTTTTGGAACATCCTCAGGCGCCGCAGGGATCTGTGTGAATGCCCTCCCACAGTCAATCTTGCTGCACAGTAACGACCCCGCCAGAGCATGGCTGAAGTCCTGCAGGTGTGGTACTGGGTAGTGATCTGGCACTGTTCACACATTTAGTGCATGGCGGTCACCGCATGGACGCCACAAATTGTCCGTTTTCAAGTAAGATGCAAGGCAGAAGACCAGGGACTGCTTGACAGGTGGATGGTGCCTTGTCGCAGCATAACCTCAAATTCGGCCTTAGCTATGGCGAGCCGATCATGGACAAGGCAACACGGTCAACTTGGGGTGGATGGAGTAGTTGTGGTTAATATGTGGTGTACCGTGGAATGTTTGACTTCTTTCGGTGTGCCAGGTTGTCGAGTCAATTCCAGAAATTGGTCTAGTATACAGGCGTAGGGGCAGGAGCACTGCACTGGTTTCACATTGAAGAAGGCAGCGTGTCGCTGCTGTCTCACTATCTTCAACCCGGTCATAGAGTTGATCAGCTAGGTGTTCGCTGTGTCGGCTAGCAAATTGAAGTGCACCAATAAATCCGTGCCCAGGATTGGCTCATTGACGTCTGCCACAGTAAATGTCCACATGAGAATGCGGTGCAGCCGAAGGTTCAATTCTCGGTAGTGTGTGCCATACATTTTTATTCAGGTCAGTGACAGTTCCTTGCTCGATCTTTTGTCCCTGAGCATAGATCATGAGTATATAGACAGGTCACAGCCCGTGACTACTAGGTAGCTGACACTGTCATGCCGCTCTGCACCACAGCTGGATGCATCTAATTCTGGCTGAGGTTGGCATTTTGGTGCAAGTAAGGCAGCTGGCAGTTTGCTCCATCATTGCCAAAGCGGGCGTGGTACCAGCAGTAGCCATCAGATGTCGGCACTTATGTCAGCGACATACTGTCATGCGAGCTAATGCAGTTTGGGTCACGTCATCCGAAGACAGAATGGCTGTTGCTGCGGTTCCTGCTGCGCTATGGTGGTGAACGCACCAAGTGCTCAACCTGCGTGGTTAGTGATGCCAGCTGGGTAGCCAAGTCGTGAACTTTGGTGTGGAGCTTGGCATCCACTGTGGCATGGCCGGGGCAGCGTTTTGACATGGGCCGAGCATTGGTGCTGGTTCTACGGTGGCACATGCTGCAGAGGCGGCGATGTTTGGTGCCGTTGCGAGTGCATCGAGGACTCTGTTGGCCAGGTTCAGTACACTATCCAACTCCATCTCGGGCTGGGCTACAATCACTGCTTGTACTTGCACTGACAGGCTGCGCACCCAGATGGTGCGTAATATCGAATCCAGGACCATATCAAGTTGCGCCAGGGCCCATAAATGGCTCAGGATCTCTGAGGGCCTCCTGTTGCCACATTCTTGATGTTGCAACAGCTGATGCACCCACTGCTCCTGCAATGCTGAAATATGGCGGATTAGTCCATTCTTCAGCTGCTTATATTAGGACTGTGTTGCTGGAGTGGTGATAATGTCTTGCACTTCAACAGCAATATTATGATTGAGATGGTTTACGACGTGGCCAAATTTCGCAAGCTCGCACGTCATTTTGTAGATATAGAACATTGCCACCACCTGGCTAATCCACAGGAATGGATAGCATGGCCAGAATGTCAACATCCTAATTAACATTCGTCCAGTTCGACGGTGGCATGCTTGCGTGAATTTTCATGGGCCAACTCCTCGCGGGCTGTTCGTGCCGTAGCTCAGCTTCCAGCGCCTGGTTGCGCCTTAGCAGGTCCTGGACTGTCCTTCCCAGCTCCTCTGTGGTTGCCATTTTACACGATACTAGACACATTCACAAAAAATTTTAACACAAAAATCACTGTTTAGTTCGCATTCACGCATGACTGTGGTTCACAAAAAAAAAAAATCGTTATTGCGCGAGGTCGTAAGCGTAGATAAGCAGTTCGTGCCAGGGCAAATGTTAAAAGAGAAAAGTTTGTCACCATGCGTTGGCCTTCAGATCACGTCTGGGTCACCAGGATAGTGGATTACTTGTAATTCTGCTTATGATTATTTGTGCGATGAGCCAACCCTATAGTAGCGCCCATGCACTCCACTCAGAGGAGGTCAAGGTGGCTGAATACAAATGAAACGCCAGTGTAAGGCAAACACATTTATTACAATGATAGAGATCATGTGATTGAGCCTGATATATTCCATCACTGACTATGTGACCACGGTTGACGACTTGAGGTGGGGCAGTGCATAATCTGGAGGGTGTACACTCCACAAGACATCTTGTAGCCATGGGCAAGTCTCTGTATGGCCGACTCCCGGCACTATCCATGGAGTGCAACATTTTTCGTGGGTGAGGCTTTTGTGTGCGCACATGTGGTGAGTCTGTGATCATTCAACCCACGTGCTTCATGGCTAGGCAGGACAGCTCTTCATGCAATGCATCCGGTGCATTCCAATGCCTGGCTCACACTGGTTCTTGCTTTGTCTTCACACATCAGGTGCACCCGTGCCATTGCTGGGCTTTTGGCTATCAGTAAATCTGCCTGCGTCAGCTGAGAATGCTGTGTCAGCCACAATAGTAGTTGTAGCATTCACACGGCTGTGCAGCTGGCCACCACACTAATGATTCAGGAATCAGCCCTTTGAGATCAGTTGCCCATGCAGCATATGACTGATGGGACTTCTTGTGACAATGAAATAATGCGAGCCTAGCTGCTACAACATGTAATTGGAATTCTGGATCCATGATTATTGAACTTAGTTTGTTTTCCTCAAACACACATTGACTTTGAGTTGTTGTCTCCAATTTTACACCTGCTATGGTGCAACATGCTCTTTGTTGCTCATAAAATATGGATACACTGTAGTCACTTGATAGTTTACAATTCCGGTCCACACCAGATCATCAGAAATTGTAGAACACACCAAGAGAATTGTCCTAATACTCCAGAGTGAATAAAATTCATGACTAGTCTATAATACAGCAAACTACAATGTAGTACAGTTGAAATACAGAAATCAACCAGGTCAGAAAATTATGGTGTAGATGAGGGAGGGACTTTAGCACAGCATGATTTGAAGTGTTTGGCAGCCACCTGGCAGTCAGTTTACATCTCTGGCCTGAGGTCAGCATCCAGGGCCATGTCGTGGTCCATTGGTGGCTCTTACCGGCTGCAGGAGGAGTTGTTGACAGTGAACATCGCAGGGTATCAACCTCACTGTCAGAAGATGGAAAATAGCAAAATACAAAGGATTCTTGTAGTGGGAAGTCTCCTATTTTGTAAGATTTTCAATTACAATGGAAGAAATACAGTCATCAGTCCATAAACACACACTCAATCGAACTAATTAATTACCTGTGTTAATATAGTAAGGTTGACTTGGATTAAGTTATGCTAACATAAATTTCACTACATGCTTTACTTGTGATTATTGAGTACCGTACAAGTTTTATCACTTATTTCATCTGCTGAGACTTTAGTACTAATGTTTCTCTTGTAAGAACAAATACAGTAATGACATTTCACATGGCACATCAGAGGAGGCAACAAAAACTTTTACACATGCTAGTAACTACTTTGACATATCATAAGTAAAAGAAAATAATTTGTGAATGGAACTAAGTAAATTATTGAATGATGATGGAATTATACACTGAAGAACCAAAGAAACTTGCACACCTGCCTAATATCGTGTAGGTCTCCGCGAGCACACACAAATGCCACAACATAATGTGGCATGGACTCGATTAATGTCTGAAGTAGTGCTGGAGGGAATTGACACCATGAATCTTCCAGGCCTGTCCTTAAATCCGTAAGAGTACGAGTGGGTGGAGTTCTCTTCTGAACAGCATGTTGCAAGGCATCCCAGATACACTCAATAATGTTCATGTCTGGGGAGCTTGGTGGCCAGTGGAAGTGTTTAAACTCAGAAAAGTATTCTTAGAGCAATTCTGTTGCAATTGTGGAAGTGTGGGATGTCGCATTTTCCTGCTGGAATTGTCCAGATACGTCAGAATGCACAATGGACACGAATGGATGCAGGTGGTCAGACAGGATGCTTATGTGGCTTTCACCTGTCAGAGTCATATCTTGACATATCAAGGGTCCCATATCATGCCATGTGCACACTCCCCACACCATTACAGAGCCTCCACTAGCTTGGACAGTCCCGTGCTGACATGCAGAGTCCATGGATTCATGAAGTTATCTTCATACCTGTACACATCCATCCACTCATCTAGGCAGCAGTCATCAACAGTCCAACGTCGGTGTTGATGGCGAAATCAATACTTCATTGCTGCCTCGGAGATACTGTGTCCCATTGCTTGTGTGCTGTCTATAACACCATATTGAAATTCACTTAAATCTTTATAACCTGCCATTGTAGCAGCAGTAACTAATCTAACAACTGTGCCAGACACTTGTTGTCTTATATAGGCATTTCCGACCTCAGCGCCCTATTCTGCCTGTTTGCATATCTCTGTAGTTGAATATGCATACCTGAATCAGTTTCTTAGGTGTTTCAGTGTATTATGCTTTGTAAATTCTATTAATGCAAAGTGTTGATAAATTTGAAATCGAATTCAACACATTAGCCAACTTTGTTATACTAGATCAGTTCACTTTTCAAACCAGGCATAGGATCTTATTGAAGGTATAGTGATTCCAGTTGAATGAGGCATTATCATGTTCACTTTCAATAGATTTAGTAAAACAATTAATAATTTCACTGATCTATATCCTAATACAGTTGTACAAGAAGCATGTAGTTCAGTTTAAAATGACGAAAGATAAGCAGAATGCATTTATTAGCTGGCAATGGTACTGTTGTCCTCTTGTTACTACTCCACACTTCTCGCTTAGGTGTAATTGTATTGGCTGATCATTGCCAGAGGATGAATCTTACTACCATATCCATTCAGTCAGGTTCATCAGAATAATGCTAATATTCATTATGCTTTAATGTAGTCTGCTTATCTTTTGTGGCATCTGAGGCTATCAGTTTGCAGTTTGATCATTCACAGGACTTTTTTTGAGCTCCTATATCCAAAATGCTTCACCAAACTATCCAACATATCACCTCTGAAATACATAAATGACCAAAATTACAGCATCATCACCATCTTCTTCTTCTTCTTCTTCTTCTTCTTCTTCTTCTACAGTTTCCAGCCCATGGGGTCTGTTTGATATATAAGCTTCTCCATCCTTTGCTGTCCTCCCACCATGTTTCTTTCTCCACTCTGCCCCAATCTTCTCTCTTTCATACATTCCTTCACTACAATTTTCCAGCTGTCTCTCAGTTGTCCTTTATGTTTCTTGTCTCCTATCGTCATTTGTGCTGCTGTCTCAGTACCCTATTAATTCTTATTCTTTTAACATGCTCATACCATCTGAACCTTGTCTTCTCCATGATCTCTTGCATGTACTTCCCTTCCACTGTTGCTTTCTCCATCTCATTCCTACTCTATCCATTCTAGTAAGTCCTATCCTTCTTTGAAATTTCAACTTGCAAGCCTGCATCCTCAACACCTACCTTTAGAGGATAAGGTACCCATTATAATATTTACTTACTTTTTGGTGGTATATCCTTGCTCTATATCAAGCTCCTTACACTGCACAGAAATCCATGTGTTTTGCTTCCCCTTTCACTACAATCTCCTTATTCCTTCCACTGTCTTCTATTACATTCTCCATGTACATTCTACTACCTGCCCTCTAATACTTGCATCCATTGCTACTGTTAGTTGATTCCTTGTCATCACCATAACCTTCCACATCTCTGCATTAAATTTCGATCCATATTGTCCCACTACTTCCTTCCATACATTTTAGCTTTTCTTTTGACTCTCTTTCTCCATTTCTCCACAGTATTAAATCGTCTGCAAGCACCTTTGCTTTCATATTGCCACTATGTATGGTGTTGCAGTGTGATATAATGGGTAGCATCACTGGCTGGTTTGCCTTGGCTCACCAGTTCAGACTGAGCCATCAGCAATTTTTATCATTTTCTATTTATAATTTCTGGAAAGTTCTTGAAATATCTTATGTTTGCATTGTTTGTACACCTGGAATATTCCGCGATTGTATAAATACTACCAATCTGGAATATTCAATGAATTCTCCATACAGGAGATCAATTCTGTTCTGGCCATACCTCAGTTTTAGTTATATGGATGCTTTCAGTACCAAGTGCTGCACTTTATTGATAATGACCCTGTCACTGGAGTTGGACTTGATTGTTGTTTAGACAAGACATTTTTGGTGGAGACGCTGAGTACTTAAAAACATCTGTATCGCCTTTGCTCAAATTAGGCAATGTAAAAGCCATCACCTACACAGACAGGAACTGGAATACATAATTCCTAAGATCCATCTATTCAGGTGACAGATGGATTCCAAAACACTTTTTTCTGGAGACGCTTTTCAGGATCCAACGAAATGGCTGAGAGATTCAGCTGGGTCACCAAATGTAACAGCTAGAATGACAAGATGTATTTGGCAAATGTCTACTTTTCTTAGACATTACAGCCCAGTAGTGGTTTGATAACAATGAAGAGAAGCTCAATAGCTGGGACAGATACCAGGCCAAACAGAATAATACTTTTAGTGACAGTCAGCTGCAAGTCCATTTAGTGAAAGAACAATTGAAGAACAGGACACAATTTCATGGAGAAACATAACAGTCAAAGATAGAGAATGTTTTGGTCCTTTGCCACATTGTGAATCTGACATAACAGAAGCCAAATAAATCTCACACTTGAAACAAGTCATGAAAAACAAGTACCATGCTCATCTGGTAAAGATTGTCAGAGGAATACATTAAGTGGCACCAGCAAATCAAGAAAACGCAAATGACAGACCTATGACTGACTGCTGAATGTGGCCCTGTGGCAGTTGTGAAAGACCTCCATGGGCTCACCTCTTTCACACACCAGAAAGTAAAAGAAGAGATACAGCAGTGTGTGCCTGTCATAAATGTTGAACAGTGTACACAAGTGATAGCAGCCATGAATGTCAAACTGAACAAGTCAGGTTGAAATAGATATTGTTAATGGAGTTATGTATTTATCTTTGGCACCAATCTAGACCATCAGTCTAATGCACTGTGAGTGACCGATTTGGCCAACTCTGACTTATCCAGCACATTCAACTGCAGATGATTATAGGTGACCTGTTTGCCAAAGATCGTCATCATGATCATCATTGTACCCTGGATGAGGTTGCTTTCCAACACACTGTAGCCATTCCCTGTTGCCATAATAAAGGCACCAGACACTCACCTAGCCAGGGATGCAGGAAAACTAAGTGAGCTAATTATCTATGGAGGTGAAGCCACCACAGATGAAAACCCTCCATGGGTGACAGTTATGATGATGACAGAAACTGTCATTAACGGCCAATCAATCCGGGTGCTAGCCAACTCAGGGACTTCTTTTTCTGTACTGTTGAATGGTTATCATCACCAGCTAAAGGAGACTATGTCCTCTGATATGAAAGTGATTGTGCTGAAAAATGGGAAATAAACACAAATGGGAAATAAACATTCAGCCAACATATATTGCAAGAATAACTATCAATGACAGACCACAGCCTTACAGATTTGCCATTTTAACAGAGTGTAGTTATGATATTCTCAGTTGGGACTTTCAGCAGGTGTCACAATCAATCAAAGGCTATGGGAAATCTGAGTTCCAAATTGACAAAGCTATTCCAACAAGCACACGTAACAAAGATTGCTCTGAGCATTTGGTTAAAGACATTGTCCCACTGTCATCAATGAGATGAATTCCACTCATCATTCGAGATGCCCAACTGAACAGTGAAACTTTTGTTGATTGCAGAAAGCTGCTCAGGCTCACAGAAGAAATAACATGCCAGTGATGGTCATAAGCATTGTAGATGATTAAGTTAAACTTTGGAACTCTAATTGCCATGAGGAGCTCCACTCATCCCTAAAGACATCTGCATAGGGACAGCCAGACTAGTCCAGGAAGGGCTGCTTAGCGTCATCAATGAAGAACTGTGCTCCACTACTACTGCAGAGAACACAGGGGAGGAACTGCCAATAGGATCTGGCCTGACTGAGGAACAAGTTCAGTAAATTATAGCCAATCTCTACCAATTTGTGAATGCTTTCAGATCCATGCAGCCCATGATAAAACATCGTAACTACAGTGGGGATCATCAATCAGTTAGCCAGCACTCATATAGAGTGCTGCTGGCTAAACGATTGATAATCCAAGAGGAACTGGAAAAGGTGCTGCAAGATGACATCATTGAACCTTCACATAGTTGTTAGTCCTCTCTGGTGGTCCTTGTGAAGAAGAAGAAAGATACATTGAATTTCTACATTGGCTACCTACAACTGGACAGAATCACAACTAGAGATGTATATCCACTGCTGTGCATTGCCATCCATTAGGTGGCCCAAAATTTGTACTTCTTGGGCATCAAAGAGGCACGTTTTCAGATTCAGGTGGAGACCTGAAGTCTGAATGCACTTCAGCATGGCTGCTTGAAAGGCGCAAAATATTTTTCAGACTGCCTGTGGCAAATCAAGGTTGACAAGTCTGACAATAAAAAGATGGGTTCCATAACTCCTGATGGCCTCTATGAGTTTAAAGTTATGCTATTTGGGTTATGTAATGTTCTGGCTCTCTTAGAACATATGATGCACAACCTGCTTCAGCATCTTAAATGGATGAAAGGTCTTTGTTATCTGGATGACATTATTGTTTTCTCAAAGACATTTAAAGGACATCTATTCTGACTGATGTCCATGTCAAAGTGTGTTCAGACTTCGGGTCTCCACTTGAATCTGAAAAAGTGCCTCCTAGCTGCCCAAGAAGTAGAAATCTTGGGGCACCTAATGAATTGCAGTGGAGGCCATCCCAATCCAGAGAAAATAAGAGCAATTACAGAGTTTTCAATTACTTGGCACATGAGAAGTTTTCTTGGAGTGTGCTTGTGCTACTGGCAATTCATAAAGCACTTGTGTACCAAGGCACATTCCTTGCAAGAACTTCTGCACGAAGACACCAGATTTTCCTGGAATGATTCACAAGAGCAATCTTTCCTTGTCCTTAAGGAGACTCTAACAACTTCTCCAATGCTTGCATTGTATGATGAGAATGCCAAGACAGAATTTCACACCAACCAGTCGAGATTAATGTCGGAGGTAGTTCCATGTTGAGACATTACACACAGCATTATAACCAATTTCCATCCACAGATGAATGGCCTCATATAATGCTTTAATAATACATTGGCAGATATGCTTTCTATGTACATAGCTGTCAAACAGAAAGATTGGGGTTCAGTACTGCCCTTCATGACATTTGAAAACAACGATATGAAGCACTACAGACTTCATGCCATTCCCTTTGCTACATGATCAAAATGACAATGGATACACCATCCCCATTTCAACCAGACGATACTCAGAATGACTACGTGAAACAACCTTATCATCAGGACTGAAGAAACAAGGCAGGTTGCTCACATACTGGCATTGGATGCCCGGGAGATGGACTGAGGCCACTATAGCATGTAGTATGCGCCAGTGAGATACAGCCTGGCAGGCTTGGTATGGATTTTTATGCCTAGGCTTAAAGTTTGATTATCGGAAAAATTACTTAAGTGCTACTTTAGGGCATGTTGTATCCTTTGTCACTTGTATCCTTCATCACATATGAAGTTGAGGATTATGTCACTTCATGAAGAAGACAAAATTTTAGAGATGTCATCCATGTCCTCCCTATGAAGCCCTACTGCATTCCAGAAGCACAATCAATGATGGCCAGTTCAAGGAACCTGAAGACCACACAACTGTCCCGAAGTTTTGATGGGAGGGGCTACCTTTGGTGTCCATCATAGTGAAGAGGATGTAACAAGACAAGAATGCAAGGTTCTACCAGTGCCACCACACAGAGGACCACTGACAAGATCTAAATCCAATGAGGACTTCTGAATCAGAGATTCACTGTTACTTCACGAAGAAGCAGTTCTGTGAACTCTGGTGCTGCAAAGTGGTTTAGTTGTGAGCATCTGCCTGGTTTGCTGTGGGTCACCAGATCAAAACTGATCATCAGCAGTTATTTGTTTTTTTTCCATTTTTTATCATTTCTTGAAGGTCCTTGAAATATCTTATGTTTGTAATGTTTGTATATGTGGAACTTTTTGGTGGTTCTACAAATATAGGCATAAGTTCTGTTGTGGCAGTATGTCACTATTAGTAATAAATGTGCTTTCCATACTAAGTGTTGCACTTCATTGATGACCATGTCTCTGTATTTGGACTTGATTGTGGTTTAGACGTAATAATTTTTTCAACTCTTATTTGCACTGCCTGTTGTGCCGTATCAGATCCCTCCTGTTTTTAAACTACTCGCACTTCCTTCATTCATTTCATTTATTCTTCTCAAAGTCAGCCTTCCAATTCCACTTATCTGAAGGATTTCCCAGATCTTGTCTCTTTTCATATTGTCGTAAACCTTCTTAGCATCCAGAAACATCATTACTAAATCCTTACCACATTCATAGTGTCTCTTGGAGCAGCACTATACTGAAAATTAGATCCACTATCAACCTTCCCACTCTGAACTGATACCATTCCTTTTTCAGTCCACCTCCTACTCTCTTATGGATCTTCTCAAATCCCTTGGAAGCATGACACATCAATTTTGATTTAGTTTTGTGCAGACCCTTTTAAAAACTGGGACTATAATTCATGTTCTTCAGTCTTCAAGTGCCATTCATTCTTTCCATTCTGTTGTCATGACCCCATAGAGCCACTGTATTCCAGTAATCCAGCTGCTCTCACCTTCTTCACAAATATTTCATTCACTCCAGGCACTTTTTTCCCTTTCATGGTCTTTATCACTTCCTCTACTTCTCTCCAGATTAGATCTATCTTAACATACTCTGCTTCTTCAGGCTCCTCATTTTCCTCATTCATATTTCCATTGGAGTTTATTAACTCTTCAGAATATTGCTTCCACATCTCCTTAATTTCCTGTACATTCTTAATTTTCTTTCCAACTTTATTGACCATCTTGACATTTTCCATCATGAGCCTCCTCTTAGCTTTAACCATTCCAAGAGGACTTTCTCAAGCCCCTCACTGTCCTCTTCCATCATTTTTGTTCAGTCTTCCATCCATTTGCTCTTTTCTCCTGCCACAACTCTTTTAGTCACAATCTTCTTCTCAGTGTATTGCTCTCATGCTTTCTCTGTTCTCTTCTTAAACAATGTACAGAATGCATTGTTTTTCTTTGTAACTTCATTACTCTGTTGTTCCTCCATGGTGTTTCTTTCCAACATTTCTTATCACTGGTTCTTCTGCAGACTTTTTCAGCTGCTTCCACCATCATTGTGTTGAACCTTTCCCAGTCTTCCTCTAATGACTGTATTTCATACCTTGGTACATTGTTCTTTACTATTTTCTGTAATTCTTCTTTGCATTTCTCTTCTTTCAACTTCCACACTTTTATCTTTCTTTCCCATCTTTTGCCCGCTTTTCCTATTTAATCCCTCTAATGACCACTAATAAAAGATGGTGATTGTTATCTAGAACTTCAAAAGGTAATACCTTGATATCTGTGACTTTTTTATTTGTATCTTGGATGCATATTATGGGGTCTACCACAGATTTGTTCAGCAAATCATGGCTATACCACATTACCTCATGACTTCCTTGCCCATGTGTATTTAGATGTCCTATTGTCATTATCTTCTGTTCATTTGGTTGTCTCTGCATTTCCTCTTCAAAGCCCATCTTCTCTACAGCAGAACATCCAACTACTTGTGGTACATATACTTTCAGAATTTCCATTTTCTTCCCTTTCACTTGCACTCTGACCTTCATCATCCTATCTCACCTCCACTTTCAATCCTCCTCTCATAACTGGTACTATTTGACATGTCTTCCTTCTACCTCATTCCCACTGCAGTAAAGTGTATATCCATTGCTCAGTTCCCTACTTCTTTACCCTTCCACTTGTTTTCTGACAATCCTAGAATATCAAGTCCTCCTATTCATCAAGTCAATCACTTCCCATACCTTCGCTGTCAGTGTCTAGTATGCTCACTGGACCAAATCTTGGTCGTTTGGAATAACTGGTTCATCTTCCATTACATTTATTCTCTGCAAGGCATGGTTGAAAGTATGTATTGTATTCATTGTTCGCTTGCTGGGTCTATCATAGCTGAATTTGTTACCAAAGTTTTGTCTCTGGTTGGTTTGTTCATGGGAGGTATTTTATTCCCCTCCTACCCTTCAACAGCCAGGAGCTGTTGACAAATGTTCCCTGATCTGATACTCTATGGGTTAAGGCTTTCCAAGAGTAACTGACAGAGTACAACACAAAATGAGCAGACTGATCCTGTCTCGCAAAAACACATGAACAGTTTAGTACACACCTACAGAGGCTTCAACTGAACATTTTTTTCCTTCTGATAACATTATAACTTGATGATATCTGGCTGATACCCAGTTGAAATATCATATCTGATAGTGAATGGAAATCACCTGAAACCCTAATACAATAGGGTATTCAGTACACCATGAAAATTTCATAAATCATTTTTCATCAATAAAAAATAAAAATAAATTCTTATATATTGTCAGAAATATCACCTCTTAGAAATACAAATAAAGAAAATGACAGACTATAACACAAAAATCAACCTTAATTATTATTTTAAAAATATATATCTTTTAGCCATATCTAGGAATGAAATTTATTCTCAGTCAAGAAGCTTGAGGTTTCTTCGTAAAACATTCACAATGTTGTGCTCTCTGAACATTTATATGAGACAGCTATACAATGAAGTGTCTTGAAGCAGGCCAAAAATAAAACTTAAGAATATTTGTAATAATTGTAGAAACATTCCCAGAATGTTTTAAAAGTGATACCCATGCAATTCAATTGACATCTCATAGAGTGTTTAACAAGATGAGTTTAAAATGTGTTAGTTTGTCGTGTTTTTATCCAGACTCTTTACATTGATGAGAACATATCAGGTTTCAGCTGGTAACAATTGTAGTTCCTAAATTTCTGGATGCTAGATAAGAATTGATTTAAAGTAATGATCATGCAAACTATTGTTACATCAGTTTCTCGCTATCACTTACTTAATTCTGAGAATGGAGTCACAGAATTTAAAAAATGGATAAATAAAATAACACTCCAAATAGATACACTATTCTGTAATAATATGTTGCTTTATGGTTTCATTATAATAGAAGGAAACATTCCACGTGGGAAAAATTATATATAAAAACAAAGATGAGGTGACTTACCGACGAAAGCGCTGGCAGGTCGATAGACACACAAACAAACACAAACATACACACAAAATTCAAGCTTTCGCAACAAACTGTTGCCTCATCAGGAAAGAGGGAAGGAGAGGGGAAGACGAAAGGAAGTGGGTTTTAAGGGAGAGGGTAAGGAGTCATTCCAATCCCGGGAGCGGAAAGACTTACCTTAGGGGGAAAAAAGGACAGGTATACACTCGCACACACGCACATATCCATCCACACATACAGACACAAGCAGACTTCCTTTCGTCTTCCCCTCTTCTTCCCTCTTTCCTGATGAGGCAACAGTTTGTTGCGAAAGCTTGAATTTTGTGTGTATGTTTGTGTTTGTTTGTGTGTCTATCGACCTGCCAGCGCTTTCGTTCGGTAAGTCACCTCATCTTTGCTTTATGGTTTGTTTGAGTTGTATCAGTAAAGGAGGGTTGTTGTGGTCTTCAATCCAGAGACTGGTTTGATGCAGTTCTCCACACTAGTCTGTCCTGTGTAAGTCTACATCTCTGAATAACTGCATCCATTTGAATCTGCTAACTGTATTCATCTCTTGGTCTCCATCTGCAGTTTTTACCCACTACCCCCCCCCCCCCCACCCCAACACACACACACACACACACACACACACACACACACACACACACACACACACACACACACACACACACACACACACACACACACTCTCTTCTCTCCAGTATTAAATTGATGATTATTTGATGTCACAGAATGTGTCCTATCAACTAACCCCTTAGTTTTAGCCAGGTTGTGCCTTCAAATTTCTTTTGTCCCCACTTCTATTACTTGTGCTATCTACTCATCTAATCTCCAGCATTCTTCCATAGCACAACATTTCAAAAGTTTCTGTTCTCTTCTGGTGTGATCAATGTTTTGCTTCAATACAAGAATACACCACAGACAAATATCTTCAGGAAGACGTCCTAACACTTAAATTTATATTAAATGTTCCCTTTTTCCAGAAATGATTCCCTTGCTATAAGAAGTCTACATTTTATATCCTCTCTACTTTGGCCAATATCAGTTATTTTACTGTCCAAATAACAAAACTCATCTACCACTTTTAGTGTCTTACTTCCTATGTAATTTCCTCAACATCACTAGATTTAATTCGACTACATTCCATTTCCCTATTATGTTCTGATTTTGTTGATTTTCATGTTTTATCTTCCATTCAAGACACTGTCCAATTCCATTTGGTTTATCCTCCAAGCCCTTAACACTGAAATTTAATTGTAACTGAATTTTATAAATCACAAATTTTAAAATACTTATTTTTTCAAAGTGTGTATTCCACATATATTATCAATGTCTAAAAACTGCAGTTAAACTGCTGCTTATGACTAATATATCTCAGCTGAGAGCAAAGGAAAGTCATTATTGTGGTATCTGACTCCCACCCTTCCCTCCCACCCACTGTTAGTTTATCAGGAGCTTCTTATGAGACCATCTTCCTTCCAATATGTGAAATTTTCAAAGTTTTTTCCCTCCAAATATGAGTAGCCATCCTGTATAAACATAGGTTTGCCTTTCTTTAAATGCTTCTTGAAGATAGGTCATAGGGTCGGTATTGCCTTGTGACCTACATTTCTCTGGAATCCAAACTGATTTTCACTTGTGTTGGTTTCCACCAGTTCTCCCATTCTTCTGCAAATAACTGATGTCAGTGTTTTGACTTATTAAACTGATCGTTTGATAGTAGTCATACCTGTGAGTACTTGCTGTCTGTATAATTGGAATTAGTACATTCTTCTTGAAGTCTGGGGCTATTTCACATGTCTGACATATCTTGCATACTTGTTTAAATAGTTTTTTTAGGGCTGCCTCCACAAGGATCTTGATAATTATGAGGGAATGTCATCTACTCCAGAGTGTTGTTTACTCTAGGGGCTTTGTTTACACTTCAGTCTTCATCAAATTCCTCTCCCATCCCATATTCATCCATTTCCTTTGTCCTTTCTGTAATATTGCCTTCAAGTTCATATCCCTTCTATCGCCCCTCTATGTGTTCCTTCCACTTTTCAGTGTTCTCTTCTTTGCGTAGTATTGGCCTTTCATAAGAGCTCTTGATATTCATACAGCTGCTTCTCTTTTCTTCAAAGGTGTCTTCAATTTTCCTGTAGGTGGTATTATATTTTCCATAGTTATACATGGTTCAGCAGCATCCACAGCTGACGGCCATGCAGGAGCTTAGTGAAACTCGTGGCCCCAATTGGTATTGTGCTATAAGAACTAAAAAAAATGCAATAACAGTACACAATGCTGCCTGCTGACCTGAACGCTGGAAATAGGCCATGACAAGGTGTCCCAACTATCAATCAACTACCACAATCAAAACATGTAGTGGTGTGCCAACAGTTGTGTGCGAGAGATCCCCCAGTGACCCTGGTGTAACAAGCAGAGGACATCCTGCCACAGAGCTATTGGAACTGGGACTTGCAGAGTGAACCCTTCCATGGATGGGAGGAAAATACTATCCGACAGGGGGAGGCAATGGCACAATGCAAAAAAATTCTGAAGTGGGTCTGATGCCTGGCACAGTGGACAGTCTGGCCGTCCATGTTGTATTGTGTGCACAACCTGCCGGAGCAGTGGATCTGCCACCACAGCAGAGGTAACATGGGAATTGGTGGTGGGGAAGCCATCACTGTGTGCCTCACTTCTGTATCCAGTTGAAAACCAAGCAGTTCCTCATGGTTGAATGAGGGGTCAGTGCCAATTGGGTGACAGGACAGAGCATCCACATTCACATGTTGTGAGGTGGGACGAAAATGGATCTCATAATTGTATCAGGTCAAGAAGAGAGTTCAACGCTGAAGACAATGAGTGGTTTCATCTGGTAATGACACCGACAGGTTGAATAGGGAAACCAATGGCTTGTGATCAGTAATTAAATGAAATTTTCCTCCCTACAAGATCATATGAAATTTTTCAAATCACAGACAATAGCAAGAGCCTTTTTTCATCAGAGAGTAATGTTGCTACGCCAAGTCAAAAGTTTTCAGCACAAAGGTAGTAGGCTGTTCAGAGGTGTGTGAATGGCAATGGGGCAGGACCCTCAGCCCCACTGTACTAGGGTGCATCCATGGCCAGCACCAGATGCTTGCCAGGTTGAAATGTTTGAAGACATGTCACAGAGCAAAGACTGTCCATAAGCTGCACAAAAGCATGCTCACAAGTAGATGTAACAGAAAGAGCGCATTTCCAAAGCAACATATGCAAGGGGTAGACGATAATGAACATCAACAAAAGCAAAACGAGGATAATGGAATGTATTCGAATTAAATCGGGTGACACTGAGGGAATTAGATTAGGAAATGAGACACTTTAAGTAGTAAAGGAGTTTGCTATTTGGGGAGCAAAATAACTGATGATGGTTGAAGTAAAGAGGATGTAAAATGTAGACTGTCAATGGCAAGGAAAGCGTTTCTGAAGAAGACAAATTTATTAACATCGAGTATAGATTTAAGTGTCAGGAAGTCGTTTCTGAAAGTATTTGTATGGAAGTGAAACATGGACGATAAATAGTTTGGAGAAGAAGAGAATAGAAGCTTTTGAAATGTGGTGCTACAGAAGAATGCTGAAGATTGGATGGGTAGATCACATAACTAACGAGGAGATATTGAATAGAATTGGGGAGAAGAGGAGTTTGTGGCACAACTTGACAAGAAGAAGGGACCGGTTGGTAGGACATGTTCTGAGGCATCAAAGGATCACAAATTTAGGATTGGAGGGCAGCGTGGAGGGTAAAAATCATAGAGGGAGACCAAGAGATGAATACACTAAGCAGATTCAGAAGGATGTAGGTTGCAGTAAGTACTGGGAGATGAAGAAGCTTGCACAGGATAGAGTAGCATGGAGAGCTGCATCAAATCAGTCTCATGACTGAAGACCATAACAACACAACAGGCGATAATTGCTGCTCTGGAAATAAAATTGTGATAGTATGCCATTTTTCTGAGGAAGGCCTAAAGTTCTATAGATTAGACAGGCAGTTGCAAAGCCATAATGATGTTCTGTGGTGGATGTGTCCTGTCTGGAAATTTCATGATCCAAATACACAGTGGCAGGCCGAAAAAATGAGAATTTGCAAGATTACATATGAGGCCCACGGCCTTTAGGACAGTAAACAAATAACAGAGGTTACATATATGACCCTCCTTGATAGCACCTGTCATGACAATGTCATAAGATAATTAATGCAGTGAGGGACAACCATCATAACCTGTTCTAAAAACATTGAAAGGTGGCAGGTGCACTAGTAAACCTAAATTTTAGTATTGATACTAATAGAGGTCACAAGGTTTATCAACAACAAGCATATGTTTTGATGCCTCATCCAACAGAATGTGAAGGCCAGCTTCAGTGAAATCAGTTTTCGAAAAAATTGACCCTAGCCAACTTTGTGAATAACTCCTCCGAGCAAGACAGGGGTAAGTATCTATGGTTGGCTGTGCATTAATAGTGACCTTGAAGTCTCCACATAGTAGAAGCTGACCAGATGGCTTCTTGATGACCACTAATGACTTAGCCCATTCACGTGAAGAAATCAGACTAATCACTCCCAGTGACGTTAAGCCAATCAGCTCTGTCTTTAACCTGTTCGCATAAAACTACTGGCACTGACTGTGCCCAAAAACAGTGGGCACAGGTTGAGGGTTGGAGACAGATGAGTGCCATTGAACTGTGTGTGCAACATAAACCTGGGGCAAATAGATCTGAAAACTCAGAACACAAAGAATCCAATTCATGATAAGGCACTTGGTCCAACACCAGATGCATTGTATCTGTAGTGGAACAATCAAAAGCAGCAAAGACATCTAACCCAAACAGATTTTCAGTACTCACATCATTAACTACCAAGGATATAACAGAGTGGATAACTGACTTGTACACTGTGTCATATGTGAATTGGCTGAGTATAGGAATCTGCACAGAGAAAGGAAGCTTGTTATTTTAATAGTTTAACAGTCTATGCTTGATGCATGTCACTGGCAGGGACCAAAGCCTGGCATATGTCTATGAGTTTAGTAGAAACAGTAGTCCCCACATTAGCTTGTAGGATCATTGTTGGATCCACCAACCACACTTCAATGAGAAATTTGTTCTGGCTTGCAGTCAGGGGCAAAGTCAGTGATGAATTAGTGTGAATATAATCATCCATTGATACCTGCAGTGACTCCTGTAGGAAGGGAGTGGGTTGGAGAGGGGCAGGGAAAGGGGGGGGGGGGAGGCAGTTATCAATACCTCTGCTATATGACCATTCTTTTACATTTATGGCATGAGACCCACGACTTGGGGCATGCTGCACATTCCTACCATACAAAACAAGATGGTCATGAATGACGTAATGTTCACAGTTTCTGCTGCTGACAACAAGTTTGTCTGCATCAGACTGGTTGATGTGTTTGTACCATGGCTGAGGCAGTGCACTAAGCTCCATACACCAGGGTTAGATGCTGTCAACAATGGTAACATCTCTAATAGGCAGTCTACAGCATGGGAGAGCTTGAACAGCTGTGCAATATTCAAAACCTCTTCCAACATAGGATCCTCAAGTTGAAGAGCATGTTGCACCTCCTTATCTGAGACCGAAGGAATGATTGTGTATCTGACTGTGGCATCCGCTTAAGACTCCACAGACTTCCGTCATGACAAACTGATACTTACAACTATGGCTGTGAAGCTTGGCTGACCAAAAGTAATACAATTGCTGGAGCTCTTTGCAACATTAGTAGAATTCAACACATGTTATGGTCCCATGTGTCTGCTTGTGGTTGTAGGTGGACAGCAAACGGCACATCAAAAGAAAGTGGACCTGGTTCTTGCAGAGGAGCTGAGTGCCACAGTAACTTATACATATGATGCGGTATCCACAATACCTCCTTGTCAACCACTCAGAGCACCATGAAATGTTTGCAAATTCACTTCTCATAAGCACCACTGTCTTCCATGAATTCAACATATGGTGGTAGCAGCAGCAGGGGAAAAAGTGGCGGCTGAGCCTGTGCAATGTACCAACAACTGTTCCAACATGGCCTTTTTTGTTGCTGCATAAGGGACTTGTGTGAAGCTTCCATGGAAGAGCTGATTGGTAGGAAACCCCAGAATCTGAAAATAACAATTCAATCCTCTTCATTGCAACTTGTGTTCTAACTAGGAGCACAAGGAAACACACAGCCATACAAGAAAAACAATTTCATGGGTCACGGAGCAACAACAACAAGCATCAGCAACAACACCAAGTGTACAGTGCGGGTAGTTACACATCTCAAATAAATTAACAACTGAGGGCCCAGAGGTCCGTGTGTGTCCTCATAATGATGCTGTCCCCATGAGAAGTTGCTGGTGTAGTGCTGTGTATGCACGGTAGATTGGTTCAAATGGCTCTGAGCGCTATGGGACTTAACATCTATGGTCATCAGTCCCCTAGAACTTAGAACTACTTAAACCTAACTAACCTAAGGACATCACACAACACCCAGTCATCACGAGACAGAGAAAATCCCTGACCCTGATGGGATGCACGGTAGACCAGGCGATGGCAGGCAGAGATTGGGCTGCCCCCAGCGGCTGCCTGGGGTAGTTGCAGGTGCACCGTTTGAATGTTGGCTCACAATACACTTGCCTAATGGCCTGTGGGTGGTAGGTGTAGTAACAGACAGGTTACTGCACTAGTACCCTCTCCTACCCTCCAAACTCCACAGAAGGTCTCCTAGATACCTATTGTATTTTATATACTACTGATTGCATGACTAAATTAATTAATCTTATATTTGTATCTAAAAACACAGATGATGTGACTTACCGAACGAAACTGCTGGCCGGTCGATAGACACACAAACAAACACAAACACCGAGCGAGGTGGCGCAGTGGTTAGCACACTGGACTCGCATTCAGGAGGACGACGGTTCAATCCCGTCTCCGGCCATCCTGATTTAGGTTTTCCGTGATTTCCCTAAATCGCTTCAGGCAAATGCCGGGATGGTTCCTTTGAAAGGGCACGGCCGATTTCCTTCCCCATCCTTCCCTCACCCGAGCTTGCGCTCCGTCTCTAATGACCTCGTTGTCGACGGGACGTTAAACACTAATATCCTCCTCCTCCAAACACAAACATACACATGAAATTCAAGCTTTCGCAACGAACTGTTGCCTCATCAGGAAAGAGGGAAGGAGAGGGAAAGACGAAGGGATGTGGGTTTTAAGGGAGAGGGTAAGGAGTATGTGGGGATGGATATGTGTGTGTGTGCGAGTGTATACCTGTCCTTTTTCCCCCCTAAGGTAAGTCTTTCTGCTCCCGGTATTGGAATGACTCCTTACCCTCTCCCTTAAAACCCACATCCTTTCATCTTTCCCTCTCCTTCCCTCTTTCCTGATGAGGCAACAGTTTGTTGCGAAAGCTTGAATTTCATGTGTATGTTTGTGTGTCTATCGACCTGCCAGCACTTCGTTCGGTAAGTCACATCATCTGTGTTTTTAGATATATTTTTCCCACATGGAATGTTTCCCTCTATTATATTCATAATCTTATATTTGCTTACATTAAAAAAATCCAATTAATTAAAAAATTTCAGCATTATCAAAATTATATTTCATCTAATCCTTGCATTACCGTTTTAATACTATGTGCTATATATAACTCCTTTTACAGTCATGGCCTACATTTTAATGCTCGAAAGTGTTTTGTAAATGGCACATTCATTTAGGGACTTCAACAATTTATATACTGAACTGTTGTGATTGATCTTATTTCAAGGCTGCTTTGTAACTGATGATGCATTTGTGATGAACACATCTAAACTCCTGTGTTGTGCTGAATTAAATTAATTTTGGTAGGGATAACAAAAGATATGCAAAGTCCAGTAGTCTGAGAGAATATTAATTTTATTTTCTGTTACACTGTAATTACAGCTTTTTTATTGAGTTACATTTTCATTCCATGGAGCCATCATGATGATGGCTTTTGCAGACATCAGAAATATTGTTTGTTGTTGTTGTTGTGGTCTTCAGTCATGAGACTGGTTTGATGCAGCTCTCCATGCTACTCTATCCTGTGCGAACTTCTTCATTGCCCATTACCTACTGCAACCTACATCCTTCTGAATCTGCTTAGTGTATTCATCTCTTGGTCTCCCTCTACGATTTTTACCCTCCACGCTGTCCTCCAATACTAAATTGGTGATCCCTTGATGCCTCAGAACATGTCCTAACAACCGATCCCCTCTTCTAGTCAAGTTGTGCCACAAACTCCTCTTCTCCCCAATTTTGTTCAATACCTCCTCTTTAGTTATGTGATCTACCCAACTAATCTTCAGCATTCTTCTGTAGCACCACATTTGAAAGCTTCTATCTCTTCTTGTCCAAACTATTTATCGTCCATGTTTCACTTCCATACATGGCTACACTCCATACAAATACTTTCAGAAACGACTTCTTGACACTTAAATCTATACTTGATGTTAACAAATTTCTCTTCTTCAGAAATGCTTTCCTTGCCATTTCCAGTCTACATTTTATATCTTCTCTACTTCAACCATCATCAGTTATTTTGCTCCCCAAATAGCAAAACTCCTTTACTACTTTAAGTGTCTCATTTCCTAATCTAATTCCCTCAGCTTCACCCAACTTAATTCAACTACATTCCATTATCCTTGTTTGCTTTTGTTGATGTTCATCTTATATCCTCCTTTCAAGACACTGTCCATTCTGTTCAACTGCTCTTCCAAGTCCTTTGCTGCCTCTGACAGAATTACAATGTCATCGGCGAACCTCAAAGTTTTTTTTTTTTTTTCTCCATGGATTTTAATATCTACTCCAAATTTTTCTTTTGTTTCCGTTACTGCTTGCTCAATATACAGATCAAATAACAATGGGGAGAGGCTACAAATCTGTCTCACTCCCTTCCCAACCACTGCTTCCCTTTCATGTCCCTCAACTCTTATAACTGCCATCTGGTTTCTGTACAAATTGTAAATAGCCTTTTGCTCCCTGTATTTTAACCCTGCCACCTTCAGAATTTGAAAGAGAGTATTCCAGTCAACATTGTCAAAAGCGTTCTCTAAGTCTGCAAATGCTAGAAATATAGGTTTGCCTTTCCTTAATCTATCTTCTAAGATAAGTCGTAGGGTCAGTATTGTCTCATGGGTTTCAATATTTCTACAGAATCCAAGCTGATCTTCCCCAAGGTTGGCTTCTATCAGTTTTTCCATTCGTCTGTAAAGAATTCACGTTCGTATCTTGCAGCCGTGACTTATCAAATTATAGTTCGGTAATTTTCACATCTGTCAACATCTGCTCTCTTTGGGATTGGAATTACTATATTCTTCTTGAAGTCTAAGGGTATTTCACCTGTCTCATACATCTTGCTCACCAGATGGTAGAGTTTTGTCAGGACTGGTTCTCCCAAGGCCGTCAGTAGTTCTAATGGAATGTTGTCTACACTTGGGGCCTTGTTTCAACCTAGGTCTCTCAGTGCTCTGTCAAACTCTTCGCACAGTATAATATCTCCCATTTCATCTTCATCTACATCCTCTTCCATTACCATAATATTGTCCTTGTGTAGACCCTTTACATACTCCTTTCAACTTTCTGCTTTCCTTTCTTTGTTTAGAACTGAATTTCCATCTGAGCTCTGGATATTCATACAAATGGTTCTCTTTTCTCCAAGTTCTCTTTAATTTTCCTGTAGGCAGTATCTATCTGACCACTAGTGAGATAAGCCTCTACATCCTTACATTTGTTCTCTAGCCATCCCTGCTTAGCCATTTTGCACTTCCTGTTGATCTCATTTTTGAGACGTTTGTATTCCTTTTTGCCTGCTTCACTTACTGCATTTTTGTATTTTCTCCTTTCATCAATTAAATTCGGTATCTCTTCTGTTACCCAAGGATTTCTACTAGCCCTCGTCTTTTTACCTACTTGATCCTCTGCTGCCTTCACTACTTCATCCCTCAAAGCTACCCATTCTTCATCTACTGTATTTATTTCCCCCATTCCTGTCAATTGTTACCTTATGCTCTCCCTGAAACTCTGTACAACCACTGGTTTAGTCAATTTATCCAGGTTCCATCCCCTCAAATTCACACCCTTTTGCAGTTTCTTCAGTTTTAATCTACCGTTCATAACCAATGGATTGTGGTCAGAGTCCACATCTGCCCCTGGAAATGTCTTACAATTTAAAACCTGGTTCCTGAATCTCTGTCTTACCATTATATAATCTATCTGATACCTTCTAGTATCTCCAGGCTTCTTCCATGTATACAACCTTCTTTCATGATTCTTGAACCAAGTGTTAGCTCTGATTAAGTTATGCTCTGTGCAAAATTCTACAAGGTACTTCCTCTTTCATTTTTTACCCCCAATCCATATTCAGCTACTACATTTCCTTCTCTTCCTTTTCCTACTATCAAATTCCAGTTACCTATGACTATTAAATTTTCATGTCCCTTCACTCTCTCAATAATTTCTTTTATCTCACCATACATTTCACCAAATTTTTCATCATCTGCAGTGCTAGTTGGCATATAAACTTCTACTACTGTAGTAGGTATGGGCTTCATGTCTATCTTGGGCACAATAAAGTGTTCACTGTGCTGTTTGTAGTAGCTCCTATTTTTTTTATTCATTATTAAACCTACTCCTGCATTATCCCTATTTGATTTCGTATTCACCTGACCAAAAGTCTTGTTCCTCCTGCCACCAAACTTCACTAATTCCCACTATATCTATCTTTAACCTATCCATTTCCCTTTTTAAAATTTCTAACCTACCTGCCCAATTAAGGGATCTGACGTTCCACACTCTGATCCATAGAGTGCCAGTCGTTTTCTCCTGATAACGACATCCTCTTGAGTAGTCCCTGCATGGAGATCCAAATGGGGGACTCATCATTTAACCATACAGTAAAGCAGCATGCCCTTGGGAAAAATTATGGCTGTAGTTTCCTGTTGCTTTTAGCCGTTCGCAGTACCAGCTCAGCAAGGATGATTTGGTTAGCGTTACAAGGCCAGATCAGTCAGTCATCCAGACTGTTGCACCTGCAAATACTGAAAAGGCTGCTGCCCCTCTTCAGGAACCACACGTTTGTCTGGCCTCTCAACAGATACCCCTCCATTGTGGTTGTACCTACAGTACACCTATCTGTATCGCTGAAGTATGCAAGCCTCCCCACCAATGGCGCGTT
The DNA here is from genome assembly GCF_021461385.2 of Schistocerca piceifrons. Lineage (NCBI taxonomy): Eukaryota > Metazoa > Arthropoda > Insecta > Orthoptera > Acrididae > Schistocerca > Schistocerca piceifrons. The sequence goes on along the minus strand of NC_060144.1, from coordinate 824,937 downwards.
CCATGGTTCATGGGGGGGAGGATCAGAAATATTAATGTGACATTAATTATATTTACAAAATGTGTTACATTTACATAATTACAAGCTGTGTCTCAATTCGTTGAACAATAATAAAGATTTCTGTACCAGAATAGATTTTAATTTTGTGATGTAGTCAATTCCCTTTCATGTTCTTAGATGATTTGGTAGTTTGTTAAACCAAAACAAACCATTGATGTATGTGCTTTGATCTACTATTTTTAATTTCATTCTATTATATAAGTAGTTACATTTTGTTGTGACATTGTGATCATCTACATCACTTCAGTACTTGCAGTTAGTCAACTTACACAAAATGTAAGTAATTTAAATTGTTATAACAAATATATTGTAAGTATTTGTGCTGTATGAACATTTCACAGCATGACTCTGTGGTTTGTTCCACATATAAGTCTTACTGCTCATTTCTGTAATAGCAATATTCTTCTTAATTGGATGTCAGCTGCTAGGAACTATCTTCATGACCTGGCTAAGGAGATATAAGCCACTATTGACTTTTCCACATACAAAGTTAATATTATTTGTCCACCACAGATTTTCATTGACATATCCGCCCAGAAATTTACAGCTACCAGTTTCTGTTGCTGCAGTGTTACATACATTATTTACATTTGTTTGGTGATAATTGTTTTAAATGCCAATAACAGAGATTTGATAACATTCACCTTGAGGCCCTGATTGTTGACATACTTCATTAGTACTGTTAATCCCACTTGCAGCAGAAGATTCTAGCTCCTTGTAATCTCCACCACAGAATAAGATTGAGGTGTCATCTGCATCTAATATGGGAGATAATGGGTTGTTCCTAAGGATGAGAAAGGGACCAAGGATTGAGGCCTGAGGTGCACCTTGTATTACTGTTTCACTGGTGGATTGAAATTTATAATTTTTTCATCTAATTTGTATTTCAAGTTAATGCATTGCTTACAATTCAATAGGTATGTTGCTATAAAATGTGTAGAAGGATCCCCAATATGATATGAATTCAGTGCTTTCTAGAAGTAACGTGGTTTGCTGTATCAAATGCTTTTGTCATCATGTGCTAAAATATACCTACTGTTTGCATTCTCTAATCCAACAGACATTATACCTCAAGGAAGAACTGTGTTACTGCTGTGATTGTGCTTACCTCTTTTCTAAAACCATGCTAAGAATCTATAAGCAATTTGTGCTGTGTAAAATGTCAACTAAGCTGTGATAGAATTTTACTTTATAATATCATAATAAATGTCAGAATTAGCGATACTGGTCCTCAGTTAGAGACATCTTCCTTACATCCCATTTTGAACAATGGTTTCACACCACTGATTTTGTGAACAGCTGAATATACATGTGTTTTCTCTACTGCTGCAGTTAATTGCATAAGTTTTCAGATTTGTTTTAAACATACCTTATCAGTCACACTGGGTATGGCATCCTAGCCAGATGAAATTTTTTTCATCAGCATGATTATCACCTTGCATACTTCCTGCTCATTCACCACCACCAATTCTGACTTCATACATTGAGTGAGGTGACATGGGGCCTCAACTTGTGCATCTATAATATGGGTTGACTGGTCGATAAAACTAGTGAAATAGTTATTAATAATCTTATGTATAATCTGTGGGTTTTTCATGATGTTATCATAATGTTTTATGATTAATGGTTCTGTGGTCATTATCTTAGAGAGCTTTACTATATATGTCCTGTGGTAGCATTCTCGCTTCCCGCACATGGGGTCCTGGGTTCAATTCATGTTGAGGTCAGGGATTTTTCCTGCCTCGAGATGACCGAGTGTTGTTGTGTCATCTGCATCATCATCATTCATCCCCATTACAGTCAAAGGAAGGCAATGGCAAACCACCTCCATTAGGACCTTGCCTAGTACGGAGTGCGGGTCTCCCACATCGTCCCCTATGCTCCTCGAAGTATGGAACCTCATCAACATCATCACTATATATGTCAATTAGCTCCTTACATTGTTACATATATTTGTTTCAGCAGATACCATTGCTCTTGAATATTTATCAAAATTTGAGTTTATTTTTATTTTGCACGTTCATTAAAGCAAAATAGATTAATAAGTTTCTTAAATCTTTATTGATGTCGTACTTTCTTGCACAATTTTTCTGTTTTTAGATTATGCAGCTGTATTGTGCATTTTGTTGGCTTATAGTGAAAACTTTGTATCTCAGAAAAATTATGCCTGGTTTTCTCACGTCATGGTTGCCTAAACAGTATTTGTGGTTTTCCTCACTAGAGTGCAGCACGTAGCCCGTTACCTATCATTTGCTCACTAATTGTTGAAATACAAGGTTTACAGCCTAATAATGCAAGAAAAATATTTTTGTTTTATTTTTGAGATACAAGTTTTTCATTCTGAGCCAATGATTTATTAAGGCATGAAGAGTTTATTTTATATATAGAGGTACAACATGTTTTGATGTTTAACAAATTGAGCTCTTTATATTCTGAGCAGCAACTCTCAAAGAAATATTACTTAGGGCAGTGAAAATTTTGTGTCATTTTACTGAGGAGTAAACTATAGTGCATGTGTGATATGTGGTTTATTCATCTCATTACATACAATTTTCAAATCATTTGATTTGATGTACAGGAGACATGTCAAGGCTTACAAAAGACACTTTTTTCCACTTTTTTAAGAGAAAAACAAAAGTTTACATTATATTTTACATTTCTAAGTTACAGCCACACATGTACATAAAATAATAAATGTAATAGAATCCCTGTGTTCAGATTGTGAAGCTGTCCTCAATGAATTCATCGACAGAATAATAACACTTCTCCACCAGAAGAGTAAAGAGCGATCTTTTCAGTGAACCAATCTCCATTTTAAATATATTACTGCCTTTTATTTTATTGAAAATTTTTAACCCCATATACTCTGGCATTTGGGCATAATGTTTTAAATGATGTGTTGGAAGTTTGAAGTTATCTCTGTGGCGAGTGCTGTAGTTGTGGTCAAAACAGAAAGTGTCTAGTGTATGTTGATTTCTATATAGGAACACTACCATCTCATATATGTAAAGTGAGGGGATAGATAGTATTTTTAAATTTTTTAACGGTGGTCGACAGGATTCCCATTTTTTTGCAACACACATGTTTCTAATTACTTTCTTTTGTAATACTAGGAGCCTAGTGACATTTGCAGAATTTCCCCAGAAGATTATGCCATAACGAATAACTGACTCAAAGTAGCAGTGATAAACTATCTTTCTGGTATCCATGTTTGTGGCACCTGACAAAATACACATTGCAAATGCTAAGTTGTTCAGTTTATTTGCTAAGTAATCTATGTGTACCTTCCAATTTAAATTTTTGTCAAGATTTAGGCCTAAGAACTTCATGTGGTTTGCTTCTGTGATATCCTGATCATTGCAAGTTATATTTATTTCACTCCTTTCTACTGATTTAGCTTCAAATTGCATCATTTTGGTTTTAGTTACATTTAGTTTTAGTCCATTTTGATAGAACCAAGATTCAAGCTTTTCTACAGTATTTTTGGCTTTTTCTGGAATATTTTCAGATACCTCATTTTCAATTAGAACTGATGTATCATCAGCAAATAAGACTGAATGAACATCAATAGCAAGTGGTAGGTCATTTACGTAAAACAGAAACAGATAGGGACCCAATATCGAACCTTGTGGGACTCCTTGGGGAACTGTTTTCCAGTCTGATGAATAATTGGTTCCATTTGAAGTTAAAATTACTCTTTGTTTCCTACCTGACAGGTAAGAGCTAAACCATTTTAAAGCAGTGTCTCTGATTCCATACATCTGTAATTTGTGGAGGAGTAATGCATGGTTCACTGAATCAAAAGCTTTAGTCAGATCACAGAATATACCTGTGACCTTTCTACCTTTATCTAACGTGGAGCATATTTTTTGGATAAACTCATTTACAGCATTCACAGTGCTTTTACCCTGTTGGAATCCGAACTGGTTTTTAAAAATTATATCATTTACAGTAAGAAAGTTATTAATTTGTTTTGCAGCAATCTTTTCAAACACTTTAGAGAAGACCGGCAAGAGAGAGATAGGGCGGTAATTCCCCATATCTTCTGTCGATCCTTTCTTGAATAGAGGTTTGATCTCACCATATTTCAATACCTCTGGAAAGTATCCCTGTTCTAAAGATTGGTTTATAATAGTTGACAGTGTTTGGGAAATAATATCGTGCACATACTTGATTACAGATGTTGTTATTTCATCCCACCCATGTGAGGTTTTGTTTTTTAGAGACAATATTTCCTTTTCCACATCCCTTTGGGTGATTTTTTTCAAATTGTTTAAAAGATGTGTTCTGGCTATTTTCCAAATTTGTGATGCCCTGATAGAATGTCATATCCACATCTGATCCTACTACATTTAGGAAGAATTCATTGAAACTACTTGACATCTGAACAGGGTTTACTATAATTTCATTTTCATGTCTAATTTTCAAAATCTCATGAATTTTTACTTAGGCTCCTAGTTCAGACTGAACAACTGACCACACTGCTTTTGTCTTATTTCTTTGTTCTCGTATGAATTTATTATTTGCCATTTTTTTAGCTGCCACTACAACTTTCCTAAATACAGCTTTATACTGTTTGACATAAATAACAAAATCTGGATTTCTGTTTGATTTTAACTCATTGTGGAGCTCTCTCTTTCTGGCACTAGAGATTTTTATCCCTGTTGTAATCCATTTGAGTTTACCATTTACTTTCTTTTGCTTATATCTACGAGGAAATGATTCATTAAATACCTCAAAGAAACAATTTAAGAATTTGTCATAGTTTATCGAGCTTGAACTATTGTAGTCTACAGGCCAGCTTATTATACTTAATTTACTGCAGAATAAATCCATTTTACTTTTACTGAGATCCCTTTTTATACACACTTCTGGAGGCTTTAGGTTATCTGCTTTTGGGAGCTCAATAAACAGAGCTGAGTGATCTGAAATAACCAAGTCTAAGCAGTATTTGTGCTTTTTTCCACTGTCAAATTTGTAGTTAGTAATAATATTATCAATGCAGGTCACTGATCTGCTCTTTTCCCTAGTGCCTTCAGAAAAATTTAACTTGAAACCACATTTCTGAATTAAGTCACGAAATTTTGTGGAATCATTGCTTTCAACTAAGACATTTAAGTTGAAGTCTGCTGCTATAACAACTTTTTTCTTACTTTCTTTCTGGAGTTTTTCCAGGAGGCATTCGAATTTGGCTAAAAACACTTTTGTTACCGCACATCCAGGAATTCTGTAGATTGCTATAACTAGTGTATTCAGATCACTCAGTTCTACAGAGCAACTTTCAAACTCGCTCTCTTCATTTAAATAATTAAAACTGTCTCTTACTGTATATCTTACAGAAGAATTGACAAAAATGCAGGAGCCTCCACGAGATTTGCTTATTCTACAAAAGCTAGCAGCTACCTTAAAATTATTAATACTATTTAGTACTTTTATACTATCTTCTGTTAACCAGTGTTCATTTAGGCAGATTATTTTAATATTTACGGATTCTGAAAGCAGAATTTTTAGTTCGTCGATTTTTGAGAATTTATGATTTGGTAGTTCTGCCCCTAAGCCATTTATATTCCAGTGCATCAATAGATCACTTTTGCTTTTAATTATTTCACGTGCATCCTTTGTTTGGTACGTAAACTTTTTATTTTCAGTTTGAATTTTTTCTTTGTCACCCCTATCACAATGAATTAGTTTCCCTTGCTTCTTAGGACTTTACACACGTCTATGAACATTTTACTAAGGTTCACAGAGCCTAATCTATTCAAGTGCAGGCCATCTTTTCCCAGAAACTTGCAGTTTAAGAATTTGTTTGGGTCAATGAATACTGCACCGAGTCTGTTGCATTGTTTCCTAATGCCGCTATTTATCCTGTTGATGTAAGTATCACTTACCAATCTTCGATGAATAATTCCACTAATTACCAGCCTGGATGTTGGGTATACAGTTTTCGCTGATCTAATCAGATTCCGTGTTTCATTCACAATTTATTCCTCACTGTTACTGTGGGGGGGCATGTGCTTTCACATCCTTTGATTCCTTATTCATAAGCATGAAGGTAAAATTAACTGTTTCTGTTTTTAAGTCAGCACACCTTTAAGCATTTTCTCTGAAAGCATTTTCTTATCACAGTGTTTGCTGATAATTTTTTCAACTAGGTCTCCAATATTTAAATGCATAATGATGTTATTATGATGTAAGCCCTATGAAAATCTACTCAGTTACATACATTAAGAGTGAAATGAGCTTCCACTTGGTCATTTAGTATTTGCCGTGACTTATTATTTTTAGATCAAATCCTGTTGTAGTTAACACTTCACCAATTTTTGTTAGTGGAAGGAATTGGGAGGAGGACTCACCTCCAGAATTAATCTTCCATTCTGTGCCAGAGTATTCACTCTTTTAAAACTTACTGTCAGATTAAAACCGTGTATCAGAGCAGGAGGCAGTGCTCTTTCGACTGGGCTACCAAGGCAGGACTCACTCGCACTGCTTCACTTCTGCATGTACTTCACTAGGACAAATCATGCCTCTATAGCTCATTAAGTAAAAGCGTTGCCCATATAGACATAACCGGTTCAACAAATCTTATCTCAGTGCAGTGGCAAGTTCATGGGATATTTTCAAACTGCAGAAACCTGAATATGACAAGCAGATTTTTAATAAAACCATGGTTTCATTGCAGGATATATTACATAGTTTTATTACAAGGAAAAAATCTTTCAGTTATTATTAAGTTCCAGATCAGTTCCTTAACAGTAGCGGAGCCAGACAAATTCCATTTAGCAGAGTCTGAAATATGTTTTGAATTTTTTGTGTATGACTGTTCCCAAAAATGTTCACTCCTTCCATTGTATTAGTTTTTGTACAGTTGGTGGACAATTCATTGTTCCTCTTGCATTGACTCCTCAAAGTCCATTTTCATACTTCTGTTGCAAAGTAAGAGAATTAGCTTCTGCATTGTCAAATGGATCCACTATATTGGTTATATTTTGTATACTATATGCTGGTTGTCTTCCAGCCTGAAACATTATAGCTTCCACAACCATGTGTTTACCTATTTTATAACCTGCCTTCATCACATTGCAACATCTTAATTACACTCCTGGAAATTGAAATAAGAACACAGTGAATTCATTGTCCCAGGAAGGGGAAACTTTATTGACACATTCCTGGGGTCAGACACATCACATGATCACACTGACAGAACCACAGGCACATAGACACAGGCAACAGAGCATGCACAATGTCGGCACTAGTACAGTGTATATCCACCTTTCGCAGCAATGCAGGCTGCTATTCTCCCATGGAGACGATCGTAGAGATGCTGGATGTAGTCCTGTGGAACGGCTTGCCATGCCATTTCCACCTGGTGCCTCAGTTGGACCAGCGTTCGTGCTGGACGTGCAGACCGCGTGAGACGACGCTTCATCCAGTCCCAAACATGCTCAATGGGGGACAGATCCGGAGATCTTACTGGCCAGGGTAGTTGACTTACACCTTCTAGAGCACGTTGGGTGGCACGGAATACATGCGGACGTGCATTGTCCTGTTGGAACAGCAAGTTCCCTTGCCGGTCTAGGAATGGTAGAACGATGGGTTCGATGACGGTTTGGATGTACCGTGCACTATTCAGTGTCCCCTCGACGATCACCAGTGGTGTACGGCCAGTGTAGGAGATCGCTCCCCACACCATGATGCCGGGTGTTGGCCCTGTGTGCCTCGGTCGTATGCAGTCCTGATTGTGGCGCTCACCTGCACGGCGCCAAACACGCATACGACCATCATTGGCACCAAGGCAGAAGCGACTCTCATCGCTGAAGACGACACGTCTCCATTCGTCCCTCCATTCACGCCTGTCGCGACACCACTGGAGGCGGGCTGCATGATGTTGGGGCGTGAGCGGAAGACGGCCTAACGGTGTGCGGGACCGTAGCCCAGCTTCATGGAGACGGTTGCGAATGGTCCTCGCCGATACCCCAGGAGCAACAGTGTCCCTAATTTGCTGGGAAGTGGCGGTGCGGTCCCCTACGGCACTGCGTAGGATCCTACGGTCTTGGCGTGCATCCGTGCGTCGCTGCGGTCCGGTCCCAGGTCGACGGGCACGTGCACCTTCCGCCGACCACTGGTGACAACATCGATGTACTGTGGAGACCTCACGCCCCACGTGTTGAGCAATTCGGCGGTACGTCCACCCGGCCTCCCGCATGCCCACTATACGCCCTCGCTCAAAGTCCGTCAACTGCACATACGGTTCACGTCCACGCTGTCGCGGCATGCTACCAGTGTTAAAGACTGCGATGGAGCTCCGTATGCCACGGCAAACTGGCTGACACTGACGGCGGCGGTGCACAAATGCTGCGCAGCTAGCGCCATTCGACGGCCAACACCGCGGTTCCTGATGTGTCCGCTGTGCCGTGCGTGTGATCATTGCTTGTACAGCCCTCTCGCAGTGTCCGGAGCAAGTATGGTGGGTCTGACACACCGGTGTCAATGTGTTCTTGTTTCCATTTCCAGGAGCGTATTTTAACCTTAAAAATCATATCTCTGCATGTTTCCATCACTCATGTATCATTTGATCACAGCTGCCATCAGTTAAAAATCAGACTTCTGAAAACACCATGTGCTGTGTAGAGGAAGCACAGGACAGTTGATAGTCATGCAAATAATTTATTAAAAGAGCATGTTCATTTTTCAATTTTTCAAATCTAACACCAACAGCTTTTACACTGGATATGTTCCAAGGATTTTTCACTATATAATGCACAGTTACTATGCCTTACTTCATATTTATTGAAGGAATGTCCACATATAAGGGATGGTCACAAAATTTTGATTATGATCTCAAAAAAATCAAGCTGCAGCCATGAACCTTGGTAATAGCGTTAGGCCTTACCCACATATTCATCCTTAAATGAGACAATTTTTTTTTTTTTCTAAATGATGGATGAATTGGTTGTCTGCATTTTGGCTGTTAGGAAATCATTCCACCTTGAAAATCACTTCATCATCATTTGGGAAATGCCTTCATCTGACAAAAAAGGAAGAAATCACTCTTGATACCATGCCAGAAAAATATAGGAATTTGGAGGGGGGGGGGGGGGGGGTGAAGGGGGGAGCAAAATTTGATAGAAGTAGCATATGTGAGGAAATAAACTGAGGCCTTGACATGGAAAGAAAACTTCATTTTGATAGCCTCCCATAACTTCATCAGCTGATGTCAGTTGATGCCTGTGTGATGATCTGTCCCCACCACACATCCATGGCTGTGTGAAGAAATTATCTGAATTGACCTGGGGCAGCTGCAACACTTTAGCTGCCAGTTAGGTTCAGGAGGCTTTTGGAATGGGTGTGAGCAGATGTGGAGACCAACATGCAGTGCCCTTTCTCAAATTCAAAATGTAGGAAAAGATGTTGAAAACTGATAAAAGATTTTCACTTTTCCACTGTCACCTTGATTATGGTGTACTGATCTTCGAGCAACAATTCTCTTGCAATCCCTAGTTCTTCACAGAGAGATGGTCTACCACTATGTTCGCCATCATTCAGACATATTTGACCATACTGGCAGTGCCTCCATCACCTAATCACAGCATCATATGCTGGAGCATTGTGGCTGTACACTTCTGCCAACTCAGTGTTGATTGTTACAGTGTTGTTCCCCTTGAAATGCAAAAAACTAGTTGCCTCATGGTACTCTACTTTATCAGTGTACAGTGTCATTTTGTTCTAATTCCCCTAGCAGCATACTATGGTGCTATGGTATGGTGATTTCAGTGTTTGCCATGGCTGCAAGCATGTAACTTTATTTAACCTTTATCTGACGACATGCCAATCTTGTCACACTACCGCTGATGTGCGGTCTCTCAGACCACTGCATTGTTGGCGTCATACAGGCAACATCTCGATGTGTTTTTTTATTTTTATATATATAAATACTTGAAATACATGTATAAGAATTGAAAGGCATGTAAATTTACTTGTGAAACATACTGTTTATAAAGGTTTTTTGATATATTCCATGATTGTGTGTTACAAACATGAGCGGAGAAGGAGCAACAAAATAAGAATTAAAAAAACTACAAATTTTTTTATTTTACTAAACACTGTTTAAAACAATAAATTATAAGGCACTCCGAGTAACTTAACATGCTAATGACTTATTTCAGTCTTATTATAAAAAAAAATAGCTATAGCACAACATTAGCTGCAGTTTTTACATGCAAATGTTGCACATTGTAGACAAATAGCCTTTTTGTACGAGTTACACGAATAACCCGTTTTTCTCTTTAGTTTTGGAGGGCAGGTGTAGCAGGTTCACCTATTTATACCTCCTTCTTCAGGGTCTGGTGCTTGTTCTTCCGGTGCATCGGGTCCAAGAACTCTGATGTTGGTCGCTCTTAATTCCCATGACCACTTGCTGTCCACAGCATGTCATTTCATTTGAGGCAATGCTAAAGCTTGTGCTAATATTTTCAGAAAAACTCCTCTATCTATTGGCTTGGTGGTAAATTGTGTGTTGTAGATCACATACGCATTTACCCCACTCAGATCGAAAATTCCGTAAAAAATTGCCTTCGACCATTGTCTTGTCCTTCGGCTCGTCGAGTAAATTTCGCATTTCTTGTCAAGCTCATCCACACCTCCCTCTGTGGAACTGTAATAGGCAATATTTTCAGGTTTGTTTGTATGCCTATCTATTTCATTAGAATGGTGCATTGATGAAACTAACACCACTTATTTATTTTTTTTAGGCACATATGAACATAACGTTTTTGTACCCGTGAAACCAAATAACGCAGACTCTTCTTCACGGTTTTTGTTTGGAAGAGATTCATTAGGTAATTCTTTTTTTTTCTTTTTTTTTTTTCAGCATACGTAAGGTCCTTATTTATCAAATAATTGACCAACTCAATAGATGAAAACCAATTGTCAGCAGTAACATTGCGATGTGAGCTATAAATAGGCTTACATAAGTGGATAAGTGGATAACATATCCCACGTGGAATGTTTCCCTCTATTATGTAAGTGGATAACAGATTGAGTTGGTACCAAAAATTATTCATCTTCAGACATATCCAATGTAGAAGTAGCTCATTTTGCTGTCACACATGATGGTGTATTTGGCAGGTTTTTGTGGCATGTACTGAACAAAATAAGAACAGCCTCGAAAAGGCACCAACATTTCATCCACAGTGACACTTTCTCTTAAATTGTATGAGCTTTGGGAATTGGAAACAAATTTTTCAAATATGAACAATACAGCTGCAAGCTTATCACTCAACAATCTTTCACTCCTGTCTGTTGCATCATCGAATTGTAAACAGTGCAGTAGTACAAGAAATCTATTTTTGCTCATAATACACCTGAAAATTTCATGGCCAGAACCATCAGATGCGAAAATGTAGTCAGAATTTTCATGATTTGATTTGAAAACTGCCGAATAGAATAATATACGAAACAATGCTCTCGGTTCTATAGAGTCTAATTCACCAAGTTCAGGCCGATTTTCACGTAAGAATTTATTTTTATAAGCAGCTAGTTTTTCATTCGTCCATTTCAAAATTTCATTCATCATTTCAGTATCTACCAACTTGCACCAAATGGAAGGAGGATCATGCTTTTCACGTTTAGGCAACTTGCAAGAGGGTGACTTTAAAATAATTTTGTGTGCAGGAGTTCTAACTGCTCTGTTTGTTGGATTTTTCGACCATTTGTACCAGTTCTTGCCATAAAAACTATTTTAAATTCTTTGTACGGGATCTAGGTCTTCGTCTTCCTTTTCTGAAACAACCATTTCTCTATCATTGTCAGAGACTATTTCTTCATTCTCAGAGTTGTCTGGGGTCTGTCCCACAACACTGAAGTCCGAATCTTCGGTTTCCTCTAACCAACGTTGCACAGTTGTTTCAAAATGTTCATTAGTAAAACATATGTGTTGCTGTTGGTCCTTTTTTGACCTTTTACTGCCAGACGGACTGGCTACGTCAATTTATTTATGTGTACAATACATATAAGGAAGAATGACAAAGTAACCCCTTTGTTGTAAATAATTACACTAATGCTGACGTGCGGTCTGACAGACCTCTGTCAACATTTAATTAGTTCTAACTCACCTGTCTAGTGGAAAAACTGTTTCACTCACAGTTACATGAGTCATCATGCACTTCTCAGAAGCTACTGAAAATGCAGCTTGATAGTGATCGCGGGAAAGTATTTAAATCACGTATTGGAAAACACGCGTGGTCTCACAGACTGCATGTCAGCAGTTAAAGGTTAATCAAGGTTATAATTAAAGCTTTCTGACTACCTCTCATACTTTTCTGATCATAATTCCAATGGGAAAGCAATGTTGATGTACTCAACACACCATAGTAATTGCAATAAGAGATATGACACATATAGGACATTTTATTGTATGACTGAGATATCTGTATTTTTATTAGTCTTACAGTTTTTATACTGAAAAATTATGTTTGGTTCAAAACTGTCTACATGATCTTTTAGTGCTACTTGTTTTATAATAAATTACTTTCAGTTAATATGTGAAATATTAAAAGTCACATTTTCGTGACTATTTAATGATGATACCTAAAATCAGAGTATAACTCTGATAGAGAGGTGAGCTGACAACCTAGTAGTGGAACGCAATGCTGAGCACAATGTACTCAACTGCAATGGTTGCTTCACAGCTTGTGTCATCTGTTCCATCCCTCCCCCTCTCTTCCATACTATCTTCTCTGGAATTAAGTAGAGGGAAATCGTCCATACAATTCATACTTTGATCCCATTTCCCATTGGTATCAGCCTCCACTAGGCCCTGTCCCACACTCACCTGCACTATTTTTTTCACAGCCTCACTTCACTTATCCTCCTCTTCTCAGTCATTGTCTTCCTTCGTTCTGCTGCCCTATCCCAACCCAGTCCTCAAGTGCACACACAAATGTCATTGTGAGCTCACCAACACCACATTCCTCTCCTTTTCCTAATTGCCTCTCTCTAACAGCCCTCAGCCAATCTCCCCTCCACATTTCCCACCACTCTCATGTCTTTTCCTCTTCACTTTTGCTCCTTCCATTACAAGTTGTAATTCGAACATTTATTACTTCACAGTGGTGGCAGCCAATGACTTAAAGTGGCCCACAGTAACGGGAATGTTCCGGCCATTTGTGGAAGTTAATCTCATTGGACCTCATTTAGCTGATAAAAAACGAAAGCATGCAACCAAATCTAAATCAAACAACTGGTCTCCAAAGTACAATGAAACTTTTCATTTGTAAGTATTACACTTTGAAATTGACATTTTTCATAATTTTGTTCATTTGTTTCGGTTCATTGTTGAACACATTTATTTTTTTACAGCATTATTGGAAATGAAGAGCAGCTGGATTACTTTGAACTTCACATATGCATCAAAGACTACTGTTTTGCTCGGGAAGATCGTTTAGTTGGTGTAGCTGTAATGCAGCTCAAAGACATTGTGGAGCAGGGTTCATGTGCATGTTGGCTCTCACTGGGGAAAAGGATACAGATGGATGAAACAGGTTGGACAATTTTGAGAATATTATCTCAGCGAACAAATGATGAAGTAGCAAAAGAATTTGTCAAACTGAAGTCTGATGTCCGGACGGAAAATCCTTTACCAAACCCAACGTGAGAGTCCTGTGATTGATAGGTTAGTGAATGGAAATGACTCTTCCACCGTCCGGCAGTATTTGCCACAAAAAAGCAGAAGAAATGTGAAGTGAAATGTGTGTGCAGTGAAGTTTGTTAGGTAACTATGGCTTTAAGTGAGCTGGTACAAATTACCATTGATCACAAAAAATAAATAAATAAGTAAAAAAATAAAAAAGAGACAGTATAAAGATTTGGAAAAACCAACACCATTCCATGTGATTGCTAATCGAAAGAAGGAAACTGCAATAGCAGAAGTTTTTACAAAAGGAATCGCACATAATATAATTACAGAAATGAAGGAAATGAAACAGCTTTTGTATTTCATTTACAAATTATCTTTTAAAGAAAAAAGTAATAAAATTTATCCCAAAAAATGCTTGTTTTGCTGGCTCAAGCAACATACAAGACCATATTCTGAATTTCTGTAATCATGGGAACTGTCAAAAGTTTTCAGCAATACACATATGTGCTATTGTTAAATGTTTGGCGATGTACATGGCTTGAAAAGACTTTATTCAGTGAATGGAAATTGTGACCAAGTGATGTTAATGTGCTTCAAGGACACATTGTCACAGTTACCCATGTGCTCTCCTCACATTTTCATAACTAGACCAATGGTTACAATGTATACATAAAAGACAAGATGTGCTTTTTTGAAAAACTTTTGCATCTTGTCTTGAATGAAACTGCATTTTATTATTCTAAATGCTCCAACAAAGCACCAATAATGTGCCCCCTCATTAAGTTCCATGTGAGACATTGTTAAAATATTTCATGTTCTCTTTGCTTCAGAACACTGGTATCCAACTATTTCACTGTGATATTTTTGAGGCTACCTGCCTTCCAGCCTCTTTGACAGGTCATATCGACCACTTAAGATCTCTATTTCTCTCTTTATCTTCCATAACACAGTAATAGCTTTTTAAAGAAAAATGTATGCTCATGTGCGTATGCATGTACATAAAAATTAGATCACTGATAAAAACTCAGTCACAAATGATTTACGTATTCTGTTATCCTCATCAGAAATTATAAAGCAGCAGTCATGGATCACTTTATTTTTGTTACAGTGATGTTACTAAGTATGATTCAATTGTTTACTGACTATGAATGCTTGTAAATAAAATCTCAGCCTTGAGCAGTATAAGAAAGATGTTCATTTTCTGTTTGGTTGTATTGATAAAAAGCAACATAATATCATTACTAATAACACAATGAAGTTATAATTCTACAATTACATAGAAGTGATATATGTGATGCAGTTTTGAAGAGAAATTTTTGTTGTAAGAAGTTCTCTGCAATAAAATGGCTGATGAGAATGACACGTTTATGTAATCAGACTTTGATCTTTCAGTTAAAATAATTTCATTTGTTGTATCATCATTTGCATAATCTCCTTAACATAAATACTTGTGCCTACACAGTGTATGTGAACAAGAAACTAAAACAAAATTCTGCTGCATTGTTTGTTATAACTATATACAAAAATTTTGTCTGGGTGGTAGTGAAACATCAGTTGAAAACATCCCATAATATTGTTTATTGCATTGTTTCCTACCTTTGTCATGCTTTGTTACTGCCATATAGATTACTGAAGGTGTTGTAGCAGTTTGTAAGCACATTGAATCTTGAAGATAACTATTTTTATATGTCACATTTTCAGACTCTGAAGAAAGTAATGAATTTTTCTGTCTACATGACTATCTCAGTTCATGTGCACAAAATACTTTTTTGTAAGTTCAGTTTATTTCATAAGAGAAATATTATTAAATAATTTCATAGAGTATGTGCATATTTTGCTAGTATTATGGATTATACACAGATTTCCTGTGGTTTTGTCTGCATTACATCTGTGTTCCATTTACAGTTAAAAAGTGGGTTCATGAATTACCTTTGTAAAGGGAAGCAGTTTTGCCTACAGGGCAACAGCTTATAATTGTGAAACATGATGAAATATGTTTGCAACAAGTACAGCAAACCATTAAAGCTTTCGAAAGAGAAACATGTAATGCACTGAGACCTTCCCATTTAGAAGATTAATTGTCGTGTGCTTAGTTTTAGTTTCTAGTTCACAAAAATATTCAGTCAGATAATTTAGTACTTATGATTATTAAAAGAAATAGATTTGATAGGAAGATGCTAGATGCCTCTGATGGGAACACTTGAAGGATGCAGGTAGTCAGACATCTTTAAGAAATTTTACACATATTATTTGCCATTCATACTAGTAGGTTATCTTTATTTAAATATAATCGCCTGGTCACTTGAAGTTGTCATTGATCCTTTGAGTCCTGCTGCTAACCTGTTAATCTTATTTCCACTTTGGTACCACAAATACATTTCAGTTTTTCTCCTGAGGCATACACTACATAGAATTCTAGACTACTTTTTGTAATCATGCTATGAGTAAAGTTTGTGTTAAATACTTGCTTACAAGTACAAAATGGGGCCAAAAAGCAAAGTATACTTATCTTTTATTCAGACAGCAAATAATGTGTGCAGAGATATTTGAATGACACATTTTAAGTACAAAATCTTTGTATTGCTATCAGATTGTATCAGCTGATATAAATTAATCACATAGTTCCAGAAAATCATGTTTTTACAAATGCTGAATGTGATACAGAGGTATCTGTTATACTTTTGCAAGCCCAATAGTTTTTTTCCTTTCTTTATTTCATTCCTTTTTTTTAAATCGTACCCTGTGCTTTCTTACATGGATTCAGATGACCTGCAGGGAAATTAGAGAAATCGGTTAATTCTAGTGATAAAGAAACAGAATTATGGAAAATTTTGATAGTACACACCAGTGTACTTCAACAGACCATATTGTTTAATTTAATTTCCCAACAACCCATATTGTTTTAGTGAACTCTCCCATATACGTTTTTCTCATGTCTTTATTTTTGCAATTTTAATGGAATTAAATTTACACATAATTGATATGCAATATAATTCAATTTACAGTGGTGATATTGAAACAGAAATATTTCTTGAAGAATAGAACTTCATTCAAAATCAGCTAAAGTAATTAATTTAATAGAACAGTAACATAAGTAAACCTCAAATTTAAACTTATGTTGAAAAGCACAAATATGAATGAAAATTCTATTTTGTGGCTATTTGAATAAGCACGTAGTCTGGAATGGAAATGCAGCCATTTGAGTGGAAACAGTTTCATAAATTAATTTTGCATGTGTTACAAATATGAACTTTCAGTTTCAGGTTCATTTCATATTTTCAAATTCTCTGAACTAGAGTACACTAGAAATAAAACATCAAATTTATATTAATTATTGTGATTTCTTACAAAGGAAACATTTTTGTACTCCGAAACACATTGTAATGAAAACATTTGTGTGTTAAGTAAAATATATTCACTAAGAAGTCAGACTTGTTACCTGCAACAGAAAAAAAAATCATAAAGATTAAAAAGGATTACAGCATGACCATTGTAGTGATATTATCAGTTCCTAAATATGTCAATGGTCATTTAAATAAGTTTAAATTGTATTCCATACATAAATATATTACTTGGCCTTAAGGTACTGGCAGTTCTTTTTCTGAATCACTGAGTCAGTATATTTCTGTAACTATATGGGACTTACCTTTTCAGGAAAAATTAATTAAATCACACTTCTTCTAAAATTATTATACTAACCTGCATCATCTTCCATTAAATTCTTATAAATTATGGTTCCTGTCAAGTATCTTAGCTTGTTCCTTTCAAATTATAACTAATGCTTATAGTATTACTCTTTTCAAACAGTTCTTTTTTATTTTTAGTGTCTATAATACAATGTTTTGAAATAAATTGCAGTAAATTAAATATTTTAAATGAACCAAAAACGAAACTGTTACACTTACTGACAATACAGTATTTACTATTGTCTGCATGACATTTCAAAAGATGTTAACATAGATTTCAAATTCTACCAGTAGGCATAATTATAATCAAAAGGCAGAAACTACAATATTTGAGAATGTTTGAAGTTTATTTTGAATTGCAACCTGCCTGTGCTGTTGTTTTGTATTTTTGTCATATCTCTAGTCATAATATAAACTATATGAAAATCATGTCCCAATGCTATTGTATTTGTTATAAACAAGAGGACAGATAACAAAAATGTTGTTAAAAGTACATTTTTCTATATGAATGTGTAAACACTAAATTAATTTTAGTGTAGCAAGTAACTAAAAATTCCAGCTACGTAAGAAACATTTTTGAATGAGCATGTAATTATTACTATATTGTATAAACTATGATAAATATAATTCTCCTGTTCTTCCATTATAATTGAAAAGTGCTCTATTGGTGTGATGACATGTTGATATTTCAACTTCCTGTAGCCACACTTTGTTGGAAAAATATGTTCGAGATTTTTTTGTGAACAGAAGTCTTTGTGGTATTTTCTAACTGATAAAGTGGATTTTACTTTCACTGCATAATTAAGTGCATGTTGCAGGCCATAAGCACCATGTGGAGATTTTATTCAGAAAAAAGTGTTTATAGTCATGGAACAAAGTATACTGACATTTGAGTAACAAAGAATGATGCTATTCATGAAATATGACACCCAATAAATAGAAGTCATACTTGTAAGAAAGCTCATTATGAATACATAGTAGCATCTGATAGCAATGCTAGTGATTTTTAAAAAGATAAAATTTAGTCCAACAAATTCATCCATTTCTTTGCTCCTATATTTTGCTATGTAAGAAAGAGCGATCAAAGGGTAAAAAGACTTCAACTTTTATTTCAATGCGCCAGTTTGTTTCATTTTTATGTGTGATTGAGGTATAAGTTTCTCCTGGTTAAAAACAAGTCTCACTACAGCTGTCAAATGTCATGATGGACATAGATTCATAAATGTTTTCTGTGACTCACTGTCTTATGTAGTACACACGTTGGTGGCCATACAGACATGAAAAGCAATTAACTACATTTTATTTTACAGAAAATTTCATAATCAAGGAAACCCTGTAAATATTCAAGCATGAAAGTAATTTTAATGTTTATATGCTAACCAAGAGCATTTATGATGTGAATAACAAGGCCAATAGTCCAGCTAAATTGGTTACAGAAATGTGCTTGCTCAATTCTTAATTCTACATTCCTAAGGCTAAAGAGATATTTGTGTAACTGCTTTTATTCTAATGGTGTACACTTTTTTCTGTCACAAGCGGGGACACCATTGCATCTGTAGTATGTGGTACTGAGTTAGATAAAAATGCATGCACATGTAAATTTATGAAGTAAAATCAGCTTCATCAGTTCCATATGTTCTGCCTTGTCCCCCTGCCCCCACAGAGGTAACTGCAGGAACTGACAGCCAACTTTAAACTAGAGAAATTATTATGTTGTTGCAAAATTATGTCGTATATGAAATTTTTCATGTTTATATAATGGAATGCAGGATGTTATATCAGCATGCCTTCATTTTGGACTAACATATCTGGATTGGGTGCTGTTTTAGGTCTGTAATTGTTAGTGAGAACATATTAAATGCAGTTATAAAAGATGATAATTTCAAGTTTTGACACCCTGCCAAAGAATTGCAAATTGTTATTATTTTTTTACTCTATAACAAGCATTTTCTTTTTTGTAACATTTTTGTTAGAATGTTTTTCAAATGACAGTACAATATGCAATATAAAAATAACTAAAATGACATTATCTGCAGATTAGGAAGATGAAACAAAGGAGATATGTACTCTGAATGAAGTGGCTTTCACTCATTAATTGGATATTTGTACTTATAAATGGTCTGATAAATTTAAGTTGCCTCTTGGGCCAAGTCTGTCTTCAGTCAGTCAATCAAATGTAAAGATTAACAAAAGAAACTTGTGTTAATGTGTGTTGGAGTATTTAAATGTTAACATACATGTACAACACTGAATAACATTATTTTAACATGAAGGTTATGCAGGTTAGGTACTGAAGGCCTGCACTTTTACTTTAATAGCAATAACATTTCTTACCTTGAAGGTTAAGGAATGTGTAAGATTAAGCACATTACTTTGGAATCAAAAGGTTGCAGTATCACAGTCAAAATTAAAATTCCAAAAAACACATCTCATGGGCAAAGTGCAATACTACTGTGGCTGAATGTTGATTGTAAAACTTGTATTAATTTATCAATATCATTTTTAACATTATAAGTTATTTGTACAGACTGCAGCCTTGTCCATGAACAATAGAATGACACAGAAAAGAAGAAGTGAGGGACATAAAGGGAAAGGAAAAGTGCTCTTTTGGTATGCACTTACTTCCTTTACAGGTACACCATTATGTTGTCCCCATTCTCTGTTATATTATATCATTTACATTTCTGATTGAGACATTTATTTTCTATGTTACTTCCTTCATATTTAAAAATCCAGTCAGACCTTCAGAGAGCCAAGTCCTCTTAATTGATAACTTTCATTTTGTTTTCATAATTTTTATTTTTTAAAGTATCACCATTTTAAACTTATTTGAGAAGTCATTAATAGTAGGTTTTTAATATGAAGTTACAGTATAATCCTGAGAAATAAATTCACAATACACATGGAGGCAGAAAGAGGTAACTAAAATAACTTAGTAGATTTTGGAGTATTTATACAAAAATGTTCGTAATTAAGTTGCAGTTAGCAAATGCATAACTCAAAACCGTGGTACATTAGGTAATGAGAATCAGATTACAACAGTAATAAGGGACTACGAAGAAGAGCAAATCATAAACTGGCTTTTCAAAGGAGATGGGGCTAATTAGTCAAGTCTATGAAAATGTCAAAAGCCTAAGCTGTGAAAGAAGTATCTGGTACAAAGTCAGAAGGATAATTAAATATAACATGCACCTCTCAAGTTCTGTAAGGGTCTATATATCATTTATTGTAGTTTTTTTTTTAAAATTAGTGTGAGTGTCATTTCTGATTAAACACAACTGTACTACCAATTACTTTGCAAATGTTGTCTTGGTCTTGATAGATAACAGAGTACAAGATTAGAATACCTGGTAATAGTACTGAGTGCAAATGCTGCACATTCTTTAACCTTTAGGTAACGTGACAAAGAAAGGTAACAAAAATCCACTTTCCATTAGGTATTCACTCTGCATGGGAAGTTTTGGAGGCAGAAAAATGTAACATATAAAACCCCATATTAATTGTATTTTGTTTAGTCCTCTTCTTCCTGTTTTTTGAAGACCCTTAATTTTATTCTTAAGTACATCTTTCACAGCCTGTAATGAGGCCTAGCCTGGAAACTAATGTGTGTATCATACCTGCAGCAATATATATCACCCTTTAATAATATTATCATGGCTTTAAATTTCATTAATGAGAGAATAATTACAAAAGCAGTTGACTGCCTGCCTTAATTAAAATGTAGCATTTACCTTATAATCACTTAAAGCTGCAGTTGTTTGTCATCTTGTACACTATAAAATGTAGTTTATGAGTGGTTGTATATTTCTTTATATTCTTATTACATGGGTAGTATTTTATTTGTGTTCTTAGTCCATATACATCCTTTCAAGTAATGAAACATAATTTGAGATTTCTCATACTGTTGACTTCTGTGTTATGATTTACAGTAAATTAACTGTTACTTCTAACTCTCACCTCCACTTATAATGTCTTCTCAGGCTGAATCTGTATTTATATAATTTATACCTTTAATAATTTAATATGACACACTAAATTGGTCAGCATATTTATTCAATCTACTTTTTGTGTGATTGAAGTTATTGTGTTTTTTAAAAGTGCTAATGTACTGGTGTTTTGTTCGCAGGAGATTAGAAATATGTAAATTATTTTCAAGCAATATAGTAAGAAGGAATGCAACCACATAACAATACATTAAGTTCTGATGATACGGAAACATCTTGGTTCTGAGCAATAAGTTCTTTTGTTATTTTTTTTTTTTTTTTTCCTGAGTGAAACGAAACATTTATTCAGAGAACCAAACGATAAAATTCTGTATTTTGAAAAGTCTGAAATACAGTTGATTTCAACTACAAACCAAATACATCTACAACTGAAATAAAAATTCACTCTAATCATGTTAGCAGTGTTTTTAATTTGATGTTCTTAATGAAGCAATGAACTTGATGCTTGATGTCATGTGCATATAGGGTTCTCATAACAGACACGCCAGCTTATGAAAAATACTCTTGTGTCTGTTTTTGTCATGATCTATATTGTGATTCCATGAAACAAATATCATCTGACTGATAATTTAACTGTACCTATATGGTGCAATTATGCCCATGCATCGTCACTAATAAAAATCGTTTGTGTGTGAATAAAAGCATGTTCAAATGTATTAACAGAAAAATGAAATATAATTTTTACAATTATTATAACTTACAGTTATCTGTCAATAAATAAATATTTTCTGCACTGTGTAAAACTAAAATGAAACTTAGAACAGACAGTGTCTTCTGCCCAAAAGTTACTGATTGTTATTTCCTGTGTATACTAAGAAACATAGTTTCTTAAGTTTTCTACTTTGCTCTTGTCAGTTTTCACACTGTTCTAAGTTTTATTATTCATATAAATGATGCAGTGACACATCTCACCGCCCTTTACTTGTGGATTTTTATTTTCTTCCTATCCCTTTCCACAGTAATTTGGTAAATGAAGAATACAGAGACAGTTGGATATTGTAGGAAAACTGTGGTACTTAGCGTAAATGAAGAAACTGGATGCTGTTGTCGATTCAGAAACTTCTTCTATATTTGCTCAGTGAAACTAACAGTGCGCCGTTGAGGTGTGGAGCCAGAACAAAAGTTACATAACATACGAGATGAAGAAAAATGGTATTGTGTGACTATAAAGGGGTAACAAAGGTGTATGATCTAAATGACAATTTTAAAACAGGGGCATTAGGCATGATGTGAAGAAAAGTCCATAACTTTTGTAGCATTCATTCATCACGGTCTGTCTGTAGCCTAGATGCTATTAAGAAAGGGAACCTTTAGGGATGTGAAATGAGCCAAAGTACACACCAACAAAAGAATTCATAGAAACTTAATCCATAACTGGATTAACAAAAACTAAAATTACTCCAATGATTACTATTATTCGTGCCTACACTAAATAAATTAGTGTCAGGAAAGGCACTACTCCAAATAATATTAAGTAGTTTATCTTACATTGGTAGCTTAATTTCCCATAATTAAATTGGTGTTAAAGAAAATAGTTCCCTTTGTCAGTTAACAAAAGACACCTGTTTACCGTACACTATCACTTGTCATACAGTTTTACAATTGCAGGGTGTATACGGCCCGGGAGATCCGGGGAAAACCCGGGAATTTTTTCATCCGGCAAGAACCCGGGAATTTTGTAGAATTCCGGGATTTTTCATTCTTTTAGATTTCAGTTAAATTTTTGTAGGTTTGACGTGTAATATCTGATACGCTGACAAAGAACTTTAGCCCACTACTGCTGAATAATACACCGGCAATGAAACATAAATCAGAGGATAACACCAAAATAAAAGTTTAGTTGCGTAGAAAATGAGTAATTTACACAATTGACAGACCAGTTTGCCGACACCGAAAAGTGTCAAAGGCTTTAGGTCGAAGATTATGCAGTACGTCCGTAACAACTAACGAGCATTCGATGTGCTTGCAGTCGCAATTGTTTACATTTCTAACAGATCACTGGAAAATATTACGAATAGTGACTTGAGAAGCGTTACTTTCAAAGTAAATTTCCACGCAAGATGATGTATGTTACGTGTGAGAATGTGCAGTGGATTTCTTAAACCACAGGGCGTTATAACTCTCATTCAAAACGTACGGGTAACACTTGAGGATCAGCCATTTGAAAAATTTCGGGCCCAGAAGATAAGTCATTTATGCCACTATTTAAAATTTTACCGCACATGTGTATTTGATATGACTTAATGTGTAACACACGTTAAAAAAAGACCGAGCTTCAAGTTAGTTTTCATATTTAATGTTGTTCTTTCACAGATAAAAAAGTATGCAATCGTTGGCAAAAAGTATAATTGACCTTCAAAAAAGTGAATAATATGTTACTGAGTAATGTCACAAGTCTCTTCATGCCAGAGCACTTCGACTTTTCTGTAGTATAGAAAAGACGAAGTGTTCTGGCATGCATAGCAATACCAGTTCGCTTCTTTTCTACTTTTTTGCCGGTGAATTGGATCTTCGTCTCTGAACAGCTCTAAAGTTCGCTACTACTTCTTTCTAACTAATCCTATAAATGGACAACAGAAGCCAGCACCAGTCACGCGACAGGTAGCGGGACATCCGTACCTTGCTCTCGTACGAAATTAGTCCAGTTTTAGAGCGAAAACCTGTGTCAAGCGCTGCTACTATATTCCCCGCTCTAAAATTTGCTTTCAGTAAGGACAAGTATGTCTTTTACCTCTTCCATTCCTCATTTTTTTCTGATTTTATTACTTTTTATTTAAATACAAAAGCTTGCGGTTTAATCGTTGTTAAAGACCTTTAATTACTGTCTTTCGTTTTAGAATAATAAGAGATTTTTTCCGTAAAATATTTTGTGCATTTTTACAGTCATTTCTTTTCGGATTTTCGTGTTGCTAAATTTCAGCTCCGGTCTTTATTTTAATACTTAATTTCTTAAATTAGGTTTATTTTTCAAATATTTTTTAATCACGAAAGTTATTGTTTGATATGGATATTTAAACATGTGTGGGAGCTAGTAGTTTAAAATAAATAACACTATCATATTCATTTGTTTTAAAAACATTTTATTAAAGAAACATTTTAATTATTATTAGACAATACAACAAATAAAACAAATAATTTAGAAGGAAGTACCATGTGTAACAACAAATACTGTAATTTAGGAATTAACCTTGGAGAATAACTCACTTAGAGCTGTGTGCGAGAGCATTGATTCGTTCTGTAACAGATTCTCGCTCTATCTGAACGTTTTGAATGGTCCCCTCAAGTTTTGCCTTCTTCTGTTTGTAAGCTGTCTTATTTCTGCGTCAACAATCTTCCTTTTAGTCAGATGATCCTTTTTCCTGGATGACTCGTCGTTTCGATTTTTGAGGTCTTCAGCATATCGATCTCGTGAGTTTCTTACAGGGTGTATAAGGGACTTTGTTATAGGTACTCCTTGGACTCTGGCGTGTGTCTTGATGGCGTCGTACACCAGTCTTCTGCTCACTACAGATTGTTCCCTCATATTCTCGAAGAGGCACTCTTTTGTTCACCGAGAATCCTCGCTCCGCAGCTGCTTGACCGTGCGACAAAGTGAGCGTGATTTCCATTGCCTTCTTCAGCTCGTGGCACGTTGCATTCTGGTTCTTGAGACATTTCATCCAGAACTCATCCAGCCGTTGCTCCTTTTTGTTGAATGTTTCAAATTTTGTTTTGCAGTTCTTCTTTACAACAGAAGCGTATTGCGCTTCTGTTTTATCGGCACATACACCGTTCATCCAATTGCTCTCCACCAAAATCTGTAGAAAGGAATGAAATCGTTTGGGACCAGCCTCCCTGCACGCTATTGTGGGATCAAAGCAGCTTACAGCTTTTGTCAAAGTGTAAGGGAGATTTCTCCATCAACTTTGACACAGGCTTGATCATTCCTCTTCTGCTTTCGGTCCGGAACTTGGCGATTTCAAGGGCTGTGAGAGACCTGCATTTTCTGAATTCATTCTTGACGGGAACCCAATTTTGACGTGGTTCACACCCAAAAGTTTGGATTCTTTGTCCAAATTAACTGACGGTGATATCTTCGTCGGCTGGACAAATCGTGTCATCGTTGTCTCCATTATAACTGTCAAAGCAGAGTGGAGGAACGGTGCTAGCAGCCAGTCAGATTGGAAATCCTTTAGGAAAGGTGTTAAGTCTCCAGCAAGAGTCTTGAAAAAGGCAATTTTCGGACCAAGTAGCTTGTCCTTGAGCTGATCCTCCACTACTCTGTAGCTAGCACATTTTGGTTTGTTTTTTTTTCTTCCAGTTTTCCAACAAATATTCGCAGAAACGTAAGCATTACTAGAGTTCGCTCAGCAACTTCCACATTCTCCAGCCATCGGATCGTGCAAAACTTTAAGGGAAACAGTTCCGATTCCGTTGTCGAAATATACAGAGCTCATCTGGCAGGGACATCCTTTAAAAGATTGTACAAGGCACGTAAAAACTGAATTATCATCTTGAATTGCGGACTTGAAGGCGCCGTGAACAAAGTGAAGCCCGTTTTTGTTGTTGTCTTCAGTCCTGAGATTGGTTTGATGCAGCTCTCCATGCTACTCTATCCTGTGCAAGCTTCCTCATCTCCCAGTACTTACTGCAACCTACATCCTTCTGAATCTGTTTAGTGTATTCATCTCTCGGTCTTCCTCTACGATTTTTACCCTCCACACTGCCCTCCAATTATAAATTTGTGATCCCTTGATGCCTCAGAACATGTCCGACCAACCGGTCCCTTCTTCTTGTCAAGTTGTGCCACAAACTTCTCTTCTCCCCAATTCTATTCAATACCTCCTCATTAGTTATGTGATCTACCCATCTAATCTTCAGCATTCTTCTGTAGCACCACATTTCGAAAGTTTCTACTCTCTTCTCGTCCAAACTAGTTATCGTCCATGTTTCACTTCCATACATGGCTACACTACATACAAATACTTTCAGAAACGACTTCCTGACATTTAAATCTGTATTCGATGTTAACAAATTTCTCTTCTTCAGAAACGCTTTCCTTGCCATTGCCAGTCTACATTTTATATCCTGTCTACTTCGACCATCATCAGTTATTTTGCTCCCCAAATAGCAAAACTCCTTTACTACTTTAAGTGTCTCATTACCTAATCTAATTCCCTCAGCATCACCTGATTTAATTCGACTACATTCCATTATCCTCGTTTTGCTTTTGTTGATGTTCATCTCATATCCTCCTTTCAAGACACTGTCCATTCCGTTCAACTGCTCTTCCAAGTCCTTTGCTGTCTCTGACAGAATTACAATGTCATCGGCGAACCTCAACGTTTTTATTTCTTCTCCATGGATTTTAATACCTACTCCGAATTTTTCTTTTGTTTCCTTTACTACTTGCTCAATATACAGATTGAATAACATTGGGGAGAGGCTACAACCCTGTCTCACTCCCTTCCAAACCACTGCTTCCCTTTCATATCCCTTGACTCTTATAACTGCCATCTGGTTTCTGTACAAATTGTAAATAGCTTTTCGCTCCCTTTATTTTACCCCTGCCACCTTTAGAATTTGAAAGAGAGTATTCCAGTCAACACTGTCAAAAGCTTTCTCTAAGTCTACAAATGCTAGAAACGTAGGTTTGCCTTTCCTTAATCTTTCTTCTAAGATAAGTTGTAGAGTCAGTATTGCCTCACGTGTTCCAATATTTCTACGGAACCTAAACTGATCTTCGCCGAGGTCGGCTTCTACCAGTTTTTCCATTCGTCTGTAAAGAAATCGCGTTAGTATTTTGCAGCTGTGACTTATTAAACTGATAATTCGGTAATTTTCACATCTGTCAACACCTGCTTTCTGTGGGATTGGAATTATTATATTTTTCTTGAAGTCTGAGGGTATTTCGCCTGTCTCATACATCTTGCCCACCAGATGGTAGAGTTTTGTCAGGACTGGCTCTCCCAAGGCCGTCAGTAGTTCCAATGGAATGTTGTCTACTCCTGGGGCCTTGTTTCGACGCAGGTCTTTCAGTGCTCTGTCAAAATCTTCACGCAGTATCGTATCTCCCATTTCATCTTCATCTACATCCTCTTCCATTTCCATAATATTATCCTCAAGTACATCGCCCTTGTATAGACCCTCTATATACTCCTTCCACCTTTCTGCTTTCCCTTCTTTGCTTAGAACTGGGTTTCCATCTGAGCTCTTGATATTCATACAAGTGGCTCTCTTTTCTCCAAAGGTCTCTTTAATTTTCCTGTAGGCAGTATCTATCTTACCCCTAGTGAGATAAGACTCTACATCCTTTCATTTGTCCTCTAGCCATCCCTGCTTAGCCATTTTGCACTTCCTGTCGATCTCATTTTTGAGACGTTTGTATTCTTTTTTGCCTGCTTCACTTATTGCGTTTTTATATTTTCTCCTTTCATCAATTAAATTCAATATTTCTTCTGTTACACAAGGATTTCTACTAGCCCTCGTCTTTTTACCTACTTGATCCTCTGCTGCCTTCACTACTTCATCCCTCAGAGCTACCCATTCTTCTTCTACTGTATTTCTTTCCCCCATTCCTGTTAATTGTTCCCTTACGCTCTGCCTGAAACTCTGTACAACCTCTGGGTTAGTCAGTTTATCCAGGTCCCATCTCCTTAAATTTCCACCTTTTTGCAGTTTCTTCAGTTTTAATCTACAGTTCATAACCAATAGGTTGTATTTCCGCCTTTGTTACTTCGTCCTTTATTGCCATCCGATCAATTCCTCTCAGTTTATCCACGGGTTTTGGCATTTCAGTGACATCCTTCTGTGGAGGTGCAACAATTCCAGCGGCCAACGCTACTGTTGTTGACCGAGCTGAATCCGCCAATGTGGTAGTGGAAGTAGAATCTGTCTGCTGGGTTGAAGTGGTCGCCGCCGGTCGGGTGTAGACGTACAAACTTGCTGTGCTTCTCATGGCGGCTGCTTTCGCGACGTGTTTCTTTGATTTTGTCATGTGACTTGTAAGAGCCGATCTTCCGATAGTACGGATGTTAATGAGGATCCCTGGACATAATCCACATTTAGCACTATAAAGGTCTGTAGGTACTTTCACCGACCAGTCCTTGAATGCTGGATCTGAAAGCCAGCTATCTTGAAAACCAATCGACATGGCGCAGTTGCAGTGCTTGTTGGTGGGCAACGTGTATTGGAGAAAGAAGAACGATGGATGTAAATAAGTCTGCGTCTCGTTATTATGCATAATGAAATATGACACAATGAGTGTTACCTACCTTGTCAGTTTATAAAACTTTGCCCCGCACGTGCGCAGAACTGAATTCAACAGGCGAGCCGAGCACACTGACTACTGACAGACTGTGTGATCTGAAAATCGAACGAGACACGTTTGACAACACTGTCTCTGCCAAGCAACAATCGGCGTTAATTACGATATTGTTAGTAGCGCTGCGTTTGTTGACCCTTTAAGAAAGTATGAATGACATGACGTATCAACCAGTCTTACTCCAGTAACCTGTTGCAAGTTTCTAGCTAATTTTACATGTACAGTACAGCACCTCAATTATAAAGACGAAAGATATTAAGGCCACCGAGCTCATCGACCAAAGTTCTGAAGGCTTCGCCACCTTTTCGTTCTAGCTTATTCCTTACCATGAGGCTTCTCCTCCTCTCTCTCTCTCTCTCTCTCTCTCTCTCTCTCTCTCTTTCTATCTGCTGCTATTGGTTGCTTGCTCTCGTCTCCCATCCACGATTACTAAGTTATGAAGTCTGCCGGTTACGAGCGACTTGGCCTCCCAGTTACTTTACAGCTGAGGCACTCTACTGTGTGTAAAATTTCCGAAGTGCTTTAGGACTTGGTAGATCTTCTGTTGTACATATACCGATTTTAATTTAAAGTCTAGATTCTGTAGCACCATACATGTTGATTTACTTGTAGAGGAATGATGTACCCACTTAATTTTAAAATATGGTTTTACATGACATCCAGTACATTGATAATGTCTTTTTTTATGTACCCCTCCGTACCTAAAAACGTAATAAACCCTGTTCAGCTGTTACTGTTGTCTTCACGTTATGTTTTCTTGCTGTTCTTTGACGTACTTGCAAGCCCCCTCTCCATATTTTTCTGCTAATCAAGTCCGCAGTAAAGGAACACTCTGGATGATAATTCAGTTTGTACATGCCCTGTAAAACCTATTTAAGGATTTCCATTCCAGACTAGCTCTGTATATTTGGACCATTGAATCGGAACGTTTGCCCTTGAAGATTTGCGTGATCCGATGGCTGGAGAACTTTGATGTTGCGGAGTGCGCTCTAGTAACTGCGTCTGTATATGCCAATGTTTGTTGCAATGATAAAGCACAAAAAAACCCGAAACGTGATAGCTACACGGTAGTCTATGATCATCTGAAGAACATGCTACTCGGCTCAATAAACTCGTATTTCAAGACCCTTGCTCCAGACTTTTCTTCTTTAATTATTGACCAACTTACGTAACGTTTTCTTTACCACTTATTTGCCAGCTAGTATTTTCCTGTAATACTGTCTCGACGTTTTTTTTTCTCTTTACATATACCAAGTTATAGTTTTTGGCATTGAATGTATAAACGGCAATTGTTTTATTTGTATTTAATCACCGTAACAGCGGCTGTATTATTACGGCGTTTCACGGTATTGGGATTTTGAACAGGCATGTAACGATGTTAGCTGCTGAAAGCGATGGTTCGTCTTTCGTGTGATTGATTGCTGGCTTGGTCATCTCACCTCGCCTCCTCAGCTCGCAGTGATGTCTCTTCCCACTTTGTCCAGTCACAGGATCGCTTTGCATTGACCAGCTGACGCCATGGTGACTCCTATTCTGTCCCAACTTTTATTGCCACGCCAGTTCCAGTCAGGCAGAACGCTAGATCCCTAGACCTTGTTGTGAGTGCTCGCAGCGTTAGGTCGGTGGGTTTCAATGTTGTGCAGTATATTCAGAGTTTCGAATAAAAACAATGTAAAAGGTGATGCATCACTCGTCGAGAAAACATGACACCAACTACAGCTAGGTATAAACTTCACTTTGTAATGGTTCTCCTAAATCGCTGCAGATATGATCACGAAATAAAAACTAAATAGTGTTATTGGAAAACAGCTTATGGAAAGTTTAGGGGTTTTATACATCCGAACACTTTAGGAAACGAAATCCAGCAAAAAACAACACGTTTTGGAAAGATCTTTGATTCGCAGCGGCATTTGGACTGCATGTTTGCGTAATACGAAAGTATATGTATGAAATACATCAAATACAGCAGTTTAGTTTCCGAAGCATTCTTAGGTTCCGGCCTAACCACGCCCTTCGAGAAAAAGCAGCAAAACATTGTTAATGCCCAATATTATATGTGAAAGTTCTGCTTTCCGTGAAGATATAGTGTACTTACATTACTTTAACCCATTAACCTTTCGTATTTGTATGGTCGTACTACTTAACAATGATGCTGCTAGTGGTTGAGTACATAACATGTATTATGATGCTGCTAGTGGTTGAGTACATAACATGTATTATGATGCTGCTAGTGGTTGAGTACATAACATGTATTATGCACTGATCGAGGCCCACGAGAAAGACAGGCCGCGGCGCGTACGTCACAAAGAACGGCCGTAACTCAGCGGGCAAAATGCGTCTTTAAATCTGTTAACTCGCAACCGGGTGCGTGCATACTAACGAGAATTTCATCTTGTAGTGGAATCCTTTATTATGAAGTCTTACAGATTACTGTTCGTACAACAAAATTTAAAATCAATTCTCGATAGAAATGGTATAACCGCTCGTTTACAGCATTTAGTCTCTTCTTGGTAACAGTTCTCCTTTCATAGAACATGTGGTGCCTTACGCAACTGATAATCATTTTGGTATGATTTTAATTGCCAAATTAGAACCACTTAGTAGGCGTACGGACTTCCTATCATTATAGGACTAATAATAGTGGATTCCAATAGTCAATGCAATTCTCGTTCGTACATACACATTTAGTTACGTTAACCGCTGTAGAAACGCACTTTGCTGAGTTGAGCGAGCTTGGCCCACGTTCGTAACGCACGCGCTGTGGCTTGTCTTTCTCGTAGGCCTCGTGCTCTGAATAACTGCCGTCATTCGCTAGCGAGATCACGTGACATGAGCAATGACTGGCTGACAAAAGTGCATCGCTCAACGCAATCTCTATTTTAAGGCATCGGAAGCTACCGTGCTGTAACTTGTGGAATTTGTGTATATACTTTCGCAGTACGAAAATAAAATCTGTCTATATTGTCTCGCATCAAACATCTTTCCAAACGCATTGCTTTTCCTGTTTCCTTTATGAGCTCGGACGTCCTGAGCCGGCATAAGACCTTCACTATTCAAAGGACTGATAGGTTTTACGGCCCGAGGGAAAGTATACTGTTGCTTAACGCGGATGTATTTTCACCCGCTTTATACGTAATTTCATCCGGGAGAAATTGTATTTTCACCCGCTTTATACGTAATTTCATCCGGGAGAAATTGTGTTTTTAACCGGGAAATCCGGGAATTTTTTTTTTCTTGTCCATGTAGACACCCTGAATTGACACTGCTGCTTATCTTATTACTTAAATGAATTATCAGTCTTTGAATTTAGATAAGCTTATGATTTGTAGAAGAAATGCGTAATCAAGAATGTTTTTAAATTTTTATTGAAGTTGTAGGAGTTCCCAATATTTTGATTTATGTTAGATAAGAGTTCATTGAATACCGTTGCATCAGAGTACATGACTCCACTTTGGACAGTAGATTAGCAGACAAAGCTTCTATGGAAATTATTTATATGCCTTGCCTTGTGGTTGTGGAAATCAGTGTTCAATTGATATAAAATTTTACAATCGCAATAAAAACCATTAACTGCTCTGCTCAAAAGAAATCTGAAATATTATTTGCATATCACAAGTATAAGGAAAATTTAATTTTTCAATGACAGTGAATAAGAAGAATATGGTACCATACAGCTTCCATACTGAATTTGTAAAAATGACAATGCATCCACGGACTACTTTTCACAGTTCATAAACTGTTCATGTGTACCAGGAATGTTAAATAACATGCTATAAATCAAGGGAATTTAAATAAGTTACTACCCAAGACGAGAAGAGAATGGTCAAGATGTAAAACAAATCACTTTTTTGCTGCTTACACATCCAAATCGCTGTTCCTCATTTACGAAAAAATTTATTATCTTTAGCCCCCATCCTTCAATACGTTTTTGGGGCCATAGAAAGCAGATAAGAAATTAAAAAAAATTGAGGAACCATGAACAAATATTTGGAATAGTATATTGTCAGCAAAGAAACAATACTGCATTGGCATCCAAGACTAAGAGTCACAGAGCTTCCACAGTTTTTCTGCAACTGTTTATATTTCAACACCATGCAGCAGCTAGCACGTACAGACATACAATGAAACAGTTGTATATATGGAATGGAGAAGCAGATTCAAGATACAAATGAGGTCATATTTCAAAGCTTATTGTGGTATAAACTGTACCACCAAAGAAAAATATAATATTTTGTTATCAAAATACTGGCACAGCCATGACAGAGAATCTTGAAGATATGTATTCATGTTGTTTGTTGGGAAGCAGAATAGTTAAATATGATAGGTACAAGCAAGTTAGCTTTCTGACAGAGTTTTTGTTGTGCCTACATGCAACTCAGCAGCTCTGCTATTATGGTAAGTAGCAACTATCCTTTTCATAAAATTGTCACATTCCATCCATGCTTCTCCATTAATAGATGTATCTGTAATCAGTTCCTTTTGAACTTAGCATGTCAGGTTACAATTTATTTCTCATCTTAAAGAATTTTCAATGTTACAGTTAGGACTCTGTTTCTGAGAATCATATATAATATCACACTCAGATTTCATTACTATACTAGCTGCCCCCCCATCCCCCTCCCCAACCATAGTTAAATAGTTACTTATAAAGAAACATATTAAGATGGTGCTGAATGAAAATGATGGGTGCAATAGCATTATAAGTAAACTTAAAAATTGCAATGGAAAGTGTATACTGTGCAACAAAAACTGGTACTTATTGTGATAATACTTGTCTGGCATGCTATATTATTAAAAAAGTTGATAAAAGAAGAAGTGCGAACATGGGAAAATACAAAGGTGAACTTGTGTGTTCAGCACCAACGACTAACCTACTAACAATGAACATTTGCAAGAAAATGGGGCGTCTTCCCACTGCTATCACTATAAGGGTAGAAATGTAAGTCTAAAATGAAAGACTTGGTACTGTTTGAATTGCTGTAAAGACAAAACGCATGAAAATGTTAACATCAAAGACACTAAAGACAATATTATAGCATTTCTATTAGATGAAATTCATGGGTTAAAACTAAAAAAATGATGAACTTAAACAACAAAAACAACAGTTTGAATCTCCATTGTACAGTGATGTGCTAATAGAAAATTTGATTAGTAAAAATATAGGCAACAGGACCAATGAACATAAA
Source organism: Schistocerca piceifrons (assembly GCF_021461385.2). Taxonomy (NCBI): domain Eukaryota; kingdom Metazoa; phylum Arthropoda; class Insecta; order Orthoptera; family Acrididae; genus Schistocerca; species Schistocerca piceifrons. The sequence goes on along the minus strand of NC_060144.1, from coordinate 791,065 downwards.
CTGGAACTGTGATGAATGTAGGTTGAACTGGAACTGTGATGAATGTAGGTTGAAAACTATTTGGTCTAAAATATGTAACATACCCTATTATAATGGACCTGAAGGTAATGAAATTCACACAATCACATCTGAAGCCAAACACGCAAAGCAGAACAATATGTATTGTGGCACAAATAGTGCAGATATATTTAAATCGTCGAATAAAAACCACATGAAAAAAATCTTGCAGCAAGAATAAAAGAACAATGTATCAAATGCAAGGGATAAAGAACAAGGTGGAACACAGAGTCACGAAATACCAAGGGAAAAGACAACATACATCAGAATCTACTCTAATGGTTTTGGAAGAGGGATGGCTACAAAAACGAAGACCCTGACAATTAAAAAAAAATTAAATTGAAGGCATAGTGAAACCTGGAGCAAGATTCGACCAGATCCTTACCAATACTGAAGACTGCAGTAATTTTACTTTGACAAGGGGTGACTTTGTAGTTCTTATAGGTGGTTCCAATGATGTGTACCATAATGAAACAGCAACAACAGCTCTGAAGACAACACTGGGAAAGTTAACAAACACAAATCTTATATTATTTAAAATACCTCATTGTTACAATTTAATTGAAACATCATGTGTAAACAGAGAAATAACCAAAGCTAACAAGTATTTTGAAACAATTTGCAAACAGTTTAAAAATGTAATGCTTTTAGATATTAAGGAATGTATCAGTTGCAACCATCAAACCTCTGACAATTGAAACTGATCACAAACTTGTCATACAAGACATGGTCAAGGCCTAAGTGGTTTAGGAAAGACACTGCTAGCCCAAAAAATACTTAGTATGGTAAATAACAAATTATCTTGCATCAGCAATTTGGAACATGTGTCTCAAAACTCAGGACAAGATCAGGGTAATGTATAAGGCTGACTAAGCCTGAAATGTATCAGACTTGGTCAAAACAAAGCACTTCAGATCACAACACAAAAAACACACTTAAAGTAAATGATCAAACTAAGCCCAACATAAGCAATGTACCACCTTGCAGCAAAAATGAATTACTCTTGTTACATATAAATGTACAGTCCCTAAGAAACAAAGTCAGTGAACTACAGCATTGGCTGGATGAAATTCAGTGTGGCATTCTCTGTGTGAATAAATGTTGGATTAAAAGTGAGGAACTAACCTTATTTGTACCATTTGGCTACTCACTGGCAACAAGCTACTGTAGATCAAACAATGCCCTTGGTGGAGTGTCCATTTATGTCAACAAGAACTTGAATCTAAAGTATTCAATCATAGACCTCACAAGCGTGTCTCTTGAAGGACTATTTGAAGCATCTGCCTTGGTTATACAGACTCAGAAACTCATTATTGCAACAGTTTACTGACCACTCTGAATTAAACTTACTGACTACCAAATACAAGCAGTATAAGACATTTATCATTGGAGATATTAATATAGATGTTAGAGTAAAGAGAAACATTGTGGTATACATCCTCTAAATATCTTAATACCAATGAATTACTACTGCTTAAATTAAAAACCGACCAAAATGGAGGCATGCCTTGACAATACAATTAGCAATGTGTATAGAATCAAGTAGAGTGGGATACCATCAAACCAGGACTATCTGACCATGATGGCATACGGCTCAAAATTGGAAATCCGACACTTGATGATACCAGGATGCTTACTACATAAGGGCTCTCAAGTAAGAGAACAATGAAGTAATGAGAAATGAACTGAGTAGAATAGAATGGGCTAGAATACTAACCATTGGCAAAGATATAAATGAAAGCTTTTCTGCATTCATATCCAATATAAAAAATACATTAGAGAGTAACTGCCCTCATTACTAAGAGATGGAACCATAGCAATATGCATAAACCTGGCATCAGGGACCTTCCCTTCTTGCTTAAAAACAGCAAAGCTGAAACCACTGTTCAAATTACAGACCAATAGTCCTACTGCCTGTATTTTCAAAAATGTTAGAAAAAGTTTTTTATAAGAGATTGTCTGATTTCCTAAATAAAAATAAAATTCTCTCTCCTTCACAGCATGGCTTCAGGAAAGGTTATTCAACTGAAAGTGCAGTACTTGAATTTCTTAATGAAATCTATACTAAACTGGATGCAAGTGAGTTTGTGACAGGCATGTGTCTTCATTTATCTAAAGCTTTTGACATCATTGACCATAATGCCCAACTGCAGAAGCTTGACCAATTAGGAATTAGAGGTATATCCAATGAGTGGCTCAAGACATACCTATGTGGTCGCAAACAGGTGGTTGAAGTGCAGTATACTGACCATAACAAAATCAGCTACACCTATTCAGGATATGAAAATGTGAAATGTGGTGTCCCTCAAGGATCAGTATTAGGACCCATTCTGTTTCTCCTCTATGTCAATGATCTTATGTACAACAAGTATTGTCAAACTGCCCTCCAATTTGCAGATGATACAAGCTTCCTTATTAGTGGTAAAACAGAAGAAAAACTAAAAGACTCCGCTATCCAAACAATGAACAGTGTAGATCAGTGGTTCAGCTACAACAAGCTAATTATAAACAAAGGAAAGAAAGTAGCACTGAACTTCTATAATGTAAAAGGAAGACACCACCCAAACATAGAAATAGAACTTAGGGACAGAGTTCTTGAAAGTGTTGACAGCACTAAATTTCTGGGACTCTGGCTACAGAACAACACAAAATGGGAGGTACACATTGAATATTTGCAAAGAAAACTAAGCAAAACCTGTTACATGATAGGGATCTTAAAAACTTGTTGCAGCAAAGCCAGCCTGTTAAGTGTATACTACTCCTATGTGCATTCTGTAATTAAATATGGCATAATCTTCTGGGGCAATACAACAACAAATATTAAACTTTTCAGGATGCAAAAGAGAATACTAAGAATTATTGAAGGGGTAAACAATACAAAATCATGCAGACCTATATTCAAAAAACTGTCAGTTCTTCCTCTTCCTTGCATTTTTATCTACAAAACATCAGTTTTCATCAAACGATATATCGATAGACACACAGATATCTTATTAAAAATGAAGATATACATGCACACTATACAAGGCAAAAATCTGACCTTCATATGAAACAGGTGAGAACATCATTGTGCCATAAAGGCACACTGCATACTGGGATAAAGATTATCAATAATCTACCTAAACATATTAAATCAATAGGTAAACTCTGTAGTTTTAATTCTGAAGTAAAGGCATATTTAATTGATCATTGCTTTTACGGTCTGACAGAATATATAAAAGTCAAACAACAAAAATAAAGATGCATTATTAATATTCTACTTTGTATGTTGCCTGTAATGTTTGTTGTATTTATGAATCTGTGCTAAGTTACTTCTAGTCCTTAAGATTGCAATACAAACTGTATTTTATCTTGTAAATATCTAACCATGTCCAATATCCTTGTATATATTCTATACATATAGGATTTGAAGTACTAAATAAAATTAAAAAAATAAATAAATAAAATAAAACCACAACACACAAAAAAGTGGCACAGCTTGCACCTCAATGAAATTAGAATACTTCTACTCATGCTGAAGGACAAAACTGAAGGCAATCAAGAAAACAAGAATAGATATTTAAACTTAAGAAAAACATACAAATCTGAAATTAAAGCAGCAAAAATGAAAGCAAATGATGAGTATATTTTAAATTCTAAAAACGAATTAAAAGCTGCCTGGAACATAGTTAAAAGTGAGATAAACATGGGGAAAGAACCAATCAGTAACCCAATTAATAGCAACACTCTCAACGAATACTTCATAAATTCAGTAAATACTCGTGTACAAAAAAGTGACGATTTGACTGATGCAGAAGCTTTTCTTTTTAAATCACAGAATAAAACAGATAAAAGATTTAACAGGAGTAGAATAACTTCTACAGATATAAATAACTCTATAAACAAGTTGAACAACTCTAGAACCGAAGACTACTATGGATTCAGTAACTTTCTAATAAAGGCTATAATTAAGGAAATTAGAACTCCTCTACTCTACCTTTCAAATAAAATCCTTGATGTTAGCATTTTCCCTGATTATCCTAAAATTACGGTTACTCCCCATATACAAGAAGGGTGACAGAGAAATGCGAGATAACTACAGACCAATATCAATTGTCCCTATACTGGCCAAAATCATAGAGAGCTGCTCCCACATACAGATTTACATGTATTTTGAGAGCAATAAATTACTTATTATTTGGATTTAGAACTAATCAGTCAACCATAGAAGCTATTGAAAGCCTGATAACTGTAATGCACAACACTTTTGAAAGGAAACTGACCACCTGTATGTACAACACTCATAGACTTAAGCAAAGCATTTTATTCAGTATCTCATGAGATAATTGTTAAAAACTTAGAATATTATTGTACTGCAGACAAATCACTTAATTTGATTAAGTCATACCTAAATAATAGGCAACAATTAGTGTATGCGAACAATGACAGGTCAGATCTAATGAAAATTAACAGAAGAATTGCACAAGGCTCTGTTCTTGGACCCTTCCTCTTTATTATCTATGTTAATGACTTCTCAAACTATATAGCCCGCAAAAATGTTTTCTATGCTGATGATATGACCATGATCTCCACAAGTGAGAGTATGCAAGAGGTGGTGAACAAAATAATGATCTGATCATAGACTAAAGGCTTGCACGGCAGGTGTTGTCATCACTTAACACTTCCGGGCCGAGATTCCACAATCCATACATAAAACTGTCCCCTGACGTTTTGCCTTCGACTGTGGAAGGCATCCTCAAGGACAAGTGGCGAACTGCAACGAAAGCGCGAGTGAGCTCTGTATATGTGTGTGGCACTGCTGTCAGTCATGTGATGTCGGCTGTGCTATGATCTCTGATATTTCCAACTTTCTCAACTGAAATTAATCAATTGTCATGCTGTTGCTGCAATGTTGACATCCATATCTTATCCAGCTTAATGCCTTCATCTTTTCTATTAAAATTATTGCAGTGTTTGGCAATCTCAATAGCCTTTCTGTACATTCGTGCATAATAATGTGATGCTTTTGCTATGACGGTCGTCTCACTAAACTTTATTTTGTATTCACCTTCCTGAAACACATCATCCACTACAGCCGATTTATCAATATGTTCGAGGTGGCAGTTCCTTTTATGTTCACCCAGACTGGTGTCGATGCTTCTCCTTGTTGTCCCTATATAGACCTTTCCACAACTGGTGTAGCTAGAGGATGTCGTTTATCTCTTGCAGATCTTAAACATTCTTTTAGTTTCGTGGCGGGTCTGAAAACAGTTTTCACATCATACTTGCTTAAAATTTTTCCAATGTGATCAGTGACCTTTCTGATAAATGGTATGAACACTTTCCCCTTGGGTTGTTGTCGATCCTCATCCATCCTGGTTGTCTGTCTAGGGCGAAGTGCATGATCTCTCTCTCTGTTGGAATACCCATTCTTCTTGAAGGTCGCTCTAAGGTGTTCAATCTCATCATCCAAGTGAGCTAGTTCACATATTTTGTGTGCCCTGTCTATTAATGTTTTAATCACCCCTTGGGTGGTGGTCAGAATCTCTCTGCAGATAACGATCAGTGTGTGTGTCTTTTCTGAAAACCTTATGACCCAATGATCCATTCTCTTTTGATTACAGTCACATCTGCGAAGTTCAGGTGACCATCGATTTCCTTTTCCACAGTGAATTGAGTTCTTGGATTAATACTATTCAGATGTGACGATTGGAATAAGATTGACAATCTTACATTTAGAACTATGGAAGTAAGTGCAGAAATATCAGAAATTAGACAAAAGAGGAAGTTCGATAGCTTACAGAAGAACACGTCGGGAGGCAAAAGAGAGGATAATTCTTGGACAGTTATTAATCTTTCAGACAAAGTCTTGACTGTAGATGAAGTTCCAGTACTTTATAAGAGTGGAAATTTTGCAGTGACATCCCCAATGATTCCCACGGAAGATTTGTGGCGAATGTTGAGGCAGGTATCTGTCAGCTGTCACAGCAGTCCGCTGATGTTATAAGAATGGAAACAGCTAGAATTTTGCACACATGTAAGCCACCTAATAGTAAACTATCACAGGCACAAAGGAAGGCACTGAGGGATATCAACGTAGATGAAAACATCATCGCGATTTCTGCAGATAAGGGAAACACTACTGTCGTATTGAACAGTAAAGATTATCAGGAAAAACATCATGGACATTTTAGAACCAAACAATTACAAACTCAGAAGGATCTGACCACGAAGATTTTAACAATGACCAATCAATTGGAGAAAGTGTCTTCCCTCTCTTCAGTCGACAAGAAGCAACTGTTTAAATCAGCAGATCAGAAGCTTACTCACCCAGACTCTATGGGTTACCCAAGGTCCATAAACCGCTGGTACCTTTGAGACCTATAGTCAGCGCAATAGGGTCTCCCACCCATGAATTAGCTGGACACCTTGCCTCGCTGCTGAAACCTCATGTTGGTGGAACTCATAGTCATGTTAAAAATTCATATCACTTCATCGATATTATTAAGGAAATTAGAGTGGGGTATAATGATATCCTGGTCAGTTTTGATGTGGTGTCGTTGTTTTCCATGATTCCGGTGAACAAAGTGATCACAGGTATAGCGAACATTGTTCCTAGTGATGTGTTGTTGTTGTGGTCTTCAGTCCTGAGACTTCTCTATCCTTTGCAAGCTTCTTCATCTCCCGGTACCTACTGCAGCCTACATCCTTCTGAATCTGCTTAGTGTATTCATCTCTTGGTCTCCCTCTTCAATTTTTACCCTCCACACTGCCCTCCAAAACTAAATTGGTGATCTCTCAATGTCTCAGAAGATGTCCTACCAACCGATCCCTTCGTCTAGTCAAATTGTGCCACAAGCTGCTCTTCTCCCCAATTCTATTCAATACCTCCTCATTAGTTACGTGATCTACCCTTCTAATCTTCAGCATTCTTCTGTAGCACCACATTTTGAAAGCTTCGATTCTCTTCTTGTCTAAACTATTTATTGTCCACGTTTCACTTCCATGTAAATACTTTGAGAAACGAATTCCTGACACTTAAATCTATACTCGATGTTAACAAATTTCTTTTCATCAGAAACGCTTTCCTTGCCATTGCCAGTCTACATTTTATATCCTCTCTACTTCGACCATCATCAGTTATTTTGCTCCCCAAATAGCAAAACTCCTTTACTACTTTAAGTGTCTCATTTCCTAATATAATTCCCTCAGCATCACCTGACTTAATTCGACTACATTCCATTATCCTCATTTTCCTTTTGTTTATGTTCATCTTATATCCTTCTTTCAAGGCACTGTCCATTCTGTTCAACTGCTCTTCCAAGTCCTTTGCTGTCTGTGACAGAATTACAATGTCATTGGCGAACCTCAAAGTTTTTATTTCTTCTCCATGGATTTTAATACCAACTCCAAATTTTTCTTTTGTTTCCTTTACTGCTTACTCAATATACAGATTGAATAACATTGGGGAGAGGCTACAACCCTGTCTCACTCCCTTCCCAACCACTGTTTCCCTTTCATGTCCCTCAACTCTTATAACTGCCATCTGGTTTCTGTACAAATTGTAAATAGCCTTTCGCTCCCTGTATTTTACCCCTGCCACCTTTAGAATTCTCTAAGTCTACAAATGCTAGAAATGTAGGTAAGCCTTTCCTTAATCTTTATTCTAAGATAAGTCGTAAGGTCAGTATTGCCTCATGTGTTCCAATATTTCTACGGAATCTTCCCCAATGTCGGCTTCTACTAGTTTTTCCATTCGTCTGTAAAGAATTTGCGTTAGTGTTTTAGGAGCTGTGGCTTATTAAACTGATTGTTCGGTAATTTTCACATCTGTCAACACCTGCTTGCTTTGGGATTGGAATTATTATATTCTTCTTTACGTCTGAGGGTATTTCACCTGTCTCATACATCTTGCTCACCAGATGGTCGAGTTTTGTCAGGATTTGCTCTCCCAAGGCCGTCAATAGTTCTAATCGAACGTTGTCTACTCCGGGGGCCTTGTTTCGACTCAGGTCTTTCAGTCCTCTGTCAAACTCTTCACTTCCCATTTCATCTTCATCTACATCCTCTTCCATTTCCATAATATTGTTTTCAAGTACATCGTCCTTGTATAGAACCTCTATATACTCCTTCCATCTCTCTAATTTCCCTTCTTTGCTTAGAACTGGGTTTCCATCAAAGCTCTTGATATTCATGCAAGTGGTTCTCCTTTCTCCAAAGGTCTCTTTAATTTTCCTGTAGGCAGTATCTATCATACCCCTAGTGAGATAAGACTCTACATCCTTTCATTTGTCCTCTAGCCATCCCTCCATAGGTATTTTGCACTTTCTGTCGATCTCATTTTTGAGACGTTTGTATTCCTTTTTGGCGGCTTCATTTACAGCATTTTTATATTTTCTCCTTTCATCAATTAAATTCAATAATTCTTCTGTTATGCAAGGGTTTCTAGGAGCCCTTGTCTTTTTACCTACTTGATCCTCTGCTGCCTTCACTATTTCATTCCTCAATGCTACCCATTCTTCTTCTACTGTATTTCTTTCCCCCATTCCTGTCAATTGTTCCCTTATGCTCTGCCTGAAACTCTGTACAATCTCTGGTTTAGTCAGTTTATCCAGGTCCCATCTCCTAAAATTCCCACCTTTTTGCAGTTTCTTCAGTTTTAATCTACAGTTCATAACCAATAGATTGTGGTCAGAGTCCACATCTGCCCCTGGAAATGTCTTACAATTTAAAACCTTCTTCCTAAGTCTCTGTCTTACCATTATATAATCTATCTGGTATCTCCACGTTTCTACCATGTATACAGCTTCTTTGATGGTTCTTGAACCAAGTGTTAGCTATGATTAAGTTATGCTCTGCGCAAAATTCTACCAGGCGGCTTCCTCTTTCATTTCTTAGCCGCAATCCATATTCACCCACTATGTTTCTTTCTCTCCCTTTTCCTACTCTCGAATTCCAGTCACCCATGACTATTAAATTTTCGTCTCCATTCACTACCTGAATAATTTCTTTTATCTGATCATACATTTCATCAATTTCATCGTCATCTGCAGAGCTAGTTGGCATATAAACTTGTACTACTGAAGTAGGCATGGGCTTCGTGTCTATCTTGGCCACAATAATGCGTTCACTATGCTGTTTGTAGTAGCTTACTCATACTCCTAATTTTTTTATTCATTATTAAACCTACTCCTGCATTACCCCTATTTGATTTTGTATTTATAACCCTGTATTCACCTGACCAGAAGTCTTGTTCCTCCTGCCACCGAACTTCACTAATTCCCACTATATCTAACTTTAACCTATCCATTTCCCTTTTTAAATTTTCTAACCTACCTGCCTGATTAAGGGATCTGACATTCTACGCTCCGATCCGTAGAATGCCAGTTTTCTTTCTCCTCTTGAATAGTCCCCTTGAGTAGCCCGGAGATCTGAATGGGGGACTATTTTACCTGAAAGGATGACATCATCATTTGATCATACAGTAAAGCTGCATGCCCTCAGGAAAAATTATGGGTGTAGTTTCCTAGTGATATTTTTTCATTATTCAGACATTGCCGTACAACAACTTATTTTCAACATAATAATGTTTTTTTATGAACAGATTGATGGAGTGGCTATGGGAAATCCTCATAGTCCAGCTGTGGCTAACTTGTTCATGGAGAACTTTGAACAATGGGCAGCCGATGTCACATGATTGACAGCAGCACCCTCTGTATGGCTTATATATACAGCACTCACTCGTGCTCTTGTTGCAGTTTGCCGCTTGTCCACAGAGGATGCCTTCCACAGTCAAAGGCAAAACGTCAGAAGAGGAAATTTATTTTAACCTGAAGGTACAGAAAGCAGAGAATCACAGTGTCAAACTATTGGGACTAAAAATAGACCAAAGGCTCTCATGGGATGACCATTAACCTATCTGACAGGCAAATGTGCATGCATAATATTCCTGCTGTATAAACTTAAGATATTCTGTCAGTAAAAGTTTATTGATGCTCTGCTACTGTGCATTCTTTGTCACAGTTACAATACGGGGTAATTCACCAGGCACAAGTGTTTATTCAAATGAAAGGAAAATCAATTACATGTATAAAAGGACTGGGTCCAAGAGAAACCTGTAAGGAGCACTTAAGTATATTAAACATAATGACACTCCCAAGTCTCTATATGTATAACTGCTTAATATATGTAAAAGAAAATATACAACAATTTACACAGATTATGAATTTACATTTGTACACCACTCAAAACAACTGCATGCTTGATATACTGTATTCTAGGCTGTCACTGACACAGAGCAGTTACAAACAACTAAGTCTAAACTTATATATAATAAACTGCCACAATCGGTCAAAACCCTCACCCTCTTTAAATTTAAGAAGCTATTACGCACATGGCTCAAAAATAAAGCATACTAATCAACTGAAGAATATGTTGGAAGTAATTTGGAAGGCATGTATAAACAATTAAATAATGAAACTATCATTAACTAAATGTGTAAAACTATACAATTAATTCTTGAACATAAACTGTGTAATGATTATTGCTGAAATTGTCTGATTAGTAAGACTTTTAAGAAGTTTATGCATTTGTATGTATTTATCTATGTAAAATGATGATGTTAGTAAAGTGTACAAATCACAAACTACTACAAAGATGTATGTGTATGTATACATAATGTATAATGTAAAAATAACTATACTATTATGAAATATGTAAAATGTATTTTGATGAAGCCAATTGCATGGTAAACATGCTGAACCACTAATAAATAAACATGTGGCGCTGATGAGGTCGACGCCAGTATCGAAATAAGTATCGTCTTTGAACTAAGCTAAACATTATCTTTGTGGAGTTCCGCCATTCAATTCTGTGTAAGCCTTATTTGTGTAAAGAGGTGAATAAATGAACTACTGTAAAATGGGAGTGTTGTTTCATGAAACCGACCTGCACTTCCTCCTCACTGGTGACCCTGAGTTGTAACATCTTCCGTTTTCACCGTTTTACTGTGTTCGCGGCCTCTGCGTAGATTATTTTCACGTGTATTACATCAACAAAACATTCAAACAATGACTTCGGCCAAACACCTAGTGCCGGATTTCGTGATCGAGATGCATCATGTTGCGGGCAATGTACACCCACCAGGACTGCAACACGATGCCTCTCTCTCGACGATTACGCCGATTTTGCCGGACGTTTTCGAGCCTGCAACAATAAGTGAGGTTAGGAGTGTGCATGACTCTGGCTATCAAACGCCTTTTTTCCCTCCACATGTGCCCTCCCTCATCGACTGTGCAGTTACCTCTTACGGATCTCCGTGCAGTGCGAGACTAATGCCGATTTCTGCAAATGCTTCGTCGGACAAACTACCACTGCCATGACAACAATTTGCTATGCCGCAATCCGTGCCATCCCATGTGGATACCTGCCACGTGGCTGGAACTGTTCCATTCACAGGTCAACCTCCTCAGCATCCGACCACGCCTGCGCATACCTCGGTTCAGCATCAGCACATGCCTTCCTACTTCGAAACCTCAGACTGCAACACGAACAAAAACTTATCTGTGCCTGACCTCCACCTCCATCCCACTGCCACACCTTGGTGTTTTGTGCCATGACATTCACCTTATCCACACACTGTTTTGAGTGGAGTGACTATGAACAGTGAACATTCGCATATTGCATTCTACGTTCGACACCATTTCCCACACTGTGCTTCTGGACAGCCCGCACCTCCGCAGCCTCCCTGCTACTCAGGTGGCCCTGGCTCTGATCAAACATCGAGCTTTCCATGAACAAAAACTTTGAACTTTTTCTCACCTGTCGCCCACGCGCCAACTCCAGTTGAGCTTCCACTACCATTCTCAGCACATCTCGATGCCTCATCCGCATCGGTCTTCCGCAAAGCGTCAATTCAAGCACACTCGCAACGTGTTGAGCTTCCAAACCCACAATCGACACATTGTGGTGTCTCACCCATGTCAGCCTTCCGCGTTATGATGGATCGCACTCAACTACAACTTGTAACCTTCACACTGCCATCCGAACAGCCATCGTTACCACATCCCCTGTAGGCACACTCTCCTGGAATTCTACAGCAACAACAGCTCGATTCAGGCAGTACCCCGACGAACTCAGCTCAATCTGTTCTTCTGAACATTCTACAACACTTACCGACGCTGCCGCCATTTAATCCCGACAGAGCGACAACCTGGTTCAAAATTGTGGACGAAGTGTTCGACCATTACAAACTCGACGAGTCAAGCAGGTTTCTGTGCCACAACACCCATCTGCACGAGCAGGAGGACTTGATTGCTGACCTGGTCGATGCCCGGGACTCATCTACCCGATACACTCTAGCCAAAGAGACAGCTCTACTTCGGCTTGCACGCTCAACTGAGGCAGCAATACAGCAAGTACTCCACGTCGAGCAACTAGGTAACGACAAACCTTCCCAGCTCTGGAGACGGCTGTCTGCCCTGGTCAGCGCCAATCTATTCTCTGACACAGCTCTCCTCGCCATCTGATCAGATAAACTATCTCCTCACATCCGCTTGCTCTGGCTCAAAGGCCTCCTAAACCTGTCGAGCAAAGAATGACGATTGCTGACAAGCTACACGATGCATCACTGCTCCACTTCGCCTACCTGACAAGTCTCAGGTTCAGGCTCGTCGCCCTGCATTCGGACGCGGCCGGGGCCGTACTGTGCCGACTGTTCCACTCGCCCCGGGAAGCAGTAAACAAGAAACTGTGACGTCACCGGCTCTTCCCGCGGTCACGCCCCCTCCTGCAACCGAACCTGCTGTGGCCACCGAACCTGAGCCACCGCCACTGGCAACGAACTTTCCGCACGAAATGCAACCGCACTACCTGTACTGTTACTTCCACACACGGTTTGCTGAGGCGGCACGGAACTGTAGACCACCCAGCTACTTCCCAAACACCAATCGCAGGTAGGTTCGGGTGCCGCCTCCTGCGCTCAACATGACAGGCACCCCCCAGTGCTACATTCTGTCCGGGAACGACCAGATAATTGTGGACGACTTTACATTAAAGACATTTCGTCGGGGCATCTTTTTCTAGTGGACACAGGCGCCGATGTTTCACAGCTGCCCCCCTGCTTAGCATCGTCGAACATCCACCCTTGTCATACTTCACTGCAAGCCGTGAATTCCACTAAACTACAATGCTCAGGTTCAACCTCACACGTCATCTCACTCTCCGCAAACTGCAAACTCGAGTGGACTTTTTTAGTATTCAAAATCGCTAAACCTATACTAGGAATTGACTTCTTGCGACACCACAAAATTTCACCGGACCTAGTGCGAAACACAGTGTTTCATCACTCGTCAAAGGCTCACTTCCCCAGTGCTCCTGTGCACATTGGTCCAGTCTCATCTCATCCGTACCTGCTTGTCTCTGTCAATAACATTACAAGAAACGATGGATAAGTGCCTTGTGGAGCTTGAACACATCACTCATCTATGCAAGGAAAACTTTGAGCTCTCCCTCCGTCTCTATGAAACATAGCTCCAGCTCTCCAATGCAAGAAAGGAATTACAGACACTACAGCAAGGACAAAGCAAGGTCAGTAAGTGCGCCGAATCTGCTTGCAATCCCAGCAATCGAGCTTCCATGTGTTTACCTCCCGCTACCCCTCGCAACTGTGCTATCAAGACTGCCATAACGTGTACTGACAGTTCCGTAGGGCCACAACCTCCTAACATGGCAGCGTTTGACACTCGGCCAGACACAAGTGTGCATGCGTGACGAGTGTCACGTGTTCCCGAACTGATAGCTCCTACTCCACCCCTCGTGGACAGCACCTCAAACAATGCAACTTTGGCTCCTGCGTGTCGCCAGGCGACCACCGCTGACAACACAAACAGTGCACTTGCACCAAGCGTTTCGCCCACGACCATGCTGCCACAGGTCGCGCCCTCAGACAATGGTCGCACTAATGCTTCACGTGCTCTACCGAGCTCTCCCAACGACGGTGCCACTGCTTTGGGGTGGCGGCCATCTTGTCACATTGACTCCTGGGACACTTCACCACCTCAGCTCCCGTCAGATCCGCCGAGTGCCCCCAAACACCACGACCTCGCCTCGCCTGCCCCGCCCTCCACACATTGTAAACAATCCGCCTCCCATGCTGCCGGCAACATGGCATGGTTCACAAGGTTCACCTCACACCAGGTCCTCCGATCTCCAGTAAACCACGTCGACTTTGTCCTGACCGCCTCTCCGATCTTAAAAAGCAGATTTATGAGCTTCTATGCTCCAGCGTCATTGAACTGTCTGCCAGCAGCTGGTTTACACCCATTCATATGACACCCAAGAAAGACAGGTCCTGGCGCATGTGTGGAGACTACCGTAGACTAAAGCATGAACAATTATGGACATTTACCCCATACACAACATTGCCGACTTTACCAGTTCCCTCGCAGGTGTGACCATGTTCTCTGTCATTGTTTGCAAATGGGCCTACCACCAGATCCCCACGACTCCTGAAGACATCAAGAAGACAGCAATCACCACCTCAATTGCGTTATTTCAGTTTTGATTCATGCCCTTCGATCTGAAAACGCAACCCAGACCTGGCAACGCTTCATCAAGGAAGTGCTATTCGAACTAAAATTCTGCTTTGCATATCTTGATGACATTCTTGTGTTCAGCTCCTCCATCGAGGACAACATTCGACATGCGCAAACTGTTGAGACACTCTCGTGGCAGCAGGCACTGAGACCAACCAGGAAAATTGCAGCTACATCAACCCGCTGTCACTTTTCTTGGTTTTCGGGTTTCGGCATTTCACCGCCCACTGAGAAAGTACAAACAATACTAAACCTACCCAGACCATCATCATTCAAAGAGTTCCAGCGCTTTCTGGAGATGGTTAATTATTATCGCCATCATCTACCTCGGGCTGCTGAGATTCAGGCTCCACTGACGGACTCCTTGGCAGGCACCAAGACTTCTGGATCTTGGCCTGTTCCATGGACCGGTGCTATGACTGCCTCTTTCACTGCCCTCAAAAATCTTCTTCCTGAGGCCTGCACCATCGCGCATCCTCATCCCAATGCGCAGCTTTTCAGCACCACAGATGCAAGCAATACTGCCATCGGAACTGTCCTTAGCCAGACTGTCAATGGCCAAACTTCGCCTCTGCAGTTCTTCTCTCCAAATTAATGCAGGGGAAGAAATAGTAGGGAGGGATCCAAAAATTGATAGGTTAGAAGTAATTATGCAGCTTCTGAGTAAGCAGAATGAAAACATAAATAATTTAAAATCTGAAATGAAGGCTGAAATTGACGAAAGGTTAGGGGAGAATTTGAATAAGCAAATTAAATGCAATAAAAACTGAGTTAACTGAGGTCAAAAATACACTGGAAGGTAACTTAAAGATGATAGAATCGAGGGTGGACAATGTGGAGGAAAAAGTAATTGTTTTTGAAAATGAATTCATTGCTGAAAATAGTAACAGAGCCAGGGAAATTTAGGAACTTCAAAATGAAAATGAATCACTAGACGAAAAATTAGAAGACTTGAAAGTAAACAGTGTTAATGCAGTCAGCAGTGTTGAGAAGAAGGTTGACAGTTTAGAATCAAATCTTACCAATAAATTAGACACATTAAAAACTAAAATAAATCAAGTTGAAGAATATGTTATTAACAAGAATTTGTACAGTCATGGACCAGCATGGTTGAACCTTTTAGTGTAAAGTTTTCCTTGTGGTAATTTGCACCCAGTTGATTTTTTGCACCATTGCAAGGACAATTTTGTGCCAAGAATGTCTGATAATTCAAAAATTAAATCAGTCAAAAAATTTCTTGAAGGGGACTAACCAAAATTTCGATCAGTGGGAAACCTTTGCAAATTTTGAGAAAGCTTCTTAAACAAATTTTGGTCAGAATCTGAACAGGGGAGGATTAAATATGAATTTTTAAATGGAATTATTTTCATAGGGAGAGTGGGCACCATGAAAACATTTTGTAAAGATCAATTGAGAAAATTAATACATTTAGATAAACCTTTTGATGAAATGACACAAATAGATGTGCTGAAAAGAAGGCTACCTGAAAAATTGCAATGAGATTTAGTTCATGGGCCTGATGATTCTTTGGGAGAATTTTTAAAATATGTGGATAAATTAGATAGGGAATTAGAAAGAGGGAATATGCAAAATTTAGACAATGGTGAACACCAACAGGAGGGGGGGGGTATTCAAACAGGTATGGAGAGAGGAGAGAGGAGAGAATACAGAGACAATGGATATGAACAACACAGGGGAAGCAATAGGGATCATAATGGTAATCACAGAGACAGGGATAGAAATTTTGGAAATAGAAACAGATGGGATGACAGAAACATGGGGGAACAAAATTGGAGATCAAACAGAGAAAACAGTCAAGACAACTCCGGACCTCCTCAATGAAGGTCCGCAGTTTTGGGGCAAGAAAATTTAATCACAATAGGACCTACAATAACAACTGGGAATTTACAGACAGAGGAAGAAGGAGAAATGTAACTTATTATTATAATAAAACCAGTGAAAGACAAAACAAATACACACCACAAATAACAGACACTCATGTTCGACACCAAATTAATACTTTAAATTTTCATCAGAAATTTTGGGATACAATAAGAGAAAATAATCATGTTGAAAGCAACAAGGTAACTACTTCTGAGAACAAGCCAGATGAGGATATTGCAATTGTGCCAGAATTTTGTAATTTGGTAGAGAATGATAATCTATGTAATTCTGAAGTATCTGACAAACATTACAGCTCTGATTTGAACAAGTTATTTAATGAAAATGAAAAGTAATGTGAAGAGAGAGAGATGGAACTTAATGTGACTGTGAGTAGGATGCATGATGAGGAAAGGTTTGATTTTGATGAAAATATGGAAGCTAATGGTGTTGTTGAGAGTTGTACGGAGGTAAGTAATGGTGAGATTAATGCTGTGGGTGAGTATCAGGTATTCGTCGAGGTTATTTCAAATGAAGTAGTGAAGCTATGTGATGATGAAGTTGATAGTTGTGAGCATTATGATGATGTAAGTGTGGTTAGTAATGAGGAAGAGGACACTCATGCATCTGAAGAACAGGTAAAGTTAAGTCAGTGTAACCAATTTAATGTAGCAGAGGACTGTAATGTTGTGCCAACTAATAGTATGAAGTATTTAAACCCACATACAAGTTCTGAAGGAAAAGGTGAAATTTTTTTAAAAAATATTATGGAACAGTTGCAATTACAAAACAGATAGGGAAGAGTTTTGGAACTATTTAGCTAAAATTTGTAGAAGGTTATATCCTCACTGGTGGCAAAGTTTAAAATGTAATGAATATCTGTTGCATGCTCAACCTGTTGTATCCATAGATGATCATAATGAAAGTGTCAATGTGTGTGTGAAGTTGTTAAAAACTGATCAGGAAAATAATGAGGGTAATTTTAGAGAAATTGAAAATGACCTGTTACATGAACCATTAAAAGAAAAAGTAGAAGAGTGTGAATTGGGGTGTCCATACACTAAAGCTAAAGTAAACAATTGGGAGTGTAAATGTCTCATTGATACAGGGAGTCCTATTTCAGAAAAATTCAGAAATAAAATTAAAGACGGTGTTGGTTTTGTTGAGGCCCCTGTGATGGGAGTAAAGGTAAGAGGAGCTACAGGCAAACACAATAAAGTCATCAAAAGTCAAGTATATTTATCATTTGAAATAGAAGATGTGAAATTTGAGCAGGGCTGTCTTGTTGTTCCAAGTTTAGAAGAGAACATATTGTTTGGCATGGACTGGGTGTTAAAGGTAAGTGCTGCATTTAGCTGGAGTGAGATGAAGTTAATTGTGTGTGAACCCAAAAGCAATATTATTGTGTGTACAGAACTGTTTATTAAACAATGTGGAGAAGATTGCAATCATGTCAGGAAAATCATAGACTATGAAGAGAATTTGTACTGTTATGATAACAAGCCTGAGCTAAATTTTTCTGGTCAAGATTATGAAAAACTAGTTAAAAGCAAAGTAGAGGAATCAAAAGAGACAGTTGGAAAATTTATTGTGGGAATTTCAAGATGTTTTCAATGAAAAACCTGGAAGAGTCAGGAATTATCAATGCACTTTGCACGTTAAAAGTCATGAACCTTTTTTCCTCAAGCCTTATAGTATTCCTTTTGAAAAAAGAAAAGAAGTATAGTGTGAGATACAAAAAATGGAAGCATGGGGTATAATCAAAAGAAGTAACAGTGATTATAATAATCCTTTGGTGGTGGTTTCCAAACGTGGAGGTGGTGTTAGACTTGTACTTGATTCTAGGCACCTTAACAAATTTTTGAAAAGAGAAAATGATCATCCAGAAAACATAGATGAACTTTTACATAAATTTGAATGTGTGAAATTCATGAGCAGCTTAGACTTAACTTCAGGCTTTCACCAAATTTCTTTAGAAATAAATTCTAGAAAATACACTGCATTTTTGTATCGGGAAAAAGTTATCATTACTGTGTTGTACCATTTGGACTAACTGTTTCTGTTGCTGAGTTTATTAGAGCATTAGATCTTGTTTTGGGGGATGAACTACTGTCTAAACTTACTGTATATGTAGATGATATTTTGATTTCTGGAAAAACATGGGAAGAACATTCTGAATTGCTAACACAGGTGTGTACAAAATTAAGGGAAGGGGGTATGACCTTAAAGTTAGAAAAATGTAAATTTGAAGTAAATGAATTGAAATTTTTGGGACACATTATTTTGGAAAAGGGGATTGAACCTGACAGAGAAAAAATTGATGCTATAAAGAATTTTCCTGTTCCTAAAAATAAAAACAATTAAAATCTTTCTTTGGTCTTGCTGGATTTTACAGAAAGTATGTTAGTACTCAAGCTATGAATGCTTCTTGTTTATGTGATCTATTAAAGAAGAATACTGTCTGGGATTGGTCATCTGATTGTCAAAAAGCATTTGATAAGATAAAGAAACAACTTTCACAGAGCAGAATACTATATAGGCCTGACATGTCTTTACCCTTCTGTTTGATGACTGACAGCAGTGATACAGGATTAGGAGCACACATATTTCAGGAAAAAGTTGTAAGAGATCATATTGAACACCATTCCATTGCATTTGCTAGTGGAGTATTACAAAAGTATGAAAAGACTTACACTGTGACTGAAAAAGAACTTTTGGCTATACATTGGGCTTTCAACAAATTTAAAAATTATCTTCTTGGACGCAAAGTAATTGTTTACTCTGACCACAAAGCACGAAGTTACTCACAGGATTGTAGCCTTTATCATAGTAGAATCACCAGATGGACATTATTCTTACAGCAATTTGATTATAAAATTAAATATATTATGGGGAAGGAAAATGTTATTGCTGATGCATTTTCTAGGTCACCTGTTGGGCTAAATTCTGATAATGAAACAGGCATTGATGACAAAAATTTCAAAATTATGTATTTGAAGGGGATAAAAGAGGAAGGAGAAATTTTAAAAATTTGTAATGATATTAGGAGACACCAAAATCATGATGAATATTGGAAACTGGTAAAAAGTTATTTGGGAGTTAAGCAAAAGGTAGATGATTATTATAAAGTACACAAAGGGATTCTGTTCAGAAGATTAAGACCTGATTTGGATGACTGGAAATTATGTTGGCCTGAGCAGCACATAGACACATTAGTTAAGTATATACATGAGAGCTTTGGACATTGTGGTTCTGTCAAATGCATACAAAAAATTCAGGAAAACGTCTATTTTTATAATATTGCCAGAAGAATGAAGAAAAAATTAGCAGCCTGTGACCAATGCCAAAGAGTAAAGGTGAGTAATCAAACATGCAGAGGGATGATGCAAAATATTTTGCCCAGCAAAAATTTAGAGCTAACAGCTTGCGACATTTATGGAGCCCTCCCCTTTTATTTCTTATCCTACTGCCTGTCACTGATTCTATTCTATTTTTCTTCTGCTGCTGATGAGACGGGGCTAGGCTGAACTCTCCAGTAGTACCTATTTCTATCTTTCTTTCCCATCCACATATTTTGAGGTATCGCTCCTCCCTTGTTGCAGTGTCTATAATTGTACCATGTCCTCATGCTCTTCAATACAGTTCAACAAGCAATTGTTTTCTTAAATGCTGTCTGGTAACACTTTTCTTTGTCACAAATTTCCATGTTATAAACTGTATCTGGTTGAATAACTTTGAAATTAATTTCCAAATTTATTTATATACTATCACACCATATTATAGCAGTGTAAAAATTCCAATTACTTTCACATCAGAATGTTGAAGGCCTATGGATAATAAAATCTTGCTTATGACATGTTCAAAAATGGCTCTGAGCACTATGGGACTCAACTGCTTTGGTCATAAGTCCCCTAGAACTTAGAACTACTTAAACCTAACTAACCTAAGGACAGCACACAACACCCAGCCATCACGAGGTAGAGAAAATCCCTGACCCCGCCGGGAATCGAACCCGGGAACCCGGGCATGGGAAGCGAGAACGCTACCGCACGACCACGAGATGTGGGCGCTTATGACATGTCATAAACAAGATCTTTTTTTTTAAAGTAATGTGGTGCCGATGAGGTCGACACCAGTATCGATCCAAGTATCATCTTTGAACTAAGCTAAACATTATCTTTGTGCAGTTCCACCATTCAATTCTGTGTAAGCCTTGTTTGTGTAAAGAGGTGAATAAATGAACTACTGTAAAATGGGGGTGTTGTTTGGTGAAACAACTTCCTCCTCAAACATATAAACATTTGTGCTGAAACTCACTAACCAGGCATATGCACCATCACAAAAGTTATCTCTTGGAGGTACTGAAGTGTGAGCTACCTCTAGCCCAGCAAACTATGTGGCATACAAAAGGAACTAAATTTTTGAGATGTTGGAAGAATCTGATGGAATACATGTCACTCACAACTCACTTGATTACTTCAGGAAAAAAATGTTACACATCAAGTAGCAAATTACAAAATGTGCGAGAAAATGGAGTAAATAATTTCACAACTATTTTAAACATGCCTAGCACAGAAAAGCACATAATTGTCTTGGTATGTATGGAAATATGTCTCCGTAAACAACAGTCTGAGGCTTATTGTACTCTGCATATTTCTGGCTCTCAATACACTTATGCAGTCAATGTTTGTTCTTGACTCTTATTTATAGTGATCAAGAATGCCACTTTCAAAGGGAGCTGCAAACACTTGAACTGGAAAGGCAAGTTTGGGATTCATGGTATCAGTACTATCTCTCCTTTGTCTCTGACAGTGGTGATGGTGGCCTTCACAATATACCATCAGAGCTCTATGCCTATGGTACCATTTCACATTCTTGGTATATTCAGATTATGCATCAGTGTGACTGGTACACCCACTTTCAGCTCCAACTTGTGGAATGGCATCCCAACAGCTTTAATGAGTTTAGAAACTGTACACAGTATATATGTAATAGTGTCATCTCCTGTCATCACTATATCAACTGATGTGTAGACGGTACTTGATTAATAATCCTTTTTATTGATGTTTCCCAGCAGTTCTTTCTTGGGTGTCGTATTACTCTTTTACATAACCACTTGCTTGATGTAAGCTCAGAAAAACGTCACTAATTAAATTATCTTCAGAGTTTGAAACATTACAAAAAAGGCTTTCAAAATTTATTAAGTTTTCCACATCCACTGCCATGTGACCATTGCCAATCTTAAGGACATATTGTGCAAAGAATCCAGATTGTCAGTTGTTATTCAGCTGGACTCTCATATTAGTTGTGAGGTGCAATCTTTTGTTATGAGATGATCTGAGGTTGCATTGTTATCAGGAGGTCAAGCTAAGAGCAGGTATGAGTATCCTGTATAGTGGTGAGGTGCTAACAAAACATCATTCAGTTAACAATAATTTATGGTGAGAGTTTTACAATCACACTGTCATCTTCCTGGAATTGCCAGAGCCTGCATTGCCTGTGGACAGTGTTGTGGCTGTGTCACCAAATCGCGATGAGTGAAGCTGCACTTAGGCTCGCCCAGTGCCTAAACTGAACAGCTAGGAGACAGACAGACTTGTTCTTCATCTGAGGAAAACTGGCCTGGTTCCCATCCTCTGTCATTCACCATTGTAATGGGCAGGACTGTGGCTTGCAGATCAGAAGTCCCTTCTATGACTGGAAAGCTGTGGATTTGCAGCAGTGGACTTGCAAGTTCGCGGCAGCTTGTAGACACTTGTTCAGTCCACTAGATCACTGTAGCAGGGAATGACATGATCCCCTCCCTCCCCACTCCACACACACACACCCTCTCTCTCTCACACACACACACACACACACACACACACACACACACACACTCACACACACACACACACACACACACACACAAACACACAAACACTGGTGAGCCCATCAGCACTCTCGGCTGCCCTAGTGTTGAACATTTGGGTTTATGAGTGTTTGTTTCTGTGAAGTTTGCAGTCTGAAAGGTGTTCTTATGACATCTCTAAGTGAAGTTACTACATTTAGCCTAATTACACTAGCATATTCTGTCTATTTTGCACCGTTATCAAAGTGCTGAATCAGTTGTTCTTAGCTTGCCTCTCACATATTGGTATGAAAAGAGCTCATAATTTCTTAACTTTTTTGTACTTCAGCCCCTTGTGTTGGCATTCAGTTACCACACTGTTATGTAGCTGTCAGACACACTCCACTTTGCATCTCCATTGGTTTGTATTCTGCACTTTGTATTCTGTTGTGCTGCATTCCCCCATCCCCAATAAAATTCTTCTCTATTTTTCATACCTTCTTAGTCTACATGTCTTATTAATGAATTATTTCTGAAATGTTCCTCTTATAAAAATCAAAGTTAATATCACAAATCTTAATCCTCATAGAATATTGTCCTAATTTCTAATCAATTCCTTGCTCCTACTTCCTAGTGGTTAGAAGTATGATTCACTCTAAGTACTCCATAAAGTTCCCCACCATACTGCCAAACCAACCAGTAGGTAACTTATGCACAGGTAGTTCTGGTATTGTGTAGTTTTTCTCTTGTACCAAACGTAAATTACACAATTAGCAACCAGAACCACAATTGTACTCATAGCTGAAATGCTTAAATTTATAACCTGATTGTGCTGCTTCTCACAGTACTGTTGGATGTGTTCACATCTATTCTGCAGAAATACACCCCCTCTACGATGTTATTTGTTGGTTTACTGAGCAAAGGATATCAGCATTAATGGTACCATTTCAAAATTTTGGTTATGGATGGCAGTATCTCTAATGGATTCTCTGGCCAAAACAACATAGGTTGTGTCAGCTTGATTACTGTCATACCCATATCTGTTGCCAGTAAGCAAAATGTTGTCCCAGCTGCATCACAAACTGTTCCATTTAATAAGATTCCACTATTTTTAACTGCAGTATGGTCATAGTCTGTGACTTCCTTTCTTATAGCAATTCAAATTTATGACCTACAGAGAGTGTAACAAATATACCCAATATCAATCTATTTTTTGGAAATGTGGGTAATGGGTTAATAATTGCCTTCTAAACTCTGTTGCTTCAAATATCCCCAGAAATAGTAGTAATTGACATGTCTGTGTGTATGTGTGTGTGTCAGCCTGCACTACTCTGGTCAGGTAGACAGTAATACTCTCCTGCTATCAAACCTAAAACTCTTCCAGAACATTAGAGTATGTGTTTCTCTGTTCTCTGAATTTATCTGTATTTAGTTAGTGCATACTAGTACCCAGCAAAATTACTGTATTCTTCCTGGCTGCCTGTGTTTGCATACCACCTGAGAGAAAGAAACTTCTCATTTTCCCTCCCCCCTATGAAAGGCTTCAGTGCATAACAAAATACTGCTGAATACTACACTCTACAATCTCATTCAACAGCCTAGCGTGAACAAGAACAAAACCCCCAAAACAAAACATTATGAATCTCAGTGGTTGAAACAATAACAAATGTATACAGTTAACAAAAGTAAACTAAACATGTGTTCTAATGCTTATGGTATGCTATGTGAATCTCGAACTACTGGCTTCTTTGCCTTCCTAGAGTTTTTATTCCATACCACATGTGGTGTTGGAATCTGTAGCCAAGTATCTACTGCTCCACTGAAGGGCTTGACTCAGCTTACATGGATAATCAACATTTTTATCAGAAACTATATCATCACATTCACTGGGTGCCATCTCTATCATCTGATATGGTACTTAGTTAAAACCTTTTCTGTTCTTCTTTTTGGTCAATGACCTTGTCAATACTACAGTAATATCCCCATACATTGCCCTGTCTTTTCTTGATGCTTAAATGATTTTGTATTTAGTTGTTTGACTTTCTGCCAAACTTCTATTATCTGTTTTGTGAACTTCTTCGCTGGCTTTTCATTGGCATCTAATTTAGGTTTCAGAACCTCGAAAGGTGCTGGCATCTTTCTTCTATATACAACTACATGTGGTGAAAGTCTATTACTACTGTGTATTTTTTAATTGTATGCTGATATGACACTGCAG
Source organism: Schistocerca piceifrons (assembly GCF_021461385.2). Lineage (NCBI taxonomy): Eukaryota > Metazoa > Arthropoda > Insecta > Orthoptera > Acrididae > Schistocerca > Schistocerca piceifrons. The sequence goes on along the minus strand of NC_060144.1, from coordinate 766,506 downwards.
ATATGTATCCCACTTATCATGCTGACTATTCAGATAATGATTTATTATCATTAAAATTGTACAGTGAACCTATTCAGTATGACTGTTTGCTAATGAATGGAAAGGATTAGTGCAAATTTCACTGACACAAAACAGGTGACCCTCCAATTGCTTTGAATGGTCTCACACAAAATTTGTGTCCTGGTGTGTTGTAATTACAGCATCAGGAATGCCAAATGCTAATATCTAATTATTAACCATTGCCTTCACAACTGTGCTTGCTCTCTAGTCTGGAATTGTTATCGTTGCTCTGAAACAGGACAAATTATCTGCTATTGTTAAATTTTACTTGTTACCAGCTGCTGTCTTATTAAAAGGTCCAAGAATATCTAAACCAAGCATTTCAAAAGATTTTGCCACTTCTGGTAATCTCTACAATGACACACACCATTGACTCAAATCTGCTCTTTGTGTTCATGGAATATAGTCTTTCGTGTACTGATCAACATCTTGATTTCTGGTTGTCCACCAAAACTTTTCTGCTATCCATCTATCTATCATTCTACATGACCCACCAACAAGGAGTCAAGAGACTGTTGCAAAACTTGGTTTCAGAAAAATTCAGGAACCACCATGTGTGATCCACACTTCATACTTCTTCCCAGCAAACAATCATGCATCACAAATTGTGGGTGTGACCTAAAAGCATGACAATCTGCTGCTTGTACATTGTGACACACTTTTGCCTAATGCTTGCAGAACCCCAGTTCTTCCATTTAGCATGTCATTATTAGTGTGCAGTTTCCCAGGTATGCATTACCTCATAATTAAACTCACTTAATTCAGTGCCTACCTTGTTAATCTATTGGAAGGCTCTTTCAATCCCAGTAGCTACTTAAGAGGAGTAAGATCGGGCCTTAAATCTTTGACCATACAAATAACAATGCAATGAGGTAACACTATAAATAACAGCTAACAGGATTGAAGCAGTTGTTACAACAATGGCTCCAGACACATGGATCAAGGTTTGAGAAAAATTTGCTTATCAACTCAAATGAATGGCATGTGAAAAATAGTGCTCATATTGAACACCTGTAAAAAGACTGCCTGAGTTGATCTACCATTTGATGCATTATTTATAATTGTAAGCTGTATGTAATAAATGCCTCAAAATCTTAAATTCAGTGTTTTCATTTTGAAACACCCTGTATTATAATAATTATTATCAAGAGAAAACTGGGGTAAAAATTATTACCACCACATGCTGAATAATAAGTTAAACATAAATTTATTCAATCTATACAAAAATACTAAACAACTAAATTTTCTTAAATAACAGACTCAAGGATAAAATTCTTAGAATAAAATTCAAGTAAAACAAATACACTCATAAGGACTATTTATGAACCTTAAAGAGGTCTCATAGGTATAATATTATAAACTGATCCTAAAAAACTAGTTTTGAGCATTCTTCAAGCTGTGAATTTCAGCACTCACAGATGTAGATAATAAATTCTTAAAGAAAGATTGAGCCAATAAATGAAAAAGCTTGTTTTGGATGTAGCTGAAGTTCTCATTGTGGGTCAAACATAACTTAACAGTTGTCACAGCAGTGAAACAATGAAACAAAGTTGAAAATAAGCGCCAGGACTTGCCATGATTATTCTGGCACTACCAGTCAGTAGTAAACAGCAATAGAATTGTAAACACAAAACTATACAACAAAAAGAAGTTAATTAATAAATATAAGCAGTCATCAGTATAAAGACATGAACTTATTAATTAATGGCGTGTGGCGAGGGCCTCCCATCGGGTAGACCATTCGCCTGGTGCACGTCTTTCAAGTTGACACCACTTCGGCAACCTGCGCGTTGATGGGGATGAAATGATGATGATAAGGACAACAGAATGCCCAGTCCCTGAGCAGAGAAAATCTCTGACCCAGCTAGGAATTGAACCCGGGCCCTTAGGATTCACATTCCATCACGCAGACCACTCAGCTACCCGAGGCGGACATGGTATGAACTAAAGCAGGAACAGGAGTGGCCTTTCTGTACCATGCTGAGATATTTTATATCTTTGTGAAGACCATCTTTACTTCTTGTACCATGATCATGATATTCACTGTTTGTGTTGTAAATTGTATGAGAATTGTTCACAAACCACATTAGTGAAAAAATGTACTGAATTGCACGGCAAGGATCCTGAACTGTTTGAATAAGTTTCTGATAGAGTATCTGGGGGGCACTCTAGTCATAATTCTGATGACTCTTTTATATGCAATAAAGACTTTGTTTGCTCATGACTGGCTACCCAAAAATATGATGGCATATGTCATAAGTAGATGGAAACATCCCAGGTATGCAGCTTTAATTTTTTCTAGGTCACACACAGATGGAATTGTGTGAATGGCAAATGCTACTGAATTCAGTCTTTTATGCAGGTTGTTGATGCGAACTGACCAGTTTAGATTGTTGTTTTTTCATAACTGACTAATTACTATTAATATACATGAGTATAATCTGCATTTTCATAAAAGAGAAAGGTTGGCCCTCAGTTTTAAAGAATATAGCATCAGATCTAATTTTAAGCATAGTTTTGTGTATTTCAGCAATTTCCTAATTTATATTGACTATTCCTAGTTAATACATTTGTTAGAGGGTGAAATCCATAATAATGGAGAAGTTTTATGAGTGGAACAGGGAATTGTATCTATGCTTTATAGATCTAGAAAAGGCATATGACCATGTTCCTAGGAGGAAGTTATTGTCTGTTCTACGAGATTATGGAATAGGAGGCAAACTTTTGCAAGCAATTAAAGGTCGTTACATGGATAGTCAGGCAGCAGTTAGAGTTGACGGTAAATTGAGTTCATGGTTCAGAGTAGTTTCAGGGGTAAGACAAGGCTGCAACCTGTCTCCACTGTTGTTCATATTATTTATGGATCATATGTTGAAAACAATAGACTGGCTGGGTGAGATTAAGATATGTGAACACAAAATAAGCAGTCTTGCATATGCGGATGACTTAGTTGTGATGGCAGATTCGATTGAAAGTTTACAAAGTAATATTTCAGAGCTAGATCAGAAATGTGAGGACTGTGGTATGAAGATTAGCATCTCCAAAACGAAAGTAATGTCAGTGGGAAAGAAATATAAACTGATTGAGTGCCAAATAGGAGGAACAAAGTTAGAAAAGGTGGACAGTTTCAAGTATTTAGGATGCATATTCTCAAAGGATGGTAACATAGTGAAAGAACTGGAAGCGAGGTGCAGCAAAGCTAATGCAGTGAGCGCTCAGCTATGATCTACTCTCTTCTGCAAGAAGGAAGTCAGTACCAAGATTAAGTTATCTGTGCACCTTTCAATTTTTCGACCAACTTTGTTGTATGGGAGCGAAAGCTGAGTGGATTCAGGTTACCTTATCAAAAAGGTTGAGGTTACGGATATGAAAGTAGCTAGGATGATTGCAGGTACTAGTAGATGGGAACAATGGCAAGAGGGTGTCCACAATGAGGAAATCAAAGAAAAACTGGGAATGAACTCTATAGATGTAGCAGTCAGGGCAAACAGGCTTGGATGGTGGGGTCATGTTACACACATGGGAGAAGCAAGGTTACCCAAGAGACTCATGGGCTCAGCAGTAGAGGGTAGGTGGAGTCAGAGCAGACCAAGGAGAAGGTACCTGGATTCGGTTAAGAATGATTTCAAAGTAATAGGTTTAACATCAGAAGAGGCACCAATGCTAGCACTGAATAGGGGATCGTGGAGGAATTTTATAAGGGGGCTATGCTCCAGACTGAACGCTGAAAGGCATAATCAGTCTTAAATGACGATGATGATGATGATGATGATGATGATGATGATGATCCATAATTGTTTCATAACTTAAATTCTATTGTTAACTTATAAACAAATATAACTTCTATTCTAATTACAAACATTTGCAAAAACAACTAATAGGTTCCTTAAGTATTTATTTGACACTATTCCGAAACATGTTAGCGAAGCCAGCCCTTAATTAATTCCAAAGTAATTACCAGTTTTGTCCAAAGTATTGTTTGTGTAACTATATCTGTTAATTTCGTCATTTAAACAAATAATTCAGCCAAACTCTCATAGTAGAGAAACTGTTAAAAAGATGGACTTTTTTGATTTATTCAGTTAACTTAATGAGTGAAATTTTAATTGTAATTTCTGTAAATTAAACATGAAACACTATGAAGTTTCAGTGCCTATTACTGTGATGGTATATAAGGGTCTGATTTTTGGTTCCGAGACAGTCAGTCTATGGCAGAGTTTCAGACAAGCAACCTCTGTTGGTTAGAACAAAAACAATGCGTCAACTTAACTGTGAAATAAGTGTTTCACCAATAGGCCATTTGTTAAAGCAATGGCAGGGTCTGTTCAATTTATTTGAAAGACTGCGAAATGTGTGTTTAGGTATTTACTGCTCATTGATGTTCAACGGTAAACTATTGCAGCAGTATGTTGATGTTTGCTTGCAACCTATTAATTAGACTTATCAAATGTTAAACAATAGTGCACTGGCAATATAACTGTGTATTATTGGGGGGTTTTGAACGGTGAAAGTAAACAACTGTGAAACGCAGCTGTGTACGTGTCGGATACGTCATTTAAAATAGTCAGTGTTGAACTTCCCCCCCCCGCCCCCCCCCCCCCCCCCCCCAGTTTTTCAGCCAGCATAGCAACTCAGTATATCAACACTGAGAACAATCAATGAGGAAATAAACAGATGAATGTCACAAGTTGGAAACATCAGCTTTATCATCCTTTTTGAGCAGTCGTTCTGCAATTACATATTTGAATCCATTAGGGACAGTACCTGGATTTATGGACTCAATAAATATGTGACCGAAATTACTTTATACAAGTCCTGTCTTGCTTAAAAGAAATAAATCCTCATGGGTTGCAAAAAGTTAAATTATACTGCACATTGCAGTTCACTTTTTTAGACAGAAAATATCTCTTGCTCAAAGTTTAGAGTTTTCACAAACACTTTCACACTTTTAATGAGCTTTTACAAATTTTCTCACCAAGCTGTCCACACCTTTCGTACTATAGTCAATTTTAGTGATAATTATTGGAATGTTATGAGAACTGTGTAATGTATCTATTTATGAAGTAATGACTATCAGTTTTAGTGTGAAACATTTCGTATTAGACTAAGTTACAAGGAAAGGTAAGTGTACTAAAGTAGGGTTTTTTGTCTAATTTTTTCATTTACTGTGGTGGAGGAGAACCACCTCCAAGGGAACTGATAGCATTGCATTTCCGTACCAACTGCCACTTGAAGCTGATTTGTAGCAGCCAGTCATTTAATACAAGAATAAACTGTGTTTCAAAACAATTTGACTTTAAATTACAATAATATTGTTGAAACATTAGACATTAACATACAAAGTTCACCAAAGCAGTGAGATAAAGAGGTTAATACTCTTGCACTGTATGATTTTACATTTTGGTTATAAATAAATAAACATTACAATACTAAATATAAATCATGGCACAATATATCTGTTGACATTGTTTGTCCATTTCAGTTGGCTGTCTACATTCATCCCTAAGAATTTGATACTTGTTACAAATTCTAATTCATTATTATTAACTTTTATTCTAGTGGCATTGTGTTTTTTGTTCAATTGGAAGTTAATATAGTTAGTTTTCTTTACATTTAGGGTTACTTTATTTTTTAATGACCAGTTTTTGACATCATTGAGAGCCTCGTTTGCTCTTTCTGACAGTTGTGTTGGATTTTCACCTGTTATTATTATGTTCTTGTCATCAGCAAAAAGTATTTTTCGCCATGTCTGATACTTTGTGGGAAGTCGTTAATGTATATAAGAAACAACATTGGGCCTAATACACTTCCCTGTGGGACGCCTATATTCACATTTTCTGGGTCAGACAGGTGTTTTATAAGGGAATTGTTTGAAACTTGTGATATCTCAACACGTTGAACTCTGTTTTCCAAGTATGATTTGAACCATTTCTTTGTCACACCTCTTATTCCTATGTGCCCTAATTTATGAAGTAAGATTTTGTGGTCAACTCTATCAAAGGCCTTGGACAAGTCTAAAAAGATACCACTTACATTTTCACCTTTGTCCACTGCTTCTAAAATTACTTTAGTGAACTGTGCTATAGCAGATTGTGTGCCTTTTCCAGGCCTAAAACCAAATTGGTCATTGGAAAGAAGATTATATTTATTCAGGTAATTTAGCAGTCTTTTTTTGACTAGTATTTCTATTATTTTAGAAATGATAGACAGTATAGAGATAGGCCTGTAGTTCTCTACATTTTCCACATCTCCGTTTTTAAGGATTGGTATAACTTTTGCTTGTTTTAGGTACTACGGAAAGTATCCAGATTCGAAAGATTCATTAATTAAGTCTGTTAATGGGCCCTTTATGGAGTCTATACAATCTTTAATTACGCAGACTGGGATTTCATCGAGTCCTACTGAAGTTTTATTTTTTAGTTGGTGTACTACTAGTGTCACTTCCCTTTCTGTAGTTGGCAAGAGCACTATTGAGTTTGTTGGCTGGTTCTGAGTAGGTAAATCATACGTATCTGGAAATTTGTGCTGTAATTTTTTTGCAATACTACTGAAATATGAGTTTACAAAATCAGCTAATTTTTTAGGGTTATGTACTGGTACGTCTTTGTTTTTAATATGTGAATTGAGGTCCTTTTTGGCAGAGTTAGATGTTTCCTGTTTGACAATGTTCCAGGCTGCTTTGCTCTTGTTTTCAGCTTCAAGCAATATTTTGTTGTTTGAAAGTTTTTTTGCAGCTAGCAACACCTTTCCATATATTTTCCTGTACTTTTTGTAGAATTGCAGAACTTCTGGGTTATATTGATTATTTTTTATGGAGTTGAGATATCTAAGAGTTTCTGAGGATTTTTTGATACCTGTAGTCACCCATTGATTTCTCTTTGTAGTTTTAATTTGATAAAGAGCTTTTGGAAACATCTCTTCAAATTTGAGTTTAAAAATTGACATGAACTTGATAAATTTCTGATTTGCGTTGGTTTCTGCATAGACTTCCCTCCAATCTTCATATTCTAGCTGGGATTTAAACTGATACAGGGCTGATTTGGAAAACATTCTTTTGTATGTACAAAGTTTAGGAGTAGTTTCTACATGAATGTTAGTTGTTAAGATCTGGCAGAGGTGGTCTGATAGGCCCAGGTTTTGGACAACAATATGACATTTTTTACTATCAATATCTGTAGCTACATGATCTATAGATAAGGAGGATTCTTTCGTTATTCTAGTTGGACAATTAACAGCTTAGAATATTCACATATATGTTGCTAGCCTTATCAGGCTTCATCATATTAATATTTAAGTCACCACAGGTAATTACATTTGCTTTTGGTCCAGAAACCTTGTCTAAGCTTTGATTCAGTTTTGAGAAGAATATATCAATGTCTCCACTGGGAGAGCGGTACACACAAAATATGACTAATTTTTTTGCTATGCCAGGTCTTATTATTTCAACAGCAGAAAGTTCGAAATGTTTGTCCTCACCTAGATCTAAAAGATCATATCTAACTTTAAATGACATACCTTTTTTTACATAGATACATGAACCTCCACCATTCATTGAGATTCTGCTATAGTAACATGCAAGGTCAAATGAGGCTAATGCAATGCGTTCAATTTCCTTCCCATTGCACCAGTGTTCAGTGATACACAAAGTTTGGCTATCAAAATTTTCCAATTCTTCTTCTAGCTGTTGTGCTTTGTTCTTTATGGCTTGAATGTTTTGGTGAAACACTGTTAGGCATTTGTTTTCACTTATCTTGGTGGCGTCTTTCCCTTTAGACCTGATGCTAAAAAATCCTTTAGATGAGCTGGTGGCATGGTTATTCTTCTGTTGATGTCAGTGGAGGTGAGTCTGTTGCCAGTTAGACTTGGAAGTTGGTGTATCTGAAGGAATCTGCCTTACATTAGTCTTGTAACTGAGGCCGGGTACCAAAAATCCTTGTTGTAGATTCAAAAATGGCTCTGAGCACTATGGGACTTAACATCTATGGTCAGCAGTCCCCTAGAACTTAGAACTACTTAAACCTAACTAACCTAAGGACAGCACACAACACCCAGTCATCACGAGGCAGAGAAAATCCCTAACCCCGCTGGGAATTGAACCCGGGAACCCGGGCGTGGGAAGCGAGAATGCTACCGCACGACCACGAGCTGCGGACATGTTGCAGATTCCTCTGCTTGCAAGCATTTATCTCTTTCCCTGTTATGTGCTGTTGTTCACTGCTTTGCCCCAGCAAAAATCCTGGCTTCTCAAGGGTGGCTGCCTTCTTCTGGTGTGATGACTGCTCCTATTACCACTGCTGCTGCTGTGTGCTGTTGCAGTGAATGCCAGTGATTCTGGTTGCTTGGTTATTGATGTTGGAACTACTGCTTCTGATATTGCTGTGACTGCTAATGATTCTGGTTGGTTGGTTTTTGATGCTGTAACTATAGCTTCTGTTGTTAGTTCTGCTGCTGCTAATGTTGGTTCAGTAGTAGGTTCCTCTGTTGCTACTGTTTTTTGGATGGTCCATTTGCATGCTGCTCCTGTTTTTGCTGGTGTTTCTGCTATTGGAGATTTATACCATCCCAGTTTAGTGGCTGTCACTTTGTAATTGCATTTAATTGCTTCCCTTATTAAGTTTCCTAACCTGGCCTTTTCATTTCTGTTAAGGTGAAGCCCATGTTTCGTAAAACATTCTCTGTCAAGTGTGCTTGAGTCAATTAATTTCACATTGCTGAATAGCCTACAACTACTTTTAAGTTTCGCATTAATTCTGTGAATTTCCTTATTCACACATGACCATTCAGGTAAATCATGCCTGTGGGTAAAGTTCACCAGTAAAATGTTTGTATTTGACAGTACTAGTGTGGCCGCAGCACCGTCCAACGCACGAAGGGCTGAACTACGGCACTGCCGACACAAGTAGGGGCAGCTGTACCGTTATGCGGAATTTCGGCAACGGTGCGTCGCACACCGGACCGCACAGGAACAAAGCTGCCACCAGTTCTTCCGCCGCGGACCACGTGCGTCGAGTCAACGTGACTCCGCCGTAAATGCGTACGCGCGGTCGTAAACGCAGTCGCCGTTAAATTGTCTTTCGCTTCTTCGCGGACGTTACGGCGCCTCCGGTCGCACCAAGAGCAGAACATTCTGTGACGCGGCCTTTTGTCTTGCTCGGTCCACGCGGTCGCGCCATGGCTCGTCACTGGAGTGTACACCCTCCGGGATCGTGACCGAGCCGTGCCGCCAGTGCAACGCGCCTATATAGACGGACATTAGCGAAGTACATTATTTGTCATTTATTGTAACGGCAGGAAAAATAAATGTGTCCTGTCCAGAAACCGCTTTAGTAGTTTATTGCCACAAAGCCTCTCCCATGAGCATAGTGCGTGGGCGCGGCGATAAATGCCGGTTCACTGCACATGAGCGACTGCAAGCGGAGATACAACACGTTCCCGCTTCACTAGCAAAAGACTCAAGAGCTGCTTATACATTTTCATAGCATTGTTTTCGTAAATGTCTTTAGCTCCTGCGCAGATTACAACACTGTCCTGCTTGCCATAGTTATATTTTACGATGTTTTCCGTCACTTCTTTGAAACCAGCACCTGGTTTAACCATGCCTGTGACTGTCGTTGATTTACTATTTACTTGCAGTTCTTGAGAAATTCCTTTGGCGTGACTGTCTCCAAAGACGTCGACTTTTGATTCTTTCTTCTTTGTCACACACGTCGGTTTTTGTTTATTTGTATTTTCACTTTGTTGCAAAACGTCGTATTTGTTTTTATCGAAAAATGTGACAGATTTTACGGAGTTTGTTATTCTTTTAGTGGACAAGGGATTACCTTTTAGCGACACTTTTATCCACTCGGACGTTGTTTCACTCTCTTGCATCACTTCACTAGCGTTTTGCATATCCTTATTGCAGGCATCACTATTATTCGACAGAACACTGTACCTGTTTTTATCTGTAATGATAATTTCATTTGCTGCCTTTGATGCCTGTCTATCGCTTCCTTTCCACGTCTCATAACTCACCAGGTTCCCGTTTTGAGGCTTTATTGCTTTATCATTTAGAATATGGCGCAACTTCTTCAGCTCTCAGTTTTCATTAGTTATATGCGAAATCTCACGTCTTAGAACATCTACAACTTTTTGTAAACTTGAAATGCGTTCGTTTAGTTTTCGATTTCACTTTTAGTTTTCACAGGAGTCCTTTTTTACGACAGAACAGTAACTTTTATTCACTCGTTCACTATGCATCACTACACTCGTCGCCATCTTGCACTCTGAGATATGTAAAACATCCTTATAAAAGTGATTCACTGATAGACAAAATTAATACTACTACAAGTATCTTATAACTTTATAAAAATATCATTACTTACCTTTTTTATATTTTAATGCTTCCCATAAACAAGTGTTGATTATGAGATGACAGTTTCTGCACATGATGCAACTTTTTCTCATTTCACAATAAAATTGGTATTTTCACTTTAGGCAATAATAAAAATTCACTTACAACTGGTTCCTTTACTGAGGCCTTGTGGCTAACATATGTTATTCAAATGTAAGCAGTAGTACATCCTCGATATATAAACATGACTTGTAGTCTTATGAAGAATGAAAGTTTCATTGGTATTAAGTGTTATTGTTAACGGTCTCTATGAGCCAGATATTCATAAAGTGTATGTATATTTGAAATGAGAAATATTTTAAAGATTGTCACTTGCTACTGCCAACCACACGCAATGATGTACCACCTGGCATTAGAATCAAAGCAGTTTTATCACAGAAAGAAATCCTCACTATCAGAGAGCATAATCTGATTTTTGAATAAGAGAAAAGACATTTATGAAGAGTGTTGAGATTAGCAAATATTATGAATACTTATTGTTACTGTTTGTATAAAAATGTAAGAAGGCTTACTGATGATATCACTACTAAAGTTTACACAGTAAAGGTAGGAAATTTGTTAATAACTGATGTTATTGTTGTGTCAAAGTATTGAAATTTGAGACAAAAATACAATACTAGCTCCAGAACAACTGTAGCTGACAGCAGAGAAAAGGACTTTATACATGATGTGTAATTGTTCATTAACTAATTATTTTAACAGTACCTGATGAGAAATGTATGTCAGCAGAAATTCATTGTGACTGTTGTAGACTGATCATCTATTTAATGGCAGCACATCTTGATCTCATTTGAGTAGGATCTACTAAGCTTGGGAGGACTCACTTCATCACACTGGTGTAGCATATTATAATTTATTAGTGTTGTGTTAATTGTATAATTTACTGAGGAACAATACAGTAAATCTTAAAACCTACTTTGGTCAGCTCATGGGGGAGAGGTATATATAGCGTGACAGGTTTTTAATCACAATGCTATCTTTGTCATCTGAGCAACATAAGGTAGACACTTATTTTGAAAAATGATTAAACAGTTTTTACACATACAATTTTATGAAATAGCTATAAAATGTTTATTTTTTATATTTCATGTCGAATGAGAGGGGATCAGAGTAACACAGCCAGATGTACTTCACTGGGAGCAGACCATTGTTCATTGGTCAGAGTGACTGACTGCCAGAGAATGTAAGGAGATATTGCCATTTTGTTGTACAGTAATTCCATGCAAACATTATTCACATAATTCTAAAAAGAAAGATGCGTGCATGAATTCAATTTTTGTAAAGTGCTGTAGTCATTTGTATATCGTTCGCAAAGAAAATGGTTGTAACTCGTTGCAACTGTCAATGTAACCATAATGGCAGGTATCCTTCCTTGTACCTAAAAGAAAACTAACACAGGGTTCCTCCCTCGTGTACCCAATCAGTGCACATTACAAGCTTCTCGCAGCCCTTAACCCTTAAAACTAATAAACAAGTTATGTACTGTCACTGACATTTTCCTCCCATGACTTCTTCCCAACAATAAGACCTTCTTAGTCTACAAAATCTATTCCAAAACTTACCTTGCACCTTATGCTCTGCACTGTCAGAGTGCTTCAGAACTTTTTGGGTTGTCTGAATGCTTCTTTCCATAGCCTCCAAAGTGCTGAAATTTTTCAAGATAGCTAGACACAAACTGTCCTACACAAACTGGTCCTCTTGGATCCATCACTGATTTAGCAGGCTTGCCTCTGAAAACTGTAGATCACTAATGTGATATTTTCTCACACATTATTACCAAATGAACTGAAAGGCTGTAGTGGTAGGGTCACAGAAGAAGCTGAGTAGAACTGTAGTGTAGTGGTTATGATACTAAACTGTTGTACGCAGGGTTGGGGGATCAACACTCACCTCCACTGTAGAATTTTAATTTCTATATTCGGTTCGAGTACATTCTAGAAGTATCCACAAATGTCAAGAACCATTGTACTGGAATGTTCTATAGCTGTATATATACTGTATGTGTTCTGGCTGGAGTCAGTTCACTCTGCACTCTTGTATGTGCAAGTGCTGAATAAACCTTCATTAAGTGAAGTTAGTGTTTGTCATTCAGCTACTTACACTTTCTATGTCACATTATTCTGGTGGAGATGCTGGGCATTGGAACTTGTGACAGCACACATTATCGATGAGACAGTGGCTCCCATCAGGCCACAACAGAGCCACCGTTGACGTGGTGAGGAACCTGAGTTCGGGCCATATTCAACAGATCTCAGTCTACTGTAGACAGAAGAAGAAGAGGACATTATGATGACAGCAACTATCTGCCACCACATGAGACACCCTTCCAGGTTCTCTGGTGATGATGGCCAAGATCCAAACAAGTGGCTGAAGGTATACGAGCGTATAGCCAAATTTAACAAATAGGATGACACCGTGTGTTCTGCTAACGTATTTTTCTCCTTGGAGGGCACTGCCAAGCAATGGCATGAGAATAACAAGGAGAAGTTCACAAGCTGGGAAGTATTCCAGGAGAAAGTGCAGCACCTAGATTCAAGATGTCTTGGAGATGTGTAAAATACTGGATCCTAGAATGAAGGAGGAAGATAAGGTTGCACATCTCATGAAGGGTGTTGCTGAGGACATGTATCAAGCTGTACTCCTGAAGGAGGTTTCAGCATCAGATGACTTCATAAAATGGTGCCAGTATATCGAGGCAATGCATCAAAAAAGGATTACATGCAAGAAGTTTGAACAGCTTCCAAACATCATATCGATGTCTGTGATGGAGGAAGTTCAGAAGGCCCTTGAATTACACGGCGAGCAAAAAACTGAAATGCATCAAGAGGTCATAAGGGAGGAAGTGGAACAGACATTGAACTCAATCTCTCATCCTTCATTTTCCTTTAAAACAGTGACAAAGTCGAGACCCAGGAAGAGTTGCATTCCTACAATGCCACATGAGGAACCTGTTTGGGCACCAAGGAAGACTGAAGTCTGGAGGACCCAGGATAACCAACCAGTATGTTTCCATTGCAGACAACCGGGACATGCGGTGCACTGTTGTTGAGAAAGGTGGCGGATATTTGATGATGCCTGCACCAGAAGACAGCAGACTGATCTTAGCTGATGACAACGATGAACAAGAAGATGTGAATGCAGGACGTTGTAGGTCACTATCGTCACAAGCTGGCCGCTGGAGAGGGTGCTCCCCAAAATGCCGATGAAGGTCTCCATCACCATTTAGAAGCTCCAGCTGATCACCTAGCTGCTGCAACCTCGAAAACTAAAGGGTACGACCTTCCTTGGAGGTGAGGCCACCATTGATCACTACAAAAATGATAGGAAACTACATCAATATCCTCATGGATGGCCAACCAGCCCTAGCTCTTGTGGACTCTGGAGCATCATATTCAGTCATTTCGGAGAAGTACCATTGTCAGTTGCAGAAAACCACATTCGTCGACAACAAAACTCTCTGTAGGAGGTGGCTAATGTGATATATGTAAAACCTACAGGAAGATGTACCATTCATGAGAATTTAAGTGGCCATACACATCCTTAGAATTCATTGTCTTACAAGAGTGTAGTCATGACGTCATTCTCGGATGGGACTTTTTGAAAGCTTCTTAGGCAATTATAGATTGTGGTTGCTCGGAGTTTATGCTAGATGAGATGAGATACTGTGGACAGGAAGATGTGCATCTGAGTGTGTGGAGACTGTGTGTGCTGGACGAAGTGATCATTCCTGTGGTCAGCTCTAGAAAGGTAACTGTCATCTATCATGCCATGCATCAACTTATGGATCTTGTAGCGGAATGTAAGAGAAGCATACCACTGGAGAATAACTTGGTCATCCCAGGCTCTGTCATCTTATTTAAGAACAGATTTGGTGAACTGTGGATAGTTAACTGTCACCGAGAACCGCAGATACTTCTAAGATGCATGTGCGTAGCAAATGCTGAGTTGTTAATTGCAGAACAGTTGAGTGTCATAGAAACCTCCCGTGCCGAGTCTGTGGGTGAAATTAGTGCTACCACTATGAGACAAGATCTTCTAGCTCGACTGTCACCAGATCTCACTAAAGAACAACAGAAGAAGCTAGTTGCCATTCTTCAAGAGTTCTCTGAATGCTTCAATCCACAGGTGAAGAGCAAATTAGACAAATCAGTGGTGAAGCACTGGATTAGCACTGGATATCATCAACCAATAAGCCACAGAGTATAGTGTGTATCAGCAATGGAATGTCGAATAATTCGCAATGAGGTAGAGAAAATGATGAAGAATGACATCATTCAGCCTTCGCAGAGCCCATGGTCATCACCAGTGGTCCTTGTCAGGAAGAATGATGGCGGTTGGTGATTTTGTGTTGCTTACAGGAAGCTTAATAAGATAACTAAGAAGGACATTTACCCTCTTCCGCCAATTGATGATACACTAGATTGTCTGAACCGTGGACATGTACTTGGGATACTGACAAATCGAAGATGACTCGGCAGGTGGACACTATGTCTTCAAGAGTATGAAATTACCATAGTGTACAAAAGTGGAAGAAAACACCAAGATGCTGACTGCCTCTCAAGAAAGCCTGTGCGAGACCATCAAGACTTTGATGAAGATGGTGACTATCTCGCTGCACTCGAGGATCTCTCTGCTGAGCAGAAGAAGATAGTTGTCTGATGTTACTTACGAAGTTGAAGATTTTGACCCTGACACAAGAAGACAAAAGATCAGAGATACGGTCCATGTCCTTCAAATAAAGCCCTACAGGGAACCTGCAACCCAGGGTAAAGTTGAAGCTCCAATGATAGGCAACAAGCATAAAAGTGATGAAGAGCTTAGCGGCAAAAAAAATTTCTAAGAATATCACCGCCAGGGCAAGCATTAGTCATCAGGAGTCGGAGTATGCAGGACTGATGACTTGTTCCCAGCCTAGGACGACGTAACATCGAGACGCTGTTTGCTTAAGGAGGGAGCAATCAGCTGAGTAGAACTGTGGTGTAATAGTTATGATACTGAACTGTTGTACCCAGGGTTGTCAGTTCAACACTCACCTCGAGGGTAGAATTTTAATTTCCATATTCGGTTCAGGTACATTCTAGAAGTATCCACAAATATGAAAAACCGTTATACTGGAATGTTCTGTAGCTGTATATATACTGTATGTGTTCCGGCTGGAGGCATTTCGCTCTATGCTCTTGTATGTGCAAGTGCTGAATAAACCTTCATTAAGTGAAGTTAGTGTTTGTCGTTCATGACACTACATATTTATAAGTGCCCTGCATTAATCCACACGAACTTTGTATTACAACATACCATACGAAAGATAAGCTGATATTTCTGACACCATTGCTATTTCTGACAATTCTATGACACTTTTAGCATTTGTGCGTTTTGACTGAACAAAAAGACACCAAGTCATTGTTAACCCTTATTTCTTGATAAAATATTCTCTAAATGGGAATCATTTAGCAACAGTTGTGTTACGTAGTATAAATTTGTCTTTTAAACTTAAATAGTTTGTGTATTTAAATTTCCTTATGACAGGAAAGAAAACTATATTCAAAGAAGAGAATTAAAATTATTTCTGAACGATCTCATTCATGAGTTTTAAGACCACGTTTATTTGTTCTAGAGTATGTGGTATCGATAGCTACGATGCCACAGCATAGGTTGGCACTACGACACAGACACCACCGACAGCGCACTCTAACCGGAGCAGGAGAGCTCTATGAGCTCCGTTTGAAATACAGCCCATCTGATCAAGAGCAGACGGCTGGGACACTTCACTTCAGCTTCACACCTTAGGGCAAAATTAAGTGATTTTAATTCACACTGCAGTACCGAGAGATTTTCACCTTTTTCTGCTCCTGCTCCTACCTACGCGCCACCTTCCAGGCGAGATACAAAAGTTGGCAATGAGGTTTCCCCTATCAGTTACTTTTTTGATCGGTACTGCTTTCTTTTGCTGCTAGCCTCAGTATAGGACTTAAATTTGTGTACACCATGGCCTCGCCGCAGGAACAGGCTTCGCTGTCCGATCTTGTGTGTTTTCAGGTTCAGCAAATGACGCAGCAGCTTGCTGCCATAAACAGACTGTTCACATTACAATCTGCAACTATTTTGGTGCCTCTCATGTCACCGCCTGTACCAACGCCGTTGCCGACAGTGCCGCCATTTCGTGTCTCCAATCCTGAGGTTGAACACTGGCCAAAATACATTCCCCAGCTCGAGGCACACTTCGCAGCATACAGCATACCAGGTACAGAGCGACTTATCTTTTTCATTGCCAACGCGGGTGTTGTGTTGTACCGTGTGCTCGTGAAATTGTTTCCCACCACCGGCCCAGAAACTAATGATGAAGTGATTGATGCTTTGAACTCCCACTTCCATGACAGTATAAATGGGGTAGCTGAACGCTACAAATTATTTTGCCTCCGGTGTGGCACTACTCAGTCCACTAAATATGGT
This sequence comes from Schistocerca piceifrons, assembly GCF_021461385.2. Taxonomy (NCBI): domain Eukaryota; kingdom Metazoa; phylum Arthropoda; class Insecta; order Orthoptera; family Acrididae; genus Schistocerca; species Schistocerca piceifrons. The sequence continues at coordinate 749,603 of NC_060144.1, read as the reverse complement.
TAGAAGACCTTCAGGGACTCACTTCTAATTGTGACTTTAATTGCCCGTGTGGGCGCTCTAATGTAGATATAATGATTAGAGATCCTATTGCACAGAATGTGGTGGATCACTGCATCCGCGAGCAAATCTTCAGATTAAAAAAACCCATATTTTCAGGAAGTAGTGGGCTTTCTCGACAGACAACACACACTAGACATGGCTACTTCCACATACGATGTGACGCCGTGTGTGTGTACTGTTAGTGCGCCACAACACGTGCCCCCCTGCCCGCCAGCCACACAGCAGCGCTCATCCACACGTAAACATGGTTCAAACCAGGCACCCTCTAAGAATCTGAAATCATGTCTGAACTGCTTTCATGCCCACCCACGGGCCAGTTGCCATCCCATGAAACACAGTATTATCTTTGTAATAAGAAAGGACATGTGCAAGCAGTGTGCAATAAGAGAAACTCTAATTCTGAACCTGTCACCCATTTGCATGGCTCGTGTGGGCGTCACTGCGATGGAAACCGCTATGATCATGATTCACATCAGCCTATGGATGTTAATGCCATTTATTCAAAGCCTTCTGTTTCACTTGCTTCGACAGTTCACTGTGTGAATAAAGTTTTACCAGCCACTTCCTCTCATGTTCAGCATGATCCGAGTAAACTTTTTGTGATTTTGAACATTTGTGGATGTTCTGTTCACATGCAGCTGGACACTGGTGTGTCAGTTTCCTTACTGAACAGATCGACATATGACTTGCTTGGTTTGCCCCTGTTACGTTGTTCACATTCCACACTGACTGCATTTACTGGACAGGAAATCTCAGTGCTCGGCGTGTGTAGTTTGCAATCCATGTATGGTGCAACGACCTGTACAGTGTCTTTCTATGTCCTCAACTGTAGTGATACCACGAACATTATTGGCATGGATGCATTTGAACTTTTTGGCCTCACAATTCAGGACAATGTACTTTGCATCAGTGCTAGTGACCATGCAGACAGTGTTGCTGCACTATGCGATAATTTTGCTGAACTCTTTTCTGATGGACTTGATTGTACCAAGGACTTTGCAGCACATGTTGTGGTGAAAGACACTGCCTCGCCTATTTTTCGGCATGCACGTCCGCTACCACACTTTAATGAAATAAAAAGGAAAATATTTATATACATATTATGTAAAAGTGAAAATGAATGAAAATTGATTTGAAAACGGGGAAGAACTGTTGCTTTAAATGTTTTTGTTATTCACTCTTTCCGTACGAACTTTGTTGTAGAACCCCTTATTTGTGTGTGGTAATAAAAATTCATTTAGACAGAATTAAGCAAATTTAAAATTACTTGAACCTTAGCAACTCTCTCATGCTGATAAATTCGTATTAACTGATTAAGAACATTTAGCTAAAAATTATGTAAATTAAATTTTTTACGTATTTCGTTCTTGGAATTGTCCTTAGAACCAGCATTGCTGTTAACAACGTCCTTGCTGAATTATCAACACACGACCAAACAGTAACAGTCCCAACATCTCACTTATTGTGCCTATACTATGACCAACAGGAATGTGTGCACTTAAATGAAGGCTTACAAGTTACTTAATTTGATGAACTGGTGTCAATTACAATTTTATAACATGAGACTACAATTTCAAAGCTACAGAGAACATCATTAAACATAATAATACAGATAACATTTCTAGTAATACAGGATTTACAAAAGAATAGACATAAACATACACATCAGTGTTACAGGAATTATGACATAAGTAAATACAGAATGGGTTTCAAAGTTAATGTCTATCTATCTTTACAAAGTAAATAACATATTTATAGTGCAAATTATATTTGAGGATAACAGTATTCTTCATCGTAGTGAATGTGCTTAATATTATAAAAATTCTACAACATAAATGCTGTTAGCTAACCACATAAAGACAGAAAAAACACAAATACACAAGAATACACAAACACATGGCGGAATAACACATAAGGAAAATACAGGGTTTGTTTTCTGTGTATTATTTGGTACTGCAGTCCAAACCAAAACTTCATTCCATAGATCTTTCCTCTTATTTCGACATTTGTTCACACAAACACAAAAAAACTATTAAAGCGCGCTTTCTGTATTTATATGTTCACATATTTCTTGCCTCATAATTTATTTTCCATTATCTTATCTCATCATTTATTTCCAAGAAAACCCTACCTAAGCCTACCAATATACACTCACATCAGCCGTTTGCTCAATCTGCTTGCACATTCTGCTACCCTGGCGCAGGTCCTGGCAATATATACTAAGTTTGGCCATCGCTACACCTCCCCACACCTGCTGCCACCCTGGCCCAGGTAATGATAGAAATGTTCACATCGGTTACAGCACCACCTCCTCACACATGCTGTTGCCCTAGCCCAGGTCTTGGCAGTAGACACTTACATCAGCCACCACTCCACCTCCTCCCACCTGCTGCCGCACTGGCTGTTGTCCTGGCAATAGACGCTCAAATTGTCCTCAACTTCAACTCTTCAGGCCTGCTTCCACCCTGGCCCAGGTCCTCACAATAGATGCATGCATCAGCCATTGCTCCACATCCTAGAGTCTTCTGCCACCGGCAGGCTCAGGGATTTTCTCTGCCTCGTGATGACTGGGTGTTCTGTGCTGTCCTCAGGTTAGTTAGGTTTAAGCAGTTCTAAGTTCTAGGGGACTAATGATCATAGATGTTAAGTCCCATAGTGCTCAGAGCCATTTGAACCATCTTTTTCTGCCACCCTTGCCCTTGTCTTGGCAATAACAACTCACATCAGCACTGCGCCACCACCCCACGGCTGCTGACTCCCTGGCCCTCTTCCTGGCAATAGACGCTTTCATTGGCCACCACCCATTTCCTCGTGCCTGCAAACACCCTGGCACAGGACCTGGCAATAGAAGCTCGCATCGGCATCCACGTCACCTCCTCGTACGAGCTGCCACACTGGCCCGTATACTGTCAATAGATGCTAATCTTGGCCGCAACTCCGTCACCTCCATATTTATGATACCCTGGGCCAGGTAATGGCAATAGAAATATACATTGGCCCCCTGTGCCACCTCCTAGCTCCTGCTGCCACACAGGTGAAGGAGCTGGCGATAGACACATACATCGACAGTCACGCAACCTCCTTGCACCAGCTGCCACCCTGGCCATTTTCCTGGCAATAAATGCACTCTATGGCCAACGTGCCACTTCTTCACACCTGGTGCCACCCTGGCACAGGACCTGTCAATAGACAGTCACAACGACAACCGTGCAAACTCCTCGAACCTGCTGCCACATTGGCCGAGATCCTTTCAGTACACGTTCACATCAGGAACCACTCCAACACATCGTGCCTGCTGCCATCCTGTCCACGAGTCGTGGCAATAGATGCTCATGTCAGCCACCGTGCCACCTCCACACAACTGATGCCATCTTGCCAGGTCCTCGCAATAGATGCTCATATTGCCCACGGCTCCACCTTCTCTCCCTGGTTGTCACCCTACTTAGGTCCAGGCAGTAGATGCTCGCATCAGCCACCACACCTCATCTACATGCCTACTGCCACCGTGGCCCGTGTCCTGGCAACAGACACTCTCATCATTCACTGCTCCACCTCCTTGAACCTCCCACTACCCTGGCCCAGTTCCTTGCAATAGATACTCACATTGGCCACTGCTCCAACTCGCCACACCTGCTGCTGACCTTGCCCAGGTCCTCCGAATAGGCATTAGCATCAGCTACTGTGCCACCTCCCCATACTGGCTTCTGCCCTGTCCCTGGTCACGGCAATAGAAACTCACATCAGACTCTGTGACACCTCCTTGCCCCTTCTGTTACCCTGTCGAGGTCCCGGCAACAGACGCTGACATTGGCATCCGCTGCAGCTCCCCACACCCGCTGCCACCCTGCCCCAGGCCCTGGCAATAGAAACTCACATTTGCCTACGTGTCACCTCCTTTCTCCTGCTGCCACTGTGGGTCAGGTCCTGGCAATAGACACTCACATCAGTTATGCTACACCTCCTAACTACTGTTGCCACCCTGGACGAGGTCCTGGCATTAGACACTCGCATCGCCACCGGCCCACATCCTCCTACCTGCTGCCATCCTGGCCCAGGTCATGGCAATAGATGCTCATATTGGCAACAGTGCCACCTCCTAGCACCTGATGCCATTCTGGCCCAGGTATTTTCAATAGACTGTCACATCAGACACCATTCCACCTCCTTGCTCTTGCAACCATCGTGACAACGGTCCTGGCAATAGAGATTCACATAAGCCACCACTCAGCCAAATCATGGCTGCTGCCACCCTGGCCCAGACCCTGGCAATTGACGCTGACATCTGCCACCACCACTTCCCCACACCTGATGCCACTTTGGCCTAGGACCTGGCGATAGATGCTAACAACAACAATCTCTTGACCTCCTCATGCCTGCTACCACCTTGGCCCAGGTCGTGGCTATAGACACTCACATCAGCCAACATTACACCTCCTCATGCCTGCAGCTACCCTGCCTAGGTCTTGGCAATAGACGTTCACCTTGGCCACTGCACACAATATTTTTAGCGCACCACAATCTTTCTTTCAAAAATCCCTACTAAAGAATGGCCCTCACTAACAATAACCTATACCTTTCATGAATCACTAACCTCACAAAAACTTTTGTTACTCGAACTACTGCAATACAGCGAACGCCACTACTGGCAGCTAAAACAAAATTTCTCGTTACTGAAGGCACTAACTACTAATAGGCTTAGTCACGAAATGAAAGATTTTGATAGAGAACAATCATATTATTTACCTTATTAATGTTCAAAAGTCATAACGTACATATCACATCATGATATTCTGTATTACTAGTTTACTCTTTCTGTCGGACGCACGTATGGATCTTCCGCTCTTCAAATTCTGCTATCTCTGTCCCCACATCCACAGCTGCTGGTGGCTCACCTCAAACGCTACCTATTGTTCACATTCGACTGTCTAACATACAATAGCAAATATTTCAACAATGCAAACCATCCACAGACTGCACACAGCACAATCACTGATTTTCATACAGAGCTCTACACGGTGTTACCAACATAAAAACCTAAACAGCCTACTTACATAGCCCACATGCTCCCCACAAAAAATTTTACAAATTGTTTTGGGCAGTGACCATTAATGAAAAACTTATTGATGCAATGTTGGTCAAAAGCAAAAATTGCTCTCATAAAGACAATCCTGATCATTCAAAACAACAGTAATTACAGTTTTCTTTCTTTCTGTTAAAGTCTGAGCAGTAAAAGAAAATTCACATAAATGTAGTGATTTCCATGCAGTCTTGGATATGTAGTGGTGTTCTCCCAATGGAGAGGCAGTGCTGACTATTGACATGCAGGCAGGTAATGGGCCACAAAAGACCAAACCCACAACAGAGTCATTCAAATTTTTGAAGAATATTGGTAGGTAGGTCATCACAGAGGAGACCCACGGTAGTCCTGGTAGAGAGTATGGTATTGGTGGGCCATCAAAGATGCAGACCCACTGCAGACCACGTAGAGACGGCCAATAGCCAACTGTTGCGGCTGTGCAGGTGCACAGTCACCATCGAAGAGTCTTGCGGACGTTATAGTAAATCCATAAACCACTAATTATGCACTCACAAAGTTTTTGGAATTGACCTTAGAACAAGGAAAGCTGTTAACAAATCCCTTGCTGAATAATTAACACACATGCAAACACTAGCAGTCCCAACTTCTCACATATTATGCATATACTATGACCAACAGACATGTGTGCACTGAAATGAATGCTTACGGGTCACTTAATTTGATGAATTGGTGTCAATTACAATTTTGTAACATGAGAATACAATTAGAAAGGTACAGAAAATATCATTAAAAACATAATAACACATAGCATTTGTAGTAATACCAGGTTTACAAAAGAATAGAAAGAAACATACAAATCAGTGTTACAGGAATTATGACGTAAGTAAATACATAGCTTTCGAAAACAGTGTCTAATCATCTTTACAAAGTAAATAACATACTATTAATGCAAATTATATTTGAGGATAATAGTACACTTCATCATGTGAATGAACCTTAGAATTAGAAAAATTCTACAACATAAATCTTGTTAGCTAAACTCATAAAGACAGGAAAAACACAAATACACAAGGGTACACAAACACATAGCGTAATAACCAAAAGGAAAGGACAGGGTTTGTTTTCAGTGCAACATTTGGCACTGCAGTCCAAACCAAAACTTCATTCCATAGTTCTTTTCTCTAATTTCAACATTTGTTCCGACACAAAAAAATCCTATTAAGGCATGCTTTCTGTGTTCATATGTTGACATATTTCCTACCTCATAATTCATTTTGCATTATCTTATCTCATCACGTATTTCCAAGAAAATCAAATGTAAGCCTGGCAATAGACAGCTCACATTGGCCAACGCTCCACCTCCCCACACCTGCTGCCACCCTGGGCCAGGTCCTGACAATAGACGCTCACATTGGCCACCGCTCCACCTCCCCACACCTGCTGCCACCCTGGCCCATGTCCACGGAATAGGTGCTCACATCTTCTACCATGCCACCTCCACACACCGGCTGCCATTCTGGCCCAGGCCGGCAATAGACACTCACATCAGGTAAGCTACGCCTCCTCGCTCCTGCTGCCACTCTGGCCCAGGACCTGGGAAAAGACGTTCACATCAGCCACCACTCCACCTAATTATGACCGCTGCCACCCTGGCCCTGGTAATGGCAACCACGATACCTCCTCGCGACTGCAACCACCTTGGCACAGGTCCTGGCAGTAGAGGCTCTCATCAGCCTCCACTTTACCTCCCCGTACCTGCTGCCACACTGGCCCATATACTGTCAATAGACACTAATCTTGTCCACTGCACCACCTCCTCCATCATGCTGACACCTAGGACCACGTCCTGGCAACATTCACTCACGTGAGCCACCACTCCACCTCATCTTGCCTGCTGCTGCCCTGGACCAGGCCCTCAGAATAGAAGATCACATCAGCTAACACGCCACCTCCCCACACCAGCTGCCACCCAGGCCCAGGTCATGGCAATATGAACTCTCATCTGCCCCTGTGCCACCTAATTGCTCCTGCTGCCACCGTGGGTCAGGTCCTGGCAATAGACACTCACATCAGTTACGCTAACCTCCTAACTACTTCTGCCACCCTGAACAAGGTCCTGGCATTAGATCCTCACATCGCCACTGGCCCACATCCTCCCACCTGATGCCACCCTGGCCCAGGTCATGACAGTAGATATTTGCATTAGCTACTGCGCCACCTCTTCATGCCTGTTGCCACACTGCCACGCTGCCTGGCATTAGACGCTCCTATCGACAACCACGCAATTTTATCGCACCTCCTGCCACCTCAGCCCCTGTCCTCGCATTAGACATTCACATCAGCCACCGATCCACCTCCTTGAACCATCTGCTACCCTCTCCCAGGTCCTACCAATAGACGCTCACATTGGCCACCACTCCACCACCCCACACCTGCTGGCACCCTGGCCCATTTCCTGGCAATAAACACTCACATCAGCAACCGATGCACTGCACTGCCTCTGCTACCAAACTGGCCCAGATGCTGGGAATCAACACTCACATCAAAATATCCACGGGTGTGCTGCCGGTCTATAGTGTCCAACGGGCACAATATTTCGGCGATCATACATGTCGCCATCATCAGGTGAACTGACGAACTGAGCTCCTGTGAACGTGCCGGCACGGAGATCCGTACACTATGGCTGCTCAGTTCCCAACGGGCACAATATTTCGACGATCATACATGTCACCATCATCAGGTGAGCTGACGGACTGAGCTCCTGTGAACGTGCCGGCACGGAGATCCGTACGCTATGGCTGCTCAATTCCCAACGGGCACAATATTTCGACGATCATACATGTCGCCATCATCAGGTGAGCTGACGGACTGAGCTCCTGTGAACGTGCCGGCACGGAGATCCGTACGCTATGGCTGCTCAGTTCCCAACGGGCACAATATTTCGACGATCATACATGTCGCCATCATCAGGTGAGCTGACAGACTGAGCTCCTGTGAACGTGCCAGCACGTTCACAGGAGCTCAGTCCGTCAGTACACCTGATGATGGCGACATGTATGATCGCCGAAATATTGTGCCCGTTGGACACTATAGACCGGCAGCACACCCGTGGATATTTTGATTATCAAATACGCCGGGAGGAACTCAAGAATCACAACACTCACCTCGCCCACCACTCTACCCCCTTGCTCCTCCTCCTGCCCTGGCCCAGATCCTTGCAGTAGACACTCACAACTGCCAGCGCTCCACCTTGTCGTACTTGCTGCAAACCTGGCCCCGAGTCCTGGCAATAGACTCTTACATCAGCCACCGCGCCACCTCATCACGCCTGCTGCCATGCTGGCACAGTACCTGGCGGTAGACGCTAACATCGGCGGCCATGCAACTTCCTCGTGCCCTCTGCCACCCTGGCCCAAGTCGTGGCAATAGACCAATAGACACTCACGTCACCCACCACTCCACCTCCTTGCGCCTTTTGCTACCCTGACACAGGTCCTGCCAATAGATGTGGACATTGGCCTCTGCTCCAACTCACCACACCTGCTGCCACCCTCCTCCAGGTATTGGTAATAGAATCTCACATCAGTCATTGTGAAATTTTTCGCTCCTGCAGACACCCTGGCCCTGGTCCTAGCAGTAGAAGGTTACGTCTGCCCTGGTCCACGCAATAGACACATACAGTAGAGAAAGCTACACCTTCTCATGCCTGCTGCTACCCTGGCCTCGAGTCATGGCTCACATCGGCCACGGTGCCATCTCCACCCAACTGCTGCCACCCAGCCCAGGTCCTCGCAATAGATGCTCACAGTGGCCACTGCTCCACGTGCTTGTGCCAGCTGCCAACCTACTCCAGGTCCTGGCAATAGATACTCAGGTCGGCCACAGCCCCACCTATTCATGTCTGCTGCCACCCAGGCCAATAACCTGGCAATAGATTCTCACATTGGCAAACACGCATTCTCCTTGCGCCTGCTGCCAACCTCTCTGAGGTCCTGGCAATGGACACATCAGCTACCACTCACCTAGTTTTACCTTCTGCTAAGCTGGCCTAGGTCCTGGCAATAGATGCTGACGTTGGCCACCGCTCCACCCTCGCAAATCTGTTGCTGCTATGGCCCAAGCCCTGGCAATTGACACTCACTTCTGGCACCACAACACGTCACGACACCTGCTTTCACCCAGCCCCAGGTCCTAGCAATAAACACTTACATCAACCACCGTGTCACCTCCTCCTACCTGCTGCCATCCTGACCCAGGACCTGACGATAGACACACCCATCAGCATCCAGCAACCACCTTGCGCCTGCCGCCAACCCGGCCCAGGTCCTGGCTATGGAATCTCACATCGGCCACTGATCCACAACATCGCCCATGCTGCCACACTATCCCAGGGCCTGACAATAGACGCTCACATCGTCTTTCACTCTACCTCCTCGTGCCTGCTGTTGCCCTGCTCCAGGTCCTGGTAGTAGACACTCACATCGGCAACTCGCCACTGCTTGGAACTTGCTATCGCCCTGGCCCAGGTAATGGCAATAGACACTCACATCAGCCACCGTTCCACCATCTCGTGCCTGTAGCTACCATGGATGAGGCCCTAGCAATAGATGCTCACATCTGCCAACTTGCTACCTCCCCTCACCCAGCTCCAGGATAAGGATGCACATATTGGCCAACGTACGAACTCCCTACACCAGCTGCCTCCCTTGCACAGGTCCTGGCAATAGACGCTCACTTCAGCCACCATGCCACCTCCCCACACTTGCTACCACGCAGGCCAAGGACCTGCCAATAGACACTCACATCAGCCACCGGTACACCTCCTCATGCCTGCTGGTACCCTGACCCCGAGTCCTGGCAATAGACGCTTACATCTGCCACCACGCCATCTCCCCACACCTGCTTCCACAGAGGCCAATGTCCTGATATTGGCTCCGAGGTGTGTGCACATCGCCCGTCAGTCTCATTATTGATTATTCTATTTTGATTATTTTAAAGTAGCTTCAATTTAGATATGTCATAACATAGTAGATGCACTGGAAAGTGTATCTAGGAAGAGGTTCAATATATAACTTATTAGTAAATTGTTTCACTTGCATTGAAAATTTTTCTGTGCAAATCAGGATACCTTAATTATTTATTTTATTGTATTTATTTTTTGTTTATTTAATTATTTAATATAAATAATTTTGTTGGATTTTGTCTTAGTAGCCCACATCGGCCACCGTGCCACTTCTACATATCTTCTGCCACACTGCCCACGTCCTTGCAATAAACGCTCACATCAGCCACCGTTGCACCGTGTTGCCCCTGCTGCCACACTGGCCCAGATCCTGGCAGTAGACGCTCACATCAGCCACCAGGCTACCTCCTATTGCTTTCTGCCACCCTGGCCAAGGACCTGGCGATAGACACACACATCGGCAACCACTCAACCTTCTCATGCCTCCAGCCACCCTGTACCATGTCCAGGCCATAAACACTATCATCGGCCACCACACCACCACCTCCCACCTGCTGCCAGGTCCTGGCAATAGACACATTATCTACTGCTCCACCTCCTTGCACCTTCTGCTAAAGTGGCCCAGGTCCTAGCAATTGACGCTCACAACTGCCACCTCCCGACACCTGCATCCACCCATGTCCAGGTCCTGGCAATAAACACCAACATCAACCACCGTGCCACCTCCTCCTGCCTGCTGACACCCTGGCCATGGACCTGGCGATAGAAACACATAACGGCATCCACGCAACCTCCTCGTGCCTGTTGCCACGCTGGTCCAGCTCCTGGCTATACAAACTCACATCAGTCACTGCTACACCTCCTCACACATGCTGCTAACCTGAGCCAAGCTTCTGGCAGTGGCTGAGAGTTTGTTTATCGCCTGGACCTGGTACAAGGAGGCAGGAGGCCCAGGACGGGGCGACAGACGCTCACATCAGCCGCCACTCTACCAAATCATGACTGCTGCCACCTTGACCCAATAATGGCAAAAGACATTCACATCAGACACAGCACCACCTCCTAACACATGCTGTCGTCTTAGCCCAGGCCTCGGCAGTAGACACTTAAATCAGCCACTGCTCCACCTTCGTTCACCAGCTACTGCCCTGGTTCATGTCTTGGAAATAGGTGCTAAAATTTACTTCCAACTCTTCGTGCCTGCTTCCACCATGTCCCAGGTCCTGATAATAGATGCTCACATCAGCCACCGCAGCACCCCCTCGAGCCTGATGCCACCCTGTCCCAGGATCTGGCAATAGACGATAAAATCAACCAGTGTGTGACCTCCTCGTGCCTGCTGCAACCCTGGCCCAGGTCATGGCAATAAATGTTCACGTCGGCCACCACTCCATCTATTCAAGCCTGTTGTCACCCTCGCCTAGCACCTGACGATAGATGCTAACTTTGGTAACTACGCAACCTCCTCATGCCTGCTGCCACCCTGGCCCATCTTTTGGCAATAAACACTCACATCAGCCCACCGCTCCACCTCGTTGCCCCTGCTGCAACACTGGCCCAGGTCATGGCAAGAGACGTTCACGTCGAACACAACGCCACCTCCTCACAAATGCTATCGCCCTAGCCCAGGTCTTAGCAGTAGACACTTAAATCAGCCACAGCTCCACATCCTCTCACCTGCTACCGCCAAGGCCCATGTCTTGGCAATATACGTTCAAATTGGCCTGCATTTCTACTCTTTGTGCCTGCTTCCACAGTGGCCCAGGTCCTGACAATTGATGCTCATATCAGCCACCGCTCCACCTCCTCTCACCCTGGCCCAGGTCCTGCCAATAAATGCCACGTCGGCCACTGCAACACCTCTTCACACCTGCTGTCACCCTGGCCAAGTATCTTTCCATAGATGCTAACATCAGCAACCATGCAACCTACTCGCACCTGCTGCCACCTTGGCCCAGGTCCTGGCAATAAACATTCACATCAGCCACAGCTGCACCTCGTTGGCCCTGCTGCCACACTGGCCCAGATCCTGGCAATTGATGATCACACCAGCCACCACTCCATCTAATTGTGCCCGCTGCCATACTGGACCCGAGTCGTGGCAATAGACACTCACATCGGCCACTGTCCCACCTCCACACAACTTGAAACATACCCTTTGAAAAAGTAATGAAGAACTGTGCTGATAAACCTCTACGTTATTTGATTTCCAAACAGCTGAGCAAAACTAAACATACTCAGTCATCACTCTCTTTACTTATTCTGATCAACACTAAACAGTCACACAATATTTTTAGCACAACACAGTCTGAATTTCAAAAATCCCTACAAAACAATGTTCCAGACTAACAATAACCAATACCTTTCATTAACCACTTACCTCACAAAAATCTTCGTTACTCGATCTACTGCAATACAGTGAGCACCACTACTTCCAGCTAAATAAAACTTTATAGCTACTGAAGGAACTAACTAGTGATTGGCATAGTCAGCAAATGAAAGATATTGATAGAGAACAATCAATGTATTTACCTTAATAATGTTCAAAAGTAATAATATATATTTCAGTTCATGATATCTAGTATTGCAAATCTACTCTTTCTGGCAGACACAAGTCCGGATCAGCCACTTTTAAAATTCGGTCATCTCCTTACACACATCTACCACTGCTGGTGGCTGACATCCAACTATCCTAACAATACAAATATTGTAACAATACAAATCATCCACAGTCTGCACACAGCACAGTCAGTGATTTTCATATAGAGCACTATATTGCGTTACCAACATAAAAACCTAAACAGTATACTTACATACCCCACATGTTCCCCACAAAAAATTTAACCAATTGTTTTGTGCAGTGGCCAAAAATGATTTGAAAAAATTTTTCATAATTACAACAAAGATATCAAATGAAAAACTTATTAATGCAATGTTGGTCAAAAGCAAAAATTGCTCTCATAAAGACTGTCCTGATCATTCAAAACAATAGTAATTGCTGTTTTCTTTCTTTCTGTCAATGTCTGAGCAGTAAAAGAAAATTCACATGAATGTAGTGGATTTCCATGCAGTCTTGAAGATGTAGTTTTCTTCTTCCAATGGAGAGACAGTGCTGACTATTGACATGCAGACAGGTAATGGGCCACAAAAGAGCAAACCCACAACAGAATCATTCAAATTTTTGAAAACTATTGGGAGGTAGGCCATCACAGAGGAGACCCACGGTAATCCTGGTAGAGAGTATGGTATTGGTGGGCCATAAAAGTTGCAGACCCACTGCAGACCACGTAGAGATGGCCAATAGCCACCTGTTGCGGCTGTGCAGGTGCACAGTCACCATCGAGGAGTCTTGCAGACGTTATATCAAATCCATAAACCACTAATTATGCACTCACAAAGTTTTTGGAATTGACCTTCGAACGAGCAAAGCTGTTAACAAGTCCCTTGCTGAATAATTAACACGCATGCAGACACTAGAAGTCCCTACTTCTCACATATTGTGCATATACTATGACCAACAGACATGTGTGCCCTGAAATGAATGCTTACGGGTCACTTAATTTGATGAATTGGTGTCAATTACAATTTTGTATCATGAGAATACAGTTAGAGAGGTACAGAAAATATCATTAAAAACATAATAATACACATAGCATTTGTAGTAATACCAGGTTTACAAAAGAATAAAAAGAAACATAAAAATCAGAGTTATAGGAATTATGACTTAAGCAAATACATACCTTTCGAAAATAGTGTCTAATCATCTTTACAAAGTTTTTAGAATTGTCCTTAGAACCATCAATGCTGTTAACCAGTCCCTTGCTGAATTATTAACACAAGTGCAAACGCTAACAGTCCCAACATCTCACATATTGTGCATATACAGGGTGTTTAAAAAATGACCGGTATATTTGAAACGGCAATAAAAACTAAACGAGCAGCGATAGAAATACACCGTTTGTTGCAATATGCTTGGGACAACAGTACATTTTCAGGCGGATAAACTTTCGAAATTACAGTAGTTACAATTTCAACAACAGATGGCGCTGCAAGTGATGTGAAAGATATAGAAGACAACGCAGTCTGTGGGTGCGCCATTCTGTACGTCGTCTTTCTGCTGTAAGCGTGTGCTGTTCACAACGTGCAAGTGTGCTGTAGACAACATGGTTTATTCCTTAGAACAGAGGATTTTTCTGGTGTTGGAATTCCACCGCCTAGAACACAGTGTTGTTGCAACAAGACGAAGTTTTCAACAGAGGTTTAATGTAACCAAAGGACCGAAAAGCGATACAATAAAGGATCTGTTTGAAAAATTTCAACGGACTGGGAACGTGACGGATGAACGTGCTGGAAAGGCAGGGCGACCACGTACGGCAACCACAGAGGGCAACACGCAGCTAGTGCAGCAGGTGATCCAACAGCGGCCTCGTGTTTCCGTTCGCCGTGATGCAGCTGCGGTCCAAATGACGCCAACGTCCACGTATCGTCTCATGCGCCAGAGTTTACATCTCTATCCATACAAAATTCAAACACGGCAACCCCTCAGCGCCGCTACCATTGCTGCACGAGAGACATTTGCTAACGATATAGTGCACAGGATTGATGATGGCGATATGCATGTGGGCAGCATTTGGTTTACTGACGAAGCTTATTTTTACCTGGACGGCTTCATCAATTAACAGAACTGGCGCATATGGGGAACCGAAAAGCCTCATGTTGCAGTTCCATCGTCCCTGCATCCTCAAAAAGTACTGGTCTGGGCCGCCATTTCTTCCAAAGGAATCATTGGCCCATTTTTCAGATCCGAAACGATTACATTCTTCGTGAATTTGTGGCGGTACAAATTGCCTTAGACGACACGGCGAACACCTCGTGGTTTATGCAAGATGGTGCCTGGCCACATCGAACGGCCGACGTCTTTAATTTCCTGAATGAATATTTCGATGATCATATGATTGCTTTGGGCAATCCAAAACATACAGGAGGCGATGTGGATTGGCCTCCCTATTCGCCAGACATGAACACTTGTGACTTCTTTCTGTGGGGACACTTGAAAGACCAGGTGTACCGCCAGAATCCAGAAACAATTGAACAGCTGAAGCAGTACATCTCTTCAGCATGTGAAGCCATTCCGCCAGACACGTTGTCAAAGGTTTCGGGTAATTTCATTCAGAGACTACGCCATATTATTGCTACGCATGGTGGATATGTGGAAAAAATCGTACTATAGAGTTTCCCAGACCGCAGCGCTATCTGTTGTTGAAAATTGTAACTACTGTAATTTCTAAACTTTAACTGCCTGAAAATGTACTGTTGTCCCAAGCATATTGCAACAAACGGTGTATTTCTATCGCTGCTCGTTTAGTTTTTATTGCCGTTTCAAATATACCGGTATTTTTGAAACACCCTGTAGATGTGTCTGTGGTTTAACGGGGAGACACTGGCAGGAGTAACTATGACTCTCTTAAGGTAGCCAAATGCCTCGTCAACAGGGGCGAAATACATCGGTAAACTCGAGAAGCTCCCGGCAGGAGTACTGTGAACGTCTTTATGTTGACAGATAATGGCGTATAGCTTCAGGTGAACCGGCCAGAGTAAGCTTTTAGATGTGACTGTAGTAAAACGGGGAGCAACTGACAGGAGTGACCATACCTCTCTAAAGGGAGCCAAATGCCTCGTCAACAGGCGAAATACATTGGCAAACTGCAGGAGCTCTAACAGGAGTACTGTGAATGTCATAATGTCGACAAATAATGGCGTATTGCTCCTGGTGAATCTGGCTGAGGAAGCTTGTAGATAAGACTGTGGTTTAACGGGGAGACACTAGCAGGAGTAACTATGACTCTCTTAAGGTAGCCAAATGCATCGTCAACAGCCGAAATACATCGGAAAACTCGAGAGGCTCCCGGCAGGAGTACTGTGAAAGTCATAATGTCGACAAATAATGGCGTATTCCTTCAGGTGAACTGCCAGAGTAAGCTTAAAAATGTGGCTGTGAAGAAACGGGGAACAATTGGCAGGAGTAACTATGACTCTCTAAAGGGAGCCAAATGCCTCGTCAACAGTCGAAATACATTGGCAAACTGGAGGAGCTCCTAGCAGGAGTACTGTGAAAGTAATAATGTCGACAAATAATGGCGTATCGCTTCTGGTGAACGGGGCAGAGCAAGCTTGTAGATGTGACAGTGGTTTAACGGGGAGATACTGCAAGGAGTAACTATGACTCCCTTAACGTAGCCAAATTCCACGTCAACAGACAAAATACATCGGCAAACTCGAGAAGCTATCGGCAGGCGTACTGTGAATGTCTTTATGTCGACAGTTAATGGCGTATCGATTCAGGTGAACTGGCCAGAGTAAGCTTGAAAATGTGACTATGGTAAAACGGGGAACAATTGGCAGGATTGACTATGACACGCTAAAGGTGGCCAAATGCCTCGTCAACAGGCGAAATATATTGGCAAACTAGAGGAGCTCCAACAGGAGTACTGTGAAAGTCATAATGTCGACAAATAATGGTGTATCGCTTCTGGTGAACGGGGCAGAGGAAGCTTTTGGATATGACTATGGTTTATCGGGGAGACATTGGCAAAAGTAACTATGAATCTCTTAAGGTAGCCAAATGCCTCGTCAACAGGCGAAATACATCGGCAAACTCGAGAAGCACCCGGCAGGAGTACTGTGAAAGTCTTTATGTCGACAGTTAATGGCGTATCGATTCAGGTGAACTGGCCAGAGTAAGCTTCTAGATGTGACTGTTGTAAAACGGGGAGCAACCGACAGGAGTAAATATGACTCTCTTGAGGTAGCCAAATACCTCGTCAACAGGCGAAATAAATCGGCAAACTCGAGGAGCTCCCGGGAGGAGTACTGTGAAAGTCATTATGTTGACAGATAATGGCGTATCACCTCAGGTGAACTTTCCAGAGTAAGCTTGAAAATGTCATTGTGGAAAACGGGGAACAATTGGCAGGAGTAACGGTGAGACACTGGCACGAGTAACTATGACTCTCTTAAGGTAGCCAAATGCCTCGTCAACAGGCGAAATACATCGGCAAACTCGAGAAGTTCCCGGCTGGCGTACTGTGAATGTCTTTATGTCGACAGTTAATGGCGTATCGATTCAGGTGAACTGGCCAAAGTAAGCTAGCAGATGTGACTGTTGTAAAACGGGCAGCAACCGACAGGAGTAACTATGACTCAATAAAGAGACCCAAATGCCTCGTCAACAGTTGAGATACATTTGCAAACTGGAGGAGCTCTTAGCAGGAGTACTGTGAATGTCATAATGTCGACAAATAATAACGTATCGCTTCTGGTGAACTGGCCAGAGTAAGCTCGTAGTTGTGACTGTTGTAAAACGGGGAGAAACTGACAGGAGTAACTACGACTCTCTTAAGGTATCCAAATGCCTCGTCAACAGCCGAGATACATCGCCAAACTCGAGAAGTTCAGGGCAGGCGTACTGTGAATGTCTTTATGTCGACAGTTAATGGCGTATCGATTTAGGTGAACTGGCCAGTGTAAGCTTGTAGATGTGACTGTTGTAAAACGGGGAGTAACCGACAGGAGTAACTATGCCTCTCTCAAGGTAGCCAAATGCCTCGTCAACAGGCGAAATACATCAGCAAACTCGAGAAGCTCCCGGCAGGAATACTGTGGAAGTCTTTATGTTGACAGATAATGGCGTATCGCTTCAGGAGAACTGGATAAAGGAGGCTGAAAATGCGACTGTGGTAAAACGGGGTGCAACCGACAGGAGAAACTATGACTCTCTTAAGGTAGCCATATGCCTCGTCAACAGGCGAAATACATAGGCAAACTCGAGGAGCTCCCGGGAGGAGTACTGTGAAAGTCATTATGTTGACAGATAATGGCGTATCGCCTCAGTGAACTAGCCAGAGTAAGCTTGAAAATGTCATTGTGGAAAACGGGGAACAATTAGCAGGAGTAACGGTGAGACACTGGCACGAGTAACTATGACTCTCTTAAGGTAGCCAAATGCCCCGTCAACAGGCGAAATACATCGGCAAATTCGGGAAGCTCCCGGCAGGAGTACTGTGAAAGTTTTTATGTTGACAGATAATGGCGTATCGCCTCAGGTGAACTGGCCAGAGTAAGCTTGAAAATGTCACTGCGGAAAGACGGGGAACAACTGACAGGAGTAACGGTGAGACACTGGCAGGAGTAACTATGACTCTCTTAAGGTAGACAAATGCCTCCTCAACTGGCGGAATACATCGGCAAACTCGAGAAGTTCAGGGCAGGCGTACTGTGAATGTCATTATGTCGACAGTTAATGGCGTATCGGATCAGGTGAACTGGCCAGTGTAAGCTTGTAGATGTGACTGTTGTAAAACGGGGAGCAACCGACAGGAGTAACTATGCCTCTCTCAAGGTTGCCAAATGCCTCGTCAACAGGCGAAATACATCAGCAAACTCGAGAAGCTCCCGGCAGGAGTACTGTGGAAGTCTTTATGTTGACAGACAAAGGCGTATCGCTTCAGGAGAACTGGACAGTGTAAGCCTGAAAATGTGACTATGGTAAAACGGGGAACAATTGGCAGGATTAACTATGACACGCTAAAGGTGGCCAAATGCCTCGTCAACAGGCAAAATATATTGGCAAACTGGAGGAGCTCCAACAGGAGTACTGTGAAAGTCATAATGTCGACAATTAATGGCGTATCGCTTCTGGTGAACGTGGCAGAGGAAGATTGTAGATGTGACTGTGGTTTAACGGGGAGACACTGGCAGGAGTAAGTATGACTCTCTTAAGGTAGCCAAATTCCTCATCAACAGGAGAAATACATCGGCGATCTCGAGAAGCACCCGGCAGGAGTACTTTGAAAGTCTTTATGTCGACAGTTAATGGCGTATCGATTCAGGTGAACTGGCCAGAGTAAGCTTCTAGATGTGACTGTTGTAAAACGGGGAGAAACTGACAGGAGTAACTATGCCTCTCTCAAGGTAGCCAAATGCCTCGTCAACAGGCGAAATACATCAGCAAACTCGAGAAGCTCCCGGCAGGAATACTGTGGAAGTCTTTATGTTGACAGATAATGGCGTATCGCTTCAGGAGAACTGGCTAAAGGAAGCTGAAAATGTGACTGTGGTAAAACGGGGTGCAACCGACAGGAGAAACTATGACTCTCTTAAGGTAGCCATATGCCTCGTCAACAGGCGAAATACATAGGCAAACTCGAGGAGCTCCCGGGAGGAGTACTGTGAAAGTCATTATGTTGACAAATAATGGCGTATCGCCTCAGGTGAACTAGCCAGAGTAAGCTTGAAAATGTCATTGTGGAAAACCGGGAACAATTAGCAGGAGTAACGGTGAGACACTGGCACGAGTAACTATGACTCTCTTAAGGTAGCCAAATGCCCCGTCAACAGGCGAAATACATCGGCAAATTCGAGAAGCTCCCGGCAGGAGTACTGTGAAAGTCTTTATGTCGACAGTTAATGGCGTATCGATTCAGGTGAACTGGCCAGAGTAAGCTTCTAGATGCGACTGTTGTAAAACGGGGAGCAACCGACAGGAGTAAATATGACTCTCTTGAGGTAGCCAAATACCTCGTCAACAGGCGAAATAAATCGGCAAACTCGAGGAGCTCCCGGGAGGAGTACTGTGAAAGTCATTATGTTGACAGATAATGGCGTATCGCCTCAGGTGAACTTTCCAGAGTAAGCTTGAAAATGTCATTGTGGAAAACGGGGAACAACTGGCAGGAGTAACGGTGAGACACTGGCACGAGTAACTATGACTCTCTTAAGGTAGTCAAATGCCTCGTCAACAGGCGAAATACATCGGCAAACTCGAGAAGTTCCCGGCCGGCGTACTGTGAATGTCTCTATGTCGACAGTTAATGGCGTATCGATTCAGGTGAACTGGCCAAAGTAAGCTAGTAGATGTGACTGTTGTAAAACGGGCAGCAACCGACAGGAGTAACTATGACTCAATAAAGGGATCCAAATGCCTCGTCAACAGTTGAGATACATTTGCAAACTGGAGGAGCTCATAGCAGGAGTACTGTGAATGTCATAATGTCGACAAATAATAACGTATCGCTTCTGGTGAACTGGCCAGAGTAAGCTCGTAGTTGTGACTGTTGTAAAACGGGGAGAAACTGACAGGAGTAACTACGACTCTCTTAAGGTATCCAAATGCCTCGTCAACAGCCGAGATACATCGCCAAACTCGAGAAGTTCAGGGCAGGCGTACTGTGAATGTCATTATGTCGACAGTTAATGGCGTATCGGATCAGGTGAACTGGCCAGTGTAAGCTTGTAGATGTGACTGTTGTAAAACGTGGAGCAACCGACAGGAGTAACTATGCCTCTCTCAAGGTAGCCAAATGCCTCGTCAACAGGCGAAATACATCAGCAAACTCGAGAAGCTCCCGGCAGGAGTACTGTGGAAGTCTTTATGTTGACAGACAAAGGCGTATCGCGTCAGGAGAACTGGACAGTGTAAGCTTGAAAATGTGACTATGGTAAAACGGGGAACAATTGGCAGGATTAACTATGACACGCTAAAGGTGGCCAAATGCCTCGTCGACAGGCGAAATATATTGGCAAACTGGAGGAGCTCCAACAGGAGTACTGTGAAAGTCATAATGTCGACAAATAATGGCGTATCTCTTCTGGTGTACGGGGCAGAGGAAGCTTGTGTATATGACTGTGGTTTATCGGGGAGACACTGGCAAGAGTAACTACGAATCTTTGAAGGTAGCCAAAAGCCTCGTCAACAGGCGAAATACATCGGCAAACTCGAGAAGCTCCCGACAGGAGTAATGTGAAAGTCTTTACGTCGACAGATAATGGCGTATAGCTTCAGGTGAACCGGGCAGAGTAAGCTTCTAGATGTGACTGTTGTAAAACGGGGAGCAAATGACAGGAGTAACAGTGACTCTCTAAAGTGAGCCAAATGCCTCGTCAACAGTCGAAATACATTTGCAAACTGGAGGAGCTCCTAGCAGGAGTACTGTGAAAGTCATAATGTCGACAATTAATGGCGTATCGCTTCTGGTGAACGTGGCAGAGGAAGATTGTAGTTGTGACTGTGGTTTAACGGGGAGACACTGGCAGGAGTAAGTATGACTCTCTTAAGGTAGCCAAATTCCTCGTCAACAGGAGAAATACATCGGCGACCTCGAGAAGCTCCCGGCAGGCGTACTGTGAATGTCTTTATGTCGACAGTTAATGGCGTATCGCTTCAGGCGAAATGGCCAGAGTAAGCTTGTAGATAAGACTGTTGTAAAACGCGGAGCAACCGACAGGAGTAACTATGCCTCTCTCAAGGTAACCAAATGCCTCTTCAACAGGCGAAATACATTGGCAAACTCGAGAAACTCGTGGCAGGAATACCGTGAAAGTCTATGTCGACAGATAATGACGTATCGCTTCAGGTGAACTGGACAGTGTAAGCTTGAAAATGTGACTATGGTAAAACGAGGAACAATTGGCAGGATTAACTATGACACGCTAAAGGTGGCCAAATGCCTCGTCAACAGGCGAAATATATTGGCAAACTGGAGAAGCTCCAACAGGAGTACTGTGAAAGTCATAATGTCGACAAATAATGGCGTATCGCTTCTGGTGAACGGGGCAGAGGAAGCTTTTGGATATGACTATGGTTTATCGGGGAGACACTGGCAAGAGTAACTATGAATCTCTTAAGGTAGCCAAATGCCTCGTCAACAGGCGAAATACATCGGCAAACTCGAGAAGCACCCGGCAGGAGTAGTGTGAAAGTCTTTATGTCGACAGTTAATGGCGTATCGATTCAGGTGAACTGGCCAGAGTAAGCTTCTAGATGTGACTGTTGTAAAACGGGGAGCAACCGACAGGAGTAAATATGACTCTCTTGAGGTAGCCAAATACCTCGTCAACAGGCGAAATAAATCGGAAAACTCGAGGAGCTCCCGGGAGGAGTACTGTGGAAGTCATTATGTTGACAGTTAATGGCGTATCGATTCAGGTGAACTGGCCAAAGTAAGCTAGCAGATGTGACTGTTGTAAAACGGGCAGAAACCGACAGGAGTAACTATGACTCAATAAAGGGACCCAAATGCCTCGTCAACAGTTGAGATACATTTGCAAACTGGAGGAGCTCTTAGCAGGAGTACTGTGAAAGTCATAATGTCGACAAATAATAACGTATCGCTTCTGGTGAACTGGCCAGAGTAAGCTCGTAGTTGTGACTGTTGTAAAACGGGGAGAAACTGACAGGAGTAACTACGACTCTCTTAAGGTAGCCAAATGCCTCGTCAACAGCCGAGATACATCGCCAAACTCGAGAAGTTCAGGGCAGGCGTACTGTGAATGTCTTCATGTCGACAGTTAATGGCGTATCGATTCAGGTGAACTGGCCAGTGTAAGCTTGTAGATGTGACTGTTGTAAAACGGGGAGCAACCGACAGGAGTAACTATGCCTCTCTCAAGGTAGCCAAATGCCTCGTCAACAGGCGAAATACATCAGCAAACTCGAGAAGCTCCCGGCAGGAATACTGTGGAAGTCTTTATGTTGACAGATAATGGCGTATCGCTTCAGGAGAACTGGCTAAAGGAAGCTGAAAATGTGACTGTGGTAAAACGGGGTGCAACCGACAGGAGAAACTATGACTCTCTTAAGGTAGCCATATGCCTCGTCAACAGGCGAAATACATAGGCAAACACGAGGAGCTCCCGGGAGGAGTACTGTGAAAGTCATTATGTTGACAAATAATGGCGTATCGCCTCAGGTGAACTAGCCAGAGTAAGCTTGAAAATGTCATTGTGGAAAACCGGGAACAATTAGCAGGAGTAACGGTGAGACACTGGCACGAGTAACTATGACTCTCTTAAGGTAGCCAAATGCCCCGTCAACAGGCGAAATACATCGGCAAATTCGAGAAGCTCCCGGCAGGAGTACTGTGAAAGTCTTTATGTCGACAGTTAATGGCGTATCGATTCAGGTGAACTGGCCAGAGTAAGCTTCTAGATGCGACTGTTGTAAAACGGGGAGCAACCGACAGGAGTAAATATGACTCTCTTGAGGTAGCCAAATACCTCGTCAACAGGCGAAATAAATCGGCAAACTCGAGGAGCTCCCGGGAGGAGTACTGTGAAAGTCATTATGTTGACAGATAATGGCGTATCGCCTCAGGTGAACTTTCCAGAGTAAGCTTGAAAATGTCATTGTGGAAAACGGGGAACAACTGGCAGGAGTAACGGTGAGACACTGGCACGAGTAACTATGACTCTCTTAAGGTAGTCAAATGCCTCGTCAACAGGCGAAATACATCGGCAAACTCGAGAAGTTCCCGGCCGGCGTACTGTGAATGTCTCTATGTCGACAGTTAATGGCGTATCGATTCAGGTGAACTGGCCAAAGTAAGCTAGTAGATGTGACTGTTGTAAAACGGGCAGCAACCGACAGGAGTAACTATGACTCAATAAAGGGATCCAAATGCCTCGTCAACAGTTGAGATACATTTGCAAACTGGAGGAGCTCATAGCAGGAGTACTGTGAATGTCATAATGTCGACAAATAATAACGTATCGCTTCTGGTGAACTGGCCAGAGTAAGCTCGTAGTTGTGACTGTTGTAAAACGGGGAGAAACTGACAGGAGTAACTACGACTCTCTTAAGGTATCCAAATGCCTCGTCAACAGCCGAGATACATCGCCAAACTCGAGAAGTTCAGGGCAGGCGTACTGTGAATGTCATTATGTCGACAGTTAATGGCGTATCGGATCAGGTGAACTGGCCAGTGTAAGCTTGTAGATGTGACTGTTGTAAAACGTGGAGCAACCGACAGGAGTAACTATGCCTCTCTCAAGGTAGCCAAATGCCTCGTCAACAGGCGAAATACATCAGCAAACTCGAGAAGCTCCCGGCAGGAGTACTGTGGAAGTCTTTATGTTGACAGACAAAGGCGTATCGCGTCAGGAGAACTGGACAGTGTAAGCTTGAAAATGTGACTATGGTAAAACGGGGAACAATTGGCAGGATTAACTATGACACGCTAAAGGTGGCCAAATGCCTCGTCGACAGGCGAAATATATTGGCAAACTGGAGGAGCTCCAACAGGAGTACTGTGAAAGTCATAATGTCGACAAATAATGGCGTATCTCTTCTGGTGTACGGGGCAGAGGAAGCTTGTGTATATGACTGTGGTTTATCGGGGAGACACTGGCAAGAGTAACTACGAATCTTTGAAGGTAGCCAAAAGCCTCGTCAACAGGCGAAATACATCGGCAAACTCGAGAAGCTCCCGACAGGAGTAATGTGAAAGTCTTTACGTCGACAGGTAATGGCGTATAGCTTCAGGTGAACCGGGCAGAGTAAGCTTCTACATGTGACTGTTGTAAAACGGGGAGCAAATGACAGGAGTAACAGTGACTCTCTAAAGTGAGCCAAATGCCTCGTCAACAGTCGAAATACATTTGCAAACTGGAGGAGCTCCTAGCAGGAGTACTGTGAAAGTCATAATGTCGACAATTAATGGCGTATCGCTTCTGGTGAACGTGGCAGAGGAAGATTGTAGTTGTGACTGTGGTTTAACGGGGAGACACTGGCAGGAGTAAGTATGACTCTCTTAAGGTAGCCAAATTCCTCGTCAACAGGAGAAATACATCGGCGACCTCGAGAAGCTCCCGGCAGGCGTACTGTGAATGTCTTTATGTCGACAGTTAATGGCGTATCGCTTCAGGCGAAATGGCCAGAGTAAGCTTGTAGATAAGACTGTTGTAAAACGCGGAGCAACCGACAGGAGTAACTATGCCTCTCTCAAGGTAACCAAATGCCTCTTCAACAGGCGAAATACATTGGCAAACTCGAGAAACTCGTGGCAGGAATACCGTGAAAGTCTATGTCGACAGATAATGACGTATCGCTTCAGGTGAACTGGACAGTGTAAGCTTGAAAATGTGACTATGGTAAAACGAGGAACAATTGGCAGGATTAACTATGACACGCTAAAGGTGGCCAAATGCCTCGTCAACAGGCGAAATATATTGGCAAACTGGAGAAGCTCCAACAGGAGTACTGTGAAAGTCATAATGTCGACAAATAATGGCGTATCGCTTCTGGTGAACGGGGCAGAGGAAGCTTTTGGATATGACTATGGTTTATCGGGGAGACACTGGCAAGAGTAACTATGAATCTCTTAAGGTAGCCAAATGCCTCGTCAACAGGCGAAATACATCGGCAAACTCGAGAAGCACCCGGCAGGAGTAGTGTGAAAGTCTTTATGTCGACAGTTAATGGCGTATCGATTCAGGTGAACTGGCCAGAGTAAGCTTCTAGATGTGACTGTTGTAAAACGGGGAGCAACCGACAGGAGTAAATATGACTCTCTTGAGGTAGCCAAATACCTCGTCAACAGGCGAAATAAATCGGAAAACTCGAGGAGCTCCCGGGAGGAGTACTGTGGAAGTCATTATGTTGACAGTTAATGGCGTATCGATTCAGGTGAACTGGCCAAAGTAAGCTAGCAGATGTGACTGTTGTAAAACGGGCAGAAACCGACAGGAGTAACTATGACTCAATAAAGGGACCCAAATGCCTCGTCAACAGTTGAGATACATTTGCAAACTGGAGGAGCTCTTAGCAGGAGTAAGCTCGTAGTTGTGACTGTTGTAAAACGGGGAGAAACTGACAGGAGTAACTACGACTCTCTTAAGGTAGCCAAATGCCTCGTCAACAGCCGAGATACATCGCCAAACTCGAGAAGTTCAGGGCAGGAGTACTGTGAATGTCTTCATGTCGACAGTTAATGGCGTATCGATTCAGGTGAACTGGCCAGTGTAAGCTTGTAGATGTGACTGTTGTAAAACGGGGAGCAACCGACAGGAGTAACTATGCCTCTCTCAAGGTAGCCAAATGCCTCGTCAACAGGCGAAATACATCAGCAAACTCGAGAAGCTCCCGGCAGGAATACTGTGGAAGTCTTTATGTTGACAGATAATGGCGTATCGCTTCAGGAGAACTGGCTAAAGGAAGCTGAAAATGTGACTGTGGTAAAACGGGGTGCAACCGACAGGAGAAACTATGACTCTCTTAAGGTAGCCATATGCCTCGTCAACAGGCGAAATACATAGGCAAACTCGAGGAGCTCCCGGGAGGAGTACTGTGAAAGTCATTATGTTGACAAATAATGGCGTATCGCCTCAGGTGAACTAGCCAGAGTAAGCTTGAAAATGTCATTGTGGAAAACCGGGAACAATTAGCAGGAGTAACGGTGAGACACTGGCACGAGTAACTATGACTCTCTTAAGGTAGCCAATTGCCCCGTCAACAGGCGAAATACATCGGCAAATTCGAGAAGCTCCCGGCAGGAGTACTGTGAAAGTCTTTATGTCGACAGGTAATGGCGTATCGATTCAGGTGAACTGGCCAGAGTAAGCTTCTAGATGCGACTGTTGTAAAACGGGGAGCAACCGACAGGAGTAAATATGACTCTCTTGAGGTAGCCAAATACCTCGTCAACAGGCGAAATAAATCGGCAAACTCGAGGAGCTCCCGGGAGGAGTACTGTGAAAGTCATTATGTTGACAGATAATGGCGTATCGCCTCAGGTGAACTTTCCAGAGTAAGCTTGAAAATGTCATTGTGGAAAACGGGGAACAATTGGCAGGAGTAACGGTGAGACACTGGCACGAGTAACTATGACTCTCTTAAGGTAGTCAAATGCCTCGTCAACAGGCGAAATACATCGGCAAACTCGAGAAGTTCCCGGCCGGCGTACTGTGAATGTCTCTATGTCGACAGTTAATGGCGTATCGATTCAGGTGAACTGGCCAAAGTAAGCTAGTAGATGTGACTGTTGTAAAACGGGCAGCAACCGACAGGAGTAACTATGACTCAATAAAGGGATCCAAATGCCTCGTCAACAGTTGAGATACATTTGCAAACTGGAGGAGCTCATAGCAGGAGTACTGTGAATGTCATAATGTCGACAAATAATAACGTATCGCTTCTGGTGAACTGGCCAGAGTAAGCTCGTAGTTGTGACTGTTGTAAAACGGGGAGAAACTGACAGGAGTAACTACGACTCTCTTAAGGTATCCAAATGCCTCGTCAACAGCCGAGATACATCGCCAAACTCGAGAAGTTCAGGGCAGGCGTACTGTGAATGTCATTATGTCGACAGTTAATGGCGTATCGGATCAGGTGAACTGGCCAGTGTAAGCTTGTAGATGTGACTGTTGTAAAACGTGGAGCAACCGACAGGAGTAACTATGCCTCTCTCAAGGTAGCCAAATGCCTCGTCAACAGGCGAAATACATCAGCAAACTCGAGAAGCTCCCGGCAGGAGTACTGTGGAAGTCTTTATGTTGACAGACAAAGGCGTATCGCGTCAGGAGAACTGGACAGTGTAAGCTTGAAAATGTGACTATGGTAAAACGGGGAACAATTGGCAGGATTAACTATGACACGCTAAAGGTGGCCAAATGCCTCGTCGACAGGCGAAATATATTGGCAAACTGGAGGAGCTCCAACAGGAGTACTGTGAAAGTCATAATGTCGACAAATAATGGCGTATCTCTTCTGGTGTACGGGGCAGAGGAAGCTTGTGTATATGACTGTGGTTTATCGGGGAGACACTGGCAAGAGTAACTACGAATCTTTGAAGGTAGCCAAAAGCCTCGTCAACAGGCGAAATACATCGGCAAACTCGAGAAGCTCCCGACAGGAGTAATGTGAAAGTCTTTACGTCGACAGATAATGGCGTATAGCTTCAGGTGAACCGGGCAGAGTAAGCTTCTAGATGTGACTGTTGTAAAACGGGGAGCAAATGACAGGAGTAACAGTGACTCTCTAAAGTGAGCCAAATGCCTCGTCAACAGTCGAAATACATTTGCAAACTGGAGGAGCTCCTAGCAGGAGTACTGTGAAAGTCATAATGTCGACAATTAATGGCGTATCGCTTCTGGTGAACGTGGCAGAGGAAGATTGTAGTTGTGACTGTGGTTTAACGGGGAGACACTGGCAGGAGTAAGTATGACTCTCTTAAGGTAGCCAAATTCCTCGTCAACAGGAGAAATACATCGGCGACCTCGAGAAGCTCCCGGCAGGCGTACTGTGAATGTCTTTATGTCGACAGTTAATGGCGTATCGCTTCAGGCGAAATGGCCAGAGTAAGCTTGTAGATAAGACTGTTGTAAAACGCGGAGCAACCGACAGGAGTAACTATGCCTCTCTCAAGGTAACCAAATGCCTCTTCAACAGGCGAAATACATTGGCAAACTCGAGAAACTCGTGGCAGGAATACCGTGAAAGTCTATGTCGACAGATGATGACGTATCGCTTCAGGTGAACTGGACAGTGTAAGCTTGAAAATGTGACTATGGTAAAACGAGGAACAATTGGCAGGATTAACTATGACACGCTAAAGGTGGCCAAATGCCTCGTCAACAGGCGAAATATATTGGCAAACTGGAGAAGCTCCAACAGGAGTACTGTGAAAGTCATAATGTCGACAAATAATGGCGTATCGCTTCTGGTGAACGGGGCAGAGGAAGCTTTTGGATATGACTATGGTTTATCGGGGAGACACTGGCAAGAGTAACTATGAATCTCTTAAGGTAGCCAAATGCCTCGTCAACAGGCGAAATACATCGGCAAACTCGAGAAGCACCCGGCAGGAGTAGTGTGAAAGTCTTTATGTCGACAGTTAATGGCGTATCGATTCAGGTGAACTGGCCAGAGTAAGCTTCTAGATGTGACTGTTGTAAAACGGGGAGCAACCGACAGGAGTAAATATGACTCTCTTGAGGTAGCCAAATACCTCGTCAACAGGCGAAATAAATCGGAAAACTCGAGGAGCTCCCGGGAGGAGTACTGTGGAAGTCATTATGTTGACAGTTAATGGCGTATCGATTCAGGTGAACTGGCCAAAGTAAGCTAGCAGATGTGACTGTTGTAAAACGGGCAGAAACCGACAGGAGTAACTATGACTCAATAAAGGGACCCAAATGCCTCGTCAACAGTTGAGATACATTTGCAAACTGGAGGAGCTCTTAGCAGGAGTACTGTGAAAGTCATAATGTCGACAAATAATAACGTATCGCTTCTGGTGAACTGGCCAGAGTAAGCTCGTAGTTGTGACTGTTGTAAAACGGGGAGAAACTGACAGGAGTAACTACGACTCTCTTAAGGTAGCCAAATGCCTCGTCAACAGCCGAGATACATCGCCAAACTCGAGAAGTTCAGGGCAGGCGTACTGTGAATGTCTTCATGTCGACAGTTAATGGCGTATCGATTCAGGTGAACTGGCCAGTGTAAGCTTGTAGATGTGACTGTTGTAAAACGGGGAGCAACCGACAGGAGTAACTATGCCTCTCTCAAGGTAGCCAAATGCCTCGTCAACAGGCGAAATACATCAGCAAACTCGAGAAGCTCCCGGCAGGAATACTGTGGAAGTCTTTATGTTGACAGATAATGGCGTATCGCTTCAGGAGAACTGGCTAAAGGAAGCTGAAAATGTGACTGTGGTAAAACGGGGTGCAACCGACAGGAGAAACTATGACTCTCTTAAGGTAGCCATATGCCTCGTCAACAGGCGAAATACATAGGCAAACTCGAGGAGCTCCCGGGAGGAGTACTGTGAAAGTCATTATGTTGACAAATAATGGCGTATCGCCTCAGGTGAACTAGCCAGAGTAAGCTTGAAAATGTCATTGTGGAAAACCGGGAACAATTAGCAGGAGTAACGGTGAGACACTGGCACGAGTAACTATGACTCTCTTAAGGTAGCCAAATGCCCCGTCAACAGGCGAAATACATCGGCAAATTCGAGAAGCTCCCGGCAGGAGTACTGTGAAAGTCTTTATGTCGACAGTTAATGGCGTATCGATTCAGGTGAACTGGCCAGAGTAAGCTTCTAGATGCGACTGTTGTAAAACGGGGAGCAACCGACAGGAGTAAATATGACTCTCTTGAGGTAGCCAAATACCTCGTCAACAGGCGAAATAAATCGGCAAACTCGAGGAGCTCCCGGGAGGAGTACTGTGAAAGTCATTATGTTGACAGATAATGGCGTATCGCCTCAGGTGAACTTTCCAGAGTAAGCTTGAAAATGTCATTGTGGAAAACGGGGAACAACTGGCAGGAGTAACGGTGAGACACTGGCACGAGTAACTATGACTCTCTTAAGGTAGTCAAATGCCTCGTCAACAGGCGAAATACATCGGCAAACTCGAGAAGTTCCCGGCCGGCGTACTGTGAATGTCTCTATGTCGACAGTTAATGGCGTATCGATTCAGGTGAACTGGCCAAAGTAAGCTAGTAGATGTGACTGTTGTAAAACGGGCAGCAACCGACAGGAGTAACTATGACTCAATAAAGGGATCCAAATGCCTCGTCAACAGTTGAGATACATTTGCAAACTGGAGGAGCTCATAGCAGGAGTACTGTGAATGTCATAATGTCGACAAATAATAACGTATCGCTTCTGGTGAACTGGCCAGAGTAAGCTCGTAGTTGTGACTGTTGTAAAACGGGGAGAAACTGACAGGAGTAACTACGACTCTCTTAAGGTATCCAAATGCCTCGTCAACAGCCGAGATACATCGCCAAACTCGAGAAGTTCAGGGCAGGCGTACTGTGAATGTCATTATGTCGACAGTTAATGGCGTATCGGATCAGGTGAACTGGCCAGTGTAAGCTTGTAGATGTGACTGTTGTAAAACGTGGAGCAACCGACAGGAGTAACTATGCCTCTCTCAAGGTAGCCAAATGCCTCGTCAACAGGCGAAATACATCAGCAAACTCGAGAAGCTCCCGGCAGGAGTACTGTGGAAGTCTTTATGTTGACAGACAAAGGCGTATCGCGTCAGGAGAACTGGACAGTGTAAGCTTGAAAATGTGACTATGGTAAAACGGGGAACAATTGGCAGGATTAACTATGACACGCTAAAGGTGGCCAAATGCCTCGTCGACAGGCGAAATATATTGGCAAACTGGAGGAGCTCCAACAGGAGTACTGTGAAAGTCATAATGTCGACAAATAATGGCGTATCTCTTCTGGTGTACGGGGCAGAGGAAGCTTGTGTATATGACTGTGGTTTATCGGGGAGACACTGGCAAGAGTAACTACGAATCTTTGAAGGTAGCCAAAAGCCTCGTCAACAGGCGAAATACATCGGCAAACTCGAGAAGCTCCCGACAGGAGTAATGTGAAAGTCTTTACGTCGACAGATAATGGCGTATAGCTTCAGGTGAACCGGGCAGAGTAAGCTTCTAGATGTGACTGTTGTAAAACGGGGAGCAAATGACAGGAGTAACAGTGACTCTCTAAAGTGAGCCAAATGCCTCGTCAACAGTCGAAATACATTTGCAAACTGGAGGAGCTCCTAGCAGGAGTACTGTGAAAGTCATAATGTCGACAATTAATGGCGTATCGCTTCTGGTGAACGTGGCAGAGGAAGATTGTAGTTGTGACTGTGGTTTAACGGGGAGACACTGGCAGGAGTAAGTATGACTCTCTTAAGGTAGCCAAATTCCTCGTCAACAGGAGAAATACATCGGCGACCTCGAGAAGCTCCCGGCAGGCGTACTGTGAATGTCTTTATGTCGACAGTTAATGGCGTATCGCTTCAGGCGAAATGGCCAGAGTAAGCTTGTAGATAAGACTGTTGTAAAACGCGGAGCAACCGACAGGAGTAACTATGCCTCTCTCAAGGTAACCAAATGCCTCTTCAACAGGCGAAATACATTGGCAAACTCGAGAAACTCGTGGCAGGAATACCGTGAAAGTCTATGTCGACAGATAATGACGTATCGCTTCAGGTGAACTGGACAGTGTAAGCTTGAAAATGTGACTATGGTAAAACGAGGAACAATTGGCAGGATTAACTATGACACGCTAAAGGTGGCCAAATGCCTCGTCAACAGGCGAAATATATTGGCAAACTGGAGAAGCTCCAACAGGAGTACTGTGAAAGTCATAATGTCGACAAATAATGGCGTATCGCTTCTGGTGAACGGGGCAGAGGAAGCTTTTGGATATGACTATGGTTTATCGGGGAGACACTGGCAGGAGTAACTATGAATCTCTTAAGGTAGCCAAATGCCTCGTCAACAGGCGAAATACATCGGCAAACTCGAGAAGCACCCGGCAGGAGTAGTGTGAAAGTCTTTATGTCGACAGTTAATGGCGTATCGATTCAGGTGAACTGGCCAGAGTAAGCTTCTAGATGTGACTGTTGTAAAACGGGGAGCAACCGATAGGAGTAAATATGACTCTCTTGAGGTAGCCAAATACCTCGTCAACAGGCGAAATAAATCGGAAAACTCGAGGAGCTCCCGGGAGGAGTACTGTGGAAGTCATTATGTTGACAGTTAATGGCGTATCGATTCAGGTGAACTGGCCAAAGTAAGCTAGCAGATGTGACTGTTGTAAAACGGGCAGAAACCGACAGGAGTAACTATGACTCAATAAAGGGACCCAAATGCCTCGTCAACAGCTGAGATACATTTGCAAACTGGAGGAGCTCTTAGCAGGAGTAAGCTCGTAGTTGTGACTGTTGTAAAACGGGGAGAAACTGACAGGAGTAACTACGACTCTCTTAAGGTATCCAAATGCCTCGTCAACAGCCGAGATACATCGCCAAACTCGAGAAGTTCAGGGCAGGCGTACTGTGAATGTCATTATGTCGACAGTTAATGGCGTATCGGATCAGGTGAACTGGCCAGTGTAAGCTTGTAGATGTGACTGTTGTAAAACGTGGAGCAACCGACAGGAGTAACTATGCCTCTCTCAAGGTAGCCAAATGCCTCGTCAACAGGCGAAATACATCAGCAAACTCGAGAAGCTCCCGGCAGGAGTACTGTGGAAGTCTTTATGTTGACAGACAAAGGCGTATCGCGTCAGGAGAACTGGACAGTGTAAGCTTGAAAATGTGACTATGGTAAAACGGGGAACAATTGGCAGGATTAACTATGACACGCTAAAGGTGGCCAAATGCCTCGTCGACAGGCGAAATATATTGGCAAACTGGAGGAGCTCCAACAGGAGTACTGTGAAAGTCATAATGTCGACAAATAATGGCGTATCTCTTCTGGTGTACGGGGCAGAGGAAGCTTGTGTATATGACTGTGGTTTATCGGGGAGACACTGGCAAGAGTAACTACGAATCTTTGAAGGTAGCCAAAAGCCTCGTCAACAGGCGAAATACATCGGCAAACTCGAGAAGCTCCCGACAGGAGTAATGTGAAAGTCTTTACGTCGACAGATAATGGCGTATAGCTTCAGGTGAACCGGGCAGAGTAAGCTTCTAGATGTGACTGTTGTAAAACGGGGAGCAAATGACAGGAGTAACAGTGACTCTCTAAAGTGAGCCAAATGCCTCGTCAACAGTCGAAATACATTTGCAAACTGGAGGAGCTCCTAGCAGGAGTACTGTGAAAGTCATAATGTCGACAATTAATGGCGTATCGCTTCTGGTGAACGTGGCAGAGGAAGATTGTAGTTGTGACTGTGGTTTAACGGGGAGACACTGGCAGGAGTAAGTATGACTCTCTTAAGGTAGCCAAATTCCTCGTCAACAGGAGAAATACATCGGCGACCTCGAGAAGCTCCCGGCAGGCGTACTGTGAATGTCTTTATGTCGACAGTTAATGGCGTATCGCTTCAGGCGAAATGGCCAGAGTAAGCTTGTAGATAAGACTGTTGTAAAACGCGGAGCAACCGACAGGAGTAACTATGCCTCTCTCAAGGTAACCAAATGCCTCTTCAACAGGCGAAATACATTGGCAAACTCGAGAAACTCGTGGCAGGAATACCGTGAAAGTCTATGTCGACAGATAATGACGTATCGCTTCAGGTGAACTGGACAGTGTAAGCTTGAAAATGTGACTATGGTAAAACGAGGAACAATTGGCAGGATTAACTATGACACGCTAAAGGTGGCCAAATGCCTCGTCAACAGGCGAAATATATTGGCAAACTGGAGAAGCTCCAACAGGAGTACTGTGAAAGTCATAATGTCGACAAATAATGGCGTATCGCTTCTGGTGAACGGGGCAGAGGAAGCTTTTGGATATGACTATGGTTTATCGGGGAGACACTGGCAAGAGTAACTATGAATCTCTTAAGGTAGCCAAATGCCTCGTCAACAGGCGAAATACATCGGCAAACTCGAGAAGCACCCGGCAGGAGTAGTGTGAAAGTCTTTATGTCGACAGTTAATGGCGTATCGATTCAGGTGAACTGGCCAGAGTAAGCTTCTAGATGTGACTGTTGTAAAACGGGGAGCAACCGATAGGAGTAAATATGACTCTCTTGAGGTAGCCAAATACCTCGTCAACAGGCGAAATAAATCGGAAAACTCGAGGAGCTCCCGGGAGGAGTACTGTGGAAGTCATTATGTTGACAGTTAATGGCGTATCGATTCAGGTGAACTGGCCAAAGTAAGCTAGCAGATGTGACTGTTGTAAAACGGGCAGAAACCGACAGGAGTAACTATGACTCAATAAAGGGACCCAAATGCCTCGTCAACAGCTGAGATACATTTGCAAACTGGAGGAGCTCTTAGCAGGAGTAAGCTCGTAGTTGTGACTGTTGTAAAACGGGGAGAAACTGACAGGAGTAACTACGACTCTCTTAAGGTATCCAAATGCCTCGTCAACAGCCGAGATACATCGCCAAACTCGAGAAGTTCAGGGCAGGCGTACTGTGAATGTCATTATGTCGACAGTTAATGGCGTATCGGATCAGGTGAACTGGCCAGTGTAAGCTTGTAGATGTGACTGTTGTAAAACGTGGAGCAACCGACAGGAGTAACTATGCCTCTCTCAAGGTAGCCAAATGCCTCGTCAACAGGCGAAATACATCAGCAAACTCGAGAAGCTCCCGGCAGGAGTACTGTGGAAGTCTTTATGTTGACAGACAAAGGCGTATCGCGTCAGGAGAACTGGACAGTGTAAGCTTGAAAATGTGACTATGGTAAAACGGGGAACAATTGGCAGGATTAACTATGACACGCTAAAGGTGGCCAAATGCCTCGTCGACAGGCGAAATATATTGGCAAACTGGAGGAGCTCCAACAGGAGTACTGTGAAAGTCATAATGTCGACAAATAATGGCGTATCTCTTCTGGTGTACGGGGCAGAGGAAGCTTGTGTATATGACTGTGGTTTATCGGGGAGACACTGGCAAGAGTAACTACGAATCTTTGAAGGTAGCCAAAAGCCTCGTCAACAGGCGAAATACATCGGCAAACTCGAGAAGCTCCCGACAGGAGTAATGTGAAAGTCTTTACGTCGACAGATAATGGCGTATAGCTTCAGGTGAACCGGGCAGAGTAAGCTTCTAGATGTGACTGTTGTAAAACGGGGAGCAAATGACAGGAGTAACAGTGACTCTCTAAAGTGAGCCAAATGCCT
Source organism: Schistocerca piceifrons (assembly GCF_021461385.2). NCBI lineage: Eukaryota > Metazoa > Arthropoda > Insecta > Orthoptera > Acrididae > Schistocerca > Schistocerca piceifrons. Next base: position 714,164 of record NC_060144.1, on the reverse strand, counting down.
CGTCAACAGTCGAAATACATTTGCAAACTGGAGGAGCTCCTAGCAGGAGTACTGTGAAAGTCATAATGTCGACAATTAATGGCGTATCGCTTCTGGTGAACGTGGCAGAGGAAGATTGTAGTTGTGACTGTGGTTTAACGGGGAGACACTGGCAGGAGTAAGTATGACTCTCTTAAGGTAGCCAAATTCCTCGTCAACAGGAGAAATACATCGGCGACCTCGAGAAGCTCCCGGCAGGCGTACTGTGAATGTCTTTATGTCGACAGTTAATGGCGTATCGCTTCAGGCGAAATGGCCAGAGTAAGCTTGTAGATAAGACTGTTGTAAAACGCGGAGCAACCGACAGGAGTAACTATGCCTCTCTCAAGGTAACCAAATGCCTCTTCAACAGGCGAAATACATTGGCAAACTCGAGAAACTCGTGGCAGGAATACCGTGAAAGTCTATGTCGACAGATAATGACGTATCGCTTCAGGTGAACTGGACAGTGTAAGCTTGAAAATGTGACTATGGTAAAACGAGGAACAATTGGCAGGATTAACTATGACACGCTAAAGGTGGCCAAATGCCTCGTCAACAGGCGAAATATATTGGCAAACTGGAGAAGCTCCAACAGGAGTACTGTGAAAGTCATAATGTCGACAAATAATGGCGTATCGCTTCTGGTGAACGGGGCAGAGGAAGCTTTTGGATATGACTATGGTTTATCGGGGAGACACTGGCAGGAGTAACTATGAATCTCTTAAGGTAGCCAAATGCCTCGTCAACAGGCGAAATACATCGGCAAACTCGAGAAGCACCCGGCAGGAGTAGTGTGAAAGTCTTTATGTCGACAGTTAATGGCGTATCGATTCAGGTGAACTGGCCAGAGTAAGCTTCTAGATGTGACTGTTGTAAAACGGGGAGCAACCGATAGGAGTAAATATGACTCTCTTGAGGTAGCCAAATACCTCGTCAACAGGCGAAATAAATCGGAAAACTCGAGGAGCTCCCGGGAGGAGTACTGTGGAAGTCATTATGTTGACAGTTAATGGCGTATCGATTCAGGTGAACTGGCCAAAGTAAGCTAGCAGATGTGACTGTTGTAAAACGGGCAGAAACCGACAGGAGTAACTATGACTCAATAAAGGGACCCAAATGCCTCGTCAACAGCTGAGATACATTTGCAAACTGGAGGAGCTCTTAGCAGGAGTAAGCTCGTAGTTGTGACTGTTGTAAAACGGGGAGAAACTGACAGGAGTAACTACGACTCTCTTAAGGTATCCAAATGCCTCGTCAACAGCCGAGATACATCGCCAAACTCGAGAAGTTCAGGGCAGGCGTACTGTGAATGTCATTATGTCGACAGTTAATGGCGTATCGGATCAGGTGAACTGGCCAGTGTAAGCTTGTAGATGTGACTGTTGTAAAACGTGGAGCAACCGACAGGAGTAACTATGCCTCTCTCAAGGTAGCCAAATGCCTCGTCAACAGGCGAAATACATCAGCAAACTCGAGAAGCTCCCGGCAGGAGTACTGTGGAAGTCTTTATGTTGACAGACAAAGGCGTATCGCGTCAGGAGAACTGGACAGTGTAAGCTTGAAAATGTGACTATGGTAAAACGGGGAACAATTGGCAGGATTAACTATGACACGCTAAAGGTGGCCAAATGCCTCGTCGACAGGCGAAATATATTGGCAAACTGGAGGAGCTCCAACAGGAGTACTGTGAAAGTCATAATGTCGACAAATAATGGCGTATCTCTTCTGGTGTACGGGGCAGAGGAAGCTTGTGTATATGACTGTGGTTTATCGGGGAGACACTGGCAAGAGTAACTACGAATCTTTGAAGGTAGCCAAAAGCCTCGTCAACAGGCGAAATACATCGGCAAACTCGAGAAGCTCCCGACAGGAGTAATGTGAAAGTCTTTACGTCGACAGATAATGGCGTATAGCTTCAGGTGAACCGGGCAGAGTAAGCTTCTAGATGTGACTGTTGTAAAACGGGGAGCAAATGACAGGAGTAACAGTGACTCTCTAAAGTGAGCCAAATGCCTCGTCAACAGTCGAAATACATTTGCAAACTGGAGGAGCTCCTAGCAGGAGTACTGTGAAAGTCATAATGTCGACAATTAATGGCGTATCGCTTCTGGTGAACGTGGCAGAGGAAGATTGTAGTTGTGACTGTGGTTTAACGGGGAGACACTGGCAGGAGTAAGTATGACTCTCTTAAGGTAGCCAAATTCCTCGTCAACAGGAGAAATACATCGGCGACCTCGAGAAGCTCCCGGCAGGCGTACTGTGAATGTCTTTATGTCGACAGTTAATGGCGTATCGCTTCAGGCGAAATGGCCAGAGTAAGCTTGTAGATAAGACTGTTGTAAAACGCGGAGCAACCGACAGGAGTAACTATGCCTCTCTCAAGGTAACCAAATGCCTCTTCAACAGGCGAAATACATTGGCAAACTCGAGAAACTCGTGGCAGGAATACCGTGAAAGTCTATGTCGACAGATAATGACGTATCGCTTCAGGTGAACTGGACAGTGTAAGCTTGAAAATGTGACTATGGTAAAACGAGGAACAATTGGCAGGATTAACTATGACACGCTAAAGGTGGCCAAATGCCTCGTCAACAGGCGAAATATATTGGCAAACTGGAGAAGCTCCAACAGGAGTACTGTGAAAGTCATAATGTCGACAAATAATGGCGTATCGCTTCTGGTGAACGGGGCAGAGGAAGCTTTTGGATATGACTATGGTTTATCGGGGAGACACTGGCAAGAGTAACTATGAATCTCTTAAGGTAGCCAAATGCCTCGTCAACAGGCGAAATACATCGGCAAACTCGAGAAGCACCCGGCAGGAGTAGTGTGAAAGTCTTTATGTCGACAGTTAATGGCGTATCGATTCAGGTGAACTGGCCAGAGTAAGCTTCTAGATGTGACTGTTGTAAAACGGGGAGCAACCGATAGGAGTAAATATGACTCTCTTGAGGTAGCCAAATACCTCGTCAACAGGCGAAATAAATCGGAAAACTCGAGGAGCTCCCGGGAGGAGTACTGTGGAAGTCATTATGTTGACAGTTAATGGCGTATCGATTCAGGTGAACTGGCCAAAGTAAGCTAGCAGATGTGACTGTTGTAAAACGGGCAGAAACCGACAGGAGTAACTATGACTCAATAAAGGGACCCAAATGCCTCGTCAACAGCTGAGATACATTTGCAAACTGGAGGAGCTCTTAGCAGGAGTAAGCTCGTAGTTGTGACTGTTGTAAAACGGGGAGAAACTGACAGGAGTAACTACGACTCTCTTAAGGTATCCAAATGCCTCGTCAACAGCCGAGATACATCGCCAAACTCGAGAAGTTCAGGGCAGGCGTACTGTGAATGTCATTATGTCGACAGTTAATGGCGTATCGGATCAGGTGAACTGGCCAGTGTAAGCTTGTAGATGTGACTGTTGTAAAACGTGGAGCAACCGACAGGAGTAACTATGCCTCTCTCAAGGTAGCCAAATGCCTCGTCAACAGGCGAAATACATCAGCAAACTCGAGAAGCTCCCGGCAGGAGTACTGTGGAAGTCTTTATGTTGACAGACAAAGGCGTATCGCGTCAGGAGAACTGGACAGTGTAAGCTTGAAAATGTGACTATGGTAAAACGGGGAACAATTGGCAGGATTAACTATGACACGCTAAAGGTGGCCAAATGCCTCGTCGACAGGCGAAATATATTGGCAAACTGGAGGAGCTCCAACAGGAGTACTGTGAAAGTCATAATGTCGACAAATAATGGCGTATCTCTTCTGGTGTACGGGGCAGAGGAAGCTTGTGTATATGACTGTGGTTTATCGGGGAGACACTGGCAAGAGTAACTACGAATCTTTGAAGGTAGCCAAAAGCCTCGTCAACAGGCGAAATACATCGGCAAACTCGAGAAGCTCCCGACAGGAGTAATGTGAAAGTCTTTACGTCGACAGATAATGGCGTATAGCTTCAGGTGAACCGGGCAGAGTAAGCTTCTAGATGTGACTGTTGTAAAACGGGGAGCAAATGACAGGAGTAACAGTGACTCTCTAAAGTGAGCCAAATGCCTCGTCAACAGTCGAAATACATTTGCAAACTGGAGGAGCTCCTAGCAGGAGTACTGTGAAAGTCATAATGTCGACAATTAATGGCGTATCGCTTCTGGTGAACGTGGCAGAGGAAGATTGTAGTTGTGACTGTGGTTTAACGGGGAGACACTGGCAGGAGTAAGTATGACTCTCTTAAGGTAGCCAAATTCCTCGTCAACAGGAGAAATACATCGGCGACCTCGAGAAGCTCCCGGCAGGCGTACTGTGAATGTCTTTATGTCGACAGTTAATGGCGTATCGCTTCAGGCGAAATGGCCAGAGTAAGCTTGTAGATAAGACTGTTGTAAAACGCGGAGCAACCGACAGGAGTAACTATGCCTCTCTCAAGGTAACCAAATGCCTCTTCAACAGGCGAAATACATTGGCAAACTCGAGAAACTCGTGGCAGGAATACCGTGAAAGTCTATGTCGACAGATAATGACGTATCGCTTCAGGTGAACTGGACAGTGTAAGCTTGAAAATGTGACTATGGTAAAACGAGGAACAATTGGCAGGATTAACTATGACACGCTAAAGGTGGCCAAATGCCTCGTCAACAGGCGAAATATATTGGCAAACTGGAGAAGCTCCAACAGGAGTACTGTGAAAGTCATAATGTCGACAAATAATGGCGTATCGCTTCTGGTGAACGGGGCAGAGGAAGCTTTTGGATATGACTATGGTTTATCGGGGAGACACTGGCAAGAGTAACTATGAATCTCTTAAGGTAGCCAAATGCCTCGTCAACAGGCGAAATACATCGGCAAACTCGAGAAGCACCCGGCAGGAGTAGTGTGAAAGTCTTTATGTCGACAGTTAATGGCGTATCGATTCAGGTGAACTGGCCAGAGTAAGCTTCTAGATGTGACTGTTGTAAAACGGGGAGCAACCGATAGGAGTAAATATGACTCTCTTGAGGTAGCCAAATACCTCGTCAACAGGCGAAATAAATCGGAAAACTCGAGGAGCTCCCGGGAGGAGTACTGTGGAAGTCATTATGTTGACAGTTAATGGCGTATCGATTCAGGTGAACTGGCCAAAGTAAGCTAGCAGATGTGACTGTTGTAAAACGGGCAGAAACCGACAGGAGTAACTATGACTCAATAAAGGGACCCAAATGCCTCGTCAACAGCTGAGATACATTTGCAAACTGGAGGAGCTCTTAGCAGGAGTAAGCTCGTAGTTGTGACTGTTGTAAAACGGGGAGAAACTGACAGGAGTAACTACGACTCTCTTAAGGTATCCAAATGCCTCGTCAACAGCCGAGATACATCGCCAAACTCGAGAAGTTCAGGGCAGGCGTACTGTGAATGTCATTATGTCGACAGTTAATGGCGTATCGGATCAGGTGAACTGGCCAGTGTAAGCTTGTAGATGTGACTGTTGTAAAACGTGGAGCAACCGACAGGAGTAACTATGCCTCTCTCAAGGTAGCCAAATGCCTCGTCAACAGGCGAAATACATCAGCAAACTCGAGAAGCTCCCGGCAGGAGTACTGTGGAAGTCTTTATGTTGACAGACAAAGGCGTATCGCGTCAGGAGAACTGGACAGTGTAAGCTTGAAAATGTGACTATGGTAAAACGGGGAACAATTGGCAGGATTAACTATGACACGCTAAAGGTGGCCAAATGCCTCGTCGACAGGCGAAATATATTGGCAAACTGGAGGAGCTCCAACAGGAGTACTGTGAAAGTCATAATGTCGACAAATAATGGCGTATCTCTTCTGGTGTACGGGGCAGAGGAAGCTTGTGTATATGACTGTGGTTTATCGGGGAGACACTGGCAAGAGTAACTACGAATCTTTGAAGGTAGCCAAAAGCCTCGTCAACAGGCGAAATACATCGGCAAACTCGAGAAGCTCCCGACAGGAGTAATGTGAAAGTCTTTACGTCGACAGATAATGGCGTATAGCTTCAGGTGAACCGGGCAGAGTAAGCTTCTAGATGTGACTGTTGTAAAACGGGGAGCAAATGACAGGAGTAACAGTGACTCTCTAAAGTGAGCCAAATGCCTCGTCAACAGTCGAAATACATTTGCAAACTGGAGGAGCTCCTAGCAGGAGTACTGTGAAAGTCATAATGTCGACAATTAATGGCGTATCGCTTCTGGTGAACGTGGCAGAGGAAGATTGTAGTTGTGACTGTGGTTTAACGGGGAGACACTGGCAGGAGTAAGTATGACTCTCTTAAGGTAGCCAAATTCCTCGTCAACAGGAGAAATACATCGGCGACCTCGAGAAGCTCCCGGCAGGCGTACTGTGAATGTCTTTATGTCGACAGTTAATGGCGTATCGCTTCAGGCGAAATGGCCAGAGTAAGCTTGTAGATAAGACTGTTGTAAAACGCGGAGCAACCGACAGGAGTAACTATGCCTCTCTCAAGGTAACCAAATGCCTCTTCAACAGGCGAAATACATTGGCAAACTCGAGAAACTCGTGGCAGGAATACCGTGAAAGTCTATGTCGACAGATAATGACGTATCGCTTCAGGTGAACTGGACAGTGTAAGCTTGAAAATGTGACTATGGTAAAACGAGGAACAATTGGCAGGATTAACTATGACACGCTAAAGGTGGCCAAATGCCTCGTCAACAGGCGAAATATATTGGCAAACTGGAGAAGCTCCAACAGGAGTACTGTGAAAGTCATAATGTCGACAAATAATGGCGTATCGCTTCTGGTGAACGGGGCAGAGGAAGCTTTTGGATATGACTATGGTTTATCGGGGAGACACTGGCAAGAGTAACTATGAATCTCTTAAGGTAGCCAAATGCCTCGTCAACAGGCGAAATACATCGGCAAACTCGAGAAGCACCCGGCAGGAGTAGTGTGAAAGTCTTTATGTCGACAGTTAATGGCGTATCGATTCAGGTGAACTGGCCAGAGTAAGCTTCTAGATGTGACTGTTGTAAAACGGGGAGCAACCGATAGGAGTAAATATGACTCTCTTGAGGTAGCCAAATACCTCGTCAACAGGCGAAATAAATCGGAAAACTCGAGGAGCTCCCGGGAGGAGTACTGTGGAAGTCATTATGTTGACAGTTAATGGCGTATCGATTCAGGTGAACTGGCCAAAGTAAGCTAGCAGATGTGACTGTTGTAAAACGGGCAGAAACCGACAGGAGTAACTATGACTCAATAAAGGGACCCAAATGCCTCGTCAACAGCTGAGATACATTTGCAAACTGGAGGAGCTCTTAGCAGGAGTAAGCTCGTAGTTGTGACTGTTGTAAAACGGGGAGAAACTGACAGGAGTAACTACGACTCTCTTAAGGTATCCAAATGCCTCGTCAACAGCCGAGATACATCGCCAAACTCGAGAAGTTCAGGGCAGGCGTACTGTGAATGTCATTATGTCGACAGTTAATGGCGTATCGGATCAGGTGAACTGGCCAGTGTAAGCTTGTAGATGTGACTGTTGTAAAACGTGGAGCAACCGACAGGAGTAACTATGCCTCTCTCAAGGTAGCCAAATGCCTCGTCAACAGGCGAAATACATCAGCAAACTCGAGAAGCTCCCGGCAGGAGTACTGTGGAAGTCTTTATGTTGACAGACAAAGGCGTATCGCGTCAGGAGAACTGGACAGTGTAAGCTTGAAAATGTGACTATGGTAAAACGGGGAACAATTGGCAGGATTAACTATGACACGCTAAAGGTGGCCAAATGCCTCGTCGACAGGCGAAATATATTGGCAAACTGGAGGAGCTCCAACAGGAGTACTGTGAAAGTCATAATGTCGACAAATAATGGCGTATCTCTTCTGGTGTACGGGGCAGAGGAAGCTTGTGTATATGACTGTGGTTTATCGGGGAGACACTGGCAAGAGTAACTACGAATCTTTGAAGGTAGCCAAAAGCCTCGTCAACAGGCGAAATACATCGGCAAACTCGAGAAGCTCCCGACAGGAGTAATGTGAAAGTCTTTACGTCGACAGATAATGGCGTATAGCTTCAGGTGAACCGGGCAGAGTAAGCTTCTAGATGTGACTGTTGTAAAACGGGGAGCAAATGACAGGAGTAACAGTGACTCTCTAAAGTGAGCCAAATGCCTCGTCAACAGTCGAAATACATTTGCAAACTGGAGGAGCTCCTAGCAGGAGTACTGTGAAAGTCATAATATCGACAATTAATGGCGTATCGCTTCTGGTGAACGTGGCAGAGGAAGATTGTAGTTGTGACTGTGGTTTAACGGGGAGACACTGGCAGGAGTAAGTATGACTCTCTTAAGGTAGCCAAATTCCTCGTCAACAGGAGAAATACATCGGCGACCTCGAGAAGCTCCCGGCAGGCGTACTGTGAATGTCTTTATGTCGACAGTTAATGGCGTATCGCTTCAGGCGAAATGGCCAGAGTAAGCTTGTAGATAAGACTGTTGTAAAACGCGGAGCAACCGACAGGAGTAACTATGCCTCTCTCAAGGTAACCAAATGCCTCTTCAACAGGCGAAATACATTGGCAAACTCGAGAAACTCGTGGCAGGAATACCGTGAAAGTCTATGTCGACAGATAATGACGTATCGCTTCAGGTGAACTGGACAGTGTAAGCTTGAAAATGTGACTATGGTAAAACGAGGAACAATTGGCAGGATTAACTATGACACGCTAAAGGTGGCCAAATGCCTCGTCAACAGGCGAAATATATTGGCAAACTGGAGAAGCTCCAACAGGAGTACTGTGAAAGTCATAATGTCGACAAATAATGGCGTATCGCTTCTGGTGAACGGGGCAGAGGAAGCTTTTGGATATGACTATGGTTTATCGGGGAGACACTGGCAAGAGTAACTATGAATCTCTTAAGGTAGCCAAATGCCTCGTCAACAGGCGAAATACATCGGCAAACTCGAGAAGCACCCGGCAGGAGTAGTGTGAAAGTCTTTATGTCGACAGTTAATGGCGTATCGATTCAGGTGAACTGGCCAGAGTAAGCTTCTAGATGTGACTGTTGTAAAACGGGGAGCAACCGACAGGAGTAAATATGACTCTCTTGAGGTAGCCAAATACCTCGTCAACAGGCGAAATAAATCGGAAAACTCGAGGAGCTCCCGGGAGGAGTACTGTGGAAGTCATTATGTTGACAGTTAATGGCGTATCGATTCAGGTGAACTGGCCAAAGTAAGCTAGCAGATGTGACTGTTGTAAAACGGGCAGAAACCGACAGGAGTAACTATGACTCAATAAAGGGACCCAAATGCCTCGTCAACAGTTGAGATACATTTGCAAACTGGAGGAGCTCTTAGCAGGAGTAAGCTCGTAGTTGTGACTGTTGTAAAACGGGGAGAAACTGACAGGAGTAACTACGACTCTCTTAAGGTAGCCAAATGCCTCGTCAACAGCCGAGATACATCGCCAAACTCGAGAAGTTCAGGGCAGGCGTACTGTGAATGTCTTCATGTCGACAGTTAATGGCGTATCGATTCAGGTGAACTGGCCAGTGTAAGCTTGTAGATGTGACTGTTTTAAAACGGGGAGCAACCGACAGGAGTAACTATGCCTCTCTCAAGGTAGCCAAATGCCTCGTCAACAGGCGAAATACATCAGCAAACTCGAGAAGCTCCCGGCAGGAATACTGTGGAAGTCTTTATGTTGACAGATAATGGCGTATCGCTTCAGGAGAACTGGCTAAAGGAAGCTGAAAATGTGACTGTGGTAAAACGGGGTGCAACCGACAGGAGAAACTATGACTCTCTTAAGGTAGCCATATGCCTCGTCAACAGGCGAAATACATAGGCAAACTCGAGGAGCTCCCGGGAGGAGTACTGTGAAAGTCATTATGTTGACAAATAATGGCGTATCGCCTCAGGTGAACTAGCCAGAGTAAGCTTGAAAATGTCATTGTGGAAAACCGGGAACAATTAGCAGGAGTAACGGTGAGACACTGGCACGAGTAACTATGACTCTCTTAAGGTAGCCAAATGCCCCGTCAACAGGCGAAATACATCGGCAAATTCGAGAAGCTCCCGGCAGGAGTACTGTGAAAGTCTTTATGTCGACAGTTAATGGCGTATCGATTCAGGTGAACTGGCCAGAGTAAGCTTCTAGATGCGACTGTTGTAAAACGGGGAGCAACCGACAGGAGTAAATATGACTCTCTTGAGGTAGCCAAATACCTCGTCAACAGGCGAAATAAATCGGCAAACTCGAGGAGCTCCCGGGAGGAGTACTGTGAAAGTCATTATGTTGACAGATAATGGCGTATCGCCTCAGGTGAACTTTCCAGAGTAAGCTTGAAAATGTCATTGTGGAAAACGGGGAACAATTGGCAGGAGTAACGGTGAGACACTGGCACGAGTAACTATGACTCTCTTAAGGTAGTCAAATGCCTCGTCAACAGGCGAAATACATCGGCAAACTCGAGAAGTTCCCGGCCGGCGTACTGTGAATGTCTCTATGTCGACAGTTAATGGCGTATCGATTCAGGTGAACTGGCCAAAGTAAGCTAGTAGATGTGACTGTTGTAAAACGGGCAGCAACCGACAGGAGTAACTATGACTCAATAAAGGGATCCAAATGCCTCGTCAACAGTTGAGATACATTTGCAAACTGGAGGAGCTCATAGCAGGAGTACTGTGAATGTCATAATGTCGACAAATAATAACGTATCGCTTCTGGTGAACTGGCCAGAGTAAGCTCGTAGTTGTGACTGTTGTAAAACGGGGAGAAACTGACAGGAGTAACTACGACTCTCTTAAGGTATCCAAATGCCTCGTCAACAGCCGAGATACATCGCCAAACTCGAGAAGTTCAGGGCAGGCGTACTGTGAATGTCATTATGTCGACAGTTAATGGCGTATCGGATCAGGTGAACTGGCCAGTGTAAGCTTGTAGATGTGACTGTTGTAAAACGTGGAGCAACCGACAGGAGTAACTATGCCTCTCTCAAGGTAGCCAAATGCCTCGTCAACAGGCGAAATACATCAGCAAACTCGAGAAGCTCCCGGCAGGAGTACTGTGGAAGTCTTTATGTTGACAGACAAAGGCGTATCGCGTCAGGAGAACTGGACAGTGTAAGCTTGAAAATGTGACTATGGTAAAACGGGGAACAATTGGCAGGATTAACTATGACACGCTAAAGGTGGCCAAATGCCTCGTCGACAGGCGAAATATATTGGCAAACTGGAGGAGCTCCAACAGGAGTACTGTGAAAGTCATAATGTCGACAAATAATGGCGTATCTCTTCTGGTGTACGGGGCAGAGGAAGCTTGTGTATATGACTGTGGTTTATCGGGGAGACACTGGCAAGAGTAACTACGAATCTTTGAAGGTAGCCAAAAGCCTCGTCAACAGGCGAAATACATCGGCAAACTCGAGAAGCTCCCGACAGGAGTAATGTGAAAGTCTTTACGTCGACAGATAATGGCGTATATCTTCAGGTGAACCGGGCAGAGTAAGCTTCTAGATGTGACTGTTGTAAAACGGGGAGCAAATGACAGGAGTAACAGTGACTCTCTAAAGTGAGCCAAATGCCTCGTCAACAGTCGAAATACATTTGCAAACTGGAGGAGCTCCTAGCAGGAGTACTGTGAAAGTCATAATATCGACAATTAATGGCGTATCGCTTCTGGTGAACGTGGCAGAGGAAGATTGTAGTTGTGACTGTGGTTTAACGGGGAGACACTGGCAGGAGTAAGTATGACTCTCTTAAGGTAGCCAAATTCCTCGTCAACAGGAGAAATACATCGGCGACCTCGAGAAGCTCCCGGCAGGCGTACTGTGAATGTCTTTATGTCGACAGTTAATGGCGTATCGCTTCAGGCGAAATGGCCAGAGTAAGCTTGTAGATAAGACTGTTGTAAAACGCGGAGCAACCGACAGGAGTAACTATGCCTCTCTCAAGGTAACCAAATGCCTCTTCAACAGGCGAAATACATTGGCAAACTCGAGAAACTCGTGGCAGGAATACCGTGAAAGTCTATGTCGACAGATAATGACGTATCGCTTCAGGTGAACTGGACAGTGTAAGCTTGAAAATGTGACTATGGTAAAACGAGGAACAATTGGCAGGATTAACTATGACACGCTAAAGGTGGCCAAATGCCTCGTCAACAGGCGAAATATATTGGCAAACTGGAGAAGCTCCAACAGGAGTACTGTGAAAGTCATAATGTCGACAAATAATGGCGTATCGCTTCTGGTGAACGGGGCAGAGGAAGCTTTTGGATATGACTATGGTTTATCGGGGAGACACTGGCAAGAGTAACTATGAATCTCTTAAGGTAGCCAAATGCCTCGTCAACAGGCGAAATACATCGGCAAACTCGAGAAGCACCCGGCAGGAGTAGTGTGAAAGTCTTTATGTCGACAGTTAATGGCGTATCGATTCAGGTGAACTGGCCAGAGTAAGCTTCTAGATGTGACTGTTGTAAAACGGGGAGCAACCGACAGGAGTAAATATGACTCTCTTGAGGTAGCCAAATACCTCGTCAACAGGCGAAATAAATCGGAAAACTCGAGGAGCTCCCGGGAGGAGTACTGTGGAAGTCATTATGTTGACAGTTAATGGCGTATCGATTCAGGTGAACTGGCCAAAGTAAGCTAGCAGATGTGACTGTTGTAAAACGGGCAGAAACCGACAGGAGTAACTATGACTCAATAAAGGGACCCAAATGCCTCGTCAACAGTTGAGATACATTTGCAAACTGGAGGAGCTCTTAGCAGGAGTAAGCTCGTAGTTGTGACTGTTGTAAAACGGGGAGAAACTGACAGGAGTAACTACGACTCTCTTAAGGTAGCCAAATGCCTCGTCAACAGCCGAGATACATCGCCAAACTCGAGAAGTTCAGGGCAGGCGTACTGTGAATGTCTTCATGTCGACAGTTAATGGCGTATCGATTCAGGTGAACTGGCCAGTGTAAGCTTGTAGATGTGACTGTTGTAAAACGGGGAGCAACCGACAGGAGTAACTATGCCTCTCTCAAGGTAGCCAAATGCCTCGTCAACAGGCGAAATACATCAGCAAACTCGAGAAGCTCCCGGCAGGAATACTGTGGAAGTCTTTATGTTGACAGATAATGGCGTATCGCTTCAGGAGAACTGGCTAAAGGAAGCTGAAAATGTGACTGTGGTAAAACGGGGTGCAACCGACAGGAGAAACTATGACTCTCTTAAGGTAGCCATATGCCTCGTCAACAGGCGAAATACATAGGCAAACTCGAGGAGCTCCCGGGAGGAGTACTGTGAAAGTCATTATGTTGACAAATAATGGCGTATCGCCTCAGGTGAACTAGCCAGAGTAAGCTTGAAAATGTCATTGTGGAAAACCGGGAACAATTAGCAGGAGTAACGGTGAGACACTGGCACGAGTAACTATGACTCTCTTAAGGTAGCCAAATGCCCCGTCAACAGGCGAAATACATCGGCAAATTCGAGAAGCTCCCGGCAGGAGTACTGTGAAAGTCTTTATGTCGACAGTTAATGGCGTATCGATTCAGGTGAACTGGCCAGAGTAAGCTTCTAGATGCGACTGTTGTAAAACGGGGAGCAACCGACAGGAGTAAATATGACTCTCTTGAGGTAGCCAAATACCTCGTCAACAGGCGAAATAAATCGGCAAACTCGAGGAGCTCCCGGGAGGAGTACTGTGAAAGTCATTATGTTGACAGATAATGGCGTATCGCCTCAGGTGAACTTTCCAGAGTAAGCTTGAAAATGTCATTGTGGAAAACGGGGAACAATTGGCAGGAGTAACGGTGAGACACTGGCACGAGTAACTATGACTCTCTTAAGGTAGTCAAATGCCTCGTCAACAGGCGAAATACATCGGCAAACTCGAGAAGTTCCCGGCCGGCGTACTGTGAATGTCTCTATGTCGACAGTTAATGGCGTATCGATTCAGGTGAACTGGCCAAAGTAAGCTAGTAGATGTGACTGTTGTAAAACGGGCAGCAACCGACAGGAGTAACTATGACTCAATAAAGGGATCCAAATGCCTCGTCAACAGTTGAGATACATTTGCAAACTGGAGGAGCTCATAGCAGGAGTACTGTGAATGTCATAATGTCGACAAATAATAACGTATCGCTTCTGGTGAACTGGCCAGAGTAAGCTCGTAGTTGTGACTGTTGTAAAACGGGGAGAAACTGACAGGAGTAACTACGACTCTCTTAAGGTATCCAAATGCCTCGTCAACAGCCGAGATACATCGCCAAACTCGAGAAGTTCAGGGCAGGCGTACTGTGAATGTCATTATGTCGACAGTTAATGGCGTATCGGATCAGGTGAACTGGCCAGTGTAAGCTTGTAGATGTGACTGTTGTAAAACGTGGAGCAACCGACAGGAGTAACTATGCCTCTCTCAAGGTAGCCAAATGCCTCGTCAACAGGCGAAATACATCAGCAAACTCGAGAAGCTCCCGGCAGGAGTACTGTGGAAGTCTTTATGTTGACAGACAAAGGCGTATCGCGTCAGGAGAACTGGACAGTGTAAGCTTGAAAATGTGACTATGGTAAAACGGGGAACAATTGGCAGGATTAACTATGACACGCTAAAGGTGGCCAAATGCCTCGTCGACAGGCGAAATATATTGGCAAACTGGAGGAGCTCCAACAGGAGTACTGTGAAAGTCATAATGTCGACAAATAATGGCGTATCTCTTCTGGTGTACGGGGCAGAGGAAGCTTGTGTATATGACTGTGGTTTATCGGGGAGACACTGGCAAGAGTAACTACGAATCTTTGAAGGTAGCCAAAAGCCTCGTCAACAGGCGAAATACATCGGCAAACTCGAGAAGCTCCCGACAGGAGTAATGTGAAAGTCTTTACGTCGACAGATAATGGCGTATATCTTCAGGTGAACCGGGCAGAGTAAGCTTCTAGATGTGACTGTTGTAAAACGGGGAGCAAATGACAGGAGTAACAGTGACTCTCTAAAGTGAGCCAAATGCCTCGTCAACAGTCGAAATACATTTGCAAACTGGAGGAGCTCCTAGCAGGAGTACTGTGAAAGTCATAATATCGACAATTAATGGCGTATCGCTTCTGGTGAACGTGGCAGAGGAAGATTGTAGTTGTGACTGTGGTTTAACGGGGAGACACTGGCAGGAGTAAGTATGACTCTCTTAAGGTAGCCAAATTCCTCGTCAACAGGAGAAATACATCGGCGACCTCGAGAAGCTCCCGGCAGGCGTACTGTGAATGTCTTTATGTCGACAGTTAATGGCGTATCGCTTCAGGCGAAATGGCCAGAGTAAGCTTGTAGATAAGACTGTTGTAAAACGCGGAGCAACCGACAGGAGTAACTATGCCTCTCTCAAGGTAACCAAATGCCTCTTCAACAGGCGAAATACATTGGCAAACTCGAGAAACTCGTGGCAGGAATACCGTGAAAGTCTATGTCGACAGATAATGACGTATCGCTTCAGGTGAACTGGACAGTGTAAGCTTGAAAATGTGACTATGGTAAAACGAGGAACAATTGGCAGGATTAACTATGACACGCTAAAGGTGGCCAAATGCCTCGTCAACAGGCGAAATATATTGGCAAACTGGAGAAGCTCCAACAGGAGTACTGTGAAAGTCATAATGTCGACAAATAATGGCGTATCGCTTCTGGTGAACGGGGCAGAGGAAGCTTTTGGATATGACTATGGTTTATCGGGGAGACACTGGCAAGAGTAACTATGAATCTCTTAAGGTAGCCAAATGCCTCGTCAACAGGCGAAATACATCGGCAAACTCGAGAAGCACCCGGCAGGAGTAGTGTGAAAGTCTTTATGTCGACAGTTAATGGCGTATCGATTCAGGTGAACTGGCCAGAGTAAGCTTCTAGATGTGACTGTTGTAAAACGGGGAGCAACCGACAGGAGTAAATATGACTCTCTTGAGGTAGCCAAATACCTCGTCAACAGGCGAAATAAATCGGAAAACTCGAGGAGCTCCCGGGAGGAGTACTGTGGAAGTCATTATGTTGACAGTTAATGGCGTATCGATTCAGGTGAACTGGCCAAAGTAAGCTAGCAGATGTGACTGTTGTAAAACGGGCAGAAACCGACAGGAGTAACTATGACTCAATAAAGGGACCCAAATGCCTCGTCAACAGTTGAGATACATTTGCAAACTGGAGGAGCTCTTAGCAGGAGTAAGCTCGTAGTTGTGACTGTTGTAAAACGGGGAGAAACTGACAGGAGTAACTACGACTCTCTTAAGGTAGCCAAATGCCTCGTCAACAGCCGAGATACATCGCCAAACTCGAGAAGTTCAGGGCAGGCGTACTGTGAATGTCTTCATGTCGACAGTTAATGGCGTATCGATTCAGGTGAACTGGCCAGTGTAAGCTTGTAGATGTGACTGTTGTAAAACGGGGAGCAACCGACAGGAGTAACTATGCCTCTCTCAAGGTAGCCAAATGCCTCGTCAACAGGCGAAATACATCAGCAAACTCGAGAAGCTCCCGGCAGGAATACTGTGGAAGTCTTTATGTTGACAGATAATGGCGTATCGCTTCAGGAGAACTGGCTAAAGGAAGCTGAAAATGTGACTGTGGTAAAACGGGGTGCAACCGACAGGAGAAACTATGACTCTCTTAAGGTAGCCATATGCCTCGTCAACAGGCGAAATACATAGGCAAACTCGAGGAGCTCCCGGGAGGAGTACTGTGAAAGTCATTATGTTGACAAATAATGGCGTATCGCCTCAGGTGAACTAGCCAGAGTAAGCTTGAAAATGTCATTGTGGAAAAGCGGGAACAATTAGCAGGAGTAACGGTGAGACACTGGCACGAGTAACTATGACTCTCTTAAGGTAGCCAAATGCCCCGTCAACAGGCGAAATACATCGGCAAATTCGAGAAGCTCCCGGCAGGAGTACTGTGAAAGTCTTTATGTCGACAGTTAATGGCGTATCGATTCAGGTGAACTGGCCAGAGTAAGCTTCTAGATGCGACTGTTGTAAAACGGGGAGCAACCGACAGGAGTAAATATGACTCTCTTGAGGTAGCCAAATACCTCGTCAACAGGCGAAATAAATCGGCAAACTCGAGGAGCTCCCGGGAGGAGTACTGTGAAAGTCATTATGTTGACAGATAATGGCGTATCGCCTCAGGTGAACTTTCCAGAGTAAGCTTGAAAATGTCATTGTGGAAAACGGGGAACAATTGGCAGGAGTAACGGTGAGACACTGGCACGAGTAACTATGACTCTCTTAAGGTAGTCAAATGCCTCGTCAACAGGCGAAATACATCGGCAAACTCGAGAAGTTCCCGGCCGGCGTACTGTGAATGTCTCTATGTCGACAGTTAATGGCGTATCGATTCAGGTGAACTGGCCAAAGTAAGCTAGTAGATGTGACTGTTGTAAAACGGGCAGCAACCGACAGGAGTAACTATGACTCAATAAAGGGATCCAAATGCCTCGTCAACAGTTGAGATACATTTGCAAACTGGAGGAGCTCATAGCAGGAGTACTGTGAATGTCATAATGTCGACAAATAATAACGTATCGCTTCTGGTGAACTGGCCAGAGTAAGCTCGTAGTTGTGACTGTTGTAAAACGGGGAGAAACTGACAGGAGTAACTACGACTCTCTTAAGGTATCCAAATGCCTCGTCAACAGCCGAGATACATCGCCAAACTCGAGAAGTTCAGGGCAGGCGTACTGTGAATGTCATTATGTCGACAGTTAATGGCGTATCGGATCAGGTGAACTGGCCAGTGTAAGCTTGTAGATGTGACTGTTGTAAAACGTGGAGCAACCGACAGGAGTAACTATGCCTCTCTCAAGGTAGCCAAATGCCTCGTCAACAGGCGAAATACATCAGCAAACTCGAGAAGCTCCCGGCAGGAGTACTGTGGAAGTCTTTATGTTGACAGACAAAGGCGTATCGCGTCAGGAGAACTGGACAGTGTAAGCTTGAAAATGTGACTATGGTAAAACGGGGAACAATTGGCAGGATTAACTATGACACGCTAAAGGTGGCCAAATGCCTCGTCGACAGGCGAAATATATTGGCAAACTGGAGGAGCTCCAACAGGAGTACTGTGAAAGTCATAATGTCGACAAATAATGGCGTATCTCTTCTGGTGTACGGGGCAGAGGAAGCTTGTGTATATGACTGTGGTTTATCGGGGAGACACTGGCAAGAGTAACTACGAATCTTTGAAGGTAGCCAAAAGCCTCGTCAACAGGCGAAATACATCGGCAAACTCGAGAAGCTCCCGACAGGAGTAATGTGAAAGTCTTTACGTCGACAGATAATGGCGTATATCTTCAGGTGAACCGGGCAGAGTAAGCTTCTAGATGTGACTGTTGTAAAACGGGGAGCAAATGACAGGAGTAACAGTGACTCTCTAAAGTGAGCCAAATGCCTCGTCAACAGTCGAAATACATTTGCAAACTGGAGGAGCTCCTAGCAGGAGTACTGTGAAAGTCATAATATCGACAATTAATGGCGTATCGCTTCTGGTGAACGTGGCAGAGGAAGATTGTAGTTGTGACTGTGGTTTAACGGGGAGACACTGGCAGGAGTAAGTATGACTCTCTTAAGGTAGCCAAATTCCTCGTCAACAGGAGAAATACATCGGCGACCTCGAGAAGCTCCCGGCAGGCGTACTGTGAATGTCTTTATGTCGACAGTTAATGGCGTATCGCTTCAGGCGAAATGGCCAGAGTAAGCTTGTAGATAAGACTGTTGTAAAACGCGGAGCAACCGACAGGAGTAACTATGCCTCTCTCAAGGTAACCAAATGCCTCTTCAACAGGCGAAATACATTGGCAAACTCGAGAAACTCGTGGCAGGAATACCGTGAAAGTCTATGTCGACAGATAATGACGTATCGCTTCAGGTGAACTGGACAGTGTAAGCTTGAAAATGTGACTATGGTAAAACGAGGAACAATTGGCAGGATTAACTATGACACGCTAAAGGTGGCCAAATGCCTCGTCAACAGGCGAAATATATTGGCAAACTGGAGAAGCTCCAACAGGAGTACTGTGAAAGTCATAATGTCGACAAATAATGGCGTATCGCTTCTGGTGAACGGGGCAGAGGAAGCTTTTGGATATGACTATGGTTTATCGGGGAGACACTGGCAAGAGTAACTATGAATCTCTTAAGGTAGCCAAATGCCTCGTCAACAGGCGAAATACATCGGCAAACTCGAGAAGCACCCGGCAGGAGTAGTGTGAAAGTCTTTATGTCGACAGTTAATGGCGTATCGATTCAGGTGAACTGGCCAGAGTAAGCTTCTAGATGTGACTGTTGTAAAACGGGGAGCAACCGACAGGAGTAAATATGACTCTCTTGAGGTAGCCAAATACCTCGTCAACAGGCGAAATAAATCGGAAAACTCGAGGAGCTCCCGGGAGGAGTACTGTGGAAGTCATTATGTTGACAGTTAATGGCGTATCGATTCAGGTGAACTGGCCAAAGTAAGCTAGCAGATGTGACTGTTGTAAAACGGGCAGAAACCGACAGGAGTAACTATGACTCAATAAAGGGACCCAAATGCCTCGTCAACAGTTGAGATACATTTGCAAACTGGAGGAGCTCTTAGCAGGAGTAAGCTCGTAGTTGTGACTGTTGTAAAACGGGGAGAAACTGACAGGAGTAACTACGACTCTCTTAAGGTAGCCAAATGCCTCGTCAACAGCCGAGATACATCGCCAAACTCGAGAAGTTCAGGGCAGGCGTACTGTGAATGTCTTCATGTCGACAGTTAATGGCGTATCGATTCAGGTGAACTGGCCAGTGTAAGCTTGTAGATGTGACTGTTGTAAAACGGGGAGCAACCGACAGGAGTAACTATGCCTCTCTCAAGGTAGCCAAATGCCTCGTCAACAGGCGAAATACATCAGCAAACTCGAGAAGCTCCCGGCAGGAATACTGTGGAAGTCTTTATGTTGACAGATAATGGCGTATCGCTTCAGGAGAACTGGCTAAAGGAAGCTGAAAATGTGACTGTGGTAAAACGGGGTGCAACCGACAGGAGAAACTATGACTCTCTTAAGGTAGCCATATGCCTCGTCAACAGGCGAAATACATAGGCAAACTCGAGGAGCTCCCGGGAGGAGTACTGTGAAAGTCATTATGTTGACAAATAATGGCGTATCGCCTCAGGTGAACTAGCCAGAGTAAGCTTGAAAATGTCATTGTGGAAAAGCGGGAACAATTAGCAGGAGTAACGGTGAGACACTGGCACGAGTAACTATGACTCTCTTAAGGTAGCCAAATGCCCCGTCAACAGGCGAAATACATCGGCAAATTCGAGAAGCTCCCGGCAGGAGTACTGTGAAAGTCTTTATGTCGACAGTTAATGGCGTATCGATTCAGGTGAACTGGCCAGAGTAAGCTTCTAGATGCGACTGTTGTAAAACGGGGAGCAACCGACAGGAGTAAATATGACTCTCTTGAGGTAGCCAAATACCTCGTCAACAGGCGAAATAAATCGGCAAACTCGAGGAGCTCCCGGGAGGAGTACTGTGAAAGTCATTATGTTGACAGATAATGGCGTATCGCCTCAGGTGAACTTTCCAGAGTAAGCTTGAAAATGTCATTGTGGAAAACGGGGAACAATTGGCAGGAGTAACGGTGAGACACTGGCACGAGTAACTATGACTCTCTTAAGGTAGTCAAATGCCTCGTCAACAGGCGAAATACATCGGCAAACTCGAGAAGTTCCCGGCCGGCGTACTGTGAATGTCTCTATGTCGACAGTTAATGGCGTATCGATTCAGGTGAACTGGCCAAAGTAAGCTAGTAGATGTGACTGTTGTAAAACGGGCAGCAACCGACAGGAGTAACTATGACTCAATAAAGGGATCCAAATGCCTCGTCAACAGTTGAGATACATTTGCAAACTGGAGGAGCTCATAGCAGGAGTACTGTGAATGTCATAATGTCGACAAATAATAACGTATCGCTTCTGGTGAACTGGCCAGAGTAAGCTCGTAGTTGTGACTGTTGTAAAACGGGGAGAAACTGACAGGAGTAACTACGACTCTCTTAAGGTATCCAAATGCCTCGTCAACAGCCGAGATACATCGCCAAACTCGAGAAGTTCAGGGCAGGCGTACTGTGAATGTCATTATGTCGACAGTTAATGGCGTATCGGATCAGGTGAACTGGCCAGTGTAAGCTTGTAGATGTGACTGTTGTAAAACGTGGAGCAACCGACAGGAGTAACTATGCCTCTCTCAAGGTAGCCAAATGCCTCGTCAACAGGCGAAATACATCAGCAAACTCGAGAAGCTCCCGGCAGGAGTACTGTGGAAGTCTTTATGTTGACAGACAAAGGCGTATCGCGTCAGGAGAACTGGACAGTGTAAGCTTGAAAATGTGACTATGGTAAAACGGGGAACAATTGGCAGGATTAACTATGACACGCTAAAGGTGGCCAAATGCCTCGTCGACAGGCGAAATATATTGGCAAACTGGAGGAGCTCCAACAGGAGTACTGTGAAAGTCATAATGTCGACAAATAATGGCGTATCTCTTCTGGTGTACGGGGCAGAGGAAGCTTGTGTATATGACTGTGGTTTATCGGGGAGACACTGGCAAGAGTAACTACGAATCTTTGAAGGTAGCCAAAAGCCTCGTCAACAGGCGAAATACATCGGCAAACTCGAGAAGCTCCCGACAGGAGTAATGTGAAAGTCTTTACGTCGACAGATAATGGCGTATAGCTTCAGGTGAACCGGGCAGAGTAAGCTTCTAGATGTGACTGTTGTAAAACGGGGAGCAAATGACAGGAGTAACAGTGACTCTCTAAAGTGAGCCAAATGCCTCGTCAACAGTCGAAATACATTTGCAAACTGGAGGAGCTCCTAGCAGGAGTACTGTGAAAGTCATAATGTCGACAATTAATGGCGTATCGCTTCTGGTGAACGTGGCAGAGGAAGATTGTAGTTGTGACTGTGGTTTAACGGGGAGACACTGGCAGGAGTAAGTATGACTCTCTTAAGGTAGCCAAATTCCTCGTCAACAGGAGAAATACATCGGCGACCTCGAGAAGCTCCCGGCAGGCGTACTGTGAATGTCTTTATGTCGACAGTTAATGGCGTATCGCTTCAGGCGAAATGGCCAGAGTAAGCTTGTAGATAAGACTGTTGTAAAACGCGGAGCAACCGACAGGAGTAACTATGCCTCTCTCAAGGTAACCAAATGCCTCTTCAACAGGCGAAATACATTGGCAAACTCGAGAAACTCGTGGCAGGAATACCGTGAAAGTCTATGTCGACAGATAATGACGTATCGCTTCAGGTGAACTGGACAGTGTAAGCTTGAAAATGTGACTATGGTAAAACGAGGAACAATTGGCAGGATTAACTATGACACGCTAAAGGTGGCCAAATGCCTCGTCAACAGGCGAAATATATTGGCAAACTGGAGAAGCTCCAACAGGAGTACTGTGAAAGTCATAATGTCGACAAATAATGGCGTATCGCTTCTGGTGAACGGGGCAGAGGAAGCTTTTGGATATGACTATGGTTTATCGGGGAGACACTGGCAAGAGTAACTATGAATCTCTTAAGGTAGCCAAATGCCTCGTCAACAGGCGAAATACATCGGCAAACTCGAGAAGCACCCGGCAGGAGTAGTGTGAAAGTCTTTATGTCGACAGTTAATGGCGTATCGATTCAGGTGAACTGGCCAGAGTAAGCTTCTAGATGTGACTGTTGTAAAACGGGGAGCAACCGACAGGAGTAAATATGACTCTCTTGAGGTAGCCAAATACCTCGTCAACAGGCGAAATAAATCGGAAAACTCGAGGAGCTCCCGGGAGGAGTACTGTGGAAGTCATTATGTTGACAGTTAATGGCGTATCGATTCAGGTGAACTGGCCAAAGTAAGCTAGCAGATGTGACTGTTGTAAAACGGGCAGAAACCGACAGGAGTAACCATGACTCAATAAAGGGACACAAATGCCTCGTCAACAGTTGAGATACATTTGCAAACTGGAGGAGCTCTTAGCAGGAGTACTGTGAAAGTCATAATGTCGACAAATAATAACGTATCGCTTCTGGTGAACTGGCCAGAGTAAGCTCGTAGTTGTGACTGTTGTAAAACGGGGAGAAACTGACAGGAGTAACTACGACTCTCTTAAGGTAGCCAAATGCCTCGTCAACAGCCGAGATACATCGCCAAACTCGAGAAGTTCAGGGCAGGCGTACTGTGAATGTCTTCATGTCGACAGTTAATGGCGTATCGATTCAGGTGAACTGGCCAGTGTAAGCTTGTAGATGTGACTGTTGTAAAACGGGGAGCAACCGACAGGAGTAACTATGCCTCTCTCAAGGTAGCCAAATGCCTCGTCAACAGGCGAAATACATCAGCAAACTCGAGAAGCTCCCGGCAGGAATACTGTGGAAGTCTTTATGTTGACAGATAATGGCGTATCGCTTCAGGAGAACTGGCTAAAGGAAGCTGAAAATGTGACTGTGGTAAAACGGGGTGCAACCGACAGGAGAAACTATGACTCTCTTAAGGTAGCCATATGCCTCGTCAACAGGCGAAATACATAGGCAAACTCGAGGAGCTCCCGGGAGGAGTACTGTGAAAGTCATTATGTTGACAGATAATGGCGTATCGTCTCAGGTGAACTTTCCAGAGTAAGCTTGAAAATGTCATTGTGGAAAACGGGGAACAATTGGCAGGAGTAACGGTGAGACACTGGCACGAGTAACTATGACTCTCTTAAGGTAGTCAAATGCGTAGTCAACAGGCGAAATACATCGGCAAACTCGAGAAGTTCCCGGCCGGCGTACTGTGAATGTCTCTATGTCGACAGTTAATGGCGTATCGATTCAGGTGAACTGGCCAAAGTAAGCTAGTAGATGTGACTGTTGTAAAACGGGCAGCAACCGACAGGAGTAACTATGACTCAATAAAGGGATCCAAATGCCTCGTCAACAGTTGAGATACATTTGCAAACTGGAGGAGCTCATAGCAGGAGTACTGTGAATGTCATAATGTCGACAAATAATAACGTATCGCTTCTGGTGAACTGGCCAGAGTAAGCTCGTAGTTGTGACTGTTGTAAAACGGGGAGAAACTGACAGGAGTAACTACGACTCTCTTAAGGTATCCAAATGCCTCGTCAACAGCCGAGATACATCGCCAAACTCGAGAAGTTCAGGGCAGGCGTACTGTGAATGTCATTATGTCGACAGTTAATGGCGTATCGGATCAGGTGAACTGGCCAGTGTAAGCTTGTAGATGTGACTGTTGTAAAACGTGGAGCAACCGACAGGAGTAACTATGCCTCTCTCAAGGTAGCCAAATGCCTCGTCAACAGGCGAAATACATCAGCAAACTCGAGAAGCTCCCGGCAGGAGTACTGTGGAAGTCTTTATGTTGACAGACAAAGGCGTATCGCGTCAGGAGAACTGGACAGTGTAAGCTTGAAAATGTGACTATGGTAAAACGGGGAACAATTGGCAGGATTAACTATGACACGCTAAAGGTGGCCAAATGCCTCGTCGACAGGCGAAATATATTGGCAAACTGGAGGAGCTCCAACAGGAGTACTGTGAAAGTCATAATGTCGACAAATAATGGCGTATCTCTTCTGGTGTACGGGGCAGAGGAAGCTTGTGTATATGACTGTGGTTTATCGGGGAGACACTGGCAAGAGTAACTACGAATCTTTGAAGGTAGCCAAAAGCCTCGTCAACAGGCGAAATACATCGGCAAACTCGAGAAGCTCCCGACAGGAGTAATGTGAAAGTCTTTACGTCGACAGATAATGGCGTATAGCTTCAGGTGAACCGGGCAGAGTAAGCTTCTAGATGTGACTGTTGTAAAACGGGGAGCAAATGACAGGAGTAACAGTGACTCTCTAAAGTGAGCCAAATGCCTCGTCAACAGTCGAAATACATTTGCAAACTGGAGGAGCTCCTAGCAGGAGTACTGTGAAAGTCATAATGTCGACAATTAATGGCGTATCGCTTCTGGTGAACGTGGCAGAGGAAGATTGTAGTTGTGACTGTGGTTTAACGGGGAGACACTGGCAGGAGTAAGTATGACTCTCTTAAGGTAGCCAAATTCCTCGTCAACAGGAGAAATACATCGGCGACCTCGAGAAGCTCCCGGCAGGCGTACTGTGAATGTCTTTATGTCGACAGTTAATGGCGTATCGCTTCAGGCGAAATGGCCAGAGTAAGCTTGTAGATAAGACTGTTGTAAAACGCGGAGCAACCGACAGGAGTAACTATGCCTCTCTCAAGGTAACCAAATGCCTCTTCAACAGGCGAAATACATTGGCAAACTCGAGAAACTCGTGGCAGGAATACCGTGAAAGTCTATGTCGACAGATAATGACGTATCGCTTCAGGTGAACTGGACAGTGTAAGCTTGAAAATGTGACTATGGTAAAACGAGGAACAATTGGCAGGATTAACTATGACACGCTAAAGGTGGCCAAATGCCTCGTCAACAGGCGAAATATATTGGCAAACTGGAGAAGCTCCAACAGGAGTACTGTGAAAGTCATAATGTCGACAAATAATGGCGTATCGCTTCTGGTGAACGGGGCAGAGGAAGCTTTTGGATATGACTATGGTTTATCGGGGAGACACTGGCAAGAGTAACTATGAATCTCTTAAGGTAGCCAAATGCCTCGTCAACAGGCGAAATACATCGGCAAACTCGAGAAGCACCCGGCAGGAGTAGTGTGAAAGTCTTTATGTCGACAGTTAATGGCGTATCGATTCAGGTGAACTGGCCAGAGTAAGCTTCTAGATGTGACTGTTGTAAAACGGGGAGCAACCGATAGGAGTAAATATGACTCTCTTGAGGTAGCCAAATACCTCGTCAACAGGCGAAATAAATCGGAAAACTCGAGGAGCTCCCGGGAGGAGTACTGTGGAAGTCATTATGTTGACAGTTAATGGCGTATCGATTCAGGTGAACTGGCCAAAGTAAGCTAGCAGATGTGACTGTTGTAAAACGGGCAGAAACCGACAGGAGTAACTATGACTCAATAAAGGGACCCAAATGCCTCGTCAACAGCTGAGATACATTTGCAAACTGGAGGAGCTCTTAGCAGGAGTAAGCTCGTAGTTGTGACTGTTGTAAAACGGGGAGAAACTGACAGGAGTAACTACGACTCTCTTAAGGTAGCCAAATGCCTCGTCAACAGCCGAGATACATCGCCAAACTCGAGAAGTTCAGGGCAGGCGTACTGTGAATGTCTTCATGTCGACAGTTAATGGCGTATCGATTCAGGTGAACTGGCCAGTGTAAGCTTGTAGATGTGACTGTTGTAAAACGGGGAGCAACCGACAGGAGTAACTATGCCTCTCTCAAGGTAGCCAAATGCCTCGTCAACAGGCGAAATACATCAGCAAACTCGAGAAGCTCCCGGCAGGAATACTGTGGAAGTCTTTATGTTGACAGATAATGGCGTATCGCTTCAGGAGAACTGGCTAAAGGAAGCTGAAAATGTGACTGTGGTAAAACGGGGTGCAACCGACAGGAGAAACTATGACTCTCTTAAGGTAGCCATATGCCTCGTCAACAGGCGAAATACATAGGCAAACTCGAGGAGCTCCCGGGAGGAGTACTGTGAAAGTCATTATGTTGACAGATAATGGCGTATCGTCTCAGGTGAACTTTCCAGAGTAAGCTTGAAAATGTCATTGTGGAAAACGGGGAACAATTGGCAGGAGTAACGGTGAGACACTGGCACGAGTAACTATGACTCTCTTAAGGTAGTCAAATGCGTCGTCAACAGGCGAAATACATCGGCAAACTCGAGAAGTTCCCGGCCGGCGTACTGTGAATGTCTCTATGTCGACAGTTAATGGCGTATCGATTCAGGTGAACTGGCCAAAGTAAGCTAGTAGATGTGACTGTTGTAAAACGGGCAGCAACCGACAGGAGTAACTATGACTCAATAAAGGGATCCAAATGCCTCGTCAACAGTTGAGATACATTTGCAAACTGGAGGAGCTCCTAGCAGGAGTACTGTGAATGTCATAATGTCGACAAATAATAACGTATCGCTTCTGGTGAACTGGCCAGAGTAAGCTCGTAGTTGTGACTGTTGTAAAACGGGGAGAAACTGACAGGAGTAACTACGACTCTCTTAAGGTATCCAAATGCCTCGTCAACAGCCGAGATACATCGCCAAACTCGAGAAGTTCAGGGCAGGCGTACTGTGAATGTCATTATGTCGACAGTTAATGGCGTATCGGATCAGGTGAACTGGCCAGTGTAAGCTTGTAGATGTGACTGTTGTAAAACGTGGAGCAACCGACAGGAGTAACTATGCCTCTCTCAAGGTAGCCAAATGCCTCGTCAACAGGCGAAATACATCAGCAAACTCGAGAAGCTCCCGGCAGGAGTACTGTGGAAGTCTTTATGTTGACAGACAAAGGCGTATCGCGTCAGGAGAACTGGACAGTGTAAGCTTGAAAATGTGACTATGGTAAAACGGGGAACAATTGGCAGGATTAACTATGACACGCTAAAGGTGGCCAAATGCCTCGTCGACAGGCGAAATATATTGGCAAACTGGAGGAGCTCCAACAGGAGTACTGTGAAAGTCATAATGTCGACAAATAATGGCGTATCTCTTCTGGTGTACGGGGCAGAGGAAGCTTGTGTATATGACTGTGGTTTATCGGGGAGACACTGGCAAGAGTAACTACGAATCTTTGAAGGTAGCCAAAAGCCTCGTCAACAGGCGAAATACATCGGCAAACTCGAGAAGCTCCCGACAGGAGTAATGTGAAAGTCTTTACGTCGACAGATAATGGCGTATAGCTTCAGGTGAACCGGGCAGAGTAAGCTTCTAGATGTGACTGTTGTAAAACGGGGAGCAAATGACAGGAGTAACAGTGACTCTCTAAAGTGAGCCAAATGCCTCGTCAACAGTCGAAATACATTTGCAAACTGGAGGAGCTCCTAGCAGGAGTACTGTGAAAGTCATAATGTCGACAATTAATGGCGTATCGCTTCTGGTGAACGTGGCAGAGGAAGATTGTAGTTGTGACTGTGGTTTAACGGGGAGACACTGGCAGGAGTAAGTATGACTCTCTTAAGGTAGCCAAATTCCTCGTCAACAGGAGAAATACATCGGCGACCTCGAGAAGCTCCCGGCAGGCGTACTGTGAATGTCTTTATGTCGACAGTTAATGGCGTATCGCTTCAGGCGAAATGGCCAGAGTAAGCTTGTAGATAAGACTGTTGTAAAACGCGGAGCAACCGACAGGAGTAACTATGCCTCTCTCAAGGTAACCAAATGCCTCTTCAACAGGCGAAATACATTGGCAAACTCGAGAAACTCGTGGCAGGAATACCGTGAAAGTCTATGTCGACAGATAATGACGTATCGCTTCAGGTGAACTGGACAGTGTAAGCTTGAAAATGTGACTATGGTAAAACGAGGAACAATTGGCAGGATTAACTATGACACGCTAAAGGTGGCCAAATGCCTCGTCAACAGGCGAAATATATTGGCAAACTGGAGAAGCTCCAACAGGAGTACTGTGAAAGTCATAATGTCGACAAATAATGGCGTATCGCTTCTGGTGAACGGGGCAGAGGAAGCTTTTGGATATGACTATGGTTTATCGGGGAGACACTGGCAAGAGTAACTATGAATCTCTTAAGGTAGCCAAATGCCTCGTCAACAGGCGAAATACATCGGCAAACTCGAGAAGCACCCGGCAGGAGTAGTGTGAAAGTCTTTATGTCGACAGTTAATGGCGTATCGATTCAGGTGAACTGGCCAGAGTAAGCTTCTAGATGTGACTGTTGTAAAACGGGGAGCAACCGATAGGAGTAAATATGACTCTCTTGAGGTAGCCAAATACCTCGTCAACAGGCGAAATAAATCGGAAAACTCGAGGAGCTCCCGGGAGGAGTACTGTGGAAGTCATTATGTTGACAGTTAATGGCGTATCGATTCAGGTGAACTGGCCAAAGTAAGCTAGCAGATGTGACTGTTGTAAAACGGGCAGAAACCGACAGGAGTAACTATGACTCAATAAAGGGACCCAAATGCCTCGTCAACAGCTGAGATACATTTGCAAACTGGAGGAGCTCTTAGCAGGAGTAAGCTCGTAGTTGTGACTGTTGTAAAACGGGGAGAAACTGACAGGAGTAACTACGACTCTCTTAAGGTAGCCAAATGCCTCGTCAACAGCCGAGATACATCGCCAAACTCGAGAAGTTCAGGGCAGGCGTACTGTGAATGTCTTCATGTCGACAGTTAATGGCGTATCGATTCAGGTGAACTGGCCAGTGTAAGCTTGTAGATGTGACTGTTGTAAAACGGGGAGCAACCGACAGGAGTAACTATGCCTCTCTCAAGGTAGCCAAATGCCTCGTCAACAGGCGAAATACATCAGCAAACTCGAGAAGCTCCCGGCAGGAATACTGTGGAAGTCTTTATGTTGACAGATAATGGCGTATCGCTTCAGGAGAACTGGCTAAAGGAAGCTGAAAATGTGACTGTGGTAAAACGGGGTGCAACCGACAGGAGAAACTATGACTCTCTTAAGGTAGCCATATGCCTCGTCAACAGGCGAAATACATAGGCAAACTCGAGGAGCTCCCGGGAGGAGTACTGTGAAAGTCATTATGTTGACAAATAATGGCGTATCGCCTCAGGTGAACTAGCCAGAGTAAGCTTGAAAATGTCATTGTGGAAAACCGGGAACAATTAGCAGGAGTAACGGTGAGACACTGGCACGAGTAACTATGACTCTCTTAAGGTAGCCAAATGCCCCGTCAACAGGCGAAATACATCGGCAAATTCGAGAAGCTCCCGGCAGGAGTACTGTGAAAGTCTTTATGTCGACAGTTAATGGCGTATCGATTCAGGTGAACTGGCCAGAGTAAGCTTCTAGATGCGACTGTTGTAAAACGGGGAGCAACCGACAGGAGTAAATATGACTCTCTTGAGGTAGCCAAATACCTCGTCAACAGGCGAAATAAATCGGCAAACTCGAGGAGCTCCCGGGAGGAGTACTGTGAAAGTCATTATGTTGACAGATAATGGCGTATCGCCTCAGGTGAACTTTCCAGAGTAAGCTTGAAAATGTCATTGTGGAAAACGGGGAACAATTGGCAGGAGTAACGGTGAGACACTGGCACGAGTAACTATGACTCTCTTAAGGTAGTCAAATGCCTCGTCAACAGGCGAAATACATCGGCAAACTCGAGAAGTTCCCGGCCGGCGTACTGTGAATGTCTCTATGTCGACAGTTAATGGCGTATCGATTCAGGTGAACTGGCCAAAGTAAGCTAGTAGATGTGACTGTTGTAAAACGGGCAGCAACCGACAGGAGTAACTATGACTCAATAAAGGGATCCAAATGCCTCGTCAACAGTTGAGATACATTTGCAAACTGGAGGAGCTCATAGCAGGAGTACTGTGAATGTCATAATGTCGACAAATAATAACGTATCGCTTCTGGTGAACTGGCCAGAGTAAGCTCGTAGTTGTGACTGTTGTAAAACGGGGAGAAACTGACAGGAGTAACTACGACTCTCTTAAGGTATCCAAATGCCTCGTCAACAGCCGAGATACATCGCCAAACTCGAGAAGTTCAGGGCAGGCGTACTGTGAATGTCATTATGTCGACAGTTAATGGCGTATCGGATCAGGTGAACTGGCCAGTGTAAGCTTGTAGATGTGACTGTTGTAAAACGTGGAGCAACCGACAGGAGTAACTATGCCTCTCTCAAGGTAGCCAAATGCCTCGTCAACAGGCGAAATACATCAGCAAACTCGAGAAGCTCCCGGCAGGAGTACTGTGGAAGTCTTTATGTTGACAGACAAAGGCGTATCGCGTCAGGAGAACTGGACAGTGTAAGCTTGAAAATGTGACTATGGTAAAACGGGGAACAATTGGCAGGATTAACTATGACACGCTAAAGGTGGCCAAATGCCTCGTCGACAGGCGAAATATATTGGCAAACTGGAGGAGCTCCAACAGGAGTACTGTGAAAGTCATAATGTCGACAAATAATGGCGTATCTCTTCTGGTGTACGGGGCAGAGGAAGCTTGTGTATATGACTGTGGTTTATCGGGGAGACACTGGCAAGAGTAACTACGAATCTTTGAAGGTAGCCAAAAGCCTCGTCAACAGGCGAAATACATCGGCAAACTCGAGAAGCTCCCGACAGGAGTAATGTGAAAGTCTTTACGTCGACAGATAATGGCGTATAGCTTCAGGTGAACCGGGCAGAGTAAGCTTCTAGATGTGACTGTTGTAAAACGGGGAGCAAATGACAGGAGTAACAGTGACTCTCTAAAGTGAGCCAAATGCCTCGTCAACAGTCGAAATACATTTGCAAACTGGAGGAGCTCCTAGCAGGAGTACTGTGAAAGTCATAATGTCGACAATTAATGGCGTATCGCTTCTGGTGAACGTGGCAGAGGAAGATTGTAGTTGTGACTGTGGTTTAACGGGGAGACACTGGCAGGAGTAAGTATGACTCTCTTAAGGTAGCCAAATTCCTCGTCAACAGGAGAAATACATCGGCGACCTCGAGAAGCTCCCGGCAGGCGTACTGTGAATGTCTTTATGTCGACAGTTAATGGCGTATCGCTTCAGGCGAAATGGCCAGAGTAAGCTTGTAGATAAGACTGTTGTAAAACGCGGAGCAACCGACAGGAGTAACTATGCCTCTCTCAAGGTAACCAAATGCCTCTTCAACAGGCGAAATACATTGGCAAACTCGAGAAACTCGTGGCAGGAATACCGTGAAAGTCTATGTCGACAGATAATGACGTATCGCTTCAGGTGAACTGGACAGTGTAAGCTTGAAAATGTGACTATGGTAAAACGAGGAACAATTGGCAGGATTAACTATGACACGCTAAAGGTGGCCAAATGCCTCGTCAACAGGCGAAATATATTGGCAAACTGGAGAAGCTCCAACAGGAGTACTGTGAAAGTCATAATGTCGACAAATAATGGCGTATCGCTTCTGGTGAACGGGGCAGAGGAAGCTTTTGGATATGACTATGGTTTATCGGGGAGACACTGGCAAGAGTAACTATGAATCTCTTAAGGTAGCCAAATGCCTCGTCAACAGGCGAAATACATCGGCAAACTCGAGAAGCACCCGGCAGGAGTAGTGTGAAAGTCTTTATGTCGACAGTTAATGGCGTATCGATTCAGGTGAACTGGCCAGAGTAAGCTTCTAGATGTGACTGTTGTAAAACGGGGAGCAACCGATAGGAGTAAATATGACTCTCTTGAGGTAGCCAAATACCTCGTCAACAGGCGAAATAAATCGGAAAACTCGAGGAGCTCCCGGGAGGAGTACTGTGGAAGTCATTATGTTGACAGTTAATGGCGTATCGATTCAGGTGAACTGGCCAAAGTAAGCTAGCAGATGTGACTGTTGTAAAACGGGCAGAAACCGACAGGAGTAACTATGACTCAATAAAGGGACACAAATGCCTCGTCAACAGTTGAGATACATTTGCAAACTGGAGGAGCTCTTAGCAGGAGTACTGTGAAAGTCATAATGTCGACAAATAATAACGTATCGCTTCTGGTGAACTGGCCAGAGTAAGCTCGTAGTTGTGACTGTTGTAAAACGGGGAGAAACTGACAGGAGTAACTACGACTCTCTTAAGGTAGCCAAATGCCTCGTCAACAGCCGAGATACATCGCCAAACTCGAGAAGTTCAGGGCAGGCGTACTGTGAATGTCTTCATGTCGACAGTTAATGGCGTATCGATTCAGGTGAACTGGCCAGTGTAAGCTTGTAGATGTGACTGTTGTAAAACGTGGAGCAACCGACAGGAGTAACTATGCCTCTCTCAAGGTAGCCAAATGCCTCGTCAACAGGCGAAATACATCAGCAAACTCGAGAAGCTCCCGGCAGGAATACTGTGGAAGTCTTTATGTTGACAGATAATGGCGTATCGCTTCAGGAGAACTGGCTAAAGGAAGCTGAAAATGTGACTGTGGTAAAACGGGGTGCAACCGACAGGAGAAACTATGACTCTCTTAAGGTAGCCATATGCCTCGTCAACAGGCGAAATACATAGGCAAACTCGAGGAGCTCCCGGGAGGAGTACTGTGAAAGTCATTATGTTGACAGATAATGGCGTATCGCCTCAGGTGAACTTTCCAGAGTAAGCTTGAAAATGTCATTGTGGAAAACGGGGAACAATTGGCAGGAGTAACGGTGAGACACTGGCACGAGTAACTATGACTCTCTTAAGGTAGTCAAATGCCTCGTCAACAGGCGAAATACATCGGCAAACTCGAGAAGTTCCCGGCCGGCGTACTGTGAATGTCTCTATGTCGACAGTTAATGGCGTATCGATTCAGGTGAACTGGCCAAAGTAAGCTAGTAGATGTGACTGTTGTAAAACGGGCAGCAACCGACAGGAGTAACTATGACTCAATAAAGGGATCCAAATGCCTCGTCAACAGTTGAGATACATTTGCAAACTGGAGGAGCTCATAGCAGGAGTACTGTGAATGTCATAATGTCGACAAATAATAACGTATCGCTTCTGGTGAACTGGCCAGAGTAAGCTCGTAGTTGTGACTGTTGTAAAACGGGGAGAAACTGACAGGAGTAACTACGACTCTCTTAAGGTATCCAAATGCCTCGTCAACAGCCGAGATACATCGCCAAACTCGAGAAGTTCAGGGCAGGCGTACTGTGAATGTCATTATGTCGACAGTTAATGGCGTATCGGATCAGGTGAACTGGCCAGTGTAAGCTTGTAGATGTGACTGTTGTAAAACGTGGAGCAACCGACAGGAGTAACTATGCCTCTCTCAAGGTAGCCAAATGCCTCGTCAACAGGCGAAATACATCAGCAAACTCGAGAAGCTCCCGGCAGGAGTACTGTGGAAGTCTTTATGTTGACAGACAAAGGCGTATCGCGTCAGGAGAACTGGACAGTGTAAGCTTGAAAATGTGACTATGGTAAAACGGGGAACAATTGGCAGGATTAACTATGACACGCTAAAGGTGGCCAAATGCCTCGTCGACAGGCGAAATATATTGGCAAACTGGAGGAGCTCCAACAGGAGTACTGTGAAAGTCATAATGTCGACAAATAATGGCGTATCTCTTCTGGTGTACGGGGCAGAGGAAGCTTGTGTATATGACTGTGGTTTATTGGGGAGACACTGGCAAGAGTAACTACGAATCTTTGAAGGTAGCCAAAAGCCTCGTCAACAGGCGAAATACATCGGCAAACTCGAGAAGCTCCCGACAGGAGTAATGTGAAAGTCTTTACGTCGACAGATAATGGCGTATAGCTTCAGGTGAACCGGGCAGAGTAAGCTTCTAGATGTGACTGTTGTAAAACGGGGAGCAAATGACAGGAGTAACAGTGACTCTCTAAAGTGAGCCAAATGCCTCGTCAACAGTCGAAATACATTTGCAAACTGGAGGAGCTCCTAGCAGGAGTACTGTGAAAGTCATAATGTCGACAATTAATGGCGTATCGCTTCTGGTGAACGTGGCAGAGGAAGATTGTAGTTGTGACTGTGGTTTAACGGGGAGACACTGGCAGGAGTAAGTATGACTCTCTTAAGGTAGCCAAATTCCTCGTCAACAGGAGAAATACATCGGCGACCTCGAGAAGCTCCCGGCAGGCGTACTGTGAATGTCTTTATGTCGACAGTTAATGGCGTATCGCTTCAGGCGAAATGGCCAGAGTAAGCTTGTAGATAAGACTGTTGTAAAACGCGGAGCAACCGACAGGAGTAACTATGCCTCTCTCAAGGTAACCAAATGCCTCTTCAACAGGCGAAATACATTGGCAAACTCGAGAAACTCGTGGCAGGAATACCGTGAAAGTCTATGTCGACAGATAATGACGTATCGCTTCAGGTGAACTGGACAGTGTAAGCTTGAAAATGTGACTATGGTAAAACGAGGAACAATTGGCAGGATTAACTATGACACGCTAAAGGTGGCCAAATGCCTCGTCAACAGGCGAAATATATTGGCAAACTGGAGAAGCTCCAACAGGAGTACTGTGAAAGTCATAATGTCGACAAATAATGGCGTATCGCTTCTGGTGAACGGGGCAGAGGAAGCTTTTGGATATGACTATGGTTTATCGGGGAGACACTGGCAAGAGTAACTATGAATCTCTTAAGGTAGCCAAATGCCTCGTCAACAGGCGAAATACATCGGCAAACTCGAGAAGCACCCGGCAGGAGTAGTGTGAAAGTCTTTATGTCGACAGTTAATGGCGTATCGATTCAGGTGAACTGGCCAGAGTAAGCTTCTAGATGTGACTGTTGTAAAACGGGGAGCAACCGATAGGAGTAAATATGACTCTCTTGAGGTAGCCAAATACCTCGTCAACAGGCGAAATAAATCGGAAAACTCGAGGAGCTCCCGGGAGGAGTACTGTGGAAGTCATTATGTTGACAGTTAATGGCGTATCGATTCAGGTGAACTGGCCAAAGTAAGCTAGCAGATGTGACTGTTGTAAAACGGGCAGAAACCGACAGGAGTAACTATGACTCAATAAAGGGACACAAATGCCTCGTCAACAGTTGAGATACATTTGCAAACTGGAGGAGCTCTTAGCAGGAGTACTGTGAAAGTCATAATGTCGACAAATAATAACGTATCGCTTCTGGTGAACTGGCCAGAGTAAGCTCGTAGTTGTGACTGTTGTAAAACGGGGAGAAACTGACAGGAGTAACTACGACTCTCTTAAGGTAGCCAAATGCCTCGTCAACAGCCGAGATACATCGCCAAACTCGAGAAGTTCAGGGCAGGCGTACTGTGAATGTCTTCATGTCGACAGTTAATGGCGTATCGATTCAGGTGAACTGGCCAGTGTAAGCTTGTAGATGTGACTGTTGTAAAACGTGGAGCAACCGACAGGAGTAACTATGCCTCTCTCAAGGTAGCCAAATGCCTCGTCAACAGGCGAAATACATCAGCAAACTCGAGAAGCTCCCGGCAGGAATACTGTGGAAGTCTTTATGTTGACAGATAATGGCGTATCGCTTCAGGAGAACTGGCTAAAGGAAGCTGAAAATGTGACTGTGGTAAAACGGGGTGCAACCGACAGGAGAAACTATGACTCTCTTAAGGTAGCCATATGCCTCGTCAACAGGCGAAATACATAGGCAAACTCGAGGAGCTCCCGGGAGGAGTACTGTGAAAGTCATTATGTTGACAGATAATGGCGTATCGCCTCAGGTGAACTTTCCAGAGTAAGCTTGAAAATGTCATTGTGGAAAACGGGGAACAATTGGCAGGAGTAACGGTGAGACACTGGCACGAGTAACTATGACTCTCTTAAGGTAGTCAAATGCCTCGTCAACAGGCGAAATACATCGGCAAACTCG
The DNA here is from genome assembly GCF_021461385.2 of Schistocerca piceifrons. Classification (NCBI taxonomy): domain Eukaryota; kingdom Metazoa; phylum Arthropoda; class Insecta; order Orthoptera; family Acrididae; genus Schistocerca; species Schistocerca piceifrons. Next base: position 677,823 of record NC_060144.1, on the reverse strand, counting down.
AGAAGTTCCCGGCCGGCGTACTGTGAATGTCTCTATGTCGACAGTTAATGGCGTATCGATTCAGGTGAACTGGCCAAAGTAAGCTAGTAGATGTGACTGTTGTAAAACGGGCAGCAACCGACAGGAGTAACTATGACTCAATAAAGGGATCCAAATGCCTCGTCAACAGTTGAGATACATTTGCAAACTGGAGGAGCTCATAGCAGGAGTACTGTGAATGTCATAATGTCGACAAATAATAACGTATCGCTTCTGGTGAACTGGCCAGAGTAAGCTCGTAGTTGTGACTGTTGTAAAACGGGGAGAAACTGACAGGAGTAACTACGACTCTCTTAAGGTATCCAAATGCCTCGTCAACAGCCGAGATACATCGCCAAACTCGAGAAGTTCAGGGCAGGCGTACTGTGAATGTCATTATGTCGACAGTTAATGGCGTATCGGATCAGGTGAACTGGCCAGTGTAAGCTTGTAGATGTGACTGTTGTAAAACGTGGAGCAACCGACAGGAGTAACTATGCCTCTCTCAAGGTAGCCAAATGCCTCGTCAACAGGCGAAATACATCAGCAAACTCGAGAAGCTCCCGGCAGGAGTACTGTGGAAGTCTTTATGTTGACAGACAAAGGCGTATCGCGTCAGGAGAACTGGACAGTGTAAGCTTGAAAATGTGACTATGGTAAAACGGGGAACAATTGGCAGGATTAACTATGACACGCTAAAGGTGGCCAAATGCCTCGTCGACAGGCGAAATATATTGGCAAACTGGAGGAGCTCCAACAGGAGTACTGTGAAAGTCATAATGTCGACAAATAATGGCGTATCTCTTCTGGTGTACGGGGCAGAGGAAGCTTGTGTATATGACTGTGGTTTATCGGGGAGACACTGGCAAGAGTAACTACGAATCTTTGAAGGTAGCCAAAAGCCTCGTCAACAGGCGAAATACATCGGCAAACTCGAGAAGCTCCCGACAGGAGTAATGTGAAAGTCTTTACGTCGACAGATAATGGCGTATAGCTTCAGGTGAACCGGGCAGAGTAAGCTTCTAGATGTGACTGTTGTAAAACGGGGAGCAAATGACAGGAGTAACAGTGACTCTCTAAAGTGAGCCAAATGCCTCGTCAACAGTCGAAATACATTTGCAAACTGGAGGAGCTCCTAGCAGGAGTACTGTGAAAGTCATAATGTCGACAATTAATGGCGTATCGCTTCTGGTGAACGTGGCAGAGGAAGATTGTAGTTGTGACTGTGGTTTAACGGGGAGACACTGGCAGGAGTAAGTATGACTCTCTTAAGGTAGCCAAATTCCTCGTCAACAGGAGAAATACATCGGCGACCTCGAGAAGCTCCCGGCAGGCGTACTGTGAATGTCTTTATGTCGACAGTTAATGGCGTATCGCTTCAGGCGAAATGGCCAGAGTAAGCTTGTAGATAAGACTGTTGTAAAACGCGGAGCAACCGACAGGAGTAACTATGCCTCTCTCAAGGTAACCAAATGCCTCTTCAACAGGCGAAATACATTGGCAAACTCGAGAAACTCGTGGCAGGAATACCGTGAAAGTCTATGTCGACAGATAATGACGTATCGCTTCAGGTGAACTGGACAGTGTAAGCTTGAAAATGTGACTATGGTAAAACGAGGAACAATTGGCAGGATTAACTATGACACGCTAAAGGTGGCCAAATGCCTCGTCAACAGGCGAAATATATTGGCAAACTGGAGAAGCTCCAACAGGAGTACTGTGAAAGTCATAATGTCGACAAATAATGGCGTATCGCTTCTGGTGAACGGGGCAGAGGAAGCTTTTGGATATGACTATGGTTTATCGGGGAGACACTGGCAAGAGTAACTATGAATCTCTTAAGGTAGCCAAATGCCTCGTCAACAGGCGAAATACATCGGCAAACTCGAGAAGCACCCGGCAGGAGTAGTGTGAAAGTCTTTATGTCGACAGTTAATGGCGTATCGATTCAGGTGAACTGGCCAGAGTAAGCTTCTAGATGTGACTGTTGTAAAACGGGGAGCAACCGATAGGAGTAAATATGACTCTCTTGAGGTAGCCAAATACCTCGTCAACAGGCGAAATAAATCGGAAAACTCGAGGAGCTCCCGGGAGGAGTACTGTGGAAGTCATTATGTTGACAGTTAATGGCGTATCGATTCAGGTGAACTGGCCAAAGTAAGCTAGCAGATGTGACTGTTGTAAAACGGGCAGAAACCGACAGGAGTAACTATGACTCAATAAAGGGACACAAATGCCTCGTCAACAGTTGAGATACATTTGCAAACTGGAGGAGCTCTTAGCAGGAGTACTGTGAAAGTCATAATGTCGACAAATAATAACGTATCGCTTCTGGTGAACTGGCCAGAGTAAGCTCGTAGTTGTGACTGTTGTAAAACGGGGAGAAACTGACAGGAGTAACTACGACTCTCTTAAGGTAGCCAAATGCCTCGTCAACAGCCGAGATACATCGCCAAACTCGAGAAGTTCAGGGCAGGCGTACTGTGAATGTCTTCATGTCGACAGTTAATGGCGTATCGATTCAGGTGAACTGGCCAGTGTAAGCTTGTAGATGTGACTGTTGTAAAACGTGGAGCAACCGACAGGAGTAACTATGCCTCTCTCAAGGTAGCCAAATGCCTCGTCAACAGGCGAAATACATCAGCAAACTCGAGAAGCTCCCGGCAGGAATACTGTGGAAGTCTTTATGTTGACAGATAATGGCGTATCGCTTCAGGAGAACTGGCTAAAGGAAGCTGAAAATGTGACTGTGGTAAAACGGGGTGCAACCGACAGGAGAAACTATGACTCTCTTAAGGTAGCCATATGCCTCGTCAACAGGCGAAATACATAGGCAAACTCGAGGAGCTCCCGGGAGGAGTACTGTGAAAGTCATTATGTTGACAGATAATGGCGTATCGCCTCAGGTGAACTTTCCAGAGTAAGCTTGAAAATGTCATTGTGGAAAACGGGGAACAATTGGCAGGAGTAACGGTGAGACACTGGCACGAGTAACTATGACTCTCTTAAGGTAGTCAAATGCCTCGTCAACAGGCGAAATACATCGGCAAACTCGAGAAGTTCCCGGCCGGCGTACTGTGAATGTCTCTATGTCGACAGTTAATGGCGTATCGATTCAGGTGAACTGGCCAAAGTAAGCTAGTAGATGTGACTGTTGTAAAACGGGCAGCAACCGACAGGAGTAACTATGACTCAATAAAGGGATCCAAATGCCTCGTCAACAGTTGAGATACATTTGCAAACTGGAGGAGCTCATAGCAGGAGTACTGTGAATGTCATAATGTCGACAAATAATAACGTATCGCTTCTGGTGAACTGGCCAGAGTAAGCTCGTAGTTGTGACTGTTGTAAAACGGGGAGAAACTGACAGGAGTAACTACGACTCTCTTAAGGTATCCAAATGCCTCGTCAACAGCCGAGATACATCGCCAAACTCGAGAAGTTCAGGGCAGGCGTACTGTGAATGTCATTATGTCGACAGTTAATGGCGTATCGGATCAGGTGAACTGGCCAGTGTAAGCTTGTAGATGTGACTGTTGTAAAACGTGGAGCAACCGACAGGAGTAACTATGCCTCTCTCAAGGTAGCCAAATGCCTCGTCAACAGGCGAAATACATCAGCAAACTCGAGAAGCTCCCGGCAGGAGTACTGTGGAAGTCTTTATGTTGACAGACAAAGGCGTATCGCGTCAGGAGAACTGGACAGTGTAAGCTTGAAAATGTGACTATGGTAAAACGGGGAACAATTGGCAGGATTAACTATGACACGCTAAAGGTGGCCAAATGCCTCGTCGACAGGCGAAATATATTGGCAAACTGGAGGAGCTCCAACAGGAGTACTGTGAAAGTCATAATGTCGACAAATAATGGCGTATCTCTTCTGGTGTACGGGGCAGAGGAAGCTTGTGTATATGACTGTGGTTTATCGGGGAGACACTGGCAAGAGTAACTACGAATCTTTGAAGGTAGCCAAAAGCCTCGTCAACAGGCGAAATACATCGGCAAACTCGAGAAGCTCCCGACAGGAGTAATGTGAAAGTCTTTACGTCGACAGATAATGGCGTATAGCTTCAGGTGAACCGGGCAGAGTAAGCTTCTAGATGTGACTGTTGTAAAACGGGGAGCAAATGACAGGAGTAACAGTGACTCTCTAAAGTGAGCCAAATGCCTCGTCAACAGTCGAAATACATTTGCAAACTGGAGGAGCTCCTAGCAGGAGTACTGTGAAAGTCATAATGTCGACAATTAATGGCGTATCGCTTCTGGTGAACGTGGCAGAGGAAGATTGTAGTTGTGACTGTGGTTTAACGGGGAGACACTGGCAGGAGTAAGTATGACTCTCTTAAGGTAGCCAAATTCCTCGTCAACAGGAGAAATACATCGGCGACCTCGAGAAGCTCCCGGCAGGCGTACTGTGAATGTCTTTATGTCGACAGTTAATGGCGTATCGCTTCAGGCGAAATGGCCAGAGTAAGCTTGTAGATAAGACTGTTGTAAAACGCGGAGCAACCGACAGGAGTAACTATGCCTCTCTCAAGGTAACCAAATGCCTCTTCAACAGGCGAAATACATTGGCAAACTCGAGAAACTCGTGGCAGGAATACCGTGAAAGTCTATGTCGACAGATAATGACGTATCGCTTCAGGTGAACTGGACAGTGTAAGCTTGAAAATGTGACTATGGTAAAACGAGGAACAATTGGCAGGATTAACTATGACACGCTAAAGGTGGCCAAATGCCTCGTCAACAGGCGAAATATATTGGCAAACTGGAGAAGCTCCAACAGGAGTACTGTGAAAGTCATAATGTCGACAAATAATGGCGTATCGCTTCTGGTGAACGGGGCAGAGGAAGCTTTTGGATATGACTATGGTTTATCGGGGAGACACTGGCAAGAGTAACTATGAATCTCTTAAGGTAGCCAAATGCCTCGTCAACAGGCGAAATACATCGGCAAACTCGAGAAGCACCCGGCAGGAGTAGTGTGAAAGTCTTTATGTCGACAGTTAATGGCGTATCGATTCAGGTGAACTGGCCAGAGTAAGCTTCTAGATGTGACTGTTGTAAAACGGGGAGCAACCGATAGGAGTAAATATGACTCTCTTGAGGTAGCCAAATACCTCGTCAACAGGCGAAATAAATCGGAAAACTCGAGGAGCTCCCGGGAGGAGTACTGTGGAAGTCATTATGTTGACAGTTAATGGCGTATCGATTCAGGTGAACTGGCCAAAGTAAGCTAGCAGATGTGACTGTTGTAAAACGGGCAGAAACCGACAGGAGTAACTATGACTCAATAAAGGGACCCAAATGCCTCGTCAACAGCTGAGATACATTTGCAAACTGGAGGAGCTCTTAGCAGGAGTAAGCTCGTAGTTGTGACTGTTGTAAAACGGGGAGAAACTGACAGGAGTAACTACGACTCTCTTAAGGTAGTCAAATGCCTCGTCAACAGCCGAGATACATCGCCAAACTCGAGAAGTTCAGGGCAGGCGTACTGTGAATGTCTTCATGTCGACAGTTAATGGCGTATCGATTCAGGTGAACTGGCCAGTGTAAGCTTGTAGATGTGACTGTTGTAAAACGGGGAGCAACCGACAGGAGTAACTATGCCTCTCTCAAGGTAGCCAAATGCCTCGTCAACAGGCGAAATACATCAGCAAACTCGAGAAGCTCCCGGCAGGAATACTGTGGAAGTCTTTATGTTGACAGATAATGGCGTATCGCTTCAGGAGAACTGGCTAAAGGAAGCTGAAAATGTGACTGTGGTAAAACGGGGTGCAACCGACAGGAGAAACTATGACTCTCTTAAGGTAGCCATATGCCTCGTCAACAGGCGAAATACATAGGCAAACTCGAGGAGCTCCCGGGAGGAGTACTGTGAAAGTCATTATGTTGACAAATAATGGCGTATCGCCTCAGGTGAACTAGCCAGAGTAAGCTTGAAAATGTCATTGTGGAAAACCGGGAACAATTAGCAGGAGTAACGGTGAGACACTGGCACGAGTAACTATGACTCTCTTAAGGTAGCCAAATGCCCCGTCAACAGGCGAAATACATCGGCAAATTCGAGAAGCTCCCGGCAGGAGTACTGTGAAAGTCTTTATGTCGACAGTTAATGGCGTATCGATTCAGGTGAACTGGCCAGAGTAAGCTTCTAGATGCGACTGTTGTAAAACGGGGAGCAACCGACAGGAGTAAATATGACTCTCTTGAGGTAGCCAAATACCTCGTCAACAGGCGAAATAAATCGGCAAACTCGAGGAGCTCCCGGGAGGAGTACTGTGAAAGTCATTATGTTGACAGATAATGGCGTATCGCCTCAGGTGAACTTTCCAGAGTAAGCTTGAAAATGTCATTGTGGAAAACGGGGAACAATTGGCAGGAGTAACGGTGAGACACTGGCACGAGTAACTATGACTCTCTTAAGGTAGTCAAATGCCTCGTCAACAGGCGAAATACATCGGCAAACTCGAGAAGTTCCCGGCCGGCGTACTGTGAATGTCTCTATGTCGACAGTTAATGGCGTATCGATTCAGGTGAACTGGCCAAAGTAAGCTAGTAGATGTGACTGTTGTAAAACGGGCAGCAACCGACAGGAGTAACTATGACTCAATAAAGGGATCCAAATGCCTCGTCAACAGTTGAGATACATTTGCAAACTGGAGGAGCTCATAGCAGGAGTACTGTGAATGTCATAATGTCGACAAATAATAACGTATCGCTTCTGGTGAACTGGCCAGAGTAAGCTCGTAGTTGTGACTGTTGTAAAACGGGGAGAAACTGACAGGAGTAACTACGACTCTCTTAAGGTATCCAAATGCCTCGTCAACAGCCGAGATACATCGCCAAACTCGAGAAGTTCAGGGCAGGCGTACTGTGAATGTCATTATGTCGACAGTTAATGGCGTATCGGATCAGGTGAACTGGCCAGTGTAAGCTTGTAGATGTGACTGTTGTAAAACGTGGAGCAACCGACAGGAGTAACTATGCCTCTCTCAAGGTAGCCAAATGCCTCGTCAACAGGCGAAATACATCAGCAAACTCGAGAAGCTCCCGGCAGGAGTACTGTGGAAGTCTTTATGTTGACAGACAAAGGCGTATCGCGTCAGGAGAACTGGACAGTGTAAGCTTGAAAATGTGACTATGGTAAAACGGGGAACAATTGGCAGGATTAACTATGACACGCTAAAGGTGGCCAAATGCCTCGTCGACAGGCGAAATATATTGGCAAACTGGAGGAGCTCCAACAGGAGTACTGTGAAAGTCATAATGTCGACAAATAATGGCGTATCTCTTCTGGTGTACGGGGCAGAGGAAGCTTGTGTATATGACTGTGGTTTATCGGGGAGACACTGGCAAGAGTAACTACGAATCTTTGAAGGTAGCCAAAAGCCTCGTCAACAGGCGAAATACATCGGCAAACTCGAGAAGCTCCCGACAGGAGTAATGTGAAAGTCTTTACGTCGACAGATAATGGCGTATAGCTTCAGGTGAACCGGGCAGAGTAAGCTTCTAGATGTGACTGTTGTAAAACGGGGAGCAAATGACAGGAGTAACAGTGACTCTCTAAAGTGAGCCAAATGCCTCGTCAACAGTCGAAATACATTTGCAAACTGGAGGAGCTCCTAGCAGGAGTACTGTGAAAGTCATAATGTCGACAATTAATGGCGTATCGCTTCTGGTGAACGTGGCAGAGGAAGATTGTAGTTGTGACTGTGGTTTAACGGGGAGACACTGGCAGGAGTAAGTATGACTCTCTTAAGGTAGCCAAATTCCTCGTCAACAGGAGAAATACATCGGCGACCTCGAGAAGCTCCCGGCAGGCGTACTGTGAATGTCTTTATGTCGACAGTTAATGGCGTATCGCTTCAGGCGAAATGGCCAGAGTAAGCTTGTAGATAAGACTGTTGTAAAACGCGGAGCAACCGACAGGAGTAACTATGCCTCTCTCAAGGTAACCAAATGCCTCTTCAACAGGCGAAATACATTGGCAAACTCGAGAAACTCGTGGCAGGAATACCGTGAAAGTCTATGTCGACAGATAATGACGTATCGCTTCAGGTGAACTGGACAGTGTAAGCTTGAAAATGTGACTATGGTAAAACGAGGAACAATTGGCAGGATTAACTATGACACGCTAAAGGTGGCCAAATGCCTCGTCAACAGGCGAAATATATTGGCAAACTGGAGAAGCTCCAACAGGAGTACTGTGAAAGTCATAATGTCGACAAATAATGGCGTATCGCTTCTGGTGAACGGGGCAGAGGAAGCTTTTGGATATGACTATGGTTTATCGGGGAGACACTGGCAAGAGTAACTATGAATCTCTTAAGGTAGCCAAATGCCTCGTCAACAGGCGAAATACATCGGCAAACTCGAGAAGCACCCGGCAGGAGTAGTGTGAAAGTCTTTATGTCGACAGTTAATGGCGTATCGATTCAGGTGAACTGGCCAGAGTAAGCTTCTAGATGTGACTGTTGTAAAACGGGGAGCAACCGATAGGAGTAAATATGACTCTCTTGAGGTAGCCAAATACCTCGTCAACAGGCGAAATAAATCGGAAAACTCGAGGAGCTCCCGGGAGGAGTACTGTGGAAGTCATTATGTTGACAGTTAATGGCGTATCGATTCAGGTGAACTGGCCAAAGTAAGCTAGCAGATGTGACTGTTGTAAAACGGGCAGAAACCGACAGGAGTAACTATGACTCAATAAAGGGACCCAAATGCCTCGTCAACAGCTGAGATACATTTGCAAACTGGAGGAGCTCTTAGCAGGAGTAAGCTCGTAGTTGTGACTGTTGTAAAACGGGGAGAAACTGACAGGAGTAACTACGACTCTCTTAAGGTAGCCAAATGCCTCGTCAACAGCCGAGATACATCGCCAAACTCGAGAAGTTCAGGGCAGGCGTACTGTGAATGTCTTCATGTCGACAGTTAATGGCGTATCGATTCAGGTGAACTGGCCAGTGTAAGCTTGTAGATGTGACTGTTGTAAAACGGGGAGCAACCGACAGGAGTAACTATGCCTCTCTCAAGGTAGCCAAATGCCTCGTCAACAGGCGAAATACATCAGCAAACTCGAGAAGCTCCCGGCAGGAATACTGTGGAAGTCTTTATGTTGACAGATAATGGCGTATCGCTTCAGGAGAACTGGCTAAAGGAAGCTGAAAATGTGACTGTGGTAAAACGGGGTGCAACCGACAGGAGAAACTATGACTCTCTTAAGGTAGCCATATGCCTCGTCAACAGGCGAAATACATAGGCAAACTCGAGGAGCTCCCGGGAGGAGTACTGTGAAAGTCATTATGTTGACAAATAATGGCGTATCGCCTCAGGTGAACTAGCCAGAGTAAGCTTGAAAATGTCATTGTGGAAAACCGGGAACAATTAGCAGGAGTAACGGTGAGACACTGGCACGAGTAACTATGACTCTCTTAAGGTAGCCAAATGCCCCGTCAACAGGCGAAATACATCGGCAAATTCGAGAAGCTCCCGGCAGGAGTACTGTGAAAGTCTTTATGTCGACAGTTAATGGCGTATCGATTCAGGTGAACTGGCCAGAGTAAGCTTCTAGATGCGACTGTTGTAAAACGGGGAGCAACCGACAGGAGTAAATATGACTCTCTTGAGGTAGCCAAATACCTCGTCAACAGGCGAAATAAATCGGCAAACTCGAGGAGCTCCCGGGAGGAGTACTGTGAAAGTCATTATGTTGACAGATAATGGCGTATCGCCTCAGGTGAACTTTCCAGAGTAAGCTTGAAAATGTCATTGTGGAAAACGGGGAACAATTGGCAGGAGTAACGGTGAGACACTGGCACGAGTAACTATGACTCTCTTAAGGTAGTCAAATGCCTCGTCAACAGGCGAAATACATCGGCAAACTCGAGAAGTTCCCGGCCGGCGTACTGTGAATGTCTCTATGTCGACAGTTAATGGCGTATCGATTCAGGTGAACTGGCCAAAGTAAGCTAGTAGATGTGACTGTTGTAAAACGGGCAGCAACCGACAGGAGTAACTATGACTCAATAAAGGGATCCAAATGCCTCGTCAACAGTTGAGATACATTTGCAAACTGGAGGAGCTCATAGCAGGAGTACTGTGAATGTCATAATGTCGACAAATAATAACGTATCGCTTCTGGTGAACTGGCCAGAGTAAGCTCGTAGTTGTGACTGTTGTAAAACGGGGAGAAACTGACAGGAGTAACTACGACTCTCTTAAGGTATCCAAATGCCTCGTCAACAGCCGAGATACATCGCCAAACTCGAGAAGTTCAGGGCAGGCGTACTGTGAATGTCATTATGTCGACAGTTAATAGCGTATCGGATCAGGTGAACTGGCCAGTGTAAGCTTGTAGATGTGACTGTTGTAAAACGTGGAGCAACCGACAGGAGTAACTATGCCTCTCTCAAGGTAGCCAAATGCCTCGTCAACAGGCGAAATACATCAGCAAACTCGAGAAGCTCCCGGCAGGAGTACTGTGGAAGTCTTTATGTTGACAGACAAAGGCGTATCGCGTCAGGAGAACTGGACAGTGTAAGCTTGAAAATGTGACTATGGTAAAACGGGGAACAATTGGCAGGATTAACTATGACACGCTAAAGGTGGCCAAATGCCTCGTCGACAGGCGAAATATATTGGCAAACTGGAGGAGCTCCAACAGGAGTACTGTGAAAGTCATAATGTCGACAAATAATGGCGTATCTCTTCTGGTGTACGGGGCAGAGGAAGCTTGTGTATATGACTGTGGTTTATCGGGGAGACACTGGCAAGAGTAACTACGAATCTTTGAAGGTAGCCAAAAGCCTCGTCAACAGGCGAAATACATCGGCAAACTCGAGAAGCTCCCGACAGGAGTAATGTGAAAGTCTTTACGTCGACAGATAATGGCGTATAGCTTCAGGTGAACCGGGCAGAGTAAGCTTCTAGATGTGACTGTTGTAAAACGGGGAGCAAATGACAGGAGTAACAGTGACTCTCTAAAGTGAGCCAAATGCCTCGTTAACAGTCGAAATACATTTGCAAACTGGAGGAGCTCCTAGCAGGAGTACTGTGAAAGTCATAATATCGACAATTAATGGCGTATCGCTTCTGGTGAACGTGGCAGAGGAAGATTGTAGTTGTGACTGTGGTTTAACGGGGAGACACTGGCAGGAGTAAGTATGACTCTCTTAAGGTAGCCAAATTCCTCGTCAACAGGAGAAATACATCGGCGACCTCGAGAAGCTCCCGGCAGGCGTACTGTGAATGTCTTTATGTCGACAGTTAATGGCGTATCGCTTCAGGCGAAATGGCCAGAGTAAGCTTGTAGATAAGACTGTTGTAAAACGCGGAGCAACCGACAGGAGTAACTATGCCTCTCTCAAGGTAACCAAATGCCTCTTCAACAGGCGAAATACATTGGCAAACTCGAGAAACTCGTGGCAGGAATACCGTGAAAGTCTATGTCGACAGATAATGACGTATCGCTTCAGGTGAACTGGACAGTGTAAGCTTGAAAATGTGACTATGGTAAAACGAGGAACAATTGGCAGGATTAACTATGACACGCTAAAGGTGGCCAAATGCCTCGTCAACAGGCGAAATATATTGGCAAACTGGAGAAGCTCCAACAGGAGTACTGTGAAAGTCATAATGTCGACAAATAATGGCGTATCGCTTCTGGTGAACGGGGCAGAGGAAGCTTTTGGATATGACTATGGTTTATCGGGGAGACACTGGCAAGAGTAACTATGAATCTCTTAAGGTAGCCAAATGCCTCGTCAACAGGCGAAATACATCGGCAAACTCGAGAAGCACCCGGCAGGAGTAGTGTGAAAGTCTTTATGTCGACAGTTAATGGCGTATCGATTCAGGTGAACTGGCCAGAGTAAGCTTCTAGATGTGACTGTTGTAAAACGGGGAGCAACCGACAGGAGTAAATATGACTCTCTTGAGGTAGCCAAATACCTCGTCAACAGGCGAAATAAATCGGAAAACTCGAGGAGCTCCCGGGAGGAGTACTGTGGAAGTCATTATGTTGACAGTTAATGGCGTATCGATTCAGGTGAACTGGCCAAAGTAAGCTAGCAGATGTGACTGTTGTAAAACGGGCAGAAACCGACAGGAGTAACTATGACTCAATAAAGGGACCCAAATGCCTCGTCAACAGTTGAGATACATTTGCAAACTGGAGGAGCTCTTAGCAGGAGTACTGTGAAAGTCATAATGTCGACAAATAATAACGTATCGCTTCTGGTGAACTGGCCAGAGTAAGCTCGTAGTTGTGACTGTTGTAAAACGGGGAGAAACTGACAGGAGTAACTACGACTCTCTTAAGGTAGCCAAATGCCTCGTCAACAGCCGAGATACATCGCCAAACTCGAGAAGTTCAGGGCAGGCGTACTGTGAATGTCTTCATGTCGACAGTTAATGGCGTATCGATTCAGGTGAACTGGCCAGTGTAAGCTTGTAGATGTGACTGTTGTAAAACGGGGAGCAACCGACAGGAGTAACTATGCCTCTCTCAAGGTAGCCAAATGCCTCGTCAACAGGCGAAATACATCAGCAAACTCGAGAAGCTCCCGGCAGGAATACTGTGGAAGTCTTTATGTTGACAGATAATGGCGTATCGCTTCAGGAGAACTGGCTAAAGGAAGCTGAAAATGTGACTGTGGTAAAACGGGGTGCAACCGACAGGAGAAACTATGACTCTCTTAAGGTAGCCATATGCCTCGTCAACAGGCGAAATACATAGGCAAACTCGAGGAGCTCCCGGGAGGAGTACTGTGAAAGTCATTATGTCGACAAATAATGGCGTATCGCCTCAGGTGAACTAGCCAGAGTAAGCTTGAAAATGTCATTGTGGAAAACCGGGAACAATTAGCAGGAGTAACGGTGAGACACTGGCACGAGTAACTATGACTCTCTTAAGGTAGCCAAATGCCCCGTCAACAGGCGAAATACATCGGCAAATTCGAGAAGCTCCCGGCAGGAGTACTGTGAAAGTCTTTATGTCGACAGTTAATGGCGTATCGATTCAGGTGAACTGGCCAGAGTAAGCTTCTAGATGCGACTGTTGTAAAACGGGGAGCAACCGACAGGAGTAAATATGACTCTCTTGAGGTAGCCAAATACCTCGTCAACAGGCGAAATAAATCGGCAAACTCGAGGAGCTCCCGGGAGGAGTACTGTGAAAGTCATTATGTTGACAGATAATGGCGTATCGCCTCAGGTGAACTTTCCAGAGTAAGCTTGAAAATGTCATTGTGGAAAACGGGGAACAATTGGCAGGAGTAACGGTGAGACACTGGCACGAGTAACTATGACTCTCTTAAGGTAGTCAAATGCCTCGTCAACAGGCGAAATACATCGGCAAACTCGAGAAGTTCCCGGCCGGCGTACTGTGAATGTCTCTATGTCGACAGTTAATGGCGTATCGATTCAGGTGAACTGGCCAAAGTAAGCTAGTAGATGTGACTGTTGTAAAACGGGCAGCAACCGACAGGAGTAACTATGACTCAATAAAGGGATCCAAATGCCTCGTCAACAGTTGAGATACATTTGCAAACTGGAGGAGCTCATAGCAGGAGTACTGTGAATGTCATAATGTCGACAAATAATAACGTATCGCTTCTGGTGAACTGGCCAGAGTAAGCTCGTAGTTGTGACTGTTGTAAAACGGGGAGAAACTGACAGGAGTAACTACGACTCTCTTAAGGTATCCAAATGCCTCGTCAACAGCCGAGATACATCGCCAAACTCGAGAAGTTCAGGGCAGGCGTACTGTGAATGTCATTATGTCGACAGTTAATAGCGTATCGGATCAGGTGAACTGGCCAGTGTAAGCTTGTAGATGTGACTGTTGTAAAACGTGGAGCAACCGACAGGAGTAACTATGCCTCTCTCAAGGTAGCCAAATGCCTCGTCAACAGGCGAAATACATCAGCAAACTCGAGAAGCTCCCGGCAGGAGTACTGTGGAAGTCTTTATGTTGACAGACAAAGGCGTATCGCGTCAGGAGAACTGGACAGTGTAAGCTTGAAAATGTGACTATGGTAAAACGGGGAACAATTGGCAGGATTAACTATGACACGCTAAAGGTGGCCAAATGCCTCGTCGACAGGCGAAATATATTGGCAAACTGGAGGAGCTCCAACAGGAGTACTGTGAAAGTCATAATGTCGACAAATAATGGCGTATCTCTTCTGGTGTACGGGGCAGAGGAAGCTTGTGTATATGACTGTGGTTTATCGGGGAGACACTGGCAAGAGTAACTACGAATCTTTGAAGGTAGCCAAAAGCCTCGTCAACAGGCGAAATACATCGGCAAACTCGAGAAGCTCCCGACAGGAGTAATGTGAAAGTCTTTACGTCGACAGATAATGGCGTATAGCTTCAGGTGAACCGGGCAGAGTAAGCTTCTAGATGTGACTGTTGTAAAACGGGGAGCAAATGACAGGAGTAACAGTGACTCTCTAAAGTGAGCCAAATGCCTCGTTAACAGTCGAAATACATTTGCAAACTGGAGGAGCTCCTAGCAGGAGTACTGTGAAAGTCATAATATCGACAATTAATGGCGTATCGCTTCTGGTGAACGTGGCAGAGGAAGATTGTAGTTGTGACTGTGGTTTAACGGGGAGACACTGGCAGGAGTAAGTATGACTCTCTTAAGGTAGCCAAATTCCTCGTCAACAGGAGAAATACATCGGCGACCTCGAGAAGCTCCCGGCAGGCGTACTGTGAATGTCTTTATGTCGACAGTTAATGGCGTATCGCTTCAGGCGAAATGGCCAGAGTAAGCTTGTAGATAAGACTGTTGTAAAACGCGGAGCAACCGACAGGAGTAACTATGCCTCTCTCAAGGTAACCAAATGCCTCTTCAACAGGCGAAATACATTGGCAAACTCGAGAAACTCGTGGCAGGAATACCGTGAAAGTCTATGTCGACAGATAATGACGTATCGCTTCAGGTGAACTGGACAGTGTAAGCTTGAAAATGTGACTATGGTAAAACGAGGAACAATTGGCAGGATTAACTATGACACGCTAAAGGTGGCCAAATGCCTCGTCAACAGGCGAAATATATTGGCAAACTGGAGAAGCTCCAACAGGAGTACTGTGAAAGTCATAATGTCGACAAATAATGGCGTATCGCTTCTGGTGAACGGGGCAGAGGAAGCTTTTGGATATGACTATGGTTTATCGGGGAGACACTGGCAAGAGTAACTATGAATCTCTTAAGGTAGCCAAATGCCTCGTCAACAGGCGAAATACATCGGCAAACTCGAGAAGCACCCGGCAGGAGTAGTGTGAAAGTCTTTATGTCGACAGTTAATGGCGTATCGATTCAGGTGAACTGGCCAGAGTAAGCTTCTAGATGTGACTGTTGTAAAACGGGGAGCAACCGACAGGAGTAAATATGACTCTCTTGAGGTAGCCAAATACCTCGTCAACAGGCGAAATAAATCGGAAAACTCGAGGAGCTCCCGGGAGGAGTACTGTGGAAGTCATTATGTTGACAGTTAATGGCGTATCGATTCAGGTGAACTGGCCAAAGTAAGCTAGCAGATGTGACTGTTGTAAAACGGGCAGAAACCGACAGGAGTAACTATGACTCAATAAAGGGACCCAAATGCCTCGTCAACAGTTGAGATACATTTGCAAACTGGAGGAGCTCTTAGCAGGAGTACTGTGAAAGTCATAATGTCGACAAATAATAACGTATCGCTTCTGGTGAACTGGCCAGAGTAAGCTCGTAGTTGTGACTGTTGTAAAACGGGGAGAAACTGACAGGAGTAACTACGACTCTCTTAAGGTAGCCAAATGCCTCGTCAACAGCCGAGATACATCGCCAAACTCGAGAAGTTCAGGGCAGGCGTACTGTGAATGTCTTCATGTCGACAGTTAATGGCGTATCGATTCAGGTGAACTGGCCAGTGTAAGCTTGTAGATGTGACTGTTGTAAAACGGGGAGCAACCGACAGGAGTAACTATGCCTCTCTCAAGGTAGCCAAATGCCTCGTCAACAGGCGAAATACATCAGCAAACTCGAGAAGCTCCCGGCAGGAATACTGTGGAAGTCTTTATGTTGACAGATAATGGCGTATCGCTTCAGGAGAACTGGCTAAAGGAAGCTGAAAATGTGACTGTGGTAAAACGGGGTGCAACCGACAGGAGAAACTATGACTCTCTTAAGGTAGCCATATGCCTCGTCAACAGGCGAAATACATAGGCAAACTCGAGGAGCTCCCGGGAGGAGTACTGTGAAAGTCATTATGTTGACAAATAATGGCGTATCGCCTCAGGTGAACTAGCCAGAGTAAGCTTGAAAATGTCATTGTGGAAAACCGGGAACAATTAGCAGGAGTAACGGTGAGACACTGGCACGAGTAACTATGACTCTCTTAAGGTAGCCAAATGCCCCGTCAACAGGCGAAATACATCGGCAAATTCGAGAAGCTCCCGGCAGGAGTACTGTGAAAGTCTTTATGTCGACAGTTAATGGCGTATCGATTCAGGTGAACTGGCCAGAGTAAGCTTCTAGATGCGACTGTTGTAAAACGGGGAGCAACCGACAGGAGTAAATATGACTCTCTTGAGGTAGCCAAATACCTCGTCAACAGGCGAAATAAATCGGCAAACTCGAGGAGCTCCCGGGAGGAGTACTGTGAAAGTCATTATGTTGACAGATAATGGCGTATCGCCTCAGGTGAACTTTCCAGAGTAAGCTTGAAAATGTCATTGTGGAAAACGGGGAACAATTGGCAGGAGTAACGGTGAGACACTGGCACGAGTAACTATGACTCTCTTAAGGTAGTCAAATGCCTCGTCAACAGGCGAAATACATCGGCAAACTCGAGAAGTTCCCGGCCGGCGTACTGTGAATGTCTCTATGTCGACAGTTAATGGCGTATCGATTCAGGTGAACTGGCCAAAGTAAGCTAGTAGATGTGACTGTTGTAAAACGGGCAGCAACCGACAGGAGTAACTATGACTCAATAAAGGGATCCAAATGCCTCGTCAACAGTTGAGATACATTTGCAAACTGGAGGAGCTCATAGCAGGAGTACTGTGAATGTCATAATGTCGACAAATAATAACGTATCGCTTCTGGTGAACTGGCCAGAGTAAGCTCGTAGTTGTGACTGTTGTAAAACGGGGAGAAACTGACAGGAGTAACTACGACTCTCTTAAGGTATCCAAATGCCTCGTCAACAGCCGAGATACATCGCCAAACTCGAGAAGTTCAGGGCAGGCGTACTGTGAATGTCATTATGTCGACAGTTAATGGCGTATCGGATCAGGTGAACTGGCCAGTGTAAGCTTGTAGATGTGACTGTTGTAAAACGTGGAGCAACCGACAGGAGTAACTATGCCTCTCTCAAGGTAGCCAAATGCCTCGTCAACAGGCGAAATACATCAGCAAACTCGAGAAGCTCCCGGCAGGAGTACTGTGGAAGTCTTTATGTTGACAGACAAAGGCGTATCGCGTCAGGAGAACTGGACAGTGTAAGCTTGAAAATGTGACTATGGTAAAACGGGGAACAATTGGCAGGATTAACTATGACACGCTAAAGGTGGCCAAATGCCTCGTCGACAGGCGAAATATATTGGCAAACTGGAGGAGCTCCAACAGGAGTACTGTGAAAGTCATAATGTCGACAAATAATGGCGTATCTCTTCTGGTGTACGGGGCAGAGGAAGCTTGTGTATATGACTGTGGTTTATCGGGGAGACACTGGCAAGAGTAACTACGAATCTTTGAAGGTAGCCAAAAGCCTCGTCAACAGGCGAAATACATCGGCAAACTCGAGAAGCTCCCGACAGGAGTAATGTGAAAGTCTTTACGTCGACAGATAATGGCGTATAGCTTCAGGTGAACCGGGCAGAGTAAGCTTCTAGATGTGACTGTTGTAAAACGGGGAGCAAATGACAGGAGTAACAGTGACTCTCTAAAGTGAGCCAAATGCCTCGTCAACAGTCGAAATACATTTGCAAACTGGAGGAGCTCCTAGCAGGAGTACTGTGAAAGTCATAATGTCGACAATTAATGGCGTATCGCTTCTGGTGAACGTGGCAGAGGAAGATTGTAGTTGTGACTGTGGTTTAACGGGGAGACACTGGCAGGAGTAAGTATGACTCTCTTAAGGTAGCCAAATTCCTCGTCAACAGGAGAAATACATCGGCGACCTCGAGAAGCTCCCGGCAGGCGTACTGTGAATGTCTTTATGTCGACAGTTAATGGCGTATCGCTTCAGGCGAAATGGCCAGAGTAAGCTTGTAGATAAGACTGTTGTAAAACGCGGAGCAACCGACAGGAGTAACTATGCCTCTCTCAAGGTAACCAAATGCCTCTTCAACAGGCGAAATACATTGGCAAACTCGAGAAACTCGTGGCAGGAATACCGTGAAAGTCTATGTCGACAGATAATGACGTATCGCTTCAGGTGAACTGGACAGTGTAAGCTTGAAAATGTGACTATGGTAAAACGAGGAACAATTGGCAGGATTAACTATGACACGCTAAAGGTGGCCAAATGCCTCGTCAACAGGCGAAATATATTGGCAAACTGGAGAAGCTCCAACAGGAGTACTGTGAAAGTCATAATGTCGACAAATAATGGCGTATCGCTTCTGGTGAACGGGGCAGAGGAAGCTTTTGGATATGACTATGGTTTATCGGGGAGACACTGGCAAGAGTAACTATGAATCTCTTAAGGTAGCCAAATGCCTCGTCAACAGGCGAAATACATCGGCAAACTCGAGAAGCACCCGGCAGGAGTAGTGTGAAAGTCTTTATGTCGACAGTTAATGGCGTATCGATTCAGGTGAACTGGCCAGAGTAAGCTTCTAGATGTGACTGTTGTAAAACGGGGAGCAACCGACAGGAGTAAATATGACTCTCTTGAGGTAGCCAAATACCTCGTCAACAGGCGAAATAAATCGGAAAACTCGAGGAGCTCCCGGGAGGAGTACTGTGGAAGTCATTATGTTGACAGTTAATGGCGTATCGATTCAGGTGAACTGGCCAAAGTAAGCTAGCAGATGTGACTGTTGTAAAACGGGCAGAAACCGACAGGAGTAACTATGACTCAATAAAGGGACCCAAATGCCTCGTCAACAGTTGAGATACATTTGCAAACTGGAGGAGCTCTTAGCAGGAGTACTGTGAAAGTCATAATGTCGACAAATAATAACGTATCGCTTCTGGTGAACTGGCCAGAGTAAGCTCGTAGTTGTGACTGTTGTAAAACGGGGAGAAACTGACAGGAGTAACTACGACTCTCTTAAGGTAGCCAAATGCCTCGTCAACAGCCGAGATACATCGCCAAACTCGAGAAGTTCAGGGCAGGCGTACTGTGAATGTCTTCATGTCGACAGTTAATGGCGTATCGATTCAGGTGAACTGGCCAGTGTAAGCTTGTAGATGTGACTGTTGTAAAACGGGGAGCAACCGACAGGAGTAACTATGCCTCTCTCAAGGTAGCCAAATGCCTCGTCAACAGGCGAAATACATCAGCAAACTCGAGAAGCTCCCGGCAGGAATACTGTGGAAGTCTTTATGTTGACAGATAATGGCGTATCGCTTCAGGAGAACTGGCTAAAGGAAGCTGAAAATGTGACTGTGGTAAAACGGGGTGCAACCGACAGGAGAAACTATGACTCTCTTAAGGTAGCCATATGCCTCGTCAACAGGCGAAATACATAGGCAAACACGAGGAGCTCCCGGGAGGAGTACTGTGAAAGTCATTATGTTGACAAATAATGGCGTATCGCCTCAGGTGAACTAGCCAGAGTAAGCTTGAAAATGTCATTGTGGAAAACCGGGAACAATTAGCAGGAGTAACGGTGAGACACTGGCACGAGTAACTATGACTCTCTTAAGGTAGCCAAATGCCCCGTCAACAGGCGAAATACATCGGCAAATTCGAGAAGCTCCCGGCAGGAGTACTGTGAAAGTCTTTATGTCGACAGTTAATGGCGTATCGATTCAGGTGAACTGGCCAGAGTAAGCTTCTAGATGCGACTGTTGTAAAACGGGGAGCAACCGACAGGAGTAAATATGACTCTCTTGAGGTAGCCAAATACCTCGTCAACAGGCGAAATAAATCGGCAAACTCGAGGAGCTCCCGGGAGGAGTACTGTGAAAGTCATTATGTTGACAGATAATGGCGTATCGCCTCAGGTGAACTTTCCAGAGTAAGCTTGAAAATGTCATTGTGGAAAACGGGGAACAATTGGCAGGAGTAACGGTGAGACACTGGCACGAGTAACTATGACTCTCTTAAGGTAGTCAAATGCCTCGTCAACAGGCGAAATACATCGGCAAACTCGAGAAGTTCCCGGCCGGCGTACTGTGAATGTCTCTATGTCGACAGTTAATGGCGTATCGATTCAGGTGAACTGGCCAAAGTAAGCTAGTAGATGTGACTGTTGTAAAACGGGCAGCAACCGACAGGAGTAACTATGACTCAATAAAGGGATCCAAATGCCTCGTCAACAGTTGAGATACATTTGCAAACTGGAGGAGCTCATAGCAGGAGTACTGTGAATGTCATAATGTCGACAAATAATAACGTATCGCTTCTGGTGAACTGGCCAGAGTAAGCTCGTAGTTGTGACTGTTGTAAAACGGGGAGAAACTGACAGGAGTAACTACGACTCTCTTAAGGTATCCAAATGCCTCGTCAACAGCCGAGATACATCGCCAAACTCGAGAAGTTCAGGGCAGGCGTACTGTGAATGTCATTATGTCGACAGTTAATGGCGTATCGGATCAGGTGAACTGGCCAGTGTAAGCTTGTAGATGTGACTGTTGTAAAACGTGGAGCAACCGACAGGAGTAACTATGCCTCTCTCAAGGTAGCCAAATGCCTCGTCAACAGGCGAAATACATCAGCAAACTCGAGAAGCTCCCGGCAGGAGTACTGTGGAAGTCTTTATGTTGACAGACAAAGGCGTATCGCGTCAGGAGAACTGGACAGTGTAAGCTTGAAAATGTGACTATGGTAAAACGGGGAACAATTGGCAGGATTAACTATGACACGCTAAAGGTGGCCAAATGCCTCGTCGACAGGCGAAATATATTGGCAAACTGGAGGAGCTCCAACAGGAGTACTGTGAAAGTCATAATGTCGACAAATAATGGCGTATCTCTTCTGGTGTACGGGGCAGAGGAAGCTTGTGTATATGACTGTGGTTTATCGGGGAGACACTGGCAAGAGTAACTACGAATCTTTGAAGGTAGCCAAAAGCCTCGTCAACAGGCGAAATACATCGGCAAACTCGAGAAGCTCCCGACAGGAGTAATGTGAAAGTCTTTACGTCGACAGATAATGGCGTATAGCTTCAGGTGAACCGGGCAGAGTAAGCTTCTAGATGTGACTGTTGTAAAACGGGGAGCAAATGACAGGAGTAACAGTGACTCTCTAAAGTGAGCCAAATGCCTCGTCAACAGTCGAAATACATTTGCAAACTGGAGGAGCTCCTAGCAGGAGTACTGTGAAAGTCATAATGTCGACAATTAATGGCGTATCGCTTCTGGTGAACGTGGCAGAGGAAGATTGTAGTTGTGACTGTGGTTTAACGGGGAGACACTGGCAGGAGTAAGTATGACTCTCTTAAGGTAGCCAAATTCCTCGTCAACAGGAGAAATACATCGGCGACCTCGAGAAGCTCCCGGCAGGCGTACTGTGAATGTCTTTATGTCGACAGTTAATGGCGTATCGCTTCAGGCGAAATGGCCAGAGTAAGCTTGTAGATAAGACTGTTGTAAAACGCGGAGCAACCGACAGGAGTAACTATGCCTCTCTCAAGGTAACCAAATGCCTCTTCAACAGGCGAAATACATTGGCAAACTCGAGAAACTCGTGGCAGGAATACCGTGAAAGTCTATGTCGACAGATAATGACGTATCGCTTCAGGTGAACTGGACAGTGTAAGCTTGAAAATGTGACTATGGTAAAACGAGGAACAATTGGCAGGATTAACTATGACACGCTAAAGGTGGCCAAATGCCTCGTCAACAGGCGAAATATATTGGCAAACTGGAGAAGCTCCAACAGGAGTACTGTGAAAGTCATAATGTCGACAAATAATGGCGTATCGCTTCTGGTGAACGGGGCAGAGGAAGCTTTTGGATATGACTATGGTTTATCGGGGAGACACTGGCAAGAGTAACTATGAATCTCTTAAGGTAGCCAAATGCCTCGTCAACAGGCGAAATACATCGGCAAACTCGAGAAGCACCCGGCAGGAGTAGTGTGAAAGTCTTTATGTCGACAGTTAATGGCGTATCGATTCAGGTGAACTGGCCAGAGTAAGCTTCTAGATGTGACTGTTGTAAAACGGGGAGCAACCGACAGGAGTAAATATGACTCTCTTGAGGTAGCCAAATACCTCGTCAACAGGCGAAATAAATCGGAAAACTCGAGGAGCTCCCGGGAGGAGTACTGTGGAAGTCATTATGTTGACAGTTAATGGCGTATCGATTCAGGTGAACTGGCCAAAGTAAGCTAGCAGATGTGACTGTTGTAAAACGGGCAGAAACCGACAGGAGTAACTATGACTCAATAAAGGGACCCAAATGCCTCGTCAACAGTTGAGATACATTTGCAAACTGGAGGAGCTCTTAGCAGGAGTACTGTGAAAGTCATAATGTCGACAAATAATAACGTATCGCTTCTGGTGAACTGGCCAGAGTAAGCTCGTAGTTGTGACTGTTGTAAAACGGGGAGAAACTGACAGGAGTAACTACGACTCTCTTAAGGTAGCCAAATGCCTCGTCAACAGCCGAGATACATCGCCAAACTCGAGAAGTTCAGGGCAGGCGTACTGTGAATGTCTTCATGTCGACAGTTAATGGCGTATCGATTCAGGTGAACTGGCCAGTGTAAGCTTGTAGATGTGACTGTTGTAAAACGGGGAGCAACCGACAGGAGTAACTATGCCTCTCTCAAGGTAGCCAAATGCCTCGTCAACAGGCGAAATACATCAGCAAACTCGAGAAGCTCCCGGCAGGAATACTGTGGAAGTCTTTATGTTGACAGATAATGGCGTATCGCTTCAGGAGAACTGGCTAAAGGAAGCTGAAAATGTGACTGTGGTAAAACGGGGTGCAACCGACAGGAGAAACTATGACTCTCTTAAGGTAGCCATATGCCTCGTCAACAGGCGAAATACATAGGCAAACTCGAGGAGCTCCCGGGAGGAGTACTGTGAAAGTCATTATGTTGACAAATAATGGCGTATCGCCTCAGGTGAACTAGCCAGAGTAAGCTTGAAAATGTCATTGTGGAAAACCGGGAACAATTAGCAGGAGTAACGGTGAGACACTGGCACGAGTAACTATGACTCTCTTAAGGTAGCCAAATGCCCCGTCAACAGGCGAAATACATCGGCAAATTCGAGAAGCTCCCGGCAGGAGTACTGTGAAAGTCTTTATGTCGACAGTTAATGGCGTATCGATTCAGGTGAACTGGCCAGAGTAAGCTTCTAGATGCGACTGTTGTAAAACGGGGAGCAACCGACAGGAGTAAATATGACTCTCTTGAGGTAGCCAAATACCTCGTCAACAGGCGAAATAAATCGGCAAACTCGAGGAGCTCCCGGGAGGAGTACTGTGAAAGTCATTATGTTGACAGATAATGGCGTATCGCCTCAGGTGAACTTTCCAGAGTAAGCTTGAAAATGTCATTGTGGAAAACGGGGAACAATTGGCAGGAGTAACGGTGAGACACTGGCACGAGTAACTATGACTCTCTTAAGGTAGTCAAATGCCTCGTCAACAGGCGAAATACATCGGCAAACTCGAGAAGTTCCCGGCCGGCGTACTGTGAATGTCTCTATGTCGACAGTTAATGGCGTATCGATTCAGGTGAACTGGCCAAAGTAAGCTAGTAGATGTGACTGTTGTAAAACGGGCAGCAACCGACAGGAGTAACTATGACTCAATAAAGGGATCCAAATGCCTCGTCAACAGTTGAGATACATTTGCAAACTGGAGGAGCTCATAGCAGGAGTACTGTGAATGTCATAATGTCGACAAATAATAACGTATCGCTTCTGGTGAACTGGCCAGAGTAAGCTCGTAGTTGTGACTGTTGTAAAACGGGGAGAAACTGACAGGAGTAACTACGACTCTCTTAAGGTATCCAAATGCCTCGTCAACAGCCGAGATACATCGCCAAACTCGAGAAGTTCAGGGCAGGCGTACTGTGAATGTCATTATGTCGACAGTTAATGGCGTATCGGATCAGGTGAACTGGCCAGTGTAAGCTTGTAGATGTGACTGTTGTAAAACGTGGAGCAACCGACAGGAGTAACTATGCCTCTCTCAAGGTAGCCAAATGCCTCGTCAACAGGCGAAATACATCAGCAAACTCGAGAAGCTCCCGGCAGGAGTACTGTGGAAGTCTTTATGTTGACAGACAAAGGCGTATCGCGTCAGGAGAACTGGACAGTGTAAGCTTGAAAATGTGACTATGGTAAAACGGGGAACAATTGGCAGGATTAACTATGACACGCTAAAGGTGGCCAAATGCCTCGTCGACAGGCGAAATATATTGGCAAACTGGAGGAGCTCCAACAGGAGTACTGTGAAAGTCATAATGTCGACAAATAATGGCGTATCTCTTCTGGTGTACGGGGCAGAGGAAGCTTGTGTATATGACTGTGGTTTATCGGGGAGACACTGGCAAGAGTAACTACGAATCTTTGAAGGTAGCCAAAAGCCTCGTCAACAGGCGAAATACATCGGCAAACTCGAGAAGCTCCCGACAGGAGTAATGTGAAAGTCTTTACGTCGACAGATAATGGCGTATAGCTTCAGGTGAACCGGGCAGAGTAAGCTTCTAGATGTGACTGTTGTAAAACGGGGAGCAAATGACAGGAGTAACAGTGACTCTCTAAAGTGAGCCAAATGCCTCGTCAACAGTCGAAATACATTTGCAAACTGGAGGAGCTCCTAGCAGGAGTACTGTGAAAGTCATAATGTCGACAATTAATGGCGTATCGCTTCTGGTGAACGTGGCAGAGGAAGATTGTAGTTGTGACTGTGGTTTAACGGGGAGACACTGGCAGGAGTAAGTATGACTCTCTTAAGGTAGCCAAATTCCTCGTCAACAGGAGAAATACATCGGCGACCTCGAGAAGCTCCCGGCAGGCGTACTGTGAATGTCTTTATGTCGACAGTTAATGGCGTATCGCTTCAGGCGAAATGGCCAGAGTAAGCTTGTAGATAAGACTGTTGTAAAACGCGGAGCAACCGACAGGAGTAACTATGCCTCTCTCAAGGTAACCAAATGCCTCTTCAACAGGCGAAATACATTGGCAAACTCGAGAAACTCGTGGCAGGAATACCGTGAAAGTCTATGTCGACAGATAATGACGTATCGCTTCAGGTGAACTGGACAGTGTAAGCTTGAAAATGTGACTATGGTAAAACGAGGAACAATTGGCAGGATTAACTATGACACGCTAAAGGTGGCCAAATGCCTCGTCAACAGGCGAAATATATTGGCAAACTGGAGAAGCTCCAACAGGAGTACTGTGAAAGTCATAATGTCGACAAATAATGGCGTATCGCTTCTGGTGAACGGGGCAGAGGAAGCTTTTGGATATGACTATGGTTTATCGGGGAGACACTGGCAAGAGTAACTATGAATCTCTTAAGGTAGCCAAATGCCTCGTCAACAGGCGAAATACATCGGCAAACTCGAGAAGCACCCGGCAGGAGTAGTGTGAAAGTCTTTATGTCGACAGTTAATGGCGTATCGATTCAGGTGAACTGGCCAGAGTAAGCTTCTAGATGTGACTGTTGTAAAACGGGGAGCAACCGACAGGAGTAAATATGACTCTCTTGAGGTAGCCAAATACCTCGTCAACAGGCGAAATAAATCGGAAAACTCGAGGAGCTCCCGGGAGGAGTACTGTGGAAGTCATTATGTTGACAGTTAATGGCGTATCGATTCAGGTGAACTGGCCAAAGTAAGCTAGCAGATGTGACTGTTGTAAAACGGGCAGAAACCGACAGGAGTAACTATGACTCAATAAAGGGACCCAAATGCCTCGTCAACAGTTGAGATACATTTGCAAACTGGAGGAGCTCTTAGCAGGAGTACTGTGAAAGTCATAATGTCGACAAATAATAACGTATCGCTTCTGGTGAACTGGCCAGAGTAAGCTCGTAGTTGTGACTGTTGTAAAACGGGGAGAAACTGACAGGAGTAACTACGACTCTCTTAAGGTAGCCAAATGCCTCGTCAACAGCCGAGATACATCGCCAAACTCGAGAAGTTCAGGGCAGGCGTACTGTGAATGTCTTCATGTCGACAGTTAATGGCGTATCGATTCAGGTGAACTGGCCAGTGTAAGCTTGTAGATGTGACTGTTGTAAAACGTGGAGCAACCGACAGGAGTAACTATGCCTCTCTCAAGGTAGCCAAATGCCTCGTCAACAGGCGAAATACATCAGCAAACTCGAGAAGCTCCCGGCAGGAGTACTGTGGAAGTCTTTATGTTGACAGACAAAGGCGTATCGCGTCAGGAGAACTGGACAGTGTAAGCTTGAAAATGTGACTATGGTAAAACGGGGAACAATTGGCAGGATTAACTATGACACGCTAAAGGTGGCCAAATGCCTCGTCGACAGGCGAAATATATTGGCAAACTGGAGGAGCTCCAACAGGAGTACTGTGAAAGTCATAATGTCGACAAATAATGGCGTATCTCTTCTGGTGTACGGGGCAGAGGAAGCTTGTGTATATGACTGTGGTTTATCGGGGAGACACTGGCAAGAGTAACTACGAATCTTTGAAGGTAGCCAAAAGCCTCGTCAACAGGCGAAATACATCGGCAAACTCGAGAAGCTCCCGACAGGAGTAATGTGAAAGTCTTTACGTCGACAGATAATGGCGTATAGCTTCAGGTGAACCGGGCAGAGTAAGCTTCTAGATGTGACTGTTGTAAAACGGGGAGCAAATGACAGGAGTAACAGTGACTCTCTAAAGTGAGCCAAATGCCTCGTCAACAGTCGAAATACATTTGCAAACTGGAGGAGCTCCTAGCAGGAGTACTGTGAAAGTCATAATGTCGACAATTAATGGCGTATCGCTTCTGGTGAACGTGGCAGAGGAAGATTGTAGTTGTGACTGTGGTTTAACGGGGAGACACTGGCAGGAGTAAGTATGACTCTCTTAAGGTAGCCAAATTCCTCGTCAACAGGAGAAATACATCGGCGACCTCGAGAAGCTCCCGGCAGGCGTACTGTGAATGTCTTTATGTCGACAGTTAATGGCGTATCGCTTCAGGCGAAATGGCCAGAGTAAGCTTGTAGATAAGACTGTTGTAAAACGCGGAGCA
The DNA here is from genome assembly GCF_021461385.2 of Schistocerca piceifrons. Classification (NCBI taxonomy): domain Eukaryota; kingdom Metazoa; phylum Arthropoda; class Insecta; order Orthoptera; family Acrididae; genus Schistocerca; species Schistocerca piceifrons. Next base: position 650,461 of record NC_060144.1, on the reverse strand, counting down.
ACCGACAGGAGTAACTATGCCTCTCTCAAGGTAACCAAATGCCTCTTCAACAGGCGAAATACATTGGCAAACTCGAGAAACTCGTGGCAGGAATACCGTGAAAGTCTATGTCGACAGATAATGACGTATCGCTTCAGGTGAACTGGACAGTGTAAGCTTGAAAATGTGACTATGGTAAAACGAGGAACAATTGGCAGGATTAACTATGACACGCTAAAGGTGGCCAAATGCCTCGTCAACAGGCGAAATATATTGGCAAACTGGAGAAGCTCCAACAGGAGTACTGTGAAAGTCATAATGTCGACAAATAATGGCGTATCGCTTCTGGTGAACGGGGCAGAGGAAGCTTTTGGATATGACTATGGTTTATCGGGGAGACACTGGCAAGAGTAACTATGAATCTCTTAAGGTAGCCAAATGCCTCGTCAACAGGCGAAATACATCGGCAAACTCGAGAAGCACCCGGCAGGAGTAGTGTGAAAGTCTTTATGTCGACAGTTAATGGCGTATCGATTCAGGTGAACTGGCCAGAGTAAGCTTCTAGATGTGACTGTTGTAAAACGGGGAGCAACCGATAGGAGTAAATATGACTCTCTTGAGGTAGCCAAATACCTCGTCAACAGGCGAAATAAATCGGAAAACTCGAGGAGCTCCCGGGAGGAGTACTGTGGAAGTCATTATGTTGACAGTTAATGGCGTATCGATTCAGGTGAACTGGCCAAAGTAAGCTAGCAGATGTGACTGTTGTAAAACGGGCAGAAACCGACAGGAGTAACTATGACTCAATAAAGGGACCCAAATGCCTCGTCAACAGCTGAGATACATTTGCAAACTGGAGGAGCTCTTAGCAGGAGTAAGCTCGTAGTTGTGACTGTTGTAAAACGGGGAGAAACTGACAGGAGTAACTACGACTCTCTTAAGGTAGCCAAATGCCTCGTCAACAGCCGAGATACATCGCCAAACTCGAGAAGTTCAGGGCAGGCGTACTGTGAATGTCTTCATGTCGACAGTTAATGGCGTATCGATTCAGGTGAACTGGCCAGTGTAAGCTTGTAGATGTGACTGTTGTAAAACGTGGAGCAACCGACAGGAGTAACTATGCCTCTCTCAAGGTAGCCAAATGCCTCGTCAACAGGCGAAATACATCAGCAAACTCGAGAAGCTCCCGGCAGGAGTACTGTGGAAGTCTTTATGTTGACAGACAAAGGCGTATCGCGTCAGGAGAACTGGACAGTGTAAGCTTGAAAATGTGACTATGGTAAAACGGGGAACAATTGGCAGGATTAACTATGACACGCTAAAGGTGGCCAAATGCCTCGTCGACAGGCGAAATATATTGGCAAACTGGAGGAGCTCCAACAGGAGTACTGTGAAAGTCATAATGTCGACAAATAATGGCGTATCTCTTCTGGTGTACGGGGCAGAGGAAGCTTGTGTATATGACTGTGGTTTATCGGGGAGACACTGGCAAGAGTAACTACGAATCTTTGAAGGTAGCCAAAAGCCTCGTCAACAGGCGAAATACATCGGCAAACTCGAGAAGCTCCCGACAGGAGTAATGTGAAAGTCTTTACGTCGACAGATAATGGCGTATAGCTTCAGGTGAACCGGGCAGAGTAAGCTTCTAGATGTGACTGTTGTAAAACGGGGAGCAAATGACAGGAGTAACAGTGACTCTCTAAAGTGAGCCAAATGCCTCGTCAACAGTCGAAATACATTTGCAAACTGGAGGAGCTCCTAGCAGGAGTACTGTGAAAGTCATAATGTCGACAATTAATGGCGTATCGCTTCTGGTGAACGTGGCAGAGGAAGATTGTAGTTGTGACTGTGGTTTAACGGGGAGACACTGGCAGGAGTAAGTATGACTCTCTTAAGGTAGCCAAATTCCTCGTCAACAGGAGAAATACATCGGCGACCTCGAGAAGCTCCCGGCAGGCGTACTGTGAATGTCTTTATGTCGACAGTTAATGGCGTATCGCTTCAGGCGAAATGGCCAGAGTAAGCTTGTAGATAAGACTGTTGTAAAACGCGGAGCAACCGACAGGAGTAACTATGCCTCTCTCAAGGTAACCAAATGCCTCTTCAACAGGCGAAATACATTGGCAAACTCGAGAAACTCGTGGCAGGAATACCGTGAAAGTCTATGTCGACAGATAATGACGTATCGCTTCAGGTGAACTGGACAGTGTAAGCTTGAAAATGTGACTATGGTAAAACGAGGAACAATTGGCAGGATTAACTATGACACGCTAAAGGTGGCCAAATGCCTCGTCAACAGGCGAAATATATTGGCAAACTGGAGAAGCTCCAACAGGAGTACTGTGAAAGTCATAATGTCGACAAATAATGGCGTATCGCTTCTGGTGAACGGGGCAGAGGAAGCTTTTGGATATGACTATGGTTTATCGGGGAGACACTGGCAAGAGTAACTATGAATCTCTTAAGGTAGCCAAATGCCTCGTCAACAGGCGAAATACATCGGCAAACTCGAGAAGCACCCGGCAGGAGTAGTGTGAAAGTCTTTATGTCGACAGTTAATGGCGTATCGATTCAGGTGAACTGGCCAGAGTAAGCTTCTAGATGTGACTGTTGTAAAACGGGGAGCAACCGATAGGAGTAAATATGACTCTCTTGAGGTAGCCAAATACCTCGTCAACAGGCGAAATAAATCGGAAAACTCGAGGAGCTCCCGGGAGGAGTACTGTGGAAGTCATTATGTTGACAGTTAATGGCGTATCGATTCAGGTGAACTGGCCAAAGTAAGCTAGCAGATGTGACTGTTGTAAAACGGGCAGAAACCGACAGGAGTAACTATGACTCAATAAAGGGACCCAAATGCCTCGTCAACAGCTGAGATACATTTGCAAACTGGAGGAGCTCTTAGCAGGAGTAAGCTCGTAGTTGTGACTGTTGTAAAACGGGGAGAAACTGACAGGAGTAACTACGACTCTCTTAAGGTAGCCAAATGCCTCGTCAACAGCCGAGATACATCGCCAAACTCGAGAAGTTCAGGGCAGGCGTACTGTGAATGTCTTCATGTCGACAGTTAATGGCGTATCGATTCAGGTGAACTGGCCAGTGTAAGCTTGTAGATGTGACTGTTGTAAAACGGGGAGCAACCGACAGGAGTAACTATGCCTCTCTCAAGGTAGCCAAATGCCTCGTCAACAGGCGAAATACATCAGCAAACTCGAGAAGCTCCCGGCAGGAATACTGTGGAAGTCTTTATGTTGACAGATAATGGCGTATCGCTTCAGGAGAACTGGCTAAAGGAAGCTGAAAATGTGACTGTGGTAAAACGGGGTGCAACCGACAGGAGAAACTATGACTCTCTTAAGGTAGCCATATGCCTCGTCAACAGGCGAAATACATAGGCAAACTCGAGGAGCTCCCGGGAGGAGTACTGTGAAAGTCATTATGTTGACAAATAATGGCGTATCGCCTCAGGTGAACTAGCCAGAGTAAGCTTGAAAATGTCATTGTGGAAAACCGGGAACAATTAGCAGGAGTAACGGTGAGACACTGGCACGAGTAACTATGACTCTCTTAAGGTAGCCAAATGCCCCGTCAACAGGCGAAATACATCGGCAAATTCGAGAAGCTCCCGGCAGGAGTACTGTGAAAGTCTTTATGTCGACAGTTAATGGCGTATCGATTCAGGTGAACTGGCCAGAGTAAGCTTCTAGATGCGACTGTTGTAAAACGGGGAGCAACCGACAGGAGTAAATATGACTCTCTTGAGGTAGCCAAATACCTCGTCAACAGGCGAAATAAATCGGCAAACTCGAGGAGCTCCCGGGAGGAGTACTGTGAAAGTCATTATGTTGACAGATAATGGCGTATCGCCTCAGGTGAACTTTCCAGAGTAAGCTTGAAAATGTCATTGTGGAAAACGGGGAACAATTGGCAGGAGTAACGGTGAGACACTGGCACGAGTAACTATGACTCTCTTAAGGTAGTCAAATGCCTCGTCAACAGGCGAAATACATCGGCAAACTCGAGAAGTTCCCGGCCGGCGTACTGTGAATGTCTCTATGTCGACAGTTAATGGCGTATCGATTCAGGTGAACTGGCCAAAGTAAGCTAGTAGATGTGACTGTTGTAAAACGGGCAGCAACCGACAGGAGTAACTATGACTCAATAAAGGGATCCAAATGCCTCGTCAACAGTTGAGATACATTTGCAAACTGGAGGAGCTCATAGCAGGAGTACTGTGAATGTCATAATGTCGACAAATAATAACGTATCGCTTCTGGTGAACTGGCCAGAGTAAGCTCGTAGTTGTGACTGTTGTAAAACGGGGAGAAACTGACAGGAGTAACTACGACTCTCTTAAGGTATCCAAATGCCTCGTCAACAGCCGAGATACATCGCCAAACTCGAGAAGTTCAGGGCAGGCGTACTGTGAATGTCATTATGTCGACAGTTAATGGCGTATCGGATCAGGTGAACTGGCCAGTGTAAGCTTGTAGATGTGACTGTTGTAAAACGTGGAGCAACCGACAGGAGTAACTATGCCTCTCTCAAGGTAGCCAAATGCCTCGTCAACAGGCGAAATACATCAGCAAACTCGAGAAGCTCCCGGCAGGAGTACTGTGGAAGTCTTTATGTTGACAGACAAAGGCGTATCGCGTCAGGAGAACTGGACAGTGTAAGCTTGAAAATGTGACTATGGTAAAACGGGGAACAATTGGCAGGATTAACTATGACACGCTAAAGGTGGCCAAATGCCTCGTCGACAGGCGAAATATATTGGCAAACTGGAGGAGCTCCAACAGGAGTACTGTGAAAGTCATAATGTCGACAAATAATGGCGTATCTCTTCTGGTGTACGGGGCAGAGGAAGCTTGTGTATATGACTGTGGTTTATCGGGGAGACACTGGCAAGAGTAACTACGAATCTTTGAAGGTAGCCAAAAGCCTCGTCAACAGGCGAAATACATCGGCAAACTCGAGAAGCTCCCGACAGGAGTAATGTGAAAGTCTTTACGTCGACAGATAATGGCGTATAGCTTCAGGTGAACCGGGCAGAGTAAGCTTCTAGATGTGACTGTTGTAAAACGGGGAGCAAATGACAGGAGTAACAGTGACTCTCTAAAGTGAGCCAAATGCCTCGTTAACAGTCGAAATACATTTGCAAACTGGAGGAGCTCCTAGCAGGAGTACTGTGAAAGTCATAATATCGACAATTAATGGCGTATCGCTTCTGGTGAACGTGGCAGAGGAAGATTGTAGTTGTGACTGTGGTTTAACGGGGAGACACTGGCAGGAGTAAGTATGACTCTCTTAAGGTAGCCAAATTCCTCGTCAACAGGAGAAATACATCGGCGACCTCGAGAAGCTCCCGGCAGGCGTACTGTGAATGTCTTTATGTCGACAGTTAATGGCGTATCGCTTCAGGCGAAATGGCCAGAGTAAGCTTGTAGATAAGACTGTTGTAAAACGCGGAGCAACCGACAGGAGTAACTATGCCTCTCTCAAGGTAACCAAATGCCTCTTCAACAGGCGAAATACATTGGCAAACTCGAGAAACTCGTGGCAGGAATACCGTGAAAGTCTATGTCGACAGATAATGACGTATCGCTTCAGGTGAACTGGACAGTGTAAGCTTGAAAATGTGACTATGGTAAAACGAGGAACAATTGGCAGGATTAACTATGACACGCTAAAGGTGGCCAAATGCCTCGTCAACAGGCGAAATATATTGGCAAACTGGAGAAGCTCCAACAGGAGTACTGTGAAAGTCATAATGTCGACAAATAATGGCGTATCGCTTCTGGTGAACGGGGCAGAGGAAGCTTTTGGATATGACTATGGTTTATCGGGGAGACACTGGCAAGAGTAACTATGAATCTCTTAAGGTAGCCAAATGCCTCGTCAACAGGCGAAATACATCGGCAAACTCGAGAAGCACCCGGCAGGAGTAGTGTGAAAGTCTTTATGTCGACAGTTAATGGCGTATCGATTCAGGTGAACTGGCCAGAGTAAGCTTCTAGATGTGACTGTTGTAAAACGGGGAGCAACCGACAGGAGTAAATATGACTCTCTTGAGGTAGCCAAATACCTCGTCAACAGGCGAAATAAATCGGAAAACTCGAGGAGCTCCCGGGAGGAGTACTGTGGAAGTCATTATGTTGACAGTTAATGGCGTATCGATTCAGGTGAACTGGCCAAAGTAAGCTAGCAGATGTGACTGTTGTAAAACGGGCAGAAACCGACAGGAGTAACTATGACTCAATAAAGGGACCCAAATGCCTCGTCAACAGTTGAGATACATTTGCAAACTGGAGGAGCTCTTAGCAGGAGTACTGTGAAAGTCATAATGTCGACAAATAATAACGTATCGCTTCTGGTGAACTGGCCAGAGTAAGCTCGTAGTTGTGACTGTTGTAAAACGGGGAGAAACTGACAGGAGTAACTACGACTCTCTTAAGGTAGCCAAATGCCTCGTCAACAGCCGAGATACATCGCCAAACTCGAGAAGTTCAGGGCAGGCGTACTGTGAATGTCTTCATGTCGACAGTTAATGGCGTATCGATTCAGGTGAACTGGCCAGTGTAAGCTTGTAGATGTGACTGTTGTAAAACGGGGAGCAACCGACAGGAGTAACTATGCCTCTCTCAAGGTAGCCAAATGCCTCGTCAACAGGCGAAATACATCAGCAAACTCGAGAAGCTCCCGGCAGGAATACTGTGGAAGTCTTTATGTTGACAGATAATGGCGTATCGCTTCAGGAGAACTGGCTAAAGGAAGCTGAAAATGTGACTGTGGTAAAACGGGGTGCAACCGACAGGAGAAACTATGACTCTCTTAAGGTAGCCATATGCCTCGTCAACAGGCGAAATACATAGGCAAACTCGAGGAGCTCCCGGGAGGAGTACTGTGAAAGTCATTATGTTGACAAATAATGGCGTATCGCCTCAGGTGAACTAGCCAGAGTAAGCTTGAAAATGTCATTGTGGAAAACCGGGAACAATTAGCAGGAGTAACGGTGAGACACTGGCACGAGTAACTATGACTCTCTTAAGGTAGCCAAATGCCCCGTCAACAGGCGAAATACATCGGCAAATTCGAGAAGCTCCCGGCAGGAGTACTGTGAAAGTCTTTATGTCGACAGTTAATGGCGTATCGATTCAGGTGAACTGGCCAGAGTAAGCTTCTAGATGCGACTGTTGTAAAACGGGGAGCAACCGACAGGAGTAAATATGACTCTCTTGAGGTAGCCAAATACCTCGTCAACAGGCGAAATAAATCGGCAAACTCGAGGAGCTCCCGGGAGGAGTACTGTGAAAGTCATTATGTTGACAGATAATGGCGTATCGCCTCAGGTGAACTTTCCAGAGTAAGCTTGAAAATGTCATTGTGGAAAACGGGGAACAATTGGCAGGAGTAACGGTGAGACACTGGCACGAGTAACTATGACTCTCTTAAGGTAGTCAAATGCCTCGTCAACAGGCGAAATACATCGGCAAACTCGAGAAGTTCCCGGCCGGCGTACTGTGAATGTCTCTATGTCGACAGTTAATGGCGTATCGATTCAGGTGAACTGGCCAAAGTAAGCTAGTAGATGTGACTGTTGTAAAACGGGCAGCAACCGACAGGAGTAACTATGACTCAATAAAGGGATCCAAATGCCTCGTCAACAGTTGAGATACATTTGCAAACTGGAGGAGCTCACCTGAAGCGATACGTCATTATCTGTCGACATAGACTTTCACGGTATTCCTGCCACGAGTTTCTCGAGTTTGCCAATGTATTTCGCCTGTTGAAGAGGCATTTGGTTACCTTGAGAGAGGCATAGTTACTCCTGTCGGTTGCTCCGCGTTTTACAACAGTCTTATCTACAAGCTTACTCTGGCCATTTCGCCTGAAGCGATACGCCATTAACTGTCGACATAAAGACATTCACAGTACGCCTGCCGGGAGCTTCTCGAGGTCGCCGATGTATTTCTCCTGTTGACGAGGAATTTGGCTACCTTAAGAGAGTCATACTTACTCCTGCCAGTGTCTCCCCGTTAAACCACAGTCACAACTACAATCTTCCTCTGCCACGTTCACCAGAAGCGATACGCCATTAATTGTCGACATTATGACTTTCACAGTACTCCTGCTAGGAGCTCCTCCAGTTTGCAAATGTATTTCGACTGTTGACGAGGCATTTGGCTCACTTTAGAGAGTCACTGTTACTCCTGTCATTTGCTCCCCGTTTTACAACAGTCACATCTAGAAGCTTACTCTGCCCGGTTCACCTGAAGCTATACGCCATTATCTGTCGACGTAAAGACTTTCACATTACTCCTGTCGGGAGCTTCTCGAGTTTGCCGATGTATTTCGCCTGTTGACGAGGCTTTTGGCTACCTTCAAAGATTCGTAGTTACTCTTGCCAGTGTCTCCCCGATAAACCACAGTCATATACACAAGCTTCCTCTGCCCCGTACACCAGAAGAGATACGCCATTATTTGTCGACATTATGACTTTCACAGTACTCCTGTTGGAGCTCCTCCAGTTTGCCAATATATTTCGCCTGTCGACGAGGCATTTGGCCACCTTTAGCGTGTCATAGTTAATCCTGCCAATTGTTCCCCGTTTTACCATAGTCACATTTTCAAGCTTACACTGTCCAGTTCTCCTGACGCGATACGCCTTTGTCTGTCAACATAAAGACTTCCACAGTACTCCTGCCGGGAGCTTCTCGAGTTTGCTGATGTATTTCGCCTGTTGACGAGGCATTTGGCTACCTTGAGAGAGGCATAGTTACTCCTGTCGGTTGCTCCACGTTTTACAACAGTCACATCTACAAGCTTACACTGGCCAGTTCACCTGATCCGATACGCCATTAACTGTCGACATAATGACATTCACAGTACGCCTGCCCTGAACTTCTCGAGTTTGGCGATGTATCTCGGCTGTTGACGAGGCATTTGGATACCTTAAGAGAGTCGTAGTTACTCCTGTCAGTAAGCTTGAAAATGTGACTATGGTAAAACGAGGAACAATTGGCAGGATTAACTATGACACGCTAAAGGTGGCCAAATGCCTCGTCAACAGGCGAAATATATTGGCAAACTGGAGAAGCTCCAACAGGAGTACTGTGAAAGTCATAATGTCGACAAATAATGGCGTATCGCTTCTGGTGAACGGGGCAGAGGAAGCTTTTGGATATGACTATGGTTTATCGGGGAGACACTGGCAAGAGTAACTATGAATCTCTTAAGGTAGCCAAATGCCTCGTCAACAGGCGAAATACATCGGCAAACTCGAGAAGCACCCGGCAGGAGTAGTGTGAAAGTCTTTATGTCGACAGTTAATGGCGTATCGATTCAGGTGAACTGGCCAGAGTAAGCTTCTAGATGTGACTGTTGTAAAACGGGGAGCAACCGACAGGAGTAAATATGACTCTCTTGAGGTAGCCAAATACCTCGTCAACAGGCGAAATAAATCGGAAAACTCGAGGAGCTCCCGGGAGGAGTACTGTGGAAGTCATTATGTTGACAGTTAATGGCGTATCGATTCAGGTGAACTGGCCAAAGTAAGCTAGCAGATGTGACTGTTGTAAAACGGGCAGAAACCGACAGGAGTAACTATGACTCAATAAAGGGACCCAAATGCCTCGTCAACAGTTGAGATACATTTGCAAACTGGAGGAGCTCTTAGCAGGAGTACTGTGAAAGTCATAATGTCGACAAATAATAACGTATCGCTTCTGGTGAACTGGCCAGAGTAAGCTCGTAGTTGTGACTGTTGTAAAACGGGGAGAAACTGACAGGAGTAACTACGACTCTCTTAAGGTAGCCAAATGCCTCGTCAACAGCCGAGATACATCGCCAAACTCGAGAAGTTCAGGGCAGGCGTACTGTGAATGTCTTCATGTCGACAGTTAATGGCGTATCGATTCAGGTGAACTGGCCAGTGTAAGCTTGTAGATGTGACTGTTGTAAAACGGGGAGCAACCGACAGGAGTAACTATGCCTCTCTCAAGGTAGCCAAATGCCTCGTCAACAGGCGAAATACATCAGCAAACTCGAGAAGCTCCCGGCAGGAATACTGTGGAAGTCTTTATGTTGACAGATAATGGCGTATCGCTTCAGGAGAACTGGCTAAAGGAAGCTGAAAATGTGACTGTGGTAAAACGGGGTGCAACCGACAGGAGAAACTATGACTCTCTTAAGGTAGCCATATGCCTCGTCAACAGGCGAAATACATAGGCAAACTCGAGGAGCTCCCGGGAGGAGTACTGTGAAAGTCATTATGTTGACAAATAATGGCGTATCGCCTCAGGTGAACTAGCCAGAGTAAGCTTGAAAATGTCATTGTGGAAAACCGGGAACAATTAGCAGGAGTAACGGTGAGACACTGGCACGAGTAACTATGACTCTCTTAAGGTAGCCAAATGCCCCGTCAACAGGCGAAATACATCGGCAAATTCGAGAAGCTCCCGGCAGGAGTACTGTGAAAGTCTTTATGTCGACAGTTAATGGCGTATCGATTCAGGTGAACTGGCCAGAGTAAGCTTCTAGATGCGACTGTTGTAAAACGGGGAGCAACCGACAGGAGTAAATATGACTCTCTTGAGGTAGCCAAATACCTCGTCAACAGGCGAAATAAATCGGCAAACTCGAGGAGCTCCCGGGAGGAGTACTGTGAAAGTCATTATGTTGACAGATAATGGCGTATCGCCTCAGGTGAACTTTCCAGAGTAAGCTTGAAAATGTCATTGTGGAAAACGGGGAACAATTGGCAGGAGTAACGGTGAGACACTGGCACGAGTAACTATGACTCTCTTAAGGTAGTCAAATGCCTCGTCAACAGGCGAAATACATCGGCAAACTCGAGAAGTTCCCGGCCGGCGTACTGTGAATGTCTCTATGTCGACAGTTAATGGCGTATCGATTCAGGTGAACTGGCCAAAGTAAGCTAGTAGATGTGACTGTTGTAAAACGGGCAGCAACCGACAGGAGTAACTATGACTCAATAAAGGGATCCAAATGCCTCGTCAACAGTTGAGATACATTTGCAAACTGGAGGAGCTCATAGCAGGAGTACTGTGAATGTCATAATGTCGACAAATAATAACGTATCGCTTCTGGTGAACTGGCCAGAGTAAGCTCGTAGTTGTGACTGTTGTAAAACGGGGAGAAACTGACAGGAGTAACTACGACTCTCTTAAGGTATCCAAATGCCTCGTCAACAGCCGAGATACATCGCCAAACTCGAGAAGTTCAGGGCAGGCGTACTGTGAATGTCATTATGTCGACAGTTAATGGCGTATCGGATCAGGTGAACTGGCCAGTGTAAGCTTGTAGATGTGACTGTTGTAAAACGTGGAGCAACCGACAGGAGTAACTATGCCTCTCTCAAGGTAGCCAAATGCCTCGTCAACAGGCGAAATACATCAGCAAACTCGAGAAGCTCCCGGCAGGAGTACTGTGGAAGTCTTTATGTTGACAGACAAAGGCGTATCGCGTCAGGAGAACTGGACAGTGTAAGCTTGAAAATGTGACTATGGTAAAACGGGGAACAATTGGCAGGATTAACTATGACACGCTAAAGGTGGCCAAATGCCTCGTCGACAGGCGAAATATATTGGCAAACTGGAGGAGCTCCAACAGGAGTACTGTGAAAGTCATAATGTCGACAAATAATGGCGTATCTCTTCTGGTGTACGGGGCAGAGGAAGCTTGTGTATATGACTGTGGTTTATCGGGGAGACACTGGCAAGAGTAACTACGAATCTTTGAAGGTAGCCAAAAGCCTCGTCAACAGGCGAAATACATCGGCAAACTCGAGAAGCTCCCGACAGGAGTAATGTGAAAGTCTTTACGTCGACAGATAATGGCGTATAGCTTCAGGTGAACCGGGCAGAGTAAGCTTCTAGATGTGACTGTTGTAAAACGGGGAGCAAATGACAGGAGTAACAGTGACTCTCTAAAGTGAGCCAAATGCCTCGTCAACAGTCGAAATACATTTGCAAACTGGAGGAGCTCCTAGCAGGAGTACTGTGAAAGTCATAATGTCGACAATTAATGGCGTATCGCTTCTGGTGAACGTGGCAGAGGAAGATTGTAGTTGTGACTGTGGTTTAACGGGGAGACACTGGCAGGAGTAAGTATGACTCTCTTAAGGTAGCCAAATTCCTCGTCAACAGGAGAAATACATCGGCGACCTCGAGAAGCTCCCGGCAGGCGTACTGTGAATGTCTTTATGTCGACAGTTAATGGCGTATCGCTTCAGGCGAAATGGCCAGAGTAAGCTTGTAGATAAGACTGTTGTAAAACGCGGAGCAACCGACAGGAGTAACTATGCCTCTCTCAAGGTAACCAAATGCCTCTTCAACAGGCGAAATACATTGGCAAACTCGAGAAACTCGTGGCAGGAATACCGTGAAAGTCTATGTCGACAGATAATGACGTATCGCTTCAGGTGAACTGGACAGTGTAAGCTTGAAAATGTGACTATGGTAAAACGAGGAACAATTGGCAGGATTAACTATGACACGCTAAAGGTGGCCAAATGCCTCGTCAACAGGCGAAATATATTGGCAAACTGGAGAAGCTCCAACAGGAGTACTGTGAAAGTCATAATGTCGACAAATAATGGCGTATCGCTTCTGGTGAACGGGGCAGAGGAAGCTTTTGGATATGACTATGGTTTATCGGGGAGACACTGGCAAGAGTAACTATGAATCTCTTAAGGTAGCCAAATGCCTCGTCAACAGGCGAAATACATCGGCAAACTCGAGAAGCACCCGGCAGGAGTAGTGTGAAAGTCTTTATGTCGACAGTTAATGGCGTATCGATTCAGGTGAACTGGCCAGAGTAAGCTTCTAGATGTGACTGTTGTAAAACGGGGAGCAACCGACAGGAGTAAATATGACTCTCTTGAGGTAGCCAAATACCTCGTCAACAGGCGAAATAAATCGGAAAACTCGAGGAGCTCCCGGGAGGAGTACTGTGGAAGTCATTATGTTGACAGTTAATGGCGTATCGATTCAGGTGAACTGGCCAAAGTAAGCTAGCAGATGTGACTGTTGTAAAACGGGCAGAAACCGACAGGAGTAACTATGACTCAATAAAGGGACCCAAATGCCTCGTCAACAGTTGAGATACATTTGCAAACTGGAGGAGCTCTTAGCAGGAGTACTGTGAAAGTCATAATGTCGACAAATAATAACGTATCGCTTCTGGTGAACTGGCCAGAGTAAGCTCGTAGTTGTGACTGTTGTAAAACGGGGAGAAACTGACAGGAGTAACTACGACTCTCTTAAGGTAGCCAAATGCCTCGTCAACAGCCGAGATACATCGCCAAACTCGAGAAGTTCAGGGCAGGCGTACTGTGAATGTCTTCATGTCGACAGTTAATGGCGTATCGATTCAGGTGAACTGGCCAGTGTAAGCTTGTAGATGTGACTGTTGTAAAACGTGGAGCAACCGACAGGAGTAACTATGCCTCTCTCAAGGTAGCCAAATGCCTCGTCAACAGGCGAAATACATCAGCAAACTCGAGAAGCTCCCGGCAGGAGTACTGTGGAAGTCTTTATGTTGACAGACAAAGGCGTATCGCGTCAGGAGAACTGGACAGTGTAAGCTTGAAAATGTGACTATGGTAAAACGGGGAACAATTGGCAGGATTAACTATGACACGCTAAAGGTGGCCAAATGCCTCGTCGACAGGCGAAATATATTGGCAAACTGGAGGAGCTCCAACAGGAGTACTGTGAAAGTCATAATGTCGACAAATAATGGCGTATCTCTTCTGGTGTACGGGGCAGAGGAAGCTTGTGTATATGACTGTGGTTTATCGGGGAGACACTGGCAAGAGTAACTACGAATCTTTGAAGGTAGCCAAAAGCCTCGTCAACAGGCGAAATACATCGGCAAACTCGAGAAGCTCCCGACAGGAGTAATGTGAAAGTCTTTACGTCGACAGATAATGGCGTATAGCTTCAGGTGAACCGGGCAGAGTAAGCTTCTAGATGTGACTGTTGTAAAACGGGGAGCAAATGACAGGAGTAACAGTGACTCTCTAAAGTGAGCCAAATGCCTCGTCAACAGTCGAAATACATTTGCAAACTGGAGGAGCTCCTAGCAGGAGTACTGTGAAAGTCATAATGTCGACAATTAATGGCGTATCGCTTCTGGTGAACGTGGCAGAGGAAGATTGTAGTTGTGACTGTGGTTTAACGGGGAGACACTGGCAGGAGTAAGTATGACTCTCTTAAGGTAGCCAAATTCCTCGTCAACAGGAGAAATACATCGGCGACCTCGAGAAGCTCCCGGCAGGCGTACTGTGAATGTCTTTATGTCGACAGTTAATGGCGTATCGCTTCAGGCGAAATGGCCAGAGTAAGCTTGTAGATAAGACTGTTGTAAAACGCGGAGCAACCGACAGGAGTAACTATGCCTCTCTCAAGGTAACCAAATGCCTCTTCAACAGGCGAAATACATTGGCAAACTCGAGAAACTCGTGGCAGGAATACCGTGAAAGTCTATGTCGACAGATAATGACGTATCGCTTCAGGTGAACTGGACAGTGTAAGCTTGAAAATGTGACTATGGTAAAACGAGGAACAATTGGCAGGATTAACTATGACACGCTAAAGGTGGCCAAATGCCTCGTCAACAGGCGAAATATATTGGCAAACTGGAGAAGCTCCAACAGGAGTACTGTGAAAGTCATAATGTCGACAAATAATGGCGTATCGCTTCTGGTGAACGGGGCAGAGGAAGCTTTTGGATATGACTATGGTTTATCGGGGAGACACTGGCAAGAGTAACTATGAATCTCTTAAGGTAGCCAAATGCCTCGTCAACAGGCGAAATACATCGGCAAACTCGAGAAGCACCCGGCAGGAGTAGTGTGAAAGTCTTTATGTCGACAGTTAATGGCGTATCGATTCAGGTGAACTGGCCAGAGTAAGCTTCTAGATGTGACTGTTGTAAAACGGGGAGCAACCGATAGGAGTAAATATGACTCTCTTGAGGTAGCCAAATACCTCGTCAACAGGCGAAATAAATCGGAAAACTCGAGGAGCTCCCGGGAGGAGTACTGTGGAAGTCATTATGTTGACAGTTAATGGCGTATCGATTCAGGTGAACTGGCCAAAGTAAGCTAGCAGATGTGACTGTTGTAAAACGGGCAGAAACCGACAGGAGTAACTATGACTCAATAAAGGGACCCAAATGCCTCGTCAACAGCTGAGATACATTTGCAAACTGGAGGAGCTCTTAGCAGGAGTAAGCTCGTAGTTGTGACTGTTGTAAAACGGGGAGAAACTGACAGGAGTAACTACGACTCTCTTAAGGTAGCCAAATGCCTCGTCAACAGCCGAGATACATCGCCAAACTCGAGAAGTTCAGGGCAGGCGTACTGTGAATGTCTTCATGTCGACAGTTAATGGCGTATCGATTCAGGTGAACTGGCCAGTGTAAGCTTGTAGATGTGACTGTTGTAAAACGTGGAGCAACCGACAGGAGTAACTATGCCTCTCTCAAGGTAGCCAAATGCCTCGTCAACAGGCGAAATACATCAGCAAACTCGAGAAGCTCCCGGCAGGAGTACTGTGGAAGTCTTTATGTTGACAGACAAAGGCGTATCGCGTCAGGAGAACTGGACAGTGTAAGCTTGAAAATGTGACTATGGTAAAACGGGGAACAATTGGCAGGATTAACTATGACACGCTAAAGGTGGCCAAATGCCTCGTCGACAGGCGAAATATATTGGCAAACTGGAGGAGCTCCAACAGGAGTACTGTGAAAGTCATAATGTCGACAAATAATGGCGTATCTCTTCTGGTGTACGGGGCAGAGGAAGCTTGTGTATATGACTGTGGTTTATCGGGGAGACACTGGCAAGAGTAACTACGAATCTTTGAAGGTAGCCAAAAGCCTCGTCAACAGGCGAAATACATCGGCAAACTCGAGAAGCTCCCGACAGGAGTAATGTGAAAGTCTTTACGTCGACAGATAATGGCGTATAGCTTCAGGTGAACCGGGCAGAGTAAGCTTCTAGATGTGACTGTTGTAAAACGGGGAGCAAATGACAGGAGTAACAGTGACTCTCTAAAGTGAGCCAAATGCCTCGTCAACAGTCGAAATACATTTGCAAACTGGAGGAGCTCCTAGCAGGAGTACTGTGAAAGTCATAATGTCGACAATTAATGGCGTATCGCTTCTGGTGAACGTGGCAGAGGAAGATTGTAGTTGTGACTGTGGTTTAACGGGGAGACACTGGCAGGAGTAAGTATGACTCTCTTAAGGTAGCCAAATTCCTCGTCAACAGGAGAAATACATCGGCGACCTCGAGAAGCTCCCGGCAGGCGTACTGTGAATGTCTTTATGTCGACAGTTAATGGCGTATCGCTTCAGGCGAAATGGCCAGAGTAAGCTTGTAGATAAGACTGTTGTAAAACGCGGAGCAACCGACAGGAGTAACTATGCCTCTCTCAAG
Source organism: Schistocerca piceifrons (assembly GCF_021461385.2). Taxonomy (NCBI): domain Eukaryota; kingdom Metazoa; phylum Arthropoda; class Insecta; order Orthoptera; family Acrididae; genus Schistocerca; species Schistocerca piceifrons. The sequence continues at coordinate 634,014 of NC_060144.1, read as the reverse complement.
GTAACCAAATGCCTCTTCAACAGGCGAAATACATTGGCAAACTCGAGAAACTCGTGGCAGGAATACCGTGAAAGTCTATGTCGACAGATAATGACGTATCGCTTCAGGTGAACTGGACAGTGTAAGCTTGAAAATGTGACTATGGTAAAACGAGGAACAATTGGCAGGATTAACTATGACACGCTAAAGGTGGCCAAATGCCTCGTCAACAGGCGAAATATATTGGCAAACTGGAGAAGCTCCAACAGGAGTACTGTGAAAGTCATAATGTCGACAAATAATGGCGTATCGCTTCTGGTGAACGGGGCAGAGGAAGCTTTTGGATATGACTATGGTTTATCGGGGAGACACTGGCAAGAGTAACTATGAATCTCTTAAGGTAGCCAAATGCCTCGTCAACAGGCGAAATACATCGGCAAACTCGAGAAGCACCCGGCAGGAGTAGTGTGAAAGTCTTTATGTCGACAGTTAATGGCGTATCGATTCAGGTGAACTGGCCAGAGTAAGCTTCTAGATGTGACTGTTGTAAAACGGGGAGCAACCGATAGGAGTAAATATGACTCTCTTGAGGTAGCCAAATACCTCGTCAACAGGCGAAATAAATCGGAAAACTCGAGGAGCTCCCGGGAGGAGTACTGTGGAAGTCATTATGTTGACAGTTAATGGCGTATCGATTCAGGTGAACTGGCCAAAGTAAGCTAGCAGATGTGACTGTTGTAAAACGGGCAGAAACCGACAGGAGTAACTATGACTCAATAAAGGGACCCAAATGCCTCGTCAACAGCTGAGATACATTTGCAAACTGGAGGAGCTCTTAGCAGGAGTAAGCTCGTAGTTGTGACTGTTGTAAAACGGGGAGAAACTGACAGGAGTAACTACGACTCTCTTAAGGTAGCCAAATGCCTCGTCAACAGCCGAGATACATCGCCAAACTCGAGAAGTTCAGGGCAGGCGTACTGTGAATGTCTTCATGTCGACAGTTAATGGCGTATCGATTCAGGTGAACTGGCCAGTGTAAGCTTGTAGATGTGACTGTTGTAAAACGGGGAGCAACCGACAGGAGTAACTATGCCTCTCTCAAGGTAGCCAAATGCCTCGTCAACAGGCGAAATACATCAGCAAACTCGAGAAGCTCCCGGCAGGAATACTGTGGAAGTCTTTATGTTGACAGATAATGGCGTATCGCTTCAGGAGAACTGGCTAAAGGAAGCTGAAAATGTGACTGTGGTAAAACGGGGTGCAACCGACAGGAGAAACTATGACTCTCTTAAGGTAGCCATATGCCTCGTCAACAGGCGAAATACATAGGCAAACTCGAGGAGCTCCCGGGAGGAGTACTGTGAAAGTCATTATGTTGACAGATAATGGCGTATCGCCTCAGGTGAACTTTCCAGAGTAAGCTTGAAAATGTCATTGTGGAAAACGGGGAACAATTGGCAGGAGTAACGGTGAGACACTGGCACGAGTAACTATGACTCTCTTAAGGTAGTCAAATGCCTCGTCAACAGGCGAAATACATCGGCAAACTCGAGAAGTTCCCGGCCGGCGTACTGTGAATGTCTCTATGTCGACAGTTAATGGCGTATCGATTCAGGTGAACTGGCCAAAGTAAGCTAGTAGATGTGACTGTTGTAAAACGGGCAGCAACCGACAGGAGTAACTATGACTCAATAAAGGGATCCAAATGCCTCGTCAACAGTTGAGATACATTTGCAAACTGGAGGAGCTCATAGCAGGAGTACTGTGAATGTCATAATGTCGACAAATAATAACGTATCGCTTCTGGTGAACTGGCCAGAGTAAGCTCGTAGTTGTGACTGTTGTAAAACGGGGAGAAACTGACAGGAGTAACTACGACTCTCTTAAGGTATCCAAATGCCTCGTCAACAGCCGAGATACATCGCCAAACTCGAGAAGTTCAGGGCAGGCGTACTGTGAATGTCATTATGTCGACAGTTAATGGCGTATCGGATCAGGTGAACTGGCCAGTATAAGCTTGTAGATGTGACTGTTGTAAAACGTGGAGCAACCGACAGGAGTAACTATGCCTCTCTCAAGGTAGCCAAATGCCTCGTCAACAGGCGAAATACATCAGCAAACTCGAGAAGCTCCCGGCAGGAGTACTGTGGAAGTCTTTATGTTGACAGACAAAGGCGTATCGCGTCAGGAGAACTGGACAGTGTAAGTTTGAAAATGTGACTATGGTAAAACGGGGAACAATTGGCAGGATTAACTATGACACGCTAAAGGTGGCCAAATGCCTCGTCGACAGGCGAAATATATTGGCAAACTGGAGGAGCTCCAACAGGAGTACTGTGAAAGTCATAATGTCGACAAATAATGGCGTATCTCTTCTGGTGTACGGGGCAGAGGAAGCTTGTGTATATGACTGTGGTTTATCGGGGAGACACTGGCAAGAGTAACTACGAATCTTTGAAGGTAGCCAAAAGCCTCGTCAACAGGCGAAATACATCGGCAAACTCGAGAAGCTCCCGACAGGAGTAATGTGAAAGTCTTTACGTCGACAGATAATGGCGTATAGCTTCAGGTGAACCGGGCAGAGTAAGCTTCTAGATGTGACTGTTGTAAAACGGGGAGCAAATGACAGGAGTAACAGTGACTCTCTAAAGTGAGCCAAATGCCTCGTCAACAGTCGAAATACATTTGCAAACTGGAGGAGCTCCTAGCAGGAGTACTGTGAAAGTCATAATGTCGACAATTAATGGCGTATCGCTTCTGGTGAACGTGGCAGAGGAAGATTGTAGTTGTGACTGTGGTTTAACGGGGAGACACTGGCAGGAGTAAGTATGACTCTCTTAAGGTAGCCAAATTCCTCGTCAACAGGAGAAATACATCGGCGACCTCGAGAAGCTCCCGGCAGGCGTACTGTGAATGTCTTTATGTCGACAGTTAATGGCGTATCGCTTCAGGCGAAATGGCCAGAGTAAGCTTGTAGATAAGACTGTTGTAAAACGCGGAGCAACCGACAGGAGTAACTATGCCTCTCTCAAGGTAACCAAATGCCTCTTCAACAGGCGAAATACATTGGCAAACTCGAGAAACTCGTGGCAGGAATACCGTGAAAGTCTATGTCGACAGATAATGACGTATCGCTTCAGGTGAACTGGACAGTGTAAGCTTGAAAATGTGACTATGGTAAAACGAGGAACAATTGGCAGGATTAACTATGACACGCTAAAGGTGGCCAAATGCCTCGTCAACAGGCGAAATATATTGGCAAACTGGAGAAGCTCCAACAGGAGTACTGTGAAAGTCATAATGTCGACAAATAATGGCGTATCGCTTCTGGTGAACGGGGCAGAGGAAGCTTTTGGATATGACTATGGTTTATCGGGGAGACACTGGCAAGAGTAACTATGAATCTCTTAAGGTAGCCAAATGCCTCGTCAACAGGCGAAATACATCGGCAAACTCGAGAAGCACCCGGCAGGAGTAGTGTGAAAGTCTTTATGTCGACAGTTAATGGCGTATCGATTCAGGTGAACTGGCCAGAGTAAGCTTCTAGATGTGACTGTTGTAAAACGGGGAGCAACCGATAGGAGTAAATATGACTCTCTTGAGGTAGCCAAATACCTCGTCAACAGGCGAAATAAATCGGAAAACTCGAGGAGCTCCCGGGAGGAGTACTGTGGAAGTCATTATGTTGACAGTTAATGGCGTATCGATTCAGGTGAACTGGCCAAAGTAAGCTAGCAGATGTGACTGTTGTAAAACGGGCAGAAACCGACAGGAGTAACTATGACTCAATAAAGGGACCCAAATGCCTCGTCAACAGCTGAGATACATTTGCAAACTGGAGGAGCTCTTAGCAGGAGTAAGCTCGTAGTTGTGACTGTTGTAAAACGGGGAGAAACTGACAGGAGTAACTACGACTCTCTTAAGGTAGCCAAATGCCTCGTCAACAGCCGAGATACATCGCCAAACTCGAGAAGTTCAGGGCAGGCGTACTGTGAATGTCTTCATGTCGACAGTTAATGGCGTATCGATTCAGGTGAACTGGCCAGTGTAAGCTTGTAGATGTGACTGTTGTAAAACGGGGAGCAACCGACAGGAGTAACTATGCCTCTCTCAAGGTAGCCAAATGCCTCGTCAACAGGCGAAATACATCAGCAAACTCGAGAAGCTCCCGGCAGGAATACTGTGGAAGTCTTTATGTTGACAGATAATGGCGTATCGCTTCAGGAGAACTGGCTAAAGGAAGCTGAAAATGTGACTGTGGTAAAACGGGGTGCAACCGACAGGAGAAACTATGACTCTCTTAAGGTAGCCATATGCCTCGTCAACAGGCGAAATACATAGGCAAACTCGAGGAGCTCCCGGGAGGAGTACTGTGAAAGTCATTATGTTGACAAATAATGGCGTATCGCCTCAGGTGAACTAGCCAGAGTAAGCTTGAAAATGTCATTGTGGAAAACCGGGAACAATTAGCAGGAGTAACGGTGAGACACTGGCACGAGTAACTATGACTCTCTTAAGGTAGCCAAATGCCCCGTCAACAGGCGAAATACATCGGCAAATTCGAGAAGCTCCCGGCAGGAGTACTGTGAAAGTCTTTATGTCGACAGTTAATGGCGTATCGATTCAGGTGAACTGGCCAGAGTAAGCTTCTAGATGCGACTGTTGTAAAACGGGGAGCAACCGACAGGAGTAAATATGACTCTCTTGAGGTAGCCAAATACCTCGTCAACAGGCGAAATAAATCGGCAAACTCGAGGAGCTCCCGGGAGGAGTACTGTGAAAGTCATTATGTTGACAGATAATGGCGTATCGCCTCAGGTGAACTTTCCAGAGTAAGCTTGAAAATGTCATTGTGGAAAACGGGGAACAATTGGCAGGAGTAACGGTGAGACACTGGCACGAGTAACTATGACTCTCTTAAGGTAGTCAAATGCCTCGTCAACAGGCGAAATACATCGGCAAACTCGAGAAGTTCCCGGCCGGCGTACTGTGAATGTCTCTATGTCGACAGTTAATGGCGTATCGATTCAGGTGAACTGGCCAAAGTAAGCTAGTAGATGTGACTGTTGTAAAACGGGCAGCAACCGACAGGAGTAACTATGACTCAATAAAGGGATCCAAATGCCTCGTCAACAGTTGAGATACATTTGCAAACTGGAGGAGCTCATAGCAGGAGTACTGTGAATGTCATAATGTCGACAAATAATAACGTATCGCTTCTGGTGAACTGGCCAGAGTAAGCTCGTAGTTGTGACTGTTGTAAAACGGGGAGAAACTGACAGGAGTAACTACGACTCTCTTAAGGTATCCAAATGCCTCGTCAACAGCCGAGATACATCGCCAAACTCGAGAAGTTCAGGGCAGGCGTACTGTGAATGTCATTATGTCGACAGTTAATGGCGTATCGGATCAGGTGAACTGGCCAGTGTAAGCTTGTAGATGTGACTGTTGTAAAACGTGGAGCAACCGACAGGAGTAACTATGCCTCTCTCAAGGTAGCCAAATGCCTCGTCAACAGGCGAAATACATCAGCAAACTCGAGAAGCTCCCGGCAGGAGTACTGTGGAAGTCTTTATGTTGACAGACAAAGGCGTATCGCGTCAGGAGAACTGGACAGTGTAAGCTTGAAAATGTGACTATGGTAAAACGGGGAACAATTGGCAGGATTAACTATGACACGCTAAAGGTGGCCAAATGCCTCGTCGACAGGCGAAATATATTGGCAAACTGGAGGAGCTCCAACAGGAGTACTGTGAAAGTCATAATGTCGACAAATAATGGCGTATCTCTTCTGGTGTACGGGGCAGAGGAAGCTTGTGTATATGACTGTGGTTTATCGGGGAGACACTGGCAAGAGTAACTACGAATCTTTGAAGGTAGCCAAAAGCCTCGTCAACAGGCGAAATACATCGGCAAACTCGAGAAGCTCCCGACAGGAGTAATGTGAAAGTCTTTACGTCGACAGATAATGGCGTATAGCTTCAGGTGAACCGGGCAGAGTAAGCTTCTAGATGTGACTGTTGTAAAACGGGGAGCAAATGACAGGAGTAACAGTGACTCTCTAAAGTGAGCCAAATGCCTCGTTAACAGTCGAAATACATTTGCAAACTGGAGGAGCTCCTAGCAGGAGTACTGTGAAAGTCATAATATCGACAATTAATGGCGTATCGCTTCTGGTGAACGTGGCAGAGGAAGATTGTAGTTGTGACTGTGGTTTAACGGGGAGACACTGGCAGGAGTAAGTATGACTCTCTTAAGGTAGCCAAATTCCTCGTCAACAGGAGAAATACATCGGCGACCTCGAGAAGCTCCCGGCAGGCGTACTGTGAATGTCTTTATGTCGACAGTTAATGGCGTATCGCTTCAGGCGAAATGGCCAGAGTAAGCTTGTAGATAAGACTGTTGTAAAACGCGGAGCAACCGACAGGAGTAACTATGCCTCTCTCAAGGTAACCAAATGCCTCTTCAACAGGCGAAATACATTGGCAAACTCGAGAAACTCGTGGCAGGAATACCGTGAAAGTCTATGTCGACAGATAATGACGTATCGCTTCAGGTGAACTGGACAGTGTAAGCTTGAAAATGTGACTATGGTAAAACGAGGAACAATTGGCAGGATTAACTATGACACGCTAAAGGTGGCCAAATGCCTCGTCAACAGGCGAAATATATTGGCAAACTGGAGAAGCTCCAACAGGAGTACTGTGAAAGTCATAATGTCGACAAATAATGGCGTATCGCTTCTGGTGAACGGGGCAGAGGAAGCTTTTGGATATGACTATGGTTTATCGGGGAGACACTGGCAAGAGTAACTATGAATCTCTTAAGGTAGCCAAATGCCTCGTCAACAGGCGAAATACATCGGCAAACTCGAGAAGCACCCGGCAGGAGTAGTGTGAAAGTCTTTATGTCGACAGTTAATGGCGTATCGATTCAGGTGAACTGGCCAGAGTAAGCTTCTAGATGTGACTGTTGTAAAACGGGGAGCAACCGACAGGAGTAAATATGACTCTCTTGAGGTAGCCAAATACCTCGTCAACAGGCGAAATAAATCGGAAAACTCGAGGAGCTCCCGGGAGGAGTACTGTGGAAGTCATTATGTTGACAGTTAATGGCGTATCGATTCAGGTGAACTGGCCAAAGTAAGCTAGCAGATGTGACTGTTGTAAAACGGGCAGAAACCGACAGGAGTAACTATGACTCAATAAAGGGACCCAAATGCCTCGTCAACAGTTGAGATACATTTGCAAACTGGAGGAGCTCTTAGCAGGAGTACTGTGAAAGTCATAATGTCGACAAATAATAACGTATCGCTTCTGGTGAACTGGCCAGAGTAAGCTCGTAGTTGTGACTGTTGTAAAACGGGGAGAAACTGACAGGAGTAACTACGACTCTCTTAAGGTAGCCAAATGCCTCGTCAACAGCCGAGATACATCGCCAAACTCGAGAAGTTCAGGGCAGGCGTACTGTGAATGTCTTCATGTCGACAGTTAATGGCGTATCGATTCAGGTGAACTGGCCAGTGTAAGCTTGTAGATGTGACTGTTGTAAAACGGGGAGCAACCGACAGGAGTAACTATGCCTCTCTCAAGGTAGCCAAATGCCTCGTCAACAGGCGAAATACATCAGCAAACTCGAGAAGCTCCCGGCAGGAATACTGTGGAAGTCTTTATGTTGACAGATAATGGCGTATCGCTTCAGGAGAACTGGCTAAAGGAAGCTGAAAATGTGACTGTGGTAAAACGGGGTGCAACCGACAGGAGAAACTATGACTCTCTTAAGGTAGCCATATGCCTCGTCAACAGGCGAAATACATAGGCAAACTCGAGGAGCTCCCGGGAGGAGTACTGTGAAAGTCATTATGTTGACAAATAATGGCGTATCGCCTCAGGTGAACTAGCCAGAGTAAGCTTGAAAATGTCATTGTGGAAAACCGGGAACAATTAGCAGGAGTAACGGTGAGACACTGGCACGAGTAACTATGACTCTCTTAAGGTAGCCAAATGCCCCGTCAACAGGCGAAATACATCGGCAAATTCGAGAAGCTCCCGGCAGGAGTACTGTGAAAGTCTTTATGTCGACAGTTAATGGCGTATCGATTCAGGTGAACTGGCCAGAGTAAGCTTCTAGATGCGACTGTTGTAAAACGGGGAGCAACCGACAGGAGTAAATATGACTCTCTTGAGGTAGCCAAATACCTCGTCAACAGGCGAAATAAATCGGCAAACTCGAGGAGCTCCCGGGAGGAGTACTGTGAAAGTCATTATGTTGACAGATAATGGCGTATCGCCTCAGGTGAACTTTCCAGAGTAAGCTTGAAAATGTCATTGTGGAAAACGGGGAACAATTGGCAGGAGTAACGGTGAGACACTGGCACGAGTAACTATGACTCTCTTAAGGTAGTCAAATGCCTCGTCAACAGGCGAAATACATCGGCAAACTCGAGAAGTTCCCGGCCGGCGTACTGTGAATGTCTCTATGTCGACAGTTAATGGCGTATCGATTCAGGTGAACTGGCCAAAGTAAGCTAGTAGATGTGACTGTTGTAAAACGGGCAGCAACCGACAGGAGTAACTATGACTCAATAAAGGGATCCAAATGCCTCGTCAACAGTTGAGATACATTTGCAAACTGGAGGAGCTCATAGCAGGAGTACTGTGAATGTCATAATGTCGACAAATAATAACGTATCGCTTCTGGTGAACTGGCCAGAGTAAGCTCGTAGTTGTGACTGTTGTAAAACGGGGAGAAACTGACAGGAGTAACTACGACTCTCTTAAGGTATCCAAATGCCTCGTCAACAGCCGAGATACATCGCCAAACTCGAGAAGTTCAGGGCAGGCGTACTGTGAATGTCATTATGTCGACAGTTAATGGCGTATCGGATCAGGTGAACTGGCCAGTGTAAGCTTGTAGATGTGACTGTTGTAAAACGTGGAGCAACCGACAGGAGTAACTATGCCTCTCTCAAGGTAGCCAAATGCCTCGTCAACAGGCGAAATACATCAGCAAACTCGAGAAGCTCCCGGCAGGAGTACTGTGGAAGTCTTTATGTTGACAGACAAAGGCGTATCGCGTCAGGAGAACTGGACAGTGTAAGCTTGAAAATGTGACTATGGTAAAACGGGGAACAATTGGCAGGATTAACTATGACACGCTAAAGGTGGCCAAATGCCTCGTCGACAGGCGAAATATATTGGCAAACTGGAGGAGCTCCAACAGGAGTACTGTGAAAGTCATAATGTCGACAAATAATGGCGTATCTCTTCTGGTGTACGGGGCAGAGGAAGCTTGTGTATATGACTGTGGTTTATCGGGGAGACACTGGCAAGAGTAACTACGAATCTTTGAAGGTAGCCAAAAGCCTCGTCAACAGGCGAAATACATCGGCAAACTCGAGAAGCTCCCGACAGGAGTAATGTGAAAGTCTTTACGTCGACAGATAATGGCGTATAGCTTCAGGTGAACCGGGCAGAGTAAGCTTCTAGATGTGACTGTTGTAAAACGGGGAGCAAATGACAGGAGTAACAGTGACTCTCTAAAGTGAGCCAAATGCCTCGTCAACAGTCGAAATACATTTGCAAACTGGAGGAGCTCCTAGCAGGAGTACTGTGAAAGTCATAATGTCGACAATTAATGGCGTATCGCTTCTGGTGAACGTGGCAGAGGAAGATTGTAGTTGTGACTGTGGTTTAACGGGGAGACACTGGCAGGAGTAAGTATGACTCTCTTAAGGTAGCCAAATTCCTCGTCAACAGGAGAAATACATCGGCGACCTCGAGAAGCTCCCGGCAGGCGTACTGTGAATGTCTTTATGTCGACAGTTAATGGCGTATCGCTTCAGGCGAAATGGCCAGAGTAAGCTTGTAGATAAGACTGTTGTAAAACGCGGAGCAACCGACAGGAGTAACTATGCCTCTCTCAAGGTAACCAAATGCCTCTTCAACAGGCGAAATACATTGGCAAACTCGAGAAACTCGTGGCAGGAATACCGTGAAAGTCTATGTCGACAGATAATGACGTATCGCTTCAGGTGAACTGGACAGTGTAAGCTTGAAAATGTGACTATGGTAAAACGAGGAACAATTGGCAGGATTAACTATGACACGCTAAAGGTGGCCAAATGCCTCGTCAACAGGCGAAATATATTGGCAAACTGGAGAAGCTCCAACAGGAGTACTGTGAAAGTCATAATGTCGACAAATAATGGCGTATCGCTTCTGGTGAACGGGGCAGAGGAAGCTTTTGGATATGACTATGGTTTATCGGGGAGACACTGGCAAGAGTAACTATGAATCTCTTAAGGTAGCCAAATGCCTCGTCAACAGGCGAAATACATCGGCAAACTCGAGAAGCACCCGGCAGGAGTAGTGTGAAAGTCTTTATGTCGACAGTTAATGGCGTATCGATTCAGGTGAACTGGCCAGAGTAAGCTTCTAGATGTGACTGTTGTAAAACGGGGAGCAACCGATAGGAGTAAATATGACTCTCTTGAGGTAGCCAAATACCTCGTCAACAGGCGAAATAAATCGGAAAACTCGAGGAGCTCCCGGGAGGAGTACTGTGGAAGTCATTATGTTGACAGTTAATGGCGTATCGATTCAGGTGAACTGGCCAAAGTAAGCTAGCAGATGTGACTGTTGTAAAACGGGCAGAAACCGACAGGAGTAACTATGACTCAATAAAGGGACCCAAATGCCTCGTCAACAGCTGAGATACATTTGCAAACTGGAGGAGCTCTTAGCAGGAGTAAGCTCGTAGTTGTGACTGTTGTAAAACGGGGAGAAACTGACAGGAGTAACTACGACTCTCTTAAGGTAGCCAAATGCCTCGTCAACAGCCGAGATACATCGCCAAACTCGAGAAGTTCAGGGCAGGCGTACTGTGAATGTCTTCATGTCGACAGTTAATGGCGTATCGATTCAGGTGAACTGGCCAGTGTAAGCTTGTAGATGTGACTGTTGTAAAACGGGGAGCAACCGACAGGAGTAACTATGCCTCTCTCAAGGTAGCCAAATGCCTCGTCAACAGGCGAAATACATCAGCAAACTCGAGAAGCTCCCGGCAGGAATACTGTGGAAGTCTTTATGTTGACAGATAATGGCGTATCGCTTCAGGAGAACTGGCTAAAGGAAGCTGAAAATGTGACTGTGGTAAAACGGGGTGCAACCGACAGGAGAAACTATGACTCTCTTAAGGTAGCCATATGCCTCGTCAACAGGCGAAATACATAGGCAAACTCGAGGAGCTCCCGGGAGGAGTACTGTGAAAGTCATTATGTTGACAAATAATGGCGTATCGCCTCAGGTGAACTAGCCAGAGTAAGCTTGAAAATGTCATTGTGGAAAACCGGGAACAATTAGCAGGAGTAACGGTGAGACACTGGCACGAGTAACTATGACTCTCTTAAGGTAGCCAAATGCCCCGTCAACAGGCGAAATACATCGGCAAATTCGAGAAGCTCCCGGCAGGAGTACTGTGAAAGTCTTTATGTCGACAGTTAATGGCGTATCGATTCAGGTGAACTGGCCAGAGTAAGCTTCTAGATGCGACTGTTGTAAAACGGGGAGCAACCGACAGGAGTAAATATGACTCTCTTGAGGTAGCCAAATACCTCGTCAACAGGCGAAATAAATCGGCAAACTCGAGGAGCTCCCGGGAGGAGTACTGTGAAAGTCATTATGTTGACAGATAATGGCGTATCGCCTCAGGTGAACTTTCCAGAGTAAGCTTGAAAATGTCATTGTGGAAAACGGGGAACAATTGGCAGGAGTAACGGTGAGACACTGGCACGAGTAACTATGACTCTCTTAAGGTAGTCAAATGCCTCGTCAACAGGCGAAATACATCGGCAAACTCGAGAAGTTCCCGGCCGGCGTACTGTGAATGTCTCTATGTCGACAGTTAATGGCGTATCGATTCAGGTGAACTGGCCAAAGTAAGCTAGTAGATGTGACTGTTGTAAAACGGGCAGCAACCGACAGGAGTAACTATGACTCAATAAAGGGATCCAAATGCCTCGTCAACAGTTGAGATACATTTGCAAACTGGAGGAGCTCATAGCAGGAGTACTGTGAATGTCATAATGTCGACAAATAATAACGTATCGCTTCTGGTGAACTGGCCAGAGTAAGCTCGTAGTTGTGACTGTTGTAAAACGGGGAGAAACTGACAGGAGTAACTACGACTCTCTTAAGGTATCCAAATGCCTCGTCAACAGCCGAGATACATCGCCAAACTCGAGAAGTTCAGGGCAGGCGTACTGTGAATGTCATTATGTCGACAGTTAATGGCGTATCGGATCAGGTGAACTGGCCAGTGTAAGCTTGTAGATGTGACTGTTGTAAAACGTGGAGCAACCGACAGGAGTAACTATGCCTCTCTCAAGGTAGCCAAATGCCTCGTCAACAGGCGAAATACATCAGCAAACTCGAGAAGCTCCCGGCAGGAGTACTGTGGAAGTCTTTATGTTGACAGACAAAGGCGTATCGCGTCAGGAGAACTGGACAGTGTAAGCTTGAAAATGTGACTATGGTAAAACGGGGAACAATTGGCAGGATTAACTATGACACGCTAAAGGTGGCCAAATGCCTCGTCGACAGGCGAAATATATTGGCAAACTGGAGGAGCTCCAACAGGAGTACTGTGAAAGTCATAATGTCGACAAATAATGGCGTATCTCTTCTGGTGTACGGGGCAGAGGAAGCTTGTGTATATGACTGTGGTTTATCGGGGAGACACTGGCAAGAGTAACTACGAATCTTTGAAGGTAGCCAAAAGCCTCGTCAACAGGCGAAATACATCGGCAAACTCGAGAAGCTCCCGACAGGAGTAATGTGAAAGTCTTTACGTCGACAGATAATGGCGTATAGCTTCAGGTGAACCGGGCAGAGTAAGCTTCTAGATGTGACTGTTGTAAAACGGGGAGCAAATGACAGGAGTAACAGTGACTCTCTAAAGTGAGCCAAATGCCTCGTCAACAGTCGAAATACATTTGCAAACTGGAGGAGCTCCTAGCAGGAGTACTGTGAAAGTCATAATGTCGACAATTAATGGCGTATCGCTTCTGGTGAACGTGGCAGAGGAAGATTGTAGTTGTGACTGTGGTTTAACGGGGAGACACTGGCAGGAGTAAGTATGACTCTCTTAAGGTAGCCAAATTCCTCGTCAACAGGAGAAATACATCGGCGACCTCGAGAAGCTCCCGGCAGGCGTACTGTGAATGTCTTTATGTCGACAGTTAATGGCGTATCGCTTCAGGCGAAATGGCCAGAGTAAGCTTGTAGATAAGACTGTTGTAAAACGCGGAGCAACCGACAGGAGTAACTATGCCTCTCTCAAGGTAACCAAATGCCTCTTCAACAGGCGAAATACATTGGCAAACTCGAGAAACTCGTGGCAGGAATACCGTGAAAGTCTATGTCGACAGATAATGACGTATCGCTTCAGGTGAACTGGACAGTGTAAGCTTGAAAATGTGACTATGGTAAAACGAGGAACAATTGGCAGGATTAACTATGACACGCTAAAGGTGGCCAAATGCCTCGTCAACAGGCGAAATATATTGGCAAACTGGAGAAGCTCCAACAGGAGTACTGTGAAAGTCATAATGTCGACAAATAATGGCGTATCGCTTCTGGTGAACGGGGCAGAGGAAGCTTTTGGATATGACTATGGTTTATCGGGGAGACACTGGCAAGAGTAACTATGAATCTCTTAAGGTAGCCAAATGCCTCGTCAACAGGCGAAATACATCGGCAAACTCGAGAAGCACCCGGCAGGAGTAGTGTGAAAGTCTTTATGTCGACAGTTAATGGCGTATCGATTCAGGTGAACTGGCCAGAGTAAGCTTCTAGATGTGACTGTTGTAAAACGGGGAGCAACCGATAGGAGTAAATATGACTCTCTTGAGGTAGCCAAATACCTCGTCAACAGGCGAAATAAATCGGAAAACTCGAGGAGCTCCCGGGAGGAGTACTGTGGAAGTCATTATGTTGACAGTTAATGGCGTATCGATTCAGGTGAACTGGCCAAAGTAAGCTAGCAGATGTGACTGTTGTAAAACGGGCAGAAACCGACAGGAGTAACTATGACTCAATAAAGGGACCCAAATGCCTCGTCAACAGCTGAGATACATTTGCAAACTGGAGGAGCTCTTAGCAGGAGTAAGCTCGTAGTTGTGACTGTTGTAAAACGGGGAGAAACTGACAGGAGTAACTACGACTCTCTTAAGGTAGCCAAATGCCTCGTCAACAGCCGAGATACATCGCCAAACTCGAGAAGTTCAGGGCAGGCGTACTGTGAATGTCTTCATGTCGACAGTTAATGGCGTATCGATTCAGGTGAACTGGCCAGTGTAAGCTTGTAGATGTGACTGTTGTAAAACGGGGAGCAACCGACAGGAGTAACTATGCCTCTCTCAAGGTAGCCAAATGCCTCGTCAACAGGCGAAATACATCAGCAAACTCGAGAAGCTCCCGGCAGGAATACTGTGGAAGTCTTTATGTTGACAGATAATGGCGTATCGCTTCAGGAGAACTGGCTAAAGGAAGCTGAAAATGTGACTGTGGTAAAACGGGGTGCAACCGACAGGAGAAACTATGACTCTCTTAAGGTAGCCATATGCCTCGTCAACAGGCGAAATACATAGGCAAACTCGAGGAGCTCCCGGGAGGAGTACTGTGAAAGTCATTATGTTGACAAATAATGGCGTATCGCCTCAGGTGAACTAGCCAGAGTAAGCTTGAAAATGTCATTGTGGAAAACCGGGAACAATTAGCAGGAGTAACGGTGAGACACTGGCACGAGTAACTATGACTCTCTTAAGGTAGCCAAATGCCCCGTCAACAGGCGAAATACATCGGCAAATTCGAGAAGCTCCCGGCAGGAGTACTGTGAAAGTCTTTATGTCGACAGTTAATGGCGTATCGATTCAGGTGAACTGGCCAGAGTAAGCTTCTAGATGCGACTGTTGTAAAACGGGGAGCAACCGACAGGAGTAAATATGACTCTCTTGAGGTAGCCAAATACCTCGTCAACAGGCGAAATAAATCGGCAAACTCGAGGAGCTCCCGGGAGGAGTACTGTGAAAGTCATTATGTTGACAGATAATGGCGTATCGCCTCAGGTGAACTTTCCAGAGTAAGCTTGAAAATGTCATTGTGGAAAACGGGGAACAATTGGCAGGAGTAACGGTGAGACACTGGCACGAGTAACTATGACTCTCTTAAGGTAGTCAAATGCCTCGTCAACAGGCGAAATACATCGGCAAACTCGAGAAGTTCCCGGCCGGCGTACTGTGAATGTCTCTATGTCGACAGTTAATGGCGTATCGATTCAGGTGAACTGGCCAAAGTAAGCTAGTAGATGTGACTGTTGTAAAACGGGCAGCAACCGACAGGAGTAACTATGACTCAATAAAGGGATCCAAATGCCTCGTCAACAGTTGAGATACATTTGCAAACTGGAGGAGCTCATAGCAGGAGTACTGTGAATGTCATAATGTCGACAAATAATAACGTATCGCTTCTGGTGAACTGGCCAGAGTAAGCTCGTAGTTGTGACTGTTGTAAAACGGGGAGAAACTGACAGGAGTAACTACGACTCTCTTAAGGTATCCAAATGCCTCGTCAACAGCCGAGATACATCGCCAAACTCGAGAAGTTCAGGGCAGGCGTACTGTGAATGTCATTATGTCGACAGTTAATGGCGTATCGGATCAGGTGAACTGGCCAGTGTAAGCTTGTAGATGTGACTGTTGTAAAACGTGGAGCAACCGACAGGAGTAACTATGCCTCTCTCAAGGTAGCCAAATGCCTCGTCAACAGGCGAAATACATCAGCAAACTCGAGAAGCTCCCGGCAGGAGTACTGTGGAAGTCTTTATGTTGACAGACAAAGGCGTATCGCGTCAGGAGAACTGGACAGTGTAAGCTTGAAAATGTGACTATGGTAAAACGGGGAACAATTGGCAGGATTAACTATGACACGCTAAAGGTGGCCAAATGCCTCGTCGACAGGCGAAATATATTGGCAAACTGGAGGAGCTCCAACAGGAGTACTGTGAAAGTCATAATGTCGACAAATAATGGCGTATCTCTTCTGGTGTACGGGGCAGAGGAAGCTTGTGTATATGACTGTGGTTTATCGGGGAGACACTGGCAAGAGTAACTACGAATCTTTGAAGGTAGCCAAAAGCCTCGTCAACAGGCGAAATACATCGGCAAACTCGAGAAGCTCCCGACAGGAGTAATGTGAAAGTCTTTACGTCGACAGATAATGGCGTATAGCTTCAGGTGAACCGGGCAGAGTAAGCTTCTAGATGTGACTGTTGTAAAACGGGGAGCAAATGACAGGAGTAACAGTGACTCTCTAAAGTGAGCCAAATGCCTCGTCAACAGTCGAAATACATTTGCAAACTGGAGGAGCTCCTAGCAGGAGTACTGTGAAAGTCATAATGTCGACAATTAATGGCGTATCGCTTCTGGTGAACGTGGCAGAGGAAGATTGTAGTTGTGACTGTGGTTTAACGGGGAGACACTGGCAGGAGTAAGTATGACTCTCTTAAGGTAGCCAAATTCCTCGTCAACAGGAGAAATACATCGGCGACCTCGAGAAGCTCCCGGCAGGCGTACTGTGAATGTCTTTATGTCGACAGTTAATGGCGTATCGCTTCAGGCGAAATGGCCAGAGTAAGCTTGTAGATAAGACTGTTGTAAAACGCGGAGCAACCGACAGGAGTAACTATGCCTCTCTCAAGGTAACCAAATGCCTCTTCAACAGGCGAAATACATTGGCAAACTCGAGAAACTCGTGGCAGGAATACCGTGAAAGTCTATGTCGACAGATAATGACGTATCGCTTCAGGTGAACTGGACAGTGTAAGCTTGAAAATGTGACTATGGTAAAACGAGGAACAATTGGCAGGATTAACTATGACACGCTAAAGGTGGCCAAATGCCTCGTCAACAGGCGAAATATATTGGCAAACTGGAGAAGCTCCAACAGGAGTACTGTGAAAGTCATAATGTCGACAAATAATGGCGTATCGCTTCTGGTGAACGGGGCAGAGGAAGCTTTTGGATATGACTATGGTTTATCGGGGAGACACTGGCAAGAGTAACTATGAATCTCTTAAGGTAGCCAAATGCCTCGTCAACAGGCGAAATACATCGGCAAACTCGAGAAGCACCCGGCAGGAGTAGTGTGAAAGTCTTTATGTCGACAGTTAATGGCGTATCGATTCAGGTGAACTGGCCAGAGTAAGCTTCTAGATGTGACTGTTGTAAAACGGGGAGCAACCGACAGGAGTAAATATGACTCTCTTGAGGTAGCCAAATACCTCGTCAACAGGCGAAATAAATCGGAAAACTCGAGGAGCTCCCGGGAGGAGTACTGTGGAAGTCATTATGTTGACAGTTAATGGCGTATCGATTCAGGTGAACTGGCCAAAGTAAGCTAGCAGATGTGACTGTTGTAAAACGGGCAGAAACCGACAGGAGTAACTATGACTCAATAAAGGGACCCAAATGCCTCGTCAACAGTTGAGATACATTTGCAAACTGGAGGAGCTCTTAGCAGGAGTACTGTGAAAGTCATAATGTCGACAAATAATAACGTATCGCTTCTGGTGAACTGGCCAGAGTAAGCTCGTAGTTGTGACTGTTGTAAAACGGGGAGAAACTGACAGGAGTAACTACGACTCTCTTAAGGTAGCCAAATGCCTCGTCAACAGCCGAGATACATCGCCAAACTCGAGAAGTTCAGGGCAGGCGTACTGTGAATGTCTTCATGTCGACAGTTAATGGCGTATCGATTCAGGTGAACTGGCCAGTGTAAGCTTGTAGATGTGACTGTTGTAAAACGGGGAGCAACCGACAGGAGTAACTATGCCTCTCTCAAGGTAGCCAAATGCCTCGTCAACAGGCGAAATACATCAGCAAACTCGAGAAGCTCCCGGCAGGAATACTGTGGAAGTCTTTATGTTGACAGATAATGGCGTATCGCTTCAGGAGAACTGGCTAAAGGAAGCTGAAAATGTGACTGTGGTAAAACGGGGTGCAACCGACAGGAGAAACTATGACTCTCTTAAGGTAGCCATATGCCTCGTCAACAGGCGAAATACATAGGCAAACTCGAGGAGCTCCCGGGAGGAGTACTGTGAAAGTCATTATGTTGACAAATAATGGCGTATCGCCTCAGGTGAACTAGCCAGAGTAAGCTTGAAAATGTCATTGTGGAAAACCGGGAACAATTAGCAGGAGTAACGGTGAGACACTGGCACGAGTAACTATGACTCTCTTAAGGTAGCCAAATGCCCCGTCAACAGGCGAAATACATCGGCAAATTCGAGAAGCTCCCGGCAGGAGTACTGTGAAAGTCTTTATGTCGACAGTTAATGGCGTATCGATTCAGGTGAACTGGCCAGAGTAAGCTTCTAGATGCGACTGTTGTAAAACGGGGAGCAACCGACAGGAGTAAATATGACTCTCTTGAGGTAGCCAAATACCTCGTCAACAGGCGAAATAAATCGGCAAACTCGAGGAGCTCCCGGGAGGAGTACTGTGAAAGTCATTATGTTGACAGATAATGGCGTATCGCCTCAGGTGAACTTTCCAGAGTAAGCTTGAAAATGTCATTGTGGAAAACGGGGAACAATTGGCAGGAGTAACGGTGAGACACTGGCACGAGTAACTATGACTCTCTTAAGGTAGTCAAATGCCTCGTCAACAGGCGAAATACATCGGCAAACTCGAGAAGTTCCCGGCCGGCGTACTGTGAATGTCTCTATGTCGACAGTTAATGGCGTATCGATTCAGGTGAACTGGCCAAAGTAAGCTAGTAGATGTGACTGTTGTAAAACGGGCAGCAACCGACAGGAGTAACTATGACTCAATAAAGGGATCCAAATGCCTCGTCAACAGTTGAGATACATTTGCAAACTGGAGGAGCTCATAGCAGGAGTACTGTGAATGTCATAATGTCGACAAATAATAACGTATCGCTTCTGGTGAACTGGCCAGAGTAAGCTCGTAGTTGTGACTGTTGTAAAACGGGGAGAAACTGACAGGAGTAACTACGACTCTCTTAAGGTATCCAAATGCCTCGTCAACAGCCGAGATACATCGCCAAACTCGAGAAGTTCAGGGCAGGCGTACTGTGAATGTCATTATGTCGACAGTTAATGGCGTATCGGATCAGGTGAACTGGCCAGTGTAAGCTTGTAGATGTGACTGTTGTAAAACGTGGAGCAACCGACAGGAGTAACTATGCCTCTCTCAAGGTAGCCAAATGCCTCGTCAACAGGCGAAATACATCAGCAAACTCGAGAAGCTCCCGGCAGGAGTACTGTGGAAGTCTTTATGTTGACAGACAAAGGCGTATCGCGTCAGGAGAACTGGACAGTGTAAGCTTGAAAATGTGACTATGGTAAAACGGGGAACAATTGGCAGGATTAACTATGACACGCTAAAGGTGGCCAAATGCCTCGTCGACAGGCGAAATATATTGGCAAACTGGAGGAGCTCCAACAGGAGTACTGTGAAAGTCATAATGTCGACAAATAATGGCGTATCTCTTCTGGTGTACGGGGCAGAGGAAGCTTGTGTATATGACTGTGGTTTATCGGGGAGACACTGGCAAGAGTAACTACGAATCTTTGAAGGTAGCCAAAAGCCTCGTCAACAGGCGAAATACATCGGCAAACTCGAGAAGCTCCCGACAGGAGTAATGTGAAAGTCTTTACGTCGACAGATAATGGCGTATAGCTTCAGGTGAACCGGGCAGAGTAAGCTTCTAGATGTGACTGTTGTAAAACGGGGAGCAAATGACAGGAGTAACAGTGACTCTCTAAAGTGAGCCAAATGCCTCGTCAACAGTCGAAATACATTTGCAAACTGGAGGAGCTCCTAGCAGGAGTACTGTGAAAGTCATAATGTCGACAATTAATGGCGTATCGCTTCTGGTGAACGTGGCAGAGGAAGATTGTAGTTGTGACTGTGGTTTAACGGGGAGACACTGGCAGGAGTAAGTATGACTCTCTTAAGGTAGCCAAATTCCTCGTCAACAGGAGAAATACATCGGCGACCTCGAGAAGCTCCCGGCAGGCGTACTGTGAATGTCTTTATGTCGACAGTTAATGGCGTATCGCTTCAGGCGAAATGGCCAGAGTAAGCTTGTAGATAAGACTGTTGTAAAACGCGGAGCAACCGACAGGAGTAACTATGCCTCTCTCAAGGTAACCAAATGCCTCTTCAACAGGCGAAATACATTGGCAAACTCGAGAAACTCGTGGCAGGAATACCGTGAAAGTCTATGTCGACAGATAATGACGTATCGCTTCAGGTGAACTGGACAGTGTAAGCTTGAAAATGTGACTATGGTAAAACGAGGAACAATTGGCAGGATTAACTATGACACGCTAAAGGTGGCCAAATGCCTCGTCAACAGGCGAAATATATTGGCAAACTGGAGAAGCTCCAACAGGAGTACTGTGAAAGTCATAATGTCGACAAATAATGGCGTATCGCTTCTGGTGAACGGGGCAGAGGAAGCTTTTGGATATGACTATGGTTTATCGGGGAGACACTGGCAAGAGTAACTATGAATCTCTTAAGGTAGCCAAATGCCTCGTCAACAGGCGAAATACATCGGCAAACTCGAGAAGCACCCGGCAGGAGTAGTGTGAAAGTCTTTATGTCGACAGTTAATGGCGTATCGATTCAGGTGAACTGGCCAGAGTAAGCTTCTAGATGTGACTGTTGTAAAACGGGGAGCAACCGACAGGAGTAAATATGACTCTCTTGAGGTAGCCAAATACCTCGTCAACAGGCGAAATAAATCGGAAAACTCGAGGAGCTCCCGGGAGGAGTACTGTGGAAGTCATTATGTTGACAGTTAATGGCGTATCGATTCAGGTGAACTGGCCAAAGTAAGCTAGCAGATGTGACTGTTGTAAAACGGGCAGAAACCGACAGGAGTAACTATGACTCAATAAAGGGACCCAAATGCCTCGTCAACAGCTGAGATACATTTGCAAACTGGAGGAGCTCTTAGCAGGAGTAAGCTCGTAGTTGTGACTGTTGTAAAACGGGGAGAAACTGACAGGAGTAACTACGACTCTCTTAAGGTATCCAAATGCCTCGTCAACAGCCGAGATACATCGCCAAACTCGAGAAGTTCAGGGCAGGCGTACTGTGAATGTCATTATGTCGACAGTTAATGGCGTATCGGATCAGGTGAACTGGCCAGTGTAAGCTTGTAGATGTGACTGTTGTAAAACGTGGAGCAACCGACAGGAGTAACTATGCCTCTCTCAAGGTAGCCAAATGCCTCGTCAACAGGCGAAATACATCAGCAAACTCGAGAAGCTCCCGGCAGGAGTACTGTGGAAGTCTTTATGTTGACAGACAAAGGCGTATCGCGTCAGGAGAACTGGACAGTGTAAGCTTGAAAATGTGACTATGGTAAAACGGGGAACAATTGGCAGGATTAACTATGACACGCTAAAGGTGGCCAAATGCCTCGTCGACAGGCGAAATATATTGGCAAACTGGAGGAGCTCCAACAGGAGTACTGTGAAAGTCATAATGTCGACAAATAATGGCGTATCTCTTCTGGTGTACGGGGCAGAGGAAGCTTGTGTATATGACTGTGGTTTATCGGGGAGACACTGGCAAGAGTAACTACGAATCTTTGAAGGTAGCCAAAAGCCTCGTCAACAGGCGAAATACATCGGCAAACTCGAGAAGCTCCCGACAGGAGTAATGTGAAAGTCTTTACGTCGACAGATAATGGCGTATAGCTTCAGGTGAACCGGGCAGAGTAAGCTTCTAGATGTGACTGTTGTAAAACGGGGAGCAAATGACAGGAGTAACAGTGACTCTCTAAAGTGAGCCAAATGCCTCGTCAACAGTCGAAATACATTTGCAAACTGGAGGAGCTCCTAGCAGGAGTACTGTGAAAGTCATAATGTCGACAATTAATGGCGTATCGCTTCTGGTGAACGTGGCAGAGGAAGATTGTAGTTGTGACTGTGGTTTAACGGGGAGACACTGGCAGGAGTAAGTATGACTCTCTTAAGGTAGCCAAATTCCTCGTCAACAGGAGAAATACATCGGCGACCTCGAGAAGCTCCCGGCAGGCGTACTGTGAATGTCTTTATGTCGACAGTTAATGGCGTATCGCTTCAGGCGAAATGGCCAGAGTAAGCTTGTAGATAAGACTGTTGTAAAACGCGGAGCAACCGACAGGAGTAACTATGCCTCTCTCAAGGTAACCAAATGCCTCTTCAACAGGCGAAATACATTGGCAAACTCGAGAAACTCGTGGCAGGAATACCGTGAAAGTCTATGTCGACAGATAATGACGTATCGCTTCAGGTGAACTGGACAGTGTAAGCTTGAAAATGTGACTATGGTAAAACGAGGAACAATTGGCAGGATTAACTATGACACGCTAAAGGTGGCCAAATGCCTCGTCAACAGGCGAAATATATTGGCAAACTGGAGAAGCTCCAACAGGAGTACTGTGAAAGTCATATGTCGACAAATAATGGCGTATCGCTTCTGGTGAACGGGGCAGAGGAAGCTTTTGGATATGACTATGGTTTATCGGGGAGACACTGGCAAGAGTAACTATGAATCTCTTAAGGTAGCCAAATGCCTCGTCAACAGGCGAAATACATCGGCAAACTCGAGAAGCACCCGGCAGGAGTAGTGTGAAAGTCTTTATGTCGACAGTTAATGGCGTATCGATTCAGGTGAACTGGCCAGAGTAAGCTTCTAGATGTGACTGTTGTAAAACGGGGAGCAACCGATAGGAGTAAATATGACTCTCTTGAGGTAGCCAAATACCTCGTCAACAGGCGAAATAAATCGGAAAACTCGAGGAGCTCCCGGGAGGAGTACTGTGGAAGTCATTATGTTGACAGTTAATGGCGTATCGATTCAGGTGAACTGGCCAAAGTAAGCTAGCAGATGTGACTGTTGTAAAACGGGCAGAAACCGACAGGAGTAACTATGACTCAATAAAGGGACCCAAATGCCTCGTCAACAGCTGAGATACATTTGCAAACTGGAGGAGCTCTTAGCAGGAGTAAGCTCGTAGTTGTGACTGTTGTAAAACGGGGAGAAACTGACAGGAGTAACTACGACTCTCTTAAGGTATCCAAATGCCTCGTCAACAGCCGAGATACATCGCCAAACTCGAGAAGTTCAGGGCAGGCGTACTGTGAATGTCATTATGTCGACAGTTAATGGCGTATCGGATCAGGTGAACTGGCCAGTGTAAGCTTGTAGATGTGACTGTTGTAAAACGTGGAGCAACCGACAGGAGTAACTATGCCTCTCTCAAGGTAGCCAAATGCCTCGTCAACAGGCGAAATACATCAGCAAACTCGAGAAGCTCCCGGCAGGAGTACTGTGGAAGTCTTTATGTTGACAGACAAAGGCGTATCGCGTCAGGAGAACTGGACAGTGTAAGCTTGAAAATGTGACTATGGTAAAACGGGGAACAATTGGCAGGATTAACTATGACACGCTAAAGGTGGCCAAATGCCTCGTCGACAGGCGAAATATATTGGCAAACTGGAGGAGCTCCAACAGGAGTACTGTGAAAGTCATAATGTCGACAAATAATGGCGTATCTCTTCTGGTGTACGGGGCAGAGGAAGCTTGTGTATATGACTGTGGTTTATCGGGGAGACACTGGCAAGAGTAACTACGAATCTTTGAAGGTAGCCAAAAGCCTCGTCAACAGGCGAAATACATCGGCAAACTCGAGAAGCTCCCGACAGGAGTAATGTGAAAGTCTTTACGTCGACAGATAATGGCGTATAGCTTCAGGTGAACCGGGCAGAGTAAGCTTCTAGATGTGACTGTTGTAAAACGGGGAGCAAATGACAGGAGTAACAGTGACTCTCTAAAGTGAGCCAAATGCCTCGTCAACAGTCGAAATACATTTGCAAACTGGAGGAGCTCCTAGCAGGAGTACTGTGAAAGTCATAATATCGACAATTAATGGCGTATCGCTTCTGGTGAACGTGGCAGAGGAAGATTGTAGTTGTGACTGTGGTTTAACGGGGAGACACTGGCAGGAGTAAGTATGACTCTCTTAAGGTAGCCAAATTCCTCGTCAACAGGAGAAATACATCGGCGACCTCGAGAAGCTCCCGGCAGGCGTACTGTGAATGTCTTTATGTCGACAGTTAATGGCGTATCGCTTCAGGCGAAATGGCCAGAGTAAGCTTGTAGATAAGACTGTTGTAAAACGCGGAGCAACCGACAGGAGTAACTATGCCTCTCTCAAGGTAACCAAATGCCTCTTCAACAGGCGAAATACATTGGCAAACTCGAGAAACTCGTGGCAGGAATACCGTGAAAGTCTATGTCGACAGATAATGACGTATCGCTTCAGGTGAACTGGACAGTGTAAGCTTGAAAATGTGACTATGGTAAAACGAGGAACAATTGGCAGGATTAACTATGACACGCTAAAGGTGGCCAAATGCCTCGTCAACAGGCGAAATATATTGGCAAACTGGAGAAGCTCCAACAGGAGTACTGTGAAAGTCATAATGTCGACAAATAATGGCGTATCGCTTCTGGTGAACGGGGCAGAGGAAGCTTTTGGATATGACTATGGTTTATCGGGGAGACACTGGCAAGAGTAACTATGAATCTCTTAAGGCAGCCAAATGCCTTGTCAACAGGCGAAATACATCGGCAAACTCGAGAAGCACCCGGCAGGAGTAGTGTGAAAGTCTTTATGTCGACAGTTAATGGCGTATCGCTTCTGGTGAACTGGCCAGAGTAAGCTCGTAGTTGTGACTGTTGTAAAACGGGGAGAAACTGACAGGAGTAACTACGACTCTCTTAAGGTAGCCAAATGCCTCGTCAACAGCCGAGATACATCGCCAAACTCGAGAAGTTCAGGGCAGGCGTACTGTGAATGTCTTCATGTCGACAGTTAATGGCGTATCGATTCAGGTGAACTGGCCAGTGTAAGCTTGTAGATGTGACTGTTGTAAAACGGGGAGCAACCGACAGGAGTAACTATGCCTCTCTCAAGGTAGCCAAATGCCTCGTCAACAGGCGAAATACATCAGCAAACTCGAGAAGCTCCCGGCAGGAATACTGTGGAAGTCTTTATGTTGACAGATAATGGCGTATCGCTTCAGGAGAACTGGCTAAAGGAAGCTGAAATTGTGACTGTGGTAAAACGGGGTGCAACCGACAGGAGAAACTATGACTCTCTTAAGGTAGCCATATGCCTCGTCAACAGGCGAAATACATAGGCAAACTCGAGGAGCTCCCGGGAGGAGTACTGTGAAAGTCATTATGTTGACAAATAATGGCGTATCGCCTCAGGTGAACTAGCCAGAGTAAGCTTGAAAATGTCATTGTGGAAAACCGGGAACAATTAGCAGGAGTAACGGTGAGACACTGGCACGAGTAACTATGACTCTCTTAAGGTAGCCAAATGCCCCGTCAACAGGCGAAATACATCGGCAAATTCGAGAAGCTCCCGGCAGGAGTACTGTGAAAGTCTTTATGTCGACAGTTAATGGCGTATCGATTCAGGTGAACTGGCCAGAGTAAGCTTCTAGATGCGACTGTTGTAAAACGGGGAGCAACCGACAGGAGTAAATATGACTCTCTTGAGGTAGCCAAATACCTCGTCAACAGGCGAAATAAATCGGCAAACTCGAGGAGCTCCCGGGAGGAGTACTGTGAAAGTCATTATGTTGACAGATAATGGCGTATCGCCTCAGGTGAACTTTCCAGAGTAAGCTTGAAAATGTCATTGTGGAAAACGGGGAACAATTGGCAGGAGTAACGGTGAGACACTGGCACGAGTAACTATGACTCTCTTAAGGTAGTCAAATGCCTCGTCAACAGGCGAAATACATCGGCAAACTCGAGAAGTTCCCGGCCGGCGTACTGTGAATGTCTCTATGTCGACAGTTAATGGCGTATCGATTCAGGTGAACTGGCCAAAGTAAGCTAGTAGATGTGACTGTTGTAAAACGGGCAGCAACCGACAGGAGTAACTATGACTCAATAAAGGGATCCAAATGCCTCGTCAACAGTTGAGATACATTTGCAAACTGGAGGAGCTCATAGCAGGAGTACTGTGAATGTCATAATGTCGACAAATAATAACGTATCGCTTCTGGTGAACTGGCCAGAGTAAGCTCGTAGTTGTGACTGTTGTAAAACGGGGAGAAACTGACAGGAGTAACTACGACTCTCTTAAGGTATCCAAATGCCTCGTCAACAGCCGAGATACATCGCCAAACTCGAGAAGTTCAGGGCAGGCGTACTGTGAATGTCATTATGTCGACAGTTAATGGCGTATCGGATCAGGTGAACTGGCCAGTGTAAGCTTGTAGATGTGACTGTTGTAAAACGTGGAGCAACCGACAGGAGTAACTATGCCTCTCTCAAGGTAGCCAAATGCCTCGTCAACAGGCGAAATACATCAGCAAACTCGAGAAGCTCCCGGCAGGAGTACTGTGGAAGTCTTTATGTTGACAGACAAAGGCGTATCGCGTCAGGAGAACTGGACAGTGTAAGCTTGAAAATGTGACTATGGTAAAACGGGGAACAATTGGCAGGATTAACTATGACACGCTAAAGGTGGCCAAATGCCTCGTCGACAGGCGAAATATATTGGCAAACTGGAGGAGCTCCAACAGGAGTACTGTGAAAGTCATAATGTCGACAAATAATGGCGTATCTCTTCTGGTGTACGGGGCAGAGGAAGCTTGTGTATATGACTGTGGTTTATCGGGGAGACACTGGCAAGAGTAACTACGAATCTTTGAAGGTAGCCAAAAGCCTCGTCAACAGGCGAAATACATCGGCAAACTCGAGAAGCTCCCGACAGGAGTAATGTGAAAGTCTTTACGTCGACAGATAATGGCGTATAGCTTCAGGTGAACCGGGCAGAGTAAGCTTCTAGATGTGACTGTTGTAAAACGGGGAGCAAATGACAGGAGTAACAGTGACTCTCTAAAGTGAGCCAAATGCCTCGTCAACAGTCGAAATACATTTGCAAACTGGAGGAGCTCCTAGCAGGAGTACTGTGAAAGTCATAATGTCGACAATTAATGGCGTATCGCTTCTGGTGAACGTGGCAGAGGAAGATTGTAGTTGTGACTGTGGTTTAACGGGGAGACACTGGCAGGAGTAAGTATGACTCTCTTAAGGTAGCCAAATTCCTCGTCAACAGGAGAAATACATCGGCGACCTCGAGAAGCTCCCGGCAGGCGTACTGTGAATGTCTTTATGTCGACAGTTAATGGCGTATCGCTTCAGGCGAAATGGCCAGAGTAAGCTTGTAGATAAGACTGTTGTAAAACGCGGAGCAACCGACAGGAGTAACTATGCCTCTCTCAAGGTAACCAAATGCCTCTTCAACAGGCGAAATACATTGGCAAACTCGAGAAACTCGTGGCAGGAATACCGTGAAAGTCTATGTCGACAGATAATGACGTATCGCTTCAGGTGAACTGGACAGTGTAAGCTTGAAAATGTGACTATGGTAAAACGAGGAACAATTGGCAGGATTAACTATGACACGCTAAAGGTGGCCAAATGCCTCGTCAACAGGCGAAATATATTGGCAAACTGGAGAAGCTCCAACAGGAGTACTGTGAAAGTCATAATGTCGACAAATAATGGCGTATCGCTTCTGGTGAACGGGGCAGAGGAAGCTTTTGGATATGACTATGGTTTATCGGGGAGACACTGGCAAGAGTAACTATGAATCTCTTAAGGTAGCCAAATGCCTCGTCAACAGGCGAAATACATCGGCAAACTCGAGAAGCACCCGGCAGGAGTAGTGTGAAAGTCTTTATGTCGACAGTTAATGGCGTATCGATTCAGGTGAACTGGCCAGAGTAAGCTTCTAGATGTGACTGTTGTAAAACGGGGAGCAACCGACAGGAGTAAATATGACTCTCTTGAGGTAGCCAAATACCTCGTCAACAGGCGAAATAAATCGGAAAACTCGAGGAGCTCCCGGGAGGAGTACTGTGGAAGTCATTATGTTGACAGTTAATGGCGTATCGATTCAGGTGAACTGGCCAAAGTAAGCTAGCAGATGTGACTGTTGTAAAACGGGCAGAAACCGACAGGAGTAACTATGACTCAATAAAGGGACCCAAATGCCTCGTCAACAGTTGAGATACATTTGCAAACTGGAGGAGCTCTTAGCAGGAGTACTGTGAAAGTCATAATGTCGACAAATAATAACGTATCGCTTCTGGTGAACTGGCCAGAGTAAGCTCGTAGTTGTGACTGTTGTAAAACGGGGAGAAACTGACAGGAGTAACTACGACTCTCTTAAGGTAGCCAAATGCCTCGTCAACAGCCGAGATACATCGCCAAACTCGAGAAGTTCAGGGCAGGCGTACTGTGAATGTCTTCATGTCGACAGTTAATGGCGTATCGATTCAGGTGAACTGGCCAGTGTAAGCTTGTAGATGTGACTGTTGTAAAACGTGGAGCAACCGACAGGAGTAACTATGCCTCTCTCAAGGTAGCCAAATGCCTCGTCAACAGGCGAAATACATCAGCAAACTCGAGAAGCTCCCGGCAGGAGTACTGTGGAAGTCTTTATGTTGACAGACAAAGGCGTATCGCGTCAGGAGAACTGGACAGTGTAAGCTTGAAAATGTGACTATGGTAAAACGGGGAACAATTGGCAGGATTAACTATGACACGCTAAAGGTGGCCAAATGCCTCGTCGACAGGCGAAATATATTGGCAAACTGGAGGAGCTCCAACAGGAGTACTGTGAAAGTCATAATGTCGACAAATAATGGCGTATCTCTTCTGGTGTACGGGGCAGAGGAAGCTTGTGTATATGACTGTGGTTTATCGGGGAGACACTGGCAAGAGTAACTACGAATCTTTGAAGGTAGCCAAAAGCCTCGTCAACAGGCGAAATACATCGGCAAACTCGAGAAGCTCCCGACAGGAGTAATGTGAAAGTCTTTACGTCGACAGATAATGGCGTATAGCTTCAGGTGAACCGGGCAGAGTAAGCTTCTAGATGTGACTGTTGTAAAACGGGGAGCAAATGACAGGAGTAACAGTGACTCTCTAAAGTGAGCCAAATGCCTCGTCAACAGTCGAAATACATTTGCAAACTGGAGGAGCTCCTAGCAGGAGTACTGTGAAAGTCATAATGTCGACAATTAATGGCGTATCGCTTCTGGTGAACGTGGCAGAGGAAGATTGTAGTTGTGACTGTGGTTTAACGGGGAGACACTGGCAGGAGTAAGTATGACTCTCTTAAGGTAGCCAAATTCCTCGTCAACAGGAGAAATACATCGGCGACCTCGAGAAGCTCCCGGCAGGCGTACTGTGAATGTCTTTATGTCGACAGTTAATGGCGTATCGCTTCAGGCGAAATGGCCAGAGTAAGCTTGTAGATAAGACTGTTGTAAAACGCGGAGCAACCGACAGGAGTAACTATGCCTCTCTCAAGGTAACCAAATGCCTCTTCAACAGGCGAAATACATTGGCAAACTCGAGAAACTCGTGGCAGGAATACCGTGAAAGTCTATGTCGACAGATAATGACGTATCGCTTCAGGTGAACTGGACAGTGTAAGCTTGAAAATGTGACTATGGTAAAACGAGGAACAATTGGCAGGATTAACTATGACACGCTAAAGGTGGCCAAATGCCTCGTCAACAGGCGAAATATATTGGCAAACTGGAGAAGCTCCAACAGGAGTACTGTGAAAGTCATAATGTCGACAAATAATGGCGTATCGCTTCTGGTGAACGGGGCAGAGGAAGCTTTTGGATATGACTATGGTTTATCGGGGAGACACTGGCAAGAGTAACTATGAATCTCTTAAGGTAGCCAAATGCCTCGTCAACAGGCGAAATACATCGGCAAACTCGAGAAGCACCCGGCAGGAGTAGTGTGAAAGTCTTTATGTCGACAGTTAATGGCGTATCGATTCAGGTGAACTGGCCAGAGTAAGCTTCTAGATGTGACTGTTGTAAAACGGGGAGCAACCGATAGGAGTAAATATGACTCTCTT
Organism: Schistocerca piceifrons; assembly: GCF_021461385.2. Taxonomy (NCBI): domain Eukaryota; kingdom Metazoa; phylum Arthropoda; class Insecta; order Orthoptera; family Acrididae; genus Schistocerca; species Schistocerca piceifrons. Next base: position 603,970 of record NC_060144.1, on the reverse strand, counting down.
GAGGTAGCCAAATACCTCGTCAACAGGCGAAATAAATCGGAAAACTCGAGGAGCTCCCGGGAGGAGTACTGTGGAAGTCATTATGTTGACAGTTAATGGCGTATCGATTCAGGTGAACTGGCCAAAGTAAGCTAGCAGATGTGACTGTTGTAAAACGGGCAGAAACCGACAGGAGTAACTATGACTCAATAAAGGGACCCAAATGCCTCGTCAACAGCTGAGATACATTTGCAAACTGGAGGAGCTCTTAGCAGGAGTAAGCTCGTAGTTGTGACTGTTGTAAAACGGGGAGAAACTGACAGGAGTAACTACGACTCTCTTAAGGTATCCAAATGCCTCGTCAACAGCCGAGATACGTCGCCAAACTCGAGAAGTTCAGGGCAGGCGTACTGTGAATGTCATTATGTCGACAGTTAATGGCGTATCGGATCAGGTGAACTGGCCAGTGTAAGCTTGTAGATGTGACTGTTGTAAAACGTGGAGCAACCGACAGGAGTAACTATGCCTCTCTCAAGGTAGCCAAATGCCTCGTCAACAGGCGAAATACATCAGCAAACTCGAGAAGCTCCCGGCAGGAGTACTGTGGAAGTCTTTATGTTGACAGACAAAGGCGTATCGCGTCAGGAGAACTGGACAGTGTAAGCTTGAAAATGTGACTATGGTAAAACGGGGAACAATTGGCAGGATTAACTATGACACGCTAAAGGTGGCCAAATGCCTCGTCGACAGGCGAAATATATTGGCAAACTGGAGGAGCTCCAACAGGAGTACTGTGAAAGTCATAATGTCGACAAATAATGGCGTATCTCTTCTGGTGTACGGGGCAGAGGAAGCTTGTGTATATGACTGTGGTTTATCGGGGAGACACTGGCAAGAGTAACTACGAATCTTTGAAGGTAGCCAAAAGCCTCGTCAACAGGCGAAATACATCGGCAAACTCGAGAAGCTCCCGACAGGAGTAATGTGAAAGTCTTTACGTCGACAGATAATGGCGTATAGCTTCAGGTGAACCGGGCAGAGTAAGCTTCTAGATGTGACTGTTGTAAAACGGGGAGCAAATGACAGGAGTAACAGTGACTCTCTAAAGTGAGCCAAATGCCTCGTCAACAGTCGAAATACATTTGCAAACTGGAGGAGCTCCTAGCAGGAGTACTGTGAAAGTCATAATATCGACAATTAATGGCGTATCGCTTCTGGTGAACGTGGCAGAGGAAGATTGTAGTTGTGACTGTGGTTTAACGGGGAGACACTGGCAGGAGTAAGTATGACTCTCTTAAGGTAGCCAAATTCCTCGTCAACAGGAGAAATACATCGGCGACCTCGAGAAGCTCCCGGCAGGCGTACTGTGAATGTCTTTATGTCGACAGTTAATGGCGTATCGCTTCAGGCGAAATGGCCAGAGTAAGCTTGTAGATAAGACTGTTGTAAAACGCGGAGCAACCGACAGGAGTAACTATGCCTCTCTCAAGGTAACCAAATGCCTCTTCAACAGGCGAAATACATTGGCAAACTCGAGAAACTCGTGGCAGGAATACCGTGAAAGTCTATGTCGACAGATAATGACGTATCGCTTCAGGTGAACTGGCCAGTGTAAGCTTGAAAATGTGACTATGGTAAAACGAGGAACAATTGGCAGGATTAACTATGACACGCTAAAGGTGGCCAAATGCCTCGTCAACAGGCGAAATATATTGGCAAACTGGAGAAGCTCCAACAGGAGTACTGTGAAAGTCATAATGTCGACAAATAATGGCGTATCGCTTCTGGTGAACGGGGCAGAGGAAGCTTTTGGATATGACTATGGTTTATCGGGGAGACACTGGCAAGAGTAACTATGAATCTCTTAAGGCAGCCAAATGCCTTGTCAACAGGCGAAATACATCGGCAAACTCGAGAAGCACCCGGCAGGAGTAGTGTGAAAGTCTTTATGTCGACAGTTAATGGCGTATCGATTCAGGTGAACTGGCCAGAGTAAGCTTCTAGATGTGACTGTTGTAAAACGGGGAGCAACCGACAGGAGTAAATATGACTCTCTTGAGGTAGCCAAATACCTCGTCAACAGGCGAAATAAATCGGCAAACTCGAGGAGCTCCCGGGAGGAGTACTGTGGAAGTCATTATGTTGACAGTTAATGGCGTATCGATTCAGGTGAACTGGCCAAAGTAAGCTAGCAGATGTGACTGTTGTAAAACGGGCAGAAACCGACAGGAGTAACTATGACTCAATAAAGGGACCCAAATGCCTCGTCAACAGTTGAGATACATTTGCAAACTGGAGGAGCTCTTAGCAGGAGTACTGTGAAAGTCATAATGTCGACAAATAATAACGTATCGCTTCTGGTGAACTGGCCAGAGTAAGCTCGTAGTTGTGACTGTTGTAAAACGGGGAGAAACTGACAGGAGTAACTACGACTCTCTTAAGGTAGCCAAATGCCTCGTCAACAGCCGAGATACATCGCCAAACTCGAGAAGTTCAGGGCAGGCGTACTGTGAATGTCTTCATGTCGACAGTTAATGGCGTATCGATTCAGGTGAACTGGCCAGTGTAAGCTTGTAGATGTGACTGTTGTAAAACGGGGAGCAACCGACAGGAGTAACTATGCCTCTCTCAAGGTAGCCAAATGCCTCGTCAACAGGCGAAATACATCAGCAAACTCGAGAAGCTCCCGGCAGGAATACTGTGGAAGTCTTTATGTTGACAGATAATGGCGTATCGCTTCAGGAGAACTGGCTAAAGGAAGCTGAAATTGTGACTGTGGTAAAACGGGGTGCAACCGACAGGAGAAACTATGACTCTCTTAAGGTAGCCATATGCCTCGTCAACAGGCGAAATACATAGGCAAACTCGAGGAGCTCCCGGGAGGAGTACTGTGAAAGTCATTATGTTGACAAATAATGGCGTATCGCCTCAGGTGAACTAGCCAGAGTAAGCTTGAAAATGTCATTGTGGAAAACCGGGAACAATTAGCAGGAGTAACGGTGAGACACTGGCACGAGTAACTATGACTCTCTTAAGGTAGCCAAATGCCCCGTCAACAGGCGAAATACATCGGCAAATTCGAGAAGCTCCCGGCAGGAGTACTGTGAAAGTCTTTATGTCGACAGTTAATGGCGTATCGATTCAGGTGAACTGGCCAGAGTAAGCTTCTAGATGCGACTGTTGTAAAACGGGGAGCAACCGACAGGAGTAAATATGACTCTCTTGAGGTAGCCAAATACCTCGTCAACAGGCGAAATAAATCGGCAAACTCGAGGAGCTCCCGGGAGGAGTACTGTGAAAGTCATTATGTTGACAGATAATGGCGTATCGCCTCAGGTGAACTTTCCAGAGTAAGCTTGAAAATGTCATTGTGGAAAACGGGGAACAATTGGCAGGAGTAACGGTGAGACACTGGCACGAGTAACTATGACTCTCTTAAGGTAGTCAAATGCCTCGTCAACAGGCGAAATACATCGGCAAACTCGAGAAGTTCCCGGCCGGCGTACTGTGAATGTCTCTATGTCGACAGTTAATGGCGTATCGATTCAGGTGAACTGGCCAAAGTAAGCTAGTAGATGTGACTGTTGTAAAACGGGCAGCAACCGACAGGAGTAACTATGACTCAATAAAGGGATCCAAATGCCTCGTCAACAGTTGAGATACATTTGCAAACTGGAGGAGCTCATAGCAGGAGTACTGTGAATGTCATAATGTCGACAAATAATAACGTATCGCTTCTGGTGAACTGGCCAGAGTAAGCTCGTAGTTGTGACTGTTGTAAAACGGGGAGAAACTGACAGGAGTAACTACGACTCTCTTAAGGTATCCAAATGCCTCGTCAACAGCCGAGATACATCGCCAAACTCGAGAAGTTCAGGGCAGGCGTACTGTGAATGTCATTATGTCGACAGTTAATGGCGTATCGGATCAGGTGAACTGGCCAGTGTAAGCTTGTAGATGTGACTGTTGTAAAACGTGGAGCAACCGACAGGAGTAACTATGCCTCTCTCAAGGTAGCCAAATGCCTCGTCAACAGGCGAAATACATCAGCAAACTCGAGAAGCTCCCGGCAGGAGTACTGTGGAAGTCTTTATGTTGACAGACAAAGGCGTATCGCGTCAGGAGAACTGGACAGTGTAAGCTTGAAAATGTGACTATGGTAAAACGGGGAACAATTGGCAGGATTAACTATGACACGCTAAAGGTGGCCAAATGCCTCGTCGACAGGCGAAATATATTGGCAAACTGGAGGAGCTCCAACAGGAGTACTGTGAAAGTCATAATGTCGACAAATAATGGCGTATCTCTTCTGGTGTACGGGGCAGAGGAAGCTTGTGTATATGACTGTGGTTTATCGGGGAGACACTGGCAAGAGTAACTACGAATCTTTGAAGGTAGCCAAAAGCCTCGTCAACAGGCGAAATACATCGGCAAACTCGAGAAGCTCCCGACAGGAGTAATGTGAAAGTCTTTACGTCGACAGATAATGGCGTATAGCTTCAGGTGAACCGGGCAGAGTAAGCTTCTAGATGTGACTGTTGTAAAACGGGGAGCAAATGACAGGAGTAACAGTGACTCTCTAAAGTGAGCCAAATGCCTCGTCAACAGTCGAAATACATTTGCAAACTGGAGGAGCTCCTAGCAGGAGTACTGTGAAAGTCATAATATCGACAATTAATGGCGTATCGCTTCTGGTGAACGTGGCAGAGGAAGATTGTAGTTGTGACTGTGGTTTAACGGGGAGACACTGGCAGGAGTAAGTATGACTCTCTTAAGGTAGCCAAATTCCTCGTCAACAGGAGAAATACATCGGCGACCTCGAGAAGCTCCCGGCAGGCGTACTGTGAATGTCTTTATGTCGACAGTTAATGGCGTATCGCTTCAGGCGAAATGGCCAGAGTAAGCTTGTAGATAAGACTGTTGTAAAACGCGGAGCAACCGACAGGAGTAACTATGCCTCTCTCAAGGTAACCAAATGCCTCTTCAACAGGCGAAATACATTGGCAAACTCGAGAAACTCGTGGCAGGAATACCGTGAAAGTCTATGTCGACAGATAATGACGTATCGCTTCAGGTGAACTGGACAGTGTAAGCTTGAAAATGTGACTATGGTAAAACGAGGAACAATTGGCAGGATTAACTATGACACGCTAAAGGTGGCCAAATGCCTCGTCAACAGGCGAAATATATTGGCAAACTGGAGAAGCTCCAACAGGAGTACTGTGAAAGTCATAATGTCGACAAATAATGGCGTATCGCTTCTGGTGAACGGGGCAGAGGAAGCTTTTGGATATGACTATGGTTTATCGGGGAGACACTGGCAAGAGTAACTATGAATCTCTTAAGGCAGCCAAATGCCTTGTCAACAGGCGAAATACATCGGCAAACTCGAGAAGCACCCGGCAGGAGTAGTGTGAAAGTCTTTATGTCGACAGTTAATGGCGTATCGATTCAGGTGAACTGGCCAGAGTAAGCTTCTAGATGTGACTGTTGTAAAACGGGGAGCAACCGACAGGAGTAAATATGACTCTCTTGAGGTAGCCAAATACCTCGTCAACAGGCGAAATAAATCGGCAAACTCGAGGAGCTCCCGGGAGGAGTACTGTGGAAGTCATTATGTTGACAGTTAATGGCGTATCGATTCAGGTGAACTGGCCAAAGTAAGCTAGCAGATGTGACTGTTGTAAAACGGGCAGAAACCGACAGGAGTAACTATGACTCAATAAAGGGACCCAAATGCCTCGTCAACAGTTGAGATACATTTGCAAACTGGAGGAGCTCTTAGCAGGAGTACTGTGAAAGTCATAATGTCGACAAATAATAACGTATCGCTTCTGGTGAACTGGCCAGAGTAAGCTCGTAGTTGTGACTGTTGTAAAACGGGGAGAAACTGACAGGAGTAACTACGACTCTCTTAAGGTAGCCAAATGCCTCGTCAACAGCCGAGATACATCGCCAAACTCGAGAAGTTCAGGGCAGGCGTACTGTGAATGTCTTCATGTCGACAGTTAATGGCGTATCGATTCAGGTGAACTGGCCAGTGTAAGCTTGTAGATGTGACTGTTGTAAAACGGGGAGCAACCGACAGGAGTAACTATGCCTCTCTCAAGGTAGCCAAATGCCTCGTCAACAGGCGCAATACATCAGCAAACTCGAGAAGCTCCCGGCAGGAATACTGTGGAAGTCTTTATGTTGACAGATAATGGCGTATCGCTTCAGGAGAACTGGCTAAAGGAAGCTGAAAATGTGACTGTGGTAAAACGGGGTGCAACCGACAGGAGAAACTATGACTCTCTTAAGGTAGCCATATGCCTCGTCAACAGGCGAAATACATAGGCAAACTCGAGGAGCTCCCGGGAGGAGTACTGTGAAAGTCATTATGTTGACAAATAATGGCGTATCGCCTCAGGTGAACTAGCCAGAGTAAGCTTGAAAATGTCATTGTGGAAAACCGGGAACAATTAGCAGGAGTAACGGTGAGACACTGGCACGAGTAACTATGACTCTCTTAAGGTAGCCAAATGCCCCGTCAACAGGCGAAATACATCGGCAAATTCGAGAAGCTCCCGGCAGGAGTACTGTGAAAGTCTTTATGTCGACAGTTAATGGCGTATCGATTCAGGTGAACTGGCCAGAGTAAGCTTCTAGATGCGACTGTTGTAAAACGGGGAGCAACCGACAGGAGTAAATATGACTCTCTTGAGGTAGCCAAATACCTCGTCAACAGGCGAAATAAATCGGCAAACTCGTGGAGCTCCCGGGAGGAGTACTGTGAAAGTCATTATGTTGACAGATAATGGCGTATCGCCTCAGGTGAACTTTCCAGAGTAAGCTTGAAAATGTCATTGTGGAAAACGGGGAACAATTGGCAGGAGTAACGGTGAGACACTGGCACGAGTAACTATGACTCTCTTAAGGTAGTCAAATGCCTCGTCAACAGGCGAAATACATCGGCAAACTCGAAAAGTTCCCGGCCGGCGTACTGTGAATGTCTCTATGTCGACAGTTAATGGCGTATCGATTCAGGTGAACTGGCCAAAGTAAGCTAGTAGATGTGACTGTTGTAAAACGGGCAGCAACCGACAGGAGTAACTATGACTCAATAAAGGGATCCAAATGCCTCGTCAACAGTTGAGATACATTTGCAAACTGGAGGAGCTCATAGCAGGAGTACTGTGAATGTCATAATGTCGACAAATAATAACGTATCGCTTCTGGTGAACTGGCCAGAGTAAGCTCGTAGTTGTGACTGTTGTAAAACGGGGAGAAACTGACAGGAGTAACTACGACTCTCTTAAGGTATCCAAATGCCTCGTCAACAGCCGAGATACATCGCCAAACTCGAGAAGTTCAGGGCAGGCGTACTGTGAATGTCATTATGTCGACAGTTAATGGCGTATCGGATCAGGTGAACTGGCCAGTGTAAGCTTGTAGATGTGACTGTTGTAAAACGTGGAGCAACCGACAGGAGTAACTATGCCTCTCTCAAGGTAGCCAAATGCCTCGTCAACAGGCGAAATACATCAGCAAACTCGAGAAGCTCCCGGCAGGAGTACTGTGGAAGTCTTTATGTTGACAGACAAAGGCGTATCGCGTCAGGAGAACTGGACAGTGTAAGCTTGAAAATGTGACTATGGTAAAACGGGGAACAATTGGCAGGATTAACTATGACACGCTAAAGGTGGCCAAATGCCTCGTCGACAGGCGAAATATATTGGCAAACTGGAGGAGCTCCAACAGGAGTACTGTGAAAGTCATAATGTCGACAAATAATGGCGTATCTCTTCTGGTGTACGGGGCAGAGGAAGCTTGTGTATATGACTGTGGTTTATCGGGGAGACACTGGCAAGAGTAACTACGAATCTTTGAAGGTAGCCAAAAGCCTCGTCAACAGGCGAAATACATCGGCAAACTCGAGAAGCTCCCGACAGGAGTAATGTGAAAGTCTTTACGTCGACAGATAATGGCGTATAGCTTCAGGTGAACCGGGCAGAGTAAGCTTCTAGATGTGACTGTTGTAAAACGGGGAGCAAATGACAGGAGTAACAGTGACTCTCTAAAGTGAGCCAAATGCCTCGTCAACAGTCGAAATACATTTGCAAACTGGAGGAGCTCCTAGCAGGAGTACTGTGAAAGTCATAATCTCGACAATTAATGGCGTATCGCTTCTGGTGAACGTGGCAGAGGAAGATTGTAGTTGTGACTGTGGTTTAACGGGGAGACACTGGCAGGAGTAAGTATGACTCTCTTAAGGTAGCCAAATTCCTCGTCAACAGGAGAAATACATCGGCGACCTCGAGAAGCTCCCGGCAGGCGTACTGTGAATGTCTTTATGTCGACAGTTAATGGCGTATCGCTTCAGGCGAAATGGCCAGAGTAAGCTTGTAGATAAGACTGTTGTAAAACGCGGAGCAACCGACAGGAGTAACTATGCCTCTCTCAAGGTAACCAAATGCCTCTTCAACAGGCGAAATACATTGGCAAACTCGAGAAACTCGTGGCAGGAATACCGTGAAAGTCTATGTCGACAGATAATGACGTATCGCTTCAGGTGAACTGGACAGTGTAAGCTTGAAAATGTGACTATGGTAAAACGAGGAACAATTGGCAGGATTAACTATGACACGCTAAAGGTGGCCAAATGCCTCGTCAACAGGCGAAATATATTGGCAAACTGGAGAAGCTCCAACAGGAGTACTGTGAAAGTCATAATGTCGACAAATAATGGCGTATCGCTTCTGGTGAACGGGGCAGAGGAAGCTTTTGGATATGACTATGGTTTATCGGGGAGACACTGGCAAGAGTAACTATGAATCTCTTAAGGTAGCCAAATGCCTCGTCAACAGGCGAAATACATCGGCAAACTCGAGAAGCACCCGGCAGGAGTAGTGTGAAAGTCTTTATGTCGACAGTTAATGGCGTATCGATTCAGGTGAACTGGCCAGAGTAAGCTTCTAGATGTGACTGTTGTAAAACGGGGAGCAACCGACAGGAGTAAATATGACTCTCTTGAGGTAGCCAAATACCTCGTCAACAGGCGAAATAAATCGGCAAACTCGAGGAGCTCCCGGGAGGAGTACTGTGGAAGTCATTATGTTGACAGTTAATGGCGTATCGATTCAGGTGAACTGGCCAAAGTAAGCTAGCAGATGTGACTGTTGTAAAACGGGCAGAAACCGACAGGAGTAACTATGACTCAATAAAGGGACCCAAATGCCTCGTCAACAGTTGAGATACATTTGCAAACTGGAGGAGCTCTTAGCAGGAGTACTGTGAAAGTCATAATGTCGACAAATAATAACGTATCGCTTCTGGTGAACTGGCCAGAGTAAGCTCGTAGTTGTGACTGTTGTAAAACGGGGAGAAACTGACAGGAGTAACTACGACTCTCTTAAGGTAGCCAAATGCCTCGTCAACAGCCGAGATACATCGCCAAACTCGAGAAGTTCAGGGCAGGCGTACTGTGAATGTCTTCATGTCGACAGTTAATGGCGTATCGATTCAGGTGAACTGGCCAGTGTAAGCTTGTAGATGTGACTGTTGTAAAACGGGGAGCAACCGACAGGAGTAACTATGCCTCTCTCAAGGTAGCCAAATGCCTCGTCAACAGGCGAAATACATCAGCAAACTCGAGAAGCTCCCGGCAGGAATACTGTGGAAGTCTTTATGTTGACAGATAATGGCGTATCGCTTCAGGAGAACTGGCTAAAGGAAGCTGAAAATGTGACTGTGGTAAAACGGGGTGCAACCGACAGGAGAAACTATGACTCTCTTAAGGTAGCCATATGCCTCGTCAACAGGCGAAATACATAGGCAAACTCGAGGAGCTCCCGGGAGGAGTACTGTGAAAGTCATTATGTTGACAAATAATGGCGTATCGCCTCAGGTGAACTAGCCAGAGTAAGCTTGAAAATGTCATTGTGGAAAACCGGGAACAATTAGCAGGAGTAACGGTGAGACACTGGCACGAGTAACTATGACTCTCTTAAGGTAGCCAAATGCCCCGTCAACAGGCGAAATACATCGGCAAATTCGAGAAGCTCCCGGCAGGAGTACTGTGAAAGTCTTTATGTCGACAGTTAATGGCGTATCGATTCAGGTGAACTGGCCAGAGTAAGCTTCTAGATGCGACTGTTGTAAAACGGGGAGCAACCGACAGGAGTAAATATGACTCTCTTGAGGTAGCCAAATACCTCGTCAACAGGCGAAATAAATCGGCAAACTCGAGGAGCTCCCGGGAGGAGTACTGTGAAAGTCATTATGTTGACAGATAATGGCGTATCGCCTCAGGTGAACTTTCCAGAGTAAGCTTGAAAATGTCATTGTGGAAAACGGGGAACAATTGGCAGGAGTAACGGTGAGACACTGGCACGAGTAACTATGACTCTCTTAAGGTAGTCAAATGCCTCGTCAACAGGCGAAATACATCGGCAAACTCGAGAAGTTCCCGGCCGGCGTACTGTGAATGTCTCTATGTCGACAGTTAATGGCGTATCGATTCAGGTGAACTGGCCAAAGTAAGCTAGTAGATGTGACTGTTGTAAAACGGGCAGCAACCGACAGGAGTAACTATGACTCAATAAAGGGATCCAAATGCCTCGTCAACAGTTGAGATACATTTGCAAACTGGAGGAGCTCATAGCAGGAGTACTGTGAATGTCATAATGTCGACAAATAATAACGTATCGCTTCTGGTGAACTGGCCAGAGTAAGCTCGTAGTTGTGACTGTTGTAAAACGGGGAGAAACTGACAGGAGTAACTACGACTCTCTTAAGGTATCCAAATGCCTCGTCAACAGCCGAGATACATCGCCAAACTCGAGAAGTTCAGGGCAGGCGTACTGTGAATGTCATTATGTCGACAGTTAATGGCGTATCGGATCAGGTGAACTGGCCAGTGTAAGCTTGTAGATGTGACTGTTGTAAAACGTGGAGCAACCGACAGGAGTAACTATGCCTCTCTCAAGGTAGCCAAATGCCTCGTCAACAGGCGAAATACATCAGCAAACTCGAGAATCTCCCGGCAGGAGTACTGTGGAAGTCTTTATGTTGACAGACAAAGGCGTATCGCGTCAGGAGAACTGGACAGTGTAAGCTTGAAAATGTGACTATGGTAAAACGGGGAACAATTGGCAGGATTAACTATGACACGCTAAAGGTGGCCAAATGCCTCGTCGACAGGCGAAATATATTGGCAAACTGGAGGAGCTCCAACATGAGTACTGTGAAAGTCATAATGTCGACAAATAATGGCGTATCTCTTCTGGTGTACGGGGCAGAGGAAGCTTGTGTATATGACTGTGGTTTATCGGGGAGACACTGGCAAGAGTAACTACGAATCTTTGAAGGTAGCCAAAAGCCTCGTCAACAGGCGAAATACATCGGCAAACTCGAGAAGCTCCCGACAGGAGTAATGTGAAAGTCTTTACGTCGACAGATAATGGCGTATAGCTTCAGGTGAACCGGGCAGAGTAAGCTTCTAGATGTGACTGTTGTAAAACGGGGAGCAAATGACAGGAGTAACAGTGACTCTCTAAAGTGAGCCAAATGCCTCGTCAACAGTCGAAATACATTTGCAAACTGGAGGAGCTCCTAGCAGGAGTACTGTGAAAGTCATAATGTCGACAATTAATGGCGTATCGCTTCTGGTGAACGTGGCAGAGGAAGATTGTAGTTGTGACTGTGGTTTAACGGGGAGACACTGGCAGGAGTAAGTATGACTCTCTTAAGGTAGCCAAATTCCTCGTCAACAGGAGAAATACATCGGCGACCTCGAGAAGCTCCCGGCAGGCGTACTGTGATTGTCTTTATGTCGACAGTTAATGGCGTATCGCTTCAGGCGAAATGGCCAGAGTAAGCTTGTAGATAAGACTGTTGTAAAACGCGGAGCAACCGACAGGAGTAACTATGCCTCTCTCAAGGTAACCAAATGCCTCTTCAACAGGCGAAATACATTGGCAAACTCGAGAAACTCGTGGCAGGAATACCGTGAAAGTCTATGTCGACAGATAATGACGTATCGCTTCAGGTGAACTGGACAGTGTAAGCTTGAAAATGTGACTATGGTAAAACGAGGAACAATTGGCAGGATTAACTATGACACGCTAAAGGTGGCCAAATGCCTCGTCAACAGGCGAAATATATTGGCAAACTGGAGAAGCTCCAACAGGAGTACTGTGAAAGTCATAATGTCGACAAATAATGGCGTATCGCTTCTGGTGAACGGGGCAGAGGAAGCTTTTGGATATGACTATGGTTTATCGGGGAGACACTGGCAAGAGTAACTATGAATCTCTTAAGGTAGCCAAATGCCTCGTCAACAGGCGAAATACATCGGCAAACTCGAGAAGCACCCGGCAGGAGTAGTGTGAAAGTCTTTATGTCGACAGTTAATGGCGTATCGATTCAGGTGAACTGGCCAGAGTAAGCTTCTAGATGTGACTGTTGTAAAACGGGGAGCAACCGACAGGAGTAAATATGACTCTCTTGAGGTAGCCAAATACCTCGTCAACAGGCGAAATAAATCGGCAAACTCGAGGAGCTCCCGGGAGGAGTACTGTGGAAGTCATTATGTTGACAGTTAATGGCGTATCGATTCAGGTGAACTGGCCAAAGTAAGCTAGCAGATGTGACTGTTGTAAAACGGGCAGAAACCGACAGGAGTAACTATGACTCAATAAAGGGACCCAAATGCCTCGTCAACAGTTGAGATACATTTGCAAACTGGAGGAGCTCTTAGCAGGAGTACTGTGAAAGTCATAATGTCGACAAATAATAACGTATCGCTTCTGGTGAACTGGCCAGAGTAAGCTCGTAGTTGTGACTGTTGTAAAACGGGGAGAAACTGACAGGAGTAACTACGACTCTCTTAAGGTAGCCAAATGCCTCGTCAACAGCCGAGATACATCGCCAAACTCGAGAAGTTCAGGGCAGGCGTACTGTGAATGTCTTCATGTCGACAGTTAATGGCGTATCGATTCAGGTGAACTGGCCAGTGTAAGCTTGTAGATGTGACTGTTGTAAAACGGGGAGCAACCGACAGGAGTAACTATGCCTCTCTCAAGGTAGCCAAATGCCTCGTCAACAGGCGAAATACATCAGCAAACTCGAGAAGCTCCCGGCAGGAATACTGTGGAAGTCTTTATGTTGACAGATAATGGCGTATCGCTTCAGGAGAACTGGCTAAAGGAAGCTGAAAATGTGACTGTGGTAAAACGGGGTGCAACCGACAGGAGAAACTATGACTCTCTTAAGGTAGCCATATGCCTCGTCAACAGGCGAAATACATAGGCAAACTCGAGGAGCTCCCGGGAGGAGTACTGTGAAAGTCATTATGTTGACAAATAATGGCGTATCGCCTCAGGTGAACTAGCCAGAGTAAGCTTGAAAATGTCATTGTGGAAAACCGGGAACAATTAGCAGGAGTAACGGTGAGACACTGGCACGAGTAACTATGACTCTCTTAAGGTAGCCAAATGCCCCGTCAACAGGCGAAATACATCGGCAAATTCGAGAAGCTCCCGGCAGGAGTACTGTGAAAGTCTTTATGTCGACAGTTAATGGCGTATCGATTCAGGTGAACTGGCCAGAGTAAGCTTCTAGATGCGACTGTTGTAAAACGGGGAGCAACCGACAGGAGTAAATATGACTCTCTTGAGGTAGCCAAATACCTCGTCAACAGGCGAAATAAATCGGCAAACTCGAGGAGCTCCCGGGAGGAGTACTGTGAAAGTCATTATGTTGACAGATAATGGCGTATCGCCTCAGGTGAACTTTGCAGAGTAAGCTTGATAATGTCATTGTGGAAAACGGGGAACAATTGGCAGGAGTAACGGTGAGACACTGGCACGAGTAACTATGACTCTCTTAAGGTAGTCAAATGCCTCGTCAACAGGCGAAATACATCGGCAAACTCGAGAAGTTCCCGGCCGGCGTACTGTGAATGTCTCTATGTCGACAGTTAATGGCGTATCGATTCAGGTGAACTGGCCAAAGTAAGCTAGTAGATGTGACTGTTGTAAAACGGGCAGCAACCGACAGGAGTAACTATGACTCAATAAAGGGATCCAAATGCCTCGTCAACAGTTGAGATACATTTGCAAACTGGAGGAGCTCATAGCAGGAGTACTGTGAATGTCATAATGTCGACAAATAATAACGTATCGCTTCTGGTGAACTGGCCAGAGTAAGCTCGTAGTTGTGACTGTTGTAAAACGGGGAGAAACTGACAGGAGTAACTACGACTCTCTTAAGGTATCCAAATGCCTCGTCAACAGCCGAGATACATCGCCAAACTCGAGAAGTTCAGGGCAGGCGTACTGTGAATGTCATTATGTCGACAGTTAATGGCGTATCGGATCAGGTGAACTGGCCAGTGTAAGCTTGTAGATGTGACTGTTGTAAAACGTGGAGCAACCGACAGGAGTAACTATGCCTCTCTCAAGGTAGCCAAATGCCTCGTCAACAGGCGAAATACATCAGCAAACTCGAGAAGCTCCCGGCAGGAGTACTGTGGAAGTCTTTATGTTGACAGACAAAGGCGTATCGCGTCAGGAGAACTGGACAGTGTAAGCTTGAAAATGTGACTATGGTAAAACGGGGAACAATTGGCAGGATTAACTATGACACGCTAAAGGTGGCCAAATGCCTCGTCGACAGGCGAAATATATTGGCAAACTGGAGGAGCTCCAACAGGAGTACTGTGAAAGTCATAATGTCGACAAATAATGGCGTATCTCTTCTGGTGTACGGGGCAGAGGAAGCTTGTGTATATGACTGTGGTTTATCGGGGAGACACTGGCAAGAGTAACTACGAATCTTTGAAGGTAGCCAAAAGCCTCGTCAACAGGCGAAATACATCGGCAAACTCGAGAAGCTCCCGACAGGAGTAATGTGAAAGTCTTTACGTCGACAGATAATGGCGTATAGCTTCAGGTGAACCGGGCAGAGTAAGCTTCTAGATGTGACTGTTGTAAAACGGGGAGCAAATGACAGGAGTAACAGTGACTCTCTAAAGTGAGCCAAATGCCTCGTCAACAGTCGAAATACATTTGCAAACTGGAGGAGCTCCTAGCAGGAGTACTGTGAAAGTCATAATGTCGACAATTAATGGCGTATCGCTTCTGGTGAACGTGGCAGAGGAAGATTGTAGTTGTGACTGTGGTTTAACGGGGAGACACTGGCAGGAGTAAGTATGACTCTCTTAAGGTAGCCAAATTCCTCGTCAACAGGAGAAATACATCGGCGACCTCGAGAAGCTCCCGGCAGGCGTACTGTGAATGTCTTTATGTCGACAGTTAATGGCGTATCGCTTCAGGCGAAATGGCCAGAGTAAGCTTGTAGATAAGACTGTTGTAAAACGCGGAGCAACCGACAGGAGTAACTATGCCTCTCTCAAGGTAACCAAATGCCTCTTCAACAGGCGAAATACATTGGCAAACTCGAGAAACTCGTGGCAGGAATACCGTGAAAGTCTATGTCGACAGATAATGACGTATCGCTTCAGGTGAACTGGACAGTGTAAGCTTGAAAATGTGACTATGGTAAAACGAGGAACAATTGGCAGGATTAACTATGACACGCTAAAGGTGGCCAAATGCCTCGTCAACAGGCGAAATATATTGGCAAACTGGAGAAGCTCCAACAGGAGTACTGTGAAAGTCATAATGTCGACAAATAATGGCGTATCGCTTCTGGTGAACGGGGCAGAGGAAGCTTTTGGATATGACTATGGTTTATCGGGGAGACACTGGCAAGAGTAACTATGAATCTCTTAAGGTAGCCAAATGCCTCGTCAACAGGCGAAATACATCGGCAAACTCGAGAAGCACCCGGCAGGAGTAGTGTGAAAGTCTTTATGTCGACAGTTAATGGCGTATCGATTCAGGTGAACTGGCCAGAGTAAGCTTCTAGATGTGACTGTTGTAAAACGGGGAGCAACCGACAGGAGTAAATATGACTCTCTTGAGGTAGCCAAATACCTCGTCAACAGGCGAAATAAATCGGAAAACTCGAGGAGCTCCCGGGAGGAGTACTGTGGAAGTCATTATGTTGACAGTTAATGGCGTATCGATTCAGGTGAACTGGCCAAAGTAAGCTAGCAGATGTGACTGTTGTAAAACGGGCAGAAACCGACAGGAGTAACTATGACTCAATAAAGGGACCCAAATGCCTCGTCAACAGTTGAGATACATTTGCAAACTGGAGGAGCTCTTAGCAGGAGTACTGTGAAAGTCATAATGTCGACAAATAATAACGTATCGCTTCTGGTGAACTGGCCAGAGTAAGCTCGTAGTTGTGACTGTTGTAAAACGGGGAGAAACTGACAGGAGTAACTACGACTCTCTTAAGGTAGCCAAATGCCTCGTCAACAGCCGAGATACATCGCCAAACTCGAGAAGTTCAGGGCAGGCGTACTGTGAATGTCTTCATGTCGACAGTTAATGGCGTATCGATTCAGGTGAACTGGCCAGTGTAAGCTTGTAGATGTGACTGTTGTAAAACGGGGAGCAACCGACAGGAGTAACTATGCCTCTCTCAAGGTAGCCAAATGCCTCGTCAACAGGCGAAATACATCAGCAAACTCGAGAAGCTCCCGGCAGGAATACTGTGGAAGTCTTTATGTTGACAGATAATGGCGTATCGCTTCAGGAGAACTGGCTAAAGGAAGCTGAAAATGTGACTGTGGTAAAACGGGGTGCAACCGACAGGAGAAACTATGACTCTCTTAAGGTAGCCATATGCCTCGTCAACAGGCGAAATACATAGGCAAACTCGAGGAGCTCCCGGGAGGAGTACTGTGAAAGTCATTATGTTGACAAATAATGGCGTATCGCCTCAGGTGAACTAGCCAGAGTAAGCTTGAAAATGTCATTGTGGAAAACCGGGAACAATTAGCAGGAGTAACGGTGAGACACTGGCACGAGTAACTATGACTCTCTTAAGGTAGCCAAATGCCCCGTCAACAGGCGAAATACATCGGCAAATTCGAGAAGCTCCCGGCAGGAGTACTGTGAAAGTCTTTATGTCGACAGTTAATGGCGTATCGATTCAGGTGAACTGGCCAGAGTAAGCTTCTAGATGCGACTGTTGTAAAACGGGGAGCAACCGACAGGAGTAAATATGACTCTCTTGAGGTAGCCAAATACCTCGTCAACAGGCGAAATAAATCGGCAAACTCGAGGAGCTCCCGGGAGGAGTACTGTGAAAGTCATTATGTTGACAGATAATGGCGTATCGCCTCAGGTGAACTTTGCAGAGTAAGCTTGATAATGTCATTGTGGAAAACGGGGAACAATTGGCAGGAGTAACGGTGAGACACTGGCACGAGTAACTATGACTCTCTTAAGGTAGTCAAATGCCTCGTCAACAGGCGAAATACATCGGCAAACTCGAGAAGTTCCCGGCCGGCGTACTGTGAATGTCTCTATGTCGACAGTTAATGGCGTATCGATTCAGGTGAACTGGCCAAAGTAAGCTAGTAGATGTGACTGTTGTAAAACGGGCAGCAACCGACAGGAGTAACTATGACTCAATAAAGGGATCCAAATGCCTCGTCAACAGTTGAGATACATTTGCAAACTGGAGGAGCTCATAGCAGGAGTACTGTGAATGTCATAATGTCGACAAATAATAACGTATCGCTTCTGGTGAACTGGCCAGAGTAAGCTCGTAGTTGTGACTGTTGTAAAACGGGGAGAAACTGACAGGAGTAACTACGACTCTCTTAAGGTATCCAAATGCCTCGTCAACAGCCGAGATACATCGCCAAACTCGAGAAGTTCAGGGCAGGCGTACTGTGAATGTCATTATGTCGACAGTTAATGGCGTATCGGATCAGGTGAACTGGCCAGTGTAAGCTTGTAGATGTGACTGTTGTAAAACGTGGAGCAACCGACAGGAGTAACTATGCCTCTCTCAAGGTAGCCAAATGCCTCGTCAACAGGCGAAATACATCAGCAAACTCGAGAAGCTCCCGGCAGGAGTACTGTGGAAGTCTTTATGTTGACAGACAAAGGCGTATCGCGTCAGGAGAACTGGACAGTGTAAGCTTGAAAATGTGACTATGGTAAAACGGGGAACAATTGGCAGGATTAACTATGACACGCTAAAGGTGGCCAAATGCCTCGTCGACAGGCGAAATATATTGGCAAACTGGAGGAGCTCCAACAGGAGTACTGTGAAAGTCATAATGTCGACAAATAATGGCGTATCTCTTCTGGTGTACGGGGCAGAGGAAGCTTGTGTATATGACTGTGGTTTATCGGGGAGACACTGGCAAGAGTAACTACGAATCTTTGAAGGTAGCCAAAAGCCTCGTCAACAGGCGAAATACATCGGCAAACTCGAGAAGCTCCCGACAGGAGTAATGTGAAAGTCTTTACGTCGACAGATAATGGCGTATAGCTTCAGGTGAACCGGGCAGAGTAAGCTTCTAGATGTGACTGTTGTAAAACGGGGAGCAAATGACAGGAGTAACAGTGACTCTCTAAAGTGAGCCAAATGCCTCGTCAACAGTCGAAATACATTTGCAAACTGGAGGAGCTCCTAGCAGGAGTACTGTGAAAGTCATAATGTCGACAATTAATGGCGTATCGCTTCTGGTGAACGTGGCAGAGGAAGATTGTAGTTGTGACTGTGGTTTAACGGGGAGACACTGGCAGGAGTAAGTATGACTCTCTTAAGGTAGCCAAATTCCTCGTCAACAGGAGAAATACATCGGCGACCTCGAGAAGCTCCCGGCAGGCGTACTGTGAATGTCTTTATGTCGACAGTTAATGGCGTATCGCTTCAGGCGAAATGGCCAGAGTAAGCTTGTAGATAAGACTGTTGTAAAACGCGGAGCAACCGACAGGAGTAACTATGCCTCTCTCAAGGTAACCAAATGCCTCTTCAACAGGCGAAATACATTGGCAAACTCGAGAAACTCGTGGCAGGAATACCGTGAAAGTCTATGTCGACAGATAATGACGTATCGCTTCAGGTGAACTGGACAGTGTAAGCTTGAAAATGTGACTATGGTAAAACGAGGAACAATTGGCAGGATTAACTATGACACGCTAAAGGTGGCCAAATGCCTCGTCAACAGGCGAAATATATTGGCAAACTGGAGAAGCTCCAACAGGAGTACTGTGAAAGTCATAATGTCGACAAATAATGGCGTATCGCTTCTGGTGAACGGGGCAGAGGAAGCTTTTGGATATGACTATGGTTTATCGGGGAGACACTGGCAAGAGTAACTATGAATCTCTTAAGGTAGCCAAATGCCTCGTCAACAGGCGAAATACATCGGCAAACTCGAGAAGCACCCGGCAGGAGTAGTGTGAAAGTCTTTATGTCGACAGTTAATGGCGTATCGATTCAGGTGAACTGGCCAGAGTAAGCTTCTAGATGTGACTGTTGTAAAACGGGGAGCAACCGACAGGAGTAAATATGACTCTCTTGAGGTAGCCAAATACCTCGTCAACAGGCGAAATAAATCGGAAAACTCGAGGAGCTCCCGGGAGGAGTACTGTGGAAGTCATTATGTTGACAGTTAATGGCGTATCGATTCAGGTGAACTGGCCAAAGTAAGCTAGCAGATGTGACTGTTGTAAAACGGGCAGAAACCGACAGGAGTAACTATGACTCAATAAAGGGACCCAAATGCCTCGTCAACAGTTGAGATACATTTGCAAACTGGAGGAGCTCTTAGCAGGAGTACTGTGAAAGTCATAATGTCGACAAATAATAACGTATCGCTTCTGGTGAACTGGCCAGAGTAAGCTCGTAGTTGTGACTGTTGTAAAACGGGGAGAAACTGACAGGAGTAACTACGACTCTCTTAAGGTAGCCAAATGCCTCGTCAACAGCCGAGATACATCGCCAAACTCGAGAAGTTCAGGGCAGGCGTACTGTGAATGTCTTCATGTCGACAGTTAATGGCGTATCGATTCAGGTGAACTGGCCAGTGTAAGCTTGTAGATGTGACTGTTGTAAAACGGGGAGCAACCGACAGGAGTAACTATGCCTCTCTCAAGGTAGCCAAATGCCTCGTCAACAGGCGAAATACATCAGCAAACTCGAGAAGCTCCCGGCAGGAATACTGTGGAAGTCTTTATGTTGACAGATAATGGCGTATCGCTTCAGGAGAACTGGCTAAAGGAAGCTGAAAATGTGACTGTGGTAAAACGGGGTGCAACCGACAGGAGAAACTATGACTCTCTTAAGGTAGCCATATGCCTCGTCAACAGGCGAAATACATAGGCAAACTCGAGGAGCTCCCGGGAGGAGTACTGTGAAAGTCATTATGTTGACAAATAATGGCGTATCGCCTCAGGTGAACTAGCCAGAGTAAGCTTGAAAATGTCATTGTGGAAAACCGGGAACAATTAGCAGGAGTAACGGTGAGACACTGGCACGAGTAACTATGACTCTCTTAAGGTAGCCAAATGCCCCGTCAACAGGCGAAATACATCGGCAAATTCGAGAAGCTCCCGGCAGGAGTACTGTGAAAGTCTTTATGTCGACAGTTAATGGCGTATCGATTCAGGTGAACTGGCCAGAGTAAGCTTCTAGATGCGACTGTTGTAAAACGGGGAGCAACCGACAGGAGTAAATATGACTCTCTTGAGGTAGCCAAATACCTCGTCAACAGGCGAAATAAATCGGCAAACTCGAGGAGCTCCCGGGAGGAGTACTGTGAAAGTCATTATGTTGACAGATAATGGCGTATCGCCTCAGGTGAACTTTGCAGAGTAAGCTTGATAATGTCATTGTGGAAAACGGGGAACAATTGGCAGGAGTAACGGTGAGACACTGGCACGAGTAACTATGACTCTCTTAAGGTAGTCAAATGCCTCGTCAACAGGCGAAATACATCGGCAAACTCGAGAAGTTCCCGGCCGGCGTACTGTGAATGTCTCTATGTCGACAGTTAATGGCGTATCGATTCAGGTGAACTGGCCAAAGTAAGCTAGTAGATGTGACTGTTGTAAAACGGGCAGCAACCGACAGGAGTAACTATGACTCAATAAAGGGATCCAAATGCCTCGTCAACAGTTGAGATACATTTGCAAACTGGAGGAGCTCATAGCAGGAGTACTGTGAATGTCATAATGTCGACAAATAATAACGTATCGCTTCTGGTGAACTGGCCAGAGTAAGCTCGTAGTTGTGACTGTTGTAAAACGGGGAGAAACTGACAGGAGTAACTACGACTCTCTTAAGGTATCCAAATGCCTCGTCAACAGCCGAGATACATCGCCAAACTCGAGAAGTTCAGGGCAGGCGTACTGTGAATGTCATTATGTCGACAGTTAATGGCGTATCGGATCAGGTGAACTGGCCAGTGTAAGCTTGTAGATGTGACTGTTGTAAAACGTGGAGCAACCGACAGGAGTAACTATGCCTCTCTCAAGGTAGCCAAATGCCTCGTCAACAGGCGAAATACATCAGCAAACTCGAGAAGCTCCCGGCAGGAGTACTGTGGAAGTCTTTATGTTGACAGACAAAGGCGTATCGCGTCAGGAGAACTGGACAGTGTAAGCTTGAAAATGTGACTATGGTAAAACGGGGAACAATTGGCAGGATTAACTATGACACGCTAAAGGTGGCCAAATGCCTCGTCGACAGGCGAAATATATTGGCAAACTGGAGGAGCTCCAACAGGAGTACTGTGAAAGTCATAATGTCGACAAATAATGGCGTATCTCTTCTGGTGTACGGGGCAGAGGAAGCTTGTGTATATGACTGTGGTTTATCGGGGAGACACTGGCAAGAGTAACTACGAATCTTTGAAGGTAGCCAAAAGCCTCGTCAACAGGCGAAATACATCGGCAAACTCGAGAAGCTCCCGACAGGAGTAATGTGAAAGTCTTTACGTCGACAGATAATGGCGTATAGCTTCAGGTGAACCGGGCAGAGTAAGCTTCTAGATGTGACTGTTGTAAAACGGGGAGCAAATGACAGGAGTAACAGTGACTCTCTAAAGTGAGCCAAATGCCTCGTCAACAGTCGAAATACATTTGCAAACTGGAGGAGCTCCTAGCAGGAGTACTGTGAAAGTCATAATGTCGACAATTAATGGCGTATCGCTTCTGGTGAACGTGGCAGAGGAAGATTGTAGTTGTGACTGTGGTTTAACGGGGAGACACTGGCAGGAGTAAGTATGACTCTCTTAAGGTAGCCAAATTCCTCGTCAACAGGAGAAATACATCGGCGACCTCGAGAAGCTCCCGGCAGGCGTACTGTGAATGTCTTTATGTCGACAGTTAATGGCGTATCGCTTCAGGCGAAATGGCCAGAGTAAGCTTGTAGATAAGACTGTTGTAAAACGCGGAGCAACCGACAGGAGTAACTATGCCTCTCTCAAGGTAACCAAATGCCTCTTCAACAGGCGAAATACATTGGCAAACTCGAGAAACTCGTGGCAGGAATACCGTGAAAGTCTATGTCGACAGATAATGACGTATCGCTTCAGGTGAACTGGACAGTGTAAGCTTGAAAATGTGACTATGGTAAAACGAGGAACAATTGGCAGGATTAACTATGACACGCTAAAGGTGGCCAAATGCCTCGTCAACAGGCGAAATATATTGGCAAACTGGAGAAGCTCCAACAGGAGTACTGTGAAAGTCATAATGTCGACAAATAATGGCGTATCGCTTCTGGTGAACGGGGCAGAGGAAGCTTTTGGATATGACTATGGTTTATCGGGGAGACACTGGCAAGAGTAACTATGAATCTCTTAAGGTAGCCAAATGCCTCGTCAACAGGCGAAATACATCGGCAAACTCGAGAAGCACCCGGCAGGAGTAGTGTGAAAGTCTTTATGTCGACAGTTAATGGCGTATCGATTCAGGTGAACTGGCCAGAGTAAGCTTCTAGATGTGACTGTTGTAAAACGGGGAGCAACCGACAGGAGTAAATATGACTCTCTTGAGGTAGCCAAATACCTCGTCAACAGGCGAAATAAATCGGAAAACTCGAGGAGCTCCCGGGAGGAGTACTGTGGAAGTCATTATGTTGACAGTTAATGGCGTATCGATTCAGGTGAACTGGCCAAAGTAAGCTAGCAGATGTGACTGTTGTAAAACGGGCAGAAACCGACAGGAGTAACTATGACTCAATAAAGGGACCCAAATGCCTCGTCAACAGTTGAGATACATTTGCAAACTGGAGGAGCTCTTAGCAGGAGTACTGTGAAAGTCATAATGTCGACAAATAATAACGTATCGCTTCTGGTGAACTGGCCAGAGTAAGCTCGTAGTTGTGACTGTTGTAAAACGGGGAGAAACTGACAGGAGTAACTACGACTCTCTTAAGGTAGCCAAATGCCTCGTCAACAGCCGAGATACATCGCCAAACTCGAGAAGTTCAGGGCAGGCGTACTGTGAATGTCTTCATGTCGACAGTTAATGGCGTATCGATTCAGGTGAACTGGCCAGTGTAAGCTTGTAGATGTGACTGTTGTAAAACGGGGAGCAACCGACAGGAGTAACTATGCCTCTCTCAAGGTAGCCAAATGCCTCGTCAACAGGCGAAATACATCAGCAAACTCGAGAAGCTCCCGGCAGGAATACTGTGGAAGTCTTTATGTTGACAGATAATGGCGTATCGCTTCAGGAGAACTGGCTAAAGGAAGCTGAAAATGTGACTGTGGTAAAACGGGGTGCAACCGACAGGAGAAACTATGACTCTCTTAAGGTAGCCATATGCCTCGTCAACAGGCGAAATACATAGGCAAACTCGAGGAGCTCCCGGGAGGAGTACTGTGAAAGTCATTATGTTGACAAATAATGGCGTATCGCCTCAGGTGAACTAGCCAGAGTAAGCTTGAAAATGTCATTGTGGAAAACCGGGAACAATTAGCAGGAGTAACGGTGAGACACTGGCACGAGTAACTATGACTCTCTTAAGGTAGCCAAATGCCCCGTCAACAGGCGAAATACATCGGCAAATTCGAGAAGCTCCCGGCAGGAGTACTGTGAAAGTCTTTATGTCGACAGTTAATGGCGTATCGATTCAGGTGAACTGGCCAGAGTAAGCTTCTAGATGCGACTGTTGTAAAACGGGGAGCAACCGACAGGAGTAAATATGACTCTCTTGAGGTAGCCAAATACCTCGTCAACAGGCGAAATAAATCGGCAAACTCGAGGAGCTCCCGGGAGGAGTACTGTGAAAGTCATTATGTTGACAGATAATGGCGTATCGCCTCAGGTGAACTTTGCAGAGTAAGCTTGATAATGTCATTGTGGAAAACGGGGAACAATTGGCAGGAGTAACGGTGAGACACTGGCACGAGTAACTATGACTCTCTTAAGGTAGTCAAATGCCTCGTCAACAGGCGAAATACATCGGCAAACTCGAGAAGTTCCCGGCCGGCGTACTGTGAATGTCTCTATGTCGACAGTTAATGGCGTATCGATTCAGGTGAACTGGCCAAAGTAAGCTAGTAGATGTGACTGTTGTAAAACGGGCAGCAACCGACAGGAGTAACTATGACTCAATAAAGGGATCCAAATGCCTCGTCAACAGTTGAGATACATTTGCAAACTGGAGGAGCTCATAGCAGGAGTACTGTGAATGTCATAATGTCGACAAATAATAACGTATCGCTTCTGGTGAACTGGCCAGAGTAAGCTCGTAGTTGTGACTGTTGTAAAACGGGGAGAAACTGACAGGAGTAACTACGACTCTCTTAAGGTATCCAAATGCCTCGTCAACAGCCGAGATACATCGCCAAACTCGAGAAGTTCAGGGCAGGCGTACTGTGAATGTCATTATGTCGACAGTTAATGGCGTATCGGATCAGGTGAACTGGCCAGTGTAAGCTTGTAGATGTGACTGTTGTAAAACGTGGAGCAACCGACAGGAGTAACTATGCCTCTCTCAAGGTAGCCAAATGCCTCGTCAACAGGCGAAATACATCAGCAAACTCGAGAAGCTCCCGGCAGGAGTACTGTGGAAGTCTTTATGTTGACAGACAAAGGCGTATCGCGTCAGGAGAACTGGACAGTGTAAGCTTGAAAATGTGACTATGGTAAAACGGGGAACAATTGGCAGGATTAACTATGACACGCTAAAGGTGGCCAAATGCCTCGTCGACAGGCGAAATATATTGGCAAACTGGAGGAGCTCCAACAGGAGTACTGTGAAAGTCATAATGTCGACAAATAATGGCGTATCTCTTCTGGTGTACGGGGCAGAGGAAGCTTGTGTATATGACTGTGGTTTATCGGGGAGACACTGGCAAGAGTAACTACGAATCTTTGAAGGTAGCCAAAAGCCTCGTCAACAGGCGAAATACATCGGCAAACTCGAGAAGCTCCCGACAGGAGTAATGTGAAAGTCTTTACGTCGACAGATAATGGCGTATAGCTTCAGGTGAACCGGGCAGAGTAAGCTTCTAGATGTGACTGTTGTAAAACGGGGAGCAAATGACAGGAGTAACAGTGACTCTCTAAAGTGAGCCAAATGCCTCGTCAACAGTCGAAATACATTTGCAAACTGGAGGAGCTCCTAGCAGGAGTACTGTGAAAGTCATAATGTCGACAATTAATGGCGTATCGCTTCTGGTGAACGTGGCAGAGGAAGATTGTAGTTGTGACTGTGGTTTAACGGGGAGACACTGGCAGGAGTAAGTATGACTCTCTTAAGGTAGCCAAATTCCTCGTCAACAGGAGAAATACATCGGCGACCTCGAGAAGCTCCCGGCAGGCGTACTGTGAATGTCTTTATGTCGACAGTTAATGGCGTATCGCTTCAGGCGAAATGGCCAGAGTAAGCTTGTAGATAAGACTGTTGTAAAACGCGGAGCAACCGACAGGAGTAACTATGCCTCTCTCAAGGTAACCAAATGCCTCTTCAACAGGCGAAATACATTGGCAAACTCGAGAAACTCGTGGCAGGAATACCGTGAAAGTCTATGTCGACAGATAATGACGTATCGCTTCAGGTGAACTGGACAGTGTAAGCTTGAAAATGTGACTATGGTAAAACGAGGAACAATTGGCAGGATTAACTATGACACGCTAAAGGTGGCCAAATGCCTCGTCAACAGGCGAAATATATTGGCAAACTGGAGAAGCTCCAACAGGAGTACTGTGAAAGTCATAATGTCGACAAATAATGGCGTATCGCTTCTGGTGAACGGGGCAGAGGAAGCTTTTGGATATGACTATGGTTTATCGGGGAGACACTGGCAAGAGTAACTATGAATCTCTTAAGGTAGCCAAATGCCTCGTCAACAGGCGAAATACATCGGCAAACTCGAGAAGCACCCGGCAGGAGTAGTGTGAAAGTCTTTATGTCGACAGTTAATGGCGTATCGATTCAGGTGAACTGGCCAGAGTAAGCTTCTAGATGTGACTGTTGTAAAACGGGGAGCAACCGACAGGAGTAAATATGACTCTCTTGAGGTAGCCAAATACCTCGTCAACAGGCGAAATAAATCGGAAAACTCGAGGAGCTCCCGGGAGGAGTACTGTGGAAGTCATTATGTTGACAGTTAATGGCGTATCGATTCAGGTGAACTGGCCAAAGTAAGCTAGCAGATGTGACTGTTGTAAAACGGGCAGAAACCGACAGGAGTAACTATGACTCAATAAAGGGACCCAAATGCCTCGTCAACAGTTGAGATACATTTGCAAACTGGAGGAGCTCTTAGCAGGAGTACTGTGAAAGTCATAATGTCGACAAATAATAACGTATCGCTTCTGGTGAACTGGCCAGAGTAAGCTCGTAGTTGTGACTGTTGTAAAACGGGGAGAAACTGACAGGAGTAACTACGACTCTCTTAAGGTAGCCAAATGCCTCGTCAACAGCCGAGATACATCGCCAAACTCGAGAAGTTCAGGGCAGGCGTACTGTGAATGTCTTCATGTCGACAGTTAATGGCGTATCGATTCAGGTGAACTGGCCAGTGTAAGCTTGTAGATGTGACTGTTGTAAAACGGGGAGCAACCGACAGGAGTAACTATGCCTCTCTCAAGGTAGCCAAATGCCTCGTCAACAGGCGAAATACATCAGCAAACTCGAGAAGCTCCCGGCAGGAATACTGTGGAAGTCTTTATGTTGACAGATAATGGCGTATCGCTTCAGGAGAACTGGCTAAAGGAAGCTGAAAATGTGACTGTGGTAAAACGGGGTGCAACCGACAGGAGAAACTATGACTCTCTTAAGGTAGCCATATGCCTCGTCAACAGGCGAAATACATAGGCAAACTCGAGGAGCTCCCGGGAGGAGTACTGTGAAAGTCATTATGTTGACAAATAATGGCGTATCGCCTCAGGTGAACTAGCCAGAGTAAGCTTGAAAATGTCATTGTGGAAAACCGGGAACAATTAGCAGGAGTAACGGTGAGACACTGGCACGAGTAACTATGACTCTCTTAAGGTAGCCAAATGCCCCGTCAACAGGCGAAATACATCGGCAAATTCGAGAAGCTCCCGGCAGGAGTACTGTGAAAGTCTTTATGTCGACAGTTAATGGCGTATCGATTCAGGTGAACTGGCCAGAGTAAGCTTCTAGATGCGACTGTTGTAAAACGGGGAGCAACCGACAGGAGTAAATATGACTCCCTTGAGGTAGCCAAATACCTCGTCAACAGGCGAAATAAATCGGCAAACTCGAGGAGCTCCCGGGAGGAGTACTGTGAAAGTCATTATGTTGACAGATAATGGCGTATCGCCTCAGGTGAACTTTCCAGAGTAAGCTTGAAAATGTCATTGTGGAAAACGGGGAACAATTGGCAGGAGTAACGGTGAGACACTGGCACGAGTAACTATGACTCTCTTAAGGTAGTCAAATGCCTCGTCAACAGGCGAAATACATCGGCAAACTCGAGAAGTTCCCGGCCGGCGTACTGTGAATGTCTCTATGTCGACAGTTAATGGCGTATCGATTCAGGTGAACTGGCCAAAGTAAGCTAGTAGATGTGACTGTTGTAAAACGGGCAGCAACCGACAGGAGTAACTATGACTCAATAAAGGGATCCAAATGCCTCGTCAACAGTTGAGATACATTTGCAAACTGGAGGAGCTCATAGCAGGAGTACTGTGAATGTCATAATGTCGACAAATAATAACGTATCGCTTCTGGTGAACTGGCCAGAGTAAGCTCGTAGTTGTGACTGTTGTAAAACGGGGAGAAACTGACAGGAGTAACTACGACTCTCTTAAGGTATCCAAATGCCTCGTCAACAGCCGAGATACATCGCCAAACTCGAGAAGTTCAGGGCAGGCGTACTGTGAATGTCATTATGTCGACAGTTAATGGCGTATCGGATCAGGTGAACTGGCCAGTGTAAGCTTGTAGATGTGACTGTTGTAAAACGTGGAGCAACCGACAGGAGTAACTATGCCTCTCTCAAGGTAGCCAAATGCCTCGTCAACAGGCGAAATACATCAGCAAACTCGAGAAGCTCCCGGCAGGAGTACTGTGGAAGTCTTTATGTTGACAGACAAAGGCGTATCGCGTCAGGAGAACTGGACAGTGTAAGCTTGAAAATGTGACTATGGTAAAACGGGGAACAATTGGCAGGATTAACTATGACACGCTAAAGGTGGCCAAATGCCTCGTCGACAGGCGAAATATATTGGCAAACTGGAGGAGCTCCAACAGGAGTACTGTGAAAGTCATAATGTCGACAAATAATGGCGTATCTCTTCTGGTGTACGGGGCAGAGGAAGCTTGTGTATATGACTGTGGTTTATCGGGGAGACACTGGCAAGAGTAACTACGAATCTTTGAAGGTAGCCAAAAGCCTCGTCAACAGGCGAAATACATCGGCAAACTCGAGAAGCTCCCGACAGGAGTAATGTGAAAGTCTTTACGTCGACAGATAATGGCGTATAGCTTCAGGTGAACCGGGCAGAGTAAGCTTCTAGATGTGACTGTTGTAAAACGGGGAGCAAATGACAGGAGTAACAGTGACTCTCTAAAGTGAGCCAAATGCCTCGTCAACAGTCGAAATACATTTGCAAACTGGAGGAGCTCCTAGCAGGAGTACTGTGAAAGTCATAATGTCGACAATTAATGGCGTATCGCTTCTGGTGAACGTGGCAGAGGAAGATTGTAGTTGTGACTGTGGTTTAACGGGGAGACACTGGCAGGAGTAAGTATGACTCTCTTAAGGTAGCCAAATTCCTCGTCAACAGGAGAAATACATCGGCGACCTCGAGAAGCTCCCGGCAGGCGTACTGTGAATGTCTTTATGTCGACAGTTAATGGCGTATCGCTTCAGGCGAAATGGCCAGAGTAAGCTTGTAGATAAGACTGTTGTAAAACGCGGAGCAACCGACAGGAGTAACTATGCCTCTCTCAAGGTAACCAAATGCCTCTTCAACAGGCGAAATACATTGGCAAACTCGAGAAACTCGTGGCAGGAATACCGTGAAAGTCTATGTCGACAGATAATGACGTATCGCTTCAGGTGAACTGGACAGTGTAAGCTTGAAAATGTGACTATGGTAAAACGAGGAACAATTGGCAGGATTAACTATGACACGCTAAAGGTGGCCAAATGCCTCGTCAACAGGCGAAATATATTGGCAAACTGGAGAAGCTCCAACAGGAGTACTGTGAAAGTCATAATGTCGACAAATAATGGCGTATCGCTTCTGGTGAACGGGGCAGAGGAAGCTTTTGGATATGACTATGGTTTATCGGGGAGACACTGGCAAGAGTAACTATGAATCTCTTAAGGTAGCCAAATGCCTCGTCAACAGGCGAAATACATCGGCAAACTCGAGAAGCACCCGGCAGGAGTAGTGTGAAAGTCTTTATGTCGACAGTTAATGGCGTATCGATTCAGGTGAACTGGCCAGAGTAAGCTTCTAGATGTGACTGTTGTAAAACGGGGAGCAACCGACAGGAGTAAATATGACTCTCTTGAGGTAGCCAAATACCTCGTCAACAGGCGAAATAAATCGGAAAACTCGAGGAGCTCCCGGGAGGAGTACTGTGGAAGTCATTATGTTGACAGTTAATGGCGTATCGATTCAGGTGAACTGGCCAAAGTAAGCTAGCAGATGTGACTGTTGTAAAACGGGCAGAAACCGACAGGAGTAACTATGACTCAATAAAGGGACCCAAATGCCTCGTCAACAGTTGAGATACATTTGCAAACTGGAGGAGCTCTTAGCAGGAGTACTGTGAAAGTCATAATGTCGACAAATAATAACGTATCGCTTCTGGTGAACTGGCCAGAGTAAGCTCGTAGTTGTGACTGTTGTAAAACGGGGAGAAACTGACAGGAGTAACTACGACTCTCTTAAGGTAGCCAAATGCCTCGTCAACAGCCGAGATACATCGCCAAACTCGAGAAGTTCAGGGCAGGCGTACTGTGAATGTCTTCATGTCGACAGTTAATGGCGTATCGATTCAGGTGAACTGGCCAGTGTAAGCTTGTAGATGTGACTGTTGTAAAACGGGGAGCAACCGACAGGAGTAACTATGCCTCTCTCAAGGTAGCCAAATGCCTCGTCAACAGGCGAAATACATCAGCAAACTCGAGAAGCTCCCGGCAGGAATACTGTGGAAGTCTTTATGTTGACAGATAATGGCGTATCGCTTCAGGAGAACTGGCTAAAGGAAGCTGAAAATGTGACTGTGGTAAAACGGGGTGCAACCGACAGGAGAAACTATGACTCTCTTAAGGTAGCCATATGCCTCGTCAACAGGCGAAATACATAGGCAAACTCGAGGAGCTCCCGGGAGGAGTACTGTGAAAGTCATTATGTTGACAAATAATGGCGTATCGCCTCAGGTGAACTAGCCAGAGTAAGCTTGAAAATGTCATTGTGGAAAACCGGGAACAATTAGCAGGAGTAACGGTGAGACACTGGCACGAGTAACTATGACTCTCTTAAGGTAGCCAAATGCCCCGTCAACAGGCGAAATACATCGGCAAATTCGAGAAGCTCCCGGCAGGAGTACTGTGAAAGTCTTTATGTCGACAGTTAATGGCGTATCGATTCAGGTGAACTGGCCAGAGTAAGCTTCTAGATGCGACTGTTGTAAAACGGGGAGCAACCGACAGGAGTAAATATGACTCTCTTGAGGTAGCCAAATACCTCGTCAACAGGCGAAATAAATCGGCAAACTCGAGGAGCTCCCGGGAGGAGTACTGTGAAAGTCATTATGTTGACAGATAATGGCGTATCGCCTCAGGTGAACTTTGCAGAGTAAGCTTGATAATGTCATTGTGGAAAACGGGGAACAATTGGCAGGAGTAACGGTGAGACACTGGCACGAGTAACTATGACTCTCTTAAGGTAGTCAAATGCCTCGTCAACAGGCGAAATACATCGGCAAACTCGAGAAGTTCCCGGCCGGCGTACTGTGAATGTCTCTATGTCGACAGTTAATTGCGTATCGATTCAGGTGAACTGGCCAAAGTAAGCTAGTAGATGTGACTGTTGTAAAACGGGCAGCAACCGACAGGAGTAACTATGACTCAATAAAGGGATCCAAATGCCTCGTCAACAGTTGAGATACATTTGCAAACTGGAGGAGCTCATAGCAGGAGTACTGTGAATGTCATAATGTCGACAAATAATAACGTATCGCTTCTGGTGAACTGGCCAGAGTAAGCTCGTAGTTGTGACTGTTGTAAAACGGGGAGAAACTGACAGGAGTAACTACGACTCTCTTAAGGTATCCAAATGCCTCGTCAACAGCCGAGATACATCGCCAAACTCGAGAAGTTCAGGGCAGGCGTACTGTGAATGTCATTATGTCGACAGTTAATGGCGTATCGGATCAGGTGAACTGGCCAGTGTAAGCTTGTAGATGTGACTGTTGTAAAACGTGGAGCAACCGACAGGAGTAACTATGCCTCTCTCAAGGTAGCCAAATGCCTCGTCAACAGGCGAAATACATCAGCAAACTCGAGAAGCTCCCGGCAGGAGTACTGTGGAAGTCTTTATGTTGACAGACAAAGGCGTATCGCGTCAGGAGAACTGGACAGTGTAAGCTTGAAAATGTGACTATGGTAAAACGGGGAACAATTGGCAGGATTAACTATGACACGCTAAAGGTGGCCAAATGCCTCGTCGACAGGCGAAATATATTGGCAAACTGGAGGAGCTCCAACAGGAGTACTGTGAAAGTCATAATGTCGACAAATAATGGCGTATCTCTTCTGGTGTACGGGGCAGAGGAAGCTTGTGTATATGACTGTGGTTTATCGGGGAGACACTAGCAAGAGTAACTACGAATCTTTGAAGGTAGCCAAAAGCCTCGTCAACAGGCGAAATACATCGGCAAACTCGAGAAGCTCCCGACAGGAGTAATGTGAAAGTCTTTACGTCGACAGATAATGGCGTATAGCTTCAGGTGAACCGGGCAGAGTAAGCTTCTAGATGTGACTGTTGTAAAACGGGGAGCAAATGACAGGAGTAACAGTGACTCTCTAAAGTGAGCCAAATGCCTCGTCAACAGTCGAAATACATTTGCAAACTGGAGGAGCTCCTAGCAGGAGTACTGTGAAAGTCATAATGTCGACAATTAACGGCGTATCGCTTCTGGTGAACGTGGCAGAGGAAGATTGTAGTTGTGACTGTGGTTTAACGGGGAGACACTGGCAGGAGTAAGTATGACTCTCTTAAGGTAGCCAAATTCCTCGTCAACAGGAGAAATACATCGGCGACCTCGAGAAGCTCCCGGCAGGCGTACTGTGAATGTCTTTATGTCGACAGTTAATGGCGTATCGCTTCAGGCGAAATGGCCAGAGTAAGCTTGTAGATAAGACTGTTGTAAAACGCGGAGCAACCGACAGGAGTAACTATGCCTCTCTCAAGGTAACCAAATGCCTCTTCAACAGGCGAAATACATTGGCAAACTCGAGAAACTCGTGGCAGGAATACCGTGAAAGTCTATGTCGACAGATAATGACGTATCGCTTCAGGTGAACTGGACAGTGTAAGCTTGAAAATGTGACTATGGTAAAACGAGGAACAATTGGCAGGATTAACTATGACACGCTAAAGGTGGCCAAATGCCTCGTCAACAGGCGAAATATATTGGCAAACTGGAGAAGCTCCAACAGGAGTACTGTGAAAGTCATAATGTCGACAAATAATGGCGTATCGCTTCTGGTGAACGGGGCAGAGGAAGCTTTTGGATATGACTATGGTTTATCGGGGAGACATTGGCAAGAGTAACTATGAATCTCTTAAGGTAGCCAAATGCCTCGTCAACAGGCGAAATACATCGGCAAACTCGAGAAGCACCCGGCAGGAGTAGTGTGAAAGTCTTTATGTCGACAGTTAATGGCGTATCGATTCAGGTGAACTGGCCAGAGTAAGCTTCTAGATGTGACTGTTGTAAAACGGGGAGCAACCGACAGGAGTAAATATGACTCTCTTGAGGTAGCCAAATACCTCGTCAACAGGCGAAATAAATCGGAAAACTCGAGGAGCTCCCGGGAGGAGTACTGTGGAAGTCATTATGTTGACAGTTAATGGCGTATCGATTCAGGTGAACTGGCCAAAGTAAGCTAGCAGATGTGACTGTTGTAAAACGGGCAGAAACCGACAGGAGTAACTATGACTCAATAAAGGGACCCAAATGCCTCGTCAACAGTTGAGATACATTTGCAAACTGGAGGAGCTCTTAGCAGGAGTACTGTGAAAGTCATAATGTCGACAAATAATAACGTATCGCTTCTGGTGAACTGGCCAGAGTAAGCTCGTAGTTGTGACTGTTGTAAAACGGGGAGAAACTGACAGGAGTAACTACGACTCTCTTAAGGTAGCCAAATGCCTCGTCAACAGCCGAGATACATCGCCAAACTCGAGAAGTTCAGGGCAGGCGTACTGTGAATGTCTTCATGTCGACAGTTAATGGCGTATCGATTCAGGTGAACTGGCCAGTGTAAGCTTGTAGATGTGACTGTTGTAAAACGGGGAGCAACCGACAGGAGTAACTATGCCTCTCTCAAGGTAGCCAAATGCCTCGTCAACAGGCGAAATACATCAGCAAACTCGAGAAGCTCCCTGCAGGAATACTGTGGAAGTCTTTATGTTGACAGATAATGGCGTATCGCTTCAGGAGAACTGGCTAAAGGAAGCTGAAAATGTGACTGTGGTAAAACGGGGTGCAACCGACAGGAGAAACTATGACTCTCTTAAGGTAGCCATATGCCTCGTCAACAGGCGAAATACATAGGCAAACTCGAGGAGCTCCCGGGAGGAGTACTGTGAAAGTCATTATGTTGACAAATAATGGCGTATCGCCTCAGGTGAACTAGCCAGAGTAAGCTTGAAAATGTCATTGTGGAAAACCGGGAACAATTAGCAGGAGTAACGGTGAGACACTGGCACGAGTAACTATGACTCTCTTAAGGTAGCCAAATGCCCCGTCAACAGGCGAAATACATCGGCAAATTCGAGAAGCTCCCGGCAGGAGTACTGTGAAAGTCTTTATGTCGACAGTTAATGGCGTATCGATTCAGGTGAACTGGCCAGAGTAAGCTTCTAGATGCGACTGTTGTAAAACGGGGAGCAACCGACAGGAGTAAATATGACTCTCTTGAGGTAGCCAAATACCTCGTCAACAGGCGAAATAAATCGGCAAACTCGAGGAGCTCCCGGGAGGAGTACTGTGAAAGTCATTATGTTGACAGATAATGGCGTATCGCCTCAGGTGAACTTTGCAGAGTAAGCTTGATAATGTCATTGTGGAAAACGGGGAACAATTGGCAGGAGTAACGGTGAGACACTGGCACGAGTAACTATGACTCTCTTAAGGTAGTCAAATGCCTCGTCAACAGGCGAAATACATCGGCAAACTCGAGAAGTTCCCGGCCGGCGTACTGTGAATGTCTCTATGTCGACAGTTAATGGCGTATCGATTCAGGTGAACTGGCCAAAGTAAGCTAGTAGATGTGACTGTTGTAAAACGGGCAGCAACCGACAGGAGTAACTATGACTCAATAAAGGGATCCAAATGCCTCGTCAACAGTTGAGATACATTTGCAAACTGGAGGAGCTCATAGCAGGAGTACTGTGAATGTCATAATGTCGACAAATAATAACGTATCGCTTCTGGTGAACTGGCCAGAGTAAGCTCGTAGTTGTGACTGTTGTAAAACGGGGAGAAACTGACAGGAGTAACTACGACTCTCTTAAGGTATCCAAATGCCTCGTCAACAGCCGAGATACATCGCCAAACTCGAGAAGTTCAGGGCAGGCGTACTGTGAATGTCATTATGTCGACAGTTAATGGCGTATCGGATCAGGTGAACTGGCCAGTGTAAGCTTGTAGATGTGACTGTTGTAAAACGTGGAGCAACCGACAGGAGTAACTATGCCTCTCTCAAGGTAGCCAAATGCCTCGTCAACAGGCGAAATACATCAGCAAACTCGAGAAGCTCCCGGCAGGAGTACTGTGGAAGTCTTTATGTTGACAGACAAAGGCGTATCGCGTCAGGAGAACTGGACAGTGTAAGCTTGAAAATGTGACTATGGTAAAACGGGGAACAATTGGCAGGATTAACTATGACACGCTAAAGGTGGCCAAATGCCTCGTCGACAGGCGAAATATATTGGCAAACTGGAGGAGCTCCAACAGGAGTACTGTGAAAGTCATAATGTCGACAAATAATGGCGTATCTCTTCTGGTGTACGGGGCAGAGGAAGCTTGTGTATATGACTGTGGTTTATCGGGGAGACACTAGCAAGAGTAACTACGAATCTTTGAAGGTAGCCAAAAGCCTCGTCAACAGGCGAAATACATCGGCAAACTCGAGAAGCTCCCGACAGGAGTAATGTGAAAGTCTTTACGTCGACAGATAATGGCGTATAGCTTCAGGTGAACCGGGCAGAGTAAGCTTCTAGATGTGACTGTTGTAAAACGGGGAGCAAATGACAGGAGTAACAGTGACTCTCTAAAGTGAGCCAAATGCCTCGTCAACAGTCGAAATACATTTGCAAACTGGAGGAGCTCCTAGCAGGAGTACTGTGAAAGTCATAATGTCGACAATTAACGGCGTATCGCTTCTGGTGAACGTGGCAGAGGAAGATTGTAGTTGTGACTGTGGTTTAACGGGGAGACACTGGCAGGAGTAAGTATGACTCTCTTAAGGTAGCCAAATTCCTCGTCAACAGGAGAAATACATCGGCGACCTCGAGAAGCTCCCGGCAGGCGTACTGTGAATGTCTTTATGTCGACAGTTAATGGCGTATCGCTTCAGGCGAAATGGCCAGAGTAAGCTTGTAGATAAGACTGTTGTAAAACGCGGAGCAACCGACAGGAGTAACTATGCCTCTCTCAAGGTAACCAAATGCCTCTTCAACAGGCGAAATACATTGGCAAACTCGAGAAACTCGTGGCAGGAATACCGTGAAAGTCTATGTCGACAGATAATGACGTATCGCTTCAGGTGAACTGGACAGTGTAAGCTTGAAAATGTGACTATGGTAAAACGAGGAACAATTGGCAGGATTAACTATGACACGCTAAAGGTGGCCAAATGCCTCGTCAACAGGCGAAATATATTGGCAAACTGGAGAAGCTCCAACAGGAGTACTGTGAAAGTCATAATGTCGACAAATAATGGCGTATCGCTTCTGGTGAACGGGGCAGAGGAAGCTTTTGGATATGACTATGGTTTATCGGGGAGACATTGGCAAGAGTAACTATGAATCTCTTAAGGTAGCCAAATGCCTCGTCAACAGGCGAAATACATCGGCAAACTCGAGAAGCACCCGGCAGGAGTAGTGTGAAAGTCTTTATGTCGACAGTTAATGGCGTATCGATTCAGGTGAACTGGCCAGAGTAAGCTTCTAGATGTGACTGTTGTAAAACGGGGAGCAACCGACAGGAGTAAATATGACTCTCTTGAGGTAGCCAAATACCTCGTCAACAGGCGAAATAAATCGGAAAACTCGAGGAGCTCCCGGGAGGAGTACTGTGGAAGTCATTATGTTGACAGTTAATGGCGTATCGATTCAGGTGAACTGGCCAAAGTAAGCTAGCAGATGTGACTGTTGTAAAACGGGCAGAAACCGACAGGAGTAACTATGACTCAATAAAGGGACCCAAATGCCTCGTCAACAGTTGAGATACATTTGCAAACTGGAGGAGCTCTTAGCAGGAGTACTGTGAAAGTCATAATGTCGACAAATAATAACGTATCGCTTCTGGTGAACTGGCCAGAGTAAGCTCGTAGTTGTGACTGTTGTAAAACGGGGAGAAACTGACAGGAGTAACTACGACTCTCTTAAGGTAGCCAAATGCCTCGTCAACAGCCGAGATACATCGCCAAACTCGAGAAGTTCAGGGCAGGCGTACTGTGAATGTCTTCATGTCGACAGTTAATGGCGTATCGATTCAGGTGAACTGGCCAGTGTAAGCTTGTAGATGTGACTGTGGTAAAACGGGGAGCAACCGACAGGAGTAACTATGCCTCTCTCAAGGTAGCCAAATGCCTCGTCAACAGGCGAAATACATCAGCAAACTCGAGAAGCTCCCTGCAGGAATACTGTGGAAGTCTTTATGTTGACAGATAATGGCGTATCGCTTCAGGAGAACTGGCTAAAGGAAGCTGAAAATGTGACTGTGGTAAAACGGGGTGCAACCGACAGGAGAAACTATGACTCTCTTAAGGTAGCCATATGCCTCGTCAACAGGCGAAATACATAGGCAAACTCGAGGAGCTCCCGGGAGGAGTACTGTGAAAGTCATTATGTTGACAAATAATGGCGTATCGCCTCAGGTGAACTAGCCAGAGTAAGCTTGAAAATGTCATTGTGGAAAACCGGGAACAATTAGCAGGAGTAACGGTGAGACACTGGCACGAGTAACTATGACTCTCTTAAGGTAGCCAAATGCCCCGTCAACAGGCGAAATACATCGGCAAATTCGAGAAGCTCCCGGCAGGAGTACTGTGAAAGTCTTTATGTCGACAGTTAATGGCGTATCGATTCAGGTGAACTGGCCAGAGTAAGCTTCTAGATGCGACTGTTGTAAAACGGGGAGCAACCGACAGGAGTAAATATGACTCTCTTGAGGTAGCCAAATACCTCGTCAACAGGCGAAATAAATCGGCAAACTCGAGGAGCTCCCGGGAGGAGTACTGTGAAAGTCATTATGTTGACAGATAATGGCGTATCGCCTCAGGTGAACTTTGCAGAGTAAGCTTGATAATGTCATTGTGGAAAACGGGGAACAATTGGCAGGAGTAACGGTGAGACACTGGCACGAGTAACTATGACTCTCTTAAGGTAGTCAAATGCCTCGTCAACAGGCGAAATACATCGGCAAACTCGAGAAGTTCCCGGCCGGCGTACTGTGAATGTCTCTATGTCGACAGTTAATGGCGTATCGATTCAGGTGAACTGGCCAAAGTAAGCTAGTAGATGTGACTGTTGTAAAACGGGCAGCAACCGACAGGAGTAACTATGACTCAATAAAGGGATCCAAATGCCTCGTCAACAGTTGAGATACATTTGCAAACTGGAGGAGCTCATAGCAGGAGTACTGTGAATG
Source organism: Schistocerca piceifrons (assembly GCF_021461385.2). Taxonomy (NCBI): domain Eukaryota; kingdom Metazoa; phylum Arthropoda; class Insecta; order Orthoptera; family Acrididae; genus Schistocerca; species Schistocerca piceifrons. The sequence goes on along the minus strand of NC_060144.1, from coordinate 565,516 downwards.
TCATAATGTCGACAAATAATAACGTATCGCTTCTGGTGAACTGGCCAGAGTAAGCTCGTAGTTGTGACTGTTGTAAAACGGGGAGAAACTGACAGGAGTAACTACGACTCTCTTAAGGTATCCAAATGCCTCGTCAACAGCCGAGATACATCGCCAAACTCGAGAAGTTCAGGGCAGGCGTACTGTGAATGTCATTATGTCGACAGTTAATGGCGTATCGGATCAGGTGAACTGGCCAGTGTAAGCTTGTAGATGTGACTGTTGTAAAACGTGGAGCAACCGACAGGAGTAACTATGCCTCTCTCAAGGTAGCCAAATGCCTCGTCAACAGGCGAAATACATCAGCAAACTCGAGAAGCTCCCGGCAGGAGTACTGTGGAAGTCTTTATGTTGACAGACAAAGGCGTATCGCGTCAGGAGAACTGGACAGTGTAAGCTTGAAAATGTGACTATGGTAAAACGGGGAACAATTGGCAGGATTAACTATGACACGCTAAAGGTGGCCAAATGCCTCGTCGACAGGCGAAATATATTGGCAAACTGGAGGAGCTCCAACAGGAGTACTGTGAAAGTCATAATGTCGACAAATAATGGCGTATCTCTTCTGGTGTACGGGGCAGAGGAAGCTTGTGTATATGACTGTGGTTTATCGGGGAGACACTAGCAAGAGTAACTACGAATCTTTGAAGGTAGCCAAAAGCCTCGTCAACAGGCGAAATACATCGGCAAACTCGAGAAGCTCCCGACAGGAGTAATGTGAAAGTCTTTACGTCGACAGATAATGGCGTATAGCTTCAGGTGAACCGGGCAGAGTAAGCTTCTAGATGTGACTGTTGTAAAACGGGGAGCAAATGACAGGAGTAACAGTGACTCTCTAAAGTGAGCCAAATGCCTCGTCAACAGTCGAAATACATTTGCAAACTGGAGGAGCTCCTAGCAGGAGTACTGTGAAAGTCATAATGTCGACAATTAACGGCGTATCGCTTCTGGTGAACGTGGCAGAGGAAGATTGTAGTTGTGACTGTGGTTTAACGGGGAGACACTGGCAGGAGTAAGTATGACTCTCTTAAGGTAGCCAAATTCCTCGTCAACAGGAGAAATACATCGGCGACCTCGAGAAGCTCCCGGCAGGCGTACTGTGAATGTCTTTATGTCGACAGTTAATGGCGTATCGCTTCAGGCGAAATGGCCAGAGTAAGCTTGTAGATAAGACTGTTGTAAAACGCGGAGCAACCGACAGGAGTAACTATGCCTCTCTCAAGGTAACCAAATGCCTCTTCAACAGGCGAAATACATTGGCAAACTCGAGAAACTCGTGGCAGGAATACCGTGAAAGTCTATGTCGACAGATAATGACGTATCGCTTCAGGTGAACTGGACAGTGTAAGCTTGAAAATGTGACTATGGTAAAACGAGGAACAATTGGCAGGATTAACTATGACACGCTAAAGGTGGCCAAATGCCTCGTCAACAGGCGAAATATATTGGCAAACTGGAGAAGCTCCAACAGGAGTACTGTGAAAGTCATAATGTCGACAAATAATGGCGTATCGCTTCTGGTGAACGGGGCAGAGGAAGCTTTTGGATATGACTATGGTTTATCGGGGAGACACTGGCAAGAGTAACTATGAATCTCTTAAGGTAGCCAAATGCCTCGTCAACAGGCGAAATACATCGGCAAACTCGAGAAGCACCCGGCAGGAGTAGTGTGAAAGTCTTTATGTCGACAGTTAATGGCGTATCGATTCAGGTGAACTGGCCAGAGTAAGCTTCTAGATGTGACTGTTGTAAAACGGGGAGCAACCGACAGGAGTAAATATGACTCTCTTGAGGTAGCCAAATACCTCGTCAACAGGCGAAATAAATCGGAAAACTCGAGGAGCTCCCGGGAGGAGTACTGTGGAAGTCATTATGTTGACAGTTAATGGCGTATCGATTCAGGTGAACTGGCCAAAGTAAGCTAGCAGATGTGACTGTTGTAAAACGGGCAGAAACCGACAGGAGTAACTATGACTCAATAAAGGGACCCAAATGCCTCGTCAACAGTTGAGATACATTTGCAAACTGGAGGAGCTCTTAGCAGGAGTACTGTGAAAGTCATAATGTCGACAAATAATAACGTATCGCTTCTGGTGAACTGGCCAGAGTAAGCTCGTAGTTGTGACTGTTGTAAAACGGGGAGAAACTGACAGGAGTAACTACGACTCTCTTAAGGTAGCCAAATGCCTCGTCAACAGCCGAGATACATCGCCAAACTCGAGAAGTTCAGGGCAGGCGTACTGTGAATGTCTTCATGTCGACAGTTAATGGCGTATCGATTCAGGTGAACTGGCCAGTGTAAGCTTGTAGATGTGACTGTTGTAAAACGGGGAGCAACCGACAGGAGTAACTATGCCTCTCTCAAGGTAGCCAAATGCCTCGTCAACAGGCGAAATACATCAGCAAACTCGAGAAGCTCCCTGCAGGAATACTGTGGAAGTCTTTATGTTGACAGATAATGGCGTATCGCTTCAGGAGAACTGGCTAAAGGAAGCTGAAAATGTGACTGTGGTAAAACGGGGTGCAACCGACAGGAGAAACTATGACTCTCTTAAGGTAGCCATATGCCTCGTCAACAGGCGAAATACATAGGCAAACTCGAGGAGCTCCCGGGAGGAGTACTGTGAAAGTCATTATGTTGACAAATAATGGCGTATCGCCTCAGGTGAACTAGCCAGAGTAAGCTTGAAAATGTCATTGTGGAAAACCGGGAACAATTAGCAGGAGTAACGGTGAGACACTGGCACGAGTAACTATGACTCTCTTAAGGTAGCCAAATGCCCCGTCAACAGGCGAAATACATCGGCAAATTCGAGAAGCTCCCGGCAGGAGTACTGTGAAAGTCTTTATGTCGACAGTTAATGGCGTATCGATTCAGGTGAACTGGCCAGAGTAAGCTTCTAGATGCGACTGTTGTAAAACGGGGAGCAACCGACAGGAGTAAATATGACTCTCTTGAGGTAGCCAAATACCTCGTCAACAGGCGAAATAAATCGGCAAACTCGAGGAGCTCCCGGGAGGAGTACTGTGAAAGTCATTATGTTGACAGATAATGGCGTATCGCCTCAGGTGAACTTTGCAGAGTAAGCTTGATAATGTCATTGTGGAAAACGGGGAACAATTGGCAGGAGTAACGGTGAGACACTGGCACGAGTAACTATGACTCTCTTAAGGTAGTCAAATGCCTCGTCAACAGGCGAAATACATCGGCAAACTCGAGAAGTTCCCGGCCGGCGTACTGTGAATGTCTCTATGTCGACAGTTAATGGCGTATCGATTCAGGTGAACTGGCCAAAGTAAGCTAGTAGATGTGACTGTTGTAAAACGGGCAGCAACCGACAGGAGTAACTATGACTCAATAAAGGGATCCAAATGCCTCGTCAACAGTTGAGATACATTTGCAAACTGGAGGAGCTCATAGCAGGAGTACTGTGAATGTCATAATGTCGACAAATAATAACGTATCGCTTCTGGTGAACTGGCCAGAGTAAGCTCGTAGTTGTGACTGTTGTAAAACGGGGAGAAACTGACAGGAGTAACTACGACTCTCTTAAGGTATCCAAATGCCTCGTCAACAGCCGAGATACATCGCCAAACTCGAGAAGTTCAGGGCAGGCGTACTGTGAATGTCATTATGTCGACAGTTAATGGCGTATCGGATCAGGTGAACTGGCCAGTGTAAGCTTGTAGATGTGACTGTTGTAAAACGTGGAGCAACCGACAGGAGTAACTATGCCTCTCTCAAGGTAGCCAAATGCCTCGTCAACAGGCGAAATACATCAGCAAACTCGAGAAGCTCCCGGCAGGAGTACTGTGGAAGTCTTTATGTTGACAGACAAAGGCGTATCGCGTCAGGAGAACTGGACAGTGTAAGCTTGAAAATGTGACTATGGTAAAACGGGGAACAATTGGCAGGATTAACTATGACACGCTAAAGGTGGCCAAATGCCTCGTCGACAGGCGAAATATATTGGCAAACTGGAGGAGCTCCAACAGGAGTACTGTGAAAGTCATAATGTCGACAAATAATGGCGTATCTCTTCTGGTGTACGGGGCAGAGGAAGCTTGTGTATATGACTGTGGTTTATCGGGGAGACACTAGCAAGAGTAACTACGAATCTTTGAAGGTAGCCAAAAGCCTCGTCAACAGGCGAAATACATCGGCAAACTCGAGAAGCTCCCGACAGGAGTAATGTGAAAGTCTTTACGTCGACAGATAATGGCGTATAGCTTCAGGTGAACCGGGCAGAGTAAGCTTCTAGATGTGACTGTTGTAAAACGGGGAGCAAATGACAGGAGTAACAGTGACTCTCTAAAGTGAGCCAAATGCCTCGTCAACAGTCGAAATACATTTGCAAACTGGAGGAGCTCCTAGCAGGAGTACTGTGAAAGTCATAATGTCGACAATTAACGGCGTATCGCTTCTGGTGAACGTGGCAGAGGAAGATTGTAGTTGTGACTGTGGTTTAACGGGGAGACACTGGCAGGAGTAAGTATGACTCTCTTAAGGTAGCCAAATTCCTCGTCAACAGGAGAAATACATCGGCGACCTCGAGAAGCTCCCGGCAGGCGTACTGTGAATGTCTTTATGTCGACAGTTAATGGCGTATCGCTTCAGGCGAAATGGCCAGAGTAAGCTTGTAGATAAGACTGTTGTAAAACGCGGAGCAACCGACAGGAGTAACTATGCCTCTCTCAAGGTAACCAAATGCCTCTTCAACAGGCGAAATACATTGGCAAACTCGAGAAACTCGTGGCAGGAATACCGTGAAAGTCTATGTCGACAGATAATGACGTATCGCTTCAGGTGAACTGGACAGTGTAAGCTTGAAAATGTGACTATGGTAAAACGAGGAACAATTGGCAGGATTAACTATGACACGCTAAAGGTGGCCAAATGCCTCGTCAACAGGCGAAATATATTGGCAAACTGGAGAAGCTCCAACAGGAGTACTGTGAAAGTCATAATGTCGACAAATAATGGCGTATCGCTTCTGGTGAACGGGGCAGAGGAAGCTTTTGGATATGACTATGGTTTATCGGGGAGACACTGGCAAGAGTAACTATGAATCTCTTAAGGTAGCCAAATGCCTCGTCAACAGGCGAAATACATCGGCAAACTCGAGAAGCACCCGGCAGGAGTAGTGTGAAAGTCTTTATGTCGACAGTTAATGGCGTATCGATTCAGGTGAACTGGCCAGAGTAAGCTTCTAGATGTGACTGTTGTAAAACGGGGAGCAACCGACAGGAGTAAATATGACTCTCTTGAGGTAGCCAAATACCTCGTCAACAGGCGAAATAAATCGGAAAACTCGAGGAGCTCCCGGGAGGAGTACTGTGGAAGTCATTATGTTGACAGTTAATGGCGTATCGATTCAGGTGAACTGGCCAAAGTAAGCTAGCAGATGTGACTGTTGTAAAACGGGCAGAAACCGACAGGAGTAACTATGACTCAATAAAGGGACCCAAATGCCTCGTCAACAGTTGAGATACATTTGCAAACTGGAGGAGCTCTTAGCAGGAGTACTGTGAAAGTCATAATGTCGACAAATAATAACGTATCGCTTCTGGTGAACTGGCCAGAGTAAGCTCGTAGTTGTGACTGTTGTAAAACGGGGAGAAACTGACAGGAGTAACTACGACTCTCTTAAGGTAGCCAAATGCCTCGTCAACAGCCGAGATACATCGCCAAACTCGAGAAGTTCAGGGCAGGCGTACTGTGAATGTCTTCATGTCGACAGTTAATGGCGTATCGATTCAGGTGAACTGGCCAGTGTAAGCTTGTAGATGTGACTGTTGTAAAACGGGGAGCAACCGACAGGAGTAACTATGCCTCTCTCAAGGTAGCCAAATGCCTCGTCAACAGGCGAAATACATCAGCAAACTCGAGAAGCTCCCTGCAGGAATACTGTGGAAGTCTTTATGTTGACAGATAATGGCGTATCGCTTCAGGAGAACTGGCTAAAGGAAGCTGAAAATGTGACTGTGGTAAAACGGGGTGCAACCGACAGGAGAAACTATGACTCTCTTAAGGTAGCCATATGCCTCGTCAACAGGCGAAATACATAGGCAAACTCGAGGAGCTCCCGGGAGGAGTACTGTGAAAGTCATTATGTTGACAAATAATGGCGTATCGCCTCAGGTGAACTAGCCAGAGTAAGCTTGAAAATGTCATTGTGGAAAACCGGGAACAATTAGCAGGAGTAACGGTGAGACACTGGCACGAGTAACTATGACTCTCTTAAGGTAGCCAAATGCCCCGTCAACAGGCGAAATACATCGGCAAATTCGAGAAGCTCCCGGCAGGAGTACTGTGAAAGTCTTTATGTCGACAGTTAATGGCGTATCGATTCAGGTGAACTGGCCAGAGTAAGCTTCTAGATGCGACTGTTGTAAAACGGGGAGCAACCGACAGGAGTAAATATGACTCTCTTGAGGTAGCCAAATACCTCGTCAACAGGCGAAATAAATCGGCAAACTCGAGGAGCTCCCGGGAGGAGTACTGTGAAAGTCATTATGTTGACAGATAATGGCGTATCGCCTCAGGTGAACTTTGCAGAGTAAGCTTGATAATGTCATTGTGGAAAACGGGGAACAATTGGCAGGAGTAACGGTGAGACACTGGCACGAGTAACTATGACTCTCTTAAGGTAGTCAAATGCCTCGTCAACAGGCGAAATACATCGGCAAACTCGAGAAGTTCCCGGCCGGCGTACTGTGAATGTCTCTATGTCGACAGTTAATGGCGTATCGATTCAGGTGAACTGGCCAAAGTAAGCTAGTAGATGTGACTGTTGTAAAACGGGCAGCAACCGACAGGAGTAACTATGACTCAATAAAGGGATCCAAATGCCTCGTCAACAGTTGAGATACATTTGCAAACTGGAGGAGCTCATAGCAGGAGTACTGTGAATGTCATAATGTCGACAAATAATAACGTATCGCTTCTGGTGAACTGGCCAGAGTAAGCTCGTAGTTGTGACTGTTGTAAAACGGGGAGAAACTGACAGGAGTAACTACGACTCTCTTAAGGTATCCAAATGCCTCGTCAACAGCCGAGATACATCGCCAAACTCGAGAAGTTCAGGGCAGGCGTACTGTGAATGTCATTATGTCGACAGTTAATGGCGTATCGGATCAGGTGAACTGGCCAGTGTAAGCTTGTAGATGTGACTGTTGTAAAACGTGGAGCAACCGACAGGAGTAACTATGCCTCTCTCAAGGTAGCCAAATGCCTCGTCAACAGGCGAAATACATCAGCAAACTCGAGAAGCTCCCGGCAGGAGTACTGTGGAAGTCTTTATGTTGACAGACAAAGGCGTATCGCGTCAGGAGAACTGGACAGTGTAAGCTTGAAAATGTGACTATGGTAAAACGGGGAACAATTGGCAGGATTAACTATGACACGCTAAAGGTGGCCAAATGCCTCGTCGACAGGCGAAATATATTGGCAAACTGGAGGAGCTCCAACAGGAGTACTGTGAAAGTCATAATGTCGACAAATAATGGCGTATCTCTTCTGGTGTACGGGGCAGAGGAAGCTTGTGTATATGACTGTGGTTTATCGGGGAGACACTAGCAAGAGTAACTACGAATCTTTGAAGGTAGCCAAAAGCCTCGTCAACAGGCGAAATACATCGGCAAACTCGAGAAGCTCCCGACAGGAGTAATGTGAAAGTCTTTACGTCGACAGATAATGGCGTATAGCTTCAGGTGAACCGGGCAGAGTAAGCTTCTAGATGTGACTGTTGTAAAACGGGGAGCAAATGACAGGAGTAACAGTGACTCTCTAAAGTGAGCCAAATGCCTCGTCAACAGTCGAAATACATTTGCAAACTGGAGGAGCTCCTAGCAGGAGTACTGTGAAAGTCATAATGTCGACAATTAACGGCGTATCGCTTCTGGTGAACGTGGCAGAGGAAGATTGTAGTTGTGACTGTGGTTTAACGGGGAGACACTGGCAGGAGTAAGTATGACTCTCTTAAGGTAGCCAAATTCCTCGTCAACAGGAGAAATACATCGGCGACCTCGAGAAGCTCCCGGCAGGCGTACTGTGAATGTCTTTATGTCGACAGTTAATGGCGTATCGCTTCAGGCGAAATGGCCAGAGTAAGCTTGTAGATAAGACTGTTGTAAAACGCGGAGCAACCGACAGGAGTAACTATGCCTCTCTCAAGGTAACCAAATGCCTCTTCAACAGGCGAAATACATTGGCAAACTCGAGAAACTCGTGGCAGGAATACCGTGAAAGTCTATGTCGACAGATAATGACGTATCGCTTCAGGTGAACTGGACAGTGTAAGCTTGAAAATGTGACTATGGTAAAACGAGGAACAATTGGCAGGATTAACTATGACACGCTAAAGGTGGCCAAATGCCTCGTCAACAGGCGAAATATATTGGCAAACTGGAGAAGCTCCAACAGGAGTACTGTGAAAGTCATAATGTCGACAAATAATGGCGTATCGCTTCTGGTGAACGGGGCAGAGGAAGCTTTTGGATATGACTATGGTTTATCGGGGAGACACTGGCAAGAGTAACTATGAATCTCTTAAGGTAGCCAAATGCCTCGTCAACAGGCGAAATACATCGGCAAACTCGAGAAGCACCCGGCAGGAGTAGTGTGAAAGTCTTTATGTCGACAGTTAATGGCGTATCGATTCAGGTGAACTGGCCAGAGTAAGCTTCTAGATGTGACTGTTGTAAAACGGGGAGCAACCGACAGGAGTAAATATGACTCTCTTGAGGTAGCCAAATACCTCGTCAACAGGCGAAATAAATCGGAAAACTCGAGGAGCTCCCGGGAGGAGTACTGTGGAAGTCATTATGTTGACAGTTAATGGCGTATCGATTCAGGTGAACTGGCCAAAGTAAGCTAGCAGATGTGACTGTTGTAAAACGGGCAGAAACCGACAGGAGTAACTATGACTCAATAAAGGGACCCAAATGCCTCGTCAACAGTTGAGATACATTTGCAAACTGGAGGAGCTCTTAGCAGGAGTACTGTGAAAGTCATAATGTCGACAAATAATAACGTATCGCTTCTGGTGAACTGGCCAGAGTAAGCTCGTAGTTGTGACTGTTGTAAAACGGGGAGAAACTGACAGGAGTAACTACGACTCTCTTAAGGTAGCCAAATGCCTCGTCAACAGCCGAGATACATCGCCAAACTCGAGAAGTTCAGGGCAGGCGTACTGTGAATGTCTTCATGTCGACAGTTAATGGCGTATCGATTCAGGTGAACTGGCCAGTGTAAGCTTGTAGATGTGACTGTTGTAAAACGGGGAGCAACCGACAGGAGTAACTATGCCTCTCTCAAGGTAGCCAAATGCCTCGTCAACAGGCGAAATACATCAGCAAACTCGAGAAGCTCCCGGCAGGAATACTGTGGAAGTCTTTATGTTGACAGATAATGGCGTATCGCTTCAGGAGAACTGGCTAAAGGAAGCTGAAAATGTGACTGTGGTAAAACGGGGTGCAACCGACAGGAGAAACTATGACTCTCTTAAGGTAGCCATATGCCTCGTCAACAGGCGAAATACATAGGCAAACTCGAGGAGCTCCCGGGAGGAGTACTGTGAAAGTCATTATGTTGACAAATAATGGCGTATCGCCTCAGGTGAACTAGCCAGAGTAAGCTTGAAAATGTCATTGTGGAAAACCGGGAACAATTAGCAGGAGTAACGGTGAGACACTGGCACGAGTAACTATGACTCTCTTAAGGTAGCCAAATGCCCCGTCAACAGGCGAAATACATCGGCAAATTCGAGAAGCTCCCGGCAGGAGTACTGTGAAAGTCTTTATGTCGACAGTTAATGGCGTATCGATTCAGGTGAACTGGCCAGAGTAAGCTTCTAGATGCGACTGTTGTAAAACGGGGAGCAACCGACAGGAGTAAATATGACTCTCTTGAGGTAGCCAAATACCTCGTCAACAGGCGAAATAAATCGGCAAACTCGAGGAGCTCCCGGGAGGAGTACTGTGAAAGTCATTATGTTGACAGATAATGGCGTATCGCCTCAGGTGAACTTTGCAGAGTAAGCTTGATAATGTCATTGTGGAAAACGGGGAACAATTGGCAGGAGTAACGGTGAGACACTGGCACGAGTAACTATGACTCTCTTAAGGTAGTCAAATGCCTCGTCAACAGGCGAAATACATCGGCAAACTCGAGAAGTTCCCGGCCGGCGTACTGTGAATGTCTCTATGTCGACAGTTAATGGCGTATCGATTCAGGTGAACTGGCCAAAGTAAGCTAGTAGATGTGACTGTTGTAAAACGGGCAGCAACCGACAGGAGTAACTATGACTCAATAAAGGGATCCAAATGCCTCGTCAACAGTTGAGATACATTTGCAAACTGGAGGAGCTCATAGCAGGAGTACTGTGAATGTCATAATGTCGACAAATAATAACGTATCGCTTCTGGTGAACTGGCCAGAGTAAGCTCGTAGTTGTGACTGTTGTAAAACGGGGAGAAACTGACAGGAGTAACTACGACTCTCTTAAGGTATCCAAATGCCTCGTCAACAGCCGAGATACATCGCCAAACTCGAGAAGTTCAGGGCAGGCGTACTGTGAATGTCATTATGTCGACAGTTAATGGCGTATCGGATCAGGTGAACTGGCCAGTGTAAGCTTGTAGATGTGACTGTTGTAAAACGTGGAGCAACCGACAGGAGTAACTATGCCTCTCTCAAGGTAGCCAAATGCCTCGTCAACAGGCGAAATACATCAGCAAACTCGAGAAGCTCCCGGCAGGAGTACTGTGGAAGTCTTTATGTTGACAGACAAAGGCGTATCGCGTCAGGAGAACTGGACAGTGTAAGCTTGAAAATGTGACTATGGTAAAACGGGGAACAATTGGCAGGATTAACTATGACACGCTAAAGGTGGCCAAATGCCTCGTCGACAGGCGAAATATATTGGCAAACTGGAGGAGCTCCAACAGGAGTACTGTGAAAGTCATAATGTCGACAAATAATGGCGTATCTCTTCTGGTGTACGGGGCAGAGGAAGCTTGTGTATATGACTGTGGTTTATCGGGGAGACACTAGCAAGAGTAACTACGAATCTTTGAAGGTAGCCAAAAGCCTCGTCAACAGGCGAAATACATCGGCAAACTCGAGAAGCTCCCGACAGGAGTAATGTGAAAGTCTTTACGTCGACAGATAATGGCGTATAGCTTCAGGTGAACCGGGCAGAGTAAGCTTCTAGATGTGACTGTTGTAAAACGGGGAGCAAATGACAGGAGTAACAGTGACTCTCTAAAGTGAGCCAAATGCCTCGTCAACAGTCGAAATACATTTGCAAACTGGAGGAGCTCCTAGCAGGAGTACTGTGAAAGTCATAATGTCGACAATTAACGGCGTATCGCTTCTGGTGAACGTGGCAGAGGAAGATTGTAGTTGTGACTGTGGTTTAACGGGGAGACACTGGCAGGAGTAAGTATGACTCTCTTAAGGTAGCCAAATTCCTCGTCAACAGGAGAAATACATCGGCGACCTCGAGAAGCTCCCGGCAGGCGTACTGTGAATGTCTTTATGTCGACAGTTAATGGCGTATCGCTTCAGGCGAAATGGCCAGAGTAAGCTTGTAGATAAGACTGTTGTAAAACGCGGAGCAACCGACAGGAGTAACTATGCCTCTCTCAAGGTAACCAAATGCCTCTTCAACAGGCGAAATACATTGGCAAACTCGAGAAACTCGTGGCAGGAATACCGTGAAAGTCTATGTCGACAGATAATGACGTATCGCTTCAGGTGAACTGGACAGTGTAAGCTTGAAAATGTGACTATGGTAAAACGAGGAACAATTGGCAGGATTAACTATGACACGCTAAAGGTGGCCAAATGCCTCGTCAACAGGCGAAATATATTGGCAAACTGGAGAAGCTCCAACAGGAGTACTGTGAAAGTCATAATGTCGACAAATAATGGCGTATCGCTTCTGGTGAACGGGGCAGAGGAAGCTTTTGGATATGACTATGGTTTATCGGGGAGACACTGGCAAGAGTAACTATGAATCTCTTAAGGTAGCCAAATGCCTCGTCAACAGGCGAAATACATCGGCAAACTCGAGAAGCACCCGGCAGGAGTAGTGTGAAAGTCTTTATGTCGACAGTTAATGGCGTATCGATTCAGGTGAACTGGCCAGAGTAAGCTTCTAGATGTGACTGTTGTAAAACGGGGAGCAACCGACAGGAGTAAATATGACTCTCTTGAGGTAGCCAAATACCTCGTCAACAGGCGAAATAAATCGGAAAACTCGAGGAGCTCCCGGGAGGAGTACTGTGGAAGTCATTATGTTGACAGTTAATGGCGTATCGATTCAGGTGAACTGGCCAAAGTAAGCTAGCAGATGTGACTGTTGTAAAACGGGCAGAAACCGACAGGAGTAACTATGACTCAATAAAGGGACCCAAATGCCTCGTCAACAGTTGAGATACATTTGCAAACTGGAGGAGCTCTTAGCAGGAGTACTGTGAAAGTCATAATGTCGACAAATAATAACGTATCGCTTCTGGTGAACTGGCCAGAGTAAGCTCGTAGTTGTGACTGTTGTAAAACGGGGAGAAACTGACAGGAGTAACTACGACTCTCTTAAGGTAGCCAAATGCCTCGTCAACAGCCGAGATACATCGCCAAACTCGAGAAGTTCAGGGCAGGCGTACTGTGAATGTCTTCATGTCGACAGTTAATGGCGTATCGATTCAGGTGAACTGGCCAGTGTAAGCTTGTAGATGTGACTGTTGTAAAACGGGGAGCAACCGACAGGAGTAACTATGCCTCTCTCAAGGTAGCCAAATGCCTCGTCAACAGGCGAAATACATCAGCAAACTCGAGAAGCTCCCGGCAGGAATACTGTGGAAGTCTTTATGTTGACAGATAATGGCGTATCGCTTCAGGAGAACTGGCTAAAGGAAGCTGAAAATGTGACTGTGGTAAAACGGGGTGCAACCGACAGGAGAAACTATGACTCTCTTAAGGTAGCCATATGCCTCGTCAACAGGCGAAATACATAGGCAAACTCGAGGAGCTCCCGGGAGGAGTACTGTGAAAGTCATTATGTTGACAAATAATGGCGTATCGCCTCAGGTGAACTAGCCAGAGTAAGCTTGAAAATGTCATTGTGGAAAACCGGGAACAATTAGCAGGAGTAACGGTGAGACACTGGCACGAGTAACTATGACTCTCTTAAGGTAGCCAAATGCCCGGTCAACAGGCGAAATACATCGGCAAATTCGAGAAGCTCCCGGCAGGAGTACTGTGAAAGTCTTTATGTCGACAGTTAATGGCGTATCGATTCAGGTGAACTGGCCAGAGTAAGCTTCTAGATGCGACTGTTGTAAAACGGGGAGCAACCGACAGGAGTAAATATGACTCCCTTGAGGTAGCCAAATACCTCGTCAACAGGCGAAATAAATCGGCAAACTCGAGGAGCTCCCGGGAGGAGTACTGTGAAAGTCATTATGTTGACAGATAATGGCGTATCGCCTCAGGTGAACTTTCCAGAGTAAGCTTGAAAATGTCATTGTGGAAAACGGGGAACAATTGGCAGGAGTAACGGTGAGACACTGGCACGAGTAACTATGACTCTCTTAAGGTAGTCAAATGCCTCGTCAACAGGCGAAATACATCGGCAAACTCGAGAAGTTCCCGGCCGGCGTACTGTGAATGTCTCTATGTCGACAGTTAATGGCGTATCGATTCAGGTGAACTGGCCAAAGTAAGCTAGTAGATGTGACTGTTGTAAAACGGGCAGCAACCGACAGGAGTAACTATGACTCAATAAAGGGATCCAAATGCCTCGTCAACAGTTGAGATACATTTGCAAACTGGAGGAGCTCATAGCAGGAGTACTGTGAATGTCATAATGTCGACAAATAATAACGTATCGCTTCTGGTGAACTGGCCAGAGTAAGCTCGTAGTTGTGACTGTTGTAAAACGGGGAGAAACTGACAGGAGTAACTACGACTCTCTTAAGGTATCCAAATGCCTCGTCAACAGCCGAGATACATCGCCAAACTCGAGAAGTTCAGGGCAGGCGTACTGTGAATGTCATTATGTCGACAGTTAATGGCGTATCGGATCAGGTGAACTGGCCAGTGTAAGCTTGTAGATGTGACTGTTGTAAAACGTGGAGCAACCGACAGGAGTAACTATGCCTCTCTCAAGGTAGCCAAATGCCTCGTCAACAGGCGAAATACATCAGCAAACTCGAGAAGCTCCCGGCAGGAGTACTGTGGAAGTCTTTATGTTGACAGACAAAGGCGTATCGCGTCAGGAGAACTGGACAGTGTAAGCTTGAAAATGTGACTATGGTAAAACGGGGAACAATTGGCAGGATTAACTATGACACGCTAAAGGTGGCCAAATGCCTCGTCGACAGGCGAAATATATTGGCAAACTGGAGGAGCTCCAACAGGAGTACTGTGAAAGTCATAATGTCGACAAATAATGGCGTATCTCTTCTGGTGTACGGGGCAGAGGAAGCTTGTGTATATGACTGTGGTTTATCGGGGAGACACTGGCAAGAGTAACTACGAATCTTTGAAGGTAGCCAAAAGCCTCGTCAACAGGCGAAATACATCGGCAAACTCGAGAAGCTCCCGACAGGAGTAATGTGAAAGTCTTTACGTCGACAGATAATGGCGTATAGCTTCAGGTGAACCGGGCAGAGTAAGCTTCTAGATGTGACTGTTGTAAAACGGGGAGCAAATGACAGGAGTAACAGTGACTCTCTAAAGTGAGCCAAATGCCTCGTCAACAGTCGAAATACATTTGCAAACTGGAGGAGCTCCTAGCAGGAGTACTGTGAAAGTCATAATGTCGACAATTAATGGCGTATCGCTTCTGGTGAACGTGGCAGAGGAAGATTGTAGTTGTGACTGTGGTTTAACGGGGAGACACTGGCAGGAGTAAGTATGACTCTCTTAAGGTAGCCAAATTCCTCGTCAACAGGAGAAATACATCGGCGACCTCGAGAAGCTCCCGGCAGGCGTACTGTGAATGTCTTTATGTCGACAGTTAATGGCGTATCGCTTCAGGCGAAATGGCCAGAGTAAGCTTGTAGATAAGACTGTTGTAAAACGCGGAGCAACCGACAGGAGTAACTATGCCTCTCTCAAGGTAACCAAATGCCTCTTCAACAGGCGAAATACATTGGCAAACTCGAGAAACTCGTGGCAGGAATACCGTGAAAGTCTATGTCGACAGATAATGACGTATCGCTTCAGGTGAACTGGACAGTGTAAGCTTGAAAATGTGACTATGGTAAAACGAGGAACAATTGGCAGGATTAACTATGACACGCTAAAGGTGGCCAAATGCCTCGTCAACAGGCGAAATATATTGGCAAACTGGAGAAGCTCCAACAGGAGTACTGTGAAAGTCATAATGTCGACAAATAATGGCGTATCGCTTCTGGTGAACGGGGCAGAGGAAGCTTTTGGATATGACTATGGTTTATCGGGGAGACACTGGCAAGAGTAACTATGAATCTCTTAAGGTAGCCAAATGCCTCGTCAACAGGCGAAATACATCGGCAAACTCGAGAAGCACCCGGCAGGAGTAGTGTGAAAGTCTTTATGTCGACAGTTAATGGCGTATCGATTCAGGTGAACTGGCCAGAGTAAGCTTCTAGATGTGACTGTTGTAAAACGGGGAGCAACCGACAGGAGTAAATATGACTCTCTTGAGGTAGCCAAATACCTCGTCAACAGGCGAAATAAATCGGAAAACTCGAGGAGCTCCCGGGAGGAGTACTGTGGAAGTCATTATGTTGACAGTTAATGGCGTATCGATTCAGGTGAACTGGCCAAAGTAAGCTAGCAGATGTGACTGTTGTAAAACGGGCAGAAACCGACAGGAGTAACTATGACTCAATAAAGGGACCCAAATGCCTCGTCAACAGTTGAGATACATTTGCAAACTGGAGGAGCTCTTAGCAGGAGTACTGTGAAAGTCATAATGTCGACAAATAATAACGTATCGCTTCTGGTGAACTGGCCAGAGTAAGCTCGTAGTTGTGACTGTTGTAAAACGGGGAGAAACTGACAGGAGTAACTACGACTCTCTTAAGGTAGCCAAATGCCTCGTCAACAGCCGAGATACATCGCCAAACTCGAGAAGTTCAGGGCAGGCGTACTGTGAATGTCTTCATGTCGACAGTTAATGGCGTATCGATTCAGGTGAACTGGCCAGTGTAAGCTTGTAGATGTGACTGTTGTAAAACGGGGAGCAACCGACAGGAGTAACTATGCCTCTCTCAAGGTAGCCAAATGCCTCGTCAACAGGCGAAATACATCAGCAAACTCGAGAAGCTCCCGGCAGGAATACTGTGGAAGTCTTTATGTTGACAGATAATGGCGTATCGCTTCAGGAGAACTGGCTAAAGGAAGCTGAAAATGTGACTGTGGTAAAACGGGGTGCAACCGACAGGAGAAACTATGACTCTCTTAAGGTAGCCATATGCCTCGTCAACAGGCGAAATACATAGGCAAACTCGAGGAGCTCCCGGGAGGAGTACTGTGAAAGTCATTATGTTGACAAATAATGGCGTATCGCCTCAGGTGAACTAGCCAGAGTAAGCTTGAAAATGTCATTGTGGAAAACCGGGAACAATTAGCAGGAGTAACGGTGAGACACTGGCACGAGTAACTATGACTCTCTTAAGGTAGCCAAATGCCCCGTCAACAGGCGAAATACATCGGCAAATTCGAGAAGCTCCCGGCAGGAGTACTGTGAAAGTCTTTATGTCGACAGTTAATGGCGTATCGATTCAGGTGAACTGGCCAGAGTAAGCTTCTAGATGCGACTGTTGTAAAACGGGGAGCAACCGACAGGAGTAAATATGACTCTCTTGAGGTAGCCAAATACCTCGTCAACAGGCGAAATAAATCGGCAAACTCGAGGAGCTCCCGGGAGGAGTACTGTGAAAGTCATTATGTTGACAGATAATGGCGTATCGCCTCAGGTGAACTTTGCAGAGTAAGCTTGATAATGTCATTGTGGAAAACGGGGAACAATTGGCAGGAGTAACGGTGAGACACTGGCACGAGTAACTATGACTCTCTTAAGGTAGTCAAATGCCTCGTCAACAGGCGAAATACATCGGCAAACTCGAGAAGTTCCCGGCCGGCGTACTGTGAATGTCTCTATGTCGACAGTTAATGGCGTATCGATTCAGGTGAACTGGCCAAAGTAAGCTAGTAGATGTGACTGTTGTAAAACGGGCAGCAACCGACAGGAGTAACTATGACTCAATAAAGGGATCCAAATGCCTCGTCAACAGTTGAGATACATTTGCAAACTGGAGGAGCTCATAGCAGGAGTACTGTGAATGTCATAATGTCGACAAATAATAACGTATCGCTTCTGGTGAACTGGCCAGAGTAAGCTCGTAGTTGTGACTGTTGTAAAACGGGGAGAAACTGACAGGAGTAACTACGACTCTCTTAAGGTATCCAAATGCCTCGTCAACAGCCGAGATACATCGCCAAACTCGAGAAGTTCAGGGCAGGCGTACTGTGAATGTCATTATGTCGACAGTTAATGGCGTATCGGATCAGGTGAACTGGCCAGTGTAAGCTTGTAGATGTGACTGTTGTAAAACGTGGAGCAACCGACAGGAGTAACTATGCCTCTCTCAAGGTAGCCAAATGCCTCGTCAACAGGCGAAATACATCAGCAAACTCGAGAAGCTCCCGGCAGGAGTACTGTGGAAGTCTTTATGTTGACAGACAAAGGCGTATCGCGTCAGGAGAACTGGACAGTGTAAGCTTGAAAATGTGACTATGGTAAAACGGGGAACAATTGGCAGGATTAACTATGACACGCTAAAGGTGGCCAAATGCCTCGTCGACAGGCGAAATATATTGGCAAACTGGAGGAGCTCCAACAGGAGTACTGTGAAAGTCATAATGTCGACAAATAATGGCGTATCTCTTCTGGTGTACGGGGCAGAGGAAGCTTGTGTATATGACTGTGGTTTATCGGGGAGACACTGGCAAGAGTAACTACGAATCTTTGAAGGTAGCCAAAAGCCTCGTCAACAGGCGAAATACATCGGCAAACTCGAGAAGCTCCCGACAGGAGTAATGTGAAAGTCTTTACGTCGACAGATAATGGCGTATAGCTTCAGGTGAACCGGGCAGAGTAAGCTTCTAGATGTGACTGTTGTAAAACGGGGAGCAAATGACAGGAGTAACAGTGACTCTCTAAAGTGAGCCAAATGCCTCGTCAACAGTCGAAATACATTTGCAAACTGGAGGAGCTCCTAGCAGGAGTACTGTGAAAGTCATAATGTCGACAATTAATGGCGTATCGCTTCTGGTGAACGTGGCAGAGGAAGATTGTAGTTGTGACTGTGGTTTAACGGGGAGACACTGGCAGGAGTAAGTATGACTCTCTTAAGGTAGCCAAATTCCTCGTCAACAGGAGAAATACATCGGCGACCTCGAGAAGCTCCCGGCAGGCGTACTGTGAATGTCTTTATGTCGACAGTTAATGGCGTATCGATTCAGGTGAACTGGCCAGTGTAAGCTTGTAGATGTGACTGTTGTAAAACGGGAAGCAACCGACAGGAGTAACTATGCCTCTCTCAAGGTAGCCAAATGCCTCGTCAACAGGCGAAATACATCAGCAAACTCGAGAAGCTCCCGGCAGGAATACTGTGGAAGTCTTTATGTTGACAGATAATGGCGTATCGCTTCAGGAGAACTGGCTAAAGGAAGCTGAAAATGTGACTGTGGTAAAACGGGGTGCAACCGACAGGAGAAACTATGACTCTCTTAAGGTAGCCATATGCCTCGTCAACAGGCGAAATACATAGGCAAACTCGAGGAGCTCCCGGGAGGAGTACTGTGAAAGTCATTATGTTGACAAATAATGGCGTATCGCCTCAGGTGAACTAGCCAGAGTAAGCTTGAAAATGTCATTGTGGAAAACCGGGAACAATTAGCAGGAGTAACGGTGAGACACTGGCACGAGTAACTATGACTCTCTTAAGGTAGCCAAATGCCCCGTCAACAGGCGAAATACATCGGCAAATTCGAGAAGCTCCCGGCAGGAGTACTGTGAAAGTCTTTATGTCGACAGTTAATGGCGTATCGATTCAGGTGAACTGGCCAGAGTAAGCTTCTAGATGCGACTGTTGTAAAACGGGGAGCAACCGACAGGAGTAAATATGACTCTCTTGAGGTAGCCAAATACCTCGTCAACAGGCGAAATAAATCGGCAAACTCGAGGAGCTCCCGGGAGGAGTACTGTGAAAGTCATTATGTTGACAGATAATGGCGTATCGCCTCAGGTGAACTTTGCAGAGTAAGCTTGATAATGTCACTGTGGAAAACGGGGAACAATTGGCAGGAGTAACGGTGAGACACTGGCACGAGTAACTATGACTCTCTTAAGGTAGTCAAATGCCTCGTCAACAGGCGAAATACATCGGCAAACTCGAGAAGTTCCCGGCCGGCGTACTGTGAATGTCTCTATGTCGACAGTTAATGGCGTATCGATTCAGGTGAACTGGCCAAAGTAAGCTAGTAGATGTGACTGTTGTAAAACGGGCAGCAACCGACAGGAGTAACTATGACTCAATAAAGGGATCCAAATGCCTCGTCAACAGTTGAGATACATTTGCAAACTGGAGGAGCTCATAGCAGGAGTACTGTGAATGTCATAATGTCGACAAATAATAACGTATCGCTTCTGGTGAACTGGCCAGAGTAAGCTCGTAGTTGTGACTGTTGTAAAACGGGGAGAAACTGACAGGAGTAACTACGACTCTCTTAAGGTATCCAAATGCCTCGTCAACAGCCGAGATACATCGCCAAACTCGAGAAGTTCAGGGCAGGCGTACTGTGAATGTCATTATGTCGACAGTTAATGGCGTATCGGATCAGGTGAACTGGCCAGTGTAAGCTTGTAGATGTGACTGTTGTAAAACGTGGAGCAACCGACAGGAGTAACTATGCCTCTCTCAAGGTAGCCAAATGCCTCGTCAACAGGCGAAATACATCAGCAAACTCGAGAAGCTCCCGGCAGGAGTACTGTGGAAGTCTTTATGTTGACAGACAAAGGCGTATCGCGTCAGGAGAACTGGACAGTGTAAGCTTGAAAATGTGACTATGGTAAAACGGGGAACAATTGGCAGGATTAACTATGACACGCTAAAGGTGGCCAAATGCCTCGTCGACAGGCGAAATATATTGGCAAACTGGAGGAGCTCCAACAGGAGTACTGTGAAAGTCATAATGTCGACAAATAATGGCGTATCTCTTCTGGTGTACGGGGCAGAGGAAGCTTGTGTATATGACTGTGGTTTATCGGGGAGACACTGGCAAGAGTAACTACGAATCTTTGAAGGTAGCCAAAAGCCTCGTCAACAGGCGAAATACATCGGCAAACTCGAGAAGCTCCCGACAGGAGTAATGTGAAAGTCTTTACGTCGACAGATAATGGCGTATAGCTTCAGGTGAACCGGGCAGAGTAAGCTTCTAGATGTGACTGTTGTAAAACGGGGAGCAAATGACAGGAGTAACAGTGACTCTCTAAAGTGAGCCAAATGCCTCGTCAACAGTCGAAATACATTTGCAAACTGGAGGAGCTCCTAGCAGGAGTACTGTGAAAGTCATAATGTCGACAATTAATGGCGTATCGCTTCTGGTGAACGTGGCAGAGGAAGATTGTAGTTGTGACTGTGGTTTAACGGGGAGACACTGGCAGGAGTAAGTATGACTCTCTTAAGGTAGCCAAATTCCTCGTCAACAGGAGAAATACATCGGCGACCTCGAGAAGCTCCCGGCAGGCGTACTGTGAATGTCTTTATGTCGACAGTTAATGGCGTATCGCTTCAGGCGAAATGGCCAGAGTAAGCTTGTAGATAAGACTGTTGTAAAACGCGGAGCAACCGACAGGAGTAACTATGCCTCTCTCAAGGTAACCAAATGCCTCTTCAACAGGCGAAATACATTGGCAAACTCGAGAAACTCGTGGCAGGAATACCGTGAAAGTCTATGTCGACAGATAATGACGTATCGCTTCAGGTGAACTGGACAGTGTAAGCTTGAAAATGTGACTATGGTAAAACGAGGAACAATTGGCAGGATTAACTATGACACGCTAAAGGTGGCCAAATGCCTCGTCAACAGGCGAAATATATTGGCAAACTGGAGAAGCTCCAACAGGAGTACTGTGAAAGTCATAATGTCGACAAATAATGGCGTATCGCTTCTGGTGAACGGGGCAGAGGAAGCTTTTGGATATGACTATGGTTTATCGGGGAGACACTGGCAAGAGTAACTATGAATCTCTTAAGGTAGCCAAATGCCTCGTCAACAGGCGAAATACATCGGCAAACTCGAGAAGCACCCGGCAGGAGTAGTGTGAAAGTCTTTATGTCGACAGTTAATGGCGTATCGATTCAGGTGAACTGGCCAGAGTAAGCTTCTAGATGTGACTGTTGTAAAACGGGGAGCAACCGACAGGAGTAAATATGACTCTCTTGAGGTAGCCAAATACCTCGTCAACAGGCGAAATAAATCGGAAAACTCGAGGAGCTCCCGGGAGGAGTACTGTGGAAGTCATTATGTTGACAGTTAATGGCGTATCGATTCAGGTGAACTGGCCAAAGTAAGCTAGCAGATGTGACTGTTGTAAAACGGGCAGAAACCGACAGGAGTAACTATGACTCAATAAAGGGACCCAAATGCCTCGTCAACAGTTGAGATACATTTGCAAACTGGAGGAGCTCTTAGCAGGAGTACTGTGAAAGTCATAATGTCGACAAATAATAACGTATCGCTTCTGGTGAACTGGCCAGAGTAAGCTCGTAGTTGTGACTGTTGTAAAACGGGGAGAAACTGACAGGAGTAACTACGACTCTCTTAAGGTAGCCAAATGCCTCGTCAACAGCCGAGATACATCGCCAAACTCGAGAAGTTCAGGGCAGGCGTACTGTGAATGTCTTCATGTCGACAGTTAATGGCGTATCGATTCAGGTGAACTGGCCAGTGTAAGCTTGTAGATGTGACTGTTGTAAAACGGGGAGCAACCGACAGGAGTAACTATGCCTCTCTCAAGGTAGCCAAATGCCTCGTCAACAGGCGAAATACATCAGCAAACTCGAGAAGCTCCCGGCAGGAATACTGTGGAAGTCTTTATGTTGACAGATAATGGCGTATCGCTTCAGGAGAACTGGCTAAAGGAAGCTGAAAATGTGACTGTGGTAAAACGGGGTGCAACCGACAGGAGAAACTATGACTCTCTTAAGGTAGCCATATGCCTCGTCAACAGGCGAAATACATAGGCAAACTCGAGGAGCTCCCGGGAGGAGTACTGTGAAAGTCATTATGTTGACAAATAATGGCGTATCGCCTCAGGTGAACTAGCCAGAGTAAGCTTGAAAATGTCATTGTGGAAAACCGGGAACAATTAGCAGGAGTAACGGTGAGACACTGGCACGAGTAACTATGACTCTCTTAAGGTAGCCAAATGCCCCGTCAACAGGCGAAATACATCGGCAAATTCGAGAAGCTCCCGGCAGGAGTACTGTGAAAGTCTTTATGTCGACAGTTAATGGCGTATCGATTCAGGTGAACTGGCCAGAGTAAGCTTCTAGATGCGACTGTTGTAAAACGGGGAGCAACCGACAGGAGTAAATATGACTCTCTTGAGGTAGCCAAATACCTCGTCAACAGGCGAAATAAATCGGCAAACTCGAGGAGCTCCCGGGAGGAGTACTGTGAAAGTCATTATGTTGACAGATAATGGCGTATCGCCTCAGGTGAACTTTGCAGAGTAAGCTTGATAATGTCATTGTGGAAAACGGGGAACAATTGGCAGGAGTAACGGTGAGACACTGGCACGAGTAACTATGACTCTCTTAAGGTAGTCAAATGCCTCGTCAACAGGCGAAATACATCGGCAAACTCGAGAAGTTCCCGGCCGGCGTACTGTGAATGTCTCTATGTCGACAGTTAATGGCGTATCGATTCAGGTGAACTGGCCAAAGTAAGCTAGTAGATGTGACTGTTGTAAAACGGGCAGCAACCGACAGGAGTAACTATGACTCAATAAAGGGATCCAAATGCCTCGTCAACAGTTGAGATACATTTGCAAACTGGAGGAGCTCATAGCAGGAGTACTGTGAATGTCATAATGTCGACAAATAATAACGTATCGCTTCTGGTGAACTGGCCAGAGTAAGCTCGTAGTTGTGACTGTTGTAAAACGGGGAGAAACTGACAGGAGTAACTACGACTCTCTTAAGGTATCCAAATGCCTCGTCAACAGCCGAGATACATCGCCAAACTCGAGAAGTTCAGGGCAGGCGTACTGTGAATGTCATTATGTCGACAGTTAATGGCGTATCGGATCAGGTGAACTGGCCAGTGTAAGCTTGTAGATGTGACTGTTGTAAAACGTGGAGCAACCGACAGGAGTAACTATGCCTCTCTCAAGGTAGCCAAATGCCTCGTCAACAGGCGAAATACATCAGCAAACTCGAGAAGCTCCCGGCAGGAGTACTGTGGAAGTCTTTATGTTGACAGACAAAGGCGTATCGCGTCAGGAGAACTGGACAGTGTAAGCTTGAAAATGTGACTATGGTAAAACGGGGAACAATTGGCAGGATTAACTATGACACGCTAAAGGTGGCCAAAAGCCTCGTCGACAGGCGAAATATATTGGCAAACTGGAGGAGCTCCAACAGGAGTACTGTGAAAGTCATAATGTCGACAAATAATGGCGTATCTCTTCTGGTGTACGGGGCAGAGGAAGCTTGTGTATATGACTGTGGTTTATCGGGGAGACACTGGCAAGAGTAACTACGAATCTTTGAAGGTAGCCAAAAGCCTCGTCAACAGGCGAAATACATCGGCAAACTCGAGAAGCTCCCGACAGGAGTAATGTGAAAGTCTTTACGTCGACAGATAATGGCGTATAGCTTCAGGTGAACCGGGCAGAGTAAGCTTCTAGATGTGACTGTTGTAAAACGGGGAGCAAATGACAGGAGTAACAGTGACTCTCTAAAGTGAGCCAAATGCCTCGTCAACAGTCGAAATACATTTGCAAACTGGAGGAGCTCCTAGCAGGAGTACTGTGAAAGTCATAATGTCGACAATTAATGGCGTATCGCTTCTGGTGAACGTGGCAGAGGAAGATTGTAGTTGTGACTGTGGTTTAACGGGGAGACACTGGCAGGAGTAAGTATGACTCTCTTAAGGTAGCCAAATTCCTCGTCAACAGGAGAAATACATCGGCGACCTCGAGAAGCTCCCGGCAGGCGTACTGTGAATGTCTTTATGTCGACAGTTAATGGCGTATCGCTTCAGGCGAAATGGCCAGAGTAAGCTTGTAGATAAGACTGTTGTAAAACGCGGAGCAACCGACAGGAGTAACTATGCCTCTCTCAAGGTAACCAAATGCCTCTTCAACAGGCGAAATACATTGGCAAACTCGAGAAACTCGTGGCAGGAATACCGTGAAAGTCTATGTCGACAGATAATGACGTATCGCTTCAGGTGAACTGGACAGTGTAAGCTTGAAAATGTGACTATGGTAAAACGAGGAACAATTGGCAGGATTAACTATGACACGCTAAAGGTGGCCAAATGCCTCGTCAACAGGCGAAATATATTGGCAAACTGGAGAAGCTCCAACAGGAGTACTGTGAAAGTCATAATGTCGACAAATAATGGCGTATCGCTTCTGGTGAACGGGGCAGAGGAAGCTTTTGGATATGACTATGGTTTATCGGGGAGACACTGGCAAGAGTAACTATGAATCTCTTAAGGTAGCCAAATGCCTCGTCAACAGGCGAAATACATCGGCAAACTCGAGAAGCACCCGGCAGGAGTAGTGTGAAAGTCTTTATGTCGACAGTTAATGGCGTATCGATTCAGGTGAACTGGCCAGAGTAAGCTTCTAGATGTGACTGTTGTAAAACGGGGAGCAACCGACAGGAGTAAATATGACTCTCTTGAGGTAGCCAAATACCTCGTCAACAGGCGAAATAAATCGGAAAACTCGAGGAGCTCCCGGGAGGAGTACTGTGGAAGTCATTATGTTGACAGTTAATGGCGTATCGATTCAGGTGAACTGGCCAAAGTAAGCTAGCAGATGTGACTGTTGTAAAACGGGCAGAAACCGACAGGAGTAACTATGACTCAATAAAGGGACCCAAATGCCTCGTCAACAGTTGAGATACATTTGCAAACTGGAGGAGCTCTTAGCAGGAGTACTGTGAAAGTCATAATGTCGACAAATAATAACGTATCGCTTCTGGTGAACTGGCCAGAGTAAGCTCGTAGTTGTGACTGTTGTAAAACGGGGAGAAACTGACAGGAGTAACTACGACTCTCTTAAGGTAGCCAAATGCCTCGTCAACAGCCGAGATACATCGCCAAACTCGAGAAGTTCAGGGCAGGCGTACTGTGAATGTCTTCATGTCGACAGTTAATGGCGTATCGATTCAGGTGAACTGGCCAGTGTAAGCTTGTAGATGTGACTGTTGTAAAACGGGGAGCAACCGACAGGAGTAACTATGCCTCTCTCAAGGTAGCCAAATGCCTCGTCAACAGGCGAAATACATCAGCAAACTCGAGAAGCTCCCGGCAGGAATACTGTGGAAGTCTTTATGTTGACAGATAATGGCGTATCGCTTCAGGAGAACTGGCTAAAGGAAGCTGAAAATGTGACTGTGGCAAACGGGGTGCAACCGACAGGAGAAACTATGACTCTCTTAAGGTAGCCATATGCCTCGTCAACAGGCGAAATACATAGGCAAACTCGAGGAGCTCCCGGGAGGAGTACTGTGAAAGTCATTATGTTGACAAATAATGGCGTATCGCCTCAGGTGAACTAGCCAGAGTAAGCTTGAAAATGTCATTGTGGAAAACCGGGAACAATTAGCAGGAGTAACGGTGAGACACTGGCACGAGTAACTATGACTCTCTTAAGGTAGCCAAATGCCCCGTCAACAGGCGAAATACATCGGCAAATTCGAGAAGCTCCCGGCAGGAGTACTGTGAAAGTCTTTATGTCGACAGTTAATGGCGTATCGATTCAGGTGAACTGGCCAGAGGAAGCTTCTAGATGCGACTGTTGTAAAACGGGGAGCAACCGACAGGAGTAAATATGACTCTCTTGAGGTAGCCAAATACCTCGTCAACAGGCGAAATAAATCGGCAAACTCGAGGAGCTCCCGGGAGGAGTACTGTGAAAGTCATTATGTTGACAGATAATGGCGTATCGCCTCAGGTGAACTTTCCAGAGTAAGCTTGAAAATGTCATTGTGGAAAACGGGGAACAATTGGCAGGAGTAACGGTGAGACACTGGCACGAGTAACTATGACTCTCTTAAGGTAGTCAAATGCCTCGTCAACAGGCGAAATACATCGGCAAACTCGAGAAGTTCCCGGCCGGCGTACTGTGAATGTCTCTATGTCGACAGTTAATGGCGTATCGATTCAGGTGAACTGGCCAAAGTAAGCTAGTAGATGTGACTGTTGTAAAACGGGCAGCAACCGACAGGAGTAACTATGACTCAATAAAGGGATCCAAATGCTTCGTCAACAGTTGAGATACATTTGCAAACTGGAGGATCTCATAGCAGGAGTACTGTGAATGTCATAATGTCGACAAATAATAACGTATCGCTTCTGGTGAACTGGCCAGAGTAAGCTCGTAGTTGTGACTGTTGTAAAACGGGGAGAAACTGACAGGAGTAACTACGACTCTCTTAAGATATCCAAATGCCTCGTCAACAGCCGAGATACATCGCCAAACTCGAGAAGTTCAGGGCAGGCGTACTGTGAATGTCATTATGTCGACAGTTAATGGCGTATCGGATCAGGTGAACTGGCCAGTGTAAGCTTGTAGATGTGACTGTTGTAAAACGTGGAGCAACCGACAGGAGTAACTATGCCTCTCTCAAGGTAGCCAAATGCCTCGTCAACAGGCGAAATACATCAGCAAACTCGAGAAGCTCCCGGCAGGAGTACTGTGGAAGTCTTTATGTTGACAGACAAAGGCGTATCGCGTCAGGAGAACTGGACAGTGTAAGCTTGAAAATGTGACTATGGTAAAACGGGGAACAATTGGCAGGATTAACTATGACACGCTAAAGGTGGCCAAAAGCCTCGTCGACAGGCGAAATATATTGGCAAACTGGAGGAGCTCCAACAGGAGTACTGTGAAAGTCATAATGTCGACAAATAATGGCGTATCTCTTCTGGTGTACGGGGCAGAGGAAGCTTGTGTATATGACTGTGGTTTATCGGGGAGACACTGGCAAGAGTAACTACGAATCTTTGAAGGTAGCCAAAAGCCTCGTCAACAGGCGAAATACATCGGCAAACTCGAGAAGCTCCCGACAGGAGTAATGTGAAAGTCTTTACGTCGACAGATAATGGCGTATAGCTTCAGGTGAACCGGGCAGAGTAAGCTTCTAGATGTGACTGTTGTAAAACGGGGAGCAAATGACAGGAGTAACAGTGACTCTCTAAAGTGAGCCAAATGCCTCGTCAACAGTCGAAATACATTTGCAAACTGGAGGAGCTCCTAGCAGGAGTACTGTGAAAGTCATAATGTCGACAATTAATGGCGTATCGCTTCTGGTGAACGTGGCAGAGGAAGATTGTAGTTGTGACTGTGGTTTAACGGGGAGACACTGGCAGGAGTAAGTATGACTCTCTTAAGGTAGCCAAATTCCTCGTCAACAGGAGAAATACATCGGCGACCTCGAGAAGCTCCCGGCAGGCGTACTGTGAATGTCTTTATGTCGACAGTTAATGGCGTATCGCTTCAGGCGAAATGGCCAGAGTAAGCTTGTAGATAAGACTGTTGTAAAACGCGGAGCAACCGACAGGAGTAACTATGCCTCTCTCAAGGTAACCAAATGCCTCTTCAACAGGCGAAATACATTGGCAAACTCGAGAAACTCGTGGCAGGAATACCGTGAAAGTCTATGTCGACAGATAATGACGTATCGCTTCAGGTGAACTGGACAGTGTAAGCTTGAAAATGTGACTATGGTAAAACGAGGAACAATTGGCAGGATTAACTATGACACGCTAAAGGTGGCCAAATGCCTCGTCAACAGGCGAAATATATTGGCAAACTGGAGAAGCTCCAACAGGAGTACTGTGAAAGTCATAATGTCGACAAATAATGGCGTATCGCTTCTGGTGAACGGGGCAGAGGAAGCTTTTGGATATGACTATGGTTTATCGGGGAGACACTGGCAAGAGTAACTATGAATCTCTTAAGGTAGCCAAATGCCTCGTCAACAGGCGAAATACATCGGCAAACTCGAGAAGCACCCGGCAGGAGTAGTGTGAAAGTCTTTATGTCGACAGTTAATGGCGTATCGATTCAGGTGAACTGGCCAGAGTAAGCTTCTAGATGTGACTGTTGTAAAACGGGGAGCAACCGACAGGAGTAAATATGACTCTCTTGAGGTAGCCAAATACCTCGTCAACAGGCGAAATAAATCGGAAAACTCGAGGAGCTCCCGGGAGGAGTACTGTGGAAGTCATTATGTTGACAGTTAATGGCGTATCGATTCAGGTGAACTGGCCAAAGTAAGCTAGCAGATGTGACTGTTGTAAAACGGGCAGAAACCGACAGGAGTAACTATGACTCAATAAAGGGACCCAAATGCCTCGTCAACAGTTGAGATACATTTGCAAACTGGAGGAGCTCTTAGCAGGAGTACTGTGAAAGTCATAATGTCGACAAATAATAACGTATCGCTTCTGGTGAACTGGCCAGAGTAAGCTCGTAGTTGTGACTGTTGTAAAACGGGGAGAAACTGACAGGAGTAACTACGACTCTCTTAAGGTAGCCAAATGCCTCGTCAACAGCCGAGATACATCGCCAAACTCGAGAAGTTCAGGGCAGGCGTACTGTGAATGTCTTCATGTCGACAGTTAATGGCGTATCGATTCAGGTGAACTGGCCAGTGTAAGCTTGTAGATGTGACTGTTGTAAAACGGGGAGCAACCGACAGGAGTAACTATGCCTCTCTCAAGGTAGCCAAATGCCTCGTCAACAGGCGAAATACATCAGCAAACTCGAGAAGCTCCCGGCAGGAATACTGTGGAAGTCTTTATGTTGACAGATAATGGCGTATCGCTTCAGGAGAACTGGCTAAAGGAAGCTGAAAATGTGACTGTGGCAAACGGGGTGCAACCGACAGGAGAAACTATGACTCTCTTAAGGTAGCCATATGCCTCGTCAACAGGCGAAATACATAGGCAAACTCGAGGAGCTCCCGGGAGGAGTACTGTGAAAGTCATTATGTTGACAAATAATGGCGTATCGCCTCAGGTGAACTAGCCAGAGTAAGCTTGAAAATGTCATTGTGGAAAACCGGGAACAATTAGCAGGAGTAACGGTGAGACACTGGCACGAGTAACTATGACTCTCTTAAGGTAGCCAAATGCCCCGTCAACAGGCGAAATACATCGGCAAATTCGAGAAGCTCCCGGCAGGAGTACTGTGAAAGTCTTTATGTCGACAGTTAATGGCGTATCGATTCAGGTGAACTGGCCAGAGGAAGCTTCTAGATGCGACTGTTGTAAAACGGGGAGCAACCGACAGGAGTAAATATGACTCTCTTGAGGTAGCCAAATACCTCGTCAACAGGCGAAATAAATCGGCAAACTCGAGGAGCTCCCGGGAGGAGTACTGTGAAAGTCATTATGTTGACAGATAATGGCGTATCGCCTCAGGTGAACTTTCCAGAGTAAGCTTGAAAATGTCATTGTGGAAAACGGGGAACAATTGGCAGGAGTAACGGTGAGACACTGGCACGAGTAACTATGACTCTCTTAAGGTAGTCAAATGCCTCGTCAACAGGCGAAATACATCGGCAAACTCGAGAAGTTCCCGGCCGGCGTACTGTGAATGTCTCTATGTCGACAGTTAATGGCGTATCGATTCAGGTGAACTGGCCAAAGTAAGCTAGTAGATGTGACTGTTGTAAAACGGGCAGCAACCGACAGGAGTAACTATGACTCAATAAAGGGATCCAAATGCTTCGTCAACAGTTGAGATACATTTGCAAACTGGAGGATCTCATAGCAGGAGTACTGTGAATGTCATAATGTCGACAAATAATAACGTATCGCTTCTGGTGAACTGGCCAGAGTAAGCTCGTAGTTGTGACTGTTGTAAAACGGGGAGAAACTGACAGGAGTAACTACGACTCTCTTAAGATATCCAAATGCCTCGTCAACAGCCGAGATACATCGCCAAACTCGAGAAGTTCAGGGCAGGCGTACTGTGAATGTCATTATGTCGACAGTTAATGGCGTATCGGATCAGGTGAACTGGCCAGTGTAAGCTTGTAGATGTGACTGTTGTAAAACGTGGAGCAACCGACAGGAGTAACTATGCCTCTCTCAAGGTAGCCAAATGCCTCGTCAACAGGCGAAATACATCAGCAAACTCGAGAAGCTCCCGGCAGGAGTACTGTGGAAGTCTTTATGTTGACAGACAAAGGCGTATCGCGTCAGGAGAACTGGACAGTGTAAGCTTGAAAATGTGACTATGGTAAAACGGGGAACAATTGGCAGGATTAACTATGACACGCTAAAGGTGGCCAAATGCCTCGTCGACAGGCGAAATATATTGGCAAACTGGAGGAGCTCCAACAGGAGTACTGTGAAAGTCATAATGTCGACAAATAATGGCGTATCTCTTCTGGTGTACGGGGCAGAGGAAGCTTGTGGATATGACTGTGGTTTATCGGGGAGACACTGGCAAGAGTAACTACGAATCTTTGAAGGTAGCCAAAAGCCTCGTCAACAGGCGAAATACATCGGCAAACTCGAGAAGCTCCCGACAGGAGTAATGTGAAAGTCTTTACGTCGACAGATAATGGCGTATAGCTTCAGGTGAACCGGGCAGAGTAAGCTTCTAGATGTGACTGTTGTAAAACGGGGAGCAAATGACAGGAGTAACAGTGACTCTCTAAAGTGAGCCAAATGCCTCGTCAACAGTCGAAATACATTTGCAAACTGGAGGAGCTCCTAGCAGGAGTACTGTGAAAGTCATAATGTCGACAATTAATGGCGTATCGCTTCTGGTGAACGTGGCAGAGGAAGATTGTAGTTGTGACTGTGGTTTAACGGGGAGACACTGGCAGGAGTAAGTATGACTCTCTTAAGGTAGCCAAATTCCTCGTCAACAGGAGAAATACATCGGCGACCTCGAGAAGCTCCCGGCAGGCGTACTGTGAATGTCTTTATGTCGACAGTTAATGGCGTATCGCTTCAGGCGAAATGGCCAGAGTAAGCTTGTAGATAAGACTGTTGTAAAACGCGGAGCAACCGACAGGAGTAACTATGCCTCTCTCAAGGTAACCAAATGCCTCTTCAACAGGCGAAATACATTGGCAAACTCGAGAAACTCGTGGCAGGAATACCGTGAAAGTCTATGTCGACAGATAATGACGTATCGCTTCAGGTGAACTGGACAGTGTAAGCTTGAAAATGTGACTATGGTAAAACGAGGAACAATTGGCAGGATTAACTATGACACGCTAAAGGTGGCCAAATGCCTCGTCAACAGGCGAAATATATTGGCAAACTGGAGAAGCTCCAACAGGAGTACTGTGAAAGTCATAATGTCGACAAATAATGGCGTATCGCTTCTGGTGAACGGGGCAGAGGAAGCTTTTGGATATGACTATGGTTTATCGGGGAGACACTGGCAAGAGTAACTATGAATCTCTTAAGGTAGCCAAATGCCTCGTCAACAGGCGAAATACATCGGCAAACTCGAGAAGCACCCGGCAGGAGTAGTGTGAAAGTCTTTATGTCGACAGTTAATGGCGTATCGATTCAGGTGAACTGGCCAGAGTAAGCTTCTAGATGTGACTGTTGTAAAACGGGGAGCAACCGACAGGAGTAAATATGACTCTCTTGAGGTAGCCAAATACCTCGTCAACAGGCGAAATAAATCGGAAAACTCGAGGAGCTCCCGGGAGGAGTACTGTGGAAGTCATTATGTTGACAGTTAATGGCGTATCGATTCAGGTGAACTGGCCAAAGTAAGCTAGCAGATGTGACTGTTGTAAAACGGGCAGAAACCGACAGGAGTAACTATGACTCAATAAAGGGACCCAAATGCCTCGTCAACAGTTGAGATACATTTGCAAACTGGAGGAGCTCTTAGCAGGAGTACTGTGAAAGTCATAATGTCGACAAATAATAACGTATCGCTTCTGGTGAACTGGCCAGAGTAAGCTCGTAGTTGTGACTGTTGTAAAACGGGGAGAAACTGACAGGAGTAACTACGACTCTCTTAAGGTAGCCAAATGCCTCGTCAACAGCCGAGATACATCGCCAAACTCGAGAAGTTCAGGGCAGGCGTACTGTGAATGTCTTCATGTCGACAGTTAATGGCGTATCGATTCAGGTGAACTGGCCAGTGTAAGCTTGTAGATGTGACTGTTGTAAAACGGGGAGCAACCGACAGGAGTAACTATGCCTCTCTCAAGGTAGCCAAATGCCTCGTCAACAGGCGAAATACATCAGCAAACTCGAGAAGCTCCCGGCAGGAATACTGTGGAAGTCTTTATGTTGACAGATAATGGCGTATCGCTACAGGAGAACTGGCTAAAGGAAGCTGAAAATGTGACTGTGGCAAACGGGGTGCAACCGACAGGAGAAACTATGACTCTCTTAAGGTAGCCATATGCCTCGTCAACAGGCGAAATACATAGGCAAACTCGAGGAGCTCCCGGGAGGAGTACTGTGAAAGTCATTATGTTGACAAATAATGGCGTATCGCCTCAGGTGAACTAGCCAGAGTAAGCTTGAAAATGTCATTGTGGAAAACCGGGAACAATTAGCAGGAGTAACGGTGAGACACTGGCACGAGTAACTATGACTCTCTTAAGGTAGCCAAATGCCCCGTCAACAGGCGAAATACATCGGCAAATTCGAGAAGCTCCCGGCAGGAGTACTGTGAAAGTCTTTATGTCGACAGTTAATGGCGTATCGATTCAGGTGAACTGGCCAGAGGAAGCTTCTAGATGCGACTGTTGTAAAACGGGGAGCAACCGACAGGAGTAAATATGACTCTCTTGAGGTAGCCAAATACCTCGTCAACAGGCGAAATAAATCGGCAAACTCGAGGAGCTCCCGGGAGGAGTACTGTGAAAGTCATTATGTTGACAGATAATGGCGTATCGCCTCAGGTGAACTTTCCAGAGTAAGCTTGAAAATGTCATTGTGGAAAACGGGGAACAATTGGCAGGAGTAACGGTGAGACACTGGCACGAGTAACTATGACTCTCTTAAGGTAGTCAAATGCCTCGTCAACAGGCGAAATACATCGGCAAACTCGAGAAGTTCCCGGCCGGCGTACTGTGAATGTCTCTATGTCGACAGTTAATGGCGTATCGATTCAGGTGAACTGGCCAAAGTAAGCTAGTAGATGTGACTGTTGTAAAACGGGCAGCAACCGACAGGAGTAACTATGACTCAATAAAGGGATCCAAATGCTTCGTCAACAGTTGAGATACATTTGCAAACTGGAGGAGCTCATAGCAGGAGTACTGTGAATGTCATAATGTCGACAAATAATAACGTATCGCTTCTGGTGAACTGGCCAGAGTAAGCTCGTAGTTGTGACTGTTGTAAAACGGGGAGAAACTGACAGGAGTAACTACGACTCTCTTAAGGTATCCAAATGCCTCGTCAACAGCCGAGATACATCGCCAAACTCGAGAAGTTCAGGGCAGGCGTACTGTGAATGTCAGTATGCCGACAGTTAATGGCGTATCGGATCAGGTGAACTGGCCAGTGTAAGCTTGTAGATGTGACTGTTGTAAAACGTGGAGCAACCGACAGGAGTAACTATGCCTCTCTCAAGGTAGCCAAATGCCTCGTCAACAGGCGAAATACATCAGCAAACTCGAGAAGCTCCCGGCAGGAGTACTGTGGAAGTCTTTATGTTGACAGACAAAGGCGTATCGCGTCAGGAGAACTGGACAGTGTAAGCTTGAAAATGTGACTATGGTAAAACGGGGAACAATTGGCAGGATTAACTATGACACGCTAAAGGTGGCCAAATGCCTCGTCGACAGGCGAAATATATTGGCAAACTGGAGGAGCTCCAACAGGAGTACTGTGAAAGTCATAATGTCGACAAATAAAGGCGTATCTCTTCTGGTGTACGGGGCAGAGGAAGCTTGTGGATATGACTGTGGTTTATCGGGGAGACACTGGCAAGAGTAACTACGAATCTTTGAAGGTAGCCAAAAGCCTCGTCAACAGGCGAAATACATCGGCAAACTCGAGAAGCTCCCGACAGGAGTAATGTGAAAGTCTTTACGTCGACAGATAATGGCGTATAGCTTCAGGTGAACCGGGCAGAGTAAGCTTCTAGATGTGACTGTTGTAAAACGGGGAGCAAATGACAGGAGTAACAGTGACTCTCTAAAGTGAGCCAAATGCCTCGTCAACAGTCGAAATACATTTGCAAACTGGAGGAGCTCCTAGCAGGAGTACTGTGAAAGTCATAATGTCGACAATTAATGGCGTATCGCTTCTGGTGAACGTGGCAGAGGAAGATTGTAGTTGTGACTGTGGTTTAACGGGGAGACACTGGCAGGAGTAAGTATGACTCTCTTAAGGTAGCCAAATTCCTCGTCAACAGGAGAAATACATCGGCGACCTCGAGAAGCTCCCGGCAGGCGTACTGTGAATGTCTTTATGTCGACAGTTAATGGCGTATCGCTTCAGGCGAAATGGCCAGAGTAAGCTTGTAGATAAGACTGTTGTAAAACGCGGAGCAACCGACAGGAGTAACTATGCCTCTCTCAAGGTAACCAAATGCCTCTTCAACAGGCGAAATACATTGGCAAACTCGAGAAACTCGTGGCAGGAATACCGTGAAAGTCTATGTCGACAGATAATGACGTATCGCTTCAGGTGAACTGGACAGTGTAAGCTTGAAAATGTGACTATGGTAAAACGAGGAACAATTGGCAGGATTAACTATGACACGCTAAAGGTGGCCAAATGCCTCGTCAACAGGCGAAATATATTGGCAAACTGGAGAAGCTCCAACAGGAGTACTGTGAAAGTCATAATGTCGACAAATAATGGCGTATCGCTTCTGGTGAACGGGGCAGAGGAAGCTTTTGGATATGACTATGGTTTATCGGGGAGACACTGGCAAGAGTAACTATGAATCTCTTAAGGTAGCCAAATGCCTCGTCAACAGGCGAAATACATCGGCAAACTCGAGAAGCACCCGGCAGGAGTAGTGTGAAAGTCTTTATGTCGACAGTTAATGGCGTATCGATTCAGGTGAACTGGCCAGAGTAAGCTTCTAGATGTGACTGTTGTAAAACGGGGAGCAACCGACAGGAGTAAATATGACTCTCTTGAGGTAGCCAAATACCTCGTCAACAGGCGAAATAAATCGGAAAACTCGAGGAGCTCCCGGGAGGAGTACTGTGGAAGTCATTATGTTGACAGTTAATGGCGTATCGATTCAGGTGAACTGGCCAAAGTAAGCTAGCAGATGTGACTGTTGTAAAACGGGCAGAAACCGACAGGAGTAACTATGACTCAATAAAGGGACCCAAATGCCTCGTCAACAGTTGAGATACATTTGCAAACTGGAGGAGCTCTTAGCAGGAGTACTGTGAAAGTCATAATGTCGACAAATAATAACGTATCGCTTCTGGTGAACTGGCCAGAGTAAGCTCGTAGTTGTGACTGTTGTAAAACGGGGAGAAACTGACAGGAGTAACTACGACTCTCTTAAGGTAGCCAAATGCCTCGTCAACAGCCGAGATACATCGCCAAACTCGAGAAGTTCAGGGCAGGCGTACTGTGAATGTCTTCATGTCGACAGTTAATGGCGTATCGATTCAGGTGAACTGGCCAGTGTAAGCTTGTAGATGTGACTGTTGTAAAACGGGGAGCAACCGACAGGAGTAACTATGCCTCTCTCAAGGTAGCCAAATGCCTCGTCAACAGGCGAAATACATCAGCAAACTCGAGAAGCTCCCGGCAGGAATACTGTGGAAGTCTTTATGTTGACAGATAATGGCGTATCGCTTCAGGAGAACTGGCTAAAGGAAGCTGAAAATGTGACTGTGGCAAACGGGGTGCAACCGACAGGAGAAACTATGACTCTCTTAAGGTAGCCATATGCCTCGTCAACAGGCGAAATACATAGGCAAACTCGAGGAGCTCCCGGGAGGAGTACTGTGAAAGTCATTATGTTGACAAATAATGGCGTATCGCCTCAGGTGAACTAGCCAGAGTAAGCTTGAAAATGTCATTGTGGAAAACCGGGAACAATTAGCAGGAGTAACGGTGAGACACTGGCACGAGTAACTATGACTCTCTTAAGGTAGCCAAATGCCCCGTCAACAGGCGAAATACATCGGCAAATTCGAGAAGCTCCCGGCAGGAGTACTGTGAAAGTCTTTATGTCGACAGTTAATGGCGTATCGATTCAGGTGAACTGGCCAGAGGAAGCTTCTAGATGCGACTGTTGTAAAACGGGGAGCAACCGACAGGAGTAAATATGACTCTCTTGAGGTAGCCAAATACCTCGTCAACAGGCGAAATAAATCGGCAAACTCGAGGAGCTCCCGGGAGGAGTACTGTGAAAGTCATTATGTTGACAGATAATGGCGTATCGCCTCAGGTGAACTTTCCAGAGTAAGCTTGAAAATGTCATTGTGGAAAACGGGGAACAATTGGCAGGAGTAACGGTGAGACACTGGCACGAGTAACTATGACTCTCTTAAGGTAGTCAAATGCCTCGTCAACAGGCGAAATACATCGGCAAACTCGAGAAGTTCCCGGCCGGCGTACTGTGAATGTCTCTATGTCGACAGTTAATGGCGTATCGATTCAGGTGAACTGGCCAAAGTAAGCTAGTAGATGTGACTGTTGTAAAACGGGCAGCAACCGACAGGAGTAACTATGACTCAATAAAGGGATCCAAATGCTTCGTCAACAGTTGAGATACATTTGCAAACTGGAGGATCTCATAGCAGGAGTACTGTGAATGTCATAATGTCGACAAATAATAACGTATCGCTTCTGGTGAACTGGCCAGAGTAAGCTCGTAGTTGTGACTGTTGTAAAACGGGGAGAAACTGACAGGAGTAACTACGACTCTCTTAAGATATCCAAATGCCTCGTCAACAGCCGAGATACATCGCCAAACTCGAGAAGTTCAGGGCAGGCGTACTGTGAATGTCATTATGTCGACAGTTAATGGCGTATCGGATCAGGTGAACTGGCCAGTGTAAGCTTGTAGATGTGACTGTTGTAAAACGTGGAGCAACCGACAGGAGTAACTATGCCTCTCTCAAGGTAGCCAAATGCCTCGTCAACAGGCGAAATACATCAGCAAACTCGAGAAGCTCCCGGCAGGAGTACTGTGGAAGTCTTTATGTTGACAGACAAAGGCGTATCGCGTCAGGAGAACTGGACAGTGTAAGCTTGAAAATGTGACTATGGTAAAACGGGGAACAATTGGCAGGATTAACTATGACACGCTAAAGGTGGCCAAATGCCTCGTCGACAGGCGAAATATATTGGCAAACTGGAGGAGCTCCAACAGGAGTACTGTGAAAGTCATAATGTCGACAAATAATGGCGTATCTCTTCTGGTGTACGGGGCAGAGGAAGCTTGTGGATATGACTGTGGTTTATCGGGGAGACACTGGCAAGAGTAACTACGAATCTTTGAAGGTAGCCAAAAGCCTCGTCAACAGGCGAAATACATCGGCAAACTCGAGAAGCTCCCGACAGGAGTAATGTGAAAGTCTTTACGTCGACAGATAATGGCGTATAGCTTCAGGTGAACCGGGCAGAGTAAGCTTCTAGATGTGACTGTTGTAAAACGGGGAGCAAATGACAGGAGTAACAGTGACTCTCTAAAGTGAGCCAAATGCCTCGTCAACAGTCGAAATACATTTGCAAACTGGAGGAGCTCCTAGCAGGAGTACTGTGAAAGTCATAATGTCGACAATTAATGGCGTATCGCTTCTGGTGAACGTGGCAGAGGAAGATTGTAGTTGTGACTGTGGTTTAACGGGGAGACACTGGCAGGAGTAAGTATGACTCTCTTAAGGTAGCCAAATTCCTCGTCAACAGGAGAAATACATCGGCGACCTCGAGAAGCTCCCGGCAGGCGTACTGTGAATGTCTTTATGTCGACAGTTAATGGCGTATCGCTTCAGGCGAAATGGCCAGAGTAAGCTTGTAGATAAGACTGTTGTAAAACGCGGAGCAACCGACAGGAGTAACTATGCCTCTCTCAAGGTAACCAAATGCCTCTTCAACAGGCGAAATACATTGGCAAACTCGAGAAACTCGTGGCAGGAATACCGTGAAAGTCTATGTCGACAGATAATGACGTATCGCTTCAGGTGAACTGGACAGTGTAAGCTTGAAAATGTGACTATGGTAAAACGAGGAACAATTGGCAGGATTAACTATGACACGCTAAAGGTGGCCAAATGCCTCGTCAACAGGCGAAATATATTGGCAAACTGGAGAAGCTCCAACAGGAGTACTGTGAAAGTCATAATGTCGACAAATAATGGCGTATCGCTTCTGGTGAACGGGGCAGAGGAAGCTTTTGGATATGACTATGGTTTATCGGGGAGACACTGGCAAGAGTAACTATGAATCTCTTAAGGTAGCCAAATGCCTCGTCAACAGGCGAAATACATCGGCAAACTCGAGAAGCACCCGGCAGGAGTAGTGTGAAAGTCTTTATGTCGACAGTTAATGGCGTATCGATTCAGGTGAACTGGCCAGAGTAAGCTTCTAGATGTGACTGTTGTAAAACGGGGAGCAACCGACAGGAGTAAATATGACTCTCTTGAGGTAGCCAAATACCTCGTCAACAGGCGAAATAAATCGGAAAACTCGAGGAGCTCCCGGGAGGAGTACTGTGGAAGTCATTATGTTGACAGTTAATGGCGTATCGATTCAGGTGAACTGGCCAAAGTAAGCTAGCAGATGTGACTGTTGTAAAACGGGCAGAAACCGACAGGAGTAACTATGACTCAATAAAGGGACCCAAATGCCTCGTCAACAGTTGAGATACATTTGCAAACTGGAGGAGCTCTTAGCAGGAGTACTGTGAAAGTCATAATGTCGACAAATAATAACGTATCGCTTCTGGTGAACTGGCCAGAGTAAGCTCGTAGTTGTGACTGTTGTAAAACGGGGAGAAACTGACAGGAGTAACTACGACTCTCTTAAGGTAGCCAAATGCCTCGTCAACAGCCGAGATACATCGCCAAACTCGAGAAGTTCAGGGCAGGCGTACTGTGAATGTCTTCATGTCGACAGTTAATGGCGTATCGATTCAGGTGAACTGGCCAGTGTAAGCTTGTAGATGTGACTGTTGTAAAACGGGGAGCAACCGACAGGAGTAACTATGCCTCTCTCAAGGTAGCCAAATGCCTCGTCAACAGGCGAAATACATCAGCAAACTCGAGAAGCTCCCGGCAGGAATACTGTGGAAGTCTTTATGTTGACAGATAATGGCGTATCGCTACAGGAGAACTGGCTAAAGGAAGCTGAAAATGTGACTGTGGCAAACGGGGTGCAACCGACAGGAGAAACTATGACTCTCTTAAGGTAGCCATATGCCTCGTCAACAGGCGAAATACATAGGCAAACTCGAGGAGCTCCCGGGAGGAGTACTGTGAAAGTCATTATGTTGACAAATAATGGCGTATCGCCTCAGGTGAACTAGCCAGAGTAAGCTTGAAAATGTCATTGTGGAAAACCGGGAACAATTAGCAGGAGTAACGGTGAGACACTGGCACGAGTAACTATGACTCTCTTAAGGTAGCCAAATGCCCCGTCAACAGGCGAAATACATCGGCAAATTCGAGAAGCTCCCGGCAGGAGTACTGTGAAAGTCTTTATGTCGACAGTTAATGGCGTATCGATTCAGGTGAACTGGCCAGAGGAAGCTTCTAGATGCGACTGTTGTAAAACGGGGAGCAACCGACAGGAGTAAATATGACTCTCTTGAGGTAGCCAAATACCTCGTCAACAGGCGAAATAAATCGGCAAACTCGAGGAGCTCCCGGGAGGAGTACTGTGAAAGTCATTATGTTGACAGATAATGGCGTATCGCCTCAGGTGAACTTTCCAGAGTAAGCTTGAAAATGTCATTGTGGAAAACGGGGAACAATTGGCAGGAGTAACGGTGAGACACTGGCACGAGTAACTATGACTCTCTTAAGGTAGTCAAATGCCTCGTCAACAGGCGAAATACATCGGCAAACTCGAGAAGTTCCCGGCCGGCGTACTGTGAATGTCTCTATGTCGACAGTTAATGGCGTATCGATTCAGGTGAACTGGCCAAAGTAAGCTAGTAGATGTGACTGTTGTAAAACGGGCAGCAACCGACAGGAGTAACTATGACTCAATAAAGGGATCCAAATGCTTCGTCAACAGTTGAGATACATTTGCAAACTGGAGGAGCTCATAGCAGGAGTACTGTGAATGTCATAATGTCGACAAATAATAACGTATCGCTTCTGGTGAACTGGCCAGAGTAAGCTCGTAGTTGTGACTGTTGTAAAACGGGGAGAAACTGACAGGAGTAACTACGACTCTCTTAAGGTATCCAAATGCCTCGTCAACAGCCGAGATACATCGCCAAACTCGAGAAGTTCAGGGCAGGCGTACTGTAAATGTCAGTATGCCGACAGTTAATGGCGTATCGGATCAGGTGAACTGGCCAGTGTAAGCTTGTAGATGTGACTGTTGTAAAACGTGGAGCAACCGACAGGAGTAACTATGCCTCTCTCAAGGTAGCCAAATGCCTCGTCAACAGGCGAAATACATCAGCAAACTCGAGAAGCTCCCGGCAGGAGTACTGTGGAAGTCTTTATGTTGACAGACAAAGGCGTATCGCGTCAGGAGAACTGGACAGTGTAAGCTTGAAAATGTGACTATGGTAAAACGGGGAACAATTGGCAGGATTAACTATGACACGCTAAAGGTGGCCAAATGCCTCGTCGACAGGCGAAATATATTGGCAAACTGGAGGAGCTCCAACAGGAGTACTGTGAAAGTCATAATGTCGACAAATAAAGGCGTATCTCTTCTGGTGTACGGGGCAGAGGAAGCTTGTGGATATGACTGTGGTTTATCGGGGAGACACTGGCAAGAGTAACTACGAATCTTTGAAGGTAGCCAAAAGCCTCGTCAACAGGCGAAATACATCGGCAAACTCGAGAAGCTCCCGACAGGAGTAATGTGAAAGTCTTTACGTCGACAGATAATGGCGTATAGCTTCAGGTGAACCGGGCAGAGTAAGCTTCTAGATGTGACTGTTGTAAAACGGGGAGCAAATGACAGGAGTAACAGTGACTCTCTAAAGTGAGCCAAATGCCTCGTCAACAGGCGAAATACATCAGCAAACTCGAGAAGCTCCCGGCAGGAATACTGTGGAAGTCTTTATGTTGACAGATAATGGCGTATCGCTACAGGAGAACTGGCTAAAGGAAGCTGAAAATGTGACTGTGGCAAACGGGGTGCAACCGACAGGAGAAACTATGACTCTCTTAAGGTAGCCATATGCCTCGTCAACAGGCGAAATACATAGGCAAACTCGAGGAGCTCCCGGGAGGAGTACTGTGAAAGTCATTATGTTGACAAATAATGGCGTATCGCCTCAGGTGAACTAGCCAGAGTAAGCTTGAAAATGTCATTGTGGAAAACCGGGAACAATTAGCAGGAGTAACGGTGAGACACTGGCACGAGTAACTATGACTCTCTTAAGGTAGCCAAATGCCCCGTCAACAGGCGAAATACATCGGCAAATTCGAGAAGCTCCCGGCAGGAGTACTGTGAAAGTCTTTATGTCGACAGTTAATGGCGTATCGATTCAGGTGAACTGGCCAGAGGAAGCTTCTAGATGCGACTGTTGTAAAACGGGGAGCAACCGACAGGAGTAAATATGACTCTCTTGAGGTAGCCAAATACCTCGTCAACAGGCGAAATAAATCGGCAAACTCGAGGAGCTCCCGGGAGGAGTACTGTGAAAGTCATTATGTTGACAGATAATGGCGTATCGCCTCAGGTGAACTTTCCAGAGTAAGCTTGAAAATGTCATTGTGGAAAACGGGGAACAATTGGCAGGAGTAACGGTGAGACACTGGCACGAGTAACTATGACTCTCTTAAGGTAGTCAAATGCCTCGTCAACAGGCGAAATACATCGGCAAACTCGAGAAGTTCCCGGCCGGCGTACTGTGAATGTCTCTATGTCGACAGTTAATGGCGTATCGATTCAGGTGAACTGGCCAAAGTAAGCTAGTAGATGTGACTGTTGTAAAACGGGCAGCAACCGACAGGAGTAACTATGACTCAATAAAGGGATCCAAATGCTTCGTCAACAGTTGAGATACATTTGCAAACTGGAGGAGCTCATAGCAGGAGTACTGTGAATGTCATAATGTCGACAAATAATAACGTATCGCTTCTGGTGAACTGGCCAGAGTAAGCTCGTAGTTGTGACTGTTGTAAAACGGGGAGAAACTGACAGGAGTAACTACGACTCTCTTAAGGTATCCAAATGCCTCGTCAACAGCCGAGATACATCGCCAAACTCGAGAAGTTCAGGGCAGGCGTACTGTAAATGTCAGTATGCCGACAGTTAATGGCGTATCGGATCAGGTGAACTGGCCAGTGTAAGCTTGTAGATGTGACTGTTGTAAAACGTGGAGCAACCGACAGGAGTAACTATGCCTCTCTCAAGGTAGCCAAATGCCTCGTCAACAGGCGAAATACATCAGCAAACTCGAGAAGCTCCCGGCAGGAGTACTGTGGAAGTCTTTATGTTGACAGACAAAGGCGTATCGCGTCAGGAGAACTGGACAGTGTAAGCTTGAAAATGTGACTATGGTAAAACGGGGAACAATTGGCAGGATTAACTATGACACGCTAAAGGTGGCCAAATGCCTCGTCGACAGGCGAAATATATTGGCAAACTGGAGGAGCTCCAACAGGAGTACTGTGAAAGTCATAATGTCGACAAATAAAGGCGTATCTCTTCTGGTGTACGGGGCAGAGGAAGCTTGTGGATATGACTGTGGTTTATCGGGGAGACACTGGCAAGAGTAACTACGAATCTTTGAAGGTAGCCAAAAGCCTCGTCAACAGGCGAAATACATCGGCAAACTCGAGAAGCTCCCGACAGGAGTAATGTGAAAGTCTTTACGTCGACAGATAATGGCGTATAGCTTCAGGTGAACCGGGCAGAGTAAGCTTCTAGATGTGACTGTTGTAAAACGGGGAGCAAATGACAGGAGTAACAGTGACTCTCTAAAGTGAGCCAAATGCCTCGTCAACAGTCGAAATACATTTGCAAACTGGAGGAGCTCCTAGCAGGAGTACTGTGAAAGTCATAATGTCGACAATTAATGGCGTATCGCTTCTGGTGAACGTGGCAGAGGAAGATTGTAGTTGTGACTGTGGTTTAACGGGGAGACACTGGCAGGAGTAAGTATGACTCTCTTAAGGTAGCCAAATTCCTCGTCAACAGGAGAAATACATCGGCGACCTCGAGAAGCTCCCGGCAGGCGTACTGTGAATGTCTTTATGTCGACAGTTAATGGCGTATCGCTTCAGGCGAAATGGCCAGAGTAAGCTTGTAGATAAGACTGTTGTAAAACGCGGAGCAACCGACAGGAGTAACTATGCCTCTCTCAAGGTAACCAAATGCCTCTTCAACAGGCGAAATACATTGGCAAACTCGAGAAACTCGTGGCAGGAATACCGTGAAAGTCTATGTCGACAGATAATGACGTATCGCTTCAGGTGAACTGGACAGTGTAAGCTTGAAAATGTGACTATGGTAAAACGAGGAACAATTGGCAGGATTAACTATGACACGCTAAAGGTGGCCAAATGCCTCGTCAACAGGCGAAATATATTGGCAAACTGGAGAAGCTCCAACAGGAGTACTGTGAAAGTCATAATGTCGACAAATAATGGCGTATCGCTTCTGGTGAACGGGGCAGAGGAAGCTTTTGGATATGACTATGGTTTATCGGGGAGACACTGGCAAGAGTAACTATGAATCTCTTAAGGTAGCCAAATGCCTCGTCAACAGGCGAAATACATCGGCAAACTCGAGAAGCACCCGGCAGGAGTAGTG
Organism: Schistocerca piceifrons; assembly: GCF_021461385.2. Taxonomy (NCBI): domain Eukaryota; kingdom Metazoa; phylum Arthropoda; class Insecta; order Orthoptera; family Acrididae; genus Schistocerca; species Schistocerca piceifrons. Next base: position 521,280 of record NC_060144.1, on the reverse strand, counting down.
TGAAAGTCTTTATGTCGACAGTTAATGGCGTATCGATTCAGGTGAACTGGCCAGAGTAAGCTTCTAGATGTGACTGTTGTAAAACGGGGAGCAACCGACAGGAGTAAATATGACTCTCTTGAGGTAGCCAAATACCTCGTCAACAGGCGAAATAAATCGGAAAACTCGAGGAGCTCCCGGGAGGAGTACTGTGGAAGTCATTATGTTGACAGTTAATGGCGTATCGATTCAGGTGAACTGGCCAAAGTAAGCTAGCAGATGTGACTGTTGTAAAACGGGCAGAAACCGACAGGAGTAACTATGACTCAATAAAGGGACCCAAATGCCTCGTCAACAGTTGAGATACATTTGCAAACTGGAGGAGCTCTTAGCAGGAGTACTGTGAAAGTCATAATGTCGACAAATAATAACGTATCGCTTCTGGTGAACTGGCCAGAGTAAGCTCGTAGTTGTGACTGTTGTAAAACGGGGAGAAACTGACAGGAGTAACTACGACTCTCTTAAGGTAGCCAAATGCCTCGTCAACAGCCGAGATACATCGCCAAACTCGAGAAGTTCAGGGCAGGCGTACTGTGAATGTCTTCATGTCGACAGTTAATGGCGTATCGATTCAGGTGAACTGGCCAGTGTAAGCTTGTAGATGTGACTGTTGTAAAACGGGGAGCAACCGACAGGAGTAACTATGCCTCTCTCAAGGTAGCCAAATGCCTCGTCAACAGGCGAAATACATCAGCAAACTCGAGAAGCTCCCGGCAGGAATACTGTGGAAGTCTTTATGTTGACAGATAATGGCGTATCGCTTCAGGAGAACTGGCTAAAGGAAGCTGAAAATGTGACTGTGGCAAACGGGGTGCAACCGACAGGAGAAACTATGACTCTCTTAAGGTAGCCATATGCCTCGTCAACAGGCGAAATACATAGGCAAACTCGAGGAGCTCCCGGGAGGAGTACTGTGAAAGTCATTATGTTGACAAATAATGGCGTATCGCCTCAGGTGAACTAGCCAGAGTAAGCTTGAAAATGTCATTGTGGAAAACCGGGAACAATTAGCAGGAGTAACGGTGAGACACTGGCACGAGTAACTATGACTCTCTTAAGGTAGCCAAATGCCCCGTCAACAGGCGAAATACATCGGCAAATTCGAGAAGCTCCCGGCAGGAGTACTGTGAAAGTCTTTATGTCGACAGTTAATGGCGTATCGATTCAGGTGAACTGGCCAGAGGAAGCTTCTAGATGCGACTGTTGTAAAACGGGGAGCAACCGACAGGAGTAAATATGACTCTCTTGAGGTAGCCAAATACCTCGTCAACAGGCGAAATAAATCGGCAAACTCGAGGAGCTCCCGGGAGGAGTACTGTGAAAGTCATTATGTTGACAGATAATGGCGTATCGCCTCAGGTGAACTTTCCAGAGTAAGCTTGAAAATGTCATTGTGGAAAACGGGGAACAATTGGCAGGAGTAACGGTGAGACACTGGCACGAGTAACTATGACTCTCTTAAGGTAGTCAAATGCCTCGTCAACAGGCGAAATACATCGGCAAACTCGAGAAGTTCCCGGCCGGCGTACTGTGAATGTCTCTATGTCGACAGTTAATGGCGTATCGATTCAGGTGAACTGGCCAAAGTAAGCTAGTAGATGTGACTGTTGTAAAACGGGCAGCAACCGACAGGAGTAACTATGACTCAATAAAGGGATCCAAATGCTTCGTCAACAGTTGAGATACATTTGCAAACTGGAGGAGCTCATAGCAGGAGTACTGTGAATGTCATAATGTCGACAAATAATAACGTATCGCTTCTGGTGAACTGGCCAGAGTAAGCTCGTAGTTGTGACTGTTGTAAAACGGGGAGAAACTGACAGGAGTAACTACGACTCTCTTAAGGTATCCAAATGCCTCGTCAACAGCCGAGATACATCGCCAAACTCGAGAAGTTCAGGGCAGGCGTACTGTGAATGTCATTATGTCGACAGTTAATGGCGTATCGGATCAGGTGAACTGGCCAGTGTAAGCTTGTAGATGTGACTGTTGTAAAACGTGGAGCAACCGACAGGAGTAACTATGCCTCTCTCAAGGTAGCCAAATGCCTCGTCAACAGGCGAAATACATCAGCAAACTCGAGAAGCTCCCGGCAGGAGTACTGTGGAAGTCTTTATGTTGACAGACAAAGGCGTATCGCGTCAGGAGAACTGGACAGTGTAAGCTTGAAAATGTGACTATGGTAAAACGGGGAACAATTGGCAGGATTAACTATGACACGCTAAAGGTGGCCAAATGCCTCGTCGACAGGCGAAATATATTGGCAAACTGGAGGAGCTCCAACAGGAGTACTGTGAAAGTCATAATGTCGACAAATAATGGCGTATCTCTTCTGGTGTACGGGGCAGAGGAAGCTTGTGGATATGACTGTGGTTTATCGGGGAGACACTGGCAAGAGTAACTACGAATCTTTGAAGGTAGCCAAAAGCCTCGTCAACAGGCGAAATACATCGGCAAACTCGAGAAGCTCCCGACAGGAGTAATGTGAAAGTCTTTACGTCGACAGATAATGGCGTATAGCTTCAGGTGAACCGGGCAGAGTAAGCTTCTAGATGTGACTGTTGTAAAACGGGGAGCAAATGACAGGAGTAACAGTGACTCTCTAAAGTGAGCCAAATGCCTCGTCAACAGTCGAAATACATTTGCAAACTGGAGGAGCTCCTAGCAGGAGTACTGTGAAAGTCATAATGTCGACAATTAATGGCGTATCGCTTCTGGTGAACGTGGCAGAGGAAGATTGTAGTTGTGACTGTGGTTTAACGGGGAGACACTGGCAGGAGTAAGTATGACTCTCTTAAGGTAGCCAAATTCCTCGTCAACAGGAGAAATACATCGGCGACCTCGAGAAGCTCCCGGCAGGCGTACTGTGAATGTCTTTATGTCGACAGTTAATGGCGTATCGCTTCAGGCGAAATGGCCAGAGTAAGCTTGTAGATAAGACTGTTGTAAAACGCGGAGCAACCGACAGGAGTAACTATGCCTCTCTCAAGGTAACCAAATGCCTCTTCAACAGGCGAAATACATTGGCAAACTCGAGAAACTCGTGGCAGGAATACCGTGAAAGTCTATGTCGACAGATAATGACGTATCGCTTCAGGTGAACTGGACAGTGTAAGCTTGAAAATGTGACTATGGTAAAACGAGGAACAATTGGCAGGATTAACTATGACACGCTAAAGGTGGCCAAATGCCTCGTCAACAGGCGAAATATATTGGCAAACTGGAGAAGCTCCAACAGGAGTACTGTGAAAGTCATAATGTCGACAAATAATGGCGTATCGCTTCTGGTGAACGGGGCAGAGGAAGCTTTTGGATATGACTATGGTTTATCGGGGAGACACTGGCAAGAGTAACTATGAATCTCTTAAGGTAGCCAAATGCCTCGTCAACAGGCGAAATACATCGGCAAACTCGAGAAGCACCCGGCAGGAGTAGTGTGAAAGTCTTTATGTCGACAGTTAATGGCGTATCGATTCAGGTGAACTGGCCAGAGTAAGCTTCTAGATGTGACTGTTGTAAAACGGGGAGCAACCGACAGGAGTAAATATGACTCTCTTGAGGTAGCCAAATACCTCGTCAACAGGCGAAATAAATCGGAAAACTCGAGGAGCTCCCGGGAGGAGTACTGTGGAAGTCATTATGTTGACAGTTAATGGCGTATCGATTCAGGTGAACTGGCCAAAGTAAGCTAGCAGATGTGACTGTTGTAAAACGGGCAGAAACCGACAGGAGTAACTATGACTCAATAAAGGGACCCAAATGCCTCGTCAACAGTTGAGATACATTTGCAAACTGGAGGAGCTCTTAGCAGGAGTACTGTGAAAGTCATAATGTCGACAAATAATAACGTATCGCTTCTGGTGAACTGGCCAGAGTAAGCTCGTAGTTGTGACTGTTGTAAAACGGGGAGAAACTGACAGGAGTAACTACGACTCTCTTAAGGTAGCCAAATGCCTCGTCAACAGCCGAGATACATCGCCAAACTCGAGAAGTTCAGGGCAGGCGTACTGTGAATGTCTTCATGTCGACAGTTAATGGCGTATCGATTCAGGTGAACTGGCCAGTGTAAGCTTGTAGATGTGACTGTTGTAAAACGGGGAGCAACCGACAGGAGTAACTATGCCTCTCTCAAGGTAGCCAAATGCCTCGTCAACAGGCGAAATACATCAGCAAACTCGAGAAGCTCCCGGCAGGAATACTGTGGAAGTCTTTATGTTGACAGATAATGGCGTATCGCTTCAGGAGAACTGGCTAAAGGAAGCTGAAAATGTGACTGTGGCAAACGGGGTGCAACCGACAGGAGAAACTATGACTCTCTTAAGGTAGCCATATGCCTCGTCAACAGGCGAAATACATAGGCAAACTCGAGGAGCTCCCGGGAGGAGTACTGTGAAAGTCATTATGTTGACAAATAATGGCGTATCGCCTCAGGTGAACTAGCCAGAGTAAGCTTGAAAATGTCATTGTGGAAAACCGGGAACAATTAGCAGGAGTAACGGTGAGACACTGGCACGAGTAACTATGACTCTCTTAAGGTAGCCAAATGCCCCGTCAACAGGCGAAATACATCGGCAAATTCGAGAAGCTCCCGGCAGGAGTACTGTGAAAGTCTTTATGTCGACAGTTAATGGCGTATCGATTCAGGTGAACTGGCCAGAGGAAGCTTCTAGATGCGACTGTTGTAAAACGGGGAGCAACCGACAGGAGTAAATATGACTCTCTTGAGGTAGCCAAATACCTCGTCAACAGGCGAAATAAATCGGCAAACTCGAGGAGCTCCCGGGAGGAGTACTGTGAAAGTCATTATGTTGACAGATAATGGCGTATCGCCTCAGGTGAACTTTCCAGAGTAAGCTTGAAAATGTCATTGTGGAAAACGGGGAACAATTGGCAGGAGTAACGGTGAGACACTGGCACGAGTAACTATGACTCTCTTAAGGTAGTCAAATGCCTCGTCAACAGGCGAAATACATCGGCAAACTCGAGAAGTTCCCGGCCGGCGTACTGTGAATGTCTCTATGTCGACAGTTAATGGCGTATCGATTCAGGTGAACTGGCCAAAGTAAGCTAGTAGATGTGACTGTTGTAAAACGGGCAGCAACCGACAGGAGTAACTATGACTCAATAAAGGGATCCAAATGCTTCGTCAACAGTTGAGATACATTTGCAAACTGGAGGAGCTCATAGCAGGAGTACTGTGAATGTCATAATGTCGACAAATAATAACGTATCGCTTCTGGTGAACTGGCCAGAGTAAGCTCGTAGTTGTGACTGTTGTAAAACGGGGAGAAACTGACAGGAGTAACTACGACTCTCTTAAGGTATCCAAATGCCTCGTCAACAGCCGAGATACATCGCCAAACTCGAGAAGTTCAGGGCAGGCGTACTGTGAATGTCATTATGTCGACAGTTAATGGCGTATCGGATCAGGTGAACTGGCCAGTGTAAGCTTGTAGATGTGACTGTTGTAAAACGTGGAGCAACCGACAGGAGTAACTATGCCTCTCTCAAGGTAGCCAAATGCCTCGTCAACAGGCGAAATACATCAGCAAACTCGAGAAGCTCCCGGCAGGAGTACTGTGGAAGTCTTTATGTTGACAGACAAAGGCGTATCGCGTCAGGAGAACTGGACAGTGTAAGCTTGAAAATGTGACTATGGTAAAACGGGGAACAATTGGCAGGATTAACTATGACACGCTAAAGGTGGCCAAATGCCTCGTCGACAGGCGAAATATATTGGCAAACTGGAGGAGCTCCAACAGGAGTACTGTGAAAGTCATAATGTCGACAAATAATGGCGTATCTCTTCTGGTGTACGGGGCAGAGGAAGCTTGTGTATATGACTGTGGTTTATCGGGGAGACACTGGCAAGAGTAACTACGAATCTTTGAAGGTAGCCAAAAGCCTCGTCAACAGGCGAAATACATCGGCAAACTCGAGAAGCTCCCGACAGGAGTAATGTGAAAGTCTTTACGTCGACAGATAATGGCGTATAGCTTCAGGTGAACCGGGCAGAGTAAGCTTCTAGATGTGACTGTTGTAAAACGGGGAGCAAATGACAGGAGTAACAGTGACTCTCTAAAGTGAGCCAAATGCCTCGTCAACAGTCGAAATACATTTGCAAACTGGAGGAGCTCCTAGCAGGAGTACTGTGAAAGTCATAATGTCGACAATTAATGGCGTATCGCTTCTGGTGAACGTGGCAGAGGAAGATTGTAGTTGTGACTGTGGTTTAACGGGGAGACACTGGCAGGAGTATGTATGACTCTCTTAAGGTAGCCAAATTCCTCGTCAACAGGAGAAATACATCGGCGACCTCGAGAAGCTCCCGGCAGGCGTACTGTGAATGTCTTTATGTCGACAGTTAATGGCGTATCGCTTCAGGCGAAATGGCCAGAGTAAGCTTGTAGATAAGACTGTTGTAAAACGCGGAGCAACCGACAGGAGTAACTATGCCTCTCTCAAGGTAACCAAATGCCTCTTCAACAGGCGAAATACATTGGCAAACTCGAGAAACTCGTGGCAGGAATACCGTGAAAGTCTATGTCGACAGATAATGACGTATCGCTTCAGGTGAACTGGACAGTGTAAGCTTGAAAATGTGACTATGGTAAAACGAGGAACAATTGGCAGGATTAACTATGACACGCTAAAGGTGGCCAAATGCCTCGTCAACAGGCGAAATATATTGGCAAACTGGAGAAGCTCCAACAGGAGTACTGTGAAAGTCATAATGTCGACAAATAATGGCGTATCGCTTCTGGTGAACGGGGCAGAGGAAGCTTTTGGATATGACTATGGTTTATCGGGGAGACACTGGCAAGAGTAACTATGAATCTCTTAAGGTAGCCAAATGCCTCGTCAACAGGCGAAATACATCGGCAAACTCGAGAAGCACCCGGCAGGAGTAGTGTGAAAGTCTTTATGTCGACAGTTAATGGCGTATCGATTCAGGTGAACTGGCCAGAGTAAGCTTCTAGATGTGACTGTTGTAAAACGGGGAGCAACCGACAGGAGTAAATATGACTCTCTTGAGGTAGCCAAATACCTCGTCAACAGGCGAAATAAATCGGAAAACTCGAGGAGCTCCCGGGAGGAGTACTGTGGAAGTCATTATGTTGACAGTTAATGGCGTATCGATTCAGGTGAACTGGCCAAAGTAAGCTAGCAGATGTGACTGTTGTAAAACGGGCAGAAACCGACAGGAGTAACTATGACTCAATAAAGGGACCCAAATGCCTCGTCAACAGTTGAGATACATTTGCAAACTGGAGGAGCTCTTAGCAGGAGTACTGTGAAAGTCATAATGTCGACAAATAATAACGTATCGCTTCTGGTGAACTGGCCAGAGTAAGCTCGTAGTTGTGACTGTTGTAAAACGGGGAGAAACTGACAGGAGTAACTACGACTCTCTTAAGGTAGCCAAATGCCTCGTCAACAGCCGAGATACATCGCCAAACTCGAGAAGTTCAGGGCAGGCGTACTGTGAATGTCTTCATGTCGACAGTTAATGGCGTATCGATTCAGGTGAACTGGCCAGTGTAAGCTTGTAGATGTGACTGTTGTAAAACGGGGAGCAACCGACAGGAGTAACTATGCCTCTCTCAAGGTAGCCAAATGCCTCGTCAACAGGCGAAATACATCAGCAAACTCGAGAAGCTCCCGGCAGGAATACTGTGGAAGTCTTTATGTTGACAGATAATGGCGTATCGCTTCAGGAGAACTGGCTAAAGGAAGCTGAAAATGTGACTGTGGCAAACGGGGTGCAACCGACAGGAGAAACTATGACTCTCTTAAGGTAGCCATATGCCTCGTCAACAGGCGAAATACATAGGCAAACTCGAGGAGCTCCCGGGAGGAGTACTGTGAAAGTCATTATGTTGACAAATAATGGCGTATCGCCTCAGGTGAACTAGCCAGAGTAAGCTTGAAAATGTCATTGTGGAAAACCGGGAACAATTAGCAGGAGTAACGGTGAGACACTGGCACGAGTAACTATGACTCTCTTAAGGTAGCCAAATGCCCCGTCAACAGGCGAAATACATCGGCAAATTCGAGAAGCTCCCGGCAGGAGTACTGTGAAAGTCTTTATGTCGACAGTTAATGGCGTATCGATTCAGGTGAACTGGCCAGAGGAAGCTTCTAGATGCGACTGTTGTAAAACGGGGAGCAACCGACAGGAGTAAATATGACTCTCTTGAGGTAGCCAAATACCTCGTCAACAGGCGAAATAAATCGGCAAACTCGAGGAGCTCCCGGGAGGAGTACTGTGAAAGTCATTATGTTGACAGATAATGGCGTATCGCCTCAGGTGAACTTTCCAGAGTAAGCTTGAAAATGTCATTGTGGAAAACGGGGAACAATTGGCAGGAGTAACGGTGAGACACTGGCACGAGTAACTATGACTCTCTTAAGGTAGTCAAATGCCTCGTCAACAGGCGAAATACATCGGCAAACTCGAGAAGTTCCCGGCCGGCGTACTGTGAATGTCTCTATGTCGACAGTTAATGGCGTATCGATTCAGGTGAACTGGCCAAAGTAAGCTAGTAGATGTGACTGTTGTAAAACGGGCAGCAACCGACAGGAGTAACTATGACTCAATAAAGGGATCCAAATGCTTCGTCAACAGTTGAGATACATTTGCAAACTGGAGGAGCTCATAGCAGGAGTACTGTGAATGTCATAATGTCGACAAATAATAACGTATCGCTTCTGGTGAACTGGCCAGAGTAAGCTCGTAGTTGTGACTGTTGTAAAACGGGGAGAAACTGACAGGAGTAACTACGACTCTCTTAAGGTATCCAAATGCCTCGTCAACAGCCGAGATACATCGCCAAACTCGAGAAGTTCAGGGCAGGCGTACTGTGAATGTCATTATGTCGACAGTTAATGGCGTATCGGATCAGGTGAACTGGCCAGTGTAAGCTTGTAGATGTGACTGTTGTAAAACGTGGAGCAACCGACAGGAGTAACTATGCCTCTCTCAAGGTAGCCAAATGCCTCGTCAACAGGCGAAATACATCAGCAAACTCGAGAAGCTCCCGGCAGGAGTACTGTGGAAGTCTTTATGTTGACAGACAAAGGCGTATCGCGTCAGGAGAACTGGACAGTGTAAGCTTGAAAATGTGACTATGGTAAAACGGGGAACAATTGGCAGGATTAACTATGACACGCTAAAGGTGGCCAAATGCCTCGTCGACAGGCGAAATATATTGGCAAACTGGAGGAGCTCCAACAGGAGTACTGTGAAAGTCATAATGTCGACAAATAATGGCGTATCTCTTCTGGTGTACGGGGCAGAGGAAGCTTGTGTATATGACTGTGGTTTATCGGGGAGACACTGGCAAGAGTAACTACGAATCTTTGAAGGTAGCCAAAAGCCTCGTCAACAGGCGAAATACATCGGCAAACTCGAGAAGCTCCCGACAGGAGTAATGTGAAAGTCTTTACGTCGACAGATAATGGCGTATAGCTTCAGGTGAACCGGGCAGAGTAAGCTTCTAGATGTGACTGTTGTAAAACGGGGAGCAAATGACAGGAGTAACAGTGACTCTCTAAAGTGAGCCAAATGCCTCGTCAACAGTCGAAATACATTTGCAAACTGGAGGAGCTCCTAGCAGGAGTACTGTGAAAGTCATAATGTCGACAATTAATGGCGTATCGCTTCTGGTGAACGTGGCAGAGGAAGATTGTAGTTGTGACTGTGGTTTAACGGGGAGACACTGGCAGGAGTATGTATGACTCTCTTAAGGTAGCCAAATTCCTCGTCAACAGGAGAAATACATCGGCGACCTCGAGAAGCTCCCGGCAGGCGTACTGTGAATGTCTTTATGTCGACAGTTAATGGCGTATCGCTTCAGGCGAAATGGCCAGAGTAAGCTTGTAGATAAGACTGTTGTAAAACGCGGAGCAACCGACAGGAGTAACTATGCCTCTCTCAAGGTAACCAAATGCCTCTTCAACAGGCGAAATACATTGGCAAACTCGAGAAACTCGTGGCAGGAATACCGTGAAAGTCTATGTCGACAGATAATGACGTATCGCTTCAGGTGAACTGGACAGTGTAAGCTTGAAAATGTGACTATGGTAAAACGAGGAACAATTGGCAGGATTAACTATGACACGCTAAAGGTGGCCAAATGCCTCGTCAACAGGCGAAATATATTGGCAAACTGGAGAAGCTCCAACAGGAGTACTGTGAAAGTCATAATGTCGACAAATAATGGCGTATCGCTTCTGGTGAACGGGGCAGAGGAAGCTTTTGGATATGACTATGGTTTATCGGGGAGACACTGGCAAGAGTAACTATGAATCTCTTAAGGTAGCCAAATGCCTCGTCAACAGGCGAAATACATCGGCAAACTCGAGAAGCACCCGGCAGGAGTAGTGTGAAAGTCTTTATGTCGACAGTTAATGGCGTATCGATTCAGGTGAACTGGCCAGAGTAAGCTTCTAGATGTGACTGTTGTAAAACGGGGAGCAACCGACAGGAGTAAATATGACTCTCTTGAGGTAGCCAAATACCTCGTCAACAGGCGAAATAAATCGGAAAACTCGAGGAGCTCCCGGGAGGAGTACTGTGGAAGTCATTATGTTGACAGTTAATGGCGTATCGATTCAGGTGAACTGGCCAAAGTAAGCTAGCAGATGTGACTGTTGTAAAACGGGCAGAAACCGACAGGAGTAACTATGACTCAATAAAGGGACCCAAATGCCTCGTCAACAGTTGAGATACATTTGCAAACTGGAGGAGCTCTTAGCAGGAGTACTGTGAAAGTCATAATGTCGACAAATAATAACGTATCGCTTCTGGTGAACTGGCCAGAGTAAGCTCGTAGTTGTGACTGTTGTAAAACGGGGAGAAACTGACAGGAGTAACTACGACTCTCTTAAGGTAGCCAAATGCCTCGTCAACAGCCGAGATACATCGCCAAACTCGAGAAGTTCAGGGCAGGCGTACTGTGAATGTCTTCATGTCGACAGTTAATGGCGTATCGATTCAGGTGAACTGGCCAGTGTAAGCTTGTAGATGTGACTGTTGTAAAACGGGGAGCAACCGACAGGAGTAACTATGCCTCTCTCAAGGTAGCCAAATGCCTCGTCAACAGGCGAAATACATCAGCAAACTCGAGAAGCTCCCGGCAGGAATACTGTGGAAGTCTTTATGTTGACAGATAATGGCGTATCGCTTCAGGAGAACTGGCTAAAGGAAGCTGAAAATGTGACTGTGGCAAACGGGGTGCAACCGACAGGAGAAACTATGACTCTCTTAAGGTAGCCATATGCCTCGTCAACAGGCGAAATACATAGGCAAACTCGAGGAGCTCCCGGGAGGAGTACTGTGAAAGTCATTATGTTGACAAATAATGGCGTATCGCCTCAGGTGAACTAGCCAGAGTAAGCTTGAAAATGTCATTGTGGAAAACCGGGAACAATTAGCAGGAGTAACGGTGAGACACTGGCACGAGTAACTATGACTCTCTTAAGGTAGCCAAATGCCCCGTCAACAGGCGAAATACATCGGCAAATTCGAGAAGCTCCCGGCAGGAGTACTGTGAAAGTCTTTATGTCGACAGTTAATGGCGTATCGATTCAGGTGAACTGGCCAGAGGAAGCTTCTAGATGCGACTGTTGTAAAACGGGGAGCAACCGACAGGAGTAAATATGACTCTCTTGAGGTAGCCAAATACCTCGTCAACAGGCGAAATAAATCGGCAAACTCGAGGAGCTCCCGGGAGGAGTACTGTGAAAGTCATTATGTTGACAGATAATGGCGTATCGCCTCAGGTGAACTTTCCAGAGTAAGCTTGAAAATGTCATTGTGGAAAACGGGGAACAATTGGCAGGAGTAACGGTGAGACACTGGCACGAGTAACTATGACTCTCTTAAGGTAGTCAAATGCCTCGTCAACAGGCGAAATACATCGGCAAACTCGAGAAGTTCCCGGCCGGCGTACTGTGAATGTCTCTATGTCGACAGTTAATGGCGTATCGATTCAGGTGAACTGGCCAAAGTAAGCTAGTAGATGTGACTGTTGTAAAACGGGCAGCAACCGACAGGAGTAACTATGACTCAATAAAGGGATCCAAATGCTTCGTCAACAGTTGAGATACATTTGCAAACTGGAGGAGCTCATAGCAGGAGTACTGTGAATGTCATAATGTCGACAAATAATAACGTATCGCTTCTGGTGAACTGGCCAGAGTAAGCTCGTAGTTGTGACTGTTGTAAAACGGGGAGAAACTGACAGGAGTAACTACGACTCTCTTAAGGTATCCAAATGCCTCGTCAACAGCCGAGATACATCGCCAAACTCGAGAAGTTCAGGGCAGGCGTACTGTGAATGTCATTATGTCGACAGTTAATGGCGTATCGGATCAGGTGAACTGGCCAGTGTAAGCTTGTAGATGTGACTGTTGTAAAACGTGGAGCAACCGACAGGAGTAACTATGCCTCTCTCAAGGTAGCCAAATGCCTCGTCAACAGGCGAAATACATCAGCAAACTCGAGAAGCTCCCGGCAGGAGTACTGTGGAAGTCTTTATGTTGACAGACAAAGGCGTATCGCGTCAGGAGAACTGGACAGTGTAAGCTTGAAAATGTGACTATGGTAAAACGGGGAACAATTGGCAGGATTAACTATGACACGCTAAAGGTGGCCAAATGCCTCGTCGACAGGCGAAATATATTGGCAAACTGGAGGAGCTCCAACAGGAGTACTGTGAAAGTCATAATGTCGACAAATAATGGCGTATCTCTTCTGGTGTACGGGGCAGAGGAAGCTTGTGTATATGACTGTGGTTTATCGGGGAGACACTGGCAAGAGTAACTACGAATCTTTGAAGGTAGCCAAAAGCCTCGTCAACAGGCGAAATACATCGGCAAACTCGAGAAGCTCCCGACAGGAGTAATGTGAAAGTCTTTACGTCGACAGATAATGGCGTATAGCTTCAGGTGAACCGGGCAGAGTAAGCTTCTAGATGTGACTGTTGTAAAACGGGGAGCAAATGACAGGAGTAACAGTGACTCTCTAAAGTGAGCCAAATGCCTCGTCAACAGTCGAAATACATTTGCAAACTGGAGGAGCTCCTAGCAGGAGTACTGTGAAAGTCATAATGTCGACAATTAATGGCGTATCGCTTCTGGTGAACGTGGCAGAGGAAGATTGTAGTTGTGACTGTGGTTTAACGGGGAGACACTGGCAGGAGTATGTATGACTCTCTTAAGGTAGCCAAATTCCTCGTCAACAGGAGAAATACATCGGCGACCTCGAGAAGCTCCCGGCAGGCGTACTGTGAATGTCTTTATGTCGACAGTTAATGGCGTATCGCTTCAGGCGAAATGGCCAGAGTAAGCTTGTAGATAAGACTGTTGTAAAACGCGGAGCAACCGACAGGAGTAACTATGCCTCTCTCAAGGTAACCAAATGCCTCTTCAACAGGCGAAATACATTGGCAAACTCGAGAAACTCGTGGCAGGAATACCGTGAAAGTCTATGTCGACAGATAATGACGTATCGCTTCAGGTGAACTGGACAGTGTAAGCTTGAAAATGTGACTATGGTAAAACGAGGAACAATTGGCAGGATTAACTATGACACGCTAAAGGTGGCCAAATGCCTCGTCAACAGGCGAAATATATTGGCAAACTGGAGAAGCTCCAACAGGAGTACTGTGAAAGTCATAATGTCGACAAATAATGGCGTATCGCTTCTGGTGAACGGGGCAGAGGAAGCTTTTGGATATGACTATGGTTTATCGGGGAGACACTGGCAAGAGTAACTATGAATCTCTTAAGGTAGCCAAATGCCTCGTCAACAGGCGAAATACATCGGCAAACTCGAGAAGCACCCGGCAGGAGTAGTGTGAAAGTCTTTATGTCGACAGTTAATGGCGTATCGATTCAGGTGAACTGGCCAGAGTAAGCTTCTAGATGTGACTGTTGTAAAACGGGGAGCAACCGACAGGAGTAAATATGACTCTCTTGAGGTAGCCAAATACCTCGTCAACAAGCGAAATAAATCGGAAAACTCGAGGAGCTCCCGGGAGGAGTACTGTGGAAGTCATTATGTTGACAGTTAATGGCGTATCGATTCAGGTGAACTGGCCAAAGTAAGCTAGCAGATGTGACTGTTGTAAAACGGGCAGAAACCGACAGGAGTAACTATGACTCAATAAAGGGACCCAAATGCCTCGTCAACAGTTGAGATACATTTGCAAACTGGAGGAGCTCTTAGCAGGAGTACTGTGAAAGTCATAATGTCGACAAATAATAACGTATCGCTTCTGGTGAACTGGCCAGAGTAAGCTCGTAGTTGTGACTGTTGTAAAACGGGGAGAAACTGACAGGAGTAACTACGACTCTCTTAAGGTAGCCAAATGCCTCGTCAACAGCCGAGATACATCGCCAAACTCGAGAAGTTCAGGGCAGGCGTACTGTGAATGTCTTCATGTCGACAGTTAATGGCGTATCGATTCAGGTGAACTGGCCAGTGTAAGCTTGTAGATGTGACTGTTGTAAAACGGGGAGCAACCGACAGGAGTAACTATGCCTCTCTCAAGGTAGCCAAATGCCTCGTCAACAGGCGAAATACATCAGCAAACTCGAGAAGCTCCCGGCAGGAATACTGTGGAAGTCTTTATGTTGACAGATAATGGCGTATCGCTTCAGGAGAACTGGCTAAAGGAAGCTGAAAATGTGACTGTGGCAAACGGGGTGCAACCGACAGGAGAAACTATGACTCTCTTAAGGTAGCCATATGCCTCGTCAACAGGCGAAATACATAGGCAAACTCGAGGAGCTCCCGGGAGGAGTACTGTGAAAGTCATTATGTTGACAAATAATGGCGTATCGCCTCAGGTGAACTAGCCAGAGTAAGCTTGAAAATGTCATTGTGGAAAACCGGGAACAATTAGCAGGAGTAACGGTGAGACACTGGCACGAGTAACTATGACTCTCTTAAGGTAGCCAAATGCCCCGTCAACAGGCGAAATACATCGGCAAATTCGAGAAGCTA
This sequence comes from Schistocerca piceifrons, assembly GCF_021461385.2. Lineage (NCBI taxonomy): Eukaryota > Metazoa > Arthropoda > Insecta > Orthoptera > Acrididae > Schistocerca > Schistocerca piceifrons. Next base: position 506,225 of record NC_060144.1, on the reverse strand, counting down.
CCGGCAGGAGTACTGTGAAAGTCTTTATGTCGACAGTTAATGGCGTATCGATTCAGGTGAACTGGCCAGAGGAAGCTTCTAGATGCGACTGTTGTAAAACGGGGAGCAACCGACAGGAGTAAATATGACTCTCTTGAGGTAGCCAAATACCTCGTCAACAGGCGAAATAAATCGGCAAACTCGAGGAGCTCCCGGGAGGAGTACTGTGAAAGTCATTATGTTGACAGATAATGGCGTATCGCCTCAGGTGAACTTTCCAGAGTAAGCTTGAAAATGTCATTGTGGAAAACGGGGAACAATTGGCAGGAGTAACGGTGAGACACTGGCACGAGTAACTATGACTCTCTTAAGGTAGTCAAATGCCTCGTCAACAGGCGAAATACATCGGCAAACTCGAGAAGTTCCCGGCCGGCGTACTGTGAATGTCTCTATGTCGACAGTTAATGGCGTATCGATTCAGGTGAACTGGCCAAAGTAAGCTAGTAGATGTGACTGTTGTAAAACGGGCAGCAACCGACAGGAGTAACTATGACTCAATAAAGGGATCCAAATGCTTCGTCAACAGTTGAGATACATTTGCAAACTGGAGGAGCTCATAGCAGGAGTACTGTGAATGTCATAATGTCGACAAATAATAACGTATCGCTTCTGGTGAACTGGCCAGAGTAAGCTCGTAGTTGTGACTGTTGTAAAACGGGGAGAAACTGACAGGAGTAACTACGACTCTCTTAAGGTATCCAAATGCCTCGTCACAGCCGAGATACATCGCCAAACTCGAGAAGTTCAGGGCAGGCGTACTGTGAATGTCATTATGTCGACAGTTAATGGCGTATCGGATCAGGTGAACTGGCCAGTGTAAGCTTGTAGATGTGACTGTTGTAAAACGTGGAGCAACCGACAGGAGTAACTATGCCTCTCTCAAGGTAGCCAAATGCCTCGTCAACAGGCGAAACACATCAGCAAACTCGAGAAGCTCCCGGCAGGAGTACTGTGGAAGTCTTTATGTTGACAGACAAAGGCGTATCGCGTCAGGAGAACTGGACAGTGTAAGCTTGAAAATGTGACTATGGTAAAACGGGGAACAATTGGCAGGATTAACTATGACACGCTAAAGGTGGCCAAATGCCTCGTCGACAGGCGAAATATATTGGCAAACTGGAGGAGCTCCAACAGGAGTACTGTGAAAGTCATAATGTCGACAAATAATGGCGTATCTCTTCTGGTGTACGGGGCAGAGGAAGCTTGTGTATATGACTGTGGTTTATCGGGGAGACACTGGCAAGAGTAACTACGAATCTTTGAAGGTAGCCAAAAGCCTCGTCAACAGGCGAAATACATCGGCAAACTCGAGAAGCTCCCGACAGGAGTAATGTGAAAGTCTTTACGTCGACAGATAATGGCGTATAGCTTCAGGTGAACCGGGCAGAGTAAGCTTCTAGATGTGACTGTTGTAAAACGGGGAGCAAATGACAGGAGTAACAGTGACTCTCTAAAGTGAGCCAAATGCCTCGTCAACAGTCGAAATACATTTGCAAACTGGAGGAGCTCCTAGCAGGAGTACTGTGAAAGTCATAATGTCGACAATTAATGGCGTATCGCTTCTGGTGAACGTGGCAGAGGAAGATTGTAGTTGTGACTGTGGTTTAACGGGGAGACACTGGCAGGAGTAAGTATGACTCTCTTAAGGTAGCCAAATTCCTCGTCAACAGGAGAAATACATCGGCGACCTCGAGAAGCTCCCGGCAGGCGTACTGTGAATGTCTTTATGTCGACAGTTAATGGCGTATCGCTTCAGGCGAAATGGCCAGAGTAAGCTTGTAGATAAGACTGTTGTAAAACGCGGAGCAACCGACAGGAGTAACTATGCCTCTCTCAAGGTAACCAAATGCCTCTTTAACAGGCGAAATACATTGGCAAACTCGAGAAACTCGTGGCAGGAATACCGTGAAAGTCTATGTCGACAGATAATGACGTATCGCTTCAGGTGAACTGGACAGTGTAAGCTTGAAAATGTGACTATGGTAAAACGAGGAACAATTGGCAGGATTAACTATGACACGCTAAAGGTGGCCAAATGCCTCGTCAACAGGCGAAATATATTGGCAAACTGGAGAAGCTCCAACAGGAGTACTGTGAAAGTCATAATGTCGACAAATAATGGCGTATCGCTTCTGGTGAACGGGGCAGAGGAAGCTTTTGGATATGACTATGGTTTATCGGGGAGACACTGGCAAGAGTAACTATGAATCTCTTAAGGTAGCCAAATGCCTCGTCAACAGGCGAAATACATCGGCAAACTCGAGAAGCACCCGGCAGGAGTAGTGTGAAAGTCTTTATGTCGACAGTTAATGGCGTATCGATTCAGGTGAACTGGCCAGAGTAAGCTTCTAGATGTGACTGTTGTAAAACGGGGAGCAACCGACAGGAGTAAATATGACTCTCTTGAGGTAGCCAAATACCTCGTCAACAGGCGAAATAAATCGGAAAACTCGAGGAGCTCCCGGGAGGAGTACTGTGGAAGTCATTATGTTGACAGTTAATGGCGTATCGATTCAGGTGAACTGGCCAAAGTAAGCTAGCAGATGTGACTGTTGTAAAACGGGCAGAAACCGACAGGAGTAACTATGACTCAATAAAGGGACCCAAATGCCTCGTCAACAGTTGAGATACATTTGCAAACTGGAGGAGCTCTTAGCAGGAGTACTGTGAAAGTCATAATGTCGACAAATAATAACGTATCGCTTCTGGTGAACTGGCCAGAGTAAGCTCGTAGTTGTGACTGTTGTAAAACGGGGAGAAACTGACAGGAGTAACTACGACTCTCTTAAGGTAGCCAAATGCCTCGTCAACAGCCGAGATACATCGCCAAACTCGAGAAGTTCAGGGCAGGCGTACTGTGAATGTCTTCATGTCGACAGTTAATGGCGTATCGATTCAGGTGAACTGGCCAGTGTAAGCTTGTAGATGTGACTGTTGTAAAACGGGGAGCAACCGACAGGAGTAACTATGCCTCTCTCAAGGTAGCCAAATGCCTCGTCAACAGGCGAAATACATCAGCAAACTCGAGAAGCTCCCGGCAGGAATACTGTGGAAGTCTTTATGTTGACAGATAATGGCGTATCGCTTCAGGAGAACTGGCTAAAGGAAGCTGAAAATGTGACTGTGGCAAACGGGGTGCAACCGACAGGAGAAACTATGACTCTCTTAAGGTAGCCATATGCCTCGTCAACAGGCGAAATACATAGGCAAACTCGAGGAGCTCCCGGGAGGAGTACTGTGAAAGTCATTATGTTGACAAATAATGGCGTATCGCCTCAGGTGAACTAGCCAGAGTAAGCTTGAAAATGTCATTGTGGAAAACCGGGAACAATTAGCAGGAGTAACGGTGAGACACTGGCACGAGTAACTATGACTCTCTTAAGGTAGCCAAATGCCCCGTCAACAGGCGAAATACATCGGCAAATTCGAGAAGCTACCGGCAGGAGTACTGTGAAAGTCTTTATGTCGACAGTTAATGGCGTATCGATTCAGGTGAACTGGCCAGAGGAAGCTTCTAGATGCGACTGTTGTAAAACGGGGAGCAACCGACAGGAGTAAATATGACTCTCTTGAGGTAGCCAAATACCTCGTCAACAGGCGAAATAAATCGGCAAACTCGAGGAGCTCCCGGGAGGAGTACTGTGAAAGTCATTATGTTGACAGATAATGGCGTATCGCCTCAGGTGAACTTTCCAGAGTAAGCTTGAAAATGTCATTGTGGAAAACGGGGAACAATTGGCAGGAGTAACGGTGAGACACTGGCACGAGTAACTATGACTCTCTTAAGGTAGTCAAATGCCTCGTCAACAGGCGAAATACATCGGCAAACTCGAGAAGTTCCCGGCCGGCGTACTGTGAATGTCTCTATGTCGACAGTTAATGGCGTATCGATTCAGGTGAACTGGCCAAAGTAAGCTAGTAGATGTGACTGTTGTAAAACGGGCAGCAACCGACAGGAGTAACTATGACTCAATAAAGGGATCCAAATGCTTCGTCAACAGTTGAGATACATTTGCAAACTGGAGGAGCTCATAGCAGGAGTACTGTGAATGTCATAATGTCGACAAATAATAACGTATCGCTTCTGGTGAACTGGCCAGAGTAAGCTCGTAGTTGTGACTGTTGTAAAACGGGGAGAAACTGACAGGAGTAACTACGACTCTCTTAAGGTATCCAAATGCCTCGTCACAGCCGAGATACATCGCCAAACTCGAGAAGTTCAGGGCAGGCGTACTGTGAATGTCATTATGTCGACAGTTAATGGCGTATCGGATCAGGTGAACTGGCCAGTGTAAGCTTGTAGATGTGACTGTTGTAAAACGTGGAGCAACCGACAGGAGTAACTATGCCTCTCTCAAGGTAGCCAAATGCCTCGTCAACAGGCGAAACACATCAGCAAACTCGAGAAGCTCCCGGCAGGAGTACTGTGGAAGTCTTTATGTTGACAGACAAAGGCGTATCGCGTCAGGAGAACTGGACAGTGTAAGCTTGAAAATGTGACTATGGTAAAACGGGGAACAATTGGCAGGATTAACTATGACACGCTAAAGGTGGCCAAATGCCTCGTCGACAGGCGAAATATATTGGCAAACTGGAGGAGCTCCAACAGGAGTACTGTGAAAGTCATAATGTCGACAAATAATGGCGTATCTCTTCTGGTGTACGGGGCAGAGGAAGCTTGTGTATATGACTGTGGTTTATCGGGGAGACACTGGCAAGAGTAACTACGAATCTTTGAAGGTAGCCAAAAGCCTCGTCAACAGGCGAAATACATCGGCAAACTCGAGAAGCTCCCGACAGGAGTAATGTGAAAGTCTTTACGTCGACAGATAATGGCGTATAGCTTCAGGTGAACCGGGCAGAGTAAGCTTCTAGATGTGACTGTTGTAAAACGGGGAGCAAATGACAGGAGTAACAGTGACTCTCTAAAGTGAGCCAAATGCCTCGTCAACAGTCGAAATACATTTGCAAACTGGAGGAGCTCCTAGCAGGAGTACTGTGAAAGTCATAATGTCGACAATTAATGGCGTATCGCTTCTGGTGAACGTGGCAGAGGAAGATTGTAGTTGTGACTGTGGTTTAACGGGGAGACACTGGCAGGAGTAAGTATGACTCTCTTAAGGTAGCCAAATTCCTCGTCAACAGGAGAAATACATCGGCGACCTCGAGAAGCTCCCGGCAGGCGTACTGTGAATGTCTTTATGTCGACAGTTAATGGCGTATCGCTTCAGGCGAAATGGCCAGAGTAAGCTTGTAGATAAGACTGTTGTAAAACGCGGAGCAACCGACAGGAGTAACTATGCCTCTCTCAAGGTAACCAAATGCCTCTTTAACAGGCGAAATACATTGGCAAACTCGAGAAACTCGTGGCAGGAATACCGTGAAAGTCTATGTCGACAGATAATGACGTATCGCTTCAGGTGAACTGGACAGTGTAAGCTTGAAAATGTGACTATGGTAAAACGAGGAACAATTGGCAGGATTAACTATGACACGCTAAAGGTGGCCAAATGCCTCGTCAACAGGCGAAATATATTGGCAAACTGGAGAAGCTCCAACAGGAGTACTGTGAAAGTCATAATGTCGACAAATAATGGCGTATCGCTTCTGGTGAACGGGGCAGAGGAAGCTTTTGGATATGACTATGGTTTATCGGGGAGACACTGGCAAGAGTAACTATGAATCTCTTAAGGTAGCCAAATGCCTCGTCAACAGGCGAAATACATCGGCAAACTCGAGAAGCACCCGGCAGGAGTAGTGTGAAAGTCTTTATGTCGACAGTTAATGGCGTATCGATTCAGGTGAACTGGCCAGAGTAAGCTTCTAGATGTGACTGTTGTAAAACGGGGAGCAACCGACAGGAGTAAATATGACTCTCTTGAGGTAGCCAAATACCTCGTCAACAGGCGAAATAAATCGGAAAACTCGAGGAGCTCCCGGGAGGAGTACTGTGGAAGTCATTATGTTGACAGTTAATGGCGTATCGATTCAGGTGAACTGGCCAAAGTAAGCTAGCAGATGTGACTGTTGTAAAACGGGCAGAAACCGACAGGAGTAACTATGACTCAATAAAGGGACCCAAATGCCTCGTCAACAGTTGAGATACATTTGCAAACTGGAGGAGCTCTTAGCAGGAGTACTGTGAAAGTCATAATGTCGACAAATAATAACGTATCGCTTCTGGTGAACTGGCCAGAGTAAGCTCGTAGTTGTGACTGTTGTAAAACGGGGAGAAACTGACAGGAGTAACTACGACTCTCTTAAGGTAGCCAAATGCCTCGTCAACAGCCGAGATACATCGCCAAACTCGAGAAGTTCAGGGCAGGCGTACTGTGAATGTCTTCATGTCGACAGTTAATGGCGTATCGATTCAGGTGAACTGGCCAGTGTAAGCTTGTAGATGTGACTGTTGTAAAACGGGGAGCAACCGACAGGAGTAACTATGCCTCTCTCAAGGTAGCCAAATGCCTCGTCAACAGGCGAAATACATCAGCAAACTCGAGAAGCTCCCGGCAGGAATACTGTGGAAGTCTTTATGTTGACAGATAATGGCGTATCGCTTCAGGAGAACTGGCTAAAGGAAGCTGAAAATGTGACTGTGGCAAACGGGGTGCAACCGACAGGAGAAACTATGACTCTCTTAAGGTAGCCATATGCCTCGTCAACAGGCGAAATACATAGGCAAACTCGAGGAGCTCCCGGGAGGAGTACTGTGAAAGTATTATGTTGACAAATAATGGCGTATCGCCTCAGGTGAACTAGCCAGAGTAAGCTTGAAAATGTCATTGTGGAAAACCGGGAACAATTAGCAGGAGTAACGGTGAGACACTGGCACGAGTAACTATGACTCTCTTAAGGTAGCCAAATGCCCCGTCAACAGGCGAAATACATCGGCAAATTCGAGAAGCTCCCGGCAGGAGTACTGTGAAAGTCTTTATGTCGACAGTTAATGGCGTATCGATTCAGGTGAACTGGCCAGAGGAAGCTTCTAGATGCGACTGTTGTAAAACGGGGAGCAACCGACAGGAGTAAATATGACTCTCTTGAGGTAGCCAAATACCTCGTCAACAGGCGAAATAAATCGGCAAACTCGAGGAGCTCCCTGGAGGAGTACTGTGAAAGTCATTATGTTGACAGATAATGGCGTATCGCCTCAGGTGAACTTTCCAGAGTAAGCTTGAAAATGTCATTGTGGAAAACGGGGAACAATTGGCAGGAGTAACGGTGAGACACTGGCACGAGTAACTATGACTCTCTTAAGGTAGTCAAATGCCTCGTCAACAGGCGAAATACATCGGCAAACTCGAGAAGTTCCCGGCCGGCGTACTGTGAATGTCTCTATGTCGACAGTTAATGGCGTATCGATTCAGGTGAACTGGCCAAAGTAAGCTAGTAGATGTGACTGTTGTAAAACGGGCAGCAACCGACAGGAGTAACTATGACTCAATAAAGGGATCCAAATGCCTCGTCAACAGTTGAGATACATTTGCAAACTGGAGGAGCTCATAGCAGGAGTACTGTGAATGTCATAATGTCGACAAATAATAACGTATCGCTTCTGGTGAACTGGCCAGAGTAAGCTCGTAGTTGTGACTGTTGTAAAACGGGGAGAAACTGACAGGAGTAACTACGACTCTCTTAAGGTATCCAAATGCCTCGTCAACAGCCGAGATACATCGCCAAACTCGAGAAGTTCAGGGCAGGCGTACTGTGAATGTCATTATGTCGACAGTTAATGGCGTATCGGATCAGGTGAACTGGCCAGTGTAAGCTTGTAGATGTGACTGTTGTAAAACGTGGAGCAACCGACAGGAGTAACTATGCCTCTCTCAAGGTAGCCAAATGCCTCGTCAACAGGCGAAATACATCAGCAAACTCGAGAAGCTCCCGGCAGGAGTACTGTGGAAGTCTTTATGTTGACAGACAAAGGCGTATCGCGTCAGGAGAACTGGACAGTGTAAGCTTGAAAATGTGACTATGGTAAAACGGGGAACAATTGGCAGGATTAACTATGACACGCTAAAGGTGGCCAAATGCCTCGTCGACAGGCGAAATATATTGGCAAACTGGAGGAGCTCCAACAGGAGTACTGTGAAAGTCATAATGTCGACAAATAATGGCGTATCTCTTCTGGTGTACGGGGCAGAGGAAGCTTGTGTATATGACTGTGGTTTATCGGGGAGACACTGGCAAGAGTAACTACGAATCTTTGAAGGTAGCCAAAAGCCTCGTCAACAGGCGAAATACATCGGCAAACTCGAGAAGCTCCCGACAGGAGTAATGTGAAAGTCTTTACGTCGACAGATAATGGCGTATAGCTTCAGGTGAACCGGGCAGAGTAAGCTTCTAGATGTGACTGTTGTAAAACGGGGAGCAAATGACAGGAGTAACAGTGACTCTCTAAAGTGAGCCAAATGCCTCGTCAACAGTCGAAATACATTTGCAAACTGGAGGAGCTCCTAGCAGGAGTACTGTGAAAGTCATAATGTCGACAATTAATGGCGTATCGCTTCTGGTGAACGTGGCAGAGGAAGATTGTAGTTGTGACTGTGGTTTAACGGGGAGACACTGGCAGGAGTAAGTATGACTCTCTTAAGGTAGCCAAATTCCTCGTCAACAGGAGAAATACATCGGCGACCTCGAGAAGCTCCCGCCAGGCGTACTGTGAATGTCTTTATGTCGACAGTTAATGGCGTATCGCTTCAGGCGAAATGGCCAGAGTAAGCTTGTAGATAAGACTGTTGTAAAACGCGGAGCAACCGACAGGAGTAACTATGCCTCTCTCAAGGTAACCAAATGCCTCTTCAACAGGCGAAATACATTGGCAAACTCGAGAAACTCGTGGCAGGAATACCGTGAAAGTCTATGTCGACAGATAATGACGTATCGCTTCAGGTGAACTGGACAGTGTAAGCTTGAAAATGTGACTATGGTAAAACGAGGAATAATTGGCAGGATTAACTATGACACGCTAAAGGTGGCCAAATGCCTCGTCAACAGGCGAAATATATTGGCAAACTGGAGAAGCTCCAACAGGAGTACTGTGAAAGTCATAATGTCGACAAATAATGGCGTATCGCTTCTGGTGAACGGGGCAGAGGAAGCTTTTGGATATGACTATGGTTTATCGGGGAGACACTGGCAAGAGTAACTATGAATCTCTTAAGGTAGCCAAATGCCTCGTCAACAGGCGAAATACATCGGCAAACTCGAGAAGCACCCGGCAGGAGTAGTGTGAAAGTCTTTATGTCGACAGTTAATGGCGTATCGATTCAGGTGAACTGGCCAGAGTAAGCTTCTAGATGTGACTGTTGTAAAACGGGGAGCAACCGACAGGAGTAAATATGACTCTCTTGAGGTAGCCAAATACCTCGTCAACAGGCGAAATAAATCGGAAAACTCGAGGAGCTCCCGGGAGGAGTACTGTGGAAGTCATTATGTTGACAGTTAATGGCGTATCGATTCAGGTGAACTGGCCAAAGTAAGCTAGCAGATGTGACTGTTGTAAAACGGGCAGAAACCGACAGGAGTAACTATGACTCAATAAAGGGACCCAAATGCCTCGTCAACAGTTGAGATACATTTGCAAACTGGAGGAGCTCTTAGCAGGAGTACTGTGAAAGTCATAATGTCGACAAATAATAACGTATCGCTTCTGGTGAACTGGCCAGAGTAAGCTCGTAGTTGTGACTGTTGTAAAACGGGGAGAAACTGACAGGAGTAACTACGACTCTCTTAAGGTAGCCAAATGCCTCGTCAACAGCCGAGATACATCGCCAAACTCGAGAAGTTCAGGGCAGGCGTACTGTGAATGTCTTCATGTCGACAGTTAATGGCGTATCGATTCAGGTGAACTGGCCAGTGTAAGCTTGTAGATGTGACTGTTGTAAAACGGGGAGCAACCGACAGGAGTAACTATGCCTCTCTCAAGGTAGCCAAATGCCTCGTCAACAGGCGAAATACATCAGCAAACTCGAGAAGCTCCCGGCAGGAATACTGTGGAAGTCTTTATGTTGACAGATAATGGCGTATCGCTTCAGGAGAACTGGCTAAAGGAAGCTGAAAATGTGACTGTGGCAAACGGGGTGCAACCGACAGGAGAAACTATGACTCTCTTAAGGTAGCCATATGCCTCGTCAACAGGCGAAATACATAGGCAAACTCGAGGAGCTCCCGGGAGGAGTACTGTGAAAGTCATTATGTTGACAAATAATGGCGTATCGCCTCAGGTGAACTAGCCAGAGTAAGCTTGAAAATGTCATTGTGGAAAACCGGGAACAATTAGCAGGAGTAACGGTGAGACACTGGCACGAGTAACTATGACTCTCTTAAGGTAGCCAAATGCCCCGTCAACAGGCGAAATACATCGGCAAATTCGAGAAGCTCCCGGCAGGAGTACTGTGAAAGTCTTTATGTCGACAGTTAATGGCGTATCGATTCAGGTGAACTGGCCAGAGTAAGCTTCTAGATGCGACTGTTGTAAAACGGGGAGCAACCGACAGGAGTAAATATGACTCTCTTGAGGTAGCCAAATACCTCGTCAACAGGCGAAATAAATCGGCAAACTCGAGGAGCTCCCGGGAGGAGTACTGTGAAAGTCATTATGTTGACAGATAATGGCGTATCGCCTCAGGTGAACTTTCCAGAGTAAGCTTGAAAATGTCATTGTGGAAAACGGGGAACAATTGGCAGGAGTAACGGTGAGACACTGGCACGAGTAACTATGACTCTCTTAAGGTAGTCAAATGCCTCGTCAACAGGCGAAATACATCGGCAAACTCGAGAAGTTCCCGGCCGGCGTACTGTGAATGTCTCTATGTCGACAGTTAATGGCGTATCGATTCAGGTGAACTGGCCAAAGTAAGCTAGTAGATGTGACTGTTGTAAAACGGGCAGCAACCGACAGGAGTAACTATGACTCAATAAAGGGATCCAAATGCCTCGTCAACAGTTGAGATACATTTGCAAACTGGAGGAGCTCATAGCAGGAGTACTGTGAATGTCATAATGTCGACAAATAATAACGTATCGCTTCTGGTGAACTGGCCAGAGTAAGCTCGTAGTTGTGACTGTTGTAAAACGGGGAGAAACTGACAGGAGTAACTACGACTCTCTTAAGGTATCCAAATGCCTCGTCAACAGCCGAGATACATCGCCAAACTCGAGAAGTTCAGGGCAGGCGTACTGTGAATGTCATTATGTCGACAGTTAATGGCGTATCGGATCAGGTGAACTGGCCAGTGTAAGCTTGTAGATGTGACTGTTGTAAAACGTGGAGCAACCGACAGGAGTAACTATGCCTCTCTCAAGGTAGCCAAATGCCTCGTCAACAGGCGAAATACATCAGCAAACTCGAGAAGCTCCCGGCAGGAGTACTGTGGAAGTCTTTATGTTGACAGACAAAGGCGTATCGCGTCAGGAGAACTGGACAGTGTAAGCTTGAAAATGTGACTATGGTAAAACGGGGAACAATTGGCAGGATTAACTATGACACGCTAAAGGTGGCCAAATGCCTCGTCGACAGGCGAAATATATTGGCAAACTGGAGGAGCTCCAACAGGAGTACTGTGAAAGTCATAATGTCGACAAATAATGGCGTATCTCTTCTGGTGTACGGGGCAGAGGAAGCTTGTGTATATGACTGAGGTTTATCGGGGAGACACTGGCAAGAGTAACTACGAATCTTTGAAGGTAGCCAAAAGCCTCGTCAACAGGCGAAATACATCGGCAAACTCGAGAAGCTCCCGACAGGAGTAATGTGAAAGTCTTTACGTCGACAGATAATGGCGTATAGCTTCAGGTGAACCGGGCAGAGTAAGCTTCTAGATGTGACTGTTGTAAAACGGGGAGCAAATGACAGGAGTAACAGTGACTCTCTAAAGTGAGCCAAATGCCTCGTCAACAGTCGAAATACATTTGCAAACTGGAGGAGCTCCTAGCAGGAGTACTGTGAAAGTCATAATGTCGACAATTAATGGCGTATCGCTTCTGGTGAACGTGGCAGAGGAAGATTGTAGTTGTGACTGTGGTTTAACGGGGAGACACTGGCAGGAGTAAGTATGACTCTCTTAAGGTAGCCAAATTCCTCGTCAACAGGAGAAATACATCGGCGACCTCGAGAAGCTCCCGCCAGGCGTACTGTGAATGTCTTTATGTCGACAGTTAATGGCGTATCGCTTCAGGCGAAATGGCCAGAGTAAGCTTGTAGATAAGACTGTTGTAAAACGCGGAGCAACCGACAGGAGTAACTATGCCTCTCTCAAGGTAACCAAATGCCTCTTCAACAGGCGAAATACATTGGCAAACTCGAGAAACTCGTGGCAGGAATACCGTGAAAGTCTATGTCGACAGATAATGACGTATCGCTTCAGGTGAACTGGACAGTGTAAGCTTGAAAATGTGACTATGGTAAAACGAGGAACAATTGGCAGGATTAACTATGACACGCTAAAGGTGGCCAAATGCCTCGTCAACAGGCGAAATATATTGGCAAACTGGAGAAGCTCCAACAGGAGTACTGTGAAAGTCATAATGTCGACAAATAATGGCGTATCGCTTCTGGTAAACGGGGCAGAGGAAGCTTTTGGATATGACTATGGTTTATCGGGGAGACACTGGCAAGAGTAACTATGAATCTCTTAAGGTAGCCAAATGCCTCGTCAACAGGCGAAATACATCGGCAAACTCGAGAAGCACCCGGCAGGAGTAGTGTGAAAGTCTTTATGTCGACAGTTAATGGCGTATCGATTCAGGTGAACTGGCCAGAGTAAGCTTCTAGATGTGACTGTTGTAAAACGGGGAGCAACCGACAGGAGTAAATATGACTCTCTTGAGGTAGCCAAATACCTCGTCAACAGGCGAAATAAATCGGAAAACTCGAGGAGCTCCCGGGAGGAGTACTGTGGAAGTCATTATGTTGACAGTTAATGGCGTATCGATTCAGGTGAACTGGCCAAAGTAAGCTAGCAGATGTGACTGTTGTAAAACGGGCAGAAACCGACAGGAGTAACTATGACTCAATAAAGGGACCCAAATGCCTCGTCAACAGTTGAGATACATTTGCAAACTGGAGGAGCTCTTAGCAGGAGTACTGTGAAAGTCATAATGTCGACAAATAATAACGTATCGCTTCTGGTGAACTGGCCAGAGTAAGCTCGTAGTTGTGACTGTTGTAAAACGGGGAGAAACTGACAGGAGTAACTACGACTCTCTTAAGGTAGCCAAATGCCTCGTCAACAGCCGAGATACATCGCCAAACTCGAGAAGTTCAGGGCAGGCGTACTGTGAATGTCTTCATGTCGACAGTTAATGGCGTATCGATTCAGGTGAACTGGCCAGTGTAAGCTTGTAGATGTGACTGTTGTAAAACGGGGAGCAACCGACAGGAGTAACTATGCCTCTCTCAAGGTAGCCAAATGCCTCGTCAACAGGCGAAATACATCAGCAAACTCGAGAAGCTCCCGGCAGGAATACTGTGGAAGTCTTTATGTTGACAGATAATGGCGTATCGCTTCAGGAGAACTGGCTAAAGGAAGCTGAAAATGTGACTGTGGCAAACGGGGTGCAACCGACAGGAGAAACTATGACTCTCTTAAGGTAGCCATATGCCTCGTCAACAGGCGAAATACATAGGCAAACTCGAGGAGCTCCCGGGAGGAGTACTGTGAAAGTCATTATGTTGACAAATAATGGCGTATCGCCTCAGGTGAACTAGCCAGAGTAAGCTTGAAAATGTCATTGTGGAAAACCGGGAACAATTAGCAGGAGTAACGGTGAGACACTGGCACGAGTAACTATGACTCTCTTAAGGTAGCCAAATGCCCCGTCAACAGGCGAAATACATCGGCAAATTCGAGAAGCTCCCGGCAGGAGTACTGTGAAAGTCTTTATGTCGACAGTTAATGGCGTATCGATTCAGGTGAACTGGCCAGAGTAAGCTTCTAGATGCGACTGTTGTAAAACGGGGAGCAACCGACAGGAGTAAATATGACTCTCTTGAGGTAGCCAAATACCTCGTCAACAGGCGAAATAAATCGGCAAACTCGAGGAGCTCCCGGGAGGAGTACTGTGAAAGTCATTATGTTGACAGATAATGGCGTATCGCCTCAGGTGAACTTTCCAGAGTAAGCTTGAAAATGTCATTGTGGAAAACGGGGAACAATTGGCAGGAGTAACGGTGAGACACTGGCACGAGTAACTATGACTCTCTTAAGGTAGTCAAATGCCTCGTCAACAGGCGAAATACATCGGCAAACTCGAGAAGTTCCCGGCCGGCGTACTGTGAATGTCTCTATGTCGACAGTTAATGGCGTATCGATTCAGGTGAACTGGCCAAAGTAAGCTAGTAGATGTGACTGTTGTAAAACGGGCAGCAACCGACAGGAGTAACTATGACTCAATAAAGGGATCCAAATGCCTCGTCAACAGTTGAGATACATTTGCAAACTGGAGGAGCTCATAGCAGGAGTACTGTGAATGTCATAATGTCGACAAATAATAACGTATCGCTTCTGGTGAACTGGCCAGTGTAAGCTTGTAGATGTGACTGTTGTAAAACGTGGAGCAACCGACAGGAGTAACTATGCCTCTCTCAAGGTAACCAAATGCCTCTTCAACAGGCGAAATACATTGGCAAACTCGAGAAACTCGTGGCAGGAATACCGTGAAAGTCTATGTCGACAGATAATGACGTATCGCTTCAGGTGAACTGGACAGTGTAAGCTTGAAAATGTGACTATGGTAAAACGAGGAACAATTGGCAGGATTAACTATGACACGCTAAAGGTGGCCAAATGCCTCGTCAACAGGCGAAATATATTGGCAAACTGGAGAAGCTCCAACAGGAGTACTGTGAAAGTCATAATGTCGACAAATAATGGCGTATCGCTTCTGGTGAACGGGGCAGAGGAAGCTTTTGGATATGACTATGGTTTATCGGGGAGACACTGGCAAGAGTAACTATGAATCTCTTAAGGTAGCCAAATGCCTCGTCAACAGGCGAAATACATCGGCAAACTCGAGAAGCACCCGGCAGGAGTAGTGTGAAAGTCTTTATGTCGACAGTTAATGGCGTATCGATTCAGGTGAACTGGCCAGAGTAAGCTTCTAGATGTGACTGTTGTAAAACGGGGAGCAACCGACAGGAGTAAATATGACTCTCTTGAGGTAGCCAAATACCTCGTCAACAGGCGAAATAAATCGGAAAACTCGAGGAGCTCCCGGGAGGAGTACTGTGGAAGTCATTATGTTGACAGTTAATGGCGTATCGATTCAGGTGAACTGGCCAAAGTAAGCTAGCAGATGTGACTGTTGTAAAACGGGCAGAAACCGACAGGAGTAACTATGACTCAATAAAGGGACCCAAATGCCTCGTCAACAGTTGAGATACATTTGCAAACTGGAGGAGCTCTTAGCAGGAGTACTGTGAAAGTCATAATGTCGACAAATAATAACGTATCGCTTCTGGTGAACTGGCCAGAGTAAGCTCGTAGTTGTGACTGTTGTAAAACGGGGAGAAACTGACAGGAGTAACTACGACTCTCTTAAGGTAGCCAAATGCCTCGTCAACAGCCGAGATACATCGCCAAACTCGAGAAGTTCAGGGCAGGCGTACTGTGAATGTCTTCATGTCGACAGTTAATGGCGTATCGATTCAGGTGAACTGGCCAGTGTAAGCTTGTAGATGTGACTGTTGTAAAACGGGGAGCAACCGACAGGAGTAACTATGCCTCTCTCAAGGTAGCCAAATGCCTCGTCAACAGGCGAAATACATCAGCAAACTCGAGAAGCTCCCGGCAGGAATACTGTGGAAGTCTTTATGTTGACAGATAATGGCGTATCGCTTCAGGAGAACTGGCTAAAGGAAGCTGAAAATGTGACTGTGGCAAACGGGGTGCAACCGACAGGAGAAACTATGACTCTCTTAAGGTATCCATATGCCTCGTCAACAGGCGAAATACATAGGCAAACTCGAGGAGCTCCCGGGAGGAGTACTGTGAAAGTATTATGTTGACAAATAATGGCGTATCGCCTCAGGTGAACTAGCCAGAGTAAGCTTGAAAATGTCATTGTGGAAAACCGGGAACAATTAGCAGGAGTAACGGTGAGACACTGGCACGAGTAACTATGACTCTCTTAAGGTAGCCAAATGCCCCGTCAACAGGCGAAATACATCGGCAAATTCGAGAAGCTCCCGGCAGGAGTACTGTGAAAGTCTTTATGTCGACAGTTAATGGCGTATCGATTCAGGTGAACTGGCCAGAGGAAGCTTCTAGATGCGACTGTTGTAAAACGGGGAGCAACCGACAGGAGTAAATATGACTCTCTTGAGGTAGCCAAATACCTCGTCAACAGGCGAAATAAATCGGCAAACTCGAGGAGCTCCCGGGAGGAGTACTGTGAAAGTCATTATGTTGACAGATAATGGCGTATCGCCTCAGGTGAACTTTCCAGAGTAAGCTTGAAAATGTCATTGTGGAAAACGGGGAACAATTGGCAGGAGTAACGGTGAGACACTGGCACGAGTAACTATGACTCTCTTAAGGTAGTCAAATGCCTCGTCAACAGGCGAAATACATCGGCAAACTCGAGAAGTTCCCGGCCGGCGTACTGTGAATGTCTCTATGTCGACAGTTAATGGCGTATCGATTCAGGTGAACTGGCCAAAGTAAGCTAGTAGATGTGACTGTTGTAAAACGGGCAGCAACCGACAGGAGTAACTATGACTCAATAAAGGGATCCAAATGCCTCGTCAACAGTTGAGATACATTTGCAAACTGGAGGAGCTCATAGCAGGAGTACTGTGAATGTCATAATGTCGACAAATAATAACGTATCGCTTCTGGTGAACTGGCCAGAGTAAGCTCGTAGTTGTGACTGTTGTAAAACGGGGAGAAACTGACAGGAGTAACTACGACTCTCTTAAGGTATCCAAATGCCTCGTCAACAGCCGAGATACATCGCCAAACTCGAGAAGTTCAGGGCAGGCGTACTGTGAATGTCATTATGTCGACAGTTAATGGCGTATCGGATCAGGTGAACTGGCCAGTGTAAGCTTGTAGATGTGACTGTTGTAAAACGTGGAGCAACCGACAGGAGTAACTATGCCTCTCTCAAGGTAGCCAAATGCCTCGTCAACAGGCGAAATACATCAGCAAACTCGAGAAGCTCCCGGCAGGAGTACTGTGGAAGTCTTTATGTTGACAGACAAAGGCGTATCGCGTCAGGAGAACTGGACAGTGTAAGCTTGAAAATGTGACTATGGTAAAACGGGGAACAATTGGCAGGATTAACTATGACACGCTAAAGGTGGCCAAATGCCTCGTCGACAGGCGAAATATATTGGCAAACTGGAGGAGCTCCAACAGGAGTACTGTGAAAGTCATAATGTCGACAAATAATGGCGTATCTCTTCTGGTGTACGGGGCAGAGGAAGCTTGTGTATATGACTGAGGTTTATCGGGGAGACACTGGCAAGAGTAACTACGAATCTTTGAAGGTAGCCAAAAGCCTCGTCAACAGGCGAAATACATCGGCAAACTCGAGAAGCTCCCGACAGGAGTAATGTGAAAGTCTTTACGTCGACAGATAATGGCGTATAGCTTCAGGTGAACCGGGCAGAGTAAGCTTCTAGATGTGACTGTTGTAAAACGGGGAGCAAATGACAGGAGTAACAGTGACTCTCTAAAGTGAGCCAAATGCCTCGTCAACAGTCGAAATACATTTGCAAACTGGAGGAGCTCCTAGCAGGAGTACTGTGAAAGTCATAATGTCGACAATTAATGGCGTATCGCTTCTGGTGAACGTGGCAGAGGAAGATTGTAGTTGTGACTGTGGTTTAACGGGGAGACACTGGCAGGAGTAAGTATGACTCTCTTAAGGTAGCCAAATTCCTCGTCAACAGGAGAAATACATCGGCGACCTCGAGAAGCTCCCGCCAGGCGTACTGTGAATGTCTTTATGTCGACAGTTAATGGCGTATCGCTTCAGGCGAAATGGCCAGAGTAAGCTTGTAGATAAGACTGTTGTAAAACGCGGAGCAACCGACAGGAGTAACTATGCCTCTCTCAAGGTAACCAAATGCCTCTTCAACAGGCGAAATACATTGGCAAACTCGAGAAACTCGTGGCAGGAATACCGTGAAAGTCTATGTCGACAGATAATGACGTATCGCTTCAGGTGAACTGGACAGTGTAAGCTTGAAAATGTGACTATGGTAAAACGAGGAACAATTGGCAGGATTAACTATGACACGCTAAAGGTGGCCAAATGCCTCGTCAACAGGCGAAATATATTGGCAAACTGGAGAAGCTCCAACAGGAGTACTGTGAAAGTCATAATGTCGACAAATAATGGCGTATCGCTTCTGGTGAACGGGGCAGAGGAAGCTTTTGGATATGACTATGGTTTATCGGGGAGACACTGGCAAGAGTAACTATGAATCTCTTAAGGTAGCCAAATGCCTCGTCAACAGGCGAAATACATCGGCAAACTCGAGAAGCACCCGGCAGGAGTAGTGTGAAAGTCTTTATGTCGACAGTTAATGGCGTATCGATTCAGGTGAACTGGCCAGAGTAAGCTTCTAGATGTGACTGTTGTAAAACGGGGAGCAACCGACAGGAGTAAATATGACTCTCTTGAGGTAGCCAAATACCTCGTCAACAGGCGAAATAAATCGGAAAACTCGAGGAGCTCCCGGGAGGAGTACTGTGGAAGTCATTATGTTGACAGTTAATGGCGTATCGATTCAGGTGAACTGGCCAAAGTAAGCTAGCAGATGTGACTGTTGTAAAACGGGCAGAAACCGACAGGAGTAACTATGACTCAATAAAGGGACCCAAATGCCTCGTCAACAGTTGAGATACATTTGCAAACTGGAGGAGCTCTTAGCAGGAGTACTGTGAAAGTCATAATGTCGACAAATAATAACGTATCGCTTCTGGTGAACTGGCCAGAGTAAGCTCGTAGTTGTGACTGTTGTAAAACGGGGAGAAACTGACAGGAGTAACTACGACTCTCTTAAGGTAGCCAAATGCCTCGTCAACAGCCGAGATACATCGCCAAACTCGAGAAGTTCAGGGCAGGCGTACTGTGAATGTCTTCATGTCGACAGTTAATGGCGTATCGATTCAGGTGAACTGGCCAGTGTAAGCTTGTAGATGTGACTGTTGTAAAACGGGGAGCAACCGACAGGAGTAACTATGCCTCTCTCAAGGTAGCCAAATGCCTCGTCAACAGGCGAAATACATCAGCAAACTCGAGAAGCTCCCGGCAGGAATACTGTGGAAGTCTTTATGTTGACAGATAATGGCGTATCGCTTCAGGAGAACTGGCTAAAGGAAGCTGAAAATGTGACTGTGGCAAACGGGGTGCAACCGACAGGAGAAACTATGACTCTCTTAAGGTAGCCATATGCCTCGTCAACAGGCGAAATACATAGGCAAACTCGAGGAGCTCCCGGGAGGAGTACTGTGAAAGTCATTATGTTGACAAATAATGGCGTATCGCCTCAGGTGAACTAGCCAGAGTAAGCTTGAAAATGTCATTGTGGAAAACCGGGAACAATTAGCAGGAGTAACGGTGAGACACTGGCACGAGTAACTATGACTCTCTTAAGGTAGCCAAATGCCCCGTCAACAGGCGAAATACATCGGCAAATTCGAGAAGCTCCCGGCAGGAGTACTGTGAAAGTCTTTATGTCGACAGTTAATGGCGTATCGATTCAGGTGAACTGGCCAGAGTAAGCTTCTAGATGCGACTGTTGTAAAACGGGGAGCAACCGACAGGAGTAAATATGACTCTCTTGAGGTAGCCAAATACCTCGTCAACAGGCGAAATAAATCGGCAAACTCGAGGAGCTCCCGGGAGGAGTACTGTGAAAGTCATTATGTTGACAGATAATGGCGTATCGCCTCAGGTGAACTTTCCAGAGTAAGCTTGAAAATGTCATT
The DNA here is from genome assembly GCF_021461385.2 of Schistocerca piceifrons. Classification (NCBI taxonomy): domain Eukaryota; kingdom Metazoa; phylum Arthropoda; class Insecta; order Orthoptera; family Acrididae; genus Schistocerca; species Schistocerca piceifrons. The sequence continues at coordinate 486,237 of NC_060144.1, read as the reverse complement.
GTGGAAAACGGGGAACAATTGGCAGGAGTAACGGTGAGACACTGGCACGAGTAACTATGACTCTCTTAAGGTAGTCAAATGCCTCGTCAACAGGCGAAATACATCGGCAAACTCGAGAAGTTCCCGGCCGGCGTACTGTGAATGTCTCTATGTCGACAGTTAATGGCGTATCGATTCAGGTGAACTGGCCAAAGTAAGCTAGTAGATGTGACTGTTGTAAAACGGGCAGCAACCGACAGGAGTAACTATGACTCAATAAAGGGATCCAAATGCCTCGTCAACAGTTGAGATACATTTGCAAACTGGAGGAGCTCATAGCAGGAGTACTGTGAATGTCATAATGTCGACAAATAATAACGTATCGCTTCTGGTGAACTGGCCAGAGTAAGCTCGTAGTTGTGACTGTTGTAAAACGGGGAGAAACTGACAGGAGTAACTACGACTCTCTTAAGGTATCCAAATGCCTCGTCAACAGCCGAGATACATCGCCAAACTCGAGAAGTTCAGGGCAGGCGTACTGTGAATGTCATTATGTCGACAGTTAATGGCGTATCGGATCAGGTGAACTGGCCAGTGTAAGCTTGTAGATGTGACTGTTGTAAAACGTGGAGCAACCGACAGGAGTAACTATGCCTCTCTCAAGGTAGCCAAATGCCTCGTCAACAGGCGAAATACATCAGCAAACTCGAGAAGCTCCCGGCAGGAGTACTGTGGAAGTCTTTATGTTGACAGACAAAGGCGTATCGCGTCAGGAGAACTGGACAGTGTAAGCTTGAAAATGTGACTATGGTAAAACGGGGAACAATTGGCAGGATTAACTATGACACGCTAAAGGTGGCCAAATGCCTCGTCGACAGGCGAAATATATTGGCAAACTGGAGGAGCTCCAACAGGAGTACTGTGAAAGTCATAATGTCGACAAATAATGGCGTATCTCTTCTGGTGTACGGGGCAGAGGAAGCTTGTGTATATGACTGAGGTTTATCGGGGAGACACTGGCAAGAGTAACTACGAATCTTTGAAGGTAGCCAAAAGCCTCGTCAACAGGCGAAATACATCGGCAAACTCGAGAAGCTCCCGACAGGAGTAATGTGAAAGTCTTTACGTCGACAGATAATGGCGTATAGCTTCAGGTGAACCGGCAGAGTAAGCTTCTAGATGTGACTGTTGTAAAACGGGGAGCAAATGACAGGAGTAACAGTGACTCTCTAAAGTGAGCCAAATGCCTCGTCAACAGTCGAAATACATTTGCAAACTGGAGGAGCTCCTAGCAGGAGTACTGTGAAAGTCATAATGTCGACAATTAATGGCGTATCGCTTCTGGTGAACGTGGCAGAGGAAGATTGTAGTTGTGACTGTGGTTTAACGGGGAGACACTGGCAGGAGTAAGTATGACTCTCTTAAGGTAGCCAAATTCCTCGTCAACAGGAGAAATACATCGGCGACCTCGAGAAGCTCCCGCCAGGCGTACTGTGAATGTCTTTATGTCGACAGTTAATGGCGTATCGCTTCAGGCGAAATGGCCAGAGTAAGCTTGTAGATAAGACTGTTGTAAAACGCGGAGCAACCGACAGGAGTAACTATGCCTCTCTCAAGGTAACCAAATGCCTCTTCAACAGGCGAAATACATTGGCAAACTCGAGAAACTCGTGGCAGGAATACCGTGAAAGTCTATGTCGACAGATAATGACGTATCGCTTCAGGTGAACTGGACAGTGTAAGCTTGAAAATGTGACTATGGTAAAACGAGGAACAATTGGCAGGATTAACTATGACACGCTAAAGGTGGCCAAATGCCTCGTCAACAGGCGAAATATATTGGCAAACTGGAGAAGCTCCAACAGGAGTACTGTGAAAGTCATAATGTCGACAAATAATGGCGTATCGCTTCTGGTGAACGGGGCAGAGGAAGCTTTTGGATATGACTATGGTTTATCGGGGAGACACTGGCAAGAGTAACTATGAATCTCTTAAGGTAGCCAAATGCCTCGTCAACAGGCGAAATACATCGGCAAACTCGAGAAGCACCCGGCAGGAGTAGTGTGAAAGTCTTTATGTCGACAGTTAATGGCGTATCGATTCAGGTGAACTGGCCAGAGTAAGCTTCTAGATGTGACTGTTGTAAAACGGGGAGCAACCGACAGGAGTAAATATGACTCTCTTGAGGTAGCCAAATACCTCGTCAACAGGCGAAATAAATCGGAAAACTCGAGGAGCTCCCGGGAGGAGTACTGTGGAAGTCATTATGTTGACAGTTAATGGCGTATCGATTCAGGTGAACTGGCCAAAGTAAGCTAGCAGATGTGACTGTTGTAAAACGGGCAGAAACCGACAGGAGTAACTATGACTCAATAAAGGGACCCAAATGCCTCGTCAACAGTTGAGATACATTTGCAAACTGGAGGAGCTCTTAGCAGGAGTACTGTGAAAGTCATAATGTCGACAAATAATAACGTATCGCTTCTGGTGAACTGGCCAGAGTAAGCTCGTAGTTGTGACTGTTGTAAAACGGGGAGAAACTGACAGGAGTAACTACGACTCTCTTAAGGTAGCCAAATGCCTCGTCAACAGCCGAGATACATCGCCAAACTCGAGAAGTTCAGGGCAGGCGTACTGTGAATGTCTTCATGTCGACAGTTAATGGCGTATCGATTCAGGTGAACTGGCCAGTGTAAGCTTGTAGATGTGACTGTTGTAAAACGGGGAGCAACCGACAGGAGTAACTATGCCTCTCTCAAGGTAGCCAAATGCCTCGTCAACAGGCGAAATACATCAGCAAACTCGAGAAGCTCCCGGCAGGAATACTGTGGAAGTCTTTATGTTGACAGATAATGGCGTATCGCTTCAGGAGAACTGGCTAAAGGAAGCTGAAAATGTGACTGTGGCAAACGGGGTGCAACCGACAGGAGAAACTATGACTCTCTTAAGGTAGCCATATGCCTCGTCAACAGGCGAAATACATAGGCAAACTCGAGGAGCTCCCGGGAGGAGTACTGTGAAAGTCATTATGTTGACAAATAATGGCGTATCGCCTCAGGTGAACTAGCCAGAGTAAGCTTGAAAATGTCATTGTGGAAAACCGGGAACAATTAGCAGGAGTAACGGTGAGACACTGGCACGAGTAACTATGACTCTCTTAAGGTAGCCAAATGCCCCGTCAACAGGCGAAATACATCGGCAAATTCGAGAAGCTCCCGGCAGGAGTACTGTGAAAGTCTTTATGTCGACAGTTAATGGCGTATCGATTCAGGTGAACTGGCCAGAGTAAGCTTCTAGATGCGACTGTTGTAAAACGGGGAGCAACCGACAGGAGTAAATATGACTCTCTTGAGGTAGCCAAATACCTCGTCAACAGGCGAAATAAATCGGCAAACTCGAGGAGCTCCCGGGAGGAGTACTGTGAAAGTCATTATGTTGACAGATAATGGCGTATCGCCTCAGGTGAACTTTCCAGAGTAAGCTTGAAAATGTCATTGTGGAAAACGGGGAACAATTGGCAGGAGTAACGGTGAGACACTGGCACGAGTAACTATGACTCTCTTAAGGTAGTCAAATGCCTCGTCAACAGGCGAAATACATCGGCAAACTCGAGAAGTTCCCGGCCGGCGTACTGTGAATGTCTCTATGTCGACAGTTAATGGCGTATCGATTCAGGTGAACTGGCCAAAGTAAGCTAGTAGATGTGACTGTTGTAAAACGGGCAGCAACCGACAGGAGTAACTATGACTCAATAAAGGGATCCAAATGCCTCGTCAACAGTTGAGATACATTTGCAAACTGGAGGAGCTCATAGCAGGAGTACTGTGAATGTCATAATGTCGACAAATAATAACGTATCGCTTCTGGTGAACTGGCCAGAGTAAGCTCGTAGTTGTGACTGTTGTAAAACGGGGAGAAACTGACAGGAGTAACTACGACTCTCTTAAGGTATCCAAATGCCTCGTCAACAGCCGAGATACATCGCCAAACTCGAGAAGTTCAGGGCAGGCGTACTGTGAATGTCATTATGTCGACAGTTAATGGCGTATCGGATCAGGTGAACTGGCCAGTGTAAGCTTGTAGATGTGACTGTTGTAAAACGTGGAGCAACCGACAGGAGTAACTATGCCTCTCTCAAGGTAGCCAAATGCCTCGTCAACAGGCGAAATACATCAGCAAACTCGAGAAGCTCCCGGCAGGAGTACTGTGGAAGTCTTTATGTTGACAGACAAAGGCGTATCGCGTCAGGAGAACTGGACAGTGTAAGCTTGAAAATGTGACTATGGTAAAACGGGGAACAATTGGCAGGATTAACTATGACACGCTAAAGGTGGCCAAATGCCTCGTCGACAGGCGAAATATATTGGCAAACTGGAGGAGCTCCAACAGGAGTACTGTGAAAGTCATAATGTCGACAAATAATGGCGTATCTCTTCTGGTGTACGGGGCAGAGGAAGCTTGTGTATATGACTGTGGTTTATCGGGGAGACACTGGCAAGAGTAACTACGAATCTTTGAAGGTAGCCAAAAGCCTCGTCAACAGGCGAAATACATCGGCAAACTCGAGAAGCTCCCGACAGGAGTAATGTGAAAGTCTTTACGTCGACAGATAATGGCGTATAGCTTCAGGTGAACCGGGCAGAGTAAGCTTCTAGATGTGACTGTTGTAAAACGGGGAGCAAATGACAGGAGTAACAGTGACTCTCTAAAGTGAGCCAAATGCCTCGTCAACAGTCGAAATACATTTGCAAACTGGAGGAGCTCCTAGCAGGAGTACTGTGAAAGTCATAATGTCGACAATTAATGGCGTATCGCTTCTGGTGAACGTGGCAGAGGAAGATTGTAGTTGTGACTGTGGTTTAACGGGGAGACACTGGCAGGAGTAAGTATGACTCTCTTAAGGTAGCCAAATTCCTCGTCAACAGGAGAAATACATCGGCGACCTCGAGAAGCTCCCGGCAGGCGTACTGTGAATGTCTTTATGTCGACAGTTAATGGCGTATCGCTTCAGGCGAAATGGCCAGAGTAAGCTTGTAGATAAGACTGTTGTAAAACGCGGAGCAACCGACAGGAGTAACTGTGCCTCTCTCAAGGTAACCAAATGCCTCTTCAACAGGCGAAATACATTGGCAAACTCGAGAAACTCGTGGCAGGAATACCGTGAAAGTCTATGTCGACAGATAATGACGTATCGCTTCAGGTGAACTGGACAGTGTAAGCTTGAAAATGTGACTATGGTAAAACGAGGAACAATTGGCAGGATTAACTATGACACGCTAAAGGTGGCCAAATGCCTCGTCAACAGGCGAAATATATTGGCAAACTGGAGAAGCTCCAACAGGAGTACTGTGAAAGTCATAATGTCGACAAATAATGGCGTATCGCTTCTGGTGAACGGGGCAGAGGAAGCTTTTGGATATGACTATGGTTTATCGGGGAGACACTGGCAAGAGTAACTATGAATCTCTTAAGGTAGCCAAATGCCTCGTCAACAGGCGAAATACATCGGCAAACTCGAGAAGCACCCGGCAGGAGTAGTGTGAAAGTCTTTATGTCGACAGTTAATGGCGTATCGATTCAGGTGAACTGGCCAGAGTAAGCTTCTAGATGTGACTGTTGTAAAACGGGGAGCAACCGACAGGAGTAAATATGACTCTCTTGAGGTAGCCAAATACCTCGTCAACAGGCGAAATAAATCGGAAAACTCGAGGAGCTCCCGGGAGGAGTACTGTGGAAGTCATTATGTTGACAGTTAATGGCGTATCGATTCAGGTGAACTGGCCAAAGTAAGCTAGCAGATGTGACTGTTGTAAAACGGGCAGAAACCGACAGGAGTAACTATGACTCAATAAAGGGACCCAAATGCCTCGTCAACAGTTGAGATACATTTGCAAACTGGAGGAGCTCTTAGCAGGAGTACTGTGAAAGTCATAATGTCGACAAATAATAACGTATCGCTTCTGGTGAACTGGCCAGAGTAAGCTCGTAGTTGTGACTGTTGTAAAACGGGGAGAAACTGACAGGAGTAACTACGACTCTCTTAAGGTAGCCAAATGCCTCGTCAACAGCCGAGATACATCGCCAAACTCGAGAAGTTCAGGGCAGGCGTACTGTGAATGTCTTCATGTCGACAGTTAATGGCGTATCGATTCAGGTGAACTGGCCAGTGTAAGCTTGTAGATGTGACTGTTGTAAAACGGGGAGCAACCGACAGGAGTAACTATGCCTCTCTCAAGGTAGCCAAATGCCTCGTCAACAGGCGAAATACATCAGCAAACTCGAGAAGCTCCCGGCAGGAATACTGTGGAAGTCTTTATGTTGACAGATAATGGCGTATCGCTTCAGGAGAACTGGCTAAAGGAAGCTGAAAATGTGACTGTGGCAAACGGGGTGCAACCGACAGGAGAAACTATGACTCTCTTAAGGTAGCCATATGCCTCGTCAACAGGCGAAATACATAGGCAAACTCGAGGAGCTCCCGGGAGGAGTACTGTGAAAGTCATTATGTTGACAAATAATGGCGTATCGCCTCAGGTGAACTAGCCAGAGTAAGCTTGAAAATGTCATTGTGGAAAACCGGGAACAATTAGCAGGAGTAACGGTGAGACACTGGCACGAGTAACTATGACTCTCTTAAGGTAGCCAAATGCCCCGTCAACAGGCGAAATACATCGGCAAATTCGAGAAGCTCCCGGCAGGAGTACTGTGAAAGTCTTTATGTCGACAGTTAATGGCGTATCGATTCAGGTGAACTGGCCAGAGTAAGCTTCTAGATGCGACTGTTGTAAAACGGGGAGCAACCGACAGGAGTAAATATGACTCTCTTGAGGTAGCCAAATACCTCGTCAACAGGCGAAATAAATCGGCAAACTCGAGGAGCTCCCGGGAGGAGTACTGTGAAAGTCATTATGTTGACAGATAATGGCGTATCGCCTCAGGTGAACTTTCCAGAGTAAGCTTGAAAATGTCATTGTGGAAAACGGGGAACAATTGGCAGGAGTAACGGTGAGACACTGGCACGAGTAACTATGACTCTCTTAAGGTAGTCAAATGCCTCGTCAACAGGCGAAATACATCGGCAAACTCGAGAAGTTCCCGGCCGGCGTACTGTGAATGTCTCTATGTCGACAGTTAATGGCGTATCGATTCAGGTGAACTGGCCAAAGTAAGCTAGTAGATGTGACTGTTGTAAAACGGGCAGCAACCGACAGGAGTAACTATGACTCAATAAAGGGATCCAAATGCCTCGTCAACAGTTGAGATACATTTGCAAACTGGAGGAGCTCATAGCAGGAGTACTGTGAATGTCATAATGTCGACAAATAATAACGTATCGCTTCTGGTGAACTGGCCAGAGTAAGCTCGTAGTTGTGACTGTTGTAAAACGGGGAGAAACTGACAGGAGTAACTACGACTCTCTTAAGGTATCCAAATGCCTCGTCAACAGCCGAGATACATCGCCAAACTCGAGAAGTTCAGGGCAGGCGTACTGTGAATGTCATTATGTCGACAGTTAATGGCGTATCGGATCAGGTGAACTGGCCAGTGTAAGCTTGTAGATGTGACTGTTGTAAAACGTGGAGCAACCGACAGGAGTAACTATGCCTCTCTCAAGGTAGCCAAATGCCTCGTCAACAGGCGAAATACATCAGCAAACTCGAGAAGCTCCCGGCAGGAGTACTGTGGAAGTCTTTATGTTGACAGACAAAGGCGTATCGCGTCAGGAGAACTGGACAGTGTAAGCTTGAAAATGTGACTATGGTAAAACGGGGAACAATTGGCAGGATTAACTATGACACGCTAAAGGTGGCCAAATGCCTCGTCGACAGGCGAAATATATTGGCAAACTGGAGGAGCTCCAACAGGAGTACTGTGAAAGTCATAATGTCGACAAATAATGGCGTATCTCTTCTGGTGTACGGGGCAGAGGAAGCTTGTGTATATGACTGTGGTTTATCGGGGAGACACTGGCAAGAGTAACTACGAATCTTTGAAGGTAGCCAAAAGCCTCGTCAACAGGCGAAATACATCGGCAAACTCGAGAAGCTCCCGACAGGAGTAATGTGAAAGTCTTTACGTCGACAGATAATGGCGTATAGCTTCAGGTGAACCGGGCAGAGTAAGCTTCTAGATGTGACTGTTGTAAAACGGGGAGCAAATGACAGGAGTAACAGTGACTCTCTAAAGTGAGCCAAATGCCTCGTCAACAGTCGAAATACATTTGCAAACTGGAGGAGCTCCTAGCAGGAGTACTGTGAAAGTCATAATGTCGACAATTAATGGCGTATCGCTTCTGGTGAACGTGGCAGAGGAAGATTGTAGTTGTGACTGTGGTTTAACGGGGAGACACTGGCAGGAGTAAGTATGACTCTCTTAAGGTAGCCAAATTCCTCGTCAACAGGAGAAATACATCGGCGACCTCGAGAAGCTCCCGGCAGGCGTACTGTGAATGTCTTTATGTCGACAGTTAATGGCGTATCGCTTCAGGCGAAATGGCCAGAGTAAGCTTGTAGATAAGACTGTTGTAAAACGCGGAGCAACCGACAGGAGTAACTGTGCCTCTCTCAAGGTAACCAAATGCCTCTTCAACAGGCGAAATACATTGGCAAACTCGAGAAACTCGTGGCAGGAATACCGTGAAAGTCTATGTCGACAGATAATGACGTATCGCTTCAGGTGAACTGGACAGTGTAAGCTTGAAAATGTGACTATGGTAAAACGAGGAACAATTGGCAGGATTAACTATGACACGCTAAAGGTGGCCAAATGCCTCGTCAACAGGCGAAATATATTGGCAAACTGGAGAAGCTCCAACAGGAGTACTGTGAAAGTCATAATGTCGACAAATAATGGCGTATCGCTTCTGGTGAACGGGGCAGAGGAAGCTTTTGGATATGACTATGGTTTATCGGGGAGACACTGGCAAGAGTAACTATGAATCTCTTAAGGTAGCCAAATGCCTCGTCAACAGGCGAAATACATCGGCAAACTCGAGAAGCACCCGGCAGGAGTAGTGTGAAAGTCTTTATGTCGACAGTTAATGGCGTATCGATTCAGGTGAACTGGCCAGAGTAAGCTTCTAGATGTGACTGTTGTAAAACGGGGAGCAACCGACAGGAGTAAATATGACTCTCTTGAGGTAGCCAAATACCTCGTCAACAGGCGAAATAAATCGGAAAACTCGAGGAGCTCCCGGGAGGAGTACTGTGGAAGTCATTATGTTGACAGTTAATGGCGTATCGATTCAGGTGAACTGGCCAAAGTAAGCTAGCAGATGTGACTGTTGTAAAACGGGCAGAAACCGACAGGAGTAACTATGACTCAATAAAGGGACCCAAATGCCTCGTCAACAGTTGAGATACATTTGCAAACTGGAGGAGCTCTTAGCAGGAGTACTGTGAAAGTCATAATGTCGACAAATAATAACGTATCGCTTCTGGTGAACTGGCCAGAGTAAGCTCGTAGTTGTGACTGTTGTAAAACGGGGAGAAACTGACAGGAGTAACTACGACTCTCTTAAGGTAGCCAAATGCCTCGTCAACAGCCGAGATACATCGCCAAACTCGAGAAGTTCAGGGCAGGCGTACTGTGAATGTCTTCATGTCGACAGTTAATGGCGTATCGATTCAGGTGAACTGGCCAGTGTAAGCTTGTAGATGTGACTGTTGTAAAACGGGGAGCAACCGACAGGAGTAACTATGCCTCTCTCAAGGTAGCCAAATGCCTCGTCAACAGGCGAAATACATCAGCAAACTCGAGAAGCTCCCGGCAGGAATACTGTGGAAGTCTTTATGTTGACAGATAATGGCGTATCGCTTCAGGAGAACTGGCTAAAGGAAGCTGAAAATGTGACTGTGGCAAACGGGGTGCAACCGACAGGAGAAACTATGACTCTCTTAAGGTAGCCATATGCCTCGTCAACAGGCGAAATACATAGGCAAACTCGAGGAGCTCCCGGGAGGAGTACTGTGAAAGTCATTATGTTGACAAATAATGGCGTATCGCCTCAGGTGAACTAGCCAGAGTAAGCTTGAAAATGTCATTGTGGAAAACCGGGAACAATTAGCAGGAGTAACGGTGAGACACTGGCACGAGTAACTATGACTCTCTTAAGGTAGCCAAATGCCCCGTCAACAGGCGAAATACATCGGCAAATTCGAGAAGCTCCCGGCAGGAGTACTGTGAAAGTCTTTATGTCGACAGTTAATGGCGTATCGATTCAGGTGAACTGGCCAGAGTAAGCTTCTAGATGCGACTGTTGTAAAACGGGGAGCAACCGACAGGAGTAAATATGACTCTCTTGAGGTAGCCAAATACCTCGTCAACAGGCGAAATAAATCGGCAAACTCGAGGAGCTCCCGGGAGGAGTACTGTGAAAGTCATTATGTTGACAGATAATGGCGTATCGCCTCAGGTGAACTTTCCAGAGTAAGCTTGAAAATGTCATTGTGGAAAACGGGGAACAATTGGCAGGAGTAACGGTGAGACACTGGCACGAGTAACTATGACTCTCTTAAGGTAGTCAAATGCCTCGTCAACAGGCGAAATACATCGGCAAACTCGAGAAGTTCCCGGCCGGCGTACTGTGAATGTCTCTATGTCGACAGTTAATGGCGTATCGATTCAGGTGAACTGGCCAAAGTAAGCTAGTAGATGTGACTGTTGTAAAACGGGCAGCAACCGACAGGAGTAACTATGACTCAATAAAGGGATCCAAATGCCTCGTCAACAGTTGAGATACATTTGCAAACTGGAGGAGCTCATAGCAGGAGTACTGTGAATGTCATAATGTCGACAAATAATAACGTATCGCTTCTGGTGAACTGGCCAGAGTAAGCTCGTAGTTGTGACTGTTGTAAAACGGGGAGAAACTGACAGGAGTAACTACGACTCTCTTAAGGTATCCAAATGCCTCGTCAACAGCCGAGATACATCGCCAAACTCGAGAAGTTCAGGGCAGGCGTACTGTGAATGTCATTATGTCGACAGTTAATGGCGTATCGGATCAGGTGAACTGGCCAGTGTAAGCTTGTAGATGTGACTGTTGTAAAACGTGGAGCAACCGACAGGAGTAACTATGCCTCTCTCAAGGTAGCCAAATGCCTCGTCAACAGGCGAAATACATCAGCAAACTCGAGAAGCTCCCGGCAGGAGTACTGTGGAAGTCTTTATGTTGACAGACAAAGGCGTATCGCGTCAGGAGAACTGGACAGTGTAAGCTTGAAAATGTGACTATGGTAAAACGGGGAACAATTGGCAGGATTAACTATGACACGCTAAAGGTGGCCAAATGCCTCGTCGACAGGCGAAATATATTGGCAAACTGGAGGAGCTCCAACAGGAGTACTGTGAAAGTCATAATGTCGACAAATAATGGCGTATCTCTTCTGGTGTACGGGGCAGAGGAAGCTTGTGTATATGACTGTGGTTTATCGGGGAGACACTGGCAAGAGTAACTACGAATCTTTGAAGGTAGCCAAAAGCCTCGTCAACAGGCGAAATACATCGGCAAACTCGAGAAGCTCCCGACAGGAGTAATGTGAAAGTCTTTACGTCGACAGATAATGGCGTATAGCTTCAGGTGAACCGGGCAGAGTAAGCTTCTAGATGTGACTGTTGTAAAACGGGGAGCAAATGACAGGAGTAACAGTGACTCTCTAAAGTGAGCCAAATGCCTCGTCAACAGTCGAAATACATTTGCAAACTGGAGGAGCTCCTAGCAGGAGTACTGTGAAAGTCATAATGTCGACAATTAATGGCGTATCGCTTCTGGTGAACGTGGCAGAGGAAGATTGTAGTTGTGACTGTGGTTTAACGGGGAGACACTGGCAGGAGTAAGTATGACTCTCTTAAGGTAGCCAAATTCCTCGTCAACAGGAGAAATACATCGGCGACCTCGAGAAGCTCCCGGCAGGCGTACTGTGAATGTCTTTATGTCGACAGTTAATGGCGTATCGCTTCAGGCGAAATGGCCAGAGTAAGCTTGTAGATAAGACTGTTGTAAAACGCGGAGCAACCGACAGGAGTAACTGTGCCTCTCTCAAGGTAACCAAATGCCTCTTCAACAGGCGAAATACATTGGCAAACTCGAGAAACTCGTGGCAGGAATACCGTGAAAGTCTATGTCGACAGATAATGACGTATCGCTTCAGGTGAACTGGACAGTGTAAGCTTGAAAATGTGACTATGGTAAAACGAGGAACAATTGGCAGGATTAACTATGACACGCTAAAGGTGGCCAAATGCCTCGTCAACAGGCGAAATATATTGGCAAACTGGAGAAGCTCCAACAGGAGTACTGTGAAAGTCATAATGTCGACAAATAATGGCGTATCGCTTCTGGTGAACGGGGCAGAGGAAGCTTTTGGATATGACTATGGTTTATCGGGGAGACACTGGCAAGAGTAACTATGAATCTCTTAAGGTAGCCAAATGCCTCGTCAACAGGCGAAATACATCGGCAAACTCGAGAAGCACCCGGCAGGAGTAGTGTGAAAGTCTTTATGTCGACAGTTAATGGCGTATCGATTCAGGTGAACTGGCCAGAGTAAGCTTCTAGATGTGACTGTTGTAAAACGGGGAGCAACCGACAGGAGTAAATATGACTCTCTTGAGGTAGCCAAATACCTCGTCAACAGGCGAAATAAATCGGAAAACTCGAGGAGCTCCCGGGAGGAGTACTGTGGAAGTCATTATGTTGACAGTTAATGGCGTATCGATTCAGGTGAACTGGCCAAAGTAAGCTAGCAGATGTGACTGTTGTAAAACGGGCAGAAACCGACAGGAGTAACTATGACTCAATAAAGGGACCCAAATGCCTCGTCAACAGTTGAGATACATTTGCAAACTGGAGGAGCTCTTAGCAGGAGTACTGTGAAAGTCATAATGTCGACAAATAATAACGTATCGCTTCTGGTGAACTGGCCAGAGTAAGCTCGTAGTTGTGACTGTTGTAAAACGGGGAGAAACTGACAGGAGTAACTACGACTCTCTTAAGGTAGCCAAATGCCTCGTCAACAGCCGAGATACATCGCCAAACTCGAGAAGTTCAGGGCAGGCGTACTGTGAATGTCTTCATGTCGACAGTTAATGGCGTATCGATTCAGGTGAACTGGCCAGTGTAAGCTTGTAGATGTGACTGTTGTAAAACGGGGAGCAACCGACAGGAGTAACTATGCCTCTCTCAAGGTAGCCAAATGCCTCGTCAACAGGCGAAATACATCAGCAAACTCGAGAAGCTCCCGGCAGGAATACTGTGGAAGTCTTTATGTTGACAGATAATGGCGTATCGCTTCAGGAGAACTGGCTAAAGGAAGCTGAAAATGTGACTGTGGCAAACGGGGTGCAACCGACAGGAGAAACTATGACTCTCTTAAGGTAGCCATATGCCTCGTCAACAGGCGAAATACATAGGCAAACTCGAGGAGCTCCCGGGAGGAGTACTGTGAAAGTCATTATGTTGACAAATAATGGCGTATCGCCTCAGGTGAACTAGCCAGAGTAAGCTTGAAAATGTCATTGTGGAAAACCGGGAACAATTAGCAGGAGTAACGGTGAGACACTGGCACGAGTAACTATGACTCTCTTAAGGTAGCCAAATGCCCCGTCAACAGGCGAAATACATCGGCAAATTCGAGAAGCTCCCGGCAGGAGTACTGTGAAAGTCTTTATGTCGACAGTTAATGGCGTATCGATTCAGGTGAACTGGCCAGAGTAAGCTTCTAGATGCGACTGTTGTAAAACGGGGAGCAACCGACAGGAGTAAATATGACTCTCTTGAGGTAGCCAAATACCTCGTCAACAGGCGAAATAAATCGGCAAACTCGAGGAGCTCCCGGGAGGAGTACTGTGAAAGTCATTATGTTGACAGATAATGGCGTATCGCCTCAGGTGAACTTTCCAGAGTAAGCTTGAAAATGTCATTGTGGAAAACGGGGAACAATTGGCAGGAGTAACGGTGAGACACTGGCACGAGTAACTATGACTCTCTTAAGGTAGCCAAATGCCTCGTCAACAGGCGAAATACATCGGCAAACTCGAGAAGTTCCCGGCTGGCGTACTGTGAATGTCTTTATGTCGACAGTTAATGGCGTATCGATCCATGTGAACTGGCCAAAGTAAGCTAGCAGATGTGACTGTTGTAAAACGGGCAGCAACCGACAGGAGTAACTATGACTCAATAAAGGGACCCAAATGCCTCGTCAACAGTTGAGATACATTTGCAAACTGGAGGAGCTCTTAGCAGGAGTACTGTGAATGTCATAATGTCGACAAATAATAACGTATCGCTTGTGGTGAACTGGCCAGAGTAAGCTCGTAGTTGTGACTGTTGTAAAACGGGGAGAAACTGACAGGAGTAACTACGACTCTCTTAAGGTAGCCAAATGCCTCGTCAACAGCCGAGATACATCGCCAAACTCGAGAAGTTCAGGGCAGGCGTACTGTGAATGTCTTTATGTCGACAGTTAATGGCGTATCGATTCAGGTGAACTGGCCAGTGTAAGCTTGTAGATGTGACTGTTGTAAAACGGGGAGCAACCGACAGGAGTAACTATGCCTCTCTCAAGGTAGCCAAATGCCTCGTCAACAGGCGAAATACATCAGCAAACTCGAGAAGCTCCCGGCAGGAGTACTGTGGAAGTCTTTATGTTGACAGACAAAGGCGTATCGCGTCAGGAGAACTGGACAGTGTAAGCTTGAAAATGTGACTATGGTAAAACGGGGAACAATTGGCAGGATTAACTATGACACGCTAAAGGTGGCCAAATGCCTCGTCGACAGGCGAAATATATTGGCAAACTGGAGGAGCTCCAACAGGAGTACTGTGAAAGTCATAATGTCGACAAATAATGGCGTATCTCTTCTGGTGTACGGGGCAGAGGAAGCTTGTGTATATGACTGTGGTTTATCGGGGAGACACTGGCAAGAGTAACTACGAATCTTTGAAGGTAGCCAAAAGCCTCGTCAACAGGCGAAATACATCGGCAAACTCGAGAAGCTCCCGACAGGAGTAATGTGAAAGTCTTTACGTCGACAGATAATGGCGTATAGCTTCAGGTGAACCGGGCAGAGTAAGCTTCTAGATGTGACTGTTGTAAAACGGGGAGCAAATGACAGGAGTAACAGTGACTCTCTAAAGTGAGCCAAATGCCTCGTCAACAGTCGAAATACATTTGCAAACTGGAGGAGCTCCTAGCAGGAGTACTGTGAAAGTCATAATGTCGACAATTAATGGCGTATCGCTTCTGGTGAACGTGGCAGAGGAAGATTGTAGTTGTGACTGTGGTTTAACGGGGAGACACTGGCAGGAGTAAGTATGACTCTCTTAAGGTAGCCAAATTCCTCGTCAACAGGAGAAATACATCGGCGACCTCGAGAAGCTCCCGGCAGGCGTACTGTGAATGTCTTTATGTCGACAGTTAATGGCGTATCGCTTCAGGCGAAATGGCCAGAGTAAGCTTGTAGATAAGACTGTTGTAAAACGCGGAGCAACCGACAGGAGTAACTGTGCCTCTCTCAAGGTAACCAAATGCCTCTTCAACAGGCGAAATACATTGGCAAACTCGAGAAACTCGTGGCAGGAATACCGTGAAAGTCTATGTCGACAGATAATGACGTATCGCTTCAGGTGAACTGGACAGTGTAAGCTTGAAAATGTGACTATGGTAAAACGAGGAACAATTGGCAGGATTAACTATGACACGCTAAAGGTGGCCAAATGCCTCGTCAACAGGCGAAATATATTGGCAAACTGGAGAAGCTCCAACAGGAGTACTGTGAAAGTCATAATGTCGACAAATAATGGCGTATCGCTTCTGGTGAACGGGGCAGAGGAAGCTTTTGGATATGACTATGGTTTATCGGGGAGACACTGGCAAGAGTAACTATGAATCTCTTAAGGTAGCCAAATGCCTCGTCAACAGGCGAAATACATCGGCAAACTCGAGAAGCACCCGGCAGGAGTAGTGTGAAAGTCTTTATGTCGACAGTTAATGGCGTATCGATTCAGGTGAACTGGCCAGAGTAAGCTTCTAGATGTGACTGTTGTAAAACGGGGAGCAACCGACAGGAGTAAATATGACTCTCTTGAGGTAGCCAAATACCTCGTCAACAGGCGAAATAAATCGGAAAACTCGAGGAGCTCCCGGGAGGAGTACTGTGGAAGTCATTATGTTGACAGTTAATGGCGTATCGATTCAGGTGAACTGGCCAAAGTAAGCTAGCAGATGTGACTGTTGTAAAACGGGCAGAAACCGACAGGAGTAACTATGACTCAATAAAGGGACCCAAATGCCTCGTCAACAGTTGAGATACATTTGCAAACTGGAGGAGCTCTTAGCAGGAGTACTGTGAAAGTCATAATGTCGACAAATAATAACGTATCGCTTCTGGTGAACTGGCCAGAGTAAGCTCGTAGTTGTGACTGTTGTAAAACGGGGAGAAACTGACAGGAGTAACTACGACTCTCTTAAGGTAGCCAAATGCCTCGTCAACAGCCGAGATACATCGCCAAACTCGAGAAGTTCAGGGCAGGCGTACTGTGAATGTCTTCATGTCGACAGTTAATGGCGTATCGATTCAGGTGAACTGGCCAGTGTAAGCTTGTAGATGTGACTGTTGTAAAACGGGGAGCAACCGACAGGAGTAACTATGCCTCTCTCAAGGTAGCCAAATGCCTCGTCAACAGGCGAAATACATCAGCAAACTCGAGAAGCTCCCGGCAGGAATACTGTGGAAGTCTTTATGTTGACAGATAATGGCGTATCGCTTCAGGAGAACTGGCTAAAGGAAGCTGAAAATGTGACTGTGGCAAACGGGGTGCAACCGACAGGAGAAACTATGACTCTCTTAAGGTAGCCATATGCCTCGTCAACAGGCGAAATACATAGGCAAACTCGAGGAGCTCCCGGGAGGAGTACTGTGAAAGTCATTATGTTGACAAATAATGGCGTATCGCCTCAGGTGAACTAGCCAGAGTAAGCTTGAAAATGTCATTGTGGAAAACCGGGAACAATTAGCAGGAGTAACGGTGAGACACTGGCACGAGTAACTATGACTCTCTTAAGGTAGCCAAATGCCCCGTCAACAGGCGAAATACATCGGCAAATTCGAGAAGCTCCCGGCAGGAGTACTGTGAAAGTCTTTATGTCGACAGTTAATGGCGTATCGATTCAGGTGAACTGGCCAGAGTAAGCTTCTAGATGCGACTGTTGTAAAACGGGGAGCAACCGACAGGAGTAAATATGACTCTCTTGAGGTAGCCAAATACCTCGTCAACAGGCGAAATAAATCGGCAAACTCGAGGAGCTCCCGGGAGGAGTACTGTGAAAGTCATTATGTTGACAGATAATGGCGTATCGCCTCAGGTGAACTTTCCAGAGTAAGCTTGAAAATGTCATTGTGGAAAACGGGGAACAATTGGCAGGAGTAACGGTGAGACACTGGCACGAGTAACTATGACTCTCTTAAGGTAGCCAAATGCCTCGTCAACAGGCGAAATACATCGGCAAACTCGAGAAGTTCCCGGCTGGCGTACTGTGAATGTCTTTATGTCGACAGTTAATGGCGTATCGATCCATGTGAACTGGCCAAAGTAAGCTAGCAGATGTGACTGTTGTAAAACGGGCAGCAACCGACAGGAGTAACTATGACTCAATAAAGGGACCCAAATGCCTCGTCAACAGTTGAGATACATTTGCAAACTGGAGGAGCTCTTAGCAGGAGTACTGTGAATGTCATAATGTCGACAAATAATAACGTATCGCTTGTGGTGAACTGGCCAGAGTAAGCTCGTAGTTGTGACTGTTGTAAAACGGGGAGAAACTGACAGGAGTAACTACGACTCTCTTAAGGTAGCCAAATGCCTCGTCAACAGCCGAGATACATCGCCAAACTCGAGAAGTTCAGGGCAGGCGTACTGTGAATGTCTTTATGTCGACAGTTAATGGCGTATCGATTCAGGTGAACTGGCCAGTGTAAGCTTGTAGATGTGACTGTTGTAAAACGGGGAGCAACCGACAGGAGTAACTATGCCTCTCTCAAGGTAGCCAAATGCCTCGTCAACAGGCGAAATACATCAGCAAACTCGAGAAGCTCCCGGCAGGAGTACTGTGGAAGTCTTTATGTTGACAGACAAAGGCGTATCGCGTCAGGAGAACTGGACAGTGTAAGCTTGAAAATGTGACTATGGTAAAACGGGGAACAATTGGCAGGATTAACTATGACACGCTAAAGGTGGCCAAATGCCTCGTCGACAGGCGAAATATATTGGCAAACTGGAGGAGCTCCAACAGGAGTACTGTGAAAGTCATAATGTCGACAAATAATGGCGTATCTCTTCTGGTGTACGGGGCAGAGGAAGCTTGTGTATATGACTGTGGTTTATCGGGGAGACACTGGCAAGAGTAACTACGAATCTTTGAAGGTAGCCAAAAGCCTCGTCAACAGGCGAAATACATCGGCAAACTCGAGAAGCTCCCGACAGGAGTAATGTGAAAGTCTTTACGTCGACAGATAATGGCGTATAGCTTCAGGTGAACCGGGCAGAGTAAGCTTCTAGATGTGACTGTTGTAAAACGGGGAGCAAATGACAGGAGTAACAGTGACTCTCTAAAGTGAGCCAAATGCCTCGTCAACAGTCGAAATACATTTGCAAACTGGAGGAGCTCCTAGCAGGAGTACTGTGAAAGTCATAATGTCGACAATTAATGGCGTATCGCTTCTGGTGAACGTGGCAGAGGAAGATTGTAGTTGTGACTGTGGTTTAACGGGGAGACACTGGCAGGAGTAAGTATGACTCTCTTAAGGTAGCCAAATTCCTCGTCAACAGGAGAAATACATCGGCGACCTCGAGAAGCTCCCGGCAGGCGTACTGTGAATGTCTTTATGTCGACAGTTAATGGCGTATCGCTTCAGGCGAAATGGCCAGAGTAAGCTTGTAGATAAGACTGTTGTAAAACGCGGAGCAACCGACAGGAGTAACTGTGCCTCTCTCAAGGTAACCAAATGCCTCTTCAACAGGCGAAATACATTGGCAAACTCGAGAAACTCGTGGCAGGAATACCGTGAAAGTCTATGTCGACAGATAATGACGTATCGCTTCAGGTGAACTGGACAGTGTAAGCTTGAAAATGTGACTATGGTAAAACGAGGAACAATTGGCAGGATTAACTATGACACGCTAAAGGTGGCCAAATGCCTCGTCAACAGGCGAAATATATTGGCAAACTGGAGAAGCTCCAACAGGAGTACTGTGAAAGTCATAATGTCGACAAATAATGGCGTATCGCTTCTGGTGAACGGGGCAGAGGAAGCTTTTGGATATGACTATGGTTTATCGGGGAGACACTGGCAAGAGTAACTATGAATCTCTTAAGGTAGCCAAATGCCTCGTCAACAGGCGAAATACATCGGCAAACTCGAGAAGCACCCGGCAGGAGTAGTGTGAAAGTCTTTATGTCGACAGTTAATGGCGTATCGATTCAGGTGAACTGGCCAGAGTAAGCTTCTAGATGTGACTGTTGTAAAACGGGGAGCAACCGACAGGAGTAAATATGACTCTCTTGAGGTAGCCAAATACCTCGTCAACAGGCGAAATAAATCGGAAAACTCGAGGAGCTCCCGGGAGGAGTACTGTGGAAGTCATTATGTTGACAGTTAATGGCGTATCGATTCAGGTGAACTGGCCAAAGTAAGCTAGCAGATGTGACTGTTGTAAAACGGGCAGAAACCGACAGGAGTAACTATGACTCAATAAAGGGACCCAAATGCCTCGTCAACAGTTGAGATACATTTGCAAACTGGAGGAGCTCTTAGCAGGAGTACTGTGAAAGTCATAATGTCGACAAATAATAACGTATCGCTTCTGGTGAACTGGCCAGAGTAAGCTCGTAGTTGTGACTGTTGTAAAACGGGGAGAAACTGACAGGAGTAACTACGACTCTCTTAAGGTAGCCAAATGCCTCGTCAACAGCCGAGATACATCGCCAAACTCGAGAAGTTCAGGGCAGGCGTACTGTGAATGTCTTCATGTCGACAGTTAATGGCGTATCGATTCAGGTGAACTGGCCAGTGTAAGCTTGTAGATGTGACTGTTGTAAAACGGGGAGCAACCGACAGGAGTAACTATGCCTCTCTCAAGGTAGCCAAATGCCTCGTCAACAGGCGAAATACATCAGCAAACTCGAGAAGCTCCCGGCAGGAATACTGTGGAAGTCTTTATGTTGACAGATAATGGCGTATCGCTTCAGGAGAACTGGCTAAAGGAAGCTGAAAATGTGACTGTGGCAAACGGGGTGCAACCGACAGGAGAAACTATGACTCTCTTAAGGTAGCCATATGCCTCGTCAACAGGCGAAATACATAGGCAAACTCGAGGAGCTCCCGGGAGGAGTACTGTGAAAGTCATTATGTTGACAAATAATGGCGTATCGCCTCAGGTGAACTAGCCAGAGTAAGCTTGAAAATGTCATTGTGGAAAACCGGGAACAATTAGCAGGAGTAACGGTGAGACACTGGCACGAGTAACTATGACTCTCTTAAGGTAGCCAAATGCCCCGTCAACAGGCGAAATACATCGGCAAATTCGAGAAGCTCCCGGCAGGAGTACTGTGAAAGTCTTTATGTCGACAGTTAATGGCGTATCGATTCAGGTGAACTGGCCAGAGTAAGCTTCTAGATGCGACTGTTGTAAAACGGGGAGCAACCGACAGGAGTAAATATGACTCTCTTGAGGTAGCCAAATACCTCGTCAACAGGCGAAATAAATCGGCAAACTCGAGGAGCTCCCGGGAGGAGTACTGTGAAAGTCATTATGTTGACAGATAATGGCGTATCGCCTCAGGTGAACTTTCCAGAGTAAGCTTGAAAATGTCATTGTGGAAAACGGGGAACAATTGGCAGGAGTAACGGTGAGACACTGGCACGAGTAACTATGACTCTCTTAAGGTAGCCAAATGCCTCGTCAACAGGCGAAATACATCGGCAAACTCGAGAAGTTCCCGGCTGGCGTACTGTGAATGTCTTTATGTCGACAGTTAATGGCGTATCGATCCATGTGAACTGGCCAAAGTAAGCTAGCAGATGTGACTGTTGTAAAACGGGCAGCAACCGACAGGAGTAACTATGACTCAATAAAGGGACCCAAATGCCTCGTCAACAGTTGAGATACATTTGCAAACTGGAGGAGCTCTTAGCAGGAGTACTGTGAATGTCATAATGTCGACAAATAATAACGTATCGCTTGTGGTGAACTGGCCAGAGTAAGCTCGTAGTTGTGACTGTTGTAAAACGGGGAGAAACTGACAGGAGTAACTACGACTCTCTTAAGGTAGCCAAATGCCTCGTCAACAGCCGAGATACATCGCCAAACTCGAGAAGTTCAGGGCAGGCGTACTGTGAATGTCTTTATGTCGACAGTTAATGGCGTATCGATTCAGGTGAACTGGCCAGTGTAAGCTTGTAGATGTGACTGTTGTAAAACGGGGAGCAACCGACAGGAGTAACTATGCCTCTCTCAAGGTAGCCAAATGCCTCGTCAACAGGCGAAATACATCAGCAAACTCGAGAAGCTCCCGGCAGGAGTACTGTGGAAGTCTTTATGTTGACAGACAAAGGCGTATCGCGTCAGGAGAACTGGACAGTGTAAGCTTGAAAATGTGACTATGGTAAAACGGGGAACAATTGGCAGGATTAACTATGACACGCTAAAGGTGGCCAAATGCCTCGTCGACAGGCGAAATATATTGGCAAACTGGAGGAGCTCCAACAGGAGTACTGTGAAAGTCATAATGTCGACAAATAATGGCGTATCTCTTCTGGTGTACGGGGCAGAGGAAGCTTGTGTATATGACTGTGGTTTATCGGGGAGACACTGGCAAGAGTAACTACGAATCTTTGAAGGTAGCCAAAAGCCTCGTCAACAGGCGAAATACATCGGCAAACTCGAGAAGCTCCCGACAGGAGTAATGTGAAAGTCTTTACGTCGACAGATAATGGCGTATAGCTTCAGGTGAACCGGGCAGAGTAAGCTTCTAGATGTGACTGTTGTAAAACGGGGAGCAAATGACAGGAGTAACAGTGACTCTCTAAAGTGAGCCAAATGCCTCGTCAACAGTCGAAATACATTTGCAAACTGGAGGAGCTCCTAGCAGGAGTACTGTGAAAGTCATAATGTCGACAATTAATGGCGTATCGCTTCTGGTGAACGTGGCAGAGGAAGATTGTAGTTGTGACTGTGGTTTAACGGGGAGACACTGGCAGGAGTAAGTATGACTCTCTTAAGGTAGCCAAATTCCTCGTCAACAGGAGAAATACATCGGCGACCTCGAGAAGCTCCCGGCAGGCGTACTGTGAATGTCTTTATGTCGACAGTTAATGGCGTATCGCTTCAGGCGAAATGGCCAGAGTAAGCTTGTAGATAAGACTGTTGTAAAACGCGGAGCAACCGACAGGAGTAACTGTGCCTCTCTCAAGGTAACCAAATGCCTCTTCAACAGGCGAAATACATTGGCAAACTCGAGAAACTCGTGGCAGGAATACCGTGAAAGTCTATGTCGACAGATAATGACGTATCGCTTCAGGTGAACTGGACAGTGTAAGCTTGAAAATGTGACTATGGTAAAACGAGGAACAATTGGCAGGATTAACTATGACACGCTAAAGGTGGCCAAATGCCTCGTCAACAGGCGAAATATATTGGCAAACTGGAGAAGCTCCAACAGGAGTACTGTGAAAGTCATAATGTCGACAAATAATGGCGTATCGCTTCTGGTGAACGGGGCAGAGGAAGCTTTTGGATATGACTATGGTTTATCGGGGAGACACTGGCAAGAGTAACTATGAATCTCTTAAGGTAGCCAAATGCCTCGTCAACAGGCGAAATACATCGGCAAACTCGAGAAGCACCCGGCAGGAGTAGTGTGAAAGTCTTTATGTCGACAGTTAATGGCGTATCGATTCAGGTGAACTGGCCAGAGTAAGCTTCTAGATGTGACTGTTGTAAAACGGGGAGCAACCGACAGGAGTAAATATGACTCTCTTGAGGTAGCCAAATACCTCGTCAACAGGCGAAATAAATCGGAAAACTCGAGGAGCTCCCGGGAGGAGTACTGTGGAAGTCATTATGTTGACAGTTAATGGCGTATCGATTCAGGTGAACTGGCCAAAGTAAGCTAGCAGATGTGACTGTTGTAAAACGGGCAGAAACCGACAGGAGTAACTATGACTCAATAAAGGGACCCAAATGCCTCGTCAACAGTTGAGATACATTTGCAAACTGGAGGAGCTCTTAGCAGGAGTACTGTGAAAGTCATAATGTCGACAAATAATAACGTATCGCTTCTGGTGAACTGGCCAGAGTAAGCTCGTAGTTGTGACTGTTGTAAAACGGGGAGAAACTGACAGGAGTAACTACGACTCTCTTAAGGTAGCCAAATGCCTCGTCAACAGCCGAGATACATCGCCAAACTCGAGAAGTTCAGGGCAGGCGTACTGTGAATGTCTTCATGTCGACAGTTAATGGCGTATCGATTCAGGTGAACTGGCCAGTGTAAGCTTGTAGATGTGACTGTTGTAAAACGGGGAGCAACCGACAGGAGTAACTATGCCTCTCTCAAGGTAGCCAAATGCCTCGTCAACAGGCGAAATACATCAGCAAACTCGAGAAGCTCCCGGCAGGAATACTGTGGAAGTCTTTATGTTGACAGATAATGGCGTATCGCTTCAGGAGAACTGGCTAAAGGAAGCTGAAAATGTGACTGTGGCAAACGGGGTGCAACCGACAGGAGAAACTATGACTCTCTTAAGGTAGCCATATGCCTCGTCAACAGGCGAAATACATAGGCAAACTCGAGGAGCTCCCGGGAGGAGTACTGTGAAAGTCATTATGTTGACAAATAATGGCGTATCGCCTCAGGTGAACTAGCCAGAGTAAGCTTGAAAATGTCATTGTGGAAAACCGGGAACAATTAGCAGGAGTAACGGTGAGACACTGGCACGAGTAACTATGACTCTCTTAAGGTAGCCAAATGCCCCGTCAACAGGCGAAATACATCGGCAAATTCGAGAAGCTCCCGGCAGGAGTACTGTGAAAGTCTTTATGTCGACAGTTAATGGCGTATCGATTCAGGTGAACTGGCCAGAGTAAGCTTCTAGATGCGACTGTTGTAAAACGGGGAGCAACCGACAGGAGTAAATATGACTCTCTTGAGGTAGCCAAATACCTCGTCAACAGGCGAAATAAATCGGCAAACTCGAGGAGCTCCCGGGAGGAGTACTGTGAAAGTCATTATGTTGACAGATAATGGCGTATCGCCTCAGGTGAACTTTCCAGAGTAAGCTTGAAAATGTCATTGTGGAAAACGGGGAACAATTGGCAGGAGTAACGGTGAGACACTGGCACGAGTAACTATGACTCTCTTAAGGTAGCCAAATGCCTCGTCAACAGGCGAAATACATCGGCAAACTCGAGAAGTTCCCGGCTGGCGTACTGTGAATGTCTTTATGTCGACAGTTAATGGCGTATCGATCCATGTGAACTGGCCAAAGTAAGCTAGCAGATGTGACTGTTGTAAAACGGGCAGCAACCGACAGGAGTAACTATGACTCAATAAAGGGACCCAAATGCCTCGTCAACAGTTGAGATACATTTGCAAACTGGAGGAGCTCTTAGCAGGAGTACTGTGAATGTCATAATGTCGACAAATAATAACGTATCGCTTGTGGTGAACTGGCCAGAGTAAGCTCGTAGTTGTGACTGTTGTAAAACGGGGAGAAACTGACAGGAGTAACTACGACTCTCTTAAGGTAGCCAAATGCCTCGTCAACAGCCGAGATACATCGCCAAACTCGAGAAGTTCAGGGCAGGCGTACTGTGAATGTCTTTATGTCGACAGTTAATGGCGTATCGATTCAGGTGAACTGGCCAGTGTAAGCTTGTAGATGTGACTGTTGTAAAACGGGGAGCAACCGACAGGAGTAACTATGCCTCTCTCAAGGTAGCCAAATGCCTCGTCAACAGGCGAAATACATCAGCAAACTCGAGAAGCTCCCGGCAGGAATACTGTGGAAGTCTTTATGTTGACAGATAATGGCGTATCGCTTCAGGAGAACTGGCTAAAGGAAGCTGAAAATATGACTGTGGTAAAACGGGGTGCAACCGACAGGAGAAACTATGACTCTCTTAAGGTAGCCATATGCCTCGTCAACAGGCGAAATACATCGGCAAACTCGAGAAGCTACCGGCAGGAGTAATGTGAAAGTCTTTATGTCGACAGATAATGGCGTATCGCTTCAGGTGAACTGGCCAGCCACAATAAGCTTGAAAATGTGACTGTGGCAAAACTTGGAGCAACTGACTGGAGTAACTATGACTCTCTTAAGGTAGCCAAATGGCCCTCAACAGGGGAAAAAAATGGGCAAACTCGAGACGCTACCGGCAGGAGTACTGTGAAAGTCTATATATTGACAGATAATTGCGTATCGCTTCAGGTGAGCTGCTAGAGGAAGCTTGAAAATGTGACTGTGGTAAAACGGGGAACAAATGACTGGCGTAACTGTGACTCTCTTAAGTTACCCAAATGCCTCGCCAACAGGCGAAACACATCGGCAAACTCGACAAGCTCCCGGCAGGAGTACCGTGAAAGTCTTTATGTCGACAGATAATGGCGTATCGCTTCAGGTGAACTTTCCAGAGTAAGCTTGAAAATGTCATTGTGGAAAACGGGGAACAATTGGCAGGAGTAACGGTGAGACACTGGCACGAGTAACTATGACTCTCTTACGGAAGCCAAATGCCTCGTCAACAGGCGAAATACATCGGCAAACTCGAGAAGTTCCCGGCTGGCGTACTGTGAATGTCTTTATGTCGACAGTTAATGGCGTATCGATCCATGTGAACTGGCCAAAGTAAGCTAGCAGATGTGACTGTTGTAAAACGGCCAGCAACCGACAGGAGTAACTATGACTCAATAAAGGGACCCAAATGCCTCGTCAACAGTTGAGATACATTTGCAAACTGGAGGAGCTCTTAGCAGGAGTACTGTGAATGTCATAATGTCGACAAATAATAACGTATCGCTTGTGGTGAACTGGCCAGAGTAAGCTCGTAGTTGTGACTGTTGTAAAACGGGGAGAAACTGACAGGAGTAACTACGACTCTCGTAAGGTAGCCAAATGCCTCGTCAACAGCCGAGATACATCGCCAAACTCGAGAAGTTCAGGGCAGGCGTACTGTGAATGTCTTTATGCCGACAGTTAATGGCGTATCGATTCAGGTGAACTGGCCAGTGTAAGCTTGTAGATGTGACTGTTGTAAAACGGGGAGCAACCGACAGGAGTAACTATGCCTCTCTCAAGGTAGCCAAATGCCTCGTCAACAGGCGAAATACATCAGCAAACTCGAGAAGCTCCCGGCAGGAATACTGTGGAAGTCTTTATGTTGACAGATAATGGCGTATCGCTTCAGAAGAACTGGCTAAAGGAAGCTGAAAATGTGACTGTGGTAAAACGGGGTGCAACCGACAGGAGAAACTATGACTCTCTTAAGGTAGCCATATGCCTCGTCAACAGGCGAAATACATCGGCAAACTCGAGAAGCTACCGGCAGGAGTAATGTGAAAGTCTTTATGTCGACAGATAATGGCGTATCGCTTCAGGTGAACTGGCCAGCCACAATAAGCTTGAAAATGTGACTGTGGCAAAACTTGGAGCAACTGACTGGAGTAACTATGACTCTCTTAAGGTAGCCAAATGGCCCTCAACAGGCGAAAAAAATGGGCAAACTCGAGACGCTACCGGCAGGAGTACTGTGAAAGTCTATATATTGACAGATAATTGCGTATCGCTTCAGGTGAGCTGCTAGAGGAAGCTTGAAAATGTGACTGTGGTAAAACGGGGAACAAATGACTGGCGTAACTGTGACTCTCTTAAGTTACCCAAATGCCTCGCCAACAGGCGAAACACATCGGCAAACTCGACAAGCTCCCGGCAGGAGTACCGTGAAAGTCTTTATGTCGACAGATAATGGCGTATCGCTTCAGGTGAACTTTCCAGAGTAAGCTTGAAAATGTCATTGTGGAAAACGGGGAACAATTGGCAGGAGTAACGGTGAGACACTGGCACGAGTAACTATGACTCTCTTAAGGAAGCCAAATGCCTCGTCAACAGGCGAAATACATCGGCAAACTCGAGAAGTTCCCGGCTGGCGTACTGTGAAAGTCTTTATGTCGACAGTTAATGGCGTATCGATCCATGTGAACTGGCCAAAGTAAGCTAGCAGATGTGACTGTTGTAAAACGGCCAGCAACCGACAGGAGTAACTATGACTCAATAAAGGGACCCAAATGCCTCGTCAACAGTTGAGATACATTTGCAAACTGGAGGAGCTCTTAGCAGGAGTACTGTGAATGTCATAATGTCGACAAATAATAACGTATCGCTTGTGGTGAACTGGCCAGAGTAAGCTCGTAGTTGTGACTGTTGTAAAACGGGGAGAAACTGACAGGAGTAACTACGACTCTCGTAAGGTAGCCAAATGCCTCGTCAACAGCCGAGATACATCGCCAAACTCGAGAAGTTCAGGGCAGGCGTACTGTGAATGTCTTTATGCCGACAGTTAATGGCGTATCGATTCAGGTGAACTGGCCAGTGTAAGCTTGTAGATGTGACTGTTGTAAAACGGGGAGCAACCGACAGGAGTAACTATGCCTCTCTCAAGGTAGCCAAATGCCTCGTCAACAGGCGAAATACATCAGCAAACTCGAGAAGCTCCCGGCAGGAATACTGTGGAAGTCTTTATGTTGACAGATAATGGCGTATCGCTTCAGAAGAACTGGCTAAAGGAAGCTGAAAATGTGACTGTGGTAAAACGGGGTGCAACCGACAGGAGAAACTATGACTCTCTTAAGGTAGCCATATGCCTCGTCAACAGGCGAAATACATCGGCAAACTCGAGAAGCTACCGGCAGGAGTAATGTGAAAGTCTTTATGTCGACAGATAATGGCGTATCGCTTCAGGTGAACTTTCCAGAGTAAGCTTGAAAATGTCATTGTGGAAAACGGGGAACAATTGGCAGGAGTAACGGTGAGACACTGGCACGAGTAACTATGACTCTCTTAAGGAAGCCAAATGCCTCGTCAACAGGCGAAATACATCGGCAAACTCGAGAAGTTCCCGGCTGGCGTACTGTGAAAGTCTTTATGTCGACAGTTAATGGCGTATCGATCCATGTGAACTGGCCAAAGTAAGCTAGCAGATGTGACTGTTGTAAAACGGCCAGCAACCGACAGGAGTAACTATGACTCAATAAAGGGACCCAAATGCCTCGTCAACAGTTGAGATACATTTGCAAACTGGAGGAGCTCTTAGCAGGAGTACTGTGAATGTCATAATGTCGACAAATAATAACGTATCGCTTGTGGTGAACTGGCCAGAGTAAGCTCGTAGTTGTGACTGTTGTAAAACGGGGAGAAACTGACAGGAGTAACTACGACTCTCGTAAGGTAGCCAAATGCCTCGTCAACAGCCGAGATACATCGCCAAACTCGAGAAGTTCAGGGCAGGCGTACTGTGAATGTCTTTATGCCGACAGTTAATGGCGTATCGATTCAGGTGAACTGGCCAGTGTAAGCTTGTAGATGTGACTGTTGTAAAACGGGGAGCAACCGACAGGAGTAACTATGCCTCTCTCAAGGTAGCCAAATGCCTCGTCAACAGGCGAAATACATCAGCAAACTCGAGAAGCTCCCGGCAGGAATACTGTGGAAGTCTTTATGTTGACAGATAATGGCGTATCGCTTCAGAAGAACTGGCTAAAGGAAGCTGAAAATGTGACTGTGGTAAAACGGGGTGCAACCGACAGGAGAAACTATGACTCTCTTAAGGTAGCCATATGCCTCGTCAACAGGCGAAATACATCGGCAAACTCGAGAAGCTACCGGCAGGAGTAATGTGAAAGTCTTTATGTCGACAGATAATGGCGTATCGCTTCAGGTGAACTGGCCAGCCACAATAAGCTTGAAAATGTGACTGTGGCAAAACTTGGAGCAACTGACTGGAGTAACTATGACTCTCTTAAGGTAGCCAAATGGCCCTCAACAGGCGAAAAAAATGGGCAAACTCGAGACGCTACCGGCAGGAGTACTGTGAAAGTCTATATATTGACAGATAATTGCGTATCGCTTCAGGTGAGCTGCTAGAGGAAGCTTGAAAATGTGACTGTGGTAAAACGGGGAACAAATGACTGGCGTAACTGTGACTCTCTTAAGTTACCCAAATGCCTCGCCAACAGGCGAAACACATCGGCAAACTCGACAAGCTCCCGGCAGGAGTACCGTGAAAGTCTTTATGTCGACAGATAATGGCGTATCGCTTCAGGTGAACTTTCCAGAGTAAGCTTGAAAATGTCATTGTGGAAAACGGGGAACAATTGGCAGGAGTAACGGTGAGACACTGGCACGAGTAACTATGACTCTCTTAAGGAAGCCAAATGCCTCGTCAACAGGCGAAATACATCGGCAAACTCGAGAAGTTCCCGGCTGGCGTACTGTGAAAGTCTTTATGTCGACAGTTAATGGCGTATCGATCCATGTGAACTGGCCAAAGTAAGCTAGCAGATGTGACTGTTGTAAAACGGCCAGCAACCGACAGGAGTAACTATGACTCAATAAAGGGACCCAAATGCCTCGTCAACAGTTGAGATACATTTGCAAACTGGAGGAGCTCTTAGCAGGAGTACTGTGAATGTCATAATGTCGACAAATAATAACGTATCGCTTGTGGTGAACTGGTCAGAGTAAGCTCGTAGTTGTGACTGTTGTAAAACGGGGAGAAACTGACAGGAGTAACTACGACTCTCTTAAGGTAGCCAAATGCCTCGTCAACAACCGAGATACATCGCCAAACTCGAGAAGTTCAGGGCAGGCGTACTGTGAATGTCTTTATGTCGACAGTTAATGGCGTATCGATTCAGGTGAACTGGCCAGTGTAAGCTTGTAGATGTGACTGTTGTAAAACGGGGAGCGACCGACAGGAGTAACTATGCCTCTCTCAAGGTAGCCAAATGCCTCGTCAACAGGCGAAATACATCAGCAAACACGAGAAGCTCCCGGCGGGAATACTGTGGAAGTCTTTATGTTGACAGATAATGGCGTATCGCTTCAGGAGAACTGGCTAAAGGAAGCTGAAAATGTGACTGTGGTAAAACGGGGTGCAACCGACAGGAGAAACTATGACTCTCTTAAGGTAGCCATATGCCTCGTCAACAGGCGAAATACATAGGCAAACTCGAGGAGCTCCCGGGAGGAGTACTGTGAAAGTCATTATGTTGACAGATAATGGCGTATCGCCTCAGGTGAACTAGCCAGAGTAAGCTTGAAAATGTCATTGTGGAAAACCGGGAACAATTAGCAGGAGTAACGGTGAGACACTGGCACGAGTAACTATGAATCTCTTAAGGTAGCCAAATGCCCCGTCAACAGGCGAAATACATCGGCAAATTCGAGAAGCTCCCGGCAGGAGTACTGTGAAAGTCTTTATGTCGACAGTTAATGGCGTATCGATTCAGGTGAACTGGCCAGAGTAAGCTTCTAGATGTGACTGTTGTAAAACGGGGAGCAACCGACAGGAGTAAATATGAATCTCTTGAGGTAGCCAAATACCTCGTCAACAGGCGCAATAAATCGGCAAACTCGAGGAGCTCCCGGGAGGAGTACTGTGAAAGTCATTATGTTGACAGATAATGGCGTATCGCCTCAGGTGAACTTTCCAGAGTAAGCTTGAAAATGTCATTGTGGAAAACGGGGAACAATTGGCAGGAGTAACGGTGAGACACTGGCACGAGTAACTATGACTCTCTTAAGGTAGCCAAATGCCTCGTCAACAGGCGAAATACATCGGCAAACTCGAGAAGTTCCCGGCTGGCGTACTGTGAATGTCTTTATGTCGACAGTTAATGGCGTATCGATCCATGTGAACTGGCCAAAGTAAGCTAGCAGATGTGACTGTTGTAAAACGGGCAGCAACCGACAGGAGTAACTATGACTCAATAAAGGGACCCAAATGCCTCGTCAACAGTTGAGATACATTTGCAAACTGGAGGAGCTCTTAGCAGGAGTACTGTGAATGTCATAATGTCGACAAATAATAACGTATCGCTTGTGGTGAACTGGCCAGAGTAAGCTCGTAGTTGTGACTGTTGTAAAACGGGGAGAAACTGACAGGAGTAACTACGACTCTCTTAAGGTAGCCAAATGCCTCGTCAACAGCCGAGATACATCGCCAAACTCGAGAAGTTCAGGGCAGGCGTACTGTGAATGTCTTTATGTCGACAGTTAATGGCGTATCGATTCAGGTGAACTGGCCAGTGTAAGCTTGTAGATGTGACTGTTGTAAAACGGGGAGCAACCGACAGGAGTAACTATGCCTCTCTCAAGGTAGCCAAATGCCTCGTCAACAGGCGAAATACATCAGCAAACTCGAGAAGCTCCCGGCAGGAATACTGTGGAAGTCTTTATGTTGACAGATAATGGCGTATCGCTTCAGGAGAACTGGCTAAAGGAAGCTGAAAATGTGACTGTGGTAAAACGGGGTGCAACCGACAGGAGAAACTATGACTCTCTTAAGGTAGCCATATGCCTCGTCAACAGGCGAAATACATCGGCAAACTCGAGAAGCTACCGGCAGGAGTAATGTGAAAGTCTTTATGTCGACAGATAATGGCGTATCGCTTCAGGTGAACTGGCCAGCCACAATAAGCTTGAAAATGTGACTGTGGCAAAACTTGGAGCAACTGACTGGAGTAACTATGACTCTCTTAAGGTAGCCAAATGGCCCTCAACAGGCGAAAAAAATGGGCAAACTCGAGACGCTACCGGCAGGAGTACTGTGAAAGTCTATATATTGACAGATAATTGCGTATCGCTTCAGGTGAGCTGCTAGAGGAAGCTTGAAAATGTGACTGTGGTAAAACGGGGAACAAATGACTGGCGTAACTGTGACTCTCTTAAGTTACCCAAATGCCTCGCCAACAGGCGAAACACATCGGCAAACTCGACAAGCTCCCGGCAGGAGTACCGTGAAAGTCTTTATGTCGACAGATAATGGCGTATCGCTTCAGGTGAACTGGCTAAAGGAAGCTGAAAATGTGACTGTGGTAAAACGGGGAGCAACCGACAGGAGTAACTATGCCTCTCTCAAGGTAGCCAAATGCCTCGTCAACAGGCGAAATACATCAGCAAACTCGAGAAGCTCCCGGCAGGAATACTGTGGAAGACTTTATGTTGACAGATAATGGCGTATCGCTTCAGGAGAACTGGCTAAAGGAAGCTGAAAATGTGACTGTGGTAAAACGGGGTGCAACCGACAGGAGAAACTATGACTCTCTTAAGGTAGCCATATGCCTCGTCAACAGGCGAAATACATAGGCAAACTCGAGGAGCTCCCGGGAGGAGTACTGTGAAAGTCATTATGTTGACAGATAATGGCGTATCGCCTCAGGTGAACTAGCCAGAGTAAGCTTGAAAATGTCATTGTGGAAAACCGGGAACAATTAGCAGGAGTAACGGTGAGACACTGGCACGAGTAACTATGAATCTCTTAAGGTAGCCAAATGCCCCGTCAACAGGCGAAATACATCGGCAAATTCGAGAAGCCCCCGGCAGGAGTACTGTGAAAGTCTTTATGTCAACAGTTAATGGCGTATCGATTCAGGTGAACTGGCCAGAGTAAGCTTCTAGATGTGACTGTTGTAAAACGGGGAGCAACCGACAGGAGTAAATATGACTCTCTTGAGGTAGCCAAATA
Source organism: Schistocerca piceifrons (assembly GCF_021461385.2). Classification (NCBI taxonomy): domain Eukaryota; kingdom Metazoa; phylum Arthropoda; class Insecta; order Orthoptera; family Acrididae; genus Schistocerca; species Schistocerca piceifrons. The sequence goes on along the minus strand of NC_060144.1, from coordinate 453,458 downwards.
CCTCGTCAACAGGCGCAATAAATCGGCAAACTCGAGGAGCTCCCGGGAGGAGTACTGTGAAAGTCATTATGTTGACAGATAATGGCGTATCGCCTCAGGTGAACTTTCCAGAGTAAGCTTGAAAATGTCATTGTGGAAAACGGGGAACAATTGGCAGGAGTAACGGTGAGACACTGGCACGAGTAACTATGACTCTCTTACGGAAGCCAAATGCCTCGTCAACAGGCGAAATACATCGGCAAACTCGAGAAGTTCCCGGCTGGCGTACTGTGAATGTTTTTATGTCGACAGTTAATGGCGTATCGATCCATGTGAACTGGCCAAAGTAAGCTAGCAGATGTGACTGTTGTAAAACGGCCAGCAACCGACAGGAGTAACTATGACTCAATAAAGGGACCCAAATGCCTCGTCAACAGTTGAGATACATTTGCAAACTGGAGGAGCTCTTAGCAGGAGTACTGTGAATGTCATAATGTCGACAAATAATAACGTATCGCTTGTGGTGAACTGGCCAGAGTAAGCTCGTAGTTGTGACTGTTGTAAAACGGGGAGAAACTGACAGGAGTAACTACGACTCTCGTAAGGTAGCCAAATGCCTCGTCAACAGCCGAGATACATCGCCAAACTCGAGAAGTTCAGGGCAGGCGTACTGTGAATGTCTTTATGTCGACAGTTAATGGCGTATCGATTCAGGTGAACTGGCCAGTGTAAGCTTGTAGATGTGACTGTTGTAAAACGGGGAGCAACCGACAGGAGTAACTATGCCTCTCTCAAGGTAGCCAAATGCCTCGTCAACAGGCGAAATACATCAGCAAACTCGAGAAGCTCCCGGCAGGAATACTGTGGAAGTCTTTATGTTGACAGATAATGGCGTATCGCTTCAGAAGAACTGGCTAAAGGAAGCTGAAAATGTGACTGTGGTAAAACGGGGTGCAACCGACAGGAGAAACTATGACTCTCTTAAGGTAGCCATATGCCTCGTCAACAGGCGAAATACATCGGCAAACTCGAGAAGCTACCGGCAGGAGTAATGTGAAAGTCTTTATGTCGACAGATAATGGCGTATCGCTTCAGGTGAACTGGCCAGCCACAATAAGCTTGAAAATGTGACTGTGGCAAAACTTGGAGCAACTGACTGGAGTAACTATGACTCTCTTAAGGTAGCCAAATGGCCCTCAACAGGCGAAAAAAATGGGCAAACTCGAGACGCTACCGGCAGGAGTACTGTGAAAGTCTATATATTGACAGATAATTGCGTATCGCTTCAGGTGAGCTGCTAGAGGAAGCTTGAAAATGTGACTGTGGTAAAACGGGGAACAAATGACTGGCGTAACTGTGACTCTCTTAAGTTACCCAAATGCCTCGCCAACAGGCGAAACACATCGGCAAACTCGACAAGCTCCCGGCAGGAGTACCGTGAAAGTCTTTATGTCGACAGATAATGGCGTATCGCTTCAGGTGAACTTTCCAGAGTAAGCTTGAAAATGTCATTGTGGAAAACGGGGAACAATTGGCAGGAGTAACGGTGAGACACTGGCACGAGTAACTATGACTCTCTTAAGGAAGCCAAATGCCTCGTCAACAGGCGAAATACATCGGCAAACTCGAGAAGTTCCCGGCTGGCGTACTGTGAAAGTCTTTATGTCGACAGTTAATGGCGTATCGATCCATGTGAACTGGCCAAAGTAAGCTAGCAGATGTGACTGTTGTAAAACGGCCAGCAACCGACAGGAGTAACTATGACTCAATAAAGGGACCCAAATGCCTCGTCAACAGTTGAGATACATTTGCAAACTGGAGGAGCTCTTAGCAGGAGTACTGTGAATGTCATAATGTCGACAAATAATAACGTATCGCTTGTGGTGAACTGGCCAGAGTAAGCTCGTAGTTGTGACTGTTGTAAAACGGGGAGAAACTGACAGGAGTAACTACGACTCTCGTAAGGTAGCCAAATGCCTCGTCAACAGCCGAGATACATCGCCAAACTCGAGAAGTTCAGGGCAGGCGTACTGTGAATGTCTTTATGCCGACAGTTAATGGCGTATCGATTCAGGTGAACTGGCCAGTGTAAGCTTGTAGATGTGACTGTTGTAAAACGGGGAGCAACCGACAGGAGTAACTATGCCTCTCTCAAGGTAGCCAAATGCCTCGTCAACAGGCGAAATACATCAGCAAACTCGAGAAGCTCCCGGCAGGAATACTGTGGAAGTCTTTATGTTGACAGATAATGGCGTATCGCTTCAGAAGAACTGGCTAAAGGAAGCTGAAAATGTGACTGTGGTAAAACGGGGTGCAACCGACAGGAGAAACTATGACTCTCTTAAGGTAGCCATATGCCTCGTCAACAGGCGAAATACATCGGCAAACTCGAGAAGCTACCGGCAGGAGTAATGTGAAAGTCTTTATGTCGACAGATAATGGCGTATCGCTTCAGGTGAACTTTCCAGAGTAAGCTTGAAAATGTCATTGTGGAAAACGGGGAACAATTGGCAGGAGTAACGGTGAGACACTGGCACGAGTAACTATGACTCTCTTAAGGAAGCCAAATGCCTCGTCAACAGGCGAAATACATCGGCAAACTCGAGAAGTTCCCGGCTGGCGTACTGTGAAAGTCTTTATGTCGACAGTTAATGGCGTATCGATCCATGTGAACTGGCCAAAGTAAGCTAGCAGATGTGACTGTTGTAAAACGGCCAGCAACCGACAGGAGTAACTATGACTCAATAAAGGGACCCAAATGCCTCGTCAACAGTTGAGATACATTTGCAAACTGGAGGAGCTCTTAGCAGGAGTACTGTGAATGTCATAATGTCGACAAATAATAACGTATCGCTTGTGGTGAACTGGCCAGAGTAAGCTCGTAGTTGTGACTGTTGTAAAACGGGGAGAAACTGACAGGAGTAACTACGACTCTCGTAAGGTAGCCAAATGCCTCGTCAACAGCCGAGATACATCGCCAAACTCGAGAAGTTCAGGGCAGGCGTACTGTGAATGTCTTTATGCCGACAGTTAATGGCGTATCGATTCAGGTGAACTGGCCAGTGTAAGCTTGTAGATGTGACTGTTGTAAAACGGGGAGCAACCGACAGGAGTAACTATGCCTCTCTCAAGGTAGCCAAATGCCTCGTCAACAGGCGAAATACATCAGCAAACTCGAGAAGCTCCCGGCAGGAATACTGTGGAAGTCTTTATGTTGACAGATAATGGCGTATCGCTTCAGAAGAACTGGCTAAAGGAAGCTGAAAATGTGACTGTGGTAAAACGGGGTGCAACCGACAGGAGAAACTATGACTCTCTTAAGGTAGCCATATGCCTCGTCAACAGGCGAAATACATCGGCAAACTCGAGAAGCTACCGGCAGGAGTAATGTGAAAGTCTTTATGTCGACAGATAATGGCGTATCGCTTCAGGTGAACTGGCCAGCCACAATAAGCTTGAAAATGTGACTGTGGCAAAACTTGGAGCAACTGACTGGAGTAACTATGACTCTCTTAAGGTAGCCAAATGGCCCTCAACAGGCGAAAAAAATGGGCAAACTCGAGACGCTACCGGCAGGAGTACTGTGAAAGTCTATATATTGACAGATAATTGCGTATCGCTTCAGGTGAGCTGCTAGAGGAAGCTTGAAAATGTGACTGTGGTAAAACGGGGAACAAATGACTGGCGTAACTGTGACTCTCTTAAGTTACCCAAATGCCTCGCCAACAGGCGAAACACATCGGCAAACTCGACAAGCTCCCGGCAGGAGTACCGTGAAAGTCTTTATGTCGACAGATAATGGCGTATCGCTTCAGGTGAACTTTCCAGAGTAAGCTTGAAAATGTCATTGTGGAAAACGGGGAACAATTGGCAGGAGTAACGGTGAGACACTGGCACGAGTAACTATGACTCTCTTAAGGAAGCCAAATGCCTCGTCAACAGGCGAAATACATCGGCAAACTCGAGAAGTTCCCGGCTGGCGTACTGTGAAAGTCTTTATGTCGACAGTTAATGGCGTATCGATCCATGTGAACTGGCCAAAGTAAGCTAGCAGATGTGACTGTTGTAAAACGGCCAGCAACCGACAGGAGTAACTATGACTCAATAAAGGGACCCAAATGCCTCGTCAACAGTTGAGATACATTTGCAAACTGGAGGAGCTCTTAGCAGGAGTACTGTGAATGTCATAATGTCGACAAATAATAACGTATCGCTTGTGGTGAACTGGTCAGAGTAAGCTCGTAGTTGTGACTGTTGTAAAACGGGGAGAAACTGACAGGAGTAACTACGACTCTCTTAAGGTAGCCAAATGCCTCGTCAACAACCGAGATACATCGCCAAACTCGAGAAGTTCAGGGCAGGCGTACTGTGAATGTCTTTATGTCGACAGTTAATGGCGTATCGATTCAGGTGAACTGGCCAGTGTAAGCTTGTAGATGTGACTGTTGTAAAACGGGGAGCGACCGACAGGAGTAACTATGCCTCTCTCAAGGTAGCCAAATGCCTCGTCAACAGGCGAAATACATCAGCAAACACGAGAAGCTCCCGGCGGGAATACTGTGGAAGTCTTTATGTTGACAGATAATGGCGTATCGCTTCAGGAGAACTGGCTAAAGGAAGCTGAAAATGTGACTGTGGTAAAACGGGGTGCAACCGACAGGAGAAACTATGACTCTCTTAAGGTAGCCATATGCCTCGTCAACAGGCGAAATACATAGGCAAACTCGAGGAGCTCCCGGGAGGAGTACTGTGAAAGTCATTATGTTGACAGATAATGGCGTATCGCCTCAGGTGAACTAGCCAGAGTAAGCTTGAAAATGTCATTGTGGAAAACCGGGAACAATTAGCAGGAGTAACGGTGAGACACTGGCACGAGTAACTATGAATCTCTTAAGGTAGCCAAATGCCCCGTCAACAGGCGAAATACATCGGCAAATTCGAGAAGCTCCCGGCAGGAGTACTGTGAAAGTCTTTATGTCGACAGTTAATGGCGTATCGATTCAGGTGAACTGGCCAGAGTAAGCTTCTAGATGTGACTGTTGTAAAACGGGGAGCAACCGACAGGAGTAAATATGAATCTCTTGAGGTAGCCAAATACCTCGTCAACAGGCGCAATAAATCGGCAAACTCGAGGAGCTCCCGGGAGGAGTACTGTGAAAGTCATTATGTTGACAGATAATGGCGTATCGCCTCAGGTGAACTTTCCAGAGTAAGCTTGAAAATGTCATTGTGGAAAACGGGGAACAATTGGCAGGAGTAACGGTGAGACACTGGCACGAGTAACTATGACTCTCTTAAGGTAGCCAAATGCCTCGTCAACAGGCGAAATACATCGGCAAACTCGAGAAGTTCCCGGCTGGCGTACTGTGAATGTCTTTATGTCGACAGTTAATGGCGTATCGATCCATGTGAACTGGCCAAAGTAAGCTAGCAGATGTGACTGTTGTAAAACGGGCAGCAACCGACAGGAGTAACTATGACTCAATAAAGGGACCCAAATGCCTCGTCAACAGTTGAGATACATTTGCAAACTGGAGGAGCTCTTAGCAGGAGTACTGTGAATGTCATAATGTCGACAAATAATAACGTATCGCTTGTGGTGAACTGGCCAGAGTAAGCTCGTAGTTGTGACTGTTGTAAAACGGGGAGAAACTGACAGGAGTAACTACGACTCTCTTAAGGTAGCCAAATGCCTCGTCAACAGCCGAGATACATCGCCAAACTCGAGAAGTTCAGGGCAGGCGTACTGTGAATGTCTTTATGTCGACAGTTAATGGCGTATCGATTCAGGTGAACTGGCCAGTGTAAGCTTGTAGATGTGACTGTTGTAAAACGGGGAGCAACCGACAGGAGTAACTATGCCTCTCTCAAGGTAGCCAAATGCCTCGTCAACAGGCGAAATACATCAGCAAACTCGAGAAGCTCCCGGCAGGAATACTGTGGAAGTCTTTATGTTGACAGATAATGGCGTATCGCTTCAGGAGAACTGGCTAAAGGAAGCTGAAAATGTGACTGTGGTAAAACGGGGTGCAACCGACAGGAGAAACTATGACTCTCTTAAGGTAGCCATATGCCTCGTCAACAGGCGAAATACATCGGCAAACTCGAGAAGCTACCGGCAGGAGTAATGTGAAAGTCTTTATGTCGACAGATAATGGCGTATCGCTTCAGGTGAACTGGCCAGCCACAATAAGCTTGAAAATGTGACTGTGGCAAAACTTGGAGCAACTGACTGGAGTAACTATGACTCTCTTAAGGTAGCCAAATGGCCCTCAACAGGCGAAAAAAATGGGCAAACTCGAGACGCTACCGGCAGGAGTACTGTGAAAGTCTATATATTGACAGATAATTGCGTATCGCTTCAGGTGAGCTGCTAGAGGAAGCTTGAAAATGTGACTGTGGTAAAACGGGGAACAAATGACTGGCGTAACTGTGACTCTCTTAAGTTACCCAAATGCCTCGCCAACAGGCGAAACACATCGGCAAACTCGACAAGCTCCCGGCAGGAGTACCGTGAAAGTCTTTATGTCGACAGATAATGGCGTATCGCTTCAGGTGAACTGGCTAAAGGAAGCTGAAAATGTGACTGTGGTAAAACGGGGAGCAACCGACAGGAGTAACTATGCCTCTCTCAAGGTAGCCAAATGCCTCGTCAACAGGCGAAATACATCAGCAAACTCGAGAAGCTCCCGGCAGGAATACTGTGGAAGACTTTATGTTGACAGATAATGGCGTATCGCTTCAGGAGAACTGGCTAAAGGAAGCTGAAAATGTGACTGTGGTAAAACGGGGTGCAACCGACAGGAGAAACTATGACTCTCTTAAGGTAGCCATATGCCTCGTCAACAGGCGAAATACATAGGCAAACTCGAGGAGCTCCCGGGAGGAGTACTGTGAAAGTCATTATGTTGACAGATAATGGCGTATCGCCTCAGGTGAACTAGCCAGAGTAAGCTTGAAAATGTCATTGTGGAAAACCGGGAACAATTAGCAGGAGTAACGGTGAGACACTGGCACGAGTAACTATGAATCTCTTAAGGTAGCCAAATGCCCCGTCAACAGGCGAAATACATCGGCAAATTCGAGAAGCCCCCGGCAGGAGTACTGTGAAAGTCTTTATGTCAACAGTTAATGGCGTATCGATTCAGGTGAACTGGCCAGAGTAAGCTTCTAGATGTGACTGTTGTAAAACGGGGAGCAACCGACAGGAGTAAATATGACTCTCTTGAGGTAGCCAAATACCTCGTCAACAGGCGCAATAAATCGGCAAACTCGAGGAGCTCCCGGGAGGAGTACTGTGAAAGTCATTATGTTGACAGATAATGGCGTATCGCCTCAGGTGAACTTTCCAGAGTAAGCTTGAAAATGTCATTGTGGAAAACGGGGAACAATTGGCAGGAGTAACGGTGAGACACTGGCACGAGTAACTATGACTCTCTTAAGGTAGCCAAATGCCTCGTCAACAGGCGAAATACATCGGCAAACTCGAGAAGTTCCCGGCTGGCGTACTGTGAATGTTTTTATGTCGACAGTTAATGGCGTATCGATCCATGTGAACTGGCCAAAGTAAGCTAGCAGATGTGACTGTTGTAAAACGGGCAGCAACCGACAGGAGTAACTATGACTCAATAAAGGGACCCAAATGCCTCGTCAACAGTTGAGATACATTTGCAAACTGGAGGAGCTCTTAGCAGGAGTACTGTGAATGTCATAATGTCGACAAATAATAACGTATCGCTTGTGGTGAACTGGCCAGAGTAAGCTCGTAGTTGTGACTGATGTAAAACGGGGAGAAACTGACAGGAGTAACTACAACTCTCTTAAGGTAGCCAAATGCCTCGTCAACAGCCGAGATACATCGCCAAACTCGAGAAGTTCAGGGCAGGCGTACTGTGAATGTCTTTATGTCGACAGTTAATGGCGTATCGATTCAGGTGAACTGGCCAGTGTAAGCTTGTAGATGTGACTGTTGTAAAACGGGGAGCAACCGACAGGAGTAACTATGCCTCTCTCAAGGTAGCCAAATGCCTCGTCAACAGGCGAAATACATCAGCAAACTCGAGAAGCTCCCGGCAGGAATACTGTGGAAGTCTTTATGTTGACAGATAATGGCGTATCGCTTCAGGAGAACTGGCTAAAGGAAGCTGAAAATGTGACTGTGGTAAAACGGGGTGCAACCGACAGGAGAAACTATGACTCTCTTAAGGTAGCCATATGCCTCGTCAACAGGCGAAATACATCGGCAAACTCGAGAAGCTACCGGCAGGAGTAATGTGAAAGTCTTTATGTCGACAGATAATGGCGTATCGCTTCAGGTGAACTGGCCAGCCACAATAAGCTTGAAAATGTGACTGTGGCAAAACTTGGAGCAACTGACTGGAGTAACTATGACTCTCTTAAGGTAGCCAAATGGCCCTCAACAGGCGAAAAAAATGGGCAAACTCGAGACGCTACCGGCAGGAGTACTGTGAAAGTCTATATATTGACAGATAATTGCGTATCGCTTCAGGTGAGCTGCTAGAGGAAGCTTGAAAATGTGACTGTGGTAAAACGGGGAACAAATGACTGGCGTAACTGTGACTCTCTTAAGTTACCCAAATGCCTCGCCAACAGGCGAAACACATCGGCAAACTCGACAAGCTCCCGGCAGGAGTACCGTGAAAGTCTTTATGTCGACAGATAATGGCGTATCGCTTCAGGTGAACTTTCCAGAGTAAGCTTGAAAATGTCATTGTGGAAAACGGGGAACAATTGGCAGGAGTAACGGTGAGACACTGGCACGAGTAACTATGACTCTCTTAAGGAAGCCAAATGCCTCGTCAACAGGCGAAATACATCGGCAAACTCGAGAAGTTCCCGGCTGGCGTACTGTGAAAGTCTTTATGTCGACAGTTAATGGCGTATCGATCCATGTGAACTGGCCAAAGTAAGCTAGCAGATGTGACTGTTGTAAAACGGCCAGCAACCGACAGGAGTAACTATGACTCAATAAAGGGACCCAAATGCCTCGTCAACAGTTGAGATACATTTGCAAACTGGAGGAGCTCTTAGCAGGAGTACTGTGAATGTCATAATGTCGACAAATAATAACGTATCGCTTGTGGTGAACTGGTCAGAGTAAGCTCGTAGTTGTGACTGTTGTAAAACGGGGAGAAACTGACAGGAGTAACTACGACTCTCTTAAGGTAGCCAAATGCCTCGTCAACAACCGAGATACATCGCCAAACTCGAGAAGTTCAGGGCAGGCGTACTGTGAATGTCTTTATGTCGACAGTTAATGGCGTATCGATTCAGGTGAACTGGCCAGTGTAAGCTTGTAGATGTGACTGTTGTAAAACGGGGAGCGACCGACAGGAGTAACTATGCCTCTCTCAAGGTAGCCAAATGCCTCGTCAACAGGCGAAATACATCAGCAAACACGAGAAGCTCCCGGCGGGAATACTGTGGAAGTCTTTATGTTGACAGATAATGGCGTATCGCTTCAGGAGAACTGGCTAAAGGAAGCTGAAAATGTGACTGTGGTAAAACGGGGTGCAACCGACAGGAGAAACTATGACTCTCTTAAGGTAGCCATATGCCTCGTCAACAGGCGAAATACATAGGCAAACTCGAGGAGCTCCCGGGAGGAGTACTGTGAAAGTCATTATGTTGACAGATAATGGCGTATCGCCTCAGGTGAACTAGCCAGAGTAAGCTTGAAAATGTCATTGTGGAAAACCGGGAACAATTAGCAGGAGTAACGGTGAGACACTGGCACGAGTAACTATGAATCTCTTAAGGTAGCCAAATGCCCCGTCAACAGGCGAAATACATCGGCAAATTCGAGAAGCTCCCGGCAGGAGTACTGTGAAAGTCTTTATGTCGACAGTTAATGGCGTATCGATTCAGGTGAACTGGCCAGAGTAAGCTTCTAGATGTGACTGTTGTAAAACGGGGAGCAACCGACAGGAGTAAATATGAATCTCTTGAGGTAGCCAAATACCTCGTCAACAGGCGCAATAAATCGGCAAACTCGAGGAGCTCCCGGGAGGAGTACTGTGAAAGTCATTATGTTGACAGATAATGGCGTATCGCCTCAGGTGAACTTTCCAGAGTAAGCTTGAAAATGTCATTGTGGAAAACGGGGAACAATTGGCAGGAGTAACGGTGAGACACTGGCACGAGTAACTATGACTCTCTTAAGGTAGCCAAATGCCTCGTCAACAGGCGAAATACATCGGCAAACTCGAGAAGTTCCCGGCTGGCGTACTGTGAATGTCTTTATGTCGACAGTTAATGGCGTATCGATCCATGTGAACTGGCCAAAGTAAGCTAGCAGATGTGACTGTTGTAAAACGGGCAGCAACCGACAGGAGTAACTATGACTCAATAAAGGGACCCAAATGCCTCGTCAACAGTTGAGATACATTTGCAAACTGGAGGAGCTCTTAGCAGGAGTACTGTGAATGTCATAATGTCGACAAATAATAACGTATCGCTTGTGGTGAACTGGCCAGAGTAAGCTCGTAGTTGTGACTGTTGTAAAACGGGGAGAAACTGACAGGAGTAACTACGACTCTCTTAAGGTAGCCAAATGCCTCGTCAACAGCCGAGATACATCGCCAAACTCGAGAAGTTCAGGGCAGGCGTACTGTGAATGTCTTTATGTCGACAGTTAATGGCGTATCGATTCAGGTGAACTGGCCAGTGTAAGCTTGTAGATGTGACTGTTGTAAAACGGGGAGCAACCGACAGGAGTAACTATGCCTCTCTCAAGGTAGCCAAATGCCTCGTCAACAGGCGAAATACATCAGCAAACTCGAGAAGCTCCCGGCAGGAATACTGTGGAAGTCTTTATGTTGACAGATAATGGCGTATCGCTTCAGGAGAACTGGCTAAAGGAAGCTGAAAATGTGACTGTGGTAAAACGGGGTGCAACCGACAGGAGAAACTATGACTCTCTTAAGGTAGCCATATGCCTCGTCAACAGGCGAAATACATCGGCAAACTCGAGAAGCTACCGGCAGGAGTAATGTGAAAGTCTTTATGTCGACAGATAATGGCGTATCGCTTCAGGTGAACTGGCCAGCCACAATAAGCTTGAAAATGTGACTGTGGCAAAACTTGGAGCAACTGACTGGAGTAACTATGACTCTCTTAAGGTAGCCAAATGGCCCTCAACAGGCGAAAAAAATGGGCAAACTCGAGACGCTACCGGCAGGAGTACTGTGAAAGTCTATATATTGACAGATAATTGCGTATCGCTTCAGGTGAGCTGCTAGAGGAAGCTTGAAAATGTGACTGTGGTAAAACGGGGAACAAATGACTGGCGTAACTGTGACTCTCTTAAGTTACCCAAATGCCTCGCCAACAGGCGAAACACATCGGCAAACTCGACAAGCTCCCGGCAGGAGTACCGTGAAAGTCTTTATGTCGACAGATAATGGCGTATCGCTTCAGGTGAACTGGCTAAAGGAAGCTGAAAATGTGACTGTGGTAAAACGGGGAGCAACCGACAGGAGTAACTATGCCTCTCTCAAGGTAGCCAAATGCCTCGTCAACAGGCGAAATACATCAGCAAACTCGAGAAGCTCCCGGCAGGAATACTGTGGAAGACTTTATGTTGACAGATAATGGCGTATCGCTTCAGGAGAACTGGCTAAAGGAAGCTGAAAATGTGACTGTGGTAAAACGGGGTGCAACCGACAGGAGAAACTATGACTCTCTTAAGGTAGCCATATGCCTCGTCAACAGGCGAAATACATAGGCAAACTCGAGGAGCTCCCGGGAGGAGTACTGTGAAAGTCATTATGTTGACAGATAATGGCGTATCGCCTCAGGTGAACTAGCCAGAGTAAGCTTGAAAATGTCATTGTGGAAAACCGGGAACAATTAGCAGGAGTAACGGTGAGACACTGGCACGAGTAACTATGAATCTCTTAAGGTAGCCAAATGCCCCGTCAACAGGCGAAATACATCGGCAAATTCGAGAAGCCCCCGGCAGGAGTACTGTGAAAGTCTTTATGTCAACAGTTAATGGCGTATCGATTCAGGTGAACTGGCCAGAGTAAGCTTCTAGATGTGACTGTTGTAAAACGGGGAGCAACCGACAGGAGTAAATATGACTCTCTTGAGGTAGCCAAATACCTCGTCAACAGGCGCAATAAATCGGCAAACTCGAGGAGCTCCCGGGAGGAGTACTGTGAAAGTCATTATGTTGACAGATAATGGCGTATCGCCTCAGGTGAACTTTCCAGAGTAAGCTTGAAAATGTCATTGTGGAAAACGGGGAACAATTGGCAGGAGTAACGGTGAGACACTGGCACGAGTAACTATGACTCTCTTAAGGTAGCCAAATGCCTCGTCAACAGGCGAAATACATCGGCAAACTCGAGAAGTTCCCGGCTGGCGTACTGTGAATGTTTTTATGTCGACAGTTAATGGCGTATCGATCCATGTGAACTGGCCAAAGTAAGCTAGCAGATGTGACTGTTGTAAAACGGGCAGCAACCGACAGGAGTAACTATGACTCAATAAAGGGACCCAAATGCCTCGTCAACAGTTGAGATACATTTGCAAACTGGAGGAGCTCTTAGCAGGAGTACTGTGAATGTCATAATGTCGACAAATAATAACGTATCGCTTGTGGTGAACTGGCCAGAGTAAGCTCGTAGTTGTGACTGTTGTAAAACGGGGAGAAACTGACAGGAGTAACTACAACTCTCTTAAGGTAGCCAAATGCCTCGTCAACAGCCGAGATACATCGCCAAACTCGAGAAGTTCAGGGCAGGCGTACTGTGAATGTCTTTATGTCGACAGTTAATGGCGTATCGATTCAGGTGAACTGGCCAGTGTAAGCTTGTAGATGTGACTGTTGTAAAACGGGGAGCAACCGACAGGAGTAACTATGCCTCTCTCAAGGTAGCCAAATGCCTCGTCAACAGGCGAAATACATCAGCAAACTCGAGAAGCTCCCGGCAGGAATACTGTGGAAGTCTTTATGTTGACAGATAATGGCGTATCGCTTCAGGAGAACTGGCTAAAGGAAGCTGAAAATGTGACTGTGGTAAAACGGGGTGCAACCGACAGGAGAAACTATGACTCTCTTAAGGTAGCCATATGCCTCGTCAACAGGCGAAATACATCGGCAAACTCGAGAAGCTACCGGCAGGAGTAATGTGAAAGTCTTTATGTCGACAGATAATGGCGTATCGCTTCAGGTGAACTGGCCAGCCACAATAAGCTTGAAAATGTGACTGTGGCAAAACTTGGAGCAACTGACTGGAGTAACTATGACTCTCTTAAGGTAGCCAAATGGCCCTCAACAGGCGAAAAAAATGGGCAAACTCGAGACGCTACCGGCAGGAGTACTGTGAAAGTCTATATATTGACAGATAATTGCGTATCGCTTCAGGTGAGCTGCTAGAGGAAGCTTGAAAATGTGACTGTGGTAAAACGGGGAACAAATGACTGGCGTAACTGTGACTCTCTTACGTTACCCAAATGCCTCGCCAACAGGCGAAACACATCGGCAAACTCGACAAGCTCCCGGCAGGAGTACCGTGAAAGTCTTTATGTCGACAGATAATGGCGTAAAGCTTCAGGTGAACTTTCCAGAGTAAGCTTGAAAATGTCATTGTGGAAAACGGGGAACAATTGGCAGGAGTAACGGTGAGACACTGGCACGAGTAACTATGACTCTCTTAAGGAAGCCAAATGCCTCGTCAACAGGCGAAATACATCGGCAAACTCGAGAAGTTCCCGGCTGGCGTACTGTGAAAGTCTTTATGTCGACAGTTAATGGCGTATCGATCCATGTGAACTGGCCAAAGTAAGCTAGCAGATGTGACTGTTGTAAAACGGCCAGCAACCGACAGGAGTAACTATGACTCAATAAAGGGACCCAAATGCCTCGTCAACAGTTGAGATACATTTGCAAACTGGAGGAGCTCTTAGCAGGAGTACTGTGAATGTCATAATGTCGACAAATAATAACGTATCGCTTGTGGTGAACTGGCCAGAGTAAGCTCGTAGTTGTGACTGTTGTAAAACGGGGAGAAACTGACAGGAGTAACTACGACTCTCGTAAGGTAGCCAAATGCCTCGTCAACAGCCGAGATACATCGCCAAACTCGAGAAGTTCAGGGCAGGCGTACTGTGAATGTCTTTATGCCGACAGTTAATGGCGTATCGATTCAGGTGAACTGGCCAGTGTAAGCTTGTAGATGTGACTGTTGTAAAACGGGGAGCAACCGACAGGAGTAACTATGCCTCTCTCAAGGTAGCCAAATGCCTCGTCAACAGGCGAAATACATCAGCAAACTCGAGAAGCTCCCGGCAGGAATACTGTGGAAGTCTTTATGTTGACAGATAATGGCGTATCGCTTCAGAAGAACTGGCTAAAGGAAGCTGAAAATGTGACTGTGGTAAAACGGGGTGCAACCGACAGGAGAAACTATGACTCTCTTAAGGTAGCCATATGCCTCGTCAACAGGCGAAATACATCGGCAAACTCGAGAAGCTACCGGCAGGAGTAATGTGAAAGTCCTTATGTCGACAGATAATGGCGTATCGCTTCAGGTGAACTGGCCAGCCACAATAAGCTTGAAAATGTGACTGTGGCAAAACTTGGAGCAACTGACTGGAGTAACTATGACTCTCTTAAGGTAGCCAAATGGCCCTCAACAGGCGAAAAAAATGGGCAAACTCGAGACGCTACCGGCAGGAGTACTGTGAAAGTCTATATATTGACAGATAATTGCGTATCGCTTCAGGTGAGCTGCTAGAGGAAGCTTGAAAATGTGACTGTGGTAAAACGGGGAACAAATGACTGGCGTAACTGTGACTCTCTTAAGTTACCCAAATGCCTCGCCAACAGGCGAAACACATCGGCAAACTCGACAAGCTCCCGGCAGGAGTACCGTGAAAGTCTTTATGTCGACAGATAATGGCGTATCGCTTCAGGTGAACTTTCCAGAGTAAGCTTGAAAATGTCATTGTGGAAAACGGGGAACAATTGGCAGGAGTAACGGTGAGACACTGGCACGAGTAACTATGACTCTCTTAAGGAAGCCAAATGCCTCGTCAACAGGCGAAATACATCGGCAAACTCGAGAAGTTCCCGGCTGGCGTACTGTGAAAGTCTTTATGTCGACAGTTAATGGCGTATCGATCCATGTGAACTGGCCAAAGTAAGCTAGCAGATGTGACTGTTGTAAAACGGCCAGCAACCGACAGGAGTAACTATGACTCAATAAAGGGACCCAAATGCCTCGTCAACAGTTGAGATACATTTGCAAACTGGAGGAGCTCTTAGCAGGAGTACTGTGAATGTCATAATGTCGACAAATAATAACGTATCGCTTGTGGTGAACTGGTCAGAGTAAGCTCGTAGTTGTGACTGTTGTAAAACGGGGAGAAACTGACAGGAGTAACTACGACTCTCTTAAGGTAGCCAAATGCCTCGTCAACAACCGAGATACATCGCCAAACTCGAGAAGTTCAGGGCAGGCGTACTGTGAATGTCTTTATGTCGACAGTTAATGGCGTATCGATTCAGGTGAACTGGCCAGTGTAAGCTTGTAGATGTGACTGTTGTAAAACGGGGAGCGACCGACAGGAGTAACTATGCCTCTCTCAAGGTAGCCAAATGCCTCGTCAACAGGCGAAATACATCAGCAAACACGAGAAGCTCCCGGCGGGAATACTGTGGAAGTCTTTATGTTGACAGATAATGGCGTATCGCTTCAGGAGAACTGGCTAAAGGAAGCTGAAAATGTGACTGTGGTAAAACGGGGTGCAACCGACAGGAGAAACTATGACTCTCTTAAGGTAGCCATATGCCTCGTCAACAGGCGAAATACATAGGCAAACTCGAGGAGCTCCCGGGAGGAGTACTGTGAAAGTCATTATGTTGACAGATAATGGCGTATCGCCTCAGGTGAACTAGCCAGAGTAAGCTTGAAAATGTCATTGTGGAAAACCGGGAACAATTAGCAGGAGTAACGGTGAGACACTGGCACGAGTAACTATGAATCTCTTAAGGTAGCCAAATGCCCCGTCAACAGGCGAAATACATCGGCAAATTCGAGAAGCTCCCGGCAGGAGTACTGTGAAAGTCTTTATGTCGACAGTTAATGGCGTATCGATTCAGGTGAACTGGCCAGAGTAAGCTTCTAGATGTGACTGTTGTAAAACGGGGAGCAACCGACAGGAGTAAATATGAATCTCTTGAGGTAGCCAAATACCTCGTCAACAGGCGCAATAAATCGGCAAACTCGAGGAGCTCCCGGGAGGAGTACTGTGAAAGTCATTATGTTGACAGATAATGGCGTATCGCCTCAGGTGAACTTTCCAGAGTAAGCTTGAAAATGTCATTGTGGAAAACGGGGAACAATTGGCAGGAGTAACGGTGAGACACTGGCACGAGTAACTATGACTCTCTTAAGGTAGCCAAATGCCTCGTCAACAGGCGAAATACATCGGCAAACTCGAGAAGTTCCCGGCTGGCGTACTGTGAATGTCTTTATGTCGACAGTTAATGGCGTATCGATCCATGTGAACTGGCCAAAGTAAGCTAGCAGATGTGACTGTTGTAAAACGGGCAGCAACCGACAGGAGTAACTATGACTCAATAAAGGGACCCAAATGCCTCGTCAACAGTTGAGATACATTTGCAAACTGGAGGAGCTCTTAGCAGGAGTACTGTGAATGTCATAATGTCGACAAATAATAACGTATCGCTTGTGGTGAACTGGCCAGAGTAAGCTCGTAGTTGTGACTGTTGTAAAACGGGGAGAAACTGACAGGAGTAACTACGACTCTCTTAAGGTAGCCAAATGCCTCGTCAACAGCCGAGATACATCGCCAAACTCGAGAAGTTCAGGGCAGGCGTACTGTGAATGTCTTTATGTCGACAGTTAATGGCGTATCGATTCAGGTGAACTGGCCAGTGTAAGCTTGTAGATGTGACTGTTGTAAAACGGGGAGCAACCGACAGGAGTAACTATGCCTCTCTCAAGGTAGCCAAATGCCTCGTCAACAGGCGAAATACATCAGCAAACTCGAGAAGCTCCCGGCAGGAATACTGTGGAAGTCTTTATGTTGACAGATAATGGCGTATCGCTTCAGGAGAACTGGCTAAAGGAAGCTGAAAATGTGACTGTGGTAAAACGGGGTGCAACCGACAGGAGAAACTATGACTCTCTTAAGGTAGCCATATGCCTCGTCAACAGGCGAAATACATCGGCAAACTCGAGAAGCTACCGGCAGGAGTAATGTGAAAGTCTTTATGTCGACAGATAATGGCGTATCGCTTCAGGTGAACTGGCCAGCCACAATAAGCTTGAAAATGTGACTGTGGCAAAACTTGGAGCAACTGACTGGAGTAACTATGACTCTCTTAAGGTAGCCAAATGGCCCTCAACAGGCGAAAAAAATGGGCAAACTCGAGACGCTACCGGCAGGAGTACTGTGAAAGTCTATATATTGACAGATAATTGCGTATCGCTTCAGGTGAGCTGCTAGAGGAAGCTTGAAAATGTGACTGTGGTAAAACGGGGAACAAATGACTGGCGTAACTGTGACTCTCTTAAGTTACCCAAATGCCTCGCCAACAGGCGAAACACATCGGCAAACTCGACAAGCTCCCGGCAGGAGTACCGTGAAAGTCTTTATGTCGACAGATAATGGCGTATCGCTTCAGGTGAACTGGCTAAAGGAAGCTGAAAATGTGACTGTGGTAAAACGGGGAGCAACCGACAGGAGTAACTATGCCTCTCTCAAGGTAGCCAAATGCCTCGTCAACAGGCGAAATACATCAGCAAACTCGAGAAGCTCCCGGCAGGAATACTGTGGAAGACTTTATGTTGACAGATAATGGCGTATCGCTTCAGGAGAACTGGCTAAAGGAAGCTGAAAATGTGACTGTGGTAAAACGGGGTGCAACCGACAGGAGAAACTATGACTCTCTTAAGGTAGCCATATGCCTCGTCAACAGGCGAAATACATAGGCAAACTCGAGGAGCTCCCGGGAGGAGTACTGTGAAAGTCATTATGTTGACAGATAATGGCGTATCGCCTCAGGTGAACTAGCCAGAGTAAGCTTGAAAATGTCATTGTGGAAAACCGGGAACAATTAGCAGGAGTAACGGTGAGACACTGGCACGAGTAACTATGAATCTCTTAAGGTAGCCAAATGCCCCGTCAACAGGCGAAATACATCGGCAAATTCGAGAAGCCCCCGGCAGGAGTACTGTGAAAGTCTTTATGTCAACAGTTAATGGCGTATCGATTCAGGTGAACTGGCCAGAGTAAGCTTCTAGATGTGACTGTTGTAAAACGGGGAGCAACCGACAGGAGTAAATATGACTCTCTTGAGGTAGCCAAATACCTCGTCAACAGGCGCAATAAATCGGCAAACTCGAGGAGCTCCCGGGAGGAGTACTGTGAAAGTCATTATGTTGACAGATAATGGCGTATCGCCTCAGGTGAACTTTCCAGAGTAAGCTTGAAAATGTCATTGTGGAAAACGGGGAACAATTGGCAGGAGTAACGGTGAGACACTGGCACGAGTAACTATGACTCTCTTAAGGTAGCCAAATGCCTCGTCAACAGGCGAAATACATCGGCAAACTCGAGAAGTTCCCGGCTGGCGTACTGTGAATGTTTTTATGTCGACAGTTAATGGCGTATCGATCCATGTGAACTGGCCAAAGTAAGCTAGCAGATGTGACTGTTGTAAAACGGGCAGCAACCGACAGGAGTAACTATGACTCAATAAAGGGACCCAAATGCCTCGTCAACAGTTGAGATACATTTGCAAACTGGAGGAGCTCTTAGCAGGAGTACTGTGAATGTCATAATGTCGACAAATAATAACGTATCGCTTGTGGTGAACTGGCCAGAGTAAGCTCGTAGTTGTGACTGTTGTAAAACGGGGAGAAACTGACAGGAGTAACTACAACTCTCTTAAGGTAGCCAAATGCCTCGTCAACAGCCGAGATACATCGCCAAACTCGAGAAGTTCAGGGCAGGCGTACTGTGAATGTCTTTATGTCGACAGTTAATGGCGTATCGATTCAGGTGAACTGGCCAGTGTAAGCTTGTAGATGTGACTGTTGTAAAACGGGGAGCAACCGACAGGAGTAACTATGCCTCTCTCAAGGTAGCCAAATGCCTCGTCAACAGGCGAAATACATCAGCAAACTCGAGAAGCTCCCGGCAGGAATACTGTGGAAGTCTTTATGTTGACAGATAATGGCGTATCGCTTCAGGAGAACTGGCTAAAGGAAGCTGAAAATGTGACTGTGGTAAAACGGGGTGCAACCGACAGGAGAAACTATGACTCTCTTAAGGTAGCCATATGCCTCGTCAACAGGCGAAATACATCGGCAAACTCGAGAAGCTACCGGCAGGAGTAATGTGAAAGTCTTTATGTCGACAGATAATGGCGTATCGCTTCAGGTGAACTGGCCAGCCACAATAAGCTTGAAAATGTGACTGTGGCAAAACTTGGAGCAACTGACTGGAGTAACTATGACTCTCTTAAGGTAGCCAAATGGCCCTCAACAGGCGAAAAAAATGGGCAAACTCGAGACGCTACCGGCAGGAGTACTGTGAAAGTCTATATATTGACAGATAATTGCGTATCGCTTCAGGTGAGCTGCTAGAGGAAGCTTGAAAATGTGACTGTGGTAAAACGGGGAACAAATGACTGGCGTAACTGTGACTCTCTTACGTTACCCAAATGCCTCGCCAACAGGCGAAACACATCGGCAAACTCGACAAGCTCCCGGCAGGAGTACCGTGAAAGTCTTTATGTCGACAGATAATGGCGTAAAGCTTCAGGTGAACTTTCCAGAGTAAGCTTGAAAATGTCATTGTGGAAAACGGGGAACAATTGGCAGGAGTAACGGTGAGACACTGGCACGAGTAACTATGACTCTCTTAAGGAAGCCAAATGCCTCGTCAACAGGCGAAATACATCGGCAAACTCGAGAAGTTCCCGGCTGGCGTACTGTGAATGTCTTTATGTCGACAGTTAATGGCGTATCGATCCATGTGAACTGGCCAAAGTAAGCTAGCAGATGTGACTGTTGTAAAACGGCCAGCAACCGACAGGAGTAACTATGACTCAATAAAGGGACCCAAATGCCTCGTCAACAGTTGAGATACATTTGCAAACTGGAGGAGCTCTTAGCAGGAGTACTGTGAATGTCATAATGTCGACAAATGATAACGTATCGCTTGTGGTGAACTGGTCAGAGTAAGCTCGTAGTTGTGACTGTTGTAAAACGGGGAGAAACTGACAGGAGTAACTACGACTCTCTTAAGGTAGCCAAATGCCTCGTCAACAACCGAGATACATCGCCAAACTCGAGAAGTTCAGGGCAGGCGTACTGTGAATGTCTTTATGTCGACAGTTAATGGCGTATCGATTCAGGTGAACTGGCCAGTGTAAGCTTGTAGATGTGACTGTTGTAAAACGGGGAGCGACCGACAGGAGTAACTATGCCTCTCTCAAGGTAGCCAAATGCCTCGTCAACAGGCGAAATACATCAGCAAACACGAGAAGCTCCCGGCGGGAATACTGTGGAAGTCTTTATGTTGACAGATAATGGCGTATCGCTTCAGGAGAACTGGCTAAAGGAAGCTGAAAATGTGACTGTGGCAAAACTTGGAGCAACTGACTGGAGTAACTATGACTCTCTTAAGGTAGCCAAATGGCCCTCAACAGGCGAAAAAAATGGGCAAACTCGAGACGCTACCGGCAGGAGTACTGTGAAAGTCTATATATTGACAGATAATTGCGTATCGCTTCAGGTGAGCTGCTAGAGGAAGCTTGAAAATGTGACTGTGGTAAAACGGGGAACAAATGACTGGCGTAACTGTGACTCTCTTAAGTTACCCAAATGCCTCGCCAACAGGCGAAACACATCGGCAAACTCGACAAGCTCCCGGCAGGAGTACCGTGAAAGTCTTTATGTCGACAGATAATGGCGTATCGCTTCAGGTGAACTGGCTAAAGGAAGCTGAAAATGTGACTGTGGTAAAACGGGGAGCAACCGACAGGAGTAACTATGCCTCTCTCAAGGTAGCCAAATGCCTCGTCAACAGGCGAAATACATCAGCAAACTCGAGAAGCTCCCGGCAGGAATACTGTGGAAGACTTTATGTTGACAGATAATGGCGTATCGCTTCAGGAGAACTGGCTAAAGGAAGCTGAAAATGTGACTGTGGTAAAACGGGGTGCAACCGACAGGAGAAACTATGACTCTCTTAAGGTAGCCATATGCCTCGTCAACAGGCGAAATACATAGGCAAACTCGAGGAGCTCCCGGGAGGAGTACTGTGAAAGTCATTATGTTGACAGATAATGGCGTATCGCCTCAGGTGAACTAGCCAGAGTAAGCTTGAAAATGTCATTGTGGAAAACCGGGAACAATTAGCAGGAGTAACGGTGAGACACTGGCACGAGTAACTATGAATCTCTTAAGGTAGCCAAATGCCCCGTCAACAGGCGAAATACATCGGCAAATTCGAGAAGCTCCCGGCAGGAGTACTGTGAAAGTCTTTATGTCGACAGTTAATGGCGTATCGATTCAGGTGAACTGGCCAGAGTAAGCTTCTAGATGTGACTGTTGTAAAACGGGGAGCAACCGACAGGAGTAAATATGACTCTCTTGAGGTAGCCAAATACCTCGTCAACAGGCGCAATAAATCGGCAAACTCGAGGAGCTCCCGGGAGGAGTACTGTGAAAGTCATTATGTTGACAGATAATGGAGTATCGCCTCAGGTGAACTTTCCAGAGTAAGCTTGAAAATGTCATTGTGGAAAACGGGGAACAATTGGCAGGAGTAACGGTGAGACACTGGCACGAGTAACTATGACTCTCTTAAGGTAGCCAAATGCCTCGTCAACAGGCGAAATACATCGGCAAACTCGAGAAGTTCCCGGCTGGCGTACTGTGAATGTCTTTATGTCGACAGTTAATGGCGTATCGATCCATGTGAACTGGCCAAAGTAAGCTAGCAGATGTGACTGTTGTAAAACGGGCAGCAACCGACAGGAGTAACTATGACTCAATAAAGGGACCCAAATGCCTCGTCAACAGTTGAGATACATTTGCAAACTGGAGGAGCTCTTAGCAGGAGTACTGTGAATGTCATAATGTCGACAAATAATAACGTATCGCTTGTGGTGAACTGGCCAGAGTAAGCTCGTAGTTGTGACTGTTGTAAAACGGGGAGAAACTGACAGGAGTAACTACGACTCTCTTAAGGTAGCCAAATGCCTCGTCAACAGCCGAGATACATCGCCAAACTCGAGAAGTTCAGGGCAGGCGTACTGTGAATGTCTTTATGTCGACAGTTAATGGCGTATCGATTCAGGTGAACTGGCCAGTGTAAGCTTGTAGATGTGACTGTTGTAAAACGGGGAGCAACCGACAGGAGTAACTATGCCTCTCTCAAGGTAGCCAAATGCCTCGTCAACAGGCGAAATACATCAGCAAACTCGAGAAGCTCCCGGCAGGAATACTGTGGAAGTCTTTATGTTGACAGATAATGGCGTATCGCTTCAGGAGAACTGGCTAAAGGAAGCTGAAAATGTGACTGTGGTAAAACGGGGTGCAACCGACAGGAGAAACTATGACTCTCTTAAGGTAGCCATATGCCTCGTCAACAGGCGAAATACATCGGCAAACTCGAGAAGCTACCGGCAGGAGTAATGTGAAAGTCTTTATGTCGACAGATAATGGCGTATCGCTTCAGGTGAACTGGCCAGCCACAATAAGCTTGAAAATGTGACTGTGGCAAAACTTGGAGCAACTGACTGGAGTAACTATGACTCTCTTAAGGTAGCCAAATGGCCCTCAACAGGCGAAAAAAATGGGCAAACTCGAGACGCTACCGGCAGGAGTACTGTGAAAGTCTATATATTGACAGATAATTGCGTATCGCTTCAGGTGAGCTGCTAGAGGAAGCTTGAAAATGTGACTGTGGTAAAACGGGGAACAAATGACTGGCGTAACTGTGACTCTCTTACGTTACCCAAATGCCTCGCCAACAGGCGAAACACATCGGCAAACTCGACAAGCTCCCGGCAGGAGTACCGTGAAAGTCTTTATGTCGACAGATAATGGCGTAAAGCTTCAGGTGAACTTTCCAGAGTAAGCTTGAAAATGTCATTGTGGAAAACGGGGAACAATTGGCAGGAGTAACGGTGAGACACTGGCACGAGTAACTATGACTCTCTTAAGGAAGCCAAATGCCTCGTCAACAGGCGAAATACATCGGCAAACTCGAGAAGTTCCCGGCTGGCGTACTGTGAATGTCTTTATGTCGACAGTTAATGGCGTATCGATCCATGTGAACTGGCCAAAGTAAGCTAGCAGATGTGACTGTTGTAAAACGGCCAGCAACCGACAGGAGTAACTATGACTCAATAAAGGGACCCAAATGCCTCGTCAACAGTTGAGATACATTTGCAAACTGGAGGAGCTCTTAGCAGGAGTACTGTGAATGTCATAATGTCGACAAATGATAACGTATCGCTTGTGGTGAACTGGTCAGAGTAAGCTCGTAGTTGTGACTGTTGTAAAACGGGGAGAAACTGACAGGAGTAACTACGACTCTCTTAAGGTATCCAAATGCCTCGTCAACAACCGAGATACATCGCCAAACTCGAGAAGTTCAGGGCAGGCGTACTGTGAATGTCTTTATGTCGACAGTTAATGGCGTATCGATTCAGGTGAACTGGCCAGTGTAAGCTTGTAGATGTGACTGTTGTAAAACGGGGAGCGACCGACAGGAGTAACTATGCCTCTCTCAAGGTAGCCAAATGCCTCGTCAACAGGCGAAATACATCAGCAAACACGAGAAGCTCCCGGCGGGAATACTGTGGAAGTCTTTATGTTGACAGATAATGGCGTATCGCTTCAGGAGAACTGGCTAAAGGAAGCTGAAAATGTGACTGTGGCAAAACTTGGAGCAACTGACTGGAGTAACTATGACTCTCTTAAGGTAGCCAAATGGCCCTCAACAGGCGAAAAAAATGGGCAAACTCGAGACGCTACCGGCAGGAGTACTGTGAAAGTCTATATATTGACAGATAATTGCGTATCGCTTCAGGTGAGCTGCTAGAGGAAGCTTGAAAATGTGACTGTGGTAAAACGGGGAACAAATGACTGGCGTAACTGTGACTCTCTTAAGTTACCCAAATGCCTCGCCAACAGGCGAAACACATCGGCAAACTCGACAAGCTCCCGGCAGGAGTACCGTGAAAGTCTTTATGTCGACAGATAATGGCGTATCGCTTCAGGTGAACTGGCTAAAGGAAGCTGAAAATGTGACTGTGGTAAAACGGGGAGCAACCGACAGGAGTAACTATGCCTCTCTCAAGGTAGCCAAATGCCTCGTCAACAGGCGAAATACATCAGCAAACTCGAGAAGCTCCCGGCAGGAATACTGTGGAAGACTTTATGTTGACAGATAATGGCGTATCGCTTCAGGAGAACTGGCTAAAGGAAGCTGAAAATGTGACTGTGGTAAAACGGGGTGCAACCGACAGGAGAAACTATGACTCTCTTAAGGTAGCCATATGCCTCGTCAACAGGCGAAATACATAGGCAAACTCGAGGAGCTCCCGGGAGGAGTACTGTGAAAGTCATTATGTTGACAGATAATGGCGTATCGCCTCAGGTGAACTAGCCAGAGTAAGCTTGAAAATGTCATTGTGGAAAACCGGGAACAATTAGCAGGAGTAACGGTGAGACACTGGCACGAGTAACTATGAATCTCTTAAGGTAGCCAAATGCCCCGTCAACAGGCGAAATACATCGGCAAATTCGAGAAGCTCCCGGCAGGAGTACTGTGAAAGTCTTTATGTCGACAGTTAATGGCGTATCGATTCAGGTGAACTGGCCAGAGTAAGCTTCTAGATGTGACTGTTGTAAAACGGGGAGCAACCGACAGGAGTAAATATGACTCTCTTGAGGTAGCCAAATACCTCGTCAACAGGCGCAATAAATCGGCAAACTCGAGGAGCTCCCGGGAGGAGTACTGTGAAAGTCATTATGTTGACAGATAATGGAGTATCGCCTCAGGTGAACTTTCCAGAGTAAGCTTGAAAATGTCATTGTGGAAAACGGGGAACAATTGGCAGGAGTAACGGTGAGACACTGGCACGAGTAACTATGACTCTCTTAAGGTAGCCAAATGCCTCGTCAACAGGCGAAATACATCGGCAAACTCGAGAAGTTCCCGGCTGGCGTACTGTGAATGTCTTTATGTCGACAGTTAATGGCGTATCGATCCATGTGAACTGGCCAAAGTAAGCTAGCAGATGTGACTGTTGTAAAACGGGCAGCAACCGACAGGAGTAACTATGACTCAATAAAGGGACCCAAATGCCTCGTCAACAGTTGAGATACATTTGCAAACTGGAGGAGCTCTTAGCAGGAGTACTGTGAATGTCATAATGTCGACAAATAATAACGTATCGCTTGTGGTGAACTGGCCAGAGTAAGCTCGTAGTTGTGACTGTTGTAAAACGGGGAGAAACTGACAGGAGTAACTACGACTCTCTTAAGGTAGCCAAATGCCTCGTCAACAGCCGAGATACATCGCCAAACTCGAGAAGTTCAGGGCAGGCGTACTGTGAATGTCTTTATGTCGACAGTTAATGGCGTATCGATTCAGGTGAACTGGCCAGTGTAAGCTTGTAGATGTGACTGTTGTAAAACGGGGAGCAACCGACAGGAGTAACTATGCCTCTCTCAAGGTAGCCAAATGCCTCGTCAACAGGCGAAATACATCAGCAAACTCGAGAAGCTCCCGGCAGGAATACTGTGGAAGTCTTTATGTTGACAGATAATGGCGTATCGCTTCAGGAGAACTGGCTAAAGGAAGCTGAAAATGTGACTGTGGTAAAACGGGGTGCAACCGACAGGAGAAACTATGACTCTCTTAAGGTAGCCATATGCCTCGTCAACAGGCGAAATACATCGGCAAACTCGAGAAGCTACCGGCAGGAGTAATGTGAAAGTCTTTATGTCGACAGATAATGGCGTATCGCTTCAGGTGAACTGGCCAGCCACAATAAGCTTGAAAATGTGACTGTGGCAAAACTTGGAGCAACTGACTGGAGTAACTATGACTCTCTTAAGGTAGCCAAATGGCCCTCAACAGGCGAAAAAAATGGGCAAACTCGAGACGCTACCGGCAGGAGTACTGTGAAAGTCTATATATTGACAGATAATTGCGTATCGCTTCAGGTGAGCTGCTAGAGGAAGCTTGAAAATGTGACTGTGGTAAAACGGGGAACAAATGACTGGCGTAACTGTGACTCTCTTACGTTACCCAAATGCCTCGCCAACAGGCGAAACACATCGGCAAACTCGACAAGCTCCCGGCAGGAGTACCGTGAAAGTCTTTATGTCGACAGATAATGGCGTAAAGCTTCAGGTGAACTTTCCAGAGTAAGCTTGAAAATGTCATTGTGGAAAACATGGAACAATTGGCAGGAGTAACGGTGAGACACTGGCACGAGTAACTATGACTCTCTTAAGGAAGCCAAATGCCTCGTCAACAGGCGAAATACATCGGCAAACTCGAGAAGTTCCCGGCTGGCGTACTGTGAATGTCTTTATGTCGACAGTTAATGGCGTATCGATCCATGTGAACTGGCCAAAGTAAGCTAGCAGATGTGACTGTTGTAAAACGGCCAGCAACCGACAGGAGTAACTATGACTCAATAAAGGGACCCAAATGCCTCGTCAACAGTTGAGATACATTTGCAAACTGGAGGAGCTCTTAGCAGGAGTACTGTGAATGTCATAATGTCGACAAATGATAACGTATCGCTTGTGGTGAACTGGTCAGAGTAAGCTCGTAGTTGTGACTGTTGTAAAACGGGGAGAAACTGACAGGAGTAACTACGACTCTCTTAAGGTAGCCAAATGCCTCGTCAACAACCGAGATACATCGCCAAACTCGAGAAGTTCAGGGCAGGCGTACTGTGAATGTCTTTATGTCGACAGTTAATGGCGTATCGATTCAGGTGAACTGGCCAGTGTAAGCTTGTAGATATGACTGTTGTAAAACGGGGAGCGACCGACAGGAGTAACTATGCCTCTCTCAAGGTAGCCAAATGCCTCGTCAACAGGCGAAATACATCAGCAAACACGAGAAGCTCCCGGCGGGAATACTGTGGAAGTCTTTATGTTGACAGATAATGGCGTATCGCTTCAGGAGAACTGGCTAAAGGAAGCTGAAAATGTGACTGTGGTAAAACGGGGTGCAACCGACAGGAGAAACTATGACTCTCTTAAGGTAGCCATATGCCTCGTCAACAGGCGAAATACATAGGCAAACTCGAGGAGCTCCCGGGAGGAGTACTGTGAAAGTCATTATGTTGACAGATAATGGCGTATCGCCTCAGGTGAACTAGCCGGAGTAAGCTTGAAAATGTCATTGTGGAAAACCGGGAACAATTAGCAGGAGTAACGGTGAGACACTGGCACGAGTAACTATGAATCTCTTAAGGTAGCCAAATGCCCCGTCAACAGGCGAAATACATCGGCAAATTCGAGAAGCTCCCGGCAGGAGTACTGTGAAAGTCTTTATGTCGACAGTTAATGGCGTATCGATTCAGGTGAACTGGCTAAAGGAAGCTGAAAATGTGACTGTGGTAAAACGGGGAGCAACCGACAGGAGTAACTATGCCTCTCTCAAGGTAGCCAAATGCCTCGTCAACAGGCGAAATACATCAGCAAACTCGAGAAGCTCCCGGCGGGAATACTGTGGAAGTCTTTATGTTGACAGATAATGGCGTATCGCTTCAGGAGAACTGGCTAAAGGAAGCTGAAAATGTGACTGTGGCAAAACTTGGAGCAACTGACTGGAGTAACTATGACTCTCTTAAGGTAGCCAAATGGCCCTCAACAGGCGAAAAAAATGGGCAAACTCGAGACGCTACCGGCAGGAGTACTGTGAAAGTCTATATATTGACAGATAATTGCGTATCGCTTCAGGTGAGCTGCTAGAGGAAGCTTGAAAATGTGACTGTGGTAAAACGGGGAACAAATGACTGGCGTAACTGTGACTCTCTTAAGTTACCCAAATGCCTCGCCAACAGGCGAAACACATCGGCAAACTCGACAAGCTCCCGGCAGGAGTACCGTGAAAGTCTTTATGTCGACAGATAATGGCGTATCGCTTCAGGTGAACTGGCTAAAGGAAGCTGAAAATGTGACTGTGGTAAAACGGGGAGCAACCGACAGGAGTAACTATGCCTCTCTCAAGGTAGCCAAATGCCTCGTCAACAGGCGAAATACATCAGCAAACTCGAGAAGCTCCCGGCAGGAATACTGTGGAAGACTTTATGTTGACAGATAATGGCGTATCGCTTCAGGAGAACTGGCTAAAGGAAGCTGAAAATGTGACTGTGGTAAAACGGGGTGCAACCGACAGGAGAAACTATGACTCTCTTAAGGTAGCCATATGCCTCGTCAACAGGCGAAATACATAGGCAAACTCGAGGAGCTCCCGGGAGGAGTACTGTGAAAGTCATTATGTTGACAGATAATGGCGTATCGCCTCAGGTGAACTAGCCAGAGTAAGCTTGAAAATGTCATTGTGGAAAACCGGGAACAATTAGCAGGAGTAACGGTGAGACACTGGCACGAGTAACTATGAATCTCTTAAGGTAGCCAAATGCCCCGTCAACAGGCGAAATACATCGGCAAATTCGAGAAGCTCCCGGCAGGAGTACTGTGAAAGTCTTTATGTCGACAGTTAATGGCGTATCGATTCAGGTGAACTGGCCAGAGTAAGCTTCTAGATGTGACTGTTGTAAAACGGGGAGCAACCGACAGGAGTAAATATGACTCTCTTGAGGTAGCCAAATACCTCGTCAACAGGCGCAATAAATCGGCAAACTCGAGGAGCTCCCGGGAGGAGTACTGTGAAAGTCATTATGTTGACAGATAATGGCGTATCGCCTCAGGTGAACTTTCCAGAGTAAGCTTGAAAATGTCATTGTGGAAAACGGGGAACAATTGGCAGGAGTAACGGTGAGACACTGGCACGAGTAACTATGACTCTCTTAAGGTAGCCAAATGCCTCGTCAACAGGCGAAATACATCGGCAAACTCGAGAAGTTCCCGGCTGGCGTACTGTGAATGTCTTTATGTCGACAGTTAATGGCGTATCGATCCATGTGAACTGGCCAAAGTAAGCTAGCAGATGTGACTGTTGTAAAACGGGCAGCAACCGACAGGAGTAACTATGACTCAATAAAGGGACCCAAATGCCTCGTCAACAGTTGAGATACATTTGCAAACTGGAGGAGCTCTTAGCAGGAGTACTGTGAATGTCATAATGTCGACAAATAATAACGTATCGCTTGTGGTGAACTGGCCAGAGTAAGCTCGTAGTTGTGACTGTTGTAAAACGGGGAGAAACTGACAGGAGTAACTACGACTCTCTTAAGGTAGCCAAATGCCTCGTCAACAGCCGAGATACATCGCCAAACTCGAGAAGTTCAGGGCAGGCGTACTGTGAATGTCTTTATGTCGACAGTTAATGGCGTATCGATTCAGGTGAACTGGCCAGTGTAAGCTTGTAGATGTGACTGTTGTAAAACGGGGAGCAACCGACAGGAGTAACTATGCCTCTCTCAAGGTAGCCAAATGCCTCGTCAACAGGCGAAATACATCAGCAAACTCGAGAAGCTCCCGGCAGGAATACTGTGGAAGTCTTTATGTTGACAGATAATGGCGTATCGCTTCAGGAGAACTGGCTAAAGGAAGCTGAAAATGTGACTGTGGTAAAACGGGGTGCAACCGACAGGAGAAACTATGACTCTCTTAAGGTAGCCATATGCCTCGTCAACAGGCGAAATACATCGGCAAACTCG
Organism: Schistocerca piceifrons; assembly: GCF_021461385.2. NCBI lineage: Eukaryota > Metazoa > Arthropoda > Insecta > Orthoptera > Acrididae > Schistocerca > Schistocerca piceifrons. Next base: position 423,580 of record NC_060144.1, on the reverse strand, counting down.
AGAAGCTACCGGCAGGAGTAATGTGAAAGTCTTTATGTCGACAGATAATGGCGTATCGCTTCAGGTGAACTGGCCAGCCACAATAAGCTTGAAAATGTGACTGTGGCAAAACTTGGAGCAACTGACTGGAGTAACTATGACTCTCTTAAGGTAGCCAAATGGCCCTCAACAGGCGAAAAAAATGGGCAAACTCGAGACGCTACCGGCAGGAGTACTGTGAAAGTCTATATATTGACAGATAATTGCGTATCGCTTCAGGTGAGCTGCTAGAGGAAGCTTGAAAATGTGACTGTGGTAAAACGGGGAACAAATGACTGGCGTAACTGTGACTCTCTTACGTTACCCAAATGCCTCGCCAACAGGCGAAACACATCGGCAAACTCGACAAGCTCCCGGCAGGAGTACCGTGAAAGTCTTTATGTCGACAGATAATGGCGTAAAGCTTCAGGTGAACTTTCCAGAGTAAGCTTGAAAATGTCATTGTGGAAAACATGGAACAATTGGCAGGAGTAACGGTGAGACACTGGCACGAGTAACTATGACTCTCTTAAGGAAGCCAAATGCCTCGTCAACAGGCGAAATACATCGGCAAACTCGAGAAGTTCCCGGCTGGCGTACTGTGAATGTCTTTATGTCGACAGTTAATGGCGTATCGATCCATGTGAACTGGCCAAAGTAAGCTAGCAGATGTGACTGTTGTAAAACGGCCAGCAACCGACAGGAGTAACTATGACTCAATAAAGGGACCCAAATGCCTCGTCAACAGTTGAGATACATTTGCAAACTGGAGGAGCTCTTAGCAGGAGTACTGTGAATGTCATAATGTCGACAAATGATAACGTATCGCTTGTGGTGAACTGGTCAGAGTAAGCTCGTAGTTGTGACTGTTGTAAAACGGGGAGAAACTGACAGGAGTAACTACGACTCTCTTAAGGTAGCCAAATGCCTCGTCAACAACCGAGATACATCGCCAAACTAGAGAAGTTCAGGGCAGGCGTACTGTGAATGTCTTTATGTCGACAGTTAATGGCGTATCGATTCAGGTGAACTGGCCAGTGTAAGCTTGTAGATGTGACTGTTGTAAAACGGGGAGCGACCGACAGGAGTAACTATGCCTCTCTCAAGGTAGCCAAATGCCTCGTCAACAGGCGAAATACATCAGCAAACACGAGAAGCTCCCGGCGGGAATACTGTGGAAGTCTTTATGTTGACAGATAATGGCGTATCGCTTCAGGAGAACTGGCTAAAGGAAGCTGAAAATGTGACTGTGGTAAAACGGGGTGCAACCGACAGGAGAAACTATGACTCTCTTAAGGTAGCCATATGCCTCGTCAACAGGCGAAATACATAGGCAAACTCGAGGAGCTCCCGGGAGGAGTACTGTGAAAGTCATTATGTTGACAGATAATGGCGTATCGCCTCAGGTGAACTAGCCGGAGTAAGCTTGAAAATGTCATTGTGGAAAACCGGGAACAATTAGCAGGAGTAACGGTGAGACACTGGCACGAGTAACTATGAATCTCTTAAGGTAGCCAAATGCCCCGTCAACAGGCGAAATACATCGGCAAATTCGAGAAGCTCCCGGCAGGAGTACTGTGAAAGTCTTTATGTCGACAGTTAATGGCGTATCGATTCAGGTGAACTGGCTAAAGGAAGCTGAAAATGTGACTGTGGTAAAACGGGGAGCAACCGACAGGAGTAACTATGCCTCTCTCAAGGTAGCCAAATGCCTCGTCAACAGGCGAAATACATCAGCAAACTCGAGAAGCTCCCGGCGGGAATACTGTGGAAGTCTTTATGTTGACAGATAATGGCGTATCGCTTCAGGAGAACTGGCTAAAGGAAGCTGAAAATGTGACTGTGGCAAAACTTGGAGCAACTGACTGGAGTAACTATGACTCTCTTAAGGTAGCCAAATGGCCCTCAACAGGCGAAAAAAATGGGCAAACTCGAGACGCTACCGGCAGGAGTACTGTGAAAGTCTATATATTGACAGATAATTGCGTATCGCTTCAGGTGAGCTGCTAGAGGAAGCTTGAAAATGTGACTGTGGTAAAACGGGGAACAAATGACTGGCGTAACTGTGACTCTCTTAAGTTACCCAAATGCCTCGCCAACAGGCGAAACACATCGGCAAACTCGACAAGCTCCCGGCAGGAGTACCGTGAAAGTCTTTATGTCGACAGATAATGGCGTATCGCTTCAGGTGAACTGGCTAAAGGAAGCTGAAAATGTGACTGTGGTAAAACGGGGAGCAACCGACAGGAGTAACTATGCCTCTCTCAAGGTAGCCAAATGCCTCGTCAACAGGCGAAATACATCAGCAAACTCGAGAAGCTCCCGGCAGGAATACTGTGGAAGACTTTATGTTGACAGATAATGGCGTATCGCTTCAGGAGAACTGGCTAAAGGAAGCTGAAAATGTGACTGTGGTAAAACGGGGTGCAACCGACAGGAGAAACTATGACTCTCTTAAGGTAGCCATATGCCTCGTCAACAGGCGAAATACATAGGCAAACTCGAGGAGCTCCCGGGAGGAGTACTGTGAAAGTCATTATGTTGACAGATAATGGCGTATCGCCTCAGGTGAACTAGCCAGAGTAAGCTTGAAAATGTCATTGTGGAAAACCGGGAACAATTAGCAGGAGTAACGGTGAGACACTGGCACGAGTAACTATGAATCTCTTAAGGTAGCCAAATGCCCCGTCAACAGGCGAAATACATCGGCAAATTCGAGAAGCTCCCGGCAGGAGTACTGTGAAAGTCTTTATGTCGACAGTTAATGGCGTATCGATTCAGGTGAACTGGCCAGAGTAAGCTTCTAGATGTGACTGTTGTAAAACGGGGAGCAACCGACAGGAGTAAATATGACTCTCTTGAGGTAGCCAAATACCTCGTCAACAGGCGCAATAAATCGGCAAACTCGAGGAGCTCCCGGGAGGAGTACTGTGAAAGTCATTATGTTGACAGATAATGGCGTATCGCCTCAGGTGAACTTTCCAGAGTAAGCTTGAAAATGTCATTGTGGAAAACGGGGAACAATTGGCAGGAGTAACGGTGAGACACTGGCACGAGTAACTATGACTCTCTTAAGGTAGCCAAATGCCTCGTCAACAGGCGAAATACATCGGCAAACTCGAGAAGTTCCCGGCTGGCGTACTGTGAATGTCTTTATGTCGACAGTTAATGGCGTATCGATCCATGTGAACTGGCCAAAGTAAGCTAGCAGATGTGACTGTTGTAAAACGGGCAGCAACCGACAGGAGTAACTATGACTCAATAAAGGGACCCAAATGCCTCGTCAACAGTTGAGATACATTTGCAAACTGGAGGAGCTCTTAGCAGGAGTACTGTGAATGTCATAATGTCGACAAATAATAACGTATCGCTTGTGGTGAACTGGCCAGAGTAAGCTCGTAGTTGTGACTGTTGTAAAACGGGGAGAAACTGACAGGAGTAACTACGACTCTCTTAAGGTAGCCAAATGCCTCGTCAACAGCCGAGATATATCGCCAAACTCGAGAAGTTCAGGGCAGGCGTACTGTGAATGTCTTTATGTCGACAGTTAATGGCGTATCGATTCAGGTGAACTGGCCAGTGTAAGCTTGTAGATGTGACTGTTGTAAAACGGGGAGCAACCGACAGGAGTAACTATGCCTCTCTCAAGGTAGCCAAATGCCTCGTCAACAGGCGAAATACATCAGCAAACTCGAGAAGCTCCCGGCAGGAATACTGTGGAAGTCTTTATGTTGACAGATAATGGCGTATCGCTTCAGGAGAACTGGCTAAAGGAAGCTGAAAATGTGACTGTGGTAAAACGGGGTGCAACCGACAGGAGAAACTATGACTCTCTTAAGGTAGCCATATGCCTCGTCAACAGGCGAAATACATCGGCAAACTCGAGAAGCTACCGGCAGGAGTAATGTGAAAGTCTTTATGTCGACAGATAATGGCGTATCGCTTCAGGTGAACTGGCCAGCCACAATAAGCTTGAAAATGTGACTGTGGCAAAACTTGGAGCAACTGACTGGAGTAACTATGACTCTCTTAAGGTAGCCAAATGGCCCTCAACAGGCGAAAAAAATGGGCAAACTCGAGACGCTACCGGCAGGAGTACTGTGAAAGTCTATATATTGACAGATAATTGCGTATCGCTTCAGGTGAGCTGCTAGAGGAAGCTTGAAAATGTGACTGTGGTAAAACGGGGAACAAATGACTGGCGTAACTGTGACTCTCTTACGTTACCCAAATGCCTCGCCAACAGGCGAAACACATCGGCAAACTCGACAAGCTCCCGGCAGGAGTACCGTGAAAGTCTTTATGTCGACAGATAATGGCGTAAAGCTTCAGGTGAACTTTCCAGAGTAAGCTTGAAAATGTCATTGTGGAAAACATGGAACAATTGGCAGGAGTAACGGTGAGACACTGGCACGAGTAACTATGACTCTCTTAAGGAAGCCAAATGCCTCGTCAACAGGCGAAATACATCGGCAAACTCGAGAAGTTCCCGGCTGGCGTACTGTGAATGTCTTTATGTCGACAGTTAATGGCGTATCGATCCATGTGAACTGGCCAAAGTAAGCTAGCAGATGTGACTGTTGTAAAACGGCCAGCAACCGACAGGAGTAACTATGACTCAATAAAGGGACCCAAATGCCTCGTCAACAGTTGAGATACATTTGCAAACTGGAGGAGCTCTTAGCAGGAGTACTGTGAATGTCATAATGTCGACAAATGATAACGTATCGCTTGTGGTGAACTGGTCAGAGTAAGCTCGTAGTTGTGACTGTTGTAAAACGGGGAGAAACTGACAGGAGTAACTACGACTCTCTTAAGGTAGCCAAATGCCTCGTCAACAACCGAGATACATCGCCAAACTCGAGAAGTTCAGGGCAGGCGTACTGTGAATGTCTTTATGTCGACAGTTAATGGCGTATCGATTCAGGTGTACTGGCCAGTGTAAGCTTGTAGATGTGACTGTTGTAAAACGGGGAGCGACCGACAGGAGTAACTATGCCTCTCTCAAGGTAGCCAAATGCCTCGTCAACAGGCGAAATACATCAGCAAACACGAGAAGCTCCCGGCGGGAATACTGTGGAAGTCTTTATGTTGACAGATTATGGCGTATCGCTTCAGGAGAACTGGCTAAAGGAAGCTGAAAATGTGACTGTGGTAAAACGGGGTGCAACCGACAGGAGAAACTATGACTCTCTTAAGGTAGCCATATGCCTCGTCAACAGGCGAAATACATAGGCAAACTCGAGGAGCTCCCGGGAGGAGTACTGTGAAAGTCATTATGTTGACAGATAATGGCGTATCGCCTCAGGTGAACTAGCCGGAGTAAGCTTGAAAATGTCATTGTGGAAAACCGGGAACAATTAGCAGGAGTAACGGTGAGACACTGGCACGAGTAACTATGAATCTCTTAAGGTAGCCAAATGCCCCGTCAACAGGCGAAATACATCGGCAAATTCGAGAAGCTCCCGGCAGGAGTACTGTGAAAGTCTTTATGTCGACAGTTAATGGCGTATCGATTCAGGTGAACTGGCTAAAGGAAGCTGAAAATGTGACTGTGGTAAAACGGGGAGCAACCGACAGGAGTAACTATGCCTCTCTCAAGGTAGCCAAATGCCTCGTCAACAGGCGAAATACATCAGCAAACTCGAGAAGCTCCCGGCGGGAATACTGTGGAAGTCTTTATGTTGACAGATAATGGCGTATCGCTTCAGGAGAACTGGCTAAAGGAAGCTGAAAATGTGACTGTGGCAAAACTTGGAGCAACTGACTGGAGTAACTATGACTCTCTTAAGGTAGCCAAATGGCCCTCAACAGGCGAAAAAAATGGGCAAACTCGAGACGCTACCGGCAGGAGTACTGTGAAAGTCTATATATTGACAGATAATTGCGTATCGCTTCAGGTGAGCTGCTAGAGGAAGCTTGAAAATGTGACTGTGGTAAAACGGGGAACAAATGACTGGCGTAACTGTGACTCTCTTAAGTTACCCAAATGCCTCGCCAACAGGCGAAACACATCGGCAAACTCGACAAGCTCCCGGCAGGAGTACCGTGAAAGTCTTTATGTCGACAGATAATGGCGTATCGCTTCAGGTGAACTGGCTAAAGGAAGCTGAAAATGTGACTGTGGTAAAACGGGGAGCAACCGACAGGAGTAACTATGCCTCTCTCAAGGTAGCCAAATGCCTCGTCAACAGGCGAAATACATCAGCAAACTCGAGAAGCTCCCGGCAGGAATACTGTGGAAGTCTTTATGTTGACAGATAATGGCGTATCGCTTCAGGAGAACTGGCTAAAGGAAGCTGAAAATGTGACTGTGGTAAAACGGGGTGCAACCGACAGGAGAAACTATGACTCTCTTAAGGTAGCCATATGCCTCGTCAACAGGCGAAATACATCGGCAAACTCGAGAAGCTACCGGCAGGAGTAATGTGAAAGTCTTTATGTCGACAGATAATGGCGTATCGCTTCAGGTGAACTGGCCAGCCACAATAAGCTTGAAAATGTGACTGTGGCAAAACTTGGAGCAACTGACTGGAGTAACTATGACTCTCTTAAGGTAGCCAAATGGCCCTCAACAGGCGAAAAAAATGGGCAAACTCGAGACGCTACCGGCAGGAGTACTGTGAAAGTCTATATATTGACAGATAATTGCGTATCGCTTCAGGTGAGCTGCTAGAGGAAGCTTGAAAATGTGACTGTGGTAAAACGGGGAACAAATGACTGGCGTAACTGTGACTCTCTTACGTTACCCAAATGCCTCGCCAACAGGCGAAACACATCGGCAAACTCGACAAGCTCCCGGCAGGAGTACCGTGAAAGTCTTTATGTCGACAGATAATGGCGTAAAGCTTCAGGTGAACTTTCCAGAGTAAGCTTGAAAATGTCATTGTGGAAAACATGGAACAATTGGCAGGAGTAACGGTGAGACACTGGCACGAGTAACTATGACTCTCTTAAGGAAGCCAAATGCCTCGTCAACAGGCGAAATACATCGGCAAACTCGAGAAGTTCCCGGCTGGCGTACTGTGAATGTCTTTATGTCGACAGTTAATGGCGTATCGATCCATGTGAACTGGCCAAAGTAAGCTAGCAGATGTGACTGTTGTAAAACGGCCAGCAACCGACAGGAGTAACTATGACTCAATAAAGGGACCCAAATGCCTCGTCAACAGTTGAGATACATTTGCAAACTGGAGGAGCTCTTAGCAGGAGTACTGTGAATGTCATAATGTCGACAAATGATAACGTATCGCTTGTGGTGAACTGGTCAGAGTAAGCTCGTAGTTGTGACTGTTGTAAAACGGGGAGAAACTGACAGGAGTAACTACGACTCTCTTAAGGTAGCCAAATGCCTCGTCAACAACCGAGATACATCGCCAAACTCGAGAAGTTCAGGGCAGGCGTACTGTGAATGTCTTTATGTCGACAGTTAATGGCGTATCGATTCAGGTGTACTGGCCAGTGTAAGCTTGTAGATGTGACTGTTGTAAAACGGGGAGCGACCGACAGGAGTAACTATGCCTCTCTCAAGGTAGCCAAATGCCTCGTCAACAGGCGAAATACATCAGCAAACACGAGAAGCTCCCGGCGGGAATACTGTGGAAGTCTTTATGTTGACAGATAATGGCGTATCGCTTCAGGAGAACTGGCTAAAGGAAGCTGAAAATGTGACTGTGGTAAAACGGGGTGCAACCGACAGGAGAAACTATGACTCTCTTAAGGTAGCCATATGCCTCGTCAACAGGCGAAATACATAGGCAAACTCGAGGAGCTCCCGGGAGGAGTACTGTGAAAGTCATTATGTTGACAGATAATGGCGTATCGCCTCAGGTGAACTAGCCGGAGTAAGCTTGAAAATGTCATTGTGGAAAACCGGGAACAATTAGCAGGAGTAACGGTGAGACACTGGCACGAGTAACTATGAATCTCTTAAGGTAGCCAAATGCCCCGTCAACAGGCGAAATACATCGGCAAATTCGAGAAGCTCCCGGCAGGAGTACTGTGAAAGTCTTTATGTCGACAGTTAATGGCGTATCGATTCAGGTGAACTGGCTAAAGGAAGCTGAAAATGTGACTGTGGTAAAACGGGGAGCAACCGACAGGAGTAACTATGCCTCTCTCAAGGTAGCCAAATGCCTCGTCAACAGGCGAAATACATCAGCAAACTCGAGAAGCTCCCGGCGGGAATACTGTGGAAGTCTTTATGTTGACAGATAATGGCGTATCGCTTCAGGAGAACTGGCTAAAGGAAGCTGAAAATGTGACTGTGGCAAAACTTGGAGCAACTGACTGGAGTAACTATGACTCTCTTAAGGTAGCCAAATGGCCCTCAACAGGCGAAAAAAATGGGCAAACTCGAGACGCTACCGGCAGGAGTACTGTGAAAGTCTATATATTGACAGATAATTGCGTATCGCTTCAGGTGAGCTGCTAGAGGAAGCTTGAAAATGTGACTGTGGTAAAACGGGGAACAAATGACTGGCGTAACTGTGACTCTCTTAAGTTACCCAAATGCCTCGCCAACAGGCGAAACACATCGGCAAACTCGACAAGCTCCCGGCAGGAGTACCGTGAAAGTCTTTATGTCGACAGATAATGGCGTATCGCTTCAGGTGAACTGGCTAAAGGAAGCTGAAAATGTGACTGTGGTAAAACGGGGAGCAACCGACAGGAGTAACTATGCCTCTCTCAAGGTAGCCAAATGCCTCGTCAACAGGCGAAATACATCAGCAAACTCGAGAAGCTCCCGGCAGGAATACTGTGGAAGTCTTTATGTTGACAGATAATGGCGTATCGCTTCAGGAGAACTGGCTAAAGGAAGCTGAAAATGTGACTGTGGTAAAACGGGGTGCAACCGACAGGAGAAACTATGACTCTCTTAAGGTAGCCATATGCCTCGTCAACAGGCGAAATACATCGGCAAACTCGAGAAGCTACCGGCAGGAGTAATGTGAAAGTCTTTATGTCGACAGATAATGGCGTATCGCTTCAGGTGAACTGGCCAGCCACAATAAGCTTGAAAATGTGACTGTGGCAAAACTTGGAGCAACTGACTGGAGTAACTATGACTCTCTTAAGGTAGCCAAATGGCCCTCAACAGGCGAAAAAAATGGGCAAACTCGAGACGCTACCGGCAGGAGTACTGTGAAAGTCTATATATTGACAGATAATTGCGTATCGCTTCAGGTGAGCTGCTAGAGGAAGCTTGAAAATGTGACTGTGGTAAAACGGGGAACAAATGACTGGCGTAACTGTGACTCTCTTACGTTACCCAAATGCCTCGCCAACAGGCGAAACACATCGGCAAACTCGACAAGCTCCCGGCAGGAGTACCGTGAAAGTCTTTATGTCGACAGATAATGGCGTAAAGCTTCAGGTGAACTTTCCAGAGTAAGCTTGAAAATGTCATTGTGGAAAACATGGAACAATTGGCAGGAGTAACGGTGAGACACTGGCACGAGTAACTATGACTCTCTTAAGGAAGCCAAATGCCTCGTCAACAGGCGAAATACATCGGCAAACTCGAGAAGTTCCCGGCTGGCGTACTGTGAATGTCTTTATGTCGACAGTTAATGGCGTATCGATCCATGTGAACTGGCCAAAGTAAGCTAGCAGATGTGACTGTTGTAAAACGGCCAGCAACCGACAGGAGTAACTATGACTCAATAAAGGGACCCAAATGCCTCGTCAACAGTTGAGATACATTTGCAAACTGGAGGAGCTCTTAGCAGGAGTACTGTGAATGTCATAATGTCGACAAATGATAACGTATCGCTTGTGGTGAACTGGTCAGAGTAAGCTCGTAGTTGTGACTGTTGTAAAACGGGGAGAAACTGACAGGAGTAACTACGACTCTCTTAAGGTAGCCAAATGCCTCGTCAACAACCGAGATACATCGCCAAACTCGAGAAGTTCAGGGCAGGCGTACTGTGAATGTCTTTATGTCGACAGTTAATGGCGTATCGATTCAGGTGTACTGGCCAGTGTAAGCTTGTAGATGTGACTGTTGTAAAACGGGGAGCGACCGACAGGAGTAACTATGCCTCTCTCAAGGTAGCCAAATGCCTCGTCAACAGGCGAAATACATCAGCAAACACGAGAAGCTCCCGGCGGGAATACTGTGGAAGTCTTTATGTTGACAGATAATGGCGTATCGCTTCAGGAGAACTGGCTAAAGGAAGCTGAAAATGTGACTGTGGTAAAACGGGGTGCAACCGACAGGAGAAACTATGACTCTCTTAAGGTAGCCATATGCCTCGTCAACAGGCGAAATACATAGGCAAACTCGAGGAGCTCCCGGGAGGAGTACTGTGAAAGTCATTATGTTGACAGATAATGGCGTATCGCCTCAGGTGAACTAGCCGGAGTAAGCTTGAAAATGTCATTGTGGAAAACCGGGAACAATTAGCAGGAGTAACGGTGAGACACTGGCACGAGTAACTATGAATCTCTTAAGGTAGCCAAATGCCCCGTCAACAGGCGAAATACATCGGCAAATTCGAGAAGCTCCCGGCAGGAGTACTGTGAAAGTCTTTATGTCGACAGTTAATGGCGTATCGATTCAGGTGAACTGGCTAAAGGAAGCTGAAAATGTGACTGTGGTAAAACGGGGAGCAACCGACAGGAGTAACTATGCCTCTCTCAAGGTAGCCAAATGCCTCGTCAACAGGCGAAATACATCAGCAAACTCGAGAAGCTCCCGGCGGGAATACTGTGGAAGTCTTTATGTTGACAGATAATGGCGTATCGCTTCAGGAGAACTGGCTAAAGGAAGCTGAAAATGTGACTGTGGCAAAACTTGGAGCAACTGACTGGAGTAACTATGACTCTCTTAAGGTAGCCAAATGGCCCTCAACAGGCGAAAAAAATGGGCAAACTCGAGACGCTACCGGCAGGAGTACTGTGAAAGTCTATATATTGACAGATAATTGCGTATCGCTTCAGGTGAGCTGCTAGAGGAAGCTTGAAAATGTGACTGTGGTAAAACGGGGAACAAATGACTGGCGTAACTGTGACTCTCTTAAGTTACCCAAATGCCTCGCCAACAGGCGAAACACATCGGCAAACTCGACAAGCTCCCGGCAGGAGTACCGTGAAAGTCTTTATGTCGACAGATAATGGCGTATCGCTTCAGGTGAACTGGCTAAAGGAAGCTGAAAATGTGACTGTGGTAAAACGGGGAGCAACCGACAGGAGTAACTATGCCTCTCTCAAGGTAGCCAAATGCCTCGTCAACAGGCGAAATACATCAGCAAACTCGAGAAGCTCCCGGCAGGAATACTGTGGAAGACTTTATGTTGACAGATAATGGCGTATCGCTTCAGGAGAACTGGCTAAAGGAAGCTGAAAATGTGACTGTGGTAAAACGGGGAGCAACCGACAGGAGAAACTATGACTCTCTTAAGGTAGCCATATGCCTCGTCAACAGGCGAAATACATAGGCAAACTCGAGGAGCTCCCGGGAGGAGTACTGTGAAAGTCATTATGTTGACAGATAATGGCGTATCGCCTCAGGTGAACTAGCCAGAGTAAGCTTGAAAATGTCATTGTGGAAAACCGGGAACAATTAGCAGGAGTAACGGTGAGACACTGGCACGAGTAACTATGAATCTCTTAAGGTAGCCAAATGCCCCGTCAACAGGCGAAATACATCGGCAAATTCGAGAAGCTCCCGGCAGGAGTACTGTGAAAGTCTTTATGTCGACAGTTAATGGCGTATCGATTCAGGTGAACTGGCCAGAGTAAGCTTCTAGATGTGACTGTTGTAAAACGGGGAGCAACCGACAGGAGTAAATATGACTCTCTTGAGGTAGCCAAATACCTCGTCAACAGGCGCAATAAATCGGCAAACTCGAGGAGCTCCCGGGAGGAGTACTGTGAAAGTCATTATGTTGACAGATAATGGCGTATCGCCTCAGGTGAACTTTCCAGAGTAAGCTTGAAAATGTCATTGTGGAAAACGGGGAACAATTGGCAGGAGTAACGGTGAGACACTGGCACGAGTAACTATGACTCTCTTAAGGTAGCCAAATGCCTCGTCAACAGGCGAAATACATCGGCAAACTCGAGAAGTTCCCGGCTGGCGTACTGTGAATGTCTTTATGTCGACAGTTAATGGCGTATCGATCCATGTGAACTGGCCAAAGTAAGCTAGCAGATGTGACTGTTGTAAAACGGGCAGCAACCGACAGGAGTAACTATGACTCAATAAAGGGACCCAAATGCCTCGTCAACAGTTGAGATACATTTGCAAACTGGAGGAGCTCTTAGCAGGAGTACTGTGAATGTCATAATGTCGACAAATAATAACGTATCACTTGTGGTGAACTGGCCAGAGTAAGCTCGTAGTTGTGACTGTTGTAAAACGGGGAGAAACTGACAGGAGTAACTACGACTCTCTTAAGGTAGCCAAATGCCTCGTCAACAGCCGAGATACATCGCCAAACTCGAGAAGTTCAGGGCAGGCGTACTGTGAATGTCTTTATGTCGACAGTTAATGGCGTATCGATTCAGGTGAACTGGCCAGTGTAAGCTTGTAGATGTGACTGTTGTAAAACGGGGAGCAACCGACAGGAGTAACTATGCCTCTCTCAAGGTAGCCAAATGCCTCGTCAACAGGCGAAATACATCAGCAAACTCGAGAAGCTCCCGGCAGGAATACTGTGGAAGTCTTTATGTTGACAGATAATGGCGTATCGCTTCAGGAGAACTGGCTAAAGGAAGCTGAAAATGTGACTGTGGTAAAACGGGGTGCAACCGACAGGAGAAACTATGACTCTCTTAAGGTAGCCATATGCCTCGTCAACAGGCGAAATACATCGGCAAACTCGAGAAGCTACCGGCAGGAGTAATGTGAAAGTCTTTATGTCGACAGATAATGGCGTATCGCTTCAGGTGAACTGGCCAGCCACAATAAGCTTGAAAATGTGACTGTGGCAAAACTTGGAGCAACTGACTGGAGTAACTATGACTCTCTTAAGGTAGCCAAATGGCCCTCAACAGGCGAAAAAAATGGGCAAACTCGAGACGCTACCGGCAGGAGTACTGTGAAAGTCTATATATTGACAGATAATTGCGTATCGCTTCAGGTGAGCTGCTAGAGGAAGCTTGAAAATGTGACTGTGGTAAAACGGGGAACAAATGACTGGCGTAACTGTGACTCTCTTACGTTACCCAAATGCCTCGCCAACAGGCGAAACACATCGGCAAACTCGACAAGCTCCCGGCAGGAGTACCGTGAAAGTCTTTATGTCGACAGATAATGGCGTAAAGCTTCAGGTGAACTTTCCAGAGTAAGCTTGAAAATGTCATTGTGGAAAACATGGAACAATTGGCAGGAGTAACGGTGAGACACTGGCACGAGTAACTATGACTCTCTTAAGGAAGCCAAATGCCTCGTCAACAGGCGAAATACATCGGCAAACTCGAGAAGTTCCCGGCTGGCGTACTGTGAATGTCTTTATGTCGACAGTTAATGGCGTATCGATCCATGTGAACTGGCCAAAGTAAGCTAGCAGATGTGACTGTTGTAAAACGGCCAGCAACCGACAGGAGTAACTATGACTCAATAAAGGGACCCAAATGCCTCGTCAACAGTTGAGATACATTTGCAAACTGGAGGAGCTCTTAGCAGGAGTACTGTGAATGTCATAATGTCGACAAATGATAACGTATCGCTTGTGGTGAACTGGTCAGAGTAAGCTCGTAGTTGTGACTGTTGTAAAACGGGGAGAAACTGACAGGAGTAACTACGACTCTCTTAAGGTAGCCAAATGCCTCGTCAACAACCGAGATACATCGCCAAACTCGAGAAGTTCAGGGCAGGCGTACTGTGAATGTCTTTATGTCGACAGTTAATGGCGTATCGATTCAGGTGAACTGGCCAGTGTAAGCTTGTAGATGTGACTGTTGTAAAACGGGGAGCGACCGACAGGAGTAACTATGCCTCTCTCAAGGTAGCCAAATGCCTCGTCAACAGGCGAAATACATCAGCAAACACGAGAAGCTCCCGGCGGGAATACTGTGGAAGTCTTTATGTTGACAGATAATGGCGTATCGCTTCAGGAGAACTGGCTAAAGGAAGCTGAAAATGTGACTGTGGTAAAACGGGGTGCAACCGACAGGAGAAACTATGACTCTCTTAAGGTAGCCATATGCCTCGTCAACAGGCGAAATACATAGGCAAACTCGAGGAGCTCCCGGGAGGAGTACTGTGAAAGTCATTATGTTGACAGATAATGGCGTATCGCCTCAGGTGAACTAGCCGGAGTAAGCTTGAAAATGTCATTGTGGAAAACCGGGAACAATTAGCAGGAGTAACGGTGAGACACTGGCACGAGTAACTATGAATCTCTTAAGGTAGCCAAATGCCCCGTCAACAGGCGAAATACATCGGCAAATTCGAGAAGCTCCCGGCAGGAGTACTGTGAAAGTCTTTATGTCGACAGTTAATGGCGTATCGATTCAGGTGAACTGGCTAAAGGAAGCTGAAAATGTGACTGTGGTAAAACGGGGAGCAACCGACAGGAGTAACTATGCCTCTCTCAAGGTAGCCAAATGCCTCGTCAACAGGCGAAATACATCAGCAAACTCGAGAAGCTCCCGGCGGGAATACTGTGGAAGTCTTTATGTTGACAGATAATGGCGTATCGCTTCAGGAGAACTGGCTAAAGGAAGCTGAAAATGTGACTGTGGCAAAACTTGGAGCAACTGACTGGAGTAACTATGACTCTCTTAAGGTAGCCAAATGGCCCTCAACAGGCGAAAAAAATGGGCAAACTCGAGACGCTACCGGCAGGAGTACTGTGAAAGTCTATATATTGACAGATAATTGCGTATCGCTTCAGGTGAGCTGCTAGAGGAAGCTTGAAAATGTGACTGTGGTAAAACGGGGAACAAATGACTGGCGTAACTGTGACTCTCTTACGTTACCCAAATGCCTCGCCAACAGGCGAAACACATCGGCAAACTCGACAAGCTCCCGGCAGGAGTACCGTGAAAGTCTTTATGTCGACAGATAATGGCGTAAAGCTTCAGGTGAACTTTCCAGAGTAAGCTTGAAAATGTCATTGTGGAAAACATGGAACAATTGGCAGGAGTAACGGTGAGACACTGGCACGAGTAACTATGACTCTCTTAAGGAAGCCAAATGCCTCGTCAACAGGCGAAATACATCGGCAAACTCGAGAAGTTCCCGGCTGGCGTACTGTGAATGTCTTTATGTCGACAGTTAATGGCGTATCGATCCATGTGAACTGGCCAAAGTAAGCTAGCAGATGTGACTGTTGTAAAACGGCCAGCAACCGACAGGAGTAACTATGACTCAATAAAGGGACCCAAATGCCTCGTCAACAGTTGAGATACATTTGCAAACTGGAGGAGCTCTTAGCAGGAGTACTGTGAATGTCATAATGTCGACAAATGATAACGTATCGCTTGTGGTGAACTGGTCAGAGTAAGCTCGTAGTTGTGACTGTTGTAAAACGGGGAGAAACTGACAGGAGTAACTACGACTCTCTTAAGGTAGCCAAATGCCTCGTCAACAACCGAGATACATCGCCAAACTCGAGAAGTTCAGGGCAGGCGTACTGTGAATGTCTTTATGTCGACAGTTAATGGCGTATCGATTCAGGTGAACTGGCCAGTGTAAGCTTGTAGATGTGACTGTTGTAAAACGGGGAGCGACCGACAGGAGTAACTATGCCTCTCTCAAGGTAGCCAAATGCCTCGTCAACAGGCGAAATACATCAGCAAACACGAGAAGCTCCCGGCGGGAATACTGTGGAAGTCTTTATGTTGACAGATAATGGCGTATCGCTTCAGGAGAACTGGCTAAAGGAAGCTGAAAATGTGACTGTGGTAAAACGGGGTGCAACCGACAGGAGAAACTATGACTCTCTTAAGGTAGCCATATGCCTCGTCAACAGGCGAAATACATAGGCAAACTCGAGGAGCTCCCGGGAGGAGTACTGTGAAAGTCATTATGTTGACAGATAATGGCGTATCGCCTCAGGTGAACTAGCCGGAGTAAGCTTGAAAATGCCATTGTGGAAAACCGGGAACAATTAGCAGGAGTAACGGTGAGACACTGGCACGAGTAACTATGAATCTCTTAAGGTAGCCAAATGCCCCGTCAACAGGCGAAATACATCGGCAAATTCGAGAAGCTCCCGGCAGGAGTACTGTGAAAGTCTTTATGTCGACAGTTAATGGCGTATCGATTCAGGTGAACTGGCTAAAGGAAGCTGAAAATGTGACTGTGGTAAAACGGGGAGCAACCGACAGGAGTAACTATGCCTCTCTCAAGGTAGCCAAATGCCTCGTCAACAGGCGAAATACATCAGCAAACTCGAGAAGCTCCCGGCGGGAATACTGTGGAAGTCTTTATGTTGACAGATAATGGCGTATCGCTTCAGGAGAACTGGCTAAAGGAAGCTGAAAATGTGACTGTGGCAAAACTTGGAGCAACTGACTGGAGTAACTATGACTCTCTTAAGGTAGCCAAATGGCCCTCAACAGGCGAAAAAAATGGGCAAACTCGAGACGCTACCGGCAGGAGTACTGTGAAAGTCTATATATTGACAGATAATTGCGTATCGCTTCAGGTGAGCTGCTAGAGGAAGCTTGAAAATGTGACTGTGGTAAAACGGGGAACAAATGACTGGCGTAACTGTGACTCTCTTAAGTTACCCAAATGCCTCGCCAACAGGCGAAACACATCGGCAAACTCGACAAGCTCCCGGCAGGAGTACCGTGAAAGTCTTTATGTCGACAGATAATGGCGTATCGATTCAGGTGAACTGGCTAAAGGAAGCTGAAAATGTGACTGTGGTAAAACGGGGAGCAACCGACAGGAGTAACTATGCCTCTCTCAAGGTAGCCAAATGCCTCGTCAACAGGCGAAATACATCAGCAAACTCGAGAAGCTCCCGGCAGGAATACTGTGGAAGACTTTATGTTGACAGATAATGGCGTATCGCTTCAGGAGAACTGGCTAAAGGAAGCTGAAAATGTGACTGTGGTAAAACGGGGTGCAACCGACAGGAGAAACTATGACTCTCTTAAGGTAGCCATATGCCTCGTCAACAGGCGAAATACATAGGCAAACTCGAGGAGCTCCCGGGAGGAGTACTGTGAAAGTCATTATGTTGACAGATAATGGCGTATCGCCTCAGGTGAACTAGCCAGAGTAAGCTTGAAAATGTCATTGTGGAAAACCGGGAACAATTAGCAGGAGTAACGGTGAGACACTGGCACGAGTAACTATGAATCTCTTAAGGTAGCCAAATGCCCCGTCAACAGGCGAAATACATCGGCAAATTCGAGAAGCTCCCGGCAGGAGTACTGTGAAAGTCTTTATGTCGACAGTTAATGGCGTATCGATTCAGGTGAACTGGCCAGAGTAAGCTTCTAGATGTGACTGTTGTAAAACGGGGAGCAACCGACAGGAGTAAATATGACTCTCTTGAGGTAGCCAAATACCTCGTCAACAGGCGCAATAAATCGGCAAACTCGAGGAGCTCCCGGGAGGAGTACTGTGAAAGTCATTATGTTGACAGATAATGGCGTATCGCCTCAGGTGAACTTTCCAGAGTAAGCTTGAAAATGTCATTGTGGAAAACGGGGAACAATTGGCAGGAGTAACGGTGAGACACTGGCACGAGTAACTATGACTCTCTTAAGGTAGCCAAATGCCTCGTCAACAGGCGAAATACATCGGCAAACTCGAGAAGTTCCCGGCTGGCGTACTGTGAATGTCTTTATGTCGACAGTTAATGGCGTATCGATCCATGTGAACTGGCCAAAGTAAGCTAGCAGATGTGACTGTTGTAAAACGGGCAGCAACCGACAGGAGTAACTATGACTCAATAAAGGGACCCAAATGCCTCGTCAACAGTTGAGATACATTTGCAAACTGGAGGAGCTCTTAGCAGGAGTACTGTGAATGTCATAATGTCGACAAATAATAACGTATCGCTTGTGGTGAACTGGCCAGAGTAAGCTCGTAGTTGTGACTGTTGTAAAACGGGGAGAAACTGACAGGAGTAACTACGACTCTCTTAAGGTAGCCAAATGCCTCGTCAACAGCCGAGATACATCGCCAAACTCGAGAAGTTCAGGGCAGGCGTACTGTGAATGTCTTTATGTCGACAGTTAATGGCGTATCGATTCAGGTGAACTGGCCAGTGTAAGCTTGTAGATGTGACTGTTGTAAAACAGGGAGCAACCGACAGGAGTAACTATGCCTCTCTCAAGGTAGCCAAATGCCTCGTCAACAGGCGAAATACATCAGCAAACTCGAGAAGCTCCCGGCAGGAATACTGTGGAAGTCTTTATGTTGACAGATAATGGCGTATCGCTTCAGGAGAACTGGCTAAAGGAAGCTGAAAATGTGACTGTGGTAAAACGGGGTGCAACCGACAGGAGAAACTATGACTCTCTTAAGGTAGCCATATGCCTCGTCAACAGGCGAAATACATAGGCAAACTCGAGGAGCTCCCGGGAGGAGTACTGTGAAAGTCATTATGTTGACAGATAATGGCGTATCGCCTCAGGTGAACTAGCCGGAGTAAGCTTGAAAATGTCATTGTGGAAAACCGGGAACAATTAGCAGGAGTAACGGTGAGACACTGGCACGAGTAACTATGAATCTCTTAAGGTAGCCAAATGCCCCGTCAACAGGCGAAATACATCGGCAAATTCGAGAAGCTCCCGGCAGGAGTACTGTGAAAGTCTTTATGTCGACAGTTAATGGCGTATCGATTCAGGTGAACTGGCTAAAGGAAGCTGAAAATGTGACTGTGGTAAAACGGGGAGCAACCGACAGGAGTAACTATGCCTCTCTCAAGGTAGCCAAATGCCTCGTCAACAGGCGAAATACATCAGCAAACTCGAGAAGCTCCCGGCGGGAATACTGTGGAAGTCTTTATGTTGACAGATAATGGCGTATCGCTTCAGGAGAACTGGCTAAAGGAAGCTGAAAATGTGACTGTGGCAAAACTTGGAGCAACTGACTGGAGTAACTATGACTCTCTTAAGGTAGCCAAATGGCCCTCAACAGGCGAAAAAAATGGGCAAACTCGAGACGCTACCGGCAGGAGTACTGTGAAAGTCTATATATTGACAGATAATTGCGTATCGCTTCAGGTGAGCTGCTAGAGGAAGCTTGAAAATGTGACTGTGGTAAAACGGGGAACAAATGACTGGCGTAACTGTGACTCTCTTACGTTACCCAAATGCCTCGCCAACAGGCGAAACACATCGGCAAACTCGACAAGCTCCCGGCAGGAGTACCGTGAAAGTCTTTATGTCGACAGATAATGGCGTAAAGCTTCAGGTGAACTTTCCAGAGTAAGCTTGAAAATGTCATTGTGGAAAACATGGAACAATTGGCAGGAGTAACGGTGAGACACTGGCACGAGTAACTATGACTCTCTTAAGGAAGCCAAATGCCTCGTCAACAGGCGAAATACATCGGCAAACTCGAGAAGTTCCCGGCTGGCGTACTGTGAATGTCTTTATGTCGACAGTTAATGGCGTATCGATCCATGTGAACTGGCCAAAGTAAGCTAGCAGATGTGACTGTTGTAAAACGGCCAGCAACCGACAGGAGTAACTATGACTCAATAAAGGGACCCAAATGCCTCGTCAACAGTTGAGATACATTTGCAAACTGGAGGAGCTCTTAGCAGGAGTACTGTGAATGTCATAATGTCGACAAATGATAACGTATCGCTTGTGGTGAACTGGTCAGAGTAAGCTCGTAGTTGTGACTGTTGTAAAACGGGGAGAAACTGACAGGAGTAACTACGACTCTCTTAAGGTAGCCAAATGCCTCGTCAACAACCGAGATACATCGCCAAACTCGAGAAGTTCAGGGCAGGCGTACTGTGAATGTCTTTATGTCGACAGTTAATGGCGTATCGATTCAGGTGAACTGGCCAGTGTAAGCTTGTAGATGTGACTGTTGTAAAACGGGGAGCGACCGACAGGAGTAACTATGCCTCTCTCAAGGTAGCCAAATGCCTCGTCAACAGGCGAAATACATCAGCAAACACGAGAAGCTCCCGGCGGGAATACTGTGGAAGTCTTTATGTTGACAGATAATGGCGTATCGCTTCAGGAGAACTGGCTAAAGGAAGCTGAAAATGTGACTGTGGTAAAACGGGGTGCAACCGACAGGAGAAACTATGACTCTCTTAAGGTAGCCATATGCCTCGTCAACAGGCGAAATACATAGGCAAACTCGAGGAGCTCCCGGGAGGAGTACTGTGAAAGTCATTATGTTGACAGATAATGGCGTATCGCCTCAGGTGAACTAGCCGGAGTAAGCTTGAAAATGCCATTGTGGAAAACCGGGAACAATTAGCAGGAGTAACGGTGAGACACTGGCACGAGTAACTATGAATCTCTTAAGGTAGCCAAATGCCCCGTCAACAGGCGAAATACATCGGCAAATTCGAGAAGCTCCCGGCAGGAGTACTGTGAAAGTCTTTATGTCGACAGTTAATGGCGTATCGATTCAGGTGAACTGGCTAAAGGAAGCTGAAAATGTGACTGTGGTAAAACGGGGAGCAACCGACAGGAGTAACTATGCCTCTCTCAAGGTAGCCAAATGCCTCGTCAACAGGCGAAATACATCAGCAAACTCGAGAAGCTCCCGGCGGGAATACTGTGGAAGTCTTTATGTTGACAGATAATGGCGTATCGCTTCAGGAGAACTAGCCGGAGTAAGCTTGAAAATGTCATTGTGGAAAACCGGGAACAATTAGCAGGAGTAACGGTGAGACACTGGCACGAGTAACTATGAATCTCTTAAGGTAGCCAAATGCCCCGTCAACAGGCGAAATACATCGGCAAATTCGAGAAGCTCCCGGCAGGAGTACTGTGAAAGTCTTTATGTCGACAGTTAATGGCGTATCGATTCAGGTGAACTGGCTAAAGGAAGCTGAAAATGTGACTGTGGTAAAACGGGGAGCAACCGACAGGAGTAACTATGCCTCTCTCAAGGTAGCCAAATGCCTCGTCAACAGGCGAAATACATCAGCAAACTCGAGAAGCTCCCGGCGGGAATACTGTGGAAGTCTTTATGTTGACAGATAATGGCGTATCGCTTCAGGAGAACTGGCTAAAGGAAGCTGAAAATGTGACTGTGGCAAAACTTGGAGCAACTGACTGGAGTAACTATGACTCTCTTAAGGTAGCCAAATGGCCCTCAACAGGCGAAAAAAATGGGCAAACTCGAGACGCTACCGGCAGGAGTACTGTGAAAGTCTATATATTGACAGATAATTGCGTATCGCTTCAGGTGAGCTGCTAGAGGAAGCTTGAAAATGTGACTGTGGTAAAACGGGGAACAAATGACTGGCGTAACTGTGACTCTCTTACGTTACCCAAATGCCTCGCCAACAGGCGAAACACATCGGCAAACTCGACAAGCTCCCGGCAGGAGTACCGTGAAAGTCTTTATGTCGACAGATAATGGCGTAAAGCTTCAGGTGAACTTTCCAGAGTAAGCTTGAAAATGTCATTGTGGAAAACATGGAACAATTGGCAGGAGTAACGGTGAGACACTGGCACGAGTAACTATGACTCTCTTAAGGAAGCCAAATGCCTCGTCAACAGGCGAAATACATCGGCAAACTCGAGAAGTTCCCGGCTGGCGTACTGTGAATGTCTTTATGTCGACAGTTAATGGCGTATCGATCCATGTGAACTGGCCAAAGTAAGCTAGCAGATGTGACTGTTGTAAAACGGCCAGCAACCGACAGGAGTAACTATGACTCAATAAAGGGACCCAAATGCCTCGTCAACAGTTGAGATACATTTGCAAACTGGAGGAACTCTTAGCAGGAGTACTGTGAATGTCATAATGTCGACAAATGATAACGTATCGCTTGTGGTGAACTGGT
This sequence comes from Schistocerca piceifrons, assembly GCF_021461385.2. Classification (NCBI taxonomy): domain Eukaryota; kingdom Metazoa; phylum Arthropoda; class Insecta; order Orthoptera; family Acrididae; genus Schistocerca; species Schistocerca piceifrons. The sequence continues at coordinate 401,651 of NC_060144.1, read as the reverse complement.
CAGAGTAAGCTCGTAGTTGTGACTGTTGTAAAACGGGGAGAAACTGACAGGAGTAACTACGACTCTCTTAAGGTAGCCAAATGCCTCGTCAACAACCGAGATACATCGCCAAACTCGAGAAGTTCAGGGCAGGCGTACTGTGAATGTCTTTATGTCGACAGTTAATGGCGTATCGATTCAGGTGAACTGGCCAGTGTAAGCTTGTAGATGTGACTGTTGTAAAACGGGGAGCGACCGACAGGAGTAACTATGCCTCTCTCAAGGTAGCCAAATGCCTCGTCAACAGGCGAAATACATCAGCAAACACGAGAAGCTCCCGGCGGGAATACTGTGGAAGTCTTTATGTTGACAGATAATGGCGTATCGCTTCAGGAGAACTGGCTAAAGGAAGCTGAAAATGTGACTGTGGTAAAACGGGGTGCAACCGACAGGAGAAACTATGACTCTCTTAAGGTAGCCATATGCCTCGTCAACAGGCGAAATACATAGGCAAACTCGAGGAGCTCCCGGGAGGAGTACTGTGAAAGTCATTATGTTGACAGATAATGGCGTATCGCCTCAGGTGAACTAGCCGGAGTAAGCTTGAAAATGCCATTGTGGAAAACCGGGAACAATTAGCAGGAGTAACGGTGAGACACTGGCACGAGTAACTATGAATCTCTTAAGGTAGCCAAATGCCCCGTCAACAGGCGAAATACATCGGCAAATTCGAGAAGCTCCCGGCAGGAGTACTGTGAAAGTCTTTATGTCGACAGTTAATGGCGTATCGATTCAGGTGAACTGGCTAAAGGAAGCTGAAAATGTGACTGTGGTAAAACGGGGAGCAACCGACAGGAGTAACTATGCCTCTCTCAAGGTAGCCAAATGCCTCGTCAACAGGCGAAATACATCAGCAAACTCGAGAAGCTCCCGGCGGGAATACTGTGGAAGTCTTTATGTTGACAGATAATGGCGTATCGCTTCAGGAGAACTAGCCGGAGTAAGCTTGAAAATGTCATTGTGGAAAACCGGGAACAATTAGCAGGAGTAACGGTGAGACACTGGCACGAGTAACTATGAATCTCTTAAGGTAGCCAAATGCCCCGTCAACAGGCGAAATACATCGGCAAATTCGAGAAGCTCCCGGCAGGAGTACTGTGAAAGTCTTTATGTCGACAGTTAATGGCGTATCGATTCAGGTGAACTGGCTAAAGGAAGCTGAAAATGTGACTGTGGTAAAACGGGGAGCAACCGACAGGAGTAACTATGCCTCTCTCAAGGTAGCCAAATGCCTCGTCAACAGGCGAAATACATCAGCAAACTCGAGAAGCTCCCGGCGGGAATACTGTGGAAGTCTTTATGTTGACAGATAATGGCGTATCGCTTCAGGAGAACTGGCTAAAGGAAGCTGAAAATGTGACTGTGGCAAAACTTGGAGCAACTGACTGGAGTAACTATGACTCTCTTAAGGTAGCCAAATGGCCCTCAACAGGCGAAAAAAATGGGCAAACTCGAGACGCTACCGGCAGGAGTACTGTGAAAGTCTATATATTGACAGATAATTGCGTATCGCTTCAGGTGAGCTGCTAGAGGAAGCTTGAAAATGTGACTGTGGTAAAACGGGGAACAAATGACTGGCGTAACTGTGACTCTCTTACGTTACCCAAATGCCTCGCCAACAGGCGAAACACATCGGCAAACTCGACAAGCTCCCGGCAGGAGTACCGTGAAAGTCTTTATGTCGACAGATAATGGCGTAAAGCTTCAGGTGAACTTTCCAGAGTAAGCTTGAAAATGTCATTGTGGAAAACATGGAACAATTGGCAGGAGTAACGGTGAGACACTGGCACGAGTAACTATGACTCTCTTAAGGAAGCCAAATGCCTCGTCAACAGGCGAAATACATCGGCAAACTCGAGAAGTTCCCGGCTGGCGTACTGTGAATGTCTTTATGTCGACAGTTAATGGCGTATCGATCCATGTGAACTGGCCAAAGTAAGCTAGCAGATGTGACTGTTGTAAAACGGCCAGCAACCGACAGGAGTAACTATGACTCAATAAAGGGACCCAAATGCCTCGTCAACAGTTGAGATACATTTGCAAACTGGAGGAACTCTTAGCAGGAGTACTGTGAATGTCATAATGTCGACAAATGATAACGTATCGCTTGTGGTGAACTGGTCAGAGTAAGCTCGTAGTTGTGACTGTTGTAAAACGGGGAGAAACTGACAGGAGTAACTACGACTCTCTTAAGGTAGCCAAATGCCTCGTCAACAACCGAGATACATCGCCAAACTCGAGAAGTTCAGGGCAGGCGTACTGTGAATGTCTTTATGTCGACAGTTAATGGCGTATCGATTCAGGTGAACTGGCCAGTGTAAGCTTGTAGATGTGACTGTTGTAAAACGGGGAGCGACCGACAGGAGTAACTATGCCTCTCTCAAGGTAGCCAAATGCCTCGTCAACAGGCGAAATACATCAGCAAACACGAGAAGCTCCCGGCGGGAATACTGTGGAAGTCTTTATGTTGACAGATAATGGCGTATCGCTTCAGGAGAACTGGCTAAAGGAAGCTGAAAATGTGACTGTGGTAAAACGGGGTGCAACCGACAGGAGAAACTATGACTCTCTTAAGGTAGCCATATGCCTCGTCAACAGGCGAAATACATAGGCAAACTCGAGGAGCTCCCGGGAGGAGTACTGTGAAAGTCATTATGTTGACAGATAATGGCGTATCGCCTCAGGTGAACTAGCCGGAGTAAGCTTGAAAATGCCATTGTGGAAAACCGGGAACAATTAGCAGGAGTAACGGTGAGACACTGGCACGAGTAACTATGAATCTCTTAAGGTAGCCAAATGCCCCGTCAACAGGCGAAATACATCGGCAAATTCGAGAAGCTCCCGGCAGGAGTACTGTGAAAGTCTTTATGTCGACAGTTAATGGCGTATCGATTCAGGTGAACTGGCCAGAGTAAGCTTCTAGATGTGACTGTTGTAAAACGGGGAGCAACCGACAGGAGTAAATATGACTCTCTTAAGGTAGCCAAATACCTCGTCAACAGGCGCAATAAATCGGCAAACTCGAGGAGCTCCCGGGAGGAGTACTGTGAAAGTCATTATGTTGACAGATAATGGCGTATCGCCTCAGGTGAACTTTCCAGAGTAAGCTTGAAAATGTCATTGTGGAAAACGGGGAACAATTGGCAGGAGTAACGGTGAGACACTGGCACGAGTAACTATGACTCTCTTAAGGTAGCCAAATGCCTCGTCAACAGGCGAAATACATCGGCAAACTCGAGAAGTTCCCGGCTGGCGTACTGTGAATGTCTTTATGTCGACAGTTAATGGCGTATCGATCCATGTGAACTGGCCAAAGTAAGCTAGCAGATGTGACTGTTGTAAAACGGGCAGCAACCGACAGGAGTAACTATGACTCAATAAAGGGACCCAAATGCCTCGTCAACAGTTGAGATACATTTGCAAACTGGAGGAGCTCTTAGCAGGAGTACTGTGAATGTCATAATGTCGATAAATAATAACGTATCGCTTGTGGTGAACTGGCCAGAGTAAGCTCGTAGTTGTGACTGTTGTAAAACGGGGAGAAACTGACAGGAGTAACTACGACTCTCTTAAGGTAGCCAAATGCCTCGTCAACAGCCGAGATACATCGCCAAACTCGAGAAGTTCAGGGCAGGCGTACTGTGAATGTCTTTATGTCGACAGTTAATGGCGTATCGATTCAGGTGAACTGGCCAGTGTAAGCTTGTAGATGTGACTGTTGTAAAACGGGGAGCAACCGACAGGAGTAACTATGCCTCTCTCAAGGTAGCCAAATGCCTCGTCAACAGGCGAAATACATCAGCAAACTCGAGAAGCTCCCGGCAGGAATACTGTGGAAGTCTTTATGTTGACAGATAATGGCGTATCGCTTCAGGAGAACTGGCTAAAGGAAGCTGAAAATGTGACTGTGGTAAAACGGGGTGCAACCGACAGGAGAAACTATGACTCTCTTAAGGTAGCCATATGCCTCGTCAACAGGCGAAATACATCGGCAAACTCGAGAAGCTACCGGCAGGAGTAATGTGAAAGTCTTTATGTCGACAGATAATGGCGTATCGCTTCAGGTGAACTGGCCAGCCACAATAAGCTTGAAAATGTGACTGTGGCAAAACTTGGAGCAACTGACTGGAGTAACTATGACTCTCTTAAGGTAGCCAAATGGCCCTCAACAGGCGAAAAAAATGGGCAAACTCGAGACGCTACCGGCAGGAGTACTGTGAAAGTCTATATATTGACAGATAATTGCGTATCGCTTCAGGTGAGCTGCTAGAGGAAGCTTGAAAATGTGACTGTGGTAAAAAGGGGAACAAATGACTGGCGTAACTGTGACTCTCTTACGTTACCCAAATGCCTCGCCAACAGGCGAAACACATCGGCAAACTCGACAAGCTCCCGGCAGGAGTACCGTGAAAGTCTTTATGTCGACAGATAATGGCGTAAAGCTTCAGGTGAACTTTCCAGAGTAAGCTTGAAAATGTCATTGTGGAAAACATGGAACAATTGGCAGGAGTAACGGTGAGACACTGGCACGAGTAACTATGACTCTCTTAAGGAAGCCAAATGCCTCGTCAACAGGCGAAATACATCGGCAAACTCGAGAAGTTCCCGGCTGGCGTACTGTGAATGTCTTTATGTCGACAGTTAATGGCGTATCGATCCATGTGAACTGGCCAAAGTAAGCTAGCAGATGTGACTGTTGTAAAACGGCCAGCAACCGACAGGAGTAACTATGACTCAATAAAGGGACCCAAATGCCTCGTCAACAGTTGAGATACATTTGCAAACTGGAGGAGCTCTTAGCAGGAGTACTGTGAATGTCATAATGTCGACAAATGATAACGTATCGCTTGTGGTGAACTGGTCAGAGTAAGCTCGTAGTTGTGACTGTTGTAAAACGGGGAGAAACTGACAGGAGTAACTACGACTCTCTTAAGGTAGCCAAATGCCTCGTCAACAACCGAGATACATCGCCAAACTCGAGAAGTTCAGGGCAGGCGTACTGTGAATGTCTTTATGTCGACAGTTAATGGCGTATCGATTCAGGTGAACTGGCCAGTGTAAGCTTGTAGATGTGACTGTTGTAAAACGGGGAGCGACCGACAGGAGTAACTATGCCTCTCTCAAGGTAGCCAAATGCCTCGTCAACAGGCGAAATACATCAGCAAACACGAGAAGCTCCCGGCGGGAATACTGTGGAAGTCTTTATGTTGACAGATAATGGCGTATCGCTTCAGGAGAACTGGCTAAAGGAAGCTGAAAATGTGACTGTGGTAAAACGGGGTGCAACCGACAGGAGAAACTATGACTCTCTTAAGGTAGCCATATGCCTCGTCAACAGGCGAAATACATAGGCAAACTCGAGGAGCTCCCGGGAGGAGTACTGTGAAAGTCATTATGTTGACAGATAATGGCGTATCGCCTCAGGTGAACTAGCCGGAGTAAGCTTGAAAATGCCATTGTGGAAAACCGGGAACAATTAGCAGGAGTAACGGTGAGACACTGGCACGAGTAACTATGAATCTCTTAAGGTAGCCAAATGCCCCGTCAACAGGCGAAATACATCGGCAAATTCGAGAAGCTCCCGGCAGGAGTACTGTGAAAGTCTTTATGTCGACAGTTAATGGCGTATCGATTCAGGTGAACTGGCTAAAGGAAGCTGAAAATGTGACTGTGGTAAAACGGGGAGCAACCGACAGGAGTAACTATGCCTCTCTCAAGGTAGCCAAATGCCTCGTCAACAGGCGAAATACATCAGCAAACTCGAGAAGCTCCCGGCGGGAATACTGTGGAAGTCTTTATGTTGACAGATAATGGCGTATCGCTTCAGGAGAACTGGCTAAAGGAAGCTGAAAATGTGACTGTGGCAAAACTTGGAGCAACTGACTGGAGTAACTATGACTCTCTTAAGGTAGCCAAATGGCCCTCAACAGGCGAAAAAAATGGGCAAACTCGAGACGCTACCGGCAGGAGTACTGTGAAAGTCTATATATTGACAGATAATTGCGTATCGCTTCAGGTGAGCTGCTAGAGGAAGCTTGAAAATGTGACTGTGGTAAAACGGGGAACAAATGACTGGCGTAACTGTGACTCTCTTAAGTTACCCAAATGCCTCGCCAACAGGCGAAACACATCGGCAAACTCGACAAGCTCCCGGCAGGAGTACCGTGAAAGTCTTTATGTCGACAGATAATGGCGTATCGATTCAGGTGAACTGGCTAAAGGAAGCTGAAAATGTGACTGTGGTAAAACGGGGAGCAACCGACAGGAGTAACTATGCCTCTCTCAAGGTAGCCAAATGCCTCGTCAACAGGCGAAATACATCAGCAAACTCGAGAAGCTCCCGGCAGGAATACTGTGGAAGACTTTATGTTGACAGATAATGGCGTATCGCTTCAGGAGAACTGGCTAAAGGAAGCTGAAAATGTGACTGTGGTAAAACGGGGTGCAACCGACAGGAGAAACTATGACTCTCTTAAGGTAGCCATATGCCTCGTCAACAGGCGAAATACATAGGCAAACTCGAGGAGCTCCCGGGAGGAGTACTGTGAAAGTCATTATGTTGACAGATAATGGCGTATCGCCTCAGGTGAACTAGCCAGAGTAAGCTTGAAAATGTCATTGTGGAAAACCGGGAACAATTAGCAGGAGTAACGGTGAGACACTGGCACGAGTAACTATGAATCTCTTAAGGTAGCCAAATGCCCCGTCAACAGGCGAAATACATCGGCAAATTCGAGAAGCTCCCGGCAGGAGTACTGTGAAAGTCTTTATGTCGACAGTTAATGGCGTATCGATTCAGGTGAACTGGCCAGAGTAAGCTTCTAGATGTGACTGTTGTAAAACGGGGAGCAACCGACAGGAGTAAATATGACTCTCTTGAGGTAGCCAAATACCTCGTCAACAGGCGCAATAAATCGGCAAACTCGAGGAGCTCCCGGGAGGAGTACTGTGAAAGTCATTATGTTGACAGATAATGGCGTATCGCCTCAGGTGAACTTTCCAGAGTAAGCTTGAAAATGTCATTGTGGAAAACGGGGAACAATTGGCAGGAGTAACGGTGAGACACTGGCACGAGTAACTATGACTCTCTTAAGGTAGCCAAATGCCTCGTCAACAGGCGAAATACATCGGCAAACTCGAGAAGTTCCCGGCTGGCGTACTGTGAATGTCTTTATGTCGACAGTTAATGGCGTATCGATCCATGTGAACTGGCCAAAGTAAGCTAGCAGATGTGACTGTTGTAAAACGGGCAGCAACCGACAGGAGTAACTATGACTCAATAAAGGGACCCAAATGCCTCGTCAACAGTTGAGATACATTTGCAAACTGGAGGAGCTCTTAGCAGGAGTACTGTGAATGTCATAATGTCGACAAATAATAACGTATCGCTTGTGGTGAACTGGCCAGAGTAAGCTCGTAGTTGTGACTGTTGTAAAACGGGGAGAAACTGACAGGAGTAACTACGACTCTCTTAAGGTAGCCAAATGCCTCGTCAACAGCCGAGATACATCGCCAAACTCGAGAAGTTCAGGGCAGGCGTACTGTGAATGTCTTTATGTCGACAGTTAATGGCGTATCGATTCAGGTGAACTGGCCAGTGTAAGCTTGTAGATGTGACTGTTGTAAAACAGGGAGCAACCGACAGGAGTAACTATGCCTCTCTCAAGGTAGCCAAATGCCTCGTCAACAGGCGAAATACATCAGCAAACTCGAGAAGCTCCCGGCAGGAATACTGTGGAAGTCTTTATGTTGACAGATAATGGCGTATCGCTTCAGGAGAACTGGCTAAAGGAAGCTGAAAATGTGACTGTGGTAAAACGGGGTGCAACCGACAGGAGAAACTATGACTCTCTTAAGGTAGCCATATGCCTCGTCAACAGGCGAAATACATAGGCAAACTCGAGGAGCTCCCGGGAGGAGTACTGTGAAAGTCATTATGTTGACAGATAATGGCGTATCGCCTCAGGTGAACTAGCCGGAGTAAGCTTGAAAATGTCATTGTGGAAAACCGGGAACAATTAGCAGGAGTAACGGTGAGACACTGGCACGAGTAACTATGAATCTCTTAAGGTAGCCAAATGCCCCGTCAACAGGCGAAATACATCGGCAAATTCGAGAAGCTCCCGGCAGGAGTACTGTGAAAGTCTTTATGTCGACAGTTAATGGCGTATCGATTCAGGTGAACTGGCTAAAGGAAGCTGAAAATGTGACTGTGGTAAAACGGGGAGCAACCGACAGGAGTAACTATGCCTCTCTCAAGGTAGCCAAATGCCTCGTCAACAGGCGAAATACATCAGCAAACTCGAGAAGCTCCCGGCGGGAATACTGTGGAAGTCTTTATGTTGACAGATAATGGCGTATCGCTTCAGGAGAACTGGCTAAAGGAAGCTGAAAATGTGACTGTGGCAAAACTTGGAGCAACTGACTGGAGTAACTATGACTCTCTTAAGGTAGCCAAATGGCCCTCAACAGGCGAAAAAAATGGGCAAACTCGAGACGCTACCGGCAGGAGTACTGTGAAAGTCTATATATTGACAGATAATTGCGTATCGCTTCAGGTGAGCTGCTAGAGGAAGCTTGAAAATGTGACTGTGGTAAAACGGGGAACAAATGACTGGCGTAACTGTGACTCTCTTACGTTACCCAAATGCCTCGCCAACAGGCGAAACACATCGGCAAACTCGACAAGCTCCCGGCAGGAGTACCGTGAAAGTCTTTATGTCGACAGATAATGGCGTAAAGCTTCAGGTGAACTTTCCAGAGTAAGCTTGAAAATGTCATTGTGGAAAACATGGAACAATTGGCAGGAGTAACGGTGAGACACTGGCACGAGTAACTATGACTCTCTTAGGGAAGCCAAATGCCTCGTCAACAGGCGAAATACATCGGCAAACTCGAGAAGTTCCCGGCTGGCGTACTGTGAATGTCTTTATGTCGACAGTTAATGGCGTATCGATCCATGTGAACTGGCCAAAGTAAGCTAGCAGATGTGACTGTTGTAAAACGGCCAGCAACCGACAGGAGTAACTATGACTCAATAAAGGGACCCAAATGCCTCGTCAACAGTTGAGATACATTTGCAAACTGGAGGAGCTCTTAGCAGGAGTACTGTGAATGTCATAATGTCGACAAATGATAACGTATCGCTTGTGGTGAACTGGTCAGAGTAAGCTCGTAGTTGTGACTGTTGTAAAACGGGGAGAAACTGACAGGAGTAACTACGACTCTCTTAAGGTAGCCAAATGCCTCGTCAACAACCGAGATACATCGCCAAACTCGAGAAGTTCAGGGCAGGCGTACTGTGAATGTCTTTATGTCGACAGTTAATGGCGTATCGATTCAGGTGAACTGGCCAGTGTAAGCTTGTAGATGTGACTGTTGTAAAACGGGGAGCGACCGACAGGAGTAACTATGCCTCTCTCAAGGTAGCCAAATGCCTCGTCAACAGGCGAAATACATCAGCAAACACGAGAAGCTCCCGGCGGGAATACTGTGGAAGTCTTTATGTTGACAGATAATGGCGTATCGCTTCAGGAGAACTGGCTAAAGGAAGCTGAAAATGTGACTGTGGTAAAACGGGGTGCAACCGACAGGAGAAACTATGACTCTCTTAAGGTAGCCATATGCCTCGTCAACAGGCGAAATACATAGGCAAACTCGAGGAGCTCCCGGGAGGAGTACTGTGAAAGTCATTATGTTGACAGATAATGGCGTATCGCCTCAGGTGAACTAGCCGGAGTAAGCTTGAAAATGCCATTGTGGAAAACCGGGAACAATTAGCAGGAGTAACGGTGAGACACTGGCACGAGTAACTATGAATCTCTTAAGGTAGCCAAATGCCCCGTCAACAGGCGAAATACATCGGCAAATTCGAGAAGCTCCCGGCAGGAGTACTGTGAAAGTCTTTATGTCGACAGTTAATGGCGTATCGATTCAGGTGAACTGGCTAAAGGAAGCTGAAAATGTGACTGTGGTAAAACGGGGAGCAACCGACAGGAGTAACTATGCCTCTCTCAAGGTAGCCAAATGCCTCGTCAACAGGCGAAATACATCAGCAAACTCGAGAAGCTCCCGGCGGGAATACTGTGGAAGTCTTTATGTTGACAGATAATGGCGTATCGCTTCAGGAGAACTAGCCGGAGTAAGCTTGAAAATGTCATTGTGGAAAACCGGGAACAATTAGCAGGAGTAACGGTGAGACACTGGCACGAGTAACTATGAATCTCTTAAGGTAGCCAAATGCCCCGTCAACAGGCGAAATACATCGGCAAATTCGAGAAGCTCCCGGCAGGAGTACTGTGAAAGTCTTTATGTCGACAGTTAATGGCGTATCGATTCAGGTGAACTGGCTAAAGGAAGCTGAAAATGTGACTGTGGTAAAACGGGGAGCAACCGACAGGAGTAACTATGCCTCTCTCAAGGTAGCCAAATGCCTCGTCAACAGGCGAAATACATCAGCAAACTCGAGAAGCTCCCGGCGGGAATACTGTGGAAGTCTTTATGTTGACAGATAATGGCGTATCGCTTCAGGAGAACTGGCTAAAGGAAGCTGAAAATGTGACTGTGGCAAAACTTGGAGCAACTGACTGGAGTAACTATGACTCTCTTAAGGTAGCCAAATGGCCCTCAACAGGCGAAAAAAATGGGCAAACTCGAGACGCTACCGGCAGGAGTACTGTGAAAGTCTATATATTGACAGATAATTGCGTATCGCTTCAGGTGAGCTGCTAGAGGAAGCTTGAAAATGTGACTGTGGTAAAACGGGGAACAAATGACTGGCGTAACTGTGACTCTCTTACGTTACCCAAATGCCTCGCCAACAGGCGAAACACATCGGCAAACTCGACAAGCTCCCGGCAGGAGTACCGTGAAAGTCTTTATGTCGACAGATAATGGCGTAAAGCTTCAGGTGAACTTTCCAGAGTAAGCTTGAAAATGTCATTGTGGAAAACATGGAACAATTGGCAGGAGTAACGGTGAGACACTGGCACGAGTAACTATGACTCTCTTAAGGAAGCCAAATGCCTCGTCAACAGGCGAAATACATCGGCAAACTCGAGAAGTTCCCGGCTGGCGTACTGTGAATGTCTTTATGTCGACAGTTAATGGCGTATCGATCCATGTGAACTGGCCAAAGTAAGCTAGCAGATGTGACTGTTGTAAAACGGCCAGCAACCGACAGGAGTAACTATGACTCAATAAAGGGACCCAAATGCCTCGTCAACAGTTGAGATACATTTGCAAACTGGAGGAACTCTTAGCAGGAGTACTGTGAATGTCATAATGTCGACAAATGATAACGTATCGCTTGTGGTGAACTGGTCAGAGTAAGCTCGTAGTTGTGACTGTTGTAAAACGGGGAGAAACTGACAGGAGTAACTACGACTCTCTTAAGGTAGCCAAATGCCTCGTCAACAACCGAGATACATCGCCAAACTCGAGAAGTTCAGGGCAGGCGTACTGTGAATGTCTTTATGTCGACAGTTAATGGCGTATCGATTCAGGTGAACTGGCCAGTGTAAGCTTGTAGATGTGACTGTTGTAAAACGGGGAGCGACCGACAGGAGTAACTATGCCTCTCTCAAGGTAGCCAAATGCCTCGTCAACAGGCGAAATACATCAGCAAACACGAGAAGCTCCCGGCGGGAATACTGTGGAAGTCTTTATGTTGACAGATAATGGCGTATCGCTTCAGGAGAACTGGCTAAAGGAAGCTGAAAATGTGACTGTGGTAAAACGGGGTGCAACCGACAGGAGAAACTATGACTCTCTTAAGGTAGCCATATGCCTCGTCAACAGGCGAAATACATAGGCAAACTCGAGGAGCTCCCGGGAGGAGTACTGTGAAAGTCATTATGTTGACAGATAATGGCGTATCGCCTCAGGTGAACTAGCCGGAGTAAGCTTGAAAATGCCATTGTGGAAAACCGGGAACAATTAGCAGGAGTAACGGTGAGACACTGGCACGAGTAACTATGAATCTCTTAAGGTAGCCAAATGCCCCGTCAACAGGCGAAATACATCGGCAAATTCGAGAAGCTCCCGGCAGGAGTACTGTGAAAGTCTTTATGTCGACAGTTAATGGCGTATCGATTCAGGTGAACTGGCCAGAGTAAGCTTCTAGATGTGACTGTTGTAAAACGGGGAGCAACCGACAGGAGTAAATATGACTCTCTTGAGGTAGCCAAATACCTCGTCAACAGGCGCAATAAATCGGCAAACTCGAGGAGCTCCCGGGAGGAGTACTGTGAAAGTCATTATGTTGACAGATAATGGCGTATCGCCTCAGGTGAACTTTCCAGAGTAAGCTTGAAAATGTCATTGTGGAAAACGGGGAACAATTGGCAGGAGTAACGGTGAGACACTGGCACGAGTAACTATGACTCTCTTAAGGTAGCCAAATGCCTCGTCAACAGGCGAAATACATCGGCAAACTCGAGAAGTTCCCGGCTGGCGTACTGTGAATGTCTTTATGTCGACAGTTAATGGCGTATCGATCCATGTGAACTGGCCAAAGTAAGCTAGCAGATGTGACTGTTGTAAAACGGGCAGCAACCGACAGGAGTAACTATGACTCAATAAAGGGACCCAAATGCCTCGTCAACAGTTGAGATACATTTGCAAACTGGAGGAGCTCTTAGCAGGAGTACTGTGAATGTCATAATGTCGATAAATAATAACGTATCGCTTGTGGTGAACTGGCCAGAGTAAGCTCGTAGTTGTGACTGTTGTAAAACGGGGAGAAACTGACAGGAGTAACTACGACTCTCTTAAGGTAGCCAAATGCCTCGTCAACAGCCGAGATACATCGCCAAACTCGAGAAGTTCAGGGCAGGCGTACTGTGAATGTCTTTATGTCGACAGTTAATGGCGTATCGATTCAGGTGAACTGGCCAGTGTAAGCTTGTAGATGTGACTGTTGTAAAACGGGGAGCAACCGACAGGAGTAACTATGCCTCTCTCAAGGTAGCCAAATGCCTCGTCAACAGGCGAAATACATCAGCAAACTCGAGAAGCTCCCGGCAGGAATACTGTGGAAGTCTTTATGTTGACAGATAATGGCGTATCGCTTCAGGAGAACTGGCTAAAGGAAGCTGAAAATGTGACTGTGGTAAAACGGGGTGCAACCGACAGGAGAAACTATGACTCTCTTAAGGTAGCCATATGCCTCGTCAACAGGCGAAATACATCGGCAAACTCGAGAAGCTACCGGCAGGAGTAATGTGAAAGTCTTTATGTCGACAGATAATGGCGTATCGCTTCAGGTGAACTGGCCAGCCACAATAAGCTTGAAAATGTGACTGTGGCAAAACTTGGAGCAACTGACTGGAGTAACTATGACTCTCTTAAGGTAGCCAAATGGCCCTCAACAGGCGAAAAAAATGGGCAAACTCGAGACGCTACCGGCAGGAGTACTGTGAAAGTCTATATATTGACAGATAATTGCGTATCGCTTCAGGTGAGCTGCTAGAGGAAGCTTGAAAATGTGACTGTGGTAAAAAGGGGAACAAATGACTGGCGTAACTGTGACTCTCTTACGTTACCCAAATGCCTCGCCAACAGGCGAAACACATCGGCAAACTCGACAAGCTCCCGGCAGGAGTACCGTGAAAGTCTTTATGTCGACAGATAATGGCGTAAAGCTTCAGGTGAACTTTCCAGAGTAAGCTTGAAAATGTCATTGTGGAAAACATGGAACAATTGGCAGGAGTAACGGTGAGACACTGGCACGAGTAACTATGACTCTCTTAAGGAAGCCAAATGCCTCGTCAACAGGCGAAATACATCGGCAAACTCGAGAAGTTCCCGGCTGGCGTACTGTGAATGTCTTTATGTCGACAGTTAATGGCGTATCGATCCATGTGAACTGGCCAAAGTAAGCTAGCAGATGTGACTGTTGTAAAACGGCCAGCAACCGACAGGAGTAACTATGACTCAATAAAGGGACCCAAATGCCTCGTCAACAGTTGAGATACATTTGCAAACTGGAGGAGCTCTTAGCAGGAGTACTGTGAATGTCATAATGTCGACAAATGATAACGTATCGCTTGTGGTGAACTGGTCAGAGTAAGCTCGTAGTTGTGACTGTTGTAAAACGGGGAGAAACTGACAGGAGTAACTACGACTCTCTTAAGGTAGCCAAATGCCTCGTCAACAACCGAGATACATCGCCAAACTCGAGAAGTTCAGGGCAGGCGTACTGTGAATGTCTTTATGTCGACAGTTAATGGCGTATCGATTCAGGTGAACTGGCCAGTGTAAGCTTGTAGATGTGACTGTTGTAAAACGGGGAGCGACCGACAGGAGTAACTATGCCTCTCTCAAGGTAGCCAAATGCCTCGTCAACAGGCGAAATACATCAGCAAACACGAGAAGCTCCCGGCGGGAATACTGTGGAAGTCTTTATGTTGACAGATAATGGCGTATCGCTTCAGGAGAACTGGCTAAAGGAAGCTGAAAATGTGACTGTGGTAAAACGGGGTGCAACCGACAGGAGAAACTATGACTCTCTTAAGGTAGCCATATGCCTCGTCAACAGGCGAAATACATAGGCAAACTCGAGGAGCTCCCGGGAGGAGTACTGTGAAAGTCATTATGTTGACAGATAATGGCGTATCGCCTCAGGTGAACTAGCCGGAGTAAGCTTGAAAATGTCATTGTGGAAAACCGGGAACAATTAGCAGGAGTAACGGTGAGACACTGGCACGAGTAACTATGAATCTCTTAAGGTAGCCAAATGCCCCGTCAACAGGCGAAATACATCGGCAAATTCGAGAAGCTCCCGGCAGGAGTACTGTGAAAGTCTTTATGTCGACAGTTAATGGCGTATCGATTCAGGTGAACTGGCTAAAGGAAGCTGAAAATGTGACTGTGGTAAAACGGGGAGCAACCGACAGGAGTAACTATGCCTCTCTCAAGGTAGCCAAATGCCTCGTCAACAGGCGAAATACATCAGCAAACTCGAGAAGCTCCCGGCAGGAATACTGTGGAAGACTTTATGTTGACAGATAATGGCGTATCGCTTCAGGAGAACTGGCTAAAGGAAGCTGAAAATGTGACTGTGGTAAAACGGGGTGCAACCGACAGGAGAAACTATGACTCTCTTAAGGTAGCCATATGCCTCGTCAACAGGCGAAATACATAGGCAAACTCGAGGAGCTCCCGGGAAGAGTACTGTGAAAGTCATTATGTTGACAGATAATGGCGTATCGCCTCAGGTGAACTAGCCAGAGTAAGCTTGAAAATGTCATTGTGGAAAACCGGGAACAATTAGCAGGAGTAACGGTGAGACACTGGCACGAGTAACTATGAATCTCTTAAGGTAGCCAAATGCCCCGTCAACAGGCGAAATACATCGGCAAATTCGAGAAGCTCCCGGCAGGAGTACTGTGAAAGTCTTTATGTCGACAGTTAATGGCGTATCGATTCAGGTGAACTGGCCAGAGTAAGCTTCTAGATGTGACTGTTGTAAAACGGGGAGCAACCGACAGGAGTAAATATGACTCTCTTGAGGTAGCCAAATACCTCGTCAACAGGCGCAATAAATCGGCAAACTCGAGGAGCTCCCGGGAGGAGTACTGTGAAAGTCATTATGTTGACAGATAATGGCGTATCGCCTCAGGTGAACTTTCCAGAGTAAGCTTGAAAATGTCATTGTGGAAAACGGGGAACAATTGGCAGGAGTAACGGTGAGACACTGGCACGAGTAACTATGACTCTCTTAAGGTAGCCAAATGCCTCGTCAACAGGCGAAATACATCGGCAAACTCGAGAAGTTCCCGGCTGGCGTACTGTGAATGTCTTTATGTCGACAGTTAATGGCGTATCGATCCATGTGAACTGGCCAAAGTAAGCTAGCAGATGTGACTGTTGTAAAACGGGCAGCAACCGACAGGAGTAACTATGACTCAATAAAGGGACCCAAATGCCTCGTCAACAGTTGAGATACATTTGCAAACTGGAGGAGCTCTTAGCAGGAGTACTGTGAATGTCATAATGTCGACAAATAATAACGTATCGCTTGTGGTGAACTGGCCAGAGTAAGCTCGTAGTTGTGACTGTTGTAAAACGGGGAGAAACTGACAGGAGTAACTACGACTCTCTTAAGGTAGCCAAATGCCTCGTCAACAGCCGAGATACATCGCCAAACTCGAGAAGTTCAGGGCAGGCGTACTGTGAATGTCTTTATGTCGACAGTTAATGGCGTATCGATTCAGGTGAACTGGCCAGTGTAAGCTTGTAGATGTGACTGTTGTAAAACGGGGAGCAACCGACAGGAGTAACTATGCCTCTCTCAAGGTAGCCAAATGCCTCGTCAACAGGCGAAATACATCAGCAAACTCGAGAAGCTCCCGGCAGGAATACTGTGGAAGTCTTTATGTTGACAGATAATGGCGTATCGCTTCAGGAGAACTGGCTAAAGGAAGCTGAAAATGTGACTGTGGTAAAACGGGGTGCAACCGACAGGAGAAACTATGACTCTCTTAAGGTAGCCATATGCCTCGTCAACAGGCGAAATACATCGGCAAACTCGAGAAGCTACCGGCAGGAGTAATGTGAAAGTCTTTATGTCGACAGATAATGGCGTATCGCTTCAGGTGAACTGGCCAGCCACAATAAGCTTGAAAATGTGACTGTGGCAAAACTTGGAGCAACTGACTGGAGTAACTATGACTCTCTTAAGGTAGCCAAATGGCCCTCAACAGGCGAAAAAAATGGGCAAACTCGAGACGCTACCGGCAGGAGTACTGTGAAAGTCTATATATTGACAGATAATTGCGTATCGCTTCAGGTGAGCTGCTAGAGGAAGCTTGAAAATGTGACTGTGGTAAAACAGGGAACAAATCACTGGCGTAACTGTGACTCTCTTACGTTACCCAAATGCCTCGCCAACAGGCGAAACACATCGGCAAACTCGACAAGCTCCCGGCAGGAGTACCGTGAAAGTCTTTATGTCGACAGATAATGGCGTAAAGCTTCAGGTGAACTTTCCAGAGTAAGCTTGAAAATGTCATTGTGGAAAACATGGAACAATTGGCAGGAGTAACGGTGAGACACTGGCACGAGTAACTATGACTCTCTTAAGGAAGCCAAATGCCTCGTCAACAGGCGAAATACATCGGCAAACTCGAGAAGTTCCCGGCTGGCGTACTGTGAATGTCTTTATGTCGACAGTTAATGGCGTATCGATCCATGTGAACTGGCCAAAGTAAGCTAGCAGATGTGACTGTTGTAAAACGGCCAGCAACCGACAGGAGTAACTATGACTCAATAAAGGGACCCAAATGCCTCGTCAACAGTTGAGATACATTTGCAAACTGGAGGAGCTCTTAGCAGGAGTACTGTGAATGTCATAATGTCGACAAATGATAACGTATCGCTTGTGGTGAACTGGTCAGAGTAAGCTCGTAGTTGTGACTGTTGTAAAACGGGGAGAAACTGACAGGAGTAACTACGACTCTCTTAAGGTAGCCAAATGCCTCGTCAACAACCGAGATACATCGCCAAACTCGAGAAGTTCAGGGCAGGCGTACTGTGAATGTCTTTATGTCGACAGTTAATGGCGTATCGATTCAGGTGAACTGGCCAGTGTAAGCTTGTAGATGTGACTGTTGTAAAACGGGGAGCGACCGACAGGAGTAACTATGCCTCTCTCAAGGTAGCCAAATGCCTCGTCAACAGGCGAAATACATCAGCAAACACGAGAAGCTCCCGGCGGGAATACTGTGGAAGTCTTTATGTTGACAGATAATGGCGTATCGCTTCAGGAGAACTGGCTAAAGGAAGCTGAAAATGTGACTGTGGTAAAACGGGGTGCAACCGACAGGAGAAACTATGACTCTCTTAAGGTAGCCATATGCCTCGTCAACAGGCGAAATACATAGGCAAACTCGAGGAGCTCCCGGGAGGAGTACTGTGAAAGTCATTATGTTGACAGATAATGGCGTATCGCCTCAGGTGAACTAGCCAGAGTAAGCTTGAAAATGTCATTGTGGAAAACCGGGAACAATTAGCAGGAGTAACGGTGAGACACTGGCACGAGTAACTATGAATCTCTTAAGGTAGCCAAATGCCCCGTCAACAGGCGAAATACATCGGCAAATTCGAGAAGCTCCCGGCAGGAGTACTGTGAAAGTCTTTATGTCGACAGTTAATGGCGTATCGATTCAGGTGAACTGGCCAGAGTAAGCTTCTAGATGTGACTGTTGTAAAACGGGGAGCAACCGACAGGAGTAAATATGACTCTCTTGAGGTAGCCAAATACCTCGTCAACAGGCGCAATAAATCGGCAAACTCGAGGAGCTCCCGGGAGGAGTACTGTGAAAGTCATTATGTTGACAGATAATGGCGTATCGCCTCAGGTGAACTTTCCAGAGTAAGCTTGAAAATGTCATTGTGGAAAACGGGGAACACTTGGCAGGAGTAACGGTGAGACACTGGCACGAGTAACTATGACTCTCTTAAGGTAGCCAAATGCCTCGTCAACAGGCGAAATACATCGGCAAACTCGAGAAGTTCCCGGCTGGCGTACTGTGAATGTCTTTATGTCGACAGTTAATGGCGTATCGATCCATGTGAACTGGCCAAAGTAAGCTAGCAGATGTGACTGTTGTAAAACGGGCAGCAACCGACAGGAGTAACTATGACTCAATAAAGGGACCCAAATGCCTCGTCAACAGTTGAGATACATTTGCAAACTGGAGGAGCTCTTAGCAGGAGTACTGTGAATGTCATAATGTCGACAAATAATAACGTATCGCTTGTGGTGAACTGGCCAGAGTAAGCTCGTAGTTGTGACTGTTGTAAAACGGGGAGAAACTGACAGGAGTAACTACGACTCTCTTAAGGTAGCCAAATGCCTCGTCAACAGCCGAGATACATCGCCAAACTCGAGAAGTTCAGGGCAGGCGTACTGTGAATGTCTTTATGTCGACAGTTAATGGCGTATCGATTCAGGTGAACTGGCCAGTGTAAGCTTGTAGATGTGACTGTTGTAAAACGGGGAGCAACCGACAGGAGTAACTATGCCTCTCTCAAGGTAGCCAAATGCCTCGTCAACAGGCGAAATACATCAGCAAACTCGAGAAGCTCCCGGCAGGAATACTGTGGAAGTCTTTATGTTGACAGATAATGGCGTATCGCTTCAGGAGAACTGGCTAAAGGAAGCTGAAAATGTGACTGTGGTAAAACGGGGTGCAACCGACAGGAGAAACTATGACTCTCTTAAGGTAGCCATATGCCTCGTCAACAGGCGAAATACATCGGCAAACTCGAGAAGCTACCGGCAGGAGTAATGTGAAAGTCTTTATGTCGACAGATAATGGCGTATCGCTTCAGGTGAACTGGCCAGCCACAATAAGCTTGAAAATGTGACTGTGGCAAAACTTGGAGCAACTGACTGGAGTAACTATGACTCTCTTAAGGTAGCCAAATGGCCCTCAACAGGCGAAAAAAATGGGCAAACTCGAGACGCTACCGGCAGGAGTACTGTGAAAGTCTATATATTGACAGATAATTGCGTATCGCTTCAGGTGAGCTGCTAGAGGAAGCTTGAAAATGTGACTGTGGTAAAACAGGGAACAAATGACTGGCGTAACTGTGACTCTCTTACGTTACCCAAATGCCTCGCCAACAGGCGAAACACATCGGCAAACTCGACAAGCTCCCGGCAGGAGTACCGTGAAAGTCTTTATGTCGACAGATAATGGCGTAAAGCTTCAGGTGAACTTTCCAGAGTAAGCTTGAAAATGTCATTGTGGAAAACATGGAACAATTGGCAGGAGTAACGGTGAGACACTGGCACGAGTAACTATGACTCTCTTAAGGAAGCCAAATGCCTCGTCAACAGGCGAAATACATCGGCAAACTCGAGAAGTTCCCGGCTGGCGTACTGTGAATGTCTTTATGTCGACAGTTAATGGCGTATCGATCCATGTGAACTGGCCAAAGTAAGCTAGCAGATGTGACTGTTGTAAAACGGCCAGCAACCGACAGGAGTAACTATGACTCAATAAAGGGACCCAAATGCCTCGTCAACAGTTGAGATACATTTGCAAACTGGAGGAGCTCTTAGCAGGAGTACTGTGAATGTCATAATGTCGACAAATGATAACGTATCGCTTGTGGTGAACTGGTCAGAGTAAGCTCGTAGTTGTGACTGTTGTAAAACGGGGAGAAACTGACAGGAGTAACTACGACTCTCTTAAGGTAGCCAAATGCCTCGTCAACAACCGAGATACATCGCCAAACTCGAGAAGTTCAGGGCAGGCGTACTGTGAATGTCTTTATGTCGACAGTTAATGGCGTATCGATTCAGGTGAACTGGCCAGTGTAAGCTTGTAGATGTGACTGTTGTAAAACGGGGAGCGACCGACAGGAGTAACTATGCCTCTCTCAAGGTAGCCAAATGCCTCGTCAACAGGCGAAATACATCAGCAAACACGAGAAGCTCCCGGCGGGAATACTGTGGAAGTCTTTATGTTGACAGATAATGGCGTATCGCTTCAGGAGAACTGGCTAAAGGAAGCTGAAAATGTGACTGTGGTAAAACGGGGTGCAACCGACAGGAGAAACTATGACTCTCTTAAGGTAGCCATATGCCTCGTCAACAGGCGAAATACATAGGCAAACTCGAGGAGCTCCCGGGAGGAGTACTGTGAAAGTCATTATGTTGACAGATAATGGCGTATCGCCTCAGGTGAACTAGCCAGAGTAAGCTTGAAAATGTCATTGTGGAAAACCGGGAACAATTAGCAGGAGTAACGGTGAGACACTGGCACGAGTAACTATGAATCTCTTAAGGTAGCCAAATGCCCCGTCAACAGGCGAAATACATCGGCAAATTCGAGAAGCTCCCGGCAGGAGTACTGTGAAAGTCTTTATGTCGACAGTTAATGGCGTATCGATTCAGGTGAACTGGCCAGAGTAAGCTTCTAGATGTGACTGTTGTAAAACGGGGAGCAACCGACAGGAGTAAATATGACTCTCTTGAGGTAGCCAAATACCTCGTCAACAGGCGCAATAAATCGGCAAACTCGAGGAGCTCCCGGGAGGAGTACTGTGAAAGTCATTATGTTGACAGATAATGGCGTATCGCCTCAGGTGAACTTTCCAGAGTAAGCTTGAAAATGTCATTGTGGAAAACGGGGAACACTTGGCAGGAGTAACGGTGAGACACTGGCACGAGTAACTATGACTCTCTTAAGGTAGCCAAATGCCTCGTCAACAGGCGAAATACATCGGCAAACTCGAGAAGTTCCCGGCTGGCGTACTGTGAATGTCTTTATGTCGACAGTTAATGGCGTATCGATCCATGTGAACTGGCCAAAGTAAGCTAGCAGATGTGACTGTTGTAAAACGGGCAGCAACCGACAGGAGTAACTATGACTCAATAAAGGGACCCAAATGCCTCGTCAACAGTTGAGATACATTTGCAAACTGGAGGAGCTCTTAGCAGGAGTACTGTGAATGTCATAATGTCGACAAATAATAACGTATCGCTTGTGGTGAACTGGCCAGAGTAAGCTCGTAGTTGTGACTGTTGTAAAACGGGGAGAAACTGACAGGAGTAACTACGACTCTCTTAAGGTAGCCAAATGCCTCGTCAACAGCCGAGATACATCGCCAAACTCGAGAAGTTCAGGGCAGGCGTACTGTGAATGTCTTTATGTCGACAGTTAATGGCGTATCGATTCAGGTGAACTGGCCAGTGTAAGCTTGTAGATGTGACTGTTGTAAAACGGGGAGCAACCGACAGGAGTAACTATGCCTCTCTCAAGGTAGCCAAATGCCTCGTCAACAGGCGAAATACATCAGCAAACTCGAGAAGCTCCCGGCAGGAATACTGTGGAAGTCTTTATGTTGACAGATAATGGCGTATCGCTTCAGGAGAACTGGCTAAAGGAAGCTGAAAATGTGACTGTGGTAAAACGGGGTGCAACCGACAGGAGAAACTATGACTCTCTTAAGGTAGCCATATGCCTCGTCAACAGGCGAAATACATCGGCAAACTCGAGAAGCTACCGGCAGGAGTAATGTGAAAGTCTTTATGTCGACAGATAATGGCGTATCGCTTCAGGTGAACTGGCCAGCCACAATAAGCTTGAAAATGTGACTGTGGCAAAACTTGGAGCAACTGACTGGAGTAACTATGACTCTCTTAAGGTAGCCAAATGGCCCTCAACAGGCGAAAAAAATGGGCAAACTCGAGACGCTACCGGCAGGAGTACTGTGAAAGTCTATATATTGACAGATAATTGCGTATCGCTTCAGGTGAGCTGCTAGAGGAAGCTTGAAAATGTGACTGTGGTAAAACAGGGAACAAATGACTGGCGTAACTGTGACTCTCTTACGTTACCCAAATGCCTCGCCAACAGGCGAAACACATCGGCAAACTCGACAAGCTCCCGGCAGGAGTACCGTGAAAGTCTTTATGTCGACAGATAATGGCGTAAAGCTTCAGGTGAACTTTCCAGAGTAAGCTTGAAAATGTCATTGTGGAAAACATGGAACAATTGGCAGGAGTAACGGTGAGACACTGGCACGAGTAACTATGACTCTCTTAAGGAAGCCAAATGCCTCGTCAACAGGCGAAATACATCGGCAAACTCGAGAAGTTCCCGGCTGGCGTACTGTGAATGTCTTTATGTCGACAGTTAATGGCGTATCGATCCATGTGAACTGGCCAAAGTAAGCTAGCAGATGTGACTGTTGTAAAACGGCCAGCAACCGACAGGAGTAACTATGACTCAATAAAGGGACCCAAATGCCTCGTCAACAGTTGAGATACATTTGCAAACTGGAGGAGCTCTTAGCAGGAGTACTGTGAATGTCATAATGTCGACAAATGATAACGTATCGCTTGTGGTGAACTGGTCAGAGTAAGCTCGTAGTTGTGACTGTTGTAAAACGGGGAGAAACTGACAGGAGTAACTACGACTCTCTTAAGGTAGCCAATGCCTCGTCAACAACCGAGATACATCGCCAAACTCGAGAAGTTCAGGGCAGGCGTACTGTGAATGTCTTTATGTCGACAGTTAATGGCGTATCGATTCAGGTGAACTGGCCAGTGTAAGCTTGTAGATGTGACTGTTGTAAAACGGGGAGCGACCGACAGGAGTAACTATGCCTCTCTCAAGGTAGCCAAATGCCTCGTCAACAGGCGAAATACATCAGCAAACACGAGAAGCTCCCGGCGGGAATACTGTGGAAGTCTTTATGTTGACAGATAATGGCGTATCGCTTCAGGAGAACTGGCTAAAGGAAGCTGAAAATGTGACTGTGGTAAAACGGGGTGCAACCGACAGGAGAAACTATGACTCTCTTAAGGTAGCCATATGCCTCGTCAACAGGCGAAATACATAGGCAAACTCGAGGAGCTCCCGGGAGGAGTACTGTGAAAGTCATTATGTTGACAGATAATGGCGTATCGCCTCAGGTGAACTAGCCAGAGTAAGCTTGAAAATGTCATTGTGGAAAACCGGGAACAATTAGCAGGAGTAACGGTGAGACACTGGCACGAGTAACTATGAATCTCTTAAGGTAGCCAAATGCCCCGTCAACAGGCGAAATACATCGGCAAATTCGAGAAGCTCCCGGCAGGAGTACTGTGAAAGTCTTTATGTCGACAGTTAATGGCGTATCGATTCAGGTGAACTGGCCAGTGTAAGCTTGTAGATGTGACTGTTGTAAAACGGGGAGCAACCGACAGGAGTAACTATGCCTCTCTCAAGGTAGCCAAATGCCTCGTCAACAGGCGAAATACATCAGCAAACTCGAGAAGCTCCCGGCAGGAATACTGTGGAAGTCTTTATGTTGACAGATAATGGCGTATCGCTTCAGGAGAACTGGCTAAAGGAAGCTGAAAATGTGACTGTGGTAAAACGGGGTGCAACCGACAGGAGAAACTATGACTCTCTTAAGGTAGCCATATGCCTCGTCAACAGGCGAAATACATCGGCAAACTCGAGAAGCTACCGGCAGGAGTAATGTGAAAGTCTTTATGTCGACAGATAATGGCGTATCGCTTCAGGTGAACTGGCCAGCCACAATAAGCTTGAAAATGTGACTGTGGCAAAACTTGGAGCAACTGACTGGAGTAACTATGACTCTCTTAAGGTAGCCAAATGGCCCTCAACAGGCGAAAAAAATGGGCAAACTCGAGACGCTACCGGCAGGAGTACTGTGAAAGTCTATATATTGACAGATAATTGCGTATCGCTTCAGGTGAGCTGCTAGAGGAAGCTTGAAAATGTGACTGTGGTAAAACAGGGAACAAATGACTGGCGTAACTGTGACTCTCTTACGTTACCCAAATGCCTCGCCAACAGGCGAAACACATCGGCAAACTCGACAAGCTCCCGGCAGGAGTACCGTGAAAGTCTTTATGTCGACAGATAATGGCGTAAAGCTTCAGGTGAACTTTCCAGAGTAAGCTTGAAAATGTCATTGTGGAAAACATGGAACAATTGGCAGGAGTAACGGTGAGACACTGGCACGAGTAACTATGACTCTCTTAAGGAAGCCAAATGCCTCGTCAACAGGCGAAATACATCGGCAAACTCGAGAAGTTCCCGGCTGGCGTACTGTGAATGTCTTTATGTCGACAGTTAATGGCGTATCGATCCATGTGAACTGGCCAAAGTAAGCTAGCAGATGTGACTGTTGTAAAACGGCCAGCAACCGACAGGAGTAACTATGACTCAATAAAGGGACCCAAATGCCTCGTCAACAGTTGAGATACATTTGCAAACTGGAGGAGCTCTTAGCAGGAGTACTGTGAATGTCATAATGTCGACAAATGATAACGTATCGCTTGTGGTGAACTGGTCAGAGTAAGCTCGTAGTTGTGACTGTTGTAAAACGGGGAGAAACTGACAGGAGTAACTACGACTCTCTTAAGGTAGCCAATGCCTCGTCAACAACCGAGATACATCGCCAAACTCGAGAAGTTCAGGGCAGGCGTACTGTGAATGTCTTTATGTCGACAGTTAATGGCGTATCGATTCAGGTGAACTGGCCAGTGTAAGCTTGTAGATGTGACTGTTGTAAAACGGGGAGCGACCGACAGGAGTAACTATGCCTCTCTCAAGGTAGCCAAATGCCTCGTCAACAGGCGAAATACATCAGCAAACACGAGAAGCTCCCGGCGGGAATACTGTGGAAGTCTTTATGTTGACAGATAATGGCGTATCGCTTCAGGAGAACTGGCTAAAGGAAGCTGAAAATGTGACTGTGGTAAAACGGGGTGCAACCGACAGGAGAAACTATGACTCTCTTAAGGTAGCCATATGCCTCGTCAACAGGCGAAATACATAGGCAAACTCGAGGAGCTCCCGGGAGGAGTACTGTGAAAGTCATTATGTTGACAGATAATGGCGTATCGCCTCAGGTGAACTAGCCAGAGTAAGCTTGAAAATGTCATTGTGGAAAACCGGGAACAATTAGCAGGAGTAACGGTGAGACACTGGCACGAGTAACTATGAATCTCTTAAGGTAGCCAAATGCCCCGTCAACAGGCGAAATACATCGGCAAATTCGAGAAGCTCCCGGCAGGAGTACTGTGAAAGTCTTTATGTCGACAGTTAATGGCGTATCGATTCAGGTGAACTGGCCAGAGTAAGCTTCTAGATGTGACTGTTGTAAAACGGGGAGCAACCGACAGGAGTAAATATGACTCTCTTGAGGTAGCCAAATACCTCGTCAACAGGCGCAATAAATCGGCAAACTCGAGGAGCTCCCGGGAGGAGTACTGTGAAAGTCATTATGTTGACAGATAATGGCGTATCGCCTCAGGTGAACTTTCCAGAGTAAGCTTGAAAATGTCATTGTGGAAAACGGGGAACAATTGGCAGGAGTAACGGTGAGACACTGGCACGAGTAACTATGACTCTCTTAAGGTAGCCAAATGCCTCGTCAACAGGCGAAATACATCGGCAAACTCGAGAAGTTCCCGGCTGGCGTACTGTGAATGTCTTTATGTCGACAGTTAATGGCGTATCGATCCATGTGAACTGGCCAAAGTAAGCTAGCAGATGTGACTGTTGTAAAACGGGCAGCAACCGACAGGAGTAACTATGACTCAATAAAGGGACCCAAATGCCTCGTCAACAGTTGAGATACATTTGCAAACTGGAGGAGCTCTTAGCAGGAGTACTGTGAATGTCATAATGTCGACAAATAATAACGTATCGCTTGTGGTGAACTGGCCAGAGTAAGCTCGTAGTTGTGACTGTTGTAAAACGGGGAGAAACTGACAGGAGTAACTACGACTCTCTTAAGGTAGCCAAATGCCTCGTCAACAGCCGAGATACATCGCCAAACTCGAGAAGTTCAGGGCAGGCGTACTGTGAATGTCTTTATGTCGACAGTTAATGGCGTATCGATTCAGGTGAACTGGCCAGTGTAAGCTTGTAGATGTGACTGTTGTAAAACGGGGAGCAACCGACAGGAGTAACTATGCCTCTCTCAAGGTAGCCAAATGCCTCGTCAACAGGCGAAATACATCAGCAAACTCGAGAAGCTCCCGGCAGGAATACTGTGGAAGTCTTTATGTTGACAGATAATGGCGTATCGCTTCAGGAGAACTGGCTAAAGGAAGCTGAAAATGTGACTGTGGTAAAACGGGGTGCAACCGACAGGAGAAACTATGACTCTCTTAAGGTAGCCATATGCCTCGTCAACAGGCGAAATACATCGGCAAACTCGAGAAGCTACCGGCAGGAGTAATGTGAAAGTCTTTATGTCGACAGATAATGGCGTATCGCTTCAGGTGAACTGGCCAGCCACAATAAGCTTGAAAATGTGACTGTGGCAAAACTTGGAGCAACTGACTGGAGTAACTATGACTCTCTTAAGGTAGCCAAATGGCCCTCAACAGGCGAAAAAAATGGGCAAACTCGAGACGCTACCGGCAGGAGTACTGTGAAAGTCTATATATTGACAGATAATTGCGTATCGCTTCAGGTGAGCTGCTAGAGGAAGCTTGAAAATGTGACTGTGGTAAAACAGGGAACAAATGACTGGCGTAACTGTGACTCTCTTACGTTACCCAAATGCCTCGCCAACAGGCGAAACACATCGGCAAACTCGACAAGCTCCCGGCAGGAGTACCGTGAAAGTCTTTATGTCGACAGATAATGGCGTAAAGCTTCAGGTGAACTTTCCAGAGTAAGCTTGAAAATGTCATTGTGGAAAACATGGAACAATTGGCAGGAGTAACGGTGAGACACTGGCACGAGTAACTATGACTCTCTTAAGGAAGCCAAATGCCTCGTCAACAGGCGAAATACATCGGCAAACTCGAGAAGTTCCCGGCTGGCGTACTGTGAATGTCTTTATGTCGACAGTTAATGGCGTATCGATCCATGTGAACTGGCCAAAGTAAGCTAGCAGATGTGACTGTTGTAAAACGGCCAGCAACCGACAGGAGTAACTATGACTCAATAAAGGGACCCAAATGCCTCGTCAACAGTTGAGATACATTTGCAAACTGGAGGAGCTCTTAGCAGGAGTACTGTGAATGTCATAATGTCGACAAATGATAACGTATCGCTTGTGG
The DNA here is from genome assembly GCF_021461385.2 of Schistocerca piceifrons. Classification (NCBI taxonomy): domain Eukaryota; kingdom Metazoa; phylum Arthropoda; class Insecta; order Orthoptera; family Acrididae; genus Schistocerca; species Schistocerca piceifrons. The sequence goes on along the minus strand of NC_060144.1, from coordinate 374,053 downwards.
TGAACTGGTCAGAGTAAGCTCGTAGTTGTGACTGTTGTAAAACGGGGAGAAACTGACAGGAGTAACTACGACTCTCTTAAGGTAGCCAAATGCCTCGTCAACAACCGAGATACATCGCCAAACTCGAGAAGTTCAGGGCAGGCGTACTGTGAATGTCTTTATGTCGACAGTTAATGGCGTATCGATTCAGGTGAACTGGCCAGTGTAAGCTTGTAGATGTGACTGTTGTAAAACGGGGAGCGACCGACAGGAGTAACTATGCCTCTCTCAAGGTAGCCAAATGCCTCGTCAACAGGCGAAATACATCAGCAAACACGAGAAGCTCCCGGCGGGAATACTGTGGAAGTCTTTATGTTGACAGATAATGGCGTATCGCTTCAGGAGAACTGGCTAAAGGAAGCTGAAAATGTGACTGTGGTAAAACGGGGTGCAACCGACAGGAGAAACTATGACTCTCTTAAGGTAGCCATATGCCTCGTCAACAGGCGAAATACATAGGCAAACTCGAGGAGCTCCCGGGAGGAGTACTGTGAAAGTCATTATGTTGACAGATAATGGCGTATCGCCTCAGGTGAACTAGCCAGAGTAAGCTTGAAAATGTCATTGTGGAAAACCGGGAACAATTAGCAGGAGTAACGGTGAGACACTGGCACGAGTAACTATGAATCTCTTAAGGTAGCCAAATGCCCCGTCAACAGGCGAAATACATCGGCAAATTCGAGAAGCTCCCGGCAGGAGTACTGTGAAAGTCTTTATGTCGACAGTTAATGGCGTATCGATTCAGGTGAACTGGCCAGAGTAAGCTTCTAGATGTGACTGTTGTAAAACGGGGAGCAACCGACAGGAGTAAATATGACTCTCTTGAGGTAGCCAAATACCTCGTCAACAGGCGCAATAAATCGGCAAACTCGAGGAGCTCCCGGGAGGAGTACTGTGAAAGTCATTATGTTGACAGATAATGGCGTATCGCCTCAGGTGAACTTTCCAGAGTAAGCTTGAAAATGTCATTGTGGAAAACGGGGAACACTTGGCAGGAGTAACGGTGAGACACTGGCACGAGTAACTATGACTCTCTTAAGGTAGCCAAATGCCTCGTCAACAGGCGAAATACATCGGCAAACTCGAGAAGTTCCCGGCTGGCGTACTGTGAATGTCTTTATGTCGACAGTTAATGGCGTATCGATCCATGTGAACTGGCCAAAGTAAGCTAGCAGATGTGACTGTTGTAAAACGGGCAGCAACCGACAGGAGTAACTATGACTCAATAAAGGGACCCAAATGCCTCGTCAACAGTTGAGATACATTTGCAAACTGGAGGAGCTCTTAGCAGGAGTACTGTGAATGTCATAATGTCGACAAATAATAACGTATCGCTTGTGGTGAACTGGCCAGAGTAAGCTCGTAGTTGTGACTGTTGTAAAACGGGGAGAAACTGACAGGAGTAACTACGACTCTCTTAAGGTAGCCAAATGCCTCGTCAACAGCCGAGATACATCGCCAAACTCGAGAAGTTCAGGGCAGGCGTACTGTGAATGTCTTTATGTCGACAGTTAATGGCGTATCGATTCAGGTGAACTGGCCAGTGTAAGCTTGTAGATGTGACTGTTGTAAAACGGGGAGCAACCGACAGGAGTAACTATGCCTCTCTCAAGGTAGCCAAATGCCTCGTCAACAGGCGAAATACATCAGCAAACTCGAGAAGCTCCCGGCAGGAATACTGTGGAAGTCTTTATGTTGACAGATAATGGCGTATCGCTTCAGGAGAACTGGCTAAAGGAAGCTGAAAATGTGACTGTGGTAAAACGGGGTGCAACCGACAGGAGAAACTATGACTCTCTTAAGGTAGCCATATGCCTCGTCAACAGGCGAAATACATCGGCAAACTCGAGAAGCTACCGGCAGGAGTAATGTGAAAGTCTTTATGTCGACAGATAATGGCGTATCGCTTCAGGTGAACTGGCCAGCCACAATAAGCTTGAAAATGTGACTGTGGCAAAACTTGGAGCAACTGACTGGAGTAACTATGACTCTCTTAAGGTAGCCAAATGGCCCTCAACAGGCGAAAAAAATGGGCAAACTCGAGACGCTACCGGCAGGAGTACTGTGAAAGTCTATATATTGACAGATAATTGCGTATCGCTTCAGGTGAGCTGCTAGAGGAAGCTTGAAAATGTGACTGTGGTAAAACAGGGAACAAATGACTGGCGTAACTGTGACTCTCTTACGTTACCCAAATGCCTCGCCAACAGGCGAAACACATCGGCAAACTCGACAAGCTCCCGGCAGGAGTACCGTGAAAGTCTTTATGTCGACAGATAATGGCGTAAAGCTTCAGGTGAACTTTCCAGAGTAAGCTTGAAAATGTCATTGTGGAAAACATGGAACAATTGGCAGGAGTAACGGTGAGACACTGGCACGAGTAACTATGACTCTCTTAAGGAAGCCAAATGCCTCGTCAACAGGCGAAATACATCGGCAAACTCGAGAAGTTCCCGGCTGGCGTACTGTGAATGTCTTTATGTCGACAGTTAATGGCGTATCGATCCATGTGAACTGGCCAAAGTAAGCTAGCAGATGTGACTGTTGTAAAACGGCCAGCAACCGACAGGAGTAACTATGACTCAATAAAGGGACCCAAATGCCTCGTCAACAGTTGAGATACATTTGCAAACTGGAGGAGCTCTTAGCAGGAGTACTGTGAATGTCATAATGTCGACAAATGATAACGTATCGCTTGTGGTGAACTGGTCAGAGTAAGCTCGTAGTTGTGACTGTTGTAAAACGGGGAGAAACTGACAGGAGTAACTACGACTCTCTTAAGGTAGCCAAATGCCTCGTCAACAACCGAGATACATCGCCAAACTCGAGAAGTTCAGGGCAGGCGTACTGTGAATGTCTTTATGTCGACAGTTAATGGCGTATCGATTCAGGTGAACTGGCCAGTGTAAGCTTGTAGATGTGACTGTTGTAAAACGGGGAGCGACCGACAGGAGTAACTATGCCTCTCTCAAGGTAGCCAAATGCCTCGTCAACAGGCGAAATACATCAGCAAACACGAGAAGCTCCCGGCGGGAATACTGTGGAAGTCTTTATGTTGACAGATAATGGCGTATCGCTTCAGGAGAACTGGCTAAAGGAAGCTGAAAATGTGACTGTGGTAAAACGGGGTGCAACCGACAGGAGAAACTATGACTCTCTTAAGGTAGCCATATGCCTCGTCAACAGGCGAAATACATAGGCAAACTCGAGGAGCTCCCGGGAGGAGTACTGTGAAAGTCATTATGTTGACAGATAATGGCGTATCGCCTCAGGTGAACTAGCCAGAGTAAGCTTGAAAATGTCATTGTGGAAAACCGGGAACAATTAGCAGGAGTAACGGTGAGACACTGGCACGAGTAACTATGAATCTCTTAAGGTAGCCAAATGCCCCGTCAACAGGCGAAATACATCGGCAAATTCGAGAAGCTCCCGGCAGGAGTACTGTGAAAGTCTTTATGTCGACAGTTAATGGCGTATCGATTCAGGTGAACTGGCCAGAGTAAGCTTCTAGATGTGACTGTTGTAAAACGGGGAGCAACCGACAGGAGTAAATATGACTCTCTTGAGGTAGCCAAATACCTCGTCAACAGGCGCAATAAATCGGCAAACTCGAGGAGCTCCCGGGAGGAGTACTGTGAAAGTCATTATGTTGACAGATAATGGCGTATCGCCTCAGGTGAACTTTCCAGAGTAAGCTTGAAAATGTCATTGTGGAAAACGGGGAACAATTGGCAGGAGTAACGGTGAGACACTGGCACGAGTAACTATGACTCTCTTAAGGTAGCCAAATGCCTCGTCAACAGGCGAAATACATCGGCAAACTCGAGAAGTTCCCGGCTGGCGTACTGTGAATGTCTTTATGTCGACAGTTAATGGCGTATCGATCCATGTGAACTGGCCAAAGTAAGCTAGCAGATGTGACTGTTGTAAAACGGGCAGCAACCGACAGGAGTAACTATGACTCAATAAAGGGACCCAAATGCCTCGTCAACAGTTGAGATACATTTGCAAACTGGAGGAGCTCTTAGCAGGAGTACTGTGAATGTCATAATGTCGACAAATAATAACGTATCGCTTGTGGTGAACTGGCCAGAGTAAGCTCGTAGTTGTGACTGTTGTAAAACGGGGAGAAACTGACAGGAGTAACTACGACTCTCTTAAGGTAGCCAAATGCCTCGTCAACAGCCGAGATACATCGCCAAACTCGAGAAGTTCAGGGCAGGCGTACTGTGAATGTCTTTATGTCGACAGTTAATGGCGTATCGATTCAGGTGAACTGGCCAGTGTAAGCTTGTAGATGTGACTGTTGTAAAACGGGGAGCAACCGACAGGAGTAACTATGCCTCTCTCAAGGTAGCCAAATGCCTCGTCAACAGGCGAAATACATCAGCAAACTCGAGAAGCTCCCGGCAGGAATACTGTGGAAGTCTTTATGTTGACAGATAATGGCGTATCGCTTCAGGAGAACTGGCTAAAGGAAGCTGAAAATGTGACTGTGGTAAAACGGGGTGCAACCGACAGGAGAAACTATGACTCTCTTAAGGTAGCCATATGCCTCGTCAACAGGCGAAATACATCGGCAAACTCGAGAAGCTACCGGCAGGAGTAATGTGAAAGTCTTTATGTCGACAGATAATGGCGTATCGCTTCAGGTGAACTGGCCAGCCACAATAAGCTTGAAAATGTGACTGTGGCAAAACTTGGAGCAACTGACTGGAGTAACTATGACTCTCTTAAGGTAGCCAAATGGCCCTCAACAGGCGAAAAAAATGGGCAAACTCGAGACGCTACCGGCAGGAGTACTGTGAAAGTCTATATATTGACAGATAATTGCGTATCGCTTCAGGTGAGCTGCTAGAGGAAGCTTGAAAATGTGACTGTGGTAAAACAGGGAACAAATGACTGGCGTAACTGTGACTCTCTTACGTTACCCAAATGCCTCGCCAACAGGCGAAACACATCGGCAAACTCGACAAGCTCCCGGCAGGAGTACCGTGAAAGTCTTTATGTCGACAGATAATGGCGTAAAGCTTCAGGTGAACTTTCCAGAGTAAGCTTGAAAATGTCATTGTGGAAAACATGGAACAATTGGCAGGAGTAACGGTGAGACACTGGCACGAGTAACTATGACTCTCTTAAGGAAGCCAAATGCCTCGTCAACAGGCGAAATACATCGGCAAACTCGAGAAGTTCCCGGCTGGCGTACTGTGAATGTCTTTATGTCGACAGTTAATGGCGTATCGATCCATGTGAACTGGCCAAAGTAAGCTAGCAGATGTGACTGTTGTAAAACGGCCAGCAACCGACAGGAGTAACTATGACTCAATAAAGGGACCCAAATGCCTCGTCAACAGTTGAGATACATTTGCAAACTGGAGGAGCTCTTAGCAGGAGTACTGTGAATGTCATAATGTCGACAAATGATAACGTATCGCTTGTGGTGAACTGGTCAGAGTAAGCTCGTAGTTGTGACTGTTGTAAAACGGGGAGAAACTGACAGGAGTAACTACGACTCTCTTAAGGTAGCCAAATGCCTCGTCAACAACCGAGATACATCGCCAAACTCGAGAAGTTCAGGGCAGGCGTACTGTGAATGTCTTTATGTCGACAGTTAATGGCGTATCGATTCAGGTGAACTGGCCAGTGTAAGCTTGTAGATGTGACTGTTGTAAAACGGGGAGCGACCGACAGGAGTAACTATGCCTCTCTCAAGGTAGCCAAATGCCTCGTCAACAGGCGAAATACATCAGCAAACACGAGAAGCTCCCGGCGGGAATACTGTGGAAGTCTTTATGTTGACAGATAATGGCGTATCGCTTCAGGAGAACTGGCTAAAGGAAGCTGAAAATGTGACTGTGGTAAAACGGGGTGCAACCGACAGGAGAAACTATGACTCTCTTAAGGTAGCCATATGCCTCGTCAACAGGCGAAATACATAGGCAAACTCGAGGAGCTCCCGGGAGGAGTACTGTGAAAGTCATTATGTTGACAGATAATGGCGTATCGCCTCAGGTGAACTAGCCAGAGTAAGCTTGAAAATGTCATTGTGGAAAACCGGGAACAATTAGCAGGAGTAACGGTGAGACACTGGCACGAGTAACTATGAATCTCTTAAGGTAGCCAAATGCCCCGTCAACAGGCGAAATACATCGGCAAATTCGAGAAGCTCCCGGCAGGAGTACTGTGAAAGTCTTTATGTCGACAGTTAATGGCGTATCGATTCAGGTGAACTGGCCAGAGTAAGCTTCTAGATGTGACTGTTGTAAAACGGGGAGCAACCGACAGGAGTAAATATGACTCTCTTGAGGTAGCCAAATACCTCGTCAACAGGCGCAATAAATCGGCAAACTCGAGGAGCTCCCGGGAGGAGTACTGTGAAAGTCATTATGTTGACAGATAATGGCGTATCGCCTCAGGTGAACTTTCCAGAGTAAGCTTGAAAATGTCATTGTGGAAAACGGGGAACAATTGGCAGGAGTAACGGTGAGACACTGGCACGAGTAACTATGACTCTCTTAAGGTAGCCAAATGCCTCGTCAACAGGCGAAATACATCGGCAAACTCGAGAAGTTCCCGGCTGGCGTACTGTGAATGTCTTTATGTCGACAGTTAATGGCGTATCGATCCATGTGAACTGGCCAAAGTAAGCTAGCAGATGTGACTGTTGTAAAACGGGCAGCAACCGACAGGAGTAACTATGACTCAATAAAGGGACCCAAATGCCTCGTCAACAGTTGAGATACATTTGCAAACTGGAGGAGCTCTTAGCAGGAGTACTGTGAATGTCATAATGTCGACAAATAATAACGTATCGCTTGTGGTGAACTGGCCAGAGTAAGCTCGTAGTTGTGACTGTTGTAAAACGGGGAGAAACTGACAGGAGTAACTACGACTCTCTTAAGGTAGCCAAATGCCTCGTCAACAGCCGAGATACATCGCCAAACTCGAGAAGTTCAGGGCAGGCGTACTGTGAATGTCTTTATGTCGACAGTTAATGGCGTATCGATTCAGGTGAACTGGCCAGTGTAAGCTTGTAGATGTGACTGTTGTAAAACGGGGAGCAACCGACAGGAGTAACTATGCCTCTCTCAAGGTAGCCAAATGCCTCGTCAACAGGCGAAATACATCAGCAAACTCGAGAAGCTCCCGGCAGGAATACTGTGGAAGTCTTTATGTTGACAGATAATGGCGTATCGCTTCAGGAGAACTGGCTAAAGGAAGCTGAAAATGTGACTGTGGTAAAACGGGGTGCAACCGACAGGAGAAACTATGACTCTCTTAAGGTAGCCATATGCCTCGTCAACAGGCGAAATACATCGGCAAACTCGAGAAGCTACCGGCAGGAGTAATGTGAAAGTCTTTATGTCGACAGATAATGGCGTATCGCTTCAGGTGAACTGGCCAGCCACAATAAGCTTGAAAATGTGACTGTGGCAAAACTTGGAGCAACTGACTGGAGTAACTATGACTCTCTTAAGGTAGCCAAATGGCCCTCAACAGGCGAAAAAAATGGGCAAACTCGAGACGCTACCGGCAGGAGTACTGTGAAAGTCTATATATTGACAGATAATTGCGTATCGCTTCAGGTGAGCTGCTAGAGGAAGCTTGAAAATGTGACTGTGGTAAAACAGGGAACAAATGACTGGCGTAACTGTGACTCTCTTACGTTACCCAAATGCCTCGCCAACAGGCGAAACACATCGGCAAACTCGACAAGCTCCCGGCAGGAGTACCGTGAAAGTCTTTATGTCGACAGATAATGGCGTAAAGCTTCAGGTGAACTTTCCAGAGTAAGCTTGAAAATGTCATTGTGGAAAACATGGAACAATTGGCAGGAGTAACGGTGAGACACTGGCACGAGTAACTATGACTCTCTTAAGGAAGCCAAATGCCTCGTCAACAGGCGAAATACATCGGCAAACTCGAGAAGTTCCCGGCTGGCGTACTGTGAATGTCTTTATGTCGACAGTTAATGGCGTATCGATCCATGTGAACTGGCCAAAGTAAGCTAGCAGATGTGACTGTTGTAAAACGGCCAGCAACCGACAGGAGTAACTATGACTCAATAAAGGGACCCAAATGCCTCGTCAACAGTTGAGATACATTTGCAAACTGGAGGAGCTCTTAGCAGGAGTACTGTGAATGTCATAATGTCGACAAATGATAACGTATCGCTTGTGGTGAACTGGTCAGAGTAAGCTCGTAGTTGTGACTGTTGTAAAACGGGGAGAAACTGACAGGAGTAACTACGACTCTCTTAAGGTAGCCAAATGCCTCGTCAACAACCGAGATACATCGCCAAACTCGAGAAGTTCAGGGCAGGCGTACTGTGAATGTCTTTATGTCGACAGTTAATGGCGTATCGATTCAGGTGAACTGGCCAGTGTAAGCTTGTAGATGTGACTGTTGTAAAACGGGGAGCGACCGACAGGAGTAACTATGCCTCTCTCAAGGTAGCCAAATGCCTCGTCAACAGGCGAAATACATCAGCAAACACGAGAAGCTCCCGGCGGGAATACTGTGGAAGTCTTTATGTTGACAGATAATGGCGTATCGCTTCAGGAGAACTGGCTAAAGGAAGCTGAAAATGTGACTGTGGTAAAACGGGGTGCAACCGACAGGAGAAACTATGACTCTCTTAAGGTAGCCATATGCCTCGTCAACAGGCGAAATACATAGGCAAACTCGAGGAGCTCCCGGGAGGAGTACTGTGAAAGTCATTATGTTGACAGATAATGGCGTATCGCCTCAGGTGAACTAGCCAGAGTAAGCTTGAAAATGTCATTGTGGAAAACCGGGAACAATTAGCAGGAGTAACGGTGAGACACTGGCACGAGTAACTATGAATCTCTTAAGGTAGCCAAATGCCCCGTCAACAGGCGAAATACATCGGCAAATTCGAGAAGCTCCCGGCAGGAGTACTGTGAAAGTCTTTATGTCGACAGTTAATGGCGTATCGATTCAGGTGAACTGGCCAGAGTAAGCTTCTAGATGTGACTGTTGTAAAACGGGGAGCAACCGACAGGAGTAAATATGACTCTCTTGAGGTAGCCAAATACCTCGTCAACAGGCGCAATAAATCGGCAAACTCGAGGAGCTCCCGGGAGGAGTACTGTGAAAGTCATTATGTTGACAGATAATGGCGTATCGCCTCAGGTGAACTTTCCAGAGTAAGCTTGAAAATGTCATTGTGGAAAACGGGGAACAATTGGCAGGAGTAACGGTGAGACACTGGCACGAGTAACTATGACTCTCTTAAGGTAGCCAAATGCCTCGTCAACAGGCGAAATACATCGGCAAACTCGAGAAGTTCCCGGCTGGCGTACTGTGAATGTCTTTATGTCGACAGTTAATGGCGTATCGATCCATGTGAACTGGCCAAAGTAAGCTAGCAGATGTGACTGTTGTAAAACGGGCAGCAACCGACAGGAGTAACTATGACTCAATAAAGGGACCCAAATGCCTCGTCAACAGTTGAGATACATTTGCAAACTGGAGGAGCTCTTAGCAGGAGTACTGTGAATGTCATAATGTCGACAAATAATAACGTATCGCTTGTGGTGAACTGGCCAGAGTAAGCTCGTAGTTGTGACTGTTGTAAAACGGGGAGAAACTGACAGGAGTAACTACGACTCTCTTAAGGTAGCCAAATGCCTCGTCAACAGCCGAGATACATCGCCAAACTCGAGAAGTTCAGGGCAGGCGTACTGTGAATGTCTTTATGTCGACAGTTAATGGCGTATCGATTCAGGTGAACTGGCCAGTGTAAGCTTGTAGATGTGACTGTTGTAAAACGGGGAGCAACCGACAGGAGTAACTATGCCTCTCTCAAGGTAGCCAAATGCCTCGTCAACAGGCGAAATACATCAGCAAACTCGAGAAGCTCCCGGCAGGAATACTGTGGAAGTCTTTATGTTGACAGATAATGGCGTATCGCTTCAGGAGAACTGGCTAAAGGAAGCTGAAAATGTGACTGTGGTAAAACGGGGTGCAACCGACAGGAGAAACTATGACTCTCTTAAGGTAGCCATATGCCTCGTCAACAGGCGAAATACATCGGCAAACTCGAGAAGCTACCGGCAGGAGTAATGTGAAAGTCTTTATGTCGACAGATAATGGCGTATCGCTTCAGGTGAACTGGCCAGCCACAATAAGCTTGAAAATGTGACTGTGGCAAAACTTGGAGCAACTGACTGGAGTAACTATGACTCTCTTAAGGTAGCCAAATGGCCCTCAACAGGCGAAAAAAATGGGCAAACTCGAGACGCTACCGGCAGGAGTACTGTGAAAGTCTATATATTGACAGATAATTGCGTATCGCTTCAGGTGAGCTGCTAGAGGAAGCTTGAAAATGTGACTGTGGTAAAACAGGGAACAAATGACTGGCGTAACTGTGACTCTCTTACGTTACCCAAATGCCTCGCCAACAGGCGAAACACATCGGCAAACTCGACAAGCTCCCGGCAGGAGTACCGTGAAAGTCTTTATGTCGACAGATAATGGCGTAAAGCTTCAGGTGAACTTTCCAGAGTAAGCTTGAAAATGTCATTGTGGAAAACATGGAACAATTGGCAGGAGTAACGGTGAGACACTGGCACGAGTAACTATGACTCTCTTAAGGAAGCCAAATGCCTCGTCAACAGGCGAAATACATCGGCAAACTCGAGAAGTTCCCGGCTGGCGTACTGTGAATGTCTTTATGTCGACAGTTAATGGCGTATCGATCCATGTGAACTGGCCAAAGTAAGCTAGCAGATGTGACTGTTGTAAAACGGCCAGCAACCGACAGGAGTAACTATGACTCAATAAAGGGACCCAAATGCCTCGTCAACAGTTGAGATACATTTGCAAACTGGAGGAGCTCTTAGCAGGAGTACTGTGAATGTCATAATGTCGACAAATGATAACGTATCGCTTGTGGTGAACTGGTCAGAGTAAGCTCGTAGTTGTGACTGTTGTAAAACGGGGAGAAACTGACAGGAGTAACTACGACTCTCTTAAGGTAGCCAAATGCCTCGTCAACAACCGAGATACATCGCCAAACTCGAGAAGTTCAGGGCAGGCGTACTGTGAATGTCTTTATGTCGACAGTTAATGGCGTATCGATTCAGGTGAACTGGCCAGTGTAAGCTTGTAGATGTGACTGTTGTAAAACGGGGAGCGACCGACAGGAGTAACTATGCCTCTCTCAAGGTAGCCAAATGCCTCGTCAACAGGCGAAATACATCAGCAAACACGAGAAGCTCCCGGCGGGAATACTGTGGAAGTCTTTATGTTGACAGATAATGGCGTATCGCTTCAGGAGAACTGGCTAAAGGAAGCTGAAAATGTGACTGTGGTAAAACGGGGTGCAACCGACAGGAGAAACTATGACTCTCTTAAGGTAGCCATATGCCTCGTCAACAGGCGAAATACATAGGCAAACTCGAGGAGCTCCCGGGAGGAGTACTGTGAAAGTCATTATGTTGACAGATAATGGCGTATCGCCTCAGGTGAACTAGCCAGAGTAAGCTTGAAAATGTCATTGTGGAAAACCGGGAACAATTAGCAGGAGTAACGGTGAGACACTGGCACGAGTAACTATGAATCTCTTAAGGTAGCCAAATGCCCCGTCAACAGGCGAAATACATCGGCAAATTCGAGAAGCTCCCGGCAGGAGTACTGTGAAAGTCTTTATGTCGACAGTTAATGGCGTATCGATTCAGGTGAACTGGCCAGAGTAAGCTTCTAGATGTGACTGTTGTAAAACGGGGAGCAACCGACAGGAGTAAATATGACTCTCTTGAGGTAGCCAAATACCTCGTCAACAGGCGCAATAAATCGGCAAACTCGAGGAGCTCCCGGGAGGAGTACTGTGAAAGTCATTATGTTGACAGATAATGGCGTATCGCCTCAGGTGAACTTTCCAGAGTAAGCTTGAAAATGTCATTGTGGAAAACGGGGAACAATTGGCAGGAGTAACGGTGAGACACTGGCACGAGTAACTATGACTCTCTTAAGGTAGCCAAATGCCTCGTCAACAGGCGAAATACATCGGCAAACTCGAGAAGTTCCCGGCTGGCGTACTGTGAATGTCTTTATGTCGACAGTTAATGGCGTATCGATCCATGTGAACTGGCCAAAGTAAGCTAGCAGATGTGACTGTTGTAAAACGGGCAGCAACCGACAGGAGTAACTATGACTCAATAAAGGGACCCAAATGCCTCGTCAACAGTTGAGATACATTTGCAAACTGGAGGAGCTCTTAGCAGGAGTACTGTGAATGTCATAATGTCGACAAATAATAACGTATCGCTTGTGGTGAACTGGCCAGAGTAAGCTCGTAGTTGTGACTGTTGTAAAACGGGGAGAAACTGACAGGAGTAACTACGACTCTCTTAAGGTAGCCAAATGCCTCGTCAACAGCCGAGATACATCGCCAAACTCGAGAAGTTCAGGGCAGGCGTACTGTGAATGTCTTTATGTCGACAGTTAATGGCGTATCGATTCAGGTGAACTGGCCAGTGTAAGCTTGTAGATGTGACTGTTGTAAAACGGGGAGCAACCGACAGGAGTAACTATGCCTCTCTCAAGGTAGCCAAATGCCTCGTCAACAGGCGAAATACATCAGCAAACTCGAGAAGCTCCCGGCAGGAATACTGTGGAAGTCTTTATGTTGACAGATAATGGCGTATCGCTTCAGGAGAACTGGCTAAAGGAAGCTGAAAATGTGACTGTGGTAAAACGGGGTGCAACCGACAGGAGAAACTATGACTCTCTTAAGGTAGCCATATGCCTCGTCAACAGGCGAAATACATCGGCAAACTCGAGAAGCTACCGGCAGGAGTAATGTGAAAGTCTTTATGTCGACAGATAATGGCGTATCGCTTCAGGTGAACTGGCCAGCCACAATAAGCTTGAAAATGTGACTGTGGCAAAACTTGGAGCAACTGACTGGAGTAACTATGACTCTCTTAAGGTAGCCAAATGGCCCTCAACAGGCGAAAAAAATGGGCAAACTCGAGACGCTACCGGCAGGAGTACTGTGAAAGTCTATATATTGACAGATAATTGCGTATCGCTTCAGGTGAGCTGCTAGAGGAAGCTTGAAAATGTGACTGTGGTAAAACAGGGAACAAATGACTGGCGTAACTGTGACTCTCTTACGTTACCCAAATGCCTCGCCAACAGGCGAAACACATCGGCAAACTCGACAAGCTCCCGGCAGGAGTACCGTGAAAGTCTTTATGTCGACAGATAATGGCGTAAAGCTTCAGGTGAACTTTCCAGAGTAAGCTTGAAAATGTCATTGTGGAAAACATGGAACAATTGGCAGGAGTAACGGTGAGACACTGGCACGAGTAACTATGACTCTCTTAAGGAAGCCAAATGCCTCGTCAACAGGCGAAATACATCGGCAAACTCGAGAAGTTCCCGGCTGGCGTACTGTGAATGTCTTTATGTCGACAGTTAATGGCGTATCGATCCATGTGAACTGGCCAAAGTAAGCTAGCAGATGTGACTGTTGTAAAACGGCCAGCAACCGACAGGAGTAACTATGACTCAATAAAGGGACCCAAATGCCTCGTCAACAGTTGAGATACATTTGCAAACTGGAGGAGCTCTTAGCAGGAGTACTGTGAATGTCATAATGTCGACAAATGATAACGTATCGCTTGTGGTGAACTGGTCAGAGTAAGCTCGTAGTTGTGACTGTTGTAAAACGGGGAGAAACTGACAGGAGTAACTACGACTCTCTTAAGGTAGCCAAATGCCTCGTCAACAGCCGAGATACATCGCCAAACTCGAGAAGTTCAGGGCAGGCGTACTGTGAATGTCTTTATGTCGACAGTTAATGGCGTATCGATTCAGGTGAACTGGCCAGTGTAAGCTTGTAGATGTGACTGTTGTAAAACGGGGAGCGACCGACAGGAGTAACTATGCCTCTCTCAAGGTAGCCAAATGCCTCGTCAACAGGCGAAATACATCAGCAAACACGAGAAGCTCCCGGCGGGAATACTGTGGAAGTCTTTATGTTGACAGATAATGGCGTATCGCTTCAGGAGAACTGGCTAAAGGAAGCTGAAAATGTGACTGTGGTAAAACGGGGTGCAACCGACAGGAGAAACTATGACTCTCTTAAGGTAGCCATATGCCTCGTCAACAGGCGAAATACATAGGCAAACTCGAGGAGCTCCCGGGAGGAGTACTGTGAAAGTCATTATGTTGACAGATAATGGCGTATCGCCTCAGGTGAACTAGCCAGAGTAAGCTTGAAAATGTCATTGTGGAAAACCGGGAACAATTAGCAGGAGTAACGGTGAGACACTGGCACGAGTAACTATGAATCTCTTAAGGTAGCCAAATGCCCCGTCAACAGGCGAAATACATCGGCAAATTCGAGAAGCTCCCGGCAGGAGTACTGTGAAAGTCTTTATGTCGACAGTTAATGGCGTATCGATTCAGGTGAACTGGCCAGAGTAAGCTTCTAGATGTGACTGTTGTAAAACGGGGAGCAACCGACAGGAGTAAATATGACTCTCTTGAGGTAGCCAAATACCTCGTCAACAGGCGCAATAAATCGGCAAACTCGAGGAGCTCCCGGGAGGAGTACTGTGAAAGTCATTATGTTGACAGATAATGGCGTATCGCCTCAGGTGAACTTTCCAGAGTAAGCTTGAAAATGTCATTGTGGAAAACGGGGAACAATTGGCAGGAGTAACGGTGAGACACTGGCACGAGTAACTATGACTCTCTTAAGGTAGCCAAATGCCTCGTCAACAGGCGAAATACATCGGCAAACTCGAGAAGTTCCCGGCTGGCGTACTGTGAATGTCTTTATGTCGACAGTTAATGGCGTATCGATCCATGTGAACTGGCCAAAGTAAGCTAGCAGATGTGACTGTTGTAAAACGGGCAGCAACCGACAGGAGTAACTATGACTCAATAAAGGGACCCAAATGCCTCGTCAACAGTTGAGATACATTTGCAAACTGGAGGAGCTCTTAGCAGGAGTACTGTGAATGTCATAATGTCGACAAATAATAACGTATCGCTTGTGGTGAACTGGCCAGAGTAAGCTCGTAGTTGTGACTGTTGTAAAACGGGGAGAAACTGACAGGAGTAACTACGACTCTCTTAAGGTAGCCAAATGCCTCGTCAACAGCCGAGATACATCGCCAAACTCGAGAAGTTCAGGGCAGGCGTACTGTGAATGTCTTTATGTCGACAGTTAATGGCGTATCGATTCAGGTGAACTGGCCAGTGTAAGCTTGTAGATGTGACTGTTGTAAAACGGGGAGCAACCGACAGGAGTAACTATGCCTCTCTCAAGGTAGCCAAATGCCTCGTCAACAGGCGAAATACATCAGCAAACTCGAGAAGCTCCCGGCAGGAATACTGTGGAAGTCTTTATGTTGACAGATAATGGCGTATCGCTTCAGGAGAACTGGCTAAAGGAAGCTGAAAATGTGACTGTGGTAAAACGGGGTGCAACCGACAGGAGAAACTATGACTCTCTTAAGGTAGCCATATGCCTCGTCAACAGGCGAAATACATCGGCAAACTCGAGAAGCTACCGGCAGGAGTAATGTGAAAGTCTTTATGTCGACAGATAATGGCGTATCGCTTCAGGTGAACTGGCCAGCCACAATAAGCTTGAAAATGTGACTGTGGCAAAACTTGGAGCAACTGACTGGAGTAACTATGACTCTCTTAAGGTAGCCAAATGGCCCTCAACAGGCGAAAAAAATGGGCAAACTCGAGACGCTACCGGCAGGAGTACTGTGAAAGTCTATATATTGACAGATAATTGCGTATCGCTTCAGGTGAGCTGCTAGAGGAAGCTTGAAAATGTGACTGTGGTAAAACAGGGAACAAATGACTGGCGTAACTGTGACTCTCTTACGTTACCCAAATGCCTCGCCAACAGGCGAAACACATCGGCAAACTCGACAAGCTCCCGGCAGGAGTACCGTGAAAGTCTTTATGTCGACAGATAATGGCGTAAAGCTTCAGGTGAACTTTCCAGAGTAAGCTTGAAAATGTCATTGTGGAAAACATGGAACAATTGGCAGGAGTAACGGTGAGACACTGGCACGAGTAACTATGACTCTCTTAAGGAAGCCAAATGCCTCGTCAACAGGCGAAATACATCGGCAAACTCGAGAAGTTCCCGGCTGGCGTACTGTGAATGTCTTTATGTCGACAGTTAATGGCGTATCGATCCATGTGAACTGGCCAAAGTAAGCTAGCAGATGTGACTGTTGTAAAACGGCCAGCAACCGACAGGAGTAACTATGACTCAATAAAGGGACCCAAATGCCTCGTCAACAGTTGAGATACATTTGCAAACTGGAGGAGCTCTTAGCAGGAGTACTGTGAATGTCATAATGTCGACAAATGATAACGTATCGCTTGTGGTGAACTGGTCAGAGTAAGCTCGTAGTTGTGACTGTTGTAAAACGGGGAGAAACTGACAGGAGTAACTACGACTCTCTTAAGGTAGCCAAATGCCTCGTCAACAGCCGAGATACATCGCCAAACTCGAGAAGTTCAGGGCAGGCGTACTGTGAATGTCTTTATGTCGACAGTTAATGGCGTATCGATTCAGGTGAACTGGCCAGTGTAAGCTTGTAGATGTGACTGTTGTAAAACGGGGAGCGACCGACAGGAGTAACTATGCCTCTCTCAAGGTAGCCAAATGCCTCGTCAACAGGCGAAATACATCAGCAAACACGAGAAGCTCCCGGCGGGAATACTGTGGAAGTCTTTATGTTGACAGATAATGGCGTATCGCTTCAGGAGAACTGGCTAAAGGAAGCTGAAAATGTGACTGTGGTAAAACGGGGTGCAACCGACAGGAGAAACTATGACTCTCTTAAGGTAGCCATATGCCTCGTCAACAGGCGAAATACATAGGCAAACTCGAGGAGCTCCCGGGAGGAGTACTGTGAAAGTCATTATGTTGACAGATAATGGCGTATCGCCTCAGGTGAACTAGCCAGAGTAAGCTTGAAAATGTCATTGTGGAAAACCGGGAACAATTAGCAGGAGTAACGGTGAGACACTGGCACGAGTAACTATGAATCTCTTAAGGTAGCCAAATGCCCCGTCAACAGGCGAAATACATCGGCAAATTCGAGAAGCTCCCGGCAGGAGTACTGTGAAAGTCTTTATGTCGACAGTTAATGGCGTATCGATTCAGGTGAACTGGCCAGAGTAAGCTTCTAGATGTGACTGTTGTAAAACGGGGAGCAACCGACAGGAGTAAATATGACTCTCTTGAGGTAGCCAAATACCTCGTCAACAGGCGCAATAAATCGGCAAACTCGAGGAGCTCCCGGGAGGAGTACTGTGAAAGTCATTATGTTGACAGATAATGGCGTATCGCCTCAGGTGAACTTTCCAGAGTAAGCTTGAAAATGTCATTGTGGAAAACGGGGAACAATTGGCAGGAGTAACGGTGAGACACTGGCACGAGTAACTATGACTCTCTTAAGGTAGCCAAATGCCTCGTCAACAGGCGAAATACATCGGCAAACTCGAGAAGTTCCCGGCTGGCGTACTGTGAATGTCTTTATGTCGACAGTTAATGGCGTATCGATCCATGTGAACTGGCCAAAGTAAGCTAGCAGATGTGACTGTTGTAAAACGGGCAGCAACCGACAGGAGTAACTATGACTCAATAAAGGGACCCAAATGCCTCGTCAACAGTTGAGATACATTTGCAAACTGGAGGAGCTCTTAGCAGGAGTACTGTGAATGTCATAATGTCGACAAATAATAACGTATCGCTTGTGGTGAACTGGCCAGAGTAAGCTCGTAGTTGTGACTGTTGTAAAACGGGGAGAAACTGACAGGAGTAACTACGACTCTCTTAAGGTAGCCAAATGCCTCGTCAACAGCCGAGATACATCGCCAAACTCGAGAAGTTCAGGGCAGGCGTACTGTGAATGTCTTTATGTCGACAGTTAATGGCGTATCGATTCAGGTGAACTGGCCAGTGTAAGCTTGTAGATGTGACTGTTGTAAAACGGGGAGCAACCGACAGGAGTAACTATGCCTCTCTCAAGGTAGCCAAATGCCTCGTCAACAGGCGAAATACATCAGCAAACTCGAGAAGCTCCCGGCAGGAATACTGTGGAAGTCTTTATGTTGACAGATAATGGCGTATCGCTTCAGGAGAACTGGCTAAAGGAAGCTGAAAATGTGACTGTGGTAAAACGGGGTGCAACCGACAGGAGAAACTATGACTCTCTTAAGGTAGCCATATGCCTCGTCAACTGGCGAAATACATCGGCAAACTCGAGAAGCTACCGGCAGGAGTAATGTGAAAGTCTTTATGTCGACAGATAATGGCGTATCGCTTCAGGTGAACTGGCCAGCCACAATAAGCTTGAAAATGTGACTGTGGCAAAACTTGGAGCAACTGACTGGAGTAACTATGACTCTCTTAAGGTAGCCAAATGGCCCTCAACAGGCGAAAAAAATGGGCAAACTCGAGACGCTACCGGCAGGAGTACTGTGAAAGTCTATATATTGACAGATAATTGCGTATCGCTTCAGGTGAGCTGCTAGAGGAAGCTTGAAAATGTGACTGTGGTAAAACGGGGAACAAATGACTGGCGTAACTGTGACTCTCTTAAGTTACCCAAATGCCTCGCCAACAGGCGAAACACATCGGCAAACTCGACAAGCTCCCGGCAGGAGTACCGTGAAAGTCTTTATGTCGACAGATAATGGCGTATCGCTTCAGGTGAACTTTCCAGAGTAAGCTTGAAAATGTCATTGTGGAAAACGGGGAACAATTGGCAGGAGTAACGGTGAGACACTGGCACGAGTAACTATGACTCTCTTAAGGAAGCCAAATGCCTCGTCAACAGGCGAAATACATCGACAAACTCGAGAAGTTCCCGGCTGGCGTACTGTGAATGTCTTTATGTCGACAGTTAATGGCGTATCGATCCATGTGAACTGGCCAAAGTAAGCTAGCAGATGTGACTGTTGTAAAACGGTCAGCAACCGACAGGAGTAACTATGACTCAATAAAGGGACCCAAATGCCTCGTCAACAGGCGAAATACATCAGCAAACACGAGAAGCTCCCGGCGGGAATACTGTGGAAGTCTTTATGTTGACAGATAATGGCGTATCGCTTCAGGAGAACTGGCTAAAGGAAGCTGAAAATGTGACTGTGGTAAAACGGGGTGCAACCGACAGGAGAAACTATGACTCTCTTAAGGTAGCCATATGCCTCGTCAACAGGCGAAATCCATAGGCAAACTCGAGGAGCTCCCGGGAGGAGTACTGTGAAAGTCATTATGTTGACAGATAATGGCGTATCGCCTCAGGTGAACTAGCCAGAGTAAGCTTGAAAATGTCATTGTGGAAAACCGGGAACAATTAGCAGGAGTAACGGTGAGACACTGGCACGAGTAACTATGAATCTCTTAAGGTAGCCAAATGCCCCGTCAACAGGCGAAATACATCGGCAAATTCGAGAAGCTCCCGGCAGGAGTACTGTGAAAGTCTTTATGTCGACAGTTAATGGCGTATCGATTCAGGTGAACTGGCCAGAGTAAGCTTCTAGATGTGACTGTTGTAAAACGGGGAGCAACCGACAGGAGTAAATATGACTCTCTTGAGGTAGCCAAATACCTCGTCAACAGGCGCAATAAATCGGCAAACTCGAGGAGCTCCCGGGAGGAGTACTGTGAAAGTCATTATGTTGACAGATAATGGCGTATCGCCTCAGGTGAACTTTCCAGAGTAAGCTTGAAAATGTCATTGTGGAAAACGGGGAACAATTGGCAGGAGTAACGGTGAGACACTGGCACGAGTAACTATGACTCTCTTAAGGTAGCCAAATGCCTCGTCAACAGGCGAAATACATCGGCAAACTCGAGAAGTTCCCGGCTGGCGTACTGTGAATGTCTTTATGTCGACAGTTAATGGCGTATCGATCCATGTGAACTGGCCAAAGTAAGCTAGCAGATGTGACTGTTGTAAAACGGGCAGCAACCGACAGGAGTAACTATGACTCAATAAAGGGACCCAAATGCCTCGTCAACAGTTGAGATACATTTGCAAACTGGAGGAGCTCTTAGCAGGAGTACTGTGAATGTCATAATGTCGACAAATAATAACGTATCGCTTGTGGTGAACTGGCCAGAGTAAGCTCGTAGTTGTGACTGTTGTAAAACGGGGAGAAACTGACAGGAGTAACTACGACTCTCTTAAGGTAGCCAAATGCCTCGTCAACAGCCGAGATACATCGCCAAACTCGAGAAGTTCAGGGCAGGCGTACTGTGAATGTCTTTATGTCGACAGTTAATGGCGTATCGATTCAGGTGAACTGGCCAGTGTAAGCTTGTAGATGTGACTGTTGTAAAACGGGGAGCAACCGACAGGAGTAACTATGCCTCTCTCAAGGTAGCCAAATGCCTCGTCAACAGGCGAAATACATCAGCAAACTCGAGAAGCTCCCGGCAGGAATACTGTGGAAGTCTTTATGTTGACAGATAATGGCGTATCGCTTCAGGAGAACTGGCTAAAGGAAGCTGAAAATGTGACTGTGGTAAAACGGGGTGCAACCGACAGGAGAAACTATGACTCTCTTAAGGTAGCCATATGCCTCGTCAACAGGCGAAATACATCGGCAAACTCGAGAAGCTACCGGCAGGAGTAATGTGAAAGTCTTTATGTCGACAGATAATGGCGTATCGCTTCAGGTGAACTGGCCAGCCACAATAAGCTTGAAAATGTGACTGTGGCAAAACTTGGAGCAACTGACTGGAGTAACTATGACTCTCTTAAGGTAGCCAAATGGCCCTCAACAGGCGAAAAAAATGGGCAAACTCGAGACGCTACCGGCAGGAGTACTGTGAAAGTCTATATATTGACAGATAATTGCGTATCGCTTCAGGTGAGCTGCCAGAGGAAGCTTGAAAATGTGACTGTGGTAAAACGGGGAACAAATGACTGGCGTAACTGTGACTCTCTTAAGTTACCCAAATGCCTCGCCAACAGGCGAAACACATCGGCAAACTCGACAAGCTCCCGGCAGGAGTACCGTGAAAGTCTTTATGTCGACAGATAATGGCGTATCGCTTCAGGTGAACTTTCCAGAGTAAGCTTGAAAATGTCATTGTGGAAAACGGGGAACAATTGGCAGGAGTAACGGTGAGACACTGGCACGAGTAACTATGACTCTCTTAAGGAAGCCAAATGCCTCGTCAACAGGCGAAATACATCGACAAACTCGAGAAGTTCCCGGCTGGCGTACTGTGAATGTCTTTATGTCGACAGTTAATGGCGTATCGATCCATGTGAACTGGCCAAAGTAAGCTAGCAGATGTGACTGTTGTAAAACGGTCAGCAACCGACAGGAGTAACTATGACTCAATAAAGGGACCCAAATGCCTCGTCAACAGGCGAAATACATCAGCAAACACGAGAAGCTCCCGGCGGGAATACTGTGGAAGTCTTTATGTTGACAGATAATGGCGTATCGCTTCAGGAGAACTGGCTAAAGGAAGCTGAAAATGTGACTGTGGTAAAACGGGGTGCAACCGACAGGAGAAACTATGACTCTCTTAAGGTAGCCATATGCCTCGTCAACAGGCGAAATACATCGGCAAACACGAGAAGCTACCGGCAGGAGTAATGTGAAAGTCTTTATGTCGACAGATAATGGCGTATCGCTTCAGGTGAACTGGCCAGCCACAATAAGCTTGAAAATGTGACTGTGGCAAAACTTGGAGCAACTGACTGGAGTAACTATGACTCTCTTAAGGTAGCCAAATGGCCCTCAACAGGCGAAAAAAATGGGCAAACTCGAGACGCTACCGGCAGGAGTACTGTGAAAGTCTATATATTGACAGATAATTGCGTATCGCTTCAGGTGAGCTGCTAGAGGAAGCTTGAAAATGTGACTGTGGTAAAACGGGGAACAAATGACTGGCGTAACTGTGACTCTCTTAAGTTACCCAAATGCCTCGCCAACAGGCGAAACACATCGGCAAACTCGACAAGCTCCCGGCAGGAGTACCGTGAAAGTCTTTATGTCGACAGATAATGGCGTATCGCTTCAGGTGAACTTTCCAGAGTAAGCTTGAAAATGTCATTGTGGAAAACGGGGAACAATTGGCAGGAGTAACGGTGAGACACTGGCACGAGTAACTATGACTCTCTTAAGGAAGCCAAATGCCTCGTCAACAGGCGAAATACATCGACAAACTCGAGAAGTTCCCGGCTGGCGTACTGTGAATGTCTTTATGTCGACAGTTAATGGCGTATCGATCCATGTGAACTGGCCAAAGTAAGCTAGCAGATGTGACTGTTGTAAAACGGTCAGCAACCGACAGGAGTAACTATGACTCAATAAAGGGACCCAAATGCCTCGTCAACAGGCGAAATACATCAGCAAACACGAGAAGCTCCCGGCGGGAATACTGTGGAAGTCTTTATGTTGACAGATAATGGCGTATCGCTTCAGGAGAACTGGCTAAAGGAAGCTGAAAATGTGACTGTGGTAAAACGGGGTGCAACCGACAGGAGTAACTACGACTCTCTTAAGGTAGCCAAATGCCTCGTCAACAGCCGAGATACATCGCCAAACTCGAGAAGTTCAGGGCAGGCGTACTGTGAATGTCTTTATGTCGACAGTTAATGGCGTATCGATTCAGGTGAACTGGCCAGTGTAAGCTTGTAGATGTGACTGTTGTAAAACGGGGAGCAACCGACAGGAGTAACTATGCCTCTCTCAAGGTAGCCAAATGCCTCGTCAACAGGCGAAATACATCAGCAAACTCGAGAAGCTCCCGGCAGGAATACTGTGGAAGTCTTTATGTTGACAGATAATGGCGTATCGCTTCAGGAGAACTGGCTAAAGGAAGCTGAAAATGTGACTGTGGTAAAACGGGGTGCAACCGACAGGAGAAACTATGACTCTCTTAAGGTAGCCATATGCCTCGTCAACTGGCGAAATACATCGGCAAACTCGAGAAGCTACCGGCAGGAGTAATGTGAAAGTCTTTATGTCGACAGATAATGGCGTATCGCTTCAGGTGAACTGGCCAGCCACAATAAGCTTGAAAATGTGACTGTGGCAAAACTTGGAGCAACTGACTGGAGTAACTATGACTCTCTTAAGGTAGCCAAATGGCCCTCAACAGGCGAAAAAAATGGGCAAACTCGAGACGCTACCGGCAGGAGTACTGTGAAAGTCTATATATTGACAGATAATTGCGTATCGCTTCAGGTGAGCTGCTAGAGGAAGCTTGAAAATGTGACTGTGGTAAAACGGGGAACAAATGACTGGCGTAACTGTGACTCTCTTAAGTTACCCAAATGCCTCGCCAACAGGCGAAACACATCGGCAAACTCGACAAGCTCCCGGCAGGAGTACCGTGAAAGTCTTTATGTCGACAGATAATGGCGTATCGCTTCAGGTGAACTTTCCAGAGTAAGCTTGAAAATGTCATTGTGGAAAACGGGGAACAATTGGCAGGAGTAACGGTGAGACACTGGCACGAGTAACTATGACTCTCTTAAGGAAGCCAAATGCCTCGTCAACAGGCGAAATACATCGACAAACTCGAGAAGTTCCCGGCTGGCGTACTGTGAATGTCTTTATGTCGACAGTTAATGGCGTATCGATCCATGTGAACTGGCCAAAGTAAGCTAGCAGATGTGACTGTTGTAAAACGGTCAGCAACCGACAGGAGTAACTATGACTCAATAAAGGGACCCAAATGCCTCGTCAACAGGCGAAATACATCAGCAAACACGAGAAGCTCCCGGCGGGAATACTGTGGAAGTCTTTATGTTGACAGATAATGGCGTATCGCTTCAGGAGAACTGGCTAAAGGAAGCTGAAAATGTGACTGTGGTAAAACGGGGTGCAACCGACAGGAGAAACTATGACTCTCTTAAGGTAGCCATATGCCTCGTCAACAGGCGAAATCCATAGGCAAACTCGAGGAGCTCCCGGGAGGAGTACTGTGAAAGTCATTATGTTGACAGATAATGGCGTATCGCCTCAGGTGAACTAGCCAGAGTAAGCTTGAAAATGTCATTGTGGAAAACCGGGAACAATTAGCAGGAGTAACGGTGAGACACTGGCACGAGTAACTATGAATCTCTTAAGGTAGCCAAATGCCCCGTCAACAGGCGAAATACATCGGCAAATTCGAGAAGCTCCCGGCAGGAGTACTGTGAAAGTCTTTATGTCGACAGTTAATGGCGTATCGATTCAGGTGAACTGGCCAGAGTAAGCTTCTAGATGTGACTGTTGTAAAACGGGGAGCAACCGACAGGAGTAAATATGACTCTCTTGAGGTAGCCAAATACCTCGTCAACAGGCGCAATAAATCGGCAAACTCGAGGAGCTCCCGGGAGGAGTACTGTGAAAGTCATTATGTTGACAGATAATGGCGTATCGCCTCAGGTGAACTTTCCAGAGTAAGCTTGAAAATGTCATTGTGGAAAACGGGGAACAATTGGCAGGAGTAACGGTGAGACACTGGCACGAGTAACTATGACTCTCTTAAGGTAGCCAAATGCCTCGTCAACAGGCGAAATACATCGGCAAACTCGAGAAGTTCCCGGCTGGCGTACTGTGAATGTCTTTATGTCGACAGTTAATGGCGTATCGATCCATGTGAACTGGCCAAAGTAAGCTAGCAGATGTGACTGTTGTAAAACGGGCAGCAACCGACAGGAGTAACTATGACTCAATAAAGGGACCCAAATGCCTCGTCAACAGTTGAGATACATTTGCAAACTGGAGGAGCTCTTAGCAGGAGTACTGTGAATGTCATAATGTCGACAAATAATAACGTATCGCTTGTGGTGAACTGGCCAGAGTAAGCTCGTAGTTGTGACTGTTGTAAAACGGGGAGAAACTGACAGGAGTAACTACGACTCTCTTAAGGTAGCCAAATGCCTCGTCAACAGCCGAGATACATCGCCAAACTCGAGAAGTTCAGGGCAGGCGTACTGTGAATGTCTTTATGTCGACAGTTAATGGCGTATCGATTCAGGTGAACTGGCCAGTGTAAGCTTGTAGATGTGACTGTTGTAAAACGGGGAGCAACCGACAGGAGTAACTATGCCTCTCTCAAGGTAGCCAAATGCCTCGTCAACAGGCGAAATACATCAGCAAACTCGAGAAGCTCCCGGCAGGAATACTGTGGAAGTCTTTATGTTGACAGATAATGGCGTATCGCTTCAGGAGAACTGGCTAAAGGAAGCTGAAAATGTGACTGTGGTAAAACGGGGTGCAACCGACAGGAGAAACTATGACTCTCTTAAGGTAGCCATATGCCTCGTCAACAGGCGAAATACATCGGCAAACTCGAGAAGCTACCGGCAGGAGTAATGTGAAAGTCTTTATGTCGACAGATAATGGCGTATCGCTTCAGGTGAACTGGCCAGCCACAATAAGCTTGAAAATGTGACTGTGGCAAAACTTGGAGCAACTGACTGGAGTAACTATGACTCTCTTAAGGTAGCCAAATGGCCCTCAACAGGCGAAAAAAATGGGCAAACTCGAGACGCTACCGGCAGGAGTACTGTGAAAGTCTATATATTGACAGATAATTGCGTATCGCTTCAGGTGAGCTGCTAGAGGAAGCTTGAAAATGTGACTGTGGTAAAACGGGGAACAAATGACTGGCGTAACTGTGACTCTCTTAAGTTACCCAAATGCCTCGCCAACAGGCGAAACACATCGGCAAACTCGACAAGCTCCCGGCAGGAGTACCGTGAAAGTCTTTATGTCGACAGATAATGGCGTATCGCTTCAGGTGAACTTTCCAGAGTAAGCTTGAAAATGTCATTGTGGAAAACGGGGAACAATTGGCAGGAGTAACGGTGAGACACTGGCACGAGTAACTATGACTCTCTTAAGGAAGCCAAATGCCTCGTCAACAGGCGAAATACATCGACAAACTCGAGAAGTTCCCGGCTGGCGTACTGTGAATGTCTTTATGTCGACAGTTAATGGCGTATCGATCCATGTGAACTGGCCAAAGTAAGCTAGCAGATGTGACTGTTGTAAAACGGTCAGCAACCGACAGGAGTAACTATGACTCAATAAAGGGACCCAAATGCCTCGTCAACAGGCGAAATACATCAGCAAACACGAGAAGCTCCCGGCGGGAATACTGTGGAAGTCTTTATGTTGACAGATAATGGCGTATCGCTTCAGGAGAACTGGCTAAAGGAAGCTGAAAATGTGACTGTGGTAAAACGGGGTGCAACCGACAGGAGAAACTATGACTCTCTTAAGGTAGCCATATGCCTCGTCAACAGGCGAAATACATCGGCAAACACGAGAAGCTACCGGCAGGAGTAATGTGAAAGTCTTTATGTCGACAGATAATGGCGTATCGCTTCAGGTGAACTGGCCAGCCACAATAAGCTTGAAAATGTGACTGTGGCAAAACTTGGAGCAACTGACTGGAGTAACTATGACTCTCTTAAGGTAGCCAAATGGCCCTCAACAGGCGAAAAAAATGGGCAAACTCGAGACGCTACCGGCAGGAGTACTGTGAAAGTCTATATATTGACAGATAATTGCGTATCGCTTCAGGTGAGCTGCTAGAGGAAGCTTGAAAATGTGACTGTGGTAAAACGGGGAACAAATGACTGGCGTAACTGTGACTCTCTTAAGTTACCCAAATGCCTCGCCAACAGGCGAAACACATCGGCAAACTCGACAAGCTCCCGGCAGGAGTACCGTGAAAGTCTTTATGTCGACAGATAATGGCGTATCGCTTCAGGTGAACTTTCCAGAGTAAGCTTGAAAATGTCATTGTGGAAAACGGGGAACAATTGGCAGGAGTAACGGTGAGACACTGGCACGAGTAACTATGACTCTCTTAAGGAAGCCAAATGCCTCGTCAACAGGCGAAATACATCGACAAACTCGAGAAGTTCCCGGCTGGCGTACTGTGAATGTCTTTATGTCGACAGTTAATGGCGTATCGATCCATGTGAACTGGCCAAAGTAAGCTAGCAGATGTGACTGTTGTAAAACGGTCAGCAACCGACAGGAGTAACTATGACTCAATAAAGGGACCCAAATGCCTCGTCAACAGGCGAAATACATCAGCAAACACGAGAAGCTCCCGGCGGGAATACTGTGGAAGTCTTTATGTTGACAGATAATGGCGTATCGCTTCAGGAGAACTGGCTAAAGGAAGCTGAAAATGTGACTGTGGTAAAACGGGGTGCAACCGACAGGAGAAACTATGACTCTCTTAAGGTAGCCATATGCCTCGTCAACAGGCGAAATACATAGGCAAACTCGAGGAGCTCCCGGGAGGAGTACTGTGAAAGTCATTATGTTGACAGATAATGGCGTATCGCCTCAGGTGAACTAGCCAGAGTAAGCTTGAAAATGTCATTGTGGAAAACCGGGAACAATTAGCAGGAGTAACGGTGAGACACTGGCACGAGTAACTATGAATCTCTTAAGGTAGCCAAATGCCCCGTCAACAGGCGAAATACATCGGCAAATTCGAGAAGCTCCCGGCAGGAGTACTGTGAAAGTCTTTATGTCGACAGTTAATGGCGTATCGATTCAGGTGAACTGGCCAGAGTAAGCTTCTAGATGTGACTGTTGTAAAACGGGGAGCAACCGACAGGAGTAAATATGACTCTCTTGAGGTAGCCAAATACCTCGTCAACAGGCGCAATAAATCGGCAAACTCGAGGAGCTCCCGGGAGGAGTACTGTGAAAGTCATTATGTTGACAGATAATGGCGTATCGCCTCAGGTGAACTTTCCAGAGTAAGCTTGAAAATGTCATTGTGGAAAACGGGGAACAATTGGAAGGAGTAACGGTGAGACACTGGCACGAGTAACTATGACTCTCTTAAGGTAGCCAAATGCCTCGTCAACAGGCGAAATACATCGGCAAACTCGAGAAGTTCCCGGCTGGCGTACTGTGAATGTCTTTATGTCGACAGTTAATGGCGTATCGATCCATGTGAACTGGCCAAAGTAAGCTAGCAGATGTGACTGTTGTAAAACGGGCAGCAACCGACAGGAGTAACTATGACTCAATAAAGGGACCCAAATGCCTCGTCAACAGTTGAGATACATTTGCAAACTGGAGGAGCTCTTAGCAGGAGTACTGTGAATGTCATAATGTCGACAAATAATAACGTATCGCTTGTGGTGAACTGGCCAGAGTAAGCTCGTAGTTGTGACTGTTGTAAAACGGGGAGAAACTGACAGGAGTAACTACGACTCTCTTAAGGTAGCCAAATGCCTCGTCAACAGCCGAGATACATCGCCAAACTCGAGAAGTTCAGGGCAGGCGTACTGTGAATGTCTTTATGTCGACAGTTAATGGCGTATCGATTCAGGTGAACTGGCCAGTGTAAGCTTGTAGATGTGACTGTTGTAAAACGGGGAGCAACCGACAGGAGTAACTATGCCTCTCTCAAGGTAGCCAAATGCCTCGTCAACAGGCGAAATACATCAGCAAACTCGAGAAGCTCCCGGCAGGAATACTGTGGAAGTCTTTATGTTGACAGATAATGGCGTATCGCTTCAGGAGAACTGGCTAAAGGAAGCTGAAAATGTGACTGTGGTAAAACGGGGTGCAACCGACAGGAGAAACTATGACTCTCTTAAGGTAGCCATATGCCTCGTCAACTGGCGAAATACATCGGCAAACTCGAGAAGCTACCGGCAGGAGTAATGTGAAAGTCTTTATGTCGACAGATAATGGCGTATCGCTTCAGGTGAACTGGCCAGCCACAATAAGCTTGAAAATGTGACTGTGGCAAAACTTGGAGCAACTGACTGGAGTAACTATGACTCTCTTAAGGTAGCCAAATGGCCCTCAACAGGCGAAAAAAATGGGCAAACTCGAGACGCTACCGGCAGGAGTACTGTGAAAGTCTATATATTGACAGATAATTGCGTATCGCTTCAGGTGAGCTGCTAGAGGAAGCTTGAAAATGTGACTGTGGTAAAACGGGGAACAAATGACTGGCGTAACTGTGACTCTCTTAAGTTACCCAAATGCCTCGCCAACAGGCGAAACACATCGGCAAACTCGACAAGCTCCCGGCAGGAGTACCGTGAAAGTCTTTATGTCGACAGATAATGGCGTATCGCTTCAGGTGAACTTTCCAGAGTAAGCTTGAAAATGTCATTGTGGAAAACGGGGAACAATTGGCAGGAGTAACGGTGAGACACTGGCACGAGTAACTATGACTCTCTTAAGGAAGCCAAATGCCTCGTCAACAGGCGAAATACATCGACAAACTCGAGAAGTTCCCGGCTGGCGTACTGTGAATGTCTTTATGTCGACAGTTAATGGCGTATCGATCCATGTGAACTGGCCAAAGTAAGCTAGCAGATGTGACTGTTGTAAAACGGTCAGCAACCGACAGGAGTAACTATGACTCAATAAAGGGACCCAAATGCCTCGTCAACAGGCGAAATACATCAGCAAACACGAGAAGCTCCCGGCGGGAATACTGTGGAAGTCTTTATGTTGACAGATAATGGCGTATCGCTTCAGGAGAACTGGCTAAAGGAAGCTGAAAATGTGACTGTGGTAAAACGGGGTGCAACCGACAGGAGAAACTATGACTCTCTTAAGGTAGCCATATGCCTCGTCAACAGGCGAAATCCATAGGCAAACTCGAGGAGCTCCCGGGAGGAGTACTGTGAAAGTCATTATGTTGACAGATAATGGCGTATCGCCTCAGGTGAACTAGCCAGAGTAAGCTTGAAAATGTCATTGTGGAAAACCGGGAACAATTAGCAGGAGTAACGGTGAGACACTGGCACGAGTAACTATGAATCTCTTAAGGTAGCCAAATGCCCCGTCAACAGGCGAAATACATCGGCAAATTCGAGAAGCTCCCGGCAGGAGTACTGTGAAAGTCTTTATGTCGACAGTTAATGGCGTATCGATTCAGGTGAACTGGCCAGAGTAAGCTTCTAGATGTGACTGTTGTAAAACGGGGAGCAACCGACAGGAGTAAATATGACTCTCTTGAGGTAGCCAAATACCTCGTCAACAGGCGCAATAAATCGGCAAACTCGAGGAGCTCCCGGGAGGAGTACTGTGAAAGTCATTATGTTGACAGATAATGGCGTATCGCCTCAGGTGAACTTTCCAGAGTAAGCTTGAAAATGTCATTGTGGAAAACGGGGAACAATTGGCAGGAGTAACGGTGAGACACTGGCACGAGTAACTATGACTCTCTTAAGGTAGCCAAATGCCTCGTCAACAGGCGAAATACATCGGCAAACTCGAGAAGTTCCCGGCTGGCGTACTGTGAATGTCTTTATGTCGACAGTTAATGGCGTATCGATCCATGTGAACTGGCCAAAGTAAGCTAGCAGATGTGACTGTTGTAAAACGGGCAGCAACCGACAGGAGTAACTATGACTCAATAAAGGGACCCAAATGCCTCGTCAACAGTTGAGATACATTTGCAAACTGGAGGAGCTCTTAGCAGGAGTACTGTGAATGTCATAATGTCGACAAATAATAACGTATCGCTTGTGGTGAACTGGCCAGAGTAAGCTCGTAGTTGTGACTGTTGTAAAACGGGGAGAAACTGACAGGAGTAACTACGACTCTCTTAAGGTAGCCAAATGCCTCGTCAACAGCCGAGATACATCGCCAAACTCGAGAAGTTCAGGGCAGGCGTACTGTGAATGTCTTTATGTCGACAGTTAATGGCGTATCGATTCAGGTGAACTGGCCAGTGTAAGCTTGTAGATGTGACTGTTGTAAAACGGGGAGCAACCGACAGGAGTAACTATGCCTCTCTCAAGGTAGCCAAATGCCTCGTCAACAGGCGAAATACATCAGCAAACTCGAGAAGCTCCCGGCAGGAATACTGTGGAAGTCTTTATGTTGACAGATAATGGCGTATCGCTTCAGGAGAACTGGCTAAAGGAAGCTGAAAATGTGACTGTGGTAAAACGGGGTGCAACCGACAGGAGAAACTATGACTCTCTTAAGGTAGCCATATGCCTCGTCAACAGGCGAAATACATCGGCAAACTCGAGAAGCTACCGGCAGGAGTAATGTGAAAGTCTTTATGTCGACAGATAATGGCGTATCGCTTCAGGTGAACTGGCCAGCCACAATAAGCTTGAAAATGTGACTGTGGCAAAACTTGGAGCAACTGACTGGAGTAACTATGACTCTCTTAAGGTAGCCAAATGGCCCTCAACAGGCGAAAAAAATGGGCAAACTCGAGACGCTACCGGCAGGAGTACTGTGAAAGTCTATATATTGACAGATAATTGCGTATCGCTTCAGGTGAGCTGCTAGAGGAAGCTTGAAAATGTGACTGTGGTAAAACGGGGAACAAATGACTGGCGTAACTGTGACTCTCTTAAGTTACCCAAATGCCTCGCCAACAGGCGAAACACATCGGCAAACTCGACAAGCTCCCGGCAGGAGTACCGTGAAAGTCTTTATGTCGACAGATAATGGCGTATCGCTTCAGGTGAACTTTCCAGAGTAAGCTTGAAAATGTCATTGTGGAAAACGGGGAACAATTGGCAGGAGTAACGGTGAGACACTGGCACGAGTAACTATGACTCTCTTAAGGAAGCCAAATGCCTCGTCAACAGGCGAAATACATCGACAAACTCGAGAAGTTCCCGGCTGGCGTACTGTGAATGTCTTTATGTCGACAGTTAATGGCGTATCGATCCATGTGAACTGGCCAAAGTAAGCTAGCAGATGTGACTGTTGTAAAACGGTCAGCAACCGACAGGAGTAACTATGACTCAATAAAGGGACCCAAATGCCTCGTCAACAGGCGAAATACATCAGCAAACACGAGAAGCTCCCGGCGGGAATACTGTGGAAGTCTTTATGTTGACAGATAATGGCGTATCGCTTCAGGAGAACTGGCTAAAGGAAGCTGAAAATGTGACTGTGGTAAAACGGGGTGCAACCGACAGGAGAAACTATGACTCTCTTAAGGTAGCCATATGCCTCGTCAACAGGCGAAATACATCGGCAAACACGAGAAGCTACCGGCAGGAGTAATGTGAAAGTCTTTATGTCGACAGATAATGGCGTATCGCTTCAGGTGAACTGGCCAGCCACAATAAGCTTGAAAATGTGACTGTGGCAAAACTTGGAGCAACTGACTGGAGTAACTATGACTCTCTTAAGGTAGCCAAATGGCCCTCAACAGGCGAAAAAAATGGGCAAACTCGAGACGCTACCGGCAGGAGTACTGTGAAAGTCTATATATTGACAGATAATTGCGTATCGCTTCAGGTGAGCTGCTAGAGGAAGCTTGAAAATGTGACTGTGGTAAAACGGGGAACAAATGACTGGCGTAACTGTGACTCTCTTAAGTTACCCAAATGCCTCGCCAACAGGCGAAACACATCGGCAAACTCGACAAGCTCCCGGCAGGAGTACCGTGAAAGTCTTTATGTCGACAGATAATGGCGTATCGCTTCAGGTGAACTTTCCAGAGTAAGCTTGAAAATGTCATTGTGGAAAACGGGGAACAATTGGCAGGAGTAACGGTGAGACACTGGCACGAGTAACTATGACTCTCTTAAGGAAGCCAAATGCCTCGTCAACAGGCGAAATACATCGACAAACTCGAGAAGTTCCCGGCTGGCGTACTGTGAATGTCTTTATGTCGACAGTTAATGGCGTATCGATCCATGTGAACTGGCCAAAGTAAGCTAGCAGATGTGACTGTTGTAAAACGGTCAGCAACCGACAGGAGTAACTATGACTCAATAAAGGGACCCAAATGCCTCGTCAACAGGCGAAATACATCAGCAAACACGAGAAGCTCCCGGCGGGAATACTGTGGAAGTCTTTATGTTGACAGATAATGGCGTATCGCTTCAGGAGAACTGGCTAAAGGAAGCTGAAAATGTGACTGTGGTAAAACGGGGTGCAACCGACAGGAGAAACTATGACTCTCTTAAGGTAGCCATATGCCTCGTCAACAGGCGAAATACATCGGCAAACACGAGAAGCTACCGGCAGGAGTAATGTGAAAGTCTTTATGTCGACAGATAATGGCGTATCGCTTCAGGTGAACTGGCCAGCCACAATAAGCTTGAAAATGTGACTGTGGCAAAACTTGGAGCAACTGACTGGAGTAACTATGACTCTCTTAAGGTAGCCAAATGGCCCTCAACAGGCGAAAAAAATGGGCAAACTCGAGACGCTACCGGCAGGAGTACTGTGAAAGTCTATATATTGACAGATAATTGCGTATCGCTTCAGGTGAGCTGCTAGAGGAAGCTTGAAAATGTGACTGTGGTAAAACGGGGAACAAATGACTGGCGTAACTGTGACTCTCTTAAGTTACCCAAATGCCTCGCCAACAGGCGAAACACATCGGCAAACTCGACAAGCTCCCGGCAGGAGTACCGTGAAAGTCTTTATGTCGACAGATAATGGCGTATCGCTTCAGGTGAACTTTCCAGAGTAAGCTTGAAAATGTCATTGTGGAAAACGGGGAACAATTGGCAGGAGTAACGGTGAGACACTGGCACGAGTAACTATGACTCTCTTAAGGAAGCCAAATGCCTCGTCAACAGGCGAAATACATCGACAAACTCGAGAAGTTCCCGGCTGGCGTACTGTGAATGTCTTTATGTCGACAGTTAATGGCGTATCGATCCATGTGAACTGGCCAAAGTAAGCTAGCAGATGTGACTGTTGTAAAACGGTCAGCAACCGACAGGAGTAACTATGACTCAATAAAGGGACCCAAATGCCTCGTCAACAGGCGAAATACATCAGCAAACACGAGAAGCTCCCGGCGGGAATACTGTGGAAGTCTTTATGTTGACAGATAATGGCGTATCGCTTCAGGAGAACTGGCTAAAGGAAGCTGAAAATGTGACTGTGGTAAAACGGGGTGCAACCGACAGGAGAAACTATGACTCTCTTAAGGTAGCCATATGCCTCGTCAACAGGCGAAATACATAGGCAAACTCGAGGAGCTCCCGGGAGGAGTACTGTGAAAGTCATTATGTTGACAGATAATGGCGTATCGCCTCAGGTGAACTAGCCAGAGTAAGCTTGAAAATGTCATTGTGGAAAACCGGGAACAATTAGCAGGAGTAACGGTGAGACACTGGCACGAGTAACTATGAATCTCTTAAGGTAGCCAAATGCCCCGTCAACAGGCGAAATACATCGGCAAATTCGAGAAGCTCCCGGCAGGAGTACTGTGAAAGTCTTTATGTCGACAGTTAATGGCGTATCGATTCAGGTGAACTGGCCAGAGTAAGCTTCTAGATGTGACTGTTGTAAAACGGGGAGCAACCGACAGGAGTAAATATGACTCTCTTGAGGTAGCCAAATACCTCGTCAACAGGCGCAATAAATCGGCAAACTCGAGGAGCTCCCGGGAGGAGTACTGTGAAAGTCATTATGTTGACAGATAATGGCGTATCGCCTCAGGTGAACTTTCCAGAGTAAGCTTGAAAATGTCATTGTGGAAAACGGGGAACAATTGGAAGGAGTAACGGTGAGACACTGGCACGAGTAACTATGACTCTCTTAAGGTAGCCAAATGCCTCGTCAACAGGCGAAATACATCGGCAAACTCGAGAAGTTCCCGGCTGGCGTACTGTGAATGTCTTTATGTCGACAGTTAATGGCGTATCGATCCATGTGAACTGGCCAAAGTAAGCTAGCAGATGTGACTGTTGTAAAACGGGCAGCAACCGACAGGAGTAACTATGACTCAATAAAGGGACCCAAATGCCTCGTCAACAGTTGAGATACATTTGCAAACTGGAGGAGCTCTTAGCAGGAGTACTGTGAATGTCATAATGTCGACAAATAATAACGTATCGCTTGTGGTGAACTGGCCAGAGTAAGCTCGTAGTTGTGACTGTTGTAAAACGGGGAGAAACTGACAGGAGTAACTACGACTCTCTTAAGGTAGCCAAATGCCTCGTCAACAGCCGAGATACATCGCCAAACTCGAGAAGTTCAGGGCAGGCGTACTGTGAATGTCTTTATGTCGACAGTTAATGGCGTATCGATTCAGGTGAACTGGCCAGTGTAAGCTTGTAGATGTGACTGTTGTAAAACGGGGAGCAACCGACAGGAGTAACTATGCCTCTCTCAAGGTAGCCAAATGCCTCGTCAACAGGCGAAATACATCAGCAAACTCGAGAAGCTCCCGGCAGGAATACTGTGGAAGTCTTTATGTTGACAGATAATGGCGTATCGCTTCAGGAGAACTGGCTAAAGGAAGCTGAAAATGTGACTGTGGTAAAACGGGGTGCAACCGACAGGAGAAACTATGACTCTCTTAAGGTAGCCATATGCCTCGTCAACTGGCGAAATACATCGGCAAACTCGAGAAGCTACCGGCAGGAGTAATGTGAAAGTCTTTATGTCGACAGATAATGGCGTATCGCTTCAGGTGAACTGGCCAGCCACAATAAGCTTGAAAATGTGACTGTGGCAAAACTTGGAGCAACTGACTGGAGTAACTATGACTCTCTTAAGGTAGCCAAATGGCCCTCAACAGGCGAAAAAAATGGGCAAACTCGAGACGCTACCGGCAGGAGTACTGTGAAAGTCTATATATTGACAGATAATTGCGTATCGCTTCAGGTGAGCTGCTAGAGGAAGCTTGAAAATGTGACTGTGGTAAAACGGGGAACAAATGACTGGCGTAACTGTGACTCTCTTAAGTTACCCAAATGCCTCGCCAACAGGCGAAACACATCGGCAAACTCGACAAGCTCCCGGCAGGAGTACCGTGAAAGTCTTTATGTCGACAGATAATGGCGTATCGCTTCAGGTGAACTTTCCAGAGTAAGCTTGAAAATGTCATTGTGGAAAACGGGGAACAATTGGCAGGAGTAACGGTGAGACACTGGCACGAGTAACTATGACTCTCTTAAGGAAGCCAAATGCCTCGTCAACAGGCGAAATACATCGACAAACTCGAGAAGTTCCCGGCTGGCGTACTGTGAATGTCTTTATGTCGACAGTTAATGGCGTATCGATCCATGTGAACTGGCCAAAGTAAGCTAGCAGATGTGACTGTTGTAAAACGGTCAGCAACCGACAGGAGTAACTATGACTCAATAAAGGGACCCAAATGCCTCGTCAACAGGCGAAATACATCAGCAAACACGAGAAGCTCCCGGCGGGAATACTGTGGAAGTCTTTATGTTGACAGATAATGGCGTATCGCTTCAGGAGAACTGGCTAAAGGAAGCTGAAAATGTGACTGTGGTAAAACGGGGTGCAACCGACAGGAGAAACTATGACTCTCTTAAGGTAGCCATATGCCTCGTCAACAGGCGAAATCCATAGGCAAACTCGAGGAGCTCCCGGGAGGAGTACTGTGAAAGTCATTATGTTGACAGATAATGGCGTATCGCCTCAGGTGAACTAGCCAGAGTAAGCTTGAAAATGTCATTGTGGAAAACCGGGAACAATTAGCAGGAGTAACGGTGAGACACTGGCACGAGTAACTATGAATCTCTTAAGGTAGCCAAATGCCCCGTCAACAGGCGAAATACATCGGCAAATTCGAGAAGCTCCCGGCAGGAGTACTGTGAAAGTCTTTATGTCGACAGTTAATGGCGTATCGATTCAGGTGAACTGGCCAGAGTAAGCTTCTAGATGTGACTGTTGTAAAACGGGGAGCAACCGACAGGAGTAAATATGACTCTCTTGAGGTAGCCAAATACCTCGTCAACAGGCGCAATAAATCGGCAAACTCGAGGAGCTCCCGGGAGGAGTACTGTGAAAGTCATTATGTTGACAGATAATGGCGTATCGCCTCAGGTGAACTTTCCAGAGTAAGCTTGAAAATGTCATTGTGGAAAACGGGGAACAATTGGCAGGAGTAACGGTGAGACACTGGCACGAGTAACTATGACTCTCTTAAGGTAGCCAAATGCCTCGTCAACAGGCGTAATACATCGGCAAACTCGAGAAGTTCCCGGCTGGCGTACTGTGAATGTCTTTATGTCGACAGTTAATGGCGTATCGATCCATGTGAACTGGCCAAAGTAAGCTAGCAGATGTGACTGTTGTAAAACGGGCAGCAACCGACAGGAGTAACTATGACTCAATAAAGGGACCCAAATGCCTCGTCAACAGTTGAGATACATTTGCAAACTGGAGGAGCTCTTAGCAGGAGTACTGTGAATGTCATAATGTCGACAAATAATAACGTATCGCTTGTGGTGAACTGGCCAGAGTAAGCTCGTAGTTGTGACTGTTGTAAAACGGGGAGAAACTGACAGGAGTAACTACGACTCTCTTAAGGTAGCCAAATGCCTCGTCAACAGCCGAGATACATCGCCAAACTGGAGAAGTTCAGGGCAGGCGTACTGTGAATGTCTTTATGTCGACAGTTAATGGCGTATCGATTCAGGTGAACTGGCCAGTGTAAGCTTGTAGATGTGACTGTTGTAAAACGGGGAGCAAGCGACAGGAGTAACTATGCCTCTCTCAAGGTAGCCAAATGCCTCGTCAACAGGCGAAATACATCAGCAAACTCGAGAAGCTCCCGGCAGGAATACTGTGGAAGTCTTTATGTTGACAGATAATGGCGTATCGCTTCAGGAGAACTGGCTAAAGGAAGCTGAAAATGTGACTGTGGTAAAACGGGGTGCAACCGACAGGAGAAACTATGACTCTCTTAAGGTAGCCATATGCCTCGTCAACAGGCGAAATACATCGGCAAACTCGAGAAGCTACCGGCAGGAGTAATGTGAAAGTCTTTATGTCGACAGATAATGGCGTATCGCTTCAGGTGAACTGGCCAGCCACAATAAGCTTGAAAATGTGACTGTGGCAAAACTTGGAGCAACTGACTGGAGTAACTATGACTCTCTTAAGGTAGCCAAATGGCCCTCAACAGGCGAAAAAAATGGGCAAACTCGAGACGCTACCGGCAGGAGTACTGTGAAAGTCTATATATTGACAGATAATTGCGTATCGCTTCAGGTGAGCTGCTAGAGGAAGCTTGAAAATGTGACTGTGGTAAAACGGGGAACAAATGACTGGCGTAACTGTGACTCTCTTAAGTTACCCAAATGCCTCGCCAACAGGCGAAACACATCGGCAAACTCGACAAGCTCCCGGCAGGAGTACCGTGAAAGTCTTTATGTCGACAGATAATGGCGTATCGCTTCAGGTGAACTTTCCAGAGTAAGCTTGAAAATGTCATTGTGGAAAACGGGGAACAATTGGCAGGAGTAACGGTGAGACACTGGCACGAGTAACTATGACTCTCTTAAGGAAGCCAAATGCCTCGTCAACAGGCGAAATACATCGACAAACTCGAGAAGTTCCCGGC
This sequence comes from Schistocerca piceifrons, assembly GCF_021461385.2. Classification (NCBI taxonomy): domain Eukaryota; kingdom Metazoa; phylum Arthropoda; class Insecta; order Orthoptera; family Acrididae; genus Schistocerca; species Schistocerca piceifrons. The sequence goes on along the minus strand of NC_060144.1, from coordinate 335,697 downwards.
TGGCGTACTGTGAATGTCTTTATGTCGACAGTTAATGGCGTATCGATCCATGTGAACTGGCCAAAGTAAGCTAGCAGATGTGACTGTTGTAAAACGGTCAGCAACCGACAGGAGTAACTATGACTCAATAAAGGGACCCAAATGCCTCGTCAACAGGCGAAATACATCAGCAAACACGAGAAGCTCCCGGCGGGAATACTGTGGAAGTCTTTATGTTGACAGATAATGGCGTATCGCTTCAGGAGAACTGGCTAAAGGAAGCTGAAAATGTGACTGTGGTAAAACGGGGTGCAACCGACAGGAGAAACTATGACTCTCTTAAGGTAGCCATATGCCTCGTCAACAGGCGAAATACATCGGCAAACACGAGAAGCTACCGGCAGGAGTAATGTGAAAGTCTTTATGTCGACAGATAATGGCGTATCGCTTCAGGTGAACTGGCCAGCCACAATAAGCTTGAAAATGTGACTGTGGCAAAACTTGGAGCAACTGACTGGAGTAACTATGACTCTCTTAAGGTAGCCAAATGGCCCTCAACAGGCGAAAAAAATGGGCAAACTCGAGACGCTACCGGCAGGAGTACTGTGAAAGTCTATATATTGACAGATAATTGCGTATCGCTTCAGGTGAGCTGCTAGAGGAAGCTTGAAAATGTGACTGTGGTAAAACGGGGAACAAATGACTGGCGTAACTGTGACTCTCTTAAGTTACCCAAATGCCTCGCCAACAGGCGAAACACATCGGCAAACTCGACAAGCTCCCGGCAGGAGTACCGTGAAAGTCTTTATGTCGACAGATAATGGCGTATCGCTTCAGGTGAACTTTCCAGAGTAAGCTTGAAAATGTCATTGTGGAAAACGGGGAACAATTGGCAGGAGTAACGGTGAGACACTGGCACGAGTAACTATGACTCTCTTAAGGAAGCCAAATGCCTCGTCAACAGGCGAAATACATCGACAAACTCGAGAAGTTCCCGGCTGGCGTACTGTGAATGTCTTTATGTCGACAGTTAATGGCGTATCGATCCATGTGAACTGGCCAAAGTAAGCTAGCAGATGTGACTGTTGTAAAACGGTCAGCAACCGACAGGAGTAACTATGACTCAATAAAGGGACCCAAATGCCTCGTCAACAGGCGAAATACATCAGCAAACACGAGAAGCTCCCGGCGGGAATACTGTGGAAGTCTTTATGTTGACAGATAATGGCGTATCGCTTCAGGAGAACTGGCTAAAGGAAGCTGAAAATGTGACTGTGGTAAAACGGGGTGCAACCGACAGGAGAAACTATGACTCTCTTAAGGTAGCCATATGCCTCGTCAACAGGCGAAATACATAGGCAAACTCGAGGAGCTCCCGGGAGGAGTACTGTGAAAGTCATTATGTTGACAGATAATGGCGTATCGCCTCAGGTGAACTAGCCAGAGTAAGCTTGAAAATGTCATTGTGGAAAACCGGGAACAATTAGCAGGAGTAACGGTGAGACACTGGCACGAGTAACTATGAATCTCTTAAGGTAGCCAAATGCCCCGTCAACAGGCGAAATACATCGGCAAATTCGAGAAGCTCCCGGCAGGAGTACTGTGAAAGTCTTTATGTCGACAGTTAATGGCGTATCGATTCAGGTGAACTGGCCAGAGTAAGCTTCTAGATGTGACTGTTGTAAAACGGGGAGCAACCGACAGGAGTAAATATGACTCTCTTGAGGTAGCCAAATACCTCGTCAACAGGCGCAATAAATCGGCAAACTCGAGGAGCTCCCGGGAGGAGTACTGTGAAAGTCATTATGTTGACAGATAATGGCGTATCGCCTCAGGTGAACTTTCCAGAGTAAGCTTGAAAATGTCATTGTGGAAAACGGGGAACAATTGGAAGGAGTAACGGTGAGACACTGGCACGAGTAACTATGACTCTCTTAAGGTAGCCAAATGCCTCGTCAACAGGCGAAATACATCGGCAAACTCGAGAAGTTCCCGGCTGGCGTACTGTGAATGTCTTTATGTCGACAGTTAATGGCGTATCGATCCATGTGAACTGGCCAAAGTAAGCTAGCAGATGTGACTGTTGTAAAACGGGCAGCAACCGACAGGAGTAACTATGACTCAATAAAGGGACCCAAATGCCTCGTCAACAGTTGAGATACATTTGCAAACTGGAGGAGCTCTTAGCAGGAGTACTGTGAATGTCATAATGTCGACAAATAATAACGTATCGCTTGTGGTGAACTGGCCAGAGTAAGCTCGTAGTTGTGACTGTTGTAAAACGGGGAGAAACTGACAGGAGTAACTACGACTCTCTTAAGGTAGCCAAATGCCTCGTCAACAGCCGAGATACATCGCCAAACTCGAGAAGTTCAGGGCAGGCGTACTGTGAATGTCTTTATGTCGACAGTTAATGGCGTATCGATTCAGGTGAACTGGCCAGTGTAAGCTTGTAGATGTGACTGTTGTAAAACGGGGAGCAACCGACAGGAGTAACTATGCCTCTCTCAAGGTAGCCAAATGCCTCGTCAACAGGCGAAATACATCAGCAAACTCGAGAAGCTCCCGGCAGGAATACTGTGGAAGTCTTTATGTTGACAGATAATGGCGCATCGCTTCAGGAGAACTGGCTAAAGGAAGCTGAAAATGTGACTGTGGTAAAACGGGGTGCAACCGACAGGAGAAACTATGACTCTCTTAAGGTAGCCATATGCCTCGTCAACAGGCGAAATACATCGGCAAACTCGAGAAGCTACCGGCAGGAGTAATGTGAAAGTCTTTATGTCGACAGATAATGGCGTATCGCTTCAGGTGAACTGGCCAGCCACAATAAGCTTGAAAATGTGACTGTGGCAAAACTTGGAGCAACTGACTGGAGTAACTATGACTCTCTTAAGGTAGCCAAATGGCCCTCAACAGGCGAAAAAAATGGGCAAACTCGAGACGCTACCGGCAGGAGTACTGTGAAAGTCTATATATTGACAGATAATTGCGTATCGCTTCAGGTGAGCTGCTAGAGGAAGCTTGAAAATGTGACTGTGGTAAAACGGGGAACAAATGACTGGCGTAACTGTGACTCTCTTAAGTTACCCAAATGCCTCGCCAACAGGCGAAACACATCGGCAAACTCGACAAGCTCCCGGCAGGAGTACCGTGAAAGTCTTTATGTCGACAGATAATGGCGTATCGCTTCAGGTGAACTTTCCAGAGTAAGCTTGAAAATGTCATTGTGGAAAACGGGGAACAATTGGCAGGAGTAACGGTGAGACACTGGCACGAGTAACTATGACTCTCTTAAGGAAGCCAAATGCCTCGTCAACAGGCGAAATACATCGACAAACTCGAGAAGTTCCCGGCTGGCGTACTGTGAATGTCTTTATGTCGACAGTTAATGGCGTATCGATCCATGTGAACTGGCCAAAGTAAGCTAGCAGATGTGACTGTTGTAAAACGGTCAGCAACCGACAGGAGTAACTATGACTCAATAAAGGGACCCAAATGCCTCGTCAACAGGCGAAATACATCAGCAAACACGAGAAGCTCCCGGCGGGAATACTGTGGAAGTCTTTATGTTGACAGATAATGGCGTATCGCTTCAGGAGAACTGGCTAAAGGAAGCTGAAAATGTGACTGTGGTAAAACGGGGTGCAACCGACAGGAGAAACTATGACTCTCTTAAGGTAGCCATATGCCTCGTCAACAGGCGAAATACATAGGCAAACTCGAGGAGCTCCCGGGAGGAGTACTGTGAAAGTCATTATGTTGACAGATAATGGCGTATCGCCTCAGGTGAACTAGCCAGAGTAAGCTTGAAAATGTCATTGTGGAAAACCGGGAACAATTAGCAGGAGTAACGGTGAGACACTGGCACGAGTAACTATGAATCTCTTAAGGTAGCCAAATGCCCCGTCAACAGGCGAAATACATCGGCAAATTCGAGAAGCTCCCGGCAGGAGTACTGTGAAAGTCTTTATGTCGACAGTTAATGGTGTATCGATTCAGGTGAACTGGCCAGAGTAAGCTTCTAGATGTGACTGTTGTAAAACGGGGAGCAACCGACAGGAGTAAATATGACTCTCTTGAGGTAGCCAAATACCTCGTCAACAGGCGCAATAAATCGGCAAACTCGAGGAGCTCCCGGGAGGAGTACTGTGAAAGTCATTATGTTGACAGATAATGGCGTATCGCCTCAGGTGAACTTTCCAGAGTAAGCTTGAAAATGTCATTGTGGAAAACGGGGAACAATTGGCAGGAGTAACGGTGAGACACTGGCACGAGTAACTATGACTCTCTTAAGGTAGCCAAATGCCTCGTCAACAGGCGAAATACATCGGCAAACTCGAGAAGTTCCCGGCTGGCGTACTGTGAATGTCTTTATGTCGACAGTTAATGGCGTATCGATCCATGTGAACTGGCCAAAGTAAGCTAGCAGATGTGACTGTTGTAAAACGGGCAGCAACCGACAGGAGTAACTATGACTCAATAAAGGGACCCAAATGCCTCGTCAACAGTTGAGATACATTTGCAAACTGGAGGAGCTCTTAGCAGGAGTACTGTGAATGTCATAATGTCGACAAATAATAACGTATCGCTTGTGGTGAACTGGCCAGAGTAAGCTCGTAGTTGTGACTGTTGTAAAACGGGGAGAAACTGACAGGAGTAACTACGACTCTCTTAAGGTAGCCAAATGCCTCGTCAACAGCCGAGATACATCGCCAAACTCGAGAAGTTCAGGGCAGGCGTACTGTGAATGTCTTTATGTCGACAGTTAATGGCGTATCGATTCAGGTGAACTGGCCAGTGTAAGTTTGTAGATGTGACTGTTGTAAAACGGGGAGCAACCGACAGGAGTAACTATGCCTCTCTCAAGGTAGCCAAATGCCTCGTCAACAGGCGAAATACATCAGCAAACTCGAGAAGCTCCCGGCAGGAATACTGTGGAAGTCTTTATGTTGACAGATAATGGCGCATCGCTTCAGGAGAACTGGCTAAAGGAAGCTGAAAATGTGACTGTGGTAAAACGGGGTGCAACCGACAGGAGAAACTATGACTCTCTTAAGGTAGCCATATGCCTCGTCAACAGGCGAAATACATCGGCAAACTCGAGAAGCTACCGGCAGGAGTAATGTGAAAGTCTTTATGTCGACAGATAATGGCGTATCGCTTCAGGTGAACTGGCCAGCCACAATAAGCTTGAAAATGTGACTGTGGCAAAACTTGGAGCAACTGACTGGAGTAACTATGACTCTCTTAAGGTAGCCAAATGGCCCTCAACAGGCGAAAAAAATGGGCAAACTCGAGACGCTACCGGCAGGAGTACTGTGAAAGTCTATATATTGACAGATAATTGCGTATCGCTTCAGGTGAGCTGCTAGAGGAAGCTTGAAAATGTGACTGTGGTAAAACGGGGAACAAATGACTGGCGTAACTGTGACTCTCTTAAGTTACCCAAATGCCTCGCCAACAGGCGAAACACATCGGCAAACTCGACAAGCTCCCGGCAGGAGTACCGTGAAAGTCTTTATGTCGACAGATAATGGCGTATCGCTTCAGGTGAACTTTCCAGAGTAAGCTTGAAAATGTCATTGTGGAAAACGGGGAACAATTGGCAGGAGTAACGGTGAGACACTGGCACGAGTAACTATGACTCTCTTAAGGAAGCCAAATGCCTCGTCAACAGGCGAAATACATCGACAAACTCGAGAAGTTCCCGGCTGGCGTACTGTGAATGTCTTTATGTCGACAGTTAATGGCGTATCGATCCATGTGAACTGGCCAAAGTAAGCTAGCAGATGTGACTGTTGTAAAACGGTCAGCAACCGACAGGAGTAACTATGACTCAATAAAGGGACCCAAATGCCTCGTCAACAGGCGAAATACATCAGCAAACACGAGAAGCTCCCGGCGGGAATACTGTGGAAGTCTTTATGTTGACAGATAATGGCGTATCGCTTCAGGAGAACTGGCTAAAGGAAGCTGAAAATGTGACTGTGGTAAAACGGGGTGCAACCGACAGGAGAAACTATGACTCTCTTAAGGTAGCCATATGCCTCGTCAACAGGCGAAATACATAGGCAAACTCGAGGAGCTCCCGGGAGGAGTACTGTGAAAGTCATTATGTTGACAGATAATGGCGTATCGCCTCAGGTGAACTAGCCAGAGTAAGCTTGAAAATGTCATTGTGGAAAACCGGGAACAATTAGCAGGAGTAACGGTGAGACACTGGCACGAGTAACTATGAATCTCTTAAGGTAGCCAAATGCCCCGTCAACAGGCGAAATACATCGGCAAATTCGAGAAGCTCCCGGCAGGAGTACTGTGAAAGTCTTTATGTCGACAGTTAATGGTGTATCGATTCAGGTGAACTGGCCAGAGTAAGCTTCTAGATGTGACTGTTGTAAAACGGGGAGCAACCGACAGGAGTAAATATGACTCTCTTGAGGTAGCCAAATACCTCGTCAACAGGCGCAATAAATCGGCAAATTCGAGGAGCTCCCGGGAGGAGTACTGTGAAAGTCATTATGTTGACAGATAATGGCGTATCGCCTCAGGTGAACTTTCCAGAGTAAGCTTGAAAATGTCATTGTGGAAAACGGGGAACAATTGGCAGGAGTAACGGTGAGACACTGGCACGAGTAACTATGACTCTCTTAAGGTAGCCAAATGCCTCGTCAACAGGCGAAATACATCGGCAAACTCGAGAAGTTCCCGGCTGGCGTACTGTGAATGTCTTTATGTCGACAGTTAATGGCGTATCGATCCATGTGAACTGGCCAAAGTAAGCTAGCAGATGTGACTGTTGTAAAACGGGCAGCAACCGACAGGAGTAACTATGACTCAATAAAGGGACCCAAATGCCTCGTCAACAGTTGAGATACATTTGCAAACTGGAGGAGCTCTTAGCAGGAGTACTGTGAATGTCATAATGTCGACAAATAATAACGTATCGCTTGTGGTGAACTGGCCAGAGTAAGCTCGTAGTTGTGACTGTTGTAAAACGGGGAGAAACTGACAGGAGTAACTACGACTCTCTTAAGGTAGCCAAATGCCTCGTCAACAGCCGAGATACATCGCCAAACTCGAGAAGTTCAGGGCAGGCGTACTGTGAATGTCTTTATGTCGACAGTTAATGGCGTATCGATTCAGGTGAACTGGCCAGTGTAAGCTTGTAGATGTGACTGTTGTAAAACGGGGAGCAACCGACAGGAGTAACTATGCCTCTCTCAAGGTAGCCAAATGCCTCGTCAACAGGCGAAATACATCAGCAAACTCGAGAAGCTCCCGGCAGGAATACTGTGGAAGTCTTTATGTTGACAGATAATGGCGCATCGCTTCAGGAGAACTGGCTAAAGGAAGCTGAAAATGTGACTGTGGTAAAACGGGGTGCAACCGACAGGAGAAACTATGACTCTCTTAAGGTAGCCATATGCCTCGTCAACAGGCGAAATACATCGGCAAACTCGAGAAGCTACCGGCAGGAGTAATGTGAAAGTCTTTATGTCGACAGATAATGGCGTATCGCTTCAGGTGAACAGGCCAGCCACAATAAGCTTGAAAATGTGACTGTGGCAAAACTTGGAGCAACTGACTGGAGTAACTATGACTCTCTTAAGGTAGCCAAATGGCCCTCAACAGGCGAAAAAAATGGGCAAACTCGAGACGCTACCGGCAGGAGTACTGTGAAAGTCTATATATTGACAGATAATTGCGTATCGCTTCAGGTGAGCTGCTAGAGGAAGCTTGAAAATGTGACTGTGGTAAAACGGGGAACAAATGACTGGCGTAACTGTGACTCTCTTAAGTTACCCAAATGCCTCGCCAACAGGCGAAACACATCGGCAAACTCGACAAGCTCCCGGCAGGAGTACCGTGAAAGTCTTTATGTCGACAGATAATGGCGTATCGCTTCAGGTGAACTTTCCAGAGTAAGCTTGAAAATGTCATTGTGGAAAACGGGGAACAATTGGCAGGAGTAACGGTGAGACACTGGCACGAGTAACTATGACTCTCTTAAGGAAGCCAAATGCCTCGTCAACAGGCGAAATACATCGACAAACTCGAGAAGTTCCCGGCTGGCGTACTGTGAATGTCTTTATGTCGACAGTTAATGGCGTATCGATCCATGTGAACTGGCCAAAGTAAGCTAGCAGATGTGACTGTTGTAAAACGGTCAGCAACCGACAGGAGTAACTATGACTCAATAAAGGGACCCAAATGCCTCGTCAACAGGCGAAATACATCAGCAAACACGAGAAGCTCCCGGCGGGAATACTGTGGAAGTCTTTATGTTGACAGATAATGGCGTATCGCTTCAGGAGAACTGGCTAAAGGAAGCTGAAAATGTGACTGTGGTAAAACGGGGTGCAACCGACAGGAGAAACTATGACTCTCTTAAGGTAGCCATATGCCTCGTCAACAGGCGAAATACATAGGCAAACTCGAGGAGCTCCCGGGAGGAGTACTGTGAAAGTCATTATGTTGACAGATAATGGCGTATCGCCTCAGGTGAACTAGCCAGAGTAAGCTTGAAAATGTCATTGTGGAAAACCGGGAACAATTAGCAGGAGTAACGGTGAGACACTGGCACGAGTAACTATGAATCTCTTAAGGTAGCCAAATGCCCCGTCAACAGGCGAAATACATCGGCAAATTCGAGAAGCTCCCGGCAGGAGTACTGTGAAAGTCTTTATGTCGACAGTTAATGGTGTATCGATTCAGGTGAACTGGCCAGAGTAAGCTTCTAGATGTGACTGTTGTAAAACGGGGAGCAACCGACAGGAGTAAATATGACTCTCTTGAGGTAGCCAAATACCTCGTCAACAGGCGCAATAAATCGGCAAACTCGAGGAGCTCCCGGGAGGAGTACTGTGAAAGTCATTATGTTGACAGATAATGGCGTATCGCCTCAGGTGAACTTTCCAGAGTAAGCTTGAAAATGTCATTGTGGAAAACGGGGAACAATTGGCAGGAGTAACGGTGAGACACTGGCACGAGTAACTATGACTCTCTTAAGGTAGCCAAATGCCTCGTCAACAGGCGAAATACATCGGCAAACTCGAGAAGTTCCCGGCTGGCGTACTGTGAATGTCTTTATGTCGACAGTTAATGGCGTATCGATCCATGTGAACTGGCCAAAGTAAGCTAGCAGATGTGACTGTTGTAAAACGGGCAGCAACCGACAGGAGTAACTATGACTCAATAAAGGGACCCAAATGCCTCGTCAACAGTTGAGATACATTTGCAAACTGGAGGAGCTCTTAGCAGGAGTACTGTGAATGTCATAATGTCGACAAATAATAACGTATCGCTTGTGGTGAACTGGCCAGAGTAAGCTCGTAGTTGTGACTGTTGTAAAACGGGGAGAAACTGACAGGAGTAACTACGACTCTCTTAAGGTAGCCAAATGCCTCGTCAACAGCCGAGATACATCGCCAAACTCGAGAAGTTCAGGGCAGGCGTACTGTGAATGTCTTTATGTCGACAGTTAATGGCGTATCGATTCAGGTGAACTGGCCAGTGTAAGCTTGTAGATGTGACTGTTGTAAAACGGGGAGCAACCGACAGGAGTAACTATGCCTCTCTCAAGGTAGCCAAATGCCTCGTCAACAGGCGAAATACATCAGCAAACTCGAGAAGCTCCCGGCAGGAATACTGTGGAAGTCTTTATGTTGACAGATAATGGCGCATCGCTTCAGGAGAACTGGCTAAAGGAAGCTGAAAATGTGACTGTGGTAAAACGGGGTGCAACCGACAGGAGAAACTATGACTCTCTTAAGGTAGCCATATGCCTCGTCAACAGGCGAAATACATCGGCAAACTCGAGAAGCTACCGGCAGGAGTAATGTGAAAGTCTTTATGTCGACAGATAATGGCGTATCGCTTCAGGTGAACTGGCCAGCCACAATAAGCTTGAAAATGTGACTGTGGCAAAACTTGGAGCAACTGACTGGAGTAACTATGACTCTCTTAAGGTAGCCAAATGGCCCTCAACAGGCGAAAAAAATGGGCAAACTCGAGACGCTACCGGCAGGAGTACTGTGAAAGTCTATATATTGACAGATAATTGCGTATCGCTTCAGGTGAGCTGCTAGAGGAAGCTTGAAAATGTGACTGTGGTAAAACGGGGAACAAATGACTGGCGTAACTGTGACTCTCTTAAGTTACCCAAATGCCTCGCCAACAGGCGAAACACATCGGCAAACTCGACAAGCTCCCGGCAGGAGTACCGTGAAAGTCTTTATGTCGACAGATAATGGCGTATCGCTTCAGGTGAACTTTCCAGAGTAAGCTTGAAAATGTCATTGTGGAAAACGGGGAACAATTGGCAGGAGTAACGGTGAGACACTGGCACGAGTAACTATGACTCTCTTAAGGAAGCCAAATGCCTCGTCAACAGGCGAAATACATCGACAAACTCGAGAAGTTCCCGGCTGGCGTACTGTGAATGTCTTTATGTCGACAGTTAATGGCGTATCGATCCATGTGAACTGGCCAAAGTAAGCTAGCAGATGTGACTGTTGTAAAACGGTCAGCAACCGACAGGAGTAACTATGACTCAATAAAGGGACCCAAATGCCTCGTCAACAGGCGAAATACATCAGCAAACACGAGAAGCTCCCGGCGGGAATACTGTGGAAGTCTTTATGTTGACAGATAATGGCGTATCGCTTCAGGAGAACTGGCTAAAGGAAGCTGAAAATGTGACTGTGGTAAAACGGGGTGCAACCGACAGGAGAAACTATGACTCTCTTAAGGTAGCCATATGCCTCGTCAACAGGCGAAATACATAGGCAAACACGAGAAGCTACCGGCAGGAGTAATGTGAAAGTCTTTATGTCGACAGATAATGGCGTATCGCTTCAGGTGAACTGGCCAGCCACAATAAGCTTGAAAATGTGACTGTGGCAAAACTTGGAGCAACTGACTGGAGTAACTATGACTCTCTTAAGGTAGCCAAATGGCCCTCAACAGGCGAAAAAAATGGGCAAACTCGAGACGCTACCGGCAGGAGTACTGTGAAAGTCTATATATTGACAGATAATTGCGTATCGCTTCAGGTGAGCTGCTAGAGGAAGCTTGAAAATGTGACTGTGGTAAAACGGGGAACAAATGACTGGCGTAACTGTGACTCTCTTAAGTTACCCAAATGCCTCGCCAACAGGCGAAACACATCGGCAAACTCGACAAGCTCCCGGCAGGAGTACCGTGAAAGTCTTTATGTCGACAGATAATGGCGTATCGCTTCAGGTGAACTTTCCAGAGTAAGCTTGAAAATGTCATTGTGGAAAACGGGGAACAATTGGCAGGAGTAACGGTGAGACACTGGCACGAGTAACTATGACTCTCTTAAGGAAGCCAAATGCCTCGTCAACAGGCGAAATACATCGACAAACTCGAGAAGTTCCCGGCTGGCGTACTGTGAATGTCTTTATGTCGACAGTTAATGGCGTATCGATCCATGTGAACTGGCCAAAGCAAGCTAGCAGATGTGACTGTTGTAAAACGGTCAGCAACCGACAGGAGTAACTATGACTCAATAAAGGGACCCAAATGCCTCGTCAACAGGCGAAATACATCAGCAAACACGAGAAGCTCCCGGCGGGAATACTGTGGAAGTCTTTATGTTGACAGATAATGGCGTATCGCTTCAGGAGAACTGGCTAAAGGAAGCTGAAAATGTGACTGTGGTAAAACGGGGTGCAACCGACAGGAGAAACTATGACTCTCTTAAGGTAGCCATATGCCTCGTCAACAGGCGAAATACATAGGCAAACTCGAGGAGCTCCCGGGAGGAGTACTGTGAAAGTCATTATGTTGACAGATAATGGCGTATCGCCTCAGGTGAACTAGCCAGAGTAAGCTTGAAAATGTCATTGTGGAAAACCGGGAACAATTAGCAGGAGTAACGGTGAGACACTGGCACGAGTAACTATGAATCTCTTAAGGTAGCCAAATGCCCCGTCAACAGGCGAAATACATCGGCAAATTCGAGAAGCTCCCGGCAGGAGTACTGTGAAAGTCTTTATGTCGACAGTTAATGGTGTATCGATTCAGGTGAACTGGCCAGAGTAAGCTTCTAGATGTGACTGTTGTAAAACGGGGAGCAACCGACAGGAGTAAATATGACTCTCTTGAGGTAGCCAAATACCTCGTCAACAGGCGCAATAAATCGGCAAACTCGAGGAGCTCCCGGGAGGAGTACTGTGAAAGTCATTATGTTGACAGATAATGGCGTATCGCCTCAGGTGAACTTTCCAGAGTAAGCTTGAAAATGTCATTGTGGAAAACGGGGAACAATTGGCAGGAGTAACGGTGAGACACTGGCACGAGTAACTATGACTCTCTTAAGGTAGCCAAATGCCTCGTCAACAGGCGAAATACATCGGCAAACTCGAGAAGTTCCCGGCTGGCGTACTGTGAATGTCTTTATGTCGACAGTTAATGGCGTATCGATCCATGTGAACTGGCCAAAGTAAGCTAGCAGATGTGACTGTTGTAAAACGGGCAGCAACCGACAGGAGTAACTATGACTCAATAAAGGGACCCAAATGCCTCGTCAACAGTTGAGATACATTTGCAAACTGGAGGAGCTCTTAGCAGGAGTACTGTGAATGTCATAATGTCGACAAATAATAACGTATCGCTTGTGGTGAACTGGCCAGAGTAAGCTCGTAGTTGTGACTGTTGTAAAACGGGGAGAAACTGACAGGAGTAACTACGACTCTCTTAAGGTAGCCAAATGCCTCGTCAACAGCCGAGATACATCGCCAAACTCGAGAAGTTCAGGGCAGGCGTACTGTGAATGTCTTTATGTCGACAGTTAATGGCGTATCGATTCAGGTGAACTGGCCAGTGTAAGCTTGTAGATGTGACTGTTGTAAAACGGGGAGCAACCGACAGGAGTAACTATGCCTCTCTCAAGGTAGCCAAATGCCTCGTCAACAGGCGAAATACATCAGCAAACTCGAGAAGCTCCCGGCAGGAATACTGTGGAAGTCTTTATGTTGACAGATAATGGCGCATCGCTTCAGGAGAACTGGCTAAAGGAAGCTGAAAATGTGACTGTGGTAAAACGGGGTGCAACCGACAGGAGAAACTATGACTCTCTTAAGGTAGCCATATGCCTCGTCAACAGGCGAAATACATCGGCAAACTCGAGAAGCTACCGGCAGGAGTAATGTGAAAGTCTTTATGTCGACAGATAATGGCGTATCGCTTCAGGTGAACTGGCCAGCCACAATAAGCTTGAAAATGTGACTGTGGCAAAACTTGGAGCAACTGACTGGAGTAACTATGACTCTCTTAAGGTAGCCAAATGGCCCTCAACAGGCGAAAAAAATGGGCAAACTCGAGACGCTACCGGCAGGAGTACTGTGAAAGTCTATATATTGACAGATAATTGCGTATCGCTTCAGGTGAGCTGCTAGAGGAAGCTTGAAAATGTGACTGTGGTAAAACGGGGAACAAATGACTGGCGTAACTGTGACTCTCTTAAGTTACCCAAATGCCTCGCCAACAGGCGAAACACATCGGCAAACTCGACAAGCTCCCGGCAGGAGTACCGTGAAAGTCTTTATGTCGACAGATAATGGCGTATCGCTTCAGGTGAACTTTCCAGAGTAAGCTTGAAAATGTCATTGTGGAAAACGGGGAACAATTGGCAGGAGTAACGGTGAGACACTGGCACGAGTAACTATGACTCTCTTAAGGAAGCCAAATGCCTCGTCAACAGGCGAAATACATCGACAAACTCGAGAAGTTCCCGGCTGGCGTACTGTGAATGTCTTTATGTCGACAGTTAATGGCGTATCGATCCATGTGAACTGGCCAAAGTAAGCTAGCAGATGTGACTGTTGTAAAACGGTCAGCAACCGACAGGAGTAACTATGACTCAATAAAGGGACCCAAATGCCTCGTCAACAGGCGAAATACATCAGCAAACACGAGAAGCTCCCGGCGGGAATACTGTGGAAGTCTTTATGTTGACAGATAATGGCGTATCGCTTCAGGAGAACTGGCTAAAGGAAGCTGAAAATGTGACTGTGGTAAAACGGGGTGCAACCGACAGGAGAAACTATGACTCTCTTAAGGTAGCCATATGCCTCGTCAACAGGCGAAATACATAGGCAAACTCGAGGAGCTCCCGGGAGGAGTACTGTGAAAGTCATTATGTTGACAGATAATGGCGTATCGCCTCAGGTGAACTAGCCAGAGTAAGCTTGAAAATGTCATTGTGGAAAACCGGGAACAATTAGCAGGAGTAACGGTGAGACACTGGCACGAGTAACTATGAATCTCTTAAGGTAGCCAAATGCCCCGTCAACAGGCGAAATACATCGGCAAATTCGAGAAGCTCCCGGCAGGAGTACTGTGAAAGTCTTTATGTCGACAGTTAATGGTGTATCGATTCAGGTGAACTGGCCAGAGTAAGCTTCTAGATGTGACTGTTGTAAAACGGGGAGCAACCGACAGGAGTAAATATGACTCTCTTGAGGTAGCCAAATACCTCGTCAACAGGCGCAATAAATCGGCAAACTCGAGGAGCTCCCGGGAGGAGTACTGTGAAAGTCATTATGTTGACAGATAATGGCGTATCGCCTCAGGTGAACTTTCCAGAGTAAGCTTGAAAATGTCATTGTGGAAAACGGGGAACAATTGGCAGGAGTAACGGTGAGACACTGGCACGAGTAACTATGACTCTCTTAAGGTAGCCAAATGCCTCGTCAACAGGCGAAATACATCGGCAAACTCGAGAAGTTCCCGGCTGGCGTACTGTGAATGTCTTTATGTCGACAGTTAATGGCGTATCGATCCATGTGAACTGGCCAAAGTAAGCTAGCAGATGTGACTGTTGTAAAACGGGCAGCAACCGACAGGAGTAACTATGACTCAATAAAGGGACCCAAATGCCTCGTCAACAGTTGAGATACATTTGCAAACTGGAGGAGCTCTTAGCAGGAGTACTGTGAATGTCATAATGTCGACAAATAATAACGTATCGCTTGTGGTGAACTGGCCAGAGTAAGCTCGTAGTTGTGACTGTTGTAAAACGGGGAGAAACTGACAGGAGTAACTACGACTCTCTTAAGGTAGCCAAATGCCTCGTCAACAGCCGAGATACATCGCCAAACTCGAGAAGTTCAGGGCAGGCGTACTGTGAATGTCTTTATGTCGACAGTTAATGGCGTATCGATTCAGGTGAACTGGCCAGTGTAAGCTTGTAGATGTGACTGTTGTAAAACGGGGAGCAACCGACAGGAGTAACTATGCCTCTCTCAAGGTAGCCAAATGCCTCGTCAACAGGCGAAATACATCAGCAAACTCGAGAAGCTCCCGGCAGGAATACTGTGGAAGTCTTTATGTTGACAGATAATGGCGCATCGCTTCAGGAGAACTGGCTAAAGGAAGCTGAAAATGTGACTGTGGTAAAACGGGGTGCAACCGACAGGAGAAACTATGACTCTCTTAAGGTAGCCATATGCCTCGTCAACAGGCGAAATACATCGGCAAACTCGAGAAGCTACCGGCAGGAGTAATGTGAAAGTCTTTATGTCGACAGATAATGGCGTATCGCTTCAGGTGAACTGGCCAGCCACAATAAGCTTGAAAATGTGACTGTGGCAAAACTTGGAGCAACTGACTGGAGTAACTATGACTCTCTTAAGGTAGCCAAATGGCCCTCAACAGGCGAAAAAAATGGGCAAACTCGAGTCGCTACCGGCAGGAGTACTGTGAAAGTCTATATATTGACAGATAATTGCGTATCGCTTCAGGTGAGCTGCTAGAGGAAGCTTGAAAATGTGACTGTGGTAAAACGGGGAACAAATGACTGGCGTAACTGTGACTCTCTTAAGTTACCCAAATGCCTCGCCAACAGGCGAAACACATCGGCAAACTCGACAAGCTCCCGGCAGGAGTACCGTGAAAGTCTTTATGTCGACAGATAATGGCGTATCGCTTCAGGTGAACTTTCCAGAGTAAGCTTGAAAATGTCATTGTGGAAAACGGGGAACAATTGGCAGGAGTAACGGTGAGACACTGGCACGAGTAACTATGACTCTCTTAAGGAAGCCAAATGCCTCGTCAACAGGCGAAATACATCGGCAAACTCGAGAAGTTCCCGGCTGGCGTACTGTGAATGTCTTTATGTCGACAGTTAATGGCGTATCGATCCATGTGAACTGGCCAAAGTAAGCTAGCAGATGTGACTGTTGTAAAACGGCCAGCAACCGACAGGAGTAACTATGACTCAATAAAGGGACCCAAATGCCTCGTCAACAGTTGAGATACATTTGCAAACTGGAGGAGCTCTTAGCAGGAGTACTGTGAATGTCATAATGTCGACAAATGATAACGTATCGCTTGTGGTGAACTGGTCAGAGTAAGCTCGTAGTTGTGACTGTTGTAAAACGGGGAGAAACTGACAGGAGTAACTACGACTCTCTTAAGGTAGCCAAATGCCTCGTCAACAACCGAGATACATCGCCAAACTCGAGAAGTTCAGGGCAGGCGTACTGTGAATGTCTTTATGTCGACAGTTAATGGCGTATCGATTCAGGTGAACTGGCCAGTGTAAGCTTGTAGATGTGACTGTTGTAAAACGGGGAGCGACCGACAGGAGTAACTATGCCTCTCTCAAGGTAGCCAAATGACTCGTCAACAGGCGAAATACATCAGCAAACACGAGAAGCTCCCGGCGGGAATACTGTGGAAGTCTTTATGTTGACAGATAATGGCGTATCGCTTCAGGAGAACTGGCTAAAGGAAGCTGAAAATGTGACTGTGGTAAGACGGGGTGCAACCGACAGGAGAAACTATGACTCTCTTAAGGTAGCCATATGCCTCGTCAACAGGCGAAATACATAGGCAAACTCGAGGAGCTCCCGGGAGGAGTACTGTGAAAGTCATTATGTTGACAGATAATGGCGTATCGCCTCAGGTGAACTAGCCAGAGTAAGCTTGAAAATGTCATTGTGGAAAACCGGGAACAATTAGCAGGAGTAACGGTGAGACACTGGCACGAGTAACTATGAATCTCTTAAGGTAGCCAAATGCCCCGTCAACAGGCGAAATACATCGGCAAATTCGAGAAGCTCCCGGCAGGAGTACTGTGAAAGTCTTTATGTCGACAGTTAATGGCGTATCGATTCAGGTGAACTGGCCAGAGTAAGCTTCTAGATGTGACTGTTGTAAAACGGGGAGCAACCGACAGGAGTAAATATGACTCTCTTGAGGTAGCCAAATACCTCGTCAACAGGCGCAATAAATCGGCAAACTCGAGGAGCTCCCGGGAGGAGTACTGTGAAAGTCATTATGTTGACAGATAATGGCGTATCGCCTCAGGTGAACTTTCCAGAGTAAGCTTGAAAATGTCATTGTGGAAAACGGGGAACAATTGGCAGGAGTAACGGTGAGACACTGGCACGAGTAACTATGACTCTCTTAAGGTAGCCAAATGCCTCGTCAACAGGCGAAATACATCGGCAAACTCGAGAAGTTCCCGGCTGGCGTACTGTGAATGTCTTTATGTCGACAGTTAATGGCGTATCGATCCATGTGAACTGGCCAAAGTAAGCTAGCAGATGTGACTGTTGTAAAACGGGCAGCAACCGACAGGAGTAACTATGACTCAATAAAGGGACCCAAATGCCTCGTCAACAGTTGAGATACATTTGCAAACTGGAGGAGCTCTTAGCAGGAGTACTGTGAATGTCATAATGTCGACAAATAATAACGTATCGCTTGTGGTGAACTGGCCAGAGTAAGCTCGTAGTTGTGACTGTTGTAAAACGGGGAGAAACTGACAGGAGTAACTACGACTCTCTTAAGGTAGCCAAATGCCTCGTCAACAGCCGAGATACATCGCCAAACTCGAGAAGTTCAGGGCAGGCGTACTGTGAATGTCTTTATGTCGACAGTTAATGGCGTATCGATTCAGGTGAACTGGCCAGTGTAAGCTTGTAGATGTGACTGTTGTAAAACGGGGAGCAACCGACAGGAGTAACTATGCCTCTCTCAAGGTAGCCAAATGCCTCGTCAACAGGCGAAATACATCAGCAAACTCGAGAAGCTCCCGGCAGGAATACTGTGGAAGTCTTTATGTTGACAGATAATGGCGCATCGCTTCAGGAGAACTGGCTAAAGGAAGCTGAAAATGTGACTGTGGTAAAACGGGGTGCAACCGACAGGAGAAACTATGACTCTCTTAAGGTAGCCATATGCCTCGTCAACAGGCGAAATACATCGGCAAACTCGAGAAGCTACCGGCAGGAGTAATGTGAAAGTCTTTATGTCGACAGATAATGGCGTATCGCTTCAGGTGAACTGGCCAGCCACAATAAGCTTGAAAATGTGACTGTGGCAAAACTTGGAGCAACTGACTGGAGTAACTATGACTCTCTTAAGGTAGCCAAATGGCCCTCAACAGGCGAAAAAAATGGGCAAACTCGAGTCGCTACCGGCAGGAGTACTGTGAAAGTCTATATATTGACAGATAATTGCGTATCGCTTCAGGTGAGCTGCTAGAGGAAGCTTGAAAATGTGACTGTGGTAAAACGGGGAACAAATGACTGGCGTAACTGTGACTCTCTTAAGTTACCCAAATGCCTCGCCAACAGGCGAAACACATCGGCAAACTCGACAAGCTCCCGGCAGGAGTACCGTGAAAGTCTTTATGTCGACAGATAATGGCGTATCGCTTCAGGTGAACTTTCCAGAGTAAGCTTGAAAATGTCATTGTGGAAAACGGGGAACAATTGGCAGGAGTAACGGTGAGACACTGGCACGAGTAACTATGACTCTCTTAAGGAAGCCAAATGCCTCGTCAACAGGCGAAATACATCGGCAAACTCGAGAAGTTCCCGGCTGGCGTACTGTGAATGTCTTTATGTCGACAGTTAATGGCGTATCGATCCATGTGAACTGGCCAAAGTAAGCTAGCAGATGTGACTGTTGTAAAACGGCCAGCAACCGACAGGAGTAACTATGACTCAATAAAGGGACCCAAATGCCTCGTCAACAGTTGAGATACATTTGCAAACTGGAGGAGCTCTTAGCAGGAGTACTGTGAATGTCATAATGTCGACAAATGATAACGTATCGCTTGTGGTGAACTGGTCAGAGTAAGCTCGTAGTTGTGACTGTTGTAAAACGGGGAGAAACTGACAGGAGTAACTACGACTCTCTTAAGGTAGCCAAATGCCTCGTCAACAACCGAGATACATCGCCAAACTCGAGAAGTTCAGGGCAGGCGTACTGTGAATGTCTTTATGTCGACAGTTAATGGCGTATCGATTCAGGTGAACTGGCCAGTGTAAGCTTGTAGATGTGACTGTTGTAAAACGGGGAGCGACCGACAGGAGTAACTATGCCTCTCTCAAGGTAGCCAAATGACTCGTCAACAGGCGAAATACATCAGCAAACACGAGAAGCTCCCGGCGGGAATACTGTGGAAGTCTTTATGTTGACAGATAATGGCGTATCGCTTCAGGAGAACTGGCTAAAGGAAGCTGAAAATGTGACTGTGGTAAGACGGGGTGCAACCGACAGGAGAAACTATGACTCTCTTAAGGTAGCCATATGCCTCGTCAACAGGCGAAATACATAGGCAAACTCGAGGAGCTCCCGGGAGGAGTACTGTGAAAGTCATTATGTTGACAGATAATGGCGTATCGCCTCAGGTGAACTAGCCAGAGTAAGCTTGAAAATGTCATTGTGGAAAACCGGGAACAATTAGCAGGAGTAACGGTGAGACACTGGCACGAGTAACTATGAATCTCTTAAGGTAGCCAAATGCCCCGTCAACAGGCGAAATACATCGGCAAATTCGAGAAGCTCCCGGCAGGAGTACTGTGAAAGTCTTTATGTCGACAGTTAATGGCGTATCGATTCAGGTGAACTGGCCAGAGTAAGCTTCTAGATGTGACTGTTGTAAAACGGGGAGCAACCGACAGGAGTAAATATGACTCTCTTGAGGTAGCCAAATACCTCGTCAACAGGCGCAATAAATCGGCAAACTCGAGGAGCTCCCGGGAGGAGTACTGTGAAAGTCATTATGTTGACAGATAATGGCGTATCGCCTCAGGTGAACTTTCCAGAGTAAGCTTGAAAATGTCATTGTGGAAAACGGGGAACAATTGGCAGGAGTAACGGTGAGACACTGGCACGAGTAACTATGACTCTCTTAAGGTAGCCAAATGCCTCGTCAACAGGCGAAATACATCGGCAAACTCGAGAAGTTCCCGGCTGGCGTACTGTGAATGTCTTTATGTCGACAGTTAATGGCGTATCGATCCATGTGAACTGGCCAAAGTAAGCTAGCAGATGTGACTGTTGTAAAACGGGCAGCAACCGACAGGAGTAACTATGACTCAATAAAGGGACCCAAATGCCTCGTCAACAGTTGAGATACATTTGCAAACTGGAGGAGCTCTTAGCAGGAGTACTGTGAATGTCATAATGTCGACAAATAATAACGTATCGCTTGTGGTGAACTGGCCAGAGTAAGCTCGTAGTTGTGACTGTTGTAAAACGGGGAGAAACTGACAGGAGTAACTACGACTCTCTTAAGGTAGCCAAATGCCTCGTCAACAGCCGAGATACATCGCCAAACTCGAGAAGTTCAGGGCAGGCGTACTGTGAATGTCTTTATGTCGACAGTTAATGGCGTATCGATTCAGGTGAACTGGCCAAAGTAAGCTAGCAGATGTGACTGTTGTAAAACGGGCAGCAACCGACAGGAGTAACTATGACTCAATAAAGGGACCCAAATGCCTCGTCAACAGTTGAGATACATTTGCAAACTGGAGGAGCTCTTAGCAGGAGTACTGTGAATGTCATAATGTCGACAAATAATAACGTATCGCTTGTGGTGAACTGGCCAGAGTAAGCTCGTAGTTGTGACTGTTGTAAAACGGGGAGAAACTGACAGGAGTAACTACGACTCTCTTAAGGTAGCCAAATGCCTCGTCAACAGCCGAGATACATCGCCAAACTCGAGAAGTTCAGGGCAGGCGTACTGTGAATGTCTTTATGTCGACAGTTAATGGCGTATCGATTCAGGTGAACTGGCCAGTGTAAGCTTGTAGATGTGACTGTTGTAAAACGGGGAGCAACCGACAGGAGTAACTATGCCTCTCTCAAGGTAGCCAAATGCCTCGTCAACAGGCGAAATACATCAGCAAACTCGAGAAGCTCCCGGCAGGAATACTGTGGAAGTCTTTATGTTGACAGATAATGGCGTATCGCTTCAGGAGAACTGGCTAAAGGAAGCTGAAAATGTGACTGTGGTAAAACGGGGTGCAACCGACAGGAGAAACTATGACTCTCTTAAGGTAGCCATATGCCTCGTCAACAGGCGAAATACATCGGCAAACTCGAGAAGCTACCGGCAGGAGTAATGTGAAAGTCTTTATGTCGACAGATAATGGCGTATCGCTTCAGGTGAACTGGCCAGCCACAATAAGCTTGAAAATGTGACTGTGGCAAAACTTGGAGCAACTGACTGGAGTAACTATGACTCTCTTAAGGTAGCCAAATGGCCCTCAACAGGCGAAAAAAATGGGCAAACTCGAGACGCTACCGGCAGGAGTACTGTGAAAGTCTATATATTGACAGATAATTGCGTATCGCTTCAGGTGAGCTGCTAGAGGAAGCTTGAAAATGTGACTGTGGTAAAACGGGGAACAAATGACTGGCGTAACTGTGACTCTCTTAAGTTACCCAAATGCCTCGCCAACAGGCGAAACACATCGGCAAACTCGACAAGCTCCCGGCAGGAGTACCGTGAAAGTCTTTATGTCGACAGATAATGGCGTATCGCTTCAGGTGAACTTTCCAGAGTAAGCTTGAAAATGTCATTGTGGAAAACGGGGAACAATTGGCAGGAGTAACGGTGAGACACTGGCACGAGTAACTATGACTCTCTTAAGGAAGCCAAATGCCTCGTCAACAGGCGAAATACATCGGCAAACTCGAGAAGTTCCCGGCTGGCGTACTGTGAATGTCTTTATGTCGACAGTTAATGGCGTATCGATTCAGGTGAACTGGCCAGTGTAAGCTTGTAGATGTGACTGTTGTAAAACGGGGAGCGACCGACAGGAGTAACTATGCCTCTCTCAAGGTAGCCAAATGACTCGTCAACAGGCGAAATACATCAGCAAACACGAGAAGCTCCCGGCGGGAATACTGTGGAAGTCTTTATGTTGACAGATAATGGCGTATCGCTTCAGGAGAACTGGCTAAAGGAAGCTGAAAATGTGACTGTGGTAAGACGGGGTGCAACCGACAGGAGAAACTATGACTCTCTTAAGGTAGCCATATGCCTCGTCAACAGGCGAAATACATAGGCAAACTCGAGGAGCTCCCGGGAGGAGTACTGTGAAAGTCATTATGTTGACAGATAATGGCGTATCGCCTCAGGTGAACTAGCCAGAGTAAGCTTGAAAATGTCATTGTGGAAAACCGGGAACAATTAGCAGGAGTAACGGTGAGACACTGGCACGAGTAACTATGAATCTCTTAAGGTAGCCAAATGCCCCGTCAACAGGCGAAATACATCGGCAAATTCGAGAAGCTCCCGGCAGGAGTACTGTGAAAGTCTTTATGTCGACAGTTAATGGCGTATCGATTCAGGTGAACTGGCCAGAGTAAGCTTCTAGATGTGACTGTTGTAAAACGGGGAGCAACCGACAGGAGTAAATATGACTCTCTTGAGGTAGCCAAATACCTCGTCAACAGGCGCAATAAATCGGCAAAGTCGAGGAGCTCCCGGGAGGAGTACTGTGAAAGTCATTATGTTGACAGATAATGGCGTATCGCCTCAGGTGAACTTTCCAGAGTAAGCTTGAAAATGTCATTGTGGAAAACGGGGAACAATTGGCAGGAGTAACGGTGAGACACTGGCACGAGTAACTATGACTCTCTTAAGGTAGCCAAATGCCTCGTCAACAGGCGAAATACATCGGCAAACTCGAGAAGTTCCCGGCTGGCGTACTGTGAATGTCTTTATGTCGACAGTTAATGGCGTATCGATCCATGTGAACTGGCCAAAGTAAGCTAGCAGATGTGACTGTTGTAAAACGGGCAGCAACCGACAGGAGTAACTATGACTCAATAAAGGGACCCAAATGCCTCGTCAACAGTTGAGATACATTTGCAAACTGGAGGAGCTCTTAGCAGGAGTACTGTGAATGTCATAATGTCGACAAATAATAACGTATCGCTTGTGGTGAACTGGCCAGAGTAAGCTCGTAGTTGTGACTGTTGTAAAACGGGGAGAAACTGACAGGAGTAACTACGACTCTCTTAAGGTAGCCAAATGCCTCGTCAACAGCCGAGATACATCGCCAAACTCGAGAAGTTCAGGGCAGGCGTACTGTGAATGTCTTTATGTCGACAGTTAATGGCGTATCGATTCAGGTGAACTGGCCAAAGTAAGCTAGCAGATGTGACTGTTGTAAATCGGGCAGCAACCGACAGGAGTAACTATGACTCAATAAAGGGACCCAAATGCCTCGTCAACAGTTGAGATACATTTGCAAACTGGAGGAGCTCTTAGCAGGAGTACTGTGAATGTCATAATGTCGACAAATAATAACGTATCGCTTGTGGTGAACTGGCCAGAGTAAGCTCGTAGTTGTGACTGTTGTAAAACGGGGAGAAACTGACAGGAGTAACTACGACTCTCTTAAGGTAGCCAAATGCCTCGTCAACAGCCGAGATACATCGCCAAACTCGAGAAGTTCAGGGCAGGCGTACTGTGAATGTCTTTATGTCGACAGTTAATGGCGTATCGATTCAGGTGAACTGGCCAGTGTAAGCTTGTAGATGTGACTGTTGTAAAACGGGGAGCAACCGACAGGAGTAACTATGCCTCTCTCAAGGTAGCCAAATGCCTCGTCAACAGGCGAAATACATCAGCAAACTCGAGAAGCTCCCGGCAGGAATACTGTGGAAGTCTTTATGTTGACAGATAATGGCGTATCGCTTCAGGAGAACTGGCTAAAGGAAGCTGAAAATGTGACTGTGGTAAAACGGGGTGCAACCGACAGGAGAAACTATGACTCTCTTAAGGTAGCCATATGCCTCGTCAACAGGCGAAATACATCGGCAAACTCGAGAAGCTACCGGCAGGAGTAATGTGAAAGTCTTTATGTCGACAGATAATGGCGTATCGCTTCAGGTGAACTGGCCAGCCACAATAAGCTTGAAAATGTGACTGTGGCAAAACTTGGAGCAACTGACTGGAGTAACTATGACTCTCTTAAGGTAGCCAAATGGCCCTCAACAGGCGAAAAAAATGGGCAAACTCGAGACGCTACCGGCAGGAGTACTGTGAAAGTCTATATATTGACAGATAATTGCGTATCGCTTCAGGTGAGCTGCTAGAGGAAGCTTGAAAATGTGACTGTGGTAAAACGGGGAACAAATGACTGGCGTAACTGTGACTCTCTTAAGTTACCCAAATGCCTCGCCAACAGGCGAAACACATCGGCAAACTCGACAAGCTCCCGGCAGGAGTACCGTGAAAGTCTTTATGTCGACAGATAATGGCGTATCGCTTCAGGTGAACTTTCCAGAGTAAGCTTGAAAATGTCATTGTGGAAAACGGGGAACAATTGGCAGGAGTAACGGTGAGACACTGGCACGAGTAACTATGACTCTCTTAAGGAAGCCAAATGCCTCGTCAACAGGCGAAATACATCGGCAAACTCGAGAAGTTCCCGGCTGGCGTACTGTGAATGTCTTTATGTCGACAGTTAATGGCGTATCGATCCATGTGAACTGGCCAAAGTAAGCTAGCAGATGTGACTGTTGTAAAACGGCCAGCAACCGACAGGAGTAACTATGACTCAATAAAGGGACCCAAATGCCTCGTCAACAGGCGAAATACATCAGCAAACACGAGAAGCTCCCGGCGGGAATACTGTGGAAGTCTTTATGTTGACAGATAATGGCGTATCGCTTCAGGAGAACTGGCTAAAGGAAGCTGAAAATGTGACTGTGGTAAAACGGGGTGCAACCGACAGGAGAAACTATGACTCTCTTAAGGTAGCCATATGCCTCGTCAACAGGCGAAATACATAGGCAAACTCGAGGAGCTCCCGGGAGGAGTACTGTGAAAGTCATTATGTTGACAGATAATGGCGTATCGCCTCAGGTGAACTAGCCAGAGTAAGCTTGAAAATGTCATTGTGGAAAACCGGGAACAATTAGCAGGAGTAACGGTGAGACACTGGCACGAGTAACTATGAATCTCTTAAGGTAGCCAAATGCCCCGTCAACAGGCGAAATACATCGGCAAATTCGAGAAGCTCCCGGCAGGAGTACTGTGAAAGTCTTTATGTCGACAGTTAATGGTGTATCGATTCAGGTGAACTGGCCAGAGTAAGCTTCTAGATGTGACTGTTGTAAAACGGGGAGCAACCGACAGGAGTAAATATGACTCTCTTGAGGTAGCCAAATACCTCGTCAACAGGCGCAATAAATCGGCAAACTCGAGGAGCTCCCGGGAGGAGTACTGTGAAAGTCATTATGTTGACAGATAATGGCGTATCGCCTCAGGTGAACTTTCCAGAGTAAGCTTGAAAATGTCATTGTGGAAAACGGGGAACAATTGGCAGGAGTAACGGTGAGACACTGGCACGAGTAACTATGACTCTCTTAAGGTAGCCAAATGCCTCGTCAACAGGCGAAATACATCGGCAAACTCGAGAAGTTCCCGGCTGGCGTACTGTGAATGTCTTTATGTCGACAGTTAATGGCGTATCGATCCATGTGAACTGGCCAAAGTAAGCTAGCAGATGTGACTGTTGTAAAACGGGCAGCAACCGACAGGAGTAACTATGACTCAATAAAGGGACCCAAATGCCTCGTCAACAGTTGAGATACATTTGCAAACTGGAGGAGCTCTTAGCAGGAGTACTGTGAATGTCATAATGTCGACAAATAATAACGTATCGCTTGTGGTGAACTGGCCAGAGTAAGCTCGTAGTTGTGACTGTTGTAAAACGGGGAGAAACTGACAGGAGTAACTACGACTCTCTTAAGGTAGCCAAATGCCTCGTCAACAGCCGAGATACATCGCCAAACTCGAGAAGTTCGGGGCAGGCGTACTGTGAATGTCTTTATGTCGACAGTTAATGGCGTATCGATTCAGGTGAACTGGCCAGTGTAAGCTTGTAGATGTGACAGTTGTAAAACGGGGAGCAACCGACAGGAGTAACTATGCCTCTCTCAAGGTAGCCAAATGCCTCGTCAACAGGCGAAATACATCAGCAAACTCGAGAAGCTCCCGGCAGGAATACTGTGGAAGTCTTTATGTTGACAGATAATGGCGCATCGCTTCAGGAGAACTGGCTAAAGGAAGCTGAAAATGTGACTGTGGTAAAACGGGGTGCAACCGACAGGAGAAACTATGACTCTCTTAAGGTAGCCATATGCCTCGTCAACAGGCGAAATACATCGGCAAACTCGAGAAGCTACCGGCAGGAGTAATGTGAAAGTCTTTATGTCGACAGATAATGGCGTATCGCTTCAGGTGAACTGGCCAGCCACAATAAGCTTGAAAATGTGACTGTGGCAAAACTTGGAGCAACTGACTGGAGTAACTATGACTCTCTTAAGGTAGCCAAATGGCCCTCAACAGGCGAAAAAAATGGGCAAACTCGAGTCGCTACCGGCAGGAGTACTGTGAAAGTCTATATATTGACAGATAATTGCGTATCGCTTCAGGTGAGCTGCTAGAGGAAGCTTGAAAATGTGACTGTGGTAAAACGGGGAACAAATGACTGGCGTAACTGTGACTCTCTTAAGTTACCCAAATGCCTCGCCAACAGGCGAAACACATCGGCAAACTCGACAAGCTCCCGGCAGGAGTACCGTGAAAGTCTTTATGTCGACAGATAATGGCGTATCGCTTCAGGTGAACTTTCCAGAGTAAGCTTGAAAATGTCATTGTGGAAAACGGGGAACAATTGGCAGGAGTAACGGTGAGACACTGGCACGAGTAACTATGACTCTCTTAAGGAAGCCAAATGCCTCGTCAACAGGCGAAATACATCGGCAAACTCGAGAAGTTCCCGGCTGGCGTACTGTGAATGTCTTTATGTCGACAGTTAATGGCGTATCGATCCATGTGAACTGGCCAAAGTAAGCTAGCAGATGTGACTGTTGTAAAACGGCCAGCAACCGACAGGAGTAACTATGACTCAATAAAGGGACCCAAATGCCTCGTCAACAGGCGAAATACATCAGCAAACACGAGAAGCTCCCGGCGGGAATACTGTGGAAGTCTTTATGTTGACAGATAATGGCGTATCGCTTCAGGAGAACTGGCTAAAGGAAGCTGAAAATGTGACTGTGGTAAAACGGGGTGCAACCGACAGGAGAAACTATGACTCTCTTAAGGTAGCCATATGCCTCGTCAACAGGCGAAATACATAGGCAAACTCGAGGAGCTCCCGGGAGGAGTACTGTGAAAGTCATTATGTTGACAGATAATGGCGTATCGCCTCAGGTGAACTAGCCAGAGTAAGCTTGAAAATGTCATTGTGGAAAACCGGGAACAATTAGCAGGAGTAACGGTGAGACACTGGCACGAGTAACTATGAATCTCTTAAGGTAGCCAAATGCCCCGTCAACAGGCGAAATACATCGGCAAATTCGAGAAGCTCCCGGCAGGAGTACTGTGAAAGTCTTTATGTCGACAGTTAATGGTGTATCGATTCAGGTGAACTGGCCAGAGTAAGCTTCTAGATGTGACTGTTGTAAAACGGGGAGCAACCGACAGGAGTAAATATGACTCTCTTGAGGTAGCCAAATACCTCGTCAACAGGCGCAATAAATCGGCAAACTCGAGGAGCTCCCGGGAGGAGTACTGTGAAAGTCATTATGTTGACAGATAATGGCGTATCGCCTCAGGTGAACTTTCCAGAGTAAGCTTGAAAATGTCATTGTGGAAAACGGGGAACAATTGGCAGGAGTAACGGTGAGACACTGGCACGAGTAACTATGACTCTCTTAAGGTAGCCAAATGCCTCGTCAACAGGCGAAATACATCGGCAAACTCGAGAAGTTCCCGGCTGGCGTACTGTGAATGTCTTTATGTCGACAGTTAATGGCGTATCGATCCATGTGAACTGGCCAAAGTAAGCTAGCAGATGTGACTGTTGTAAAACGGGCAGCAACCGACAGGAGTAACTATGACTCAATAAAGGGACCCAAATGCCTCGTCAACAGTTGAGATACATTTGCAAACTGGAGGAGCTCTTAGCAGGAGTACTGTGAATGTCATAATGTCGACAAATAATAACGTATCGCTTGTGGTGAACTGGCCAGAGTAAGCTCGTAGTTGTGACTGTTGTAAAACGGGGAGAAACTGACAGGAGTAACTACGACTCTCTTAAGGTAGCCAAATGCCTCGTCAACAGCCGAGATACATCGCCAAACTCGAGAAGTTCAGGGCAGGCGTACTGTGAATGTCTTTATGTCGACAGTTAATGGCGTATCGATTCAGGTGAACTGGCCAGTGTAAGCTTGTAGATGTGACAGTTGTAAAACGGGGAGCAACCGACAGGAGTAACTATGCCTCTCTCAAGGTAGCCAAATGCCTCGTCAACAGGCGAAATACATCAGCAAACTCGAGAAGCTCCCGGCAGGAATACTGTGGAAGTCTTTATGTTGACAGATAATGGCGCATCGCTTCAGGAGAACTGGCTAAAGGAAGCTGAAAATGTGACTGTGGTAAAACGGGGTGCAACCGACAGGAGAAACTATGACTCTCTTAAGGTAGCCATATGCCTCGTCAACAGGCGAAATACATCGGCAAACTCGAGAAGCTACCGGCAGGAGTAATGTGAAAGTCTTTATGTCGACAGATAATGGCGTATCGCTTCAGGTGAACTGGCCAGCCACAATAAGCTTGAAAATGTGACTGTGGCAAAACTTGGAGCAACTGACTGGAGTAACTATGACTCTCTTAAGGTAGCCAAATGGCCCTCAACAGGCGAAAAAAATGGGCAAACTCGAGTCGCTACCGGCAGGAGTACTGTGAAAGTCTATATATTGACAGATAATTGCGTATCGCTTCAGGTGAGCTGCTAGAGGAAGCTTGAAAATGTGACTGTGGTAAAACGGGGAACAAATGACTGGCGTAACTGTGACTCTCTTAAGTTACCCAAATGCCTCGCCAACAGGCGAAACACATCGGCAAACTCGACAAGCTCCCGGCAGGAGTACCGTGAAAGTCTTTATGTCGACAGATAATGGCGTATCGCTTCAGGTGAACTTTCCAGAGTAAGCTTGAAAATGTCATTGTGGAAAACGGGGAACAATTGGCAGGAGTAACGGTGAGACACTGGCACGAGTAACTATGACTCTCTTAAGGAAGCCAAATGCCTCGTCAACAGGCGAAATACATCGGCAAACTCGAGAAGTTCCCGGCTGGCGTACTGTGAATGTCTTTATGTCGACAGTTAATGGCGTATCGATCCATGTGAACTGGCCAAAGTAAGCTAGCAGATGTGACTGTTGTAAAACGGCCAGCAACCGACAGGAGTAACTATGACTCAATAAAGGGACCCAAATGCCTCGTCAACAGTTGAGATACATTTGCAAACTGGAGGAGCTCTTAGCAGGAGTACTGTGAATGTCATAATGTCGACAAATGATAACGTATCGCTTGTGGTGAACTGGTCAGAGTAAGCTCGTAGTTGTGACTGTTGTAAAACGGGGAGAAACTGACAGGAGTAACTACGACTCTCTTAAGGTAGCCAAATGCCTCGTCAACAACCGAGATACATCGCCAAACTCGAGAAGTTCAGGGCAGGCGTACTGTGAATGTCTTTATGTCGACAGTTAATGGCGTATCGATTCAGGTGAACTGGCCAGTGTAAGCTTGTAGATGTGACTGTTGTAAAACGGGGAGCGACCGACAGGAGTAACTATGCCTCTCTCAAGGTAGCCAAATGACTCGTCAACAGGCGAAATACATCAGCAAACACGAGAAGCTCCCGGCGGGAATACTGTGGAAGTCTTTATGTTGACAGATAATGGCGTATCGCTTCAGGAGAACTGGCTAAAGGAAGCTGAAAATGTGACTGTGGTAAGACGGGGTGCAACCGACAGGAGAAACTATGACTCTCTTAAGGTAGCCATATGCCTCGTCAACAGGCGAAATACATAGGCAAACTCGAGGAGCTCCCGGGAGGAGTACTGTGAAAGTCATTATGTTGACAGATAATGGCGTATCGCCTCAGGTGAACTAGCCAGAGTAAGCTTGAAAATGTCATTGTGGAAAACCGGGAACAATTAGCAGGAGTAACGGTGAGACACTGGCACGAGTAACTATGAATCTCTTAAGGTAGCCAAATGCCCCGTCAACAGGCGAAATACATCGGCAAATTCGAGAAGCTCCCGGCAGGAGTACTGTGAAAGTCTTTATGTCGACAGTTAATGGCGTATCGATTCAGGTGAACTGGCCAGAGTAAGCTTCTAGATGTGACTGTTGTAAAACGGGGAGCAACCGACAGGAGTAAATATGACTCTCTTGAGGTAGCCAAATACCTCGTCAACAGGCGCAATAAATCGGCAAACTCGAGGAGCTCCCGGGAGGAGTACTGTGAAAGTCATTATGTTGACAGATAATGGCGTATCGCCTCAGGTGAACTTTCCAGAGTAAGCTTGAAAATGTCATTGTGGAAAACGGGGAACAATTGGCAGGAGTAACGGTGAGACACTGGCACGAGTAACTATGACTCTCTTAAGGTAGCCAAATGCCTCGTCAACAGGCGAAATACATCGGCAAACTCGAGAAGTTCCCGGCTGGCGTACTGTGAATGTCTTTATGTCGACAGTTAATGGCGTATCGATCCATGTGAACTGGCCAAAGTAAGCTAGCAGATGTGACTGTTGTAAAACGGGCAGCAACCGACAGGAGTAACTATGACTCAATAAAGGGACCCAAATGCCTCGTCAACAGTTGAGATACATTTGCAAACTGGAGGAGCTCTTAGCAGGAGTACTGTGAATGTCATAATGTCGACAAATAATAACGTATCGCTTGTGGTGAACTGGCCAGAGTAAGCTCGTAGTTGTGACTGTTGTAAAACGGGGAGAAACTGACAGGAGTAACTACGACTCTCTTAAGGTAGCCAAATGCCTCGTCAACAGGCGAAATACATCGGCAAACTCGAGAAGTTCCCGGCTGGCGTACTGTGAATGTCTTTATGTCGACAGTTAATGGCGTATCGATCCATGTGAACTGGCCAAAGTAAGCTAGCAGATGTGACTGTTGTAAAACGGGCAGCAACCGACAGGAGTAACTATGACTCAATAAAGGGACCCAAATGCCTCGTCAACAGTTGAGATACATTTGCAAACTGGAGGAGCTCTTAGCAGGAGTACTGTGAATGTCATAATGTCGACAAATAATAACGTATCGCTTGTGGTGAACTGGCCAGAGTAAGCTCGTAGTTGTGACTGTTGTAAAACGGGGAGAAACTGACAGGAGTAACTACGACTCTCTTAAGGTAGCCAAATGCCTCGTCAACAGCCGAGATACATCGCCAAACTCGAGAAGTTCAGGGCAGGCGTACTGTGAATGTCTTTATGTCGACAGTTAATGGCGTATCGATTCAGGTGAACTGGCCAGTGTAAGCTTGTAGATGTGACAGTTGTAAAACGGGGAGCAACCGACAGGAGTAACTATGCCTCTCTCAAGGTAGCCAAATGCCTCGTCAACAGGCGAAATACATCAGCAAACTCGAGAAGCTCCCGGCAGGAATACTGTGGAAGTCTTTATGTTGACAGATAATGGCGCATCGCTTCAGGAGAACTGGCTAAAGGAAGCTGAAAATGTGACTGTGGTAAAACGGGGTGCAACCGACAGGAGAAACTATGACTCTCTTAAGGTAGCCATATGCCTCGTCAACAGGCGAAATACATCGGCAAACTCGAGAAGCTACCGGCAGGAGTAATGTGAAAGTCTTTATGTCGACAGATAATGGCGTATCGCTTCAGGTGAACTGGCCAGCCACAATAAGCTTGAAAATGTGACTGTGGCAAAACTTGGAGCAACTGACTGGAGTAACTATGACTCTCTTAAGGTAGCCAAATGGCCCTCAACAGGCGAAAAAAATGGGCAAACTCGAGTCGCTACCGGCAGGAGTACTGTGAAAGTCTATATATTGACAGATAATTGCGTATCGCTTCAGGTGAGCTGCTAGAGGAAGCTTGAAAATGTGACTGTGGTAAAACGGGGAACAAATGACTGGCGTAACTGTGACTCTCTTAAGTTACCCAAATGCCTCGCCAACAGGCGAAACACATCGGCAAACTCGACAAGCTCCCGGCAGGAGTACCGTGAAAGTCTTTATGTCGACAGATAATGGCGTATCGCTTCAGGTGAACTTTCCAGAGTAAGCTTGAAAATGTCATTGTGGAAAACGGGGAACAATTGGCAGGAGTAACGGTGAGACACTGGCACGAGTAACTATGACTCTCTTAAGGAAGCCAAATGCCTCGTCAACAGGCGAAATACATCGGCAAACTCGAGAAGTTCCCGGCTGGCGTACTGTGAATGTCTTTATGTCGACAGTTAATGGCGTATCGATCCATGTGAACTGGCCAAAGTAAGCTAGCAGATGTGACTGTTGTAAAACGGCCAGCAACCGACAGGAGTAACTATGACTCAATAAAGGGACCCAAATGCCTCGTCAACAGTTGAGATACATTTGCAAACTGGAGGAGCTCTTAGCAGGAGTACTGTGAATGTCATAATGTCGACAAATGATAACGTATCGCTTGTGGTGAACTGGTCAGAGTAAGCTCGTAGTTGTGACTGTTGTAAAACGGGGAGAAACTGACAGGAGTAACTACGACTCTCTTAAGGTAGCCAAATGCCTCGTCAACAACCGAGATACATCGCCAAACTCGAGAAGTTCAGGGCAGGCGTACTGTGAATGTCTTTATGTCGACAGTTAATGGCGTATCGATTCAGGTGAACTGGCCAGTGTAAGCTTGTAGATGTGACTGTTGTAAAACGGGGAGCGACCGACAGGAGTAACTATGCCTCTCTCAAGGTAGCCAAATGACTCGTCAACAGGCGAAATACATCAGCAAACACGAGAAGCTCCCGGCGGGAATACTGTGGAAGTCTTTATGTTGACAGATAATGGCGTATCGCTTCAGGAGAACTGGCTAAAGGAAGCTGAAAATGTGACTGTGGTAAGACGGGGTGCAACCGACAGGAGAAACTATGACTCTCTTAAGGTAGCCATATGCCTCGTCAACAGGCGAAATACATAGGCAAACTCGAGGAGCTCCCGGGAGGAGTACTGTGAAAGTCATTATGTTGACAGATAATGGCGTATCGCCTCAGGTGAACTAGCCAGAGTAAGCTTGAAAATGTCATTGTGGAAAACCGGGAACAATTAGCAGGAGTAACGGTGAGACACTGGCACGAGTAACTATGAATCTCTTAAGGTAGCCAAATGCCCCGTCAACAGGCGAAATACATCGGCAAATTCGAGAAGCTCCCGGCAGGAGTACTGTGAAAGTCTTTATGTCGACAGTTAATGGCGTATCGATTCAGGTGAACTGGCCAGAGTAAGCTTCTAGATGTGACTGTTGTAAAACGGGGAGCAACCGACAGGAGTAAATATGACTCTCTTGAGGTAGCCAAATACCTCGTCAACAGGCGCAATAAATCGGCAAACTCGAGGAGCTCCCGGGAGGAGTACTGTGAAAGTCATTATGTTGACAGATAATGGCGTATCGCCTCAGGTGAACTTTCCAGAGTAAGCTTGAAAATGTCATTGTGGAAAACGGGGAACAATTGGCAGGAGTAACGGTGAGACACTGGCACGAGTAACTATGACTCTCTTAAGGTAGCCAAATGCCTCGTCAACAGGCGAAATACATCGGCAAACTCGAGAAGTTCCCGGCTGGCGTACTGTGAATGTCTTTATGTCGACAGTTAATGGCGTATCGATCCATGTGAACTGGCCAAAGTAAGCTAGCAGATGTGACTGTTGTAAAACGGGCAGCAACCGACAGGAGTAACTATGACTCAATAAAGGGACCCAAATGCCTCGTCAACAGTTGAGATACATTTGCAAACTGGAGGAGCTCTTAGCAGGAGTACTGTGAATGTCATAATGTCGACAAATAATAACGTATCGCTTGTGGTGAACTGGCCAGAGTAAGCTCGTAGTTGTGACTGTTGTAAAACGGGGAGAAACTGACAGGAGTAACTACGACTCTCTTAAGGTAGCCAAATGCCTCGTCAACAGCCGAGATACATCGCCAAACTCGAGAAGTTCAGGGCAGGCGTACTGTGAATGTCTTTATGTCGACAGTTAATGGCGTATCGATTCAGGTGAACTGGCCAAAGTAAGCTAGCAGATGTGACTGTTGTAAAACGGGCAGCAACCGACAGGAGTAACTATGACTCAATAAAGGGACCCAAATGCCTCGTCAACAGTTGAGATACATTTGCAAACTGGAGGAGCTCTTAGCAGGAGTACTGTGAATGTCATAATGTCGACAAATAATAACGTATCGCTTGTGGTGAACTGGCCAGAGTAAGCTCGTAGTTGTGACTGTTGTAAAACGGGGAGAAACTGACAGGAGTAACTACGACTCTCTTAAGGTAGCCAAATGCCTCGTCAACAGGCGAAATACATCGGCAAACTCGAGAAGTTCCCGGCTGGCGTACTGTGAATGTCTTTATGTCGACAGTTAATGGCGTATCGATCCATGTGAACTGGCCAAAGTAAGCTAGCAGATGTGACTGTTGTAAAACGGGCAGCAACCGACAGGAGTAACTATGACTCAATAAAGGGACCCAAATGCCTCGTCAACAGTTGAGATACATTTGCAAACTGGAGGAGCTCTTAGCAGGAGTACTGTGAATGTCATAATGTCGACAAATAATAACGTATCGCTTGTGGTGAACTGGCCAGAGTAAGCTCGTAGTTGTGACTGTTGTAAAACGGGGAGAAACTGACAGGAGTAACTACGACTCTCTTAAGGTAGCCAAATGCCTCGTCAACAGCCGAGATACATCGCCAAACTCGAGAAGTTCAGGGCAGGCGTACTGTGAATGTCTTTATGTCGACAGTTAATGGCGTATCGATTCAGGTGAACTGGCCAGTGTAAGCTTGTAGATGTGACAGTTGTAAAACGGGGAGCAACCGACAGGAGTAACTATGCCTCTCTCAAGGTAGCCAAATGCCTCGTCAACAGGCGAAATACATCAGCAAACTCGAGAAGCTCCCGGCAGGAATACTGTGGAAGTCTTTATGTTGACAGATAATGGCGCATCGCTTCAGGAGAACTGGCTAAAGGAAGCTGAAAATGTGACTGTGGTAAAACGGGGTGCAACCGACAGGAGAAACTATGACTCTCTTAAGGTAGCCATATGCCTCGTCAACAGGCGAAATACATCGGCAAACTCGAGAAGCTACCGGCAGGAGTAATGTGAAAGTCTTTATGTCGACAGATAATGGCGTATCGCTTCAGGTGAACTGGCCAGCCACAATAAGCTTGAAAATGTGACTGTGGCAAAACTTGGAGCAACTGACT
Organism: Schistocerca piceifrons; assembly: GCF_021461385.2. Lineage (NCBI taxonomy): Eukaryota > Metazoa > Arthropoda > Insecta > Orthoptera > Acrididae > Schistocerca > Schistocerca piceifrons. The sequence goes on along the minus strand of NC_060144.1, from coordinate 300,132 downwards.
GGAGTAACTATGACTCTCTTAAGGTAGCCAAATGGCCCTCAACAGGCGAAAAAAATGGGCAAACTCGAGTCGCTACCGGCAGGAGTACTGTGAAAGTCTATATATTGACAGATAATTGCGTATCGCTTCAGGTGAGCTGCTAGAGGAAGCTTGAAAATGTGACTGTGGTAAAACGGGGAACAAATGACTGGCGTAACTGTGACTCTCTTAAGTTACCCAAATGCCTCGCCAACAGGCGAAACACATCGGCAAACTCGACAAGCTCCCGGCAGGAGTACCGTGAAAGTCTTTATGTCGACAGATAATGGCGTATCGCTTCAGGTGAACTTTCCAGAGTAAGCTTGAAAATGTCATTGTGGAAAACGGGGAACAATTGGCAGGAGTAACGGTGAGACACTGGCACGAGTAACTATGACTCTCTTAAGGAAGCCAAATGCCTCGTCAACAGGCGAAATACATCGGCAAACTCGAGAAGTTCCCGGCTGGCGTACTGTGAATGTCTTTATGTCGACAGTTAATGGCGTATCGATCCATGTGAACTGGCCAAAGTAAGCTAGCATATGTGACTGTTGTAAAACGGCCAGCAACCGACAGGAGTAACTATGACTCAATAAAGGGACCCAAATGCCTCGTCAACAGTTGAGATACATTTGCAAACTGGAGGAGCTCTTAGCAGGAGTACTGTGAATGTCATAATGTCGACAAATGATAACGTATCGCTTGTGGTGAACTGGTCAGAGTAAGCTCGTAGTTGTGACTGTTGTAAAACGGGGAGAAACTGACAGGAGTAACTACGACTCTCTTAAGGTAGCCAAATGCCTCGTCAACAACCGAGATACATCGCCAAACTCGAGAAGTTCAGGGCAGGCGTACTGTGAATGTCTTTATGTCGACAGTTAATGGCGTATCGATTCAGGTGAACTGGCCAGTGTAAGCTTGTAGATGTGACTGTTGTAAAACGGGGAGCGACCGACAGGAGTAACTATGCCTCTCTCAAGGTAGCCAAATGACTCGTCAACAGGCGAAATACATCAGCAAACACGAGAAGCTCCCGGCGGGAATACTGTGGAAGTCTTTATGTTGACAGATAATGGCGTATCGCTTCAGGAGAACTGGCTAAAGGAAGCTGAAAATGTGACTGTGGTAAGACGGGGTGCAACCGACAGGAGAAACTATGACTCTCTTAAGGTAGCCATATGCCTCGTCAACAGGCGAAATACATAGGCAAACTCGAGGAGCTCCCGGGAGGAGTACTGTGAAAGTCATTATGTTGACAGATAATGGCGTATCGCCTCAGGTGAACTAGCCAGAGTAAGCTTGAAAATGTCATTGTGGAAAACCGGGAACAATTAGCAGGAGTAACGGTGAGACACTGGCACGAGTAACTATGAATCTCTTAAGGTAGCCAAATGCCCCGTCAACAGGCGAAATACATCGGCAAATTCGAGAAGCTCCCGGCAGGAGTACTGTGAAAGTCTTTATGTCGACAGTTAATGGCGTATCGATTCAGGTGAACTGGCCAGAGTAAGCTTCTAGATGTGACTGTTGTAAAACGGGGAGCAACCGACAGGAGTAAATATGACTCTCTTGAGGTAGCCAAATACCTCGTCAACAGGCGCAATAAATCGGCAAACTCGAGGAGCTCCCGGGAGGAGTACTGTGAAAGTCATTATGTTGACAGATAATGGCGTATCGCCTCAGGTGAACTTTCCAGAGTAAGCTTGAAAATGTCATTGTGGAAAACGGGGAACAATTGGCAGGAGTAACGGTGAGACACTGGCACGAGTAACTATGACTCTCTTAAGGTAGCCAAATGCCTCGTCAACAGGCGAAATACATCGGCAAACTCGAGAAGTTCCCGGCTGGCGTACTGTGAATGTCTTTATGTCGACAGTTAATGGCGTATCGATCCATGTGAACTGGCCAAAGTAAGCTAGCAGATGTGACTGTTGTAAAACGGGCAGCAACCGACAGGAGTAACTATGACTCAATAAAGGGACCCAAATGCCTCGTCAACAGTTGAGATACATTTGCAAACTGGAGGAGCTCTTAGCAGGAGTACTGTGAATGTCATAATGTCGACAAATAATAACGTATCGCTTGTGGTGAACTGGCCAGAGTAAGCTCGTAGTTGTGACTGTTGTAAAACGGGGAGAAACTGACAGGAGTAACTACGACTCTCTTAAGGTAGCCAAATGCCTCGTCAACAGCCGAGATACATCGCCAAACTCGAGAAGTTCAGGGCAGGCGTACTGTGAATGTCTTTATGTCGACAGTTAATGGCGTATCGATTCAGGTGAACTGGCCAAAGTAAGCTAGCAGATGTGACTGTTGTAAAACGGGCAGCAACCGACAGGAGTAACTATGACTCAATAAAGGGACCCAAATGCCTCGTCAACAGTTGAGATACATTTGCAAACTGGAGGAGCTCTTAGCAGGAGTACTGTGAATGTCATAATGTCGACAAATAATAACGTATCGCTTGTGGTGAACTGGCCAGAGTAAGCTCGTAGTTGTGACTGTTGTAAAACGGGGAGAAACTGACAGGAGTAACTACGACTCTCTTAAGGTAGCCAAATGCCTCGTCAACAGCCGAGATACATCGCCAAACTCGAGAAGTTCAGGGCAGGCGTACTGTGAATGTCTTTATGTCGACAGTTAATGGCGTATCGATTCAGGTGAACTGGCCAGTGTAAGCTTGTAGATGTGACTGTTGTAAAACGGGGAGCAACCGACAGGAGTAACTATGCCTCTCTCAAGGTAGCCAAATGCCTCGTCAACAGGCGAAATACATCAGCAAACTCGAGAAGCTCCCGGCAGGAATACTGTGGAAGTCTTTATGTTGACAGATAATGGCGTATCGCTTCAGGAGAACTGGCTAAAGGAAGCTGAAAATGTGACTGTGGTAAAACGGGGTGCAACCGACAGGAGAAACTATGACTCTCTTAAGGTAGCCATATGCCTCGTCAACAGGCGAAATACATCGGCAAACTCGAGAAGCTACCGGCAGGAGTAATGTGAAAGTCTTTATGTCGACAGATAATGGCGTATCGCTTCAGGTGAACTGGCCAGCCACAATAAGCTTGAAAATGTGACTGTGGCAAAACTTGGAGCAACTGACTGGAGTAACTATGACTCTCTTAAGGTAGCCAAATGGCCCTCAACAGGCGAAAAAAATGGGCAAACTCGAGACGCTACCGGCAGGAGTACTGTGAAAGTCTATATATTGACAGATAATTGCGTATCGCTTCAGGTGAGCTGCTAGAGGAAGCTTGAAAATGTGACTGTGGTAAAACGGGGAACAAATGACTGGCGTAACTGTGACTCTCTTAAGTTACCCAAATGCCTCGCCAACAGGCGAAACACATCGGCAAACTCGACAAGCTCCCGGCAGGAGTACCGTGAAAGTCTTTATGTCGACAGATAATGGCGTATCGCTTCAGGTGAACTTTCCAGAGTAAGCTTGAAAATGTCATTGTGGAAAACGGGGAACAATTGGCAGGAGTAACGGTGAGACACTGGCACGAGTAACTATGACTCTCTTAAGGAAGCCAAATGCCTCGTCAACAGGCGAAATACATCGGCAAACTCGAGAAGTTCCCGGCTGGCGTACTGTGAATGTCTTTATGTCGACAGTTAATGGCGTATCGATCCATGTGAACTGGCCAAAGTAAGCTAGCAGATGTGACTGTTGTAAAACGGCCAGCAACCGACAGGAGTAACTATGACTCAATAAAGGGACCCAAATGCCTCGTCAACAGTTGAGATACATTTGCAAACTGGAGGAGCTCTTAGCAGGAGTACTGTGAATGTCATAATGTCGACAAATGATAACGTATCGCTTGTGGTGAACTGGTCAGAGTAAGCTCGTAGTTGTGACTGTTGTAAAACGGGGAGAAACTGACAGGAGTAACTACGACTCTCTTAAGGTAGCCAAATGCCTCGTCAACAACCGAGATACATCGCCAAACTCGAGAAGTTCAGGGCAGGCGTACTGTGAATGTCTTTATGTCGACAGTTAATGGCGTATCGATTCAGGTGAACTGGCCAGTGTAAGCTTGTAGATGTGACTGTTGTAAAACGGGGAGCGACCGACAGGAGTAACTATGCCTCTCTCAAGGTAGCCAAATGACTCGTCAACAGGCGAAATACATCAGCAAACACGAGAAGCTCCCGGCGGGAATACTGTGGAAGTCTTTATGTTGACAGATAATGGCGTATCGCTTCAGGAGAACTGGCTAAAGGAAGCTGAAAATGTGACTGTGGTAAGACGGGGTGCAACCGACAGGAGAAACTATGACTCTCTTAAGGTAGCCATATGCCTCGTCAACAGGCGAAATACATAGGCAAACTCGAGGAGCTCCCGGGAGGAGTACTGTGAAAGTCATTATGTTGACAGATAATGGCGTATCGCCTCAGGTGAACTAGCCAGAGTAAGCTTGAAAATGTCATTGTGGAAAACCGGGAACAATTAGCAGGAGTAACGGTGAGACACTGGCACGAGTAACTATGAATCTCTTAAGGTAGCCAAATGCCCCGTCAACAGGCGAAATACATCGGCAAATTCGAGAAGCTCCCGGCAGGAGTACTGTGAAAGTCTTTATGTCGACAGTTAATGGCGTATCGATTCAGGTGAACTGGCCAGAGTAAGCTTCTAGATGTGACTGTTGTAAAACGGGGAGCAACCGACAGGAGTAAATATGACTCTCTTGAGGTAGCCAAATACCTCGTCAACAGGCGCAATAAATCGGCAAACTCGAGGAGCTCCCGGGAGGAGTACTGTGAAAGTCATTATGTTGACAGATAATGGCGTATCGCCTCAGGTGAACTTTCCAGAGTAAGCTTGAAAATGTCATTGTGGAAAACGGGGAACAATTGGCAGGAGTAACGGTGAGACACTGGCACGAGTAACTATGACTCTCTTAAGGTAGCCAAATGCCTCGTCAACAGGCGAAATACATCGGCAAACTCGAGAAGTTCCCGGCTGGCGTACTGTGAATGTCTTTATGTCGACAGTTAATGGCGTATCGATCCATGTGAACTGGCCAAAGTAAGCTAGCAGATGTGACTGTTGTAAAACGGGCAGCAACCGACAGGAGTAACTATGACTCAATAAAGGGACCCAAATGCCTCGTCAACAGTTGAGATACATTTGCAAACTGGAGGAGCTCTTAGCAGGAGTACTGTGAATGTCATAATGTCGACAAATAATAACGTATCGCTTGTGGTGAACTGGCCAGAGTAAGCTCGTAGTTGTGACTGTTGTAAAACGGGGAGAAACTGACAGGAGTAACTACGACTCTCTTAAGGTAGCCAAATGCCTCGTCAACAGCCGAGATACATCGCCAAACTCGAGAAGTTCAGGGCAGGCGTACTGTGAATGTCTTTATGTCGACAGTTAATGGCGTATCGATTCAGGTGAACTGGCCAAAGTAAGCTAGCAGATGTGACTGTTGTAAAACGGGCAGCAACCGACAGGAGTAACTATGACTCAATAAAGGGACCCAAATGCCTCGTCAACAGTTGAGATACATTTGCAAACTGGAGGAGCTCTTAGCAGGAGTACTGTGAATGTCATAATGTCGACAAATAATAACGTATCGCTTGTGGTGAACTGGCCAGAGTAAGCTCGTAGTTGTGACTGTTGTAAAACGGGGAGAAACTGACAGGAGTAACTACGACTCTCTTAAGGTAGCCAAATGCCTCGTCAACAGCCGAGATACATCGCCAAACTCGAGAAGTTCAGGGCAGGCGTACTGTGAATGTCTTTATGTCGACAGTTAATGGCGTATCGATTCAGGTGAACTGGCCAGTGTAAGCTTGTAGATGTGACTGTTGTAAAACGGGGAGCAACCGACAGGAGTAACTATGCCTCTCTCAAGGTAGCCAAATGCCTCGTCAACAGGCGAAATACATCAGCAAACTCGAGAAGCTCCCGGCAGGAATACTGTGGAAGTCTTTATGTTGACAGATAATGGCGTATCGCTTCAGGAGAACTGGCTAAAGGAAGCTGAAAATGTGACTGTGGTAAAACGGGGTGCAACCGACAGGAGAAACTATGACTCTCTTAAGGTAGCCATATGCCTCGTCAACAGGCGAAATACATCGGCAAACTCGAGAAGCTACCGGCAGGAGTAATGTGAAAGTCTTTATGTCGACAGATAATGGCGTATCGCTTCAGGTGAACTGGCCAGCCACAATAAGCTTGAAAATGTGACTGTGGCAAAACTTGGAGCAACTGACTGGAGTAACTATGACTCTCTTAAGGTAGCCAAATGGCCCTCAACAGGCGAAAAAAATGGGCAAACTCGAGACGCTACCGGCAGGAGTACTGTGAAAGTCTATATATTGACAGATAATTGCGTATCGCTTCAGGTGAGCTGCTAGAGGAAGCTTGAAAATGTGACTGTGGTAAAACGGGGAACAAATGACTGGCGTAACTGTGACTCTCTTAAGTTACCCAAATGCCTCGCCAACAGGCGAAACACATCGGCAAACTCGACAAGCTCCCGGCAGGAGTACCGTGAAAGTCTTTATGTCGACAGATAATGGCGTATCGCTTCAGGTGAACTTTCCAGAGTAAGCTTGAAAATGTCATTGTGGAAAACGGGGAACAATTGGCAGGAGTAACGGTGAGACACTGGCACGAGTAACTATGACTCTCTTAAGGAAGCCAAATGCCTCGTCAACAGGCGAAATACATCGGCAAACTCGAGAAGTTCCCGGCTGGCGTACTGTGAATGTCTTTATGTCGACAGTTAATGGCGTATCGATCCATGTGAACTGGCCAAAGTAAGCTAGCAGATGTGACTGTTGTAAAACGGCCAGCAACCGACAGGAGTAACTATGACTCAATAAAGGGACCCAAATGCCTCGTCAACAGTTGAGATACATTTGCAAACTGGAGGAGCTCTTAGCAGGAGTACTGTGAATGTCATAATGTCGACAAATGATAACGTATCGCTTGTGGTGAACTGGTCAGAGTAAGCTCGTAGTTGTGACTGTTGTAAAACGGGGAGAAACTGACAGGAGTAACTACGACTCTCTTAAGGTAGCCAAATGCCTCGTCAACAACCGAGATACATCGCCAAACTCGAGAAGTTCAGGGCAGGCGTACTGTGAATGTCTTTATGTCGACAGTTAATGGCGTATCGATTCAGGTGAACTGGCCAGTGTAAGCTTGTAGATGTGATTGTTGTAAAACGGGGAGCGACCGACAGGAGTAACTATGCCTCTCTCAAGGTAGCCAAATGACTCGTCAACAGGCGAAATACATCAGCAAACACGAGAAGCTCCCGGCGGGAATACTGTGGAAGTCTTTATGTTGACAGATAATGGCGTATCGCTTCAGGAGAACTGGCTAAAGGAAGCTGAAAATGTGACTGTGGTAAGACGGGGTGCAACCGACAGGAGAAACTATGACTCTCTTAAGGTAGCCATATGCCTCGTCAACAGGCGAAATACATAGGCAAACTCGAGGAGCTCCCGGGAGGAGTACTGTGAAAGTCATTATGTTGACAGATAATGGCGTATCGCCTCAGGTGAACTAGCCAGAGTAAGCTTGAAAATGTCATTGTGGAAAACCGGGAACAATTAGCAGGAGTAACGGTGAGACACTGGCACGAGTAACTATGAATCTCTTAAGGTAGCCAAATGCCCCGTCAACAGGCGAAATACATCGGCAAATTCGAGAAGCTCCCGGCAGGAGTACTGTGAAAGTCTTTATGTCGACAGTTAATGGCGTATCGATTCAGGTGAACTGGCCAGAGTAAGCTTCTAGATGTGACTGTTGTAAAACGGGGAGCAACCGACAGGAGTAAATATGACTCTCTTGAGGTAGCCAAATACCTCGTCAACAGGCGCAATAAATCGGCAAACTCGAGGAGCTCCCGGGAGGAGTACTGTGAAAGTCATTATGTTGACAGATAATGGCGTATCGCCTCAGGTGAACTTTCCAGAGTAAGCTTGAAAATGTCATTGTGGAAAACGGGGAACAATTGGCAGGAGTAACGGTGAGACACTGGCACGAGTAACTATGACTCTCTTAAGGTAGCCAAATGCCTCGTCAACAGGCGAAATACATCGGCAAACTCGAGAAGTTCCCGGCTGGCGTACTGTGAATGTCTTTATGTCGACAGTTAATGGCGTATCGATCCATGTGAACTGGCCAAAGTAAGCTAGCAGATGTGACTGTTGTAAAACGGGCAGCAACCGACAGGAGTAACTATGACTCAATAAAGGGACCCAAATGCCTCGTCAACAGTTGAGATACATTTGCAAACTGGAGGAGCTCTTAGCAGGAGTACTGTGAATGTCATAATGTCGACAAATAATAACGTATCGCTTGTGGTGAACTGGCCAGAGTAAGCTCGTAGTTGTGACTGTTGTAAAACGGGGAGAAACTGACAGGAGTAACTACGACTCTCTTAAGGTAGCCAAATGCCTCGTCAACAGCCGAGATACATCGCCAAACTCGAGAAGTTCAGGGCAGGCGTACTGTGAATGTCTTTATGTCGACAGTTAATGGCGTATCGATTCAGGTGAACTGGCCAAAGTAAGCTAGCAGATGTGACTGTTGTAAAACGGGCAGCAACCGACAGGAGTAACTATGACTCAATAAAGGGACCCAAATGCCTCGTCAACAGTTGAGATACATTTGCAAACTGGAGGAGCTCTTAGCAGGAGTACTGTGAATGTCATAATGTCGACAAATAATAACGTATCGCTTGTGGTGAACTGGCCAGAGTAAGCTCGTAGTTGTGACTGTTGTAAAACGGGGAGAAACTGACAGGAGTAACTACGACTCTCTTAAGGTAGCCAAATGCCTCGTCAACAGCCGAGATACATCGCCAAACTCGAGAAGTTCAGGGCAGGCGTACTGTGAATGTCTTTATGTCGACAGTTAATGGCGTATCGATTCAGGTGAACTGGCCAGTGTAAGCTTGTAGATGTGACTGTTGTAAAACGGGGAGCAACCGACAGGAGTAACTATGCCTCTCTCAAGGTAGCCAAATGCCTCGTCAACAGGCGAAATACATCAGCAAACTCGAGAAGCTCCCGGCAGGAATACTGTGGAAGTCTTTATGTTGACAGATAATGGCGTATCGCTTCAGGAGAACTGGCTAAAGGAAGCTGAAAATGTGACTGTGGTAAAACGGGGTGCAACCGACAGGAGAAACTATGACTCTCTTAAGGTAGCCATATGCCTCGTCAACAGGCGAAATACATCGGCAAACTCGAGAAGCTACCGGCAGGAGTAATGTGAAAGTCTTTATGTCGACAGATAATGGCGTATCGCTTCAGGTGAACTGGCCAGCCACAATAAGCTTGAAAATGTGACTGTGGCAAAACTTGGAGCAACTGACTGGAGTAACTATGACTCTCTTAAGGTAGCCAAATGGCCCTCAACAGGCGAAAAAAATGGGCAAACTCGAGACGCTACCGGCAGGAGTACTGTGAAAGTCTATATATTGACAGATAATTGCGTATCGCTTCAGGTGAGCTGCTAGAGGAAGCTTGAAAATGTGACTGTGGTAAAACGGGGAACAAATGACTGGCGTAACTGTGACTCTCTTAAGTTACCCAAATGCCTCGCCAACAGGCGAAACACATCGGCAAACTCGACAAGCTCCCGGCAGGAGTACCGTGAAAGTCTTTATGTCGACAGATAATGGCGTATCGCTTCAGGTGAACTTTCCAGAGTAAGCTTGAAAATGTCATTGTGGAAAACGGGGAACAATTGGCAGGAGTAACGGTGAGACACTGGCACGAGTAACTATGACTCTCTTAAGGAAGCCAAATGCCTCGTCAACAGGCGAAATACATCGGCAAACTCGAGAAGTTCCCGGCTGGCGTACTGTGAATGTCTTTATGTCGACAGTTAATGGCGTATCGATCCATGTGAACTGGCCAAAGTAAGCTAGCAGATGTGACTGTTGTAAAACGGCCAGCAACCGACAGGAGTAACTATGACTCAATAAAGGGACCCAAATGCCTCGTCAACAGTTGAGATACATTTGCAAACTGGAGGAGCTCTTAGCAGGAGTACTGTGAATGTCATAATGTCGACAAATGATAACGTATCGCTTGTGGTGAACTGGTCAGAGTAAGCTCGTAGTTGTGACTGTTGTAAAACGGGGAGAAACTGACAGGAGTAACTACGACTCTCTTAAGGTAGCCAAATGCCTCGTCAACAACCGAGATACATCGCCAAACTCGAGAAGTTCAGGGCAGGCGTACTGTGAATGTCTTTATGTCGACAGTTAATGGCGTATCGATTCAGGTGAACTGGCCAGTGTAAGCTTGTAGATGTGACTGTTGTAAAACGGGGAGCGACCGACAGGAGTAACTATGCCTCTCTCAAGGTAGCCAAATGACTCGTCAACAGGCGAAATACATCAGCAAACACGAGAAGCTCCCGGCGGGAATACTGTGGAAGTCTTTATGTTGACAGATAATGGCGTATCGCTTCAGGAGAACTGGCTAAAGGAAGCTGAAAATGTGACTGTGGTAAGACGGGGTGCAACCGACAGGAGAAACTATGACTCTCTTAAGGTAGCCATATGCCTCGTCAACAGGCGAAATACATAGGCAAACTCGAGGAGCTCCCGGGAGGAGTACTGTGAAAGTCATTATGTTGACAGATAATGGCGTATCGCCTCAGGTGAACTAGCCAGAGTAAGCTTGAAAATGTCATTGTGGAAAACCGGGAACAATTAGCAGGAGTAACGGTGAGACACTGGCACGAGTAACTATGAATCTCTTAAGGTAGCCAAATGCCCCGTCAACAGGCGAAATACATCGGCAAATTCGAGAAGCTCCCGGCAGGAGTACTGTGAAAGTCTTTATGTCGACAGTTAATGGCGTATCGATTCAGGTGAACTGGCCAGAGTAAGCTTCTAGATGTGACTGTTGTAAAACGGGGAGCAACCGACAGGAGTAAATATGACTCTCTTGAGGTAGCCAAATACCTCGTCAACAGGCGCAATAAATCGGCAAACTCGAGGAGCTCCCGGGAGGAGTACTGTGAAAGTCATTATGTTGACAGATAATGGCGTATCGCCTCAGGTGAACTTTCCAGAGTAAGCTTGAAAATGTCATTGTGGAAAACGGGGAACAATTGGCAGGAGTAACGGTGAGACACTGGCACGAGTAACTATGACTCTCTTAAGGTAGCCAAATGCCTCGTCAACAGGCGAAATACATCGGCAAACTCGAGAAGTTCCCGGCTGGCGTACTGTGAATGTCTTTATGTCGACAGTTAATGGCGTATCGATCCATGTGAACTGGCCAAAGTAAGCTAGCAGATGTGACTGTTGTAAAACGGGCAGCAACCGACAGGAGTAACTATGACTCAATAAAGGGACCCAAATGCCTCGTCAACAGTTGAGATACATTTGCAAACTGGAGGAGCTCTTAGCAGGAGTACTGTGAATGTCATAATGTCGACAAATAATAACGTATCGCTTGTGGTGAACTGGCCAGAGTAAGCTCGTAGTTGTGACTGTTGTAAAACGGGGAGAAACTGACAGGAGTAACTACGACTCTCTTAAGGTAGCCAAATGCCTCGTCAACAGCCGAGATACATCGCCAAACTCGAGAAGTTCAGGGCAGGCGTACTGTGAATGTCTTTATGTCGACAGTTAATGGCGTATCGATTCAGGTGAACTGGCCAGTGTAAGCTTGTAGATGTGACTGTTGTAAAACGGGGAGCAACCGACAGGAGTAACTATGCCTCTCTCAAGGTAGCCAAATGCCTCGTCAACAGGCGAAATACATCAGCAAACTCGAGAAGCTCCCGGCAGGAATACTGTGGAAGTCTTTATGTTGACAGATAATGGCGTATCGCTTCAGGAGAACTGGCTAAAGGAAGCTGAAAATGTGACTGTGGTAAAACGGGGTGCAACCGACAGGAGAAACTATGACTCTCTTAAGGTAGCCATATGCCTCGTCAACAGGCGAAATACATCGGCAAACTCGAGAAGCTACCGGCAGGAGTAATGTGAAAGTCTTTATGTCGACAGATAATGGCGTATCGCTTCAGGTGAACTGGCCAGCCACAATAAGCTTGAAAATGTGACTGTGGCAAAACTTGGAGCAACTGACTGGAGTAACTATGACTCTCTTAAGGTAGCCAAATGGCCCTCAACAGGCGAAAAAAATGGGCAAACTCGAGACGCTACCGGCAGGAGTACTGTGAAAGTCTATATATTGACAGATAATTGCGTATCGCTTCAGGTGAGCTGCTAGAGGAAGCTTGAAAATGTGACTGTGGTAAAACGGGGAACAAATGACTGGCGTAACTGTGACTCTCTTAAGTTACCCAAATGCCTCGCCAACAGGCGAAACACATCGGCAAACTCGACAAGCTCCCGGCAGGAGTACCGTGAAAGTCTTTATGTCGACAGATAATGGCGTATCGCTTCAGGTGAACTTTCCAGAGTAAGCTTGAAAATGTCATTGTGGAAAACGGGGAACAATTGGCAGGAGTAACGGTGAGACACTGGCACGAGTAACTATGACTCTCTTAAGGAAGCCAAATGCCTCGTCAACAGGCGAAATACATCGGCAAACTCGAGAAGTTCCCGGCTGGCGTACTGTGAATGTCTTTATGTCGACAGTTAATGGCGTATCGATCCATGTGAACTGGCCAAAGTAAGCTAGCAGATGTGACTGTTGTAAAACGGCCAGCAACCGACAGGAGTAACTATGACTCAATAAAGGGACCCAAATGCCTCGTCAACAGTTGAGATACATTTGCAAACTGGAGGAGCTCTTAGCAGGAGTACTGTGAATGTCATAATGTCGACAAATGATAACGTATCGCTTGTGGTGAACTGGTCAGAGTAAGCTCGTAGTTGTGACTGTTGTAAAACGGGGAGAAACTGACAGGAGTAACTACGACTCTCTTAAGGTAGCCAAATGCCTCGTCAACAACCGAGATACATCGCCAAACTCGAGAAGTTCAGGGCAGGCGTACTGTGAATGTCTTTATGTCGACAGTTAATGGCGTATCGATTCAGGTGAACTGGCCAGTGTAAGCTTGTAGATGTGACTGTTGTAAAACGGGGAGCGACCGACAGGAGTAACTATGCCTCTCTCAAGGTAGCCAAATGACTCGTCAACAGGCGAAATACATCAGCAAACACGAGAAGCTCCCGGCGGGAATACTGTGGAAGTCTTTATGTTGACAGATAATGGCGTATCGCTTCAGGAGAACTGGCTAAAGGAAGCTGAAAATGTGACTGTGGTAAGACGGGGTGCAACCGACAGGAGAAACTATGACTCTCTTAAGGTAGCCATATGCCTCGTCAACAGGCGAAATACATAGGCAAACTCGAGGAGCTCCCGGGAGGAGTACTGTGAAAGTCATTATGTTGACAGATAATGGCGTATCGCCTCAGGTGAACTAGCCAGAGTAAGCTTGAAAATGTCATTGTGGAAAACCGGGAACAATTAGCAGGAGTAACGGTGAGACACTGGCACGAGTAACTATGAATCTCTTAAGGTAGCCAAATGCCCCGTCAACAGGCGAAATACATCGGCAAATTCGAGAAGCTCCCGGCAGGAGTACTGTGAAAGTCTTTATGTCGACAGTTAATGGCGTATCGATTCAGGTGAACTGGCCAGAGTAAGCTTCTAGATGTGACTGTTGTAAAACGGGGAGCAACCGACAGGAGTAAATATGACTCTCTTGAGGTAGCCAAATACCTCGTCAACAGGCGCAATAAATCGGCAAACTCGAGGAGCTCCCGGGAGGAGTACTGTGAAAGTCATTATGTTGACAGATAATGGCGTATCGCCTCAGGTGAACTTTCCAGAGTAAGCTTGAAAATGTCATTGTGGAAAACGGGGAACAATTGGCAGGAGTAACGGTGAGACACTGGCACGAGTAACTATGACTCTCTTAAGGTAGCCAAATGCCTCGTCAACAGGCGAAATACATCGGCAAACTCGAGAAGTTCCCGGCTGGCGTACTGTGAATGTCTTTATGTCGACAGTTAATGGCGTATCGATCCATGTGAACTGGCCAAAGTAAGCTAGCAGATGTGACTGTTGTAAAACGGGCAGCAACCGACAGGAGTAACTATGACTCAATAAAGGGACCCAAATGCCTCGTCAACAGTTGAGATACATTTGCAAACTGGAGGAGCTCTTAGCAGGAGTACTGTGAATGTCATAATGTCGACAAATAATAACGTATCGCTTGTGGTGAACTGGCCAGAGTAAGCTCGTAGTTGTGACTGTTGTAAAACGGGGAGAAACTGACAGGAGTAACTACGACTCTCTTAAGGTAGCCAAATGCCTCGTCAACAGCCGAGATACATCGCCAAACTCGAGAAGTTCAGGGCAGGCGTACTGTGAATGTCTTTATGTCGACAGTTAATGGCGTATCGATTCAGGTGAACTGGCCAAAGTAAGCTAGCAGATGTGACTGTTGTAAAACGGGCAGCAACCGACAGGAGTAACTATGACTCAATAAAGGGACCCAAATGCCTCGTCAACAGTTGAGATACATTTGCAAACTGGAGGAGCTCTTAGCAGGAGTACTGTGAATGTCATAATGTCGACAAATAATAACGTATCGCTTGTGGTGAACTGGCCAGAGTAAGCTCGTAGTTGTGACTGTTGTAAAACGGGGAGAAACTGACAGGAGTAACTACGACTCTCTTAAGGTAGCCAAATGCCTCGTCAACAGCCGAGATACATCGCCAAACTCGAGAAGTTCAGGGCAGGCGTACTGTGAATGTCTTTATGTCGACAGTTAATGGCGTATCGATTCAGGTGAACTGGCCAGTGTAAGCTTGTAGATGTGACTGTTGTAAAACGGGGAGCAACCGACAGGAGTAACTATGCCTCTCTCAAGGTAGCCAAATGCCTCGTCAACAGGCGAAATACATCAGCAAACTCGAGAAGCTCCCGGCAGGAATACTGTGGAAGTCTTTATGTTGACAGATAATGGCGTATCGCTTCAGGAGAACTGGCTAAAGGAAGCTGAAAATGTGACTGTGGTAAAACGGGGTGCAACCGACAGGAGAAACTATGACTCTCTTAAGGTAGCCATATGCCTCGTCAACAGGCGAAATACATCGGCAAACTCGAGAAGCTACCGGCAGGAGTAATGTGAAAGCCTTTATGTCGACAGATAATGGCGTATCGCTTCAGGTGAACTGGCCAGCCACAATAAGCTTGAAAATGTGACTGTGGCAAAACTTGGAGCAACTGACTGGAGTAACTATGACTCTCTTAAGGTAGCCAAATGGCCCTCAACAGGCGAAAAAAATGGGCAAACTCGAGACGCTACCGGCAGGAGTACTGTGAAAGTCTATATATTGACAGATAATTGCGTATCGCTTCAGGTGAGCTGCTAGAGGAAGCTTGAAAATGTGACTGTGGTAAAACGGGGAACAAATGACTGGCGTAACTGTGACTCTCTTAAGTTACCCAAATGCCTCGCCAACAGGCGAAACACATCGGCAAACTCGACAAGCTCCCGGCAGGAGTACCGTGAAAGTCTTTATGTCGACAGATAATGGCGTATCGCTTCAGGTGAACTTTCCAGAGTAAGCTTGAAAATGTCATTGTGGAAAACGGGGAACAATTGGCAGGAGTAACGGTGAGACACTGGCACGAGTAACTATGACTCTCTTAAGGAAGCCAAATGCCTCGTCAACAGGCGAAATACATCGACAAACTCGAGAAGTTCCCGGCTGGCGTACTGTGAATGTCTTTATGTCGACAGTTAATGGCGTATCGATCCATGTGAACTGGCCAAAGTAAGCTAGCAGATGTGACTGTTGTAAAACGGCCAGCAACCGACAGGAGTAACTATGACTCAATAAAGGGACCCAAATGCCTCGTCAACAGTTGAGATACATTTGCAAACTGGAGGAGCTCTTAGCAGGAGTACTGTGAATGTCATAATGTCGACAAATGATAACGTATCGCTTGTGGTGAACTGGTCAGAGTAAGCTCGTAGTTGTGACTGTTGTAAAACGGGGAGAAACTGACAGGAGTAACTACAACTCTCTTAAGGTAGCCAAATGCCTCGTCAACAACCGAGATACATCGCCAAACTCGAGAAGTTCAGGGCAGGCGTACTGTGAATGTCTTTATGTCGACAGTTAATGGCGTATCGATTCAGGTGAACTGGCCAGTGTAAGCTTGTAGATGTGACTGTTGTAAAACGGGGAGCGACCGACAGGAGTAACTATGCCTCTCTCAAGGTAGCCAAATGACTCGTCAACAGGCGAAATACATCAGCAAACACGAGAAGCTCCCGGCGGGAATACTGTGGAAGTCTTTATGTTGACAGATAATGGCGTATCGCTTCAGGAGAACTGGCTAAAGGAAGCTGAAAATGTGACTGTGGTAAGACGGGGTGCAACCGACAGGAGAAACTATGACTCTCTTAAGGTAGCCATATGCCTCGTCAACAGGCGAAATACATAGGCAAACTCGAGGAGCTCCCGGGAGGAGTACTGTGAAAGTCATTATGTTGACAGATAATGGCGTATCGCCTCAGGTGAACTAGCCAGAGTAAGCTTGAAAATGTCATTGTGGAAAACCGGGAACAATTAGCAGGAGTAACGGTGAGACACTGGCACGAGTAACTATGAATCTCTTAAGGTAGCCAAATGCCCCGTCAACAGGCGAAATACATCGGCAAATTCGAGAAGCTCCCGGCAGGAGTACTGTGAAAGTCTTTATGTCGACAGTTAATGGCGTATCGATTCAGGTGAACTGGCCAGAGTAAGCTTCTAGATGTGACTGTTGTAAAACGGGGAGCAACCGACAGGAGTAAATATGACTCTCTTGAGGTAGCCAAATACCTCGTCAACAGGCGCAATAAATCGGCAAACTCGAGGAGCTCCCGGGAGGAGTACTGTGAAAGTCATTATGTTGACAGATAATGGCGTATCGCCTCAGGTGAACTTTCCAGAGTAAGCTTGAAAATGTCATTGTGGAAAACGGGGAACAATTGGCAGGAGTAACGGTGAGACACTGGCACGAGTAACTATGACTCTCTTAAGGTAGCCAAATGCCTCGTCAACAGGCGAAATACATCGGCAAACTCGAGAAGTTCCCGGCTGGCGTACTGTGAATGTCTTTATGTCGACAGTTAATGGCGTATCGATCCATGTGAACTGGCCAAAGTAAGCTAGCAGATGTGACTGTTGTAAAACGGGCAGCAACCGACAGGAGTAACTATGACTCAATAAAGGGACCCAAATGCCTCGTCAACAGTTGAGATACATTTGCAAACTGGAGGAGCTCTTAGCAGGAGTACTGTGAATGTCATAATGTCGACAAATAATAACGTATCGCTTGTGGTGAACTGGCCAGAGTAAGCTCGTAGTTGTGACTGTTGTAAAACGGGGAGAAACTGACAGGAGTAACTACGACTCTCTTAAGGTAGCCAAATGCCTCGTCAACAGCCGAGATACATCGCCAAACTCGAGAAGTTCAGGGCAGGCGTACTGTGAATGTCTTTATGTCGACAGTTAATGGCGTATCGATTCAGGTGAACTGGCCAAAGTAAGCTAGCAGATGTGACTGTTGTAAAACGGGCAGCAACCGACAGGAGTAACTATGACTCAATAAAGGGACCCAAATGCCTCGTCAACAGTTGAGATACATTTGCAAACTGGAGGAGCTCTTAGCAGGAGTACTGTGAATGTCATAATGTCGACAAATAATAACGTATCGCTTGTGGTGAACTGGCCAGAGTAAGCTCGTAGTTGTGACTGTTGTAAAACGGGGAGAAACTGACAGGAGTAACTACGACTCTCTTAAGGTAGCCAAATGCCTCGTCAACAGCCGAGATACATCGCCAAACTCGAGAAGTTCAGGGCAGGCGTACTGTGAATGTCTTTATGTCGACAGTTAATGGCGTATCGATTCAGGTGAACTGGCCAGTGTAAGCTTGTAGATGTGACTGTTGTAAAACGGGGAGCAACCGACAGGAGTAACTATGCCTCTCTCAAGGTAGCCAAATGCCTCGTCAACAGGCGAAATACATCAGCAAACTCGAGAAGCTCCCGGCAGGAATACTGTGGAAGTCTTTATGTTGACAGATAATGGCGTATCGCTTCAGGAGAACTGGCTAAAGGAAGCTGAAAATGTGACTGTGGTAAAACGGGGTGCAACCGACAGGAGAAACTATGACTCTCTTAAGGTAGCCATATGCCTCGTCAACAGGCGAAATACATCGGCAAACTCGAGAAGCTACCGGCAGGAGTAATGTGAAAGTCTTTATGTCGACAGATAATGGCGTATCGCTTCAGGTGAACTGGCCAGCCACAATAAGCTTGAAAATGTGACTGTGGCAAAACTTGGAGCAACTGACTGGAGTAACTATGACTCTCTTAAGGTAGCCAAATGGCCCTCAACAGGCGAAAAAAATGGGCAAACTCGAGACGCTACCGGCAGGAGTACTGTGAAAGTCTATATATTGACAGATAATTGCGTATCGCTTCAGGTGAGCTGCTAGAGGAAGCTTGAAAATGTGACTGTGGTAAAACGGGGAACAAATGACTGGCGTAACTGTGACTCTCTTAAGTTACCCAAATGCCTCGCCAACAGGCGAAACACATCGGCAAACTCGACAAGCTCCCGGCAGGAGTACCGTGAAAGTCTTTATGTCGACAGATAATGGCGTATCGCTTCAGGTGAACTTTCCAGAGTAAGCTTGAAAATGTCATTGTGGAAAACGGGGAACAATTGGCAGGAGTAACGGTGAGACACTGGCACGAGTAACTATGACTCTCTTAAGGAAGCCAAATGCCTCGTCAACAGGCGAAATACATCGACAAACTCGAGAAGTTCCCGGCTGGCGTACTGTGAATGTCTTTATGTCGACAGTTAATGGCGTATCGATCCATGTGAACTGGCCAAAGTAAGCTAGCAGATGTGACTGTTGTAAAACGGCCAGCAACCGACAGGAGTAACTATGACTCAATAAAGGGACCCAAATGCCTCGTCAACAGTTGAGATACATTTGCAAACTGGAGGAGCTCTTAGCAGGAGTACTGTGAATGTCATAATGTCGACAAATGATAACGTATCGCTTGTGGTGAACTGGTCAGAGTAAGCTCGTAGTTGTGACTGTTGTAAAACGGGGAGAAACTGACAGGAGTAACTACGACTCTCTTAAGGTAGCCAAATGCCTCGTCAACAACCGAGATACATCGCCAAACTCGAGAAGTTCAGGGCAGGCGTACTGTGAATGTCTTTATGTCGACAGTTAATGGCGTATCGATTCAGGTGAACTGGCCAGTGTAAGCTTGTAGATGTGACTGTTGTAAAACGGGGAGCGACCGACAGGAGTAACTGTGCCTCTCTCAAGGTAGCCAAATGACTCGTCAACAGGCGAAATACATCAGCAAACACGAGAAGCTCCCGGCGGGAATACTGTGGAAGTCTTTATGTTGACAGATAATGGCGTATCGCTTCAGGAGAACTGGCTAAAGGAAGCTGAAAATGTGACTGTGGTAAAACGGGGTGCAACCGACAGGAGAAACTATGACTCTCTTAAGGTAGCCATATGCCTCGTCAACAGGCGAAATACATAGGCAAACTCGAGGAGCTCCCGGGAGGAGTACTGTGAAAGTCATTATGTTGACAGATAATGGCGTATCGCCTCAGGTGAACTAGCCAGAGTAAGCTTGAAAATGTCATTGTGGAAAACCGGGAACAATTAGCAGGAGTAACGGTGAGACACTGGCACGAGTAACTATGAATCTCTTAAGGTAGCCAAATGCCCCGTCAACAGGCGAAATACATCGGCAAATTCGAGAAGCTCCCGGCAGGAGTACTGTGAAAGTCTTTATGTCGACAGTTAATGGCGTATCGATTCAGGTGAACTGGCCAGAGTAAGCTTCTAGATGTGACTGTTGTAAAACGGGGAGCAACCGACAGGAGTAAATATGACTCTCTTGAGGTAGCCAAATACCTCGTCAACAGGCGCAATAAATCGGCAAACTCGAGGAGCTCCCGGGAGGAGTACTGTGAAAGTCATTATGTTGACAGATAATGGCGTATCGCCTCAGGTGAACTTTCCAGAGTAAGCTTGAAAATGTCATTGTGGAAAACGGGGAACAATTGGCAGGAGTAACGGTGAGACACTGGCACGAGTAACTATGACTCTCTTAAGGTAGCCAAATGCCTCGTCAACAGGCGAAATACATCGGCAAACTCGAGAAGTTCCCGGCTGGCGTACTGTGAATGTCTTTATGTCGACAGTTAATGGCGTATCGATCCATGTGAACTGGCCAAAGTAAGCTAGCAGATGTGACTGTTGTAAAACGGGCAGCAACCGACAGGAGTAACTATGACTCAATAAAGGGACCCAAATGCCTCGTCAACAGTTGAGATACATTTGCAAACTGGAGGAGCTCTTAGCAGGAGTACTGTGAATGTCATAATGTCGACAAATAATAACGTATCGCTTGTGGTGAACTGGCCAGAGTAAGCTCGTAGTTGTGACTGTTGTAAAACGGGGAGAAACTGACAGGAGTAACTACGACTCTCTTAAGGTAGCCAAATGCCTCGTCAACAGCCGAGATACATCGCCAAACTCGAGAAGTTCAGGGCAGGCGTACTGTGAATGTCTTTATGTCGACAGTTAATGGCGTATCGATTCAGGTGAACTGGCCAAAGTAAGCTAGCAGATGTGACTGTTGTAAAACGGGCAGCAACCGACAGGAGTAACTATGACTCAATAAAGGGACCCAAATGCCTCGTCAACAGTTGAGATACATTTGCAAACTGGAGGAGCTCTTAGCAGGAGTACTGTGAATGTCATAATGTCGACAAATAATAACGTATCGCTTGTGGTGAACTGGCCAGAGTAAGCTCGTAGTTGTGACTGTTGTAAAACGGGGAGAAACTGACAGGAGTAACTACGACTCTCTTAAGGTAGCCAAATGCCTCGTCAACAGCCGAGATACATCGCCAAACTCGAGAAGTTCAGGGCAGGCGTACTGTGTATGTCTTTATGTCGACAGTTAATGGCGTATCGATTCAGGTGAACTGGCCAGTGTAAGCTTGTAGATGTGACTGTTGTAAAACGGGGAGCAACCGACAGGAGTAACTATGCCTCTCTCAAGGTAGCCAAATGCCTCGTCAACAGGCGAAATACATCAGCAAACTCGAGAAGCTCCCGGCAGGAATACTGTGGAAGTCTTTATGTTGACAGATAATGGCGTATCGCTTCAGGAGAACTGGCTAAAGGAAGCTGAAAATGTGACTGTGGTAAAACGGGGTGCAACCGACAGGAGAAACTATGACTCTCTTAAGGTAGCCATATGCCTCGTCAACAGGCGAAATACATCGGCAAACTCGAGAAGCTACCGGCAGGAGTAATGTGAAAGTCTTTATGTCGACAGATAATGGCGTATCGCTTCAGGTGAACTGGCCAGCCACAATAAGCTTGAAAATGTGACTGTGGCAAAACTTGGAGCAACTGACTGGAGTAACTATGACTCTCTTAAGGTAGCCAAATGGCCCTCAACAGGCGAAAAAAATGGGCAAACTCGAGACGCTACCGGCAGGAGTACTGTGAAAGTCTATATATTGACAGATAATTGCGTATCGCTTCAGGTGAGCTGCTAGAGGAAGCTTGAAAATGTGACTGTGGTAAAACGGGGAACAAATGACTGGCGTAACTGTGACTCTCTTAAGTTACCCAAATGCCTCGCCAACAGGCGAAACACATCGGCAAACTCGACAAGCTCCCGGCAGGAGTACCGTGAAAGTCTTTATGTCGACAGATAATGGCGTATCGCTTCAGGTGAACTTTCCAGAGTAAGCTTGAAAATGTCATTGTGGAAAACGGGGAACAATTGGCAGGAGTAACGGTGAGACACTGGCACGAGTAACTATGACTCTCTTAAGGAAGCCAAATGCCTCGTCAACAGGCGAAATACATCGACAAACTCGAGAAGTTCCCGGCTGGCGTACTGTGAATGTCTTTATGTCGACAGTTAATGGCGTATCGATCCATGTGAACTGGCCAAAGTAAGCTAGCAGATGTGACTGTTGTAAAACGGGCAGCAACCGACAGGAGTAACTATGACTCAATAAAGGGACCCAAATGCCTCGTCAACAGTTGAGATACATTTGCAAACTGGAGGAGCTCTTAGCAGGAGTACTGTGAATGTCATAATGTCGACAAATGATAACGTATCGCTTGTGGTGAACTGGTCAGAGTAAGCTCGTAGTTGTGACTGTTGTAAAACGGGGAGAAACTGACAGGAGTAACTACGACTCTCTTAAGGTAGCCAAATGCCTCGTCAACAACCGAGATACATCGCCAAACTCGAGAAGTTCAGGGCAGGCGTACTGTGAATGTCTTTATGTCGACAGTTAATGGCGTATCGATTCAGGTGAACTGGCCAGTGTAAGCTTGTAGATGTGACTGTTGTAAAACGGGGAGCGACCGACAGGAGTAACTGTGCCTCTCTCAAGGTAGCCAAATGACTCGTCAACAGGCGAAATACATCAGCAAACACGAGAAGCTCCCGGCGGGAATACTGTGGAAGTCTTTATGTTGACAGATAATGGCGTATCGCTTCAGGAGAACTGGCTAAAGGAAGCTGAAAATGTGACTGTGGTAAAACGGGGTGCAACCGACAGGAGAAACTATGACTCTCTTAAGGTAGCCATATGCCTCGTCAACAGGCGAAATACATAGGCAAACTCGAGGAGCTCCCGGGAGGAGTACTGTGAAAGTCATTATGTTGACAGATAATGGCGTATCGCCTCAGGTGAACTAGCCAGAGTAAGCTTGAAAATGTCATTGTGGAAAACCGGGAACAATTAGCAGGAGTAACGGTGAGACACTGGCACGAGTAACTATGAATCTCTTAAGGTAGCCAAATGCCCCGTCAACAGGCGAAATACATCGGCAAATTCGAGAAGCTCCCGGCAGGAGTACTGTGAAAGTCTTTATGTCGACAGTTAATGGCGTATCGATTCAGGTGAACTGGCCAGAGTAAGCTTCTAGATGTGACTGTTGTAAAACGGGGAGCAACCGACAGGAGTAAATATGACTCTCTTGAGGTAGCCAAATACCTCGTCAACAGGCGCAATAAATCGGCAAACTCGAGGAGCTCCCGGGAGGAGTACTGTGAAAGTCATTATGTTGACAGATAATGGCGTATCGCCTCAGGTGAACTTTCCAGAGTAAGCTTGAAAATGTCATTGTGGAAAACGGGGAACAATTGGCAGGAGTAACGGTGAGACACTGGCACGAGTAACTATGACTCTCTTAAGGTAGCCAAATGCCTCGTCAACAGGCGAAATACATCGGCAAACTCGAGAAGTTCCCGGCTGGCGTACTGTGAATGTCTTTATGTCGACAGTTAATGGCGTATCGATCCATGTGAACTGGCCAAAGTAAGCTAGCAGATGTGACTGTTGTAAAACGGGCAGCAACCGACAGGAGTAACTATGACTCAATAAAGGGACCCAAATGCCTCGTCAACAGTTGAGATACATTTGCAAACTGGAGGAGCTCTTAGCAGGAGTACTGTGAATGTCATAATGTCGACAAATAATAACGTATCGCTTGTGGTGAACTGGCCAGAGTAAGCTCGTAGTTGTGACTGTTGTAAAACGGGGAGAAACTGACAGGAGTAACTACGACTCTCTTAAGGTAGCCAAATGCCTCGTCAACAGCCGAGATACATCGCCAAACTCGAGAAGTTCAGGGCAGGCGTACTGTGAATGTCTTTATGTCGACAGTTAATGGCGTATCGATTCAGGTGAACTGGCCAGTGTAAGCTTGTAGATGTGACTGTTGTAAAACGGGGAGCAACCGACAGGAGTAACTATGCCTCTCTCAAGGTAGCCAAATGCCTCGTCAACAGGCGAAATACATCAGCAAACTCGAGAAGCTCCCGGCAGGAATACTGTGGAAGTCTTTATGTTGACAGATAATGGCGTATCGCTTCAGGAGAACTGGCTAAAGGAAGCTGAAAATGTGACTGTGGTAAAACGGGGTGCAACCGACAGGAGAAACTATGACTCTCTTAAGGTAGCCATATGCCTCGTCAACAGGCGAAATACATCGGCAAACTCGAGAAGCTACCGGCAGGAGTAATGTGAAAGTCTTTATGTCGACAGATAATGGCGTATCGCTTCAGGTGAACTGGCCAGCCACAATAAGCTTGAAAATGTGACTGTGGCAAAACTTGGAGCAACTGACTGGAGTAACTATGACTCTCTTAAGGTAGCCAAATGGCCCTCAACAGGCGAAAAAAATGGGCAAACTCGAGACGCTACCGGCAGGAGTACTGTGAAAGTCTATATATTGACAGATAATTGCGTATCGCTTCAGGTGAGCTGCTAGAGGAAGCTTGAAAATGTGACTGTGGTAAAACGGGGAACAAATGACTGGCGTAACTGTGACTCTCTTAAGTTACCCAAATGCCTCGCCAACAGGCGAAACACATCGACAAACTCGACAAGCTCCCGGCAGGAGTACCGTGAAAGTCTTTATGTCGACAGATAATGGCGTATCGCTTCAGGTGAACTTTCCAGAGTAAGCTTGAAAATGTCATTGTGGAAAACGGGGAACAATTGGCAGGAGTAACGGTGAGACACTGGCACGAGTAACTATGACTCTCTTAAGGAAGCCAAATGCCTCGTCAACAGGCGAAATACATCGGCAAACTCGAGAAGTTCCCGGCTGGCGTACTGTGAATGTCTTTATGTCGACAGTTAATGGCGTATCGATCCATGTGAACTGGCCAAAGTAAGCTAGCAGATGTGACTGTTGTAAAACGGGCAGCAACCGACAGGAGTAACTATGACTCAATAAAGGGACCCAAATGCCTCGTCAACAGTTGAGATACATTTGCAAACTGGAGGAGCTCTTAGCAGGAGTACTGTGAATGTCATAATGTCGACAAATAATAACGTATCGCTTGTGGTGAACTGGCCAGAGTAAGCTCGTAGTTGTGACTGTTGTAAAACGGGGAGAAACTGACAGGAGTAACTACGACTCTCTTAAGGTAGCCAAATGCCTCGTCAACAGCCGAGATACATCGCCAAACTCGAGAAGTTCAGGGCAGGCGTACTGTGAATGTCTTTATGTCGACAGTTAATGGCGTATCGATTCAGGTGAACTGGCCAGTGTAAGCTTGTAGATGTGACTGTTGTAAAACGGGGAGCAACCGACAGGAGTAACTATGCCTCTCTCAAGGTAGCCAAATGCCTCGTCAACAGGCGAAATACATCAGCAAACTCGAGAAGCTCCCGGCAGGAATACTGTGGAAGTCTTTATGTTGACAGATAATGGCGTATCGCTTCAGGAGAACTGGCTAAAGGAAGCTGAAAATGTGACTGTGGTAAAACGGGGTGCAACCGACAGGAGAAACTATGACTCTCTTAAGGTAGCCATATGCCTCGTCAACAGGCGAAATACATCGGCAAACTCGAGAAGCTACCGGCAGGAGTAATGTGAAAGTCTTTATGTCGACAGATAATGGCGTATCGCTTCAGGTGAACTGGCCAGCCACAATAAGCTTGAAAATGTGACTGTGGCAAAACTTGGAGCAACTGACTGGAGTAACTATGACTCTCTTAAGGTAGCCAAATGGCCCTCAACAGGCGAAAAAAATGGGCAAACTCGAGACGCTACCGGCAGGAGTACTGTGAAAGTCTATATATTGACAGATAATTGCGTATCGCTTCAGGTGAGCTGCTAGAGGAAGCTTGAAAATGTGACTGTGGTAAAACGGGGAACAAATGACTGGCGTAACTGTGACTCTCTTAAGTTACCCAAATGCCTCGCCAACAGGCGAAACACATCGACAAACTCGACAAGCTCCCGGCAGGAGTACCGTGAAAGTCTTTATGTCGACAGATAATGGCGTATCGCTTCAGGTGAACTTTCCAGAGTAAGCTTGAAAATGTCATTGTGGAAAACGGGGAACAATTGGCAGGAGTAACGGTGAGACACTGGCACGAGTAACTATGACTCTCTTAAGGAAGCCAAATGCCTCGTCAACAGGCGAAATACATCGGCAAACTCGAGAAGTTCCCGGCTGGCGTACTGTGAATGTCTTTATGTCGACAGTTAATGGCGTATCGATCCATGTGAACTGGCCAAAGTAAGCTAGCAGATGTGACTGTTGTAAAACGGGCAGCAACCGACAGGAGTAACTATGACTCAATAAAGGGACCCAAATGCCTCGTCAACAGTTGAGATACATTTGCAAACTGGAGGAGCTCTTAGCAGGAGTACTGTGAATGTCATAATGTCGACAAATAATAACGTATCGCTTGTGGTGAACTGGCCAGAGTAAGCTCGTAGTTGTGACTGTTGTAAAACGGGGAGAAACTGACAGGAGTAACTACGACTCTCTTAAGGTAGCCAAATGCCTCGTCAACAGCCGAGATACATCGCCAAACTCGAGAAGTTCAGGGCAGGCGTACTGTGAATGTCTTTATGTCGACAGTTAATGGCGTATCGATTCAGGTGAACTGGCCAGTGTAAGCTTGTAGATGTGACTGTTGTAAAACGGGGAGCAACCGACAGGAGTAACTATGCCTCTCTCAAGGTAGCCAAATGCCTCGTCAACAGGCGAAATACATCAGCAAACTCGAGAAGCTCCCGGCAGGAATACTGTGGAAGTCTTTATGTTGACAGATAATGGCGTATCGCTTCAGGAGAACTGGCTAAAGGAAGCTGAAAATGTGACTGTGGTAAAACGGGGTGCAACCGACAGGAGAAACTATGACTCTCTTAAGGTAGCCATATGCCTCGTCAACAGGCGAAATACATCGGCAAACTCGAGAAGCTACCGGCAGGAGTAATGTGAAAGTCTTTATGTCGACAGATAATGGCGTATCGCTTCAGGTGAACTGGCCAGCCACAATAAGCTTGAAAATGTGACTGTGGCAGAACTTGGAGCAACTGACTGGAGTAACTATGACTCTCTTAAGGTAGCCAAATGGCCCTCAACAGGCGAAAAAAATGGGCAAACTCGAGACGCTACCGGCAGGAGTACTGTGAAAGTCTATATATTGACAGATAATTGCGTATCGCTTCAGGTGAGCTGCTAGAGGAAGCTTGAAAATGTGACTGTGGTAAAACGGGGAACAAATGACTGGCGTAACTGTGACTCTCTTAAGTTACCCAAATGCCTCGCCAACAGGCGAAACACATCGACAAACTCGACAAGCTCCCGGCAGGAGTACCGTGAAAGTCTTTATGTCGACAGATAATGGCGTATCGCTTCAGGTGAACTTTCCAGAGTAAGCTTGAAAATGTCATTGTGGAAAACGGGGAACAATTGGCAGGAGTAACGGTGAGACACTGGCACGAGTAACTATGACTCTCTTAAGGAAGCCAAATGCCTCGTCAACAGGCGAAATACATCGGCAAACTCGAGAAGTTCCCGGCTGGCGTACTGTGAATGTCTTTATGTCGACAGTTAATGGCGTATCGATCCATGTGAACTGGCCAAAGTAAGCTAGCAGATGTGACTGTTGTAAAACGGCCAGCAACCGACAGGAGTAACTATGACTCAATAAAGGGACCCAAATGCCTCGTCAACAGTTGAGATACATTTGCAAACTGGAGGAGCTCTTAGCAGGAGTACTGTGAATGTCATAATGTCGACAAATGATAACGTATCGCTTGTGGTGAACTGGTCAGAGTAAGCTCGTAGTTGTGACTGTTGTAAAACGGGGAGAAACTGACAGGAGTAACTACGACTCTCTTAAGGTAGCCAAATGCCTCGTCAACAACCGAGATACATCGCCAAACTCGAGAAGTTCAGGGCAGGCGTACTGTGAATGTCTTTATGTCGACAGTTAATGGCGTATCGATTCAGGTGAACTGGCCAGTGTAAGCTTGTAGATGTGACTGTTGTAAAACGGGGAGCGACCGACAGGAGTAACTGTGCCTCTCTCAAGGTAGCCAAATGACTCGTCAACAGGCGAAATACATCAGCAAACACGAGAAGCTCCCGGCGGGAATACTGTGGAAGTCTTTATGTTGACAGATAATGGCGTATCGCTTCAGGAGAACTGGCTAAAGGAAGCTGAAAATGTGACTGTGGTAAAACGGGGTGCAACCGACAGGAGAAACTATGACTCTCTTAAGGTAGCCATATGCCTCGTCAACAGGCGAAATACATAGGCAAACTCGAGGAGCTCCCGGGAGGAGTACTGTGAAAGTCATTATGTTGACAGATAATGGCGTATCGCCTCAGGTGAACTAGCCAGAGTAAGCTTGAAAATGTCATTGTGGAAAACCGGGAACAATTAGCAGGAGTAACGGTGAGACACTGGCACGAGTAACTATGAATCTCTTAAGGTAGCCAAATGCCCCGTCAACAGGCGAAATACATCGGCAAATTCGAGAAGCTCCCGGCAGGAGTACTGTGAAAGTCTTTATGTCGACAGTTAATGGCGTATCGATTCAGGTGAACTGGCCAGAGTAAGCTTCTAGATGTGACTGTTGTAAAACGGGGAGCAACCGACAGGAGTAAATATGACTCTCTTGAGGTAGCCAAATACCTCGTCAACAGGCGCAATAAATCGGCAAACTCGAGGAGCTCCCGGGAGGAGTACTGTGAAAGTCATTATGTTGACAGATAATGGCGTATCGCCTCAGGTGAACTTTCCAGAGTAAGCTTGAAAATGTCATTGTGGAAAACGGGGAACAATTGGCAGGAGTAACGGTGAGACACTGGCACGAGTAACTATGACTCTCTTAAGGTAGCCAAATGCCTCGTCAACAGGCGAAATACATCGGCAAACTCGAGAAGTTCCCGGCTGGCGTACTGTGAATGTCTTTATGTCGACAGTTAATGGCGTATCGATCCATGTGAACTGGCCAAAGTAAGCTAGCAGATGTGACTGTTGTAAAACGGGCAGCAACCGACAGGAGTAACTATGACTCAATAAAGGGACCCAAATGCCTCGTCAACAGTTGAGATACATTTGCAAACTGGAGGAGCTCTTAGCAGGAGTACTGTGAATGTCATAATGTCGACAAATAATAACGTATCGCTTGTGGTGAACTGGCCAGAGTAAGCTCGTAGTTGTGACTGTTGTAAAACGGGGAGAAACTGACAGGAGTAACTACGACTCTCTTAAGGTAGCCAAATGCCTCGTCAACAGCCGAGATACATCGCCAAACTCGAGAAGTTCAGGGCAGGCGTACTGTGAATGTCTTTATGTCGACAGTTAATGGCGTATCGATTCAGGTGAACTGGCCAGTGTAAGCTTGTAGATGTGACTGTTGTAAAACGGGGAGCAACCGACAGGAGTAACTATGCCTCTCTCAAGGTAGCCAAATGCCTCGTCAACAGGCGAAATACATCAGCAAACTCGAGAAGCTCCCGGCAGGAATACTGTGGAAGTCTTTATGTTGACAGATAATGGCGTATCGCTTCAGGAGAACTGGCTAAAGGAAGCTGAAAATGTGACTGTGGTAAAACGGGGTGCAACCGACAGGAGAAACTATGACTCTCTTAAGGTAGCCATATGCCTCGTCAACAGGCGAAATACATCGGCAAACTCGAGAAGCTACCGGCAGGAGTAATGTGAAAGTCTTTATGTCGACAGATAATGGCGTATCGCTTCAGGTGAACTGGCCAGCCACAATAAGCTTGAAAATGTGACTGTGGCAAAACTTGGAGCAACTGACTGGAGTAACTATGACTCTCTTAAGGTAGCCAAATGGCCCTCAACAGGCGAAAAAAATGGGCAAACTCGAGACGCTACCGGCAGGAGTACTGTGAAAGTCTATATATTGACAGATAATTGCGTATCGCTTCAGGTGAGCTGCTAGAGGAAGCTTGAAAATGTGACTGTGGTAAAACGGGGAACAAATGACTGGCGTAACTGTGACTCTCTTAAGTTACCCAAATGCCTCGCCAACAGGCGAAACACATCGACAAACTCGACAAGCTCCCGGCAGGAGTACCGTGAAAGTCTTTATGTCGACAGATAATGGCGTATCGCTTCAGGTGAACTTTCCAGAGTAAGCTTGAAAATGTCATTGTGGAAAACGGGGAACAATTGGCAGGAGTAACGGTGAGACACTGGCACGAGTAACTATGACTCTCTTAAGGAAGCCAAATGCCTCGTCAACAGGCGAAATACATCGGCAAACTCGAGAAGTTCCCGGCTGGCGTACTGTGAATGTCTTTATGTCGACAGTTAATGGCGTATCGATCCATGTGAACTGGCCAAAGTAAGCTAGCAGATGTGACTGTTGTAAAACGGCCAGCAACCGACAGGAGTAACTATGACTCAATAAAGGGACCCAAATGCCTCGTCAACAGTTGAGATACATTTGCAAACTGGAGGAGCTCTTAGCAGGAGTACTGTGAATGTCATAATGTCGACAAATAATAACGTATCGCTTGTGGTGAACTGGCCAGAGTAAGCTCGTAGTTGTGACTGTTGTAAAACGGGGAGAAACTGACAGGAGTAACTACGACTCTCTTAAGGTAGCCAAATGCCTCGTCAACAGCCGAGATACATCGCCAAACTCGAGAAGTTCAGGGCAGGCGTACTGTGAATGTCTTTATGTCGACAGTTAATGGCGTATCGATTCAGGTGAACTGGCCAGTGTAAGCTTGTAGATGTGACTGTTGTAAAACGGGGAGCAACCGACAGGAGTAACTATGCCTCTCTCAAGGTAGCCAAATGCCTCGTCAACAGGCGAAATACATCAGCAAACTCGAGAAGCTCCCGGCAGGAATACTGTGGAAGTCTTTATGTTGACAGATAATGGCGTATCGCTTCAGGAGAACTGGCTAAAGGAAGCTGAAAATGTGACTGTGGTAAAACGGGGTGCAACCGACAGGAGAAACTATGACTCTCTTAAGGTAGCCATATGCCTCGTCAACAGGCGAAATACATCGGCAAACTCGAGAAGCTACCGGCAGGAGTAATGTGAAAGTCTTTATGTCGACAGATAATGGCGTATCGCTTCAGGTGAACTGGCCAGCCACAATAAGCTTGAAAATGTGACTGTGGCAAAACTTGGAGCAACTGACTGGAGTAACTATGACTCTCTTAAGGTAGCCAAATGGCCCTCAACAGGCGAAAAAAATGGGCAAACTCGAGACGCTACCGGCAGGAGTACTGTGAAAGTCTATATATTGACAGATAATTGCGTATCGCTTCAGGTGAGCTGCTAGAGGAAGCTTGAAAATGTGACTGTGGTAAAACGGGGAACAAATGACTGGCGTAACTGTGACTCTCTTAAGTTACCCAAATGCCTCGCCAACAGGCGAAACACATCGACAAACTCGACAAGCTCCCGGCAGGAGTACCGTGAAAGTCTTTATGTCGACAGATAATGGCGTATCGCTTCAGGTGAACTTTCCAGAGTAAGCTTGAAAATGTCATTGTGGAAAACGGGGAACAATTGGCAGGAGTAACGGTGAGACACTGGCACGAGTAACTATGACTCTCTTAAGGAAGCCAAATGCCTCGTCAACAGGCGAAATACATCGGCAAACTCGAGAAGTTCCCGGCTGGCGTACTGTGAATGTCTTTATGTCGACAGTTAATGGCGTATCGATCCATGTGAACTGGCCAAAGTAAGCTAGCAGATGTGACTGTTGTAAAACGGCCAGCAACCGACAGGAGTAACTATGACTCAATAAAGGGACCCAAATGCCTCGTCAACAGTTGAGATACATTTGCAAACTGGAGGAGCTCTTAGCAGGAGTACTGTGAATGTCATAATGTCGACAAATGATAACGTATCGCTTGTGGTGAACTGGTCAGAGTAAGCTCGTAGTTGTGACTGTTGTAAAACGGGGAGAAACTGACAGGAGTAACTACGACTCTCTTAAGGTAGCCAAATGCCTCGTCAACAACCGAGATACATCGCCAAACTCGAGAAGTTCAGGGCAGGCGTACTGTGAATGTCTTTATGTCGACAGTTAATGGCGTATCGATTCAGGTGAACTGGCCAGTGTAAGCTTGTAGATGTGACTGTTGTAAAACGGGGAGCGACCGACAGGAGTAACTGTGCCTCTCTCAAGGTAGCCAAATGACTCGTCAACAGGCGAAATACATCAGCAAACACGAGAAGCTCCCGGCGGGAATACTGTGGAAGTCTTTATGTTGACAGATAATGGCGTATCGCTTCAGGAGAACTGGCTAAAGGAAGCTGAAAATGTGACTGTGGTAAAACGGGGTGCAACCGACAGGAGAAACTATGACTCTCTTAAGGTAGCCATATGCCTCGTCAACAGGCGAAATACATAGGCAAACTCGAGGAGCTCCCGGGAGGAGTACTGTGAAAGTCATTATGTTGACAGATAATGGCGTATCGCCTCAGGTGAACTAGCCAGAGTAAGCTTGAAAATGTCATTGTGGAAAACCGGGAACAATTAGCAGGAGTAACGGTGAGACACTGGCACGAGTAACTATGAATCTCTTAAGGTAGCCAAATGCCCCGTCAACAGGCGAAATACATCGGCAAATTCGAGAAGCTCCCGGCAGGAGTACTGTGAAAGTCTTTATGTCGACAGTTAATGGCGTATCGATTCAGGTGAACTGGCCAGAGTAAGCTTCTAGATGTGACTGTTGTAAAACGGGGAGCAACCGACAGGAGTAAATATGACTCTCTTGAGGTAGCCAAATACCTCGTCAACAGGCGCAATAAATCGGCAAACTCGAGGAGCTCCCGGGAGGAGTACTGTGAAAGTCATTATGTTGACAGATAATGGCGTATCGCCTCAGGTGAACTTTCCAGAGTAAGCTTGAAAATGTCATTGTGGAAAACGGGGAACAATTGGCAGGAGTAACGGTGAGACACTGGCACGAGTAACTATGACTCTCTTAAGGTAGCCAAATGCCTCGTCAACAGGCGAAATACATCGGCAAACTCGAGAAGTTCCCGGCTGGCGTACTGTGAATGTCTTTATGTCGACAGTTAATGGCGTATCGATCCATGTGAACTGGCCAAAGTAAGCTAGCAGATGTGACTGTTGTAAAACGGGCAGCAACCGACAGGAGTAACTATGACTCAATAAAGGGACCCAAATGCCTCGTCAACAGTTGAGATACATTTGCAAACTGGAGGAGCTCTTAGCAGGAGTACTGTGAATGTCATAATGTCGACAAATAATAACGTATCGCTTGTGGTGAACTGGCCAGAGTAAGCTCGTAGTTGTGACTGTTGTAAAACGGGGAGAAACTGACAGGAGTAACTACGACTCTCTTAAGGTAGCCAAATGCCTCGTCAACAGCCGAGATACATCGCCAAACTCGAGAAGTTCAGGGCAGGCGTACTGTGAATGTCTTTATGTCGACAGTTAATGGCGTATCGATTCAGGTGAACTGGCCAGTGTAAGCTTGTAGATGTGACTGTTGTAAAACGGGGAGCAACCGACAGGAGTAACTATGCCTCTCTCAAGGTAGCCAAATGCCTCGTCAACAGGCGAAATACATCAGCAAACTCGAGAAGCTCCCGGCAGGAATACTGTGGAAGTCTTTATGTTGACAGATAATGGCGTATCGCTTCAGGAGAACTGGCTAAAGGAAGCTGAAAATGTGACTGTGGTAAAACGGGGTGCAACCGACAGGAGAAACTATGACTCTCTTAAGGTAGCCATATGCCTCGTCAACAGGCGAAATACATCGGCAAACTCGAGAAGCTACCGGCAGGAGTAATGTGAAAGTCTTTATGTCGACAGATAATGGCGTATCGCTTCAGGTGAACTGGCCAGCCACAATAAGCTTGAAAATGTGACTGTGGCAAAACTTGGAGCAACTGACTGGAGTAACTATGACTCTCTTAAGGTAGCCAAATGGCCCTCAACAGGCGAAAAAAATGGGCAAACTCGAGACGCTACCGGCAGGAGTACTGTGAAAGTCTATATATTGACAGATAATTGCGTATCGCTTCAGGTGAGCTGCTAGAGGAAGCTTGAAAATGTGACTGTGGTAAAACGGGGAACAAATGACTGGCGTAACTGTGACTCTCTTAAGTTACCCAAATGCCTCGCCAACAGGCGAAACACATCGGCAAACTCGACAAGCTCCCGGCAGGAGTACCGTGAAAGTCTTTATGTCGACAGATAATGGCGTATCGCTTCAGGTGAACTTTCCAGAGTAAGCTTGAAAATGTCATTGTGGAAAACGGGGAACAATTGGCAGGAGTAACGGTGAGACACTGGCACGAGTAACTATGACTCTCTTAAGGAAGCCAAATGCCTCGTCAACAGGCGAAATACATCGGCAAACTCGAGAAGTTCCCGGCTGGCGTACTGTGAATGTCTTTATGTCGACAGTTAATGGCGTATCGATCCATGTGAACTGGCCAAAGTAAGCTAGCAGATGTGACTGTTGTAAAACGGCCAGCAACCGACAGGAGTAACTATGACTCAATAAAGGGACCCAAATGCCTCGTCAACAGTTGAGATACATTTGCAAACTGGAGGAGCTCTTAGCAGGAGTACTGTGAATGTCATAATGTCGACAAATGATAACGTATCGCTTGTGGTGAACTGGTCAGAGTAAGCTCGTAGTTGTGACTGTTGTAAAACGGGGAGAAACTGACAGGAGTAACTACGACTCTCTTAAGGTAGCCAAATGCCTCGTCAACAACCGAGATACATCGCCAAACTCGAGAAGTTCAGGGCAGGCGTACTGTGAATGTCTTTATGTCGACAGTTAATGGCGTATCGATTCAGGTGAACTGGCCAGTGTAAGCTTGTAGATGTGACTGTTGTAAAACGGGGAGCGACCGACAGGAGTAACTGTGCCTCTCTCAAGGTAGCCAAATGACTCGTCAACAGGCGAAATACATCAGCAAACACGAGAAGCTCCCGGCGGGAATACTGTGGAAGTCTTTATGTTGACAGATAATGGCGTATCGCTTCAGGAGAACTGGCTAAAGGAAGCTGAAAATGTGACTGTGGTAAAACGGGGTGCAACCGACAGGAGAAACTATGACTCTCTTAAGGTAGCCATATGCCTCGTCAACAGGCGAAATACATAGGCAAACTCGAGGAGCTCCCGGGAGGAGTACTGTGAAAGTCATTATGTTGACAGATAATGGCGTATCGCCTCAGGTGAACTAGCCAGAGTAAGCTTGAAAATGTCATTGTGGAAAACCGGGAACAATTAGCAGGAGTAACGGTGAGACACTGGCACGAGTAACTATGAATCTCTTAAGGTAGCCAAATGCCCCGTCAACAGGCGAAATACATCGGAATTTTCGAGAAGCTCCCGGCAGGAGTACTGTGAAAGTCCTTATGTCGACAGTTAATGGCGTATCGATTCAGGTGAACTGGCCAGAGTAAGCTTCTAGATGTGACTGTTGTAAAACGGGGAGCAACCGACAGGAGTAAATATGACTCTCTTGAGGTAGCCAAATACCTCGTCAACAGGCGCAATAAATCGGCAAACTCGAGGAGCTCCCGGGAGGAGTACTGTGAAAGTCATTATGTTGACAGATAATGGCGTATCGCCTCAGGTGAACTTTCCAGAGTAAGCTTGAAAATGTCATTGTGGAAAACGGGGAACAATTGGCAGGAGTAACGGTGAGACACTGGCACGAGTAACTATGACTCTCTTAAGGTAGCCAAATGCCTCGTCAACAGGCGAAATACATCGGCAAACTCGAGAAGTTCCCGGCTGGCGTACTGTGAATGTCTTTATGTCGACAGTTAATGGCGTATCGATCCATGTGAACTGGCCAAAGTAAGCTAGCAGATGTGACTGTTGTAAAACGGGCAGCAACCGACAGGAGTAACTATGACTCAATAAAGGGACCCAAATGCCTCGTCAACAGTTGAGATACATTTGCAAACTGGAGGAGCTCTTAGCAGGAGTACTGTGAATGTCATAATGTCGACAAATAATAACGTATCGCTTGTGGTGAACTGGCCAGAGTAAGCTCGTAGTTGTGACTGTTGTAAAACGGGGAGAAACTGACAGGAGTAACTACGACTCTCTTAAGGTAGCCAAATGCCTCGTCAACAGCCGAGATACATCGCCAAACTCGAGAAGTTCAGGGCAGGCGTACTGTGAATGTCTTTATGTCGACAGTTAATGGCGTATCGATTCAGGTGAACTGGCCAGTGTAAGCTTGTAGATGTGACTGTTGTAAAACGGGGAGCAACCGACAGGAGTAACTATGCCTCTCTCAAGGTAGCCAAATGCCTCGTCAACAGGCGAAATACATCAGCAAACTCGAGAAGCTCCCGGCAGGAATACTGTGGAAGTCTTTATGTTGACAGATAATGGCGTATCGCTTCAGGAGAACTGGCTAAAGGAAGCTGAAAATGTGACTGTGGTAAAACGGGGTGCAACCGACAGGAGAAACTATGACTCTCTTAAGGTAGCCATATGCCTCGTCAACAGGCGAAATACATCGGCAAACTCGAGAAGCTACCGGCAGGAGTAATGTGAAAGTCTTTATGTCGACAGATAATGGCGTATCGCTTCAGGTGAACTGGCCAGCCACAATAAGCTTGAAAATGTGACTGTGGCAAAACTTGGAGCAACTGACTGGAGTAACTATGACTCTCTTAAGGTAGCCAAATGGCCCTCAACAGGCGAAAAAAATGGGCAAACTCGAGACGCTACCGGCAGGAGTACTGTGAAAGTCTATATATTGACAGATAATTGCGTATCGCTTCAGGTGAGCTGCTAGAGGAAGCTTGAAAATGTGACTGTGGTAAAACGGGGAACAAATGACTGGCGTAACTGTGACTCTCTTAAGTTACCCAAATGCCTCGCCAACAGGCGAAACACATCGGCAAACTCGACAAGCTCCCGGCAGGAGTACCGTGAAAGTCTTTATGTCGACAGATAATGGCGTATCGCTTCAGGTGAACTTTCCAGAGTAAGCTTGAAAATGTCATTGTGGAAAACGGGGAACAATTGGCAGGAGTAACGGTGAGACACTGGCACGAGTAACTATGACTCTCTTAAGGAAGCCAAATGCCTCGTCAACAGGCGAAATACATCGACAAACTCGAGAAGTTCCCGGCTGGCGTACTGTGAATGTCTTTATGTCGACAGTTAATGGCGTATCGATCCATGTGAACTGGCCAAAGTAAGCTAGCAGATGTGACTGTTGTAAAACGGTCAGCACCCGACAGGAGTAACTATGACTCAATAAAGGGACCCAAATGCCTCGTCAACAGTTGAGATACATTTGCAAACTGGAGGAGCTCTTAGCAGGAGTACTGTGAATGTCATAATGTCGACAAATAATAACGTATCGCTTGTGGTGAACTGGTCAGAGTAAGCTCGTAGTTGTGACTGTTGTAAAACGGGGAGAAACTGACAGGAGTAACTACGACTCTCTTAAGGTAGCCAAATGTCTCGTCAACAACCGAGATACATCGCCAAACTCGAGAAGTTCAGGGCAGGCGTACTGTGAATGTCTTTATGTCGACAGTTAATGGCGTATCGATTCAGGTGAACTGGCCAGTGTAAGCTTGTAGATGTGACTGTTGTAAAACGGGGAGCGACCGACAGGAGTAACTATGCCTCTCTCAAGGTAGCCAAATGCCTCGTCAACAGGCGAAATACATCAGCAAACACGAGAAGCTCCCGGCGGGAATACTGTGGAAGTCTTTATGTTGACAGATAATGGCGTATCGCTTCAGGAGAACTGGCTAAAGGAAGCTGAAAATGTGACTGTGGTAAAACGGGGTGCAACCGACAGGAGAAACTATGACTCTCTTAAGGTAGCCATATGCCTCGTCAACAGGCGAAATACATAGGCAAACTCGAGGAGCTCCCGGGAGGAGTACTGTGAAAGTCATTATGTTGACAGATAATGGCGTATCGCCTCAGGTGAACTAGCCAGAGTAAGCTTGAAAATGTCATTGTGGAAAACCGGGAACAATTAGCAGGAGTAACGGTGAGACACTGGCACGAGTAACTATGAATCTCTTAAGGTAGCCAAATGCCCCGTCAACAGGCGAAATACATCGGCAAATTCGAGAAGCTCCCGGCAGGAGTACTGTGAAAGTCTTTATGTCGACAGTTAATGGCGTATCGATTCAGGTGAACTGGCCAGAGTAAGCTTCTAGATGTGACTGTTGTAAAACGGGGAGCAACCGACAGGAGTAAATATGACTCTCTTGAGGTAGCCAAATACCTCGTCAACAGGCGCAATAAATCGGCAAACTCGAGGAGCTCCCGGGAGGAGTACTGTGAAAGTCATTATGTTGACAGATAATGGCGTATCGCCTCAGGTGAACTTTCCAGAGTAAGCTTGAAAATGTCATTGTGGAAAACGGGGAACAATTGGCAGGAGTAACGGTGAGACACTGGCACGAGTAACTATGACTCTCTTAAGGTAGCCAAATGCCTCGTCAACAGGCGAAATACATCGGCAAACTCGAGAAGTTCCCGGCTGGCGTACTGTGAATGTCTTTATGTCGACAGTTAATGGCGTATCGATCCATGTGAACTGGCCAAAGTAAGCTAGCAGATGTGACTGTTGTAAAACGGGCAGCAACCGACAGGAGTAACTATGACTCAATAAAGGGACCCAAATGCCTCGTCAACAGTTGAGATACATTTGCAAACTGGAGGAGCTCTTAGCAGGAGTACTGTGAATGTCATAATGTCGACAAATAATAACGTATCGCTTGTGGTGAACTGGCCAGAGTAAGCTCGTAGTTGTGACTGTTGTAAAACGGGGAGAAACTGACAGGAGTAACTACGACTCTCTTAAGGTAGCCAAATGCCTCGTCAACAGCCGAGATACATCGCCAAACTCGAGAAGTTCAGGGCAGGCGTACTGTGAATGTCTTTATGTCGACAGTTAATGGCGTATCGATTCAGGTGAACTGGCCAGTGTAAGCTTGTAGATGTGACTGTTGTAAAACGGGGAGCAACCGACAGGAGTAACTATGCCTCTCTCAAGGTAGCCAAATGCCTCGTCAACAGGCGAAATACATCAGCAAACTCGAGAAGCTCCCGGCAGGAATACTGTGGAAGTCTTTATGTTGACAGATAATGGCGTATCGCTTCAGGAGAACTGGCTAAAGGAAGCTGAAAATGTGACTGTGGTAAAACGGGGTGCAACCGACAGGAGAAACTATGACTCTCTTAAGGTAGCCATATGCCTCGTCAACAGGCGAAATACATCGGCAAACTCGAGAAGCTACCGGCAGGAGTAATGTGAAAGTCTTTATGTCGACAGATAATGGCGTATCGCTTCAGGTGAACTGGCCAGCCACAATAAGCTTGAAAATGTGACTGTGGCAAAACTTGGAGCAACTGACTGGAGTAACTATGACTCTCTTAAGGTAGCCAAATGGCCCTCAACAGGCGAAAAAAATGGGCAAACTCGAGACGCTACCGGCAGGAGTACTGTGAAAGTCTATATATTGACAGATAATTGCGTATCGCTTCAGGTGAGCTGCTAGAGGAAGC
Organism: Schistocerca piceifrons; assembly: GCF_021461385.2. Lineage (NCBI taxonomy): Eukaryota > Metazoa > Arthropoda > Insecta > Orthoptera > Acrididae > Schistocerca > Schistocerca piceifrons. The sequence goes on along the minus strand of NC_060144.1, from coordinate 260,730 downwards.
TTGAAAATGTGACTGTGGTAAAACGGGGAACAAATGACTGGCGTAACTGTGACTCTCTTAAGTTACCCAAATGCCTCGCCAACAGGCGAAACACATCGGCAAACTCGACAAGCTCCCGGCAGGAGTACCGTGAAAGTCTTTATGTCGACAGATAATGGCGTATCGCTTCAGGTGAACTTTCCAGAGTAAGCTTGAAAATGTCATTGTGGAAAACGGGGAACAATTGGCAGGAGTAACGGTGAGACACTGGCACGAGTAACTATGACTCTCTTAAGGAAGCCAAATGCCTCGTCAACAGGCGAAATACATCGACAAACTCGAGAAGTTCCCGGCTGGCGTACTGTGAATGTCTTTATGTCGACAGTTAATGGCGTATCGATCCATGTGAACTGGCCAAAGTAAGCTAGCAGATGTGACTGTTGTAAAACGGTCAGCACCCGACAGGAGTAACTATGACTCAATAAAGGGACCCAAATGCCTCGTCAACAGTTGAGATACATTTGCAAACTGGAGGAGCTCTTAGCAGGAGTACTGTGAATGTCATAATGTCGACAAATAATAACGTATCGCTTGTGGTGAACTGGTCAGAGTAAGCTCGTAGTTGTGACTGTTGTAAAACGGGGAGAAACTGACAGGAGTAACTACGACTCTCTTAAGGTAGCCAAATGTCTCGTCAACAACCGAGATACATCGCCAAACTCGAGAAGTTCAGGGCAGGCGTACTGTGAATGTCTTTATGTCGACAGTTAATGGCGTATCGATTCAGGTGAACTGGCCAGTGTAAGCTTGTAGATGTGACTGTTGTAAAACGGGGAGCGACCGACAGGAGTAACTATGCCTCTCTCAAGGTAGCCAAATGCCTCGTCAACAGGCGAAATACATCAGCAAACACGAGAAGCTCCCGGCGGGAATACTGTGGAAGTCTTTATGTTGACAGATAATGGCGTATCGCTTCAGGAGAACTGGCTAAAGGAAGCTGAAAATGTGACTGTGGTAAAACGGGGTGCAACCGACAGGAGAAACTATGACTCTCTTAAGGTAGCCATATGCCTCGTCAACAGGCGAAATACATAGGCAAACTCGAGGAGCTCCCGGGAGGAGTACTGTGAAAGTCATTATGTTGACAGATAATGGCGTATCGCCTCAGGTGAACTAGCCAGAGTAAGCTTGAAAATGTCATTGTGGAAAACCGGGAACAATTAGCAGGAGTAACGGTGAGACACTGGCACGAGTAACTATGAATCTCTTAAGGTAGCCAAATGCCCCGTCAACAGGCGAAATACATCGGCAAATTCGAGAAGCTCCCGGCAGGAGTACTGTGAAAGTCTTTATGTCGACAGTTAATGGCGTATCGATTCAGGTGAACTGGCCAGAGTAAGCTTCTAGATGTGACTGTTGTAAAACGGGGAGCAACCGACAGGAGTAAATATGACTCTCTTGAGGTAGCCAAATACCTCGTCAACAGGCGCAATAAATCGGCAAACTCGAGGAGCTCCCGGGAGGAGTACTGTGAAAGTCATTATGTTGACAGATAATGGCGTATCGCCTCAGGTGAACTTTCCAGAGTAAGCTTGAAAATGTCATTGTGGAAAACGGGGAACAATTGGCAGGAGTAACGGTGAGACACTGGCACGAGTAACTATGACTCTCTTAAGGTAGCCAAATGCCTCGTCAACAGGCGAAATACATCGGCAAACTCGAGAAGTTCCCGGCTGGCGTACTGTGAATGTCTTTATGTCGACAGTTAATGGCGTATCGATCCATGTGAACTGGCCAAAGTAAGCTAGCAGATGTGACTGTTGTAAAACGGGCAGCAACCGACAGGAGTAACTATGACTCAATAAAGGGACCCAAATGCCTCGTCAACAGTTGAGATACATTTGCAAACTGGAGGAGCTCTTAGCAGGAGTACTGTGAATGTCATAATGTCGACAAATAATAACGTATCGCTTGTGGTGAACTGGCCAGAGTAAGCTCGTAGTTGTGACTGTTGTAAAACGGGGAGAAACTGACAGGAGTAACTACGACTCTCTTAAGGTAGCCAAATGCCTCGTCAACAGCCGAGATACATCGCCAAACTCGAGAAGTTCAGGGCAGGCGTACTGTGAATGTCTTTATGTCGACAGTTAATGGCGTATCGATTCAGGTGAACTGGCCAGTGTAAGCTTGTAGATGTGACTGTTGTAAAACGGGGAGCAACCGACAGGAGTAACTATGCCTCTCTCAAGGTAGCCAAATGCCTCGTCAACAGGCGAAATACATCAGCAAACTCGAGAAGCTCCCGGCAGGAATACTGTGGAAGTCTTTATGTTGACAGATAATGGCGTATCGCTTCAGGTGAACTGGCCAGCCACAATAAGCTTGAAAATGTGACTGTGGCAAAACTTGGAGCAACTGACTGGAGTAACTATGACTCTCTTAAGGTAGCCAAATGGCCCTCAACAGGCGAAAAAAATGGGCAAACTCGAGACGCTACCGGCAGGAGTACTGTGAAAGTCTATATATTGACAGATAATTGCGTATCGCTTCAGGTGAGCTGCTAGAGGAAGCTTGAAAATGTGACTGTGGTAAAACGGGGAACAAATGACTGGCGTAACTGTGACTCTCTTAAGTTACCCAAATGCCTCGCCAACAGGCGAAACACATCGGCAAACTCGACAAGCTCCCGGCAGGAGTACCGTGAAAGTCTTTATGTCGACAGATAATGGCGTATCGCTTCAGGTGAACTTTCCAGAGTAAGCTTGAAAATGTCATTGTGGAAAACGGGGAACAATTGGCAGGAGTAACGGTGAGACACTGGCACGAGTAACTATGACTCTCTTAAGGAAGCCAAATGCCTCGTCAACAGGCGAAATACATCGACAAACTCGAGAAGTTCCCGGCTGGCGTACTGTGAATGTCTTTATGTCGACAGTTAATGGCGTATCGATCCATGTGAACTGGCCAAAGTAAGCTAGCAGATGTGACGGTTGTAAAACGGTCAGCACCCGACAGGAGTAACTATGACTCAATAAAGGGACCCAAATGCCTCGTCAACAGTTGAGATACATTTGCAAACTGGAGGAGCTCTTAGCAGGAGTACTGTGAATGTCATAATGTCGACAAATAATAACGTATCGCTTGTGGTGAACTGGTCAGAGTAAGCTCGTAGTTGTGACTGTTGTAAAACGGGGAGAAACTGACAGGAGTAACTACGACTCTCTTAAGGTAGCCAAATGTCTCGTCAACAACCGAGATACATCGCCAAACTCGAGAAGTTCAGGGCAGGCGTACTGTGAATGTCTTTATGTCGACAGTTAATGGCGTATCGATTCAGGTGAACTGGCCAGTGTAAGCTTGTAGATGTGACTGTTGTAAAACGGGGAGCGACCGACAGGAGTAACTATGCCTCTCTCAAGGTAGCCAAATGCCTCGTCAACAGGCGAAATACATCAGCAAACACGAGAAGCTCCCGGCGGGAATACTGTGGAAGTCTTTATGTTGACAGATAATGGCGTATCGCTTCAGGAGAACTGGCTAAAGGAAGCTGAAAATGTGACTGTGGTAAAACGGGGTGCAACCGACAGGAGAAACTATGACTCTCTTAAGGTAGCCATATGCCTCGTCAACAGGCGAAATACATAGGCAAACACGAGGAGCTCCCGGGAGGAGTACTGTGAAAGTCATTATGTTGACAGATAATGGCGTATCGCCTCAGGTGAACTAGCCAGAGTAAGCTTGAAAATGTCATTGTGGAAAACCGGGAACAATTAGCAGGAGTAACGGTGAGACACTGGCACGAGTAACTATGAATCTCTTAAGGTAGCCAAATGCCCCGTCAACAGGCGAAATACATCGGCAAATTCGAGAAGCTCCCGGCAGGAGTACTGTGAAAGTCTTTATGTCGACAGTTAATGGCGTATCGATTCAGGTGAACTGGCCAGTGTAAGCTTGTAGATGTGACTGTTGTAAAACGGGGAGCAACCGACAGGAGTAACTATGCCTCTCTCAAGGTAGCCAAATGCCTCGTCAACAGGCGAAATACATCAGCAAACTCGAGAAGCTCCCGGCAGGAATACTGTGGAAGTCTTTATGTTGACAGATAATGGCGTATCGCTTCAGGAGAACTGGCTAAAGGAAGCTGAAAATGTGACTGTGGTAAAACGGGGTGCAACCGACAGGAGAAACTATGACTCTCTTAAGGTAGCCATATGCCTCGTCAACAGGCGAAATACATCGGCAAACTCGAGAAGCTACCGGCAGGAGTAATGTGAAAGTCTTTATGTCGACAGATAATGGCGTATCGCTTCAGGTGAACTGGCCAGCCACAATAAGCTTGAAAATGTGACTGTGGCAAAACTTGGAGCAACTGACTGGAGTAACTATGACTCTCTTAAGGTAGCCAAATGGCCCTCAACAGGCGAAAAAAATGGGCAAACTCGAGACGCTACCGGCAGGAGTACTGTGAAAGTCTATATATTGACAGATAATTGCGTATCGCTTCAGGTGAGCTGCTAGAGGAAGCTTGAAAATGTGACTGTGGTAAAACGGGGAACAAATGACTGGCGTAACTGTGACTCTCTTAAGTTACCCAAATGCCTCGCCAACAGGCGAAACACATCGGCAAACTCGACAAGCTCCCGGCAGGAGTACCGTGAAAGTCTTTATGTCGACAGATAATGGCGTATCGCTTCAGGTGAACTTTCCAGAGTAAGCTTGAAAATGTCATTGTGGAAAACGGGGAACAATTGGCAGGAGTAACGGTGAGACACTGGCACGAGTAACTATGACTCTCTTAAGGAAGCCAAATGCCTCGTCAACAGGCGAAATACATCGACAAACTCGAGAAGTTCCCGGCTGGCGTACTGTGAATGTCTTTATGTCGACAGTTAATGGCGTATCGATCCATGTGAACTGGCCAAAGTAAGCTAGCAGATGTGACGGTTGTAAAACGGTCAGCACCCGACAGGAGTAACTATGACTCAATAAAGGGACCCAAATGCCTCGTCAACAGTTGAGATACATTTGCAAACTGGAGGAGCTCTTAGCAGGAGTACTGTGAATGTCATAATGTCGACAAATAATAACGTATCGCTTGTGGTGAACTGGTCAGAGTAAGCTCGTAGTTGTGACTGTTGTAAAACGGGGAGAAACTGACAGGAGTAACTACGACTCTCTTAAGGTAGCCAAATGTCTCGTCAACAACCGAGATACATCGCCAAACTCGAGAAGTTCAGGGCAGGCGTACTGTGAATGTCTTTATGTCGACAGTTAATGGCGTATCGATTCAGGTGAACTGGCCAGTGTAAGCTTGTAGATGTGACTGTTGTAAAACGGGGAGCGACCGACAGGAGTAACTATGCCTCTCTCAAGGTAGCCAAATGCCTCGTCAACAGGCGAAATACATCAGCAAACACGAGAAGCTCCCGGCGGGAATACTGTGGAAGTCTTTATGTTGACAGATAATGGCGTATCGCTTCAGGAGAACTGGTTAAAGGAAGCTGAAAATGTGACTGTGGTAAAACGGGGTGCAACCGACAGGAGAAACTATGACTCTCTTAAGGTAGCCATATGCCTCGTCAACAGGCGAAATACATAGGCAAACACGAGGAGCTCCCGGGAGGAGTACTGTGAAAGTCATTATGTTGACAGATAATGGCGTATCGCCTCAGGTGAACTAGCCAGAGTAAGCTTGAAAATGTCATTGTGGAAAACCGGGAACAATTAGCAGGAGTAACGGTGAGACACTGGCACGAGTAACTATGAATCTCTTAAGGTAGCCAAATGCCCCGTCAACAGGCGAAATACATCGGCAAATTCGAGAAGCTCCCGGCAGGAGTACTGTGAAAGTCTTTATGTCGACAGTTAATGGCGTATCGATTCAGGTGAACTGGCCAGAGTAAGCTTCTAGATGTGACTGTTGTAAAACGGGGAGCAACCGACAGGAGAAACTATGACTCTCTTAAGGTAGCCATATGCCTCGTCAACAGGCGAAATACATCGGCAAACTCGAGAAGCTACCGGCAGGAGTAATGTGAAAGTCTTTATGTCGACAGATAATGGCGTATCGCTTCAGGTGAACTGGCCAGCCACAATAAGCTTGAAAATGTGACTGTGGCAAAACTTGGAGCAACTGACTGGAGTAACTATGACTCTCTTAAGGTAGCCAAATGGCCCTCAACAGGCGAAAAAAATGGGCAAACTCGAGACGCTACCGGCAGGAGTACTGTGAAAGTCTATATATTGACAGATAATTGCGTATCGCTTCAGGTGAGCTGCTAGAGGAAGCTTGAAAATGTGACTGTGGTAAAACGGGGAACAAATGACTGGCGTAACTGTGACTCTCTTAAGTTACCCAAATGCCTCGCCAACAGGCGAAACACATCGGCAAACTCGACAAGCTCCCGGCAGGAGTACCGTGAAAGTCTTTATGTCGACAGATAATGGCGTATCGCTTCAGGTGAACTTTCCAGAGTAAGCTTGAAAATGTCATTGTGGAAAACGGGGAACAATTGGCAGGAGTAACGGTGAGACACTGGCACGAGTAACTATGACTCTCTTAAGGAAGCCAAATGCCTCGTCAACAGGCGAAATACATCGACAAACTCGAGAAGTTCCCGGCTGGCGTACTGTGAATGTCTTTATGTCGACAGTTAATGGCGTATCGATCCATGTGAACTGGCCAAAGTAAGCTAGCAGATGTGACGGTTGTAAAACGGTCAGCACCCGACAGGAGTAACTATGACTCAATAAAGGGACCCAAATGCCTCGTCAACAGTTGAGATACATTTGCAAACTGGAGGAGCTCTTAGCAGGAGTACTGTGAATGTCATAATGTCGACAAATAATAACGTATCGCTTGTGGTGAACTGGTCAGAGTAAGCTCGTAGTTGTGACTGTTGTAAAACGGGGAGAAACTGACAGGAGTAACTACGACTCTCTTAAGGTAGCCAAATGTCTCGTCAACAACCGAGATACATCGCCAAACTCGAGAAGTTCAGGGCAGGCGTACTGTGAATGTCTTTATGTCGACAGTTAATGGCGTATCGATTCAGGTGAACTGGCCAGTGTAAGCTTGTAGATGTGACTGTTGTAAAACGGGGAGCGACCGACAGGAGTAACTATGCCTCTCTCAAGGTAGCCAAATGCCTCGTCAACAGGCGAAATACATCAGCAAACACGAGAAGCTCCCGGCGGGAATACTGTGGAAGTCTTTATGTTGACAGATAATGGCGTATCGCTTCAGGAGAACTGGCTAAAGGAAGCTGAAAATGTGACTGTGGTAAAACGGGGTGCAACCGACAGGAGAAACTATGACTCTCTTAAGGTAGCCATATGCCTCGTCAACAGGCGAAATACATAGGCAAACTCGAGGAGCTCCCGGGAGGAGTACTGTGAAAGTCATTATGTTGACAGATAATGGCGTATCGCCTCAGGTGAACTAGCCAGAGTAAGCTTGAAAATGTCATTGTGGAAAACCGGGAACAATTAGCAGGAGTAACGGTGAGACACTGGCACGAGTAACTATGAATCTCTTAAGGTAGCCAAATGCCCCGTCAACAGGCGAAATACATCGGCAAATTCGAGAAGCTCCCGGCAGGAGTACTGTGAAAGTCTTTATGTCGACAGTTAATGGCGTATCGATTCAGGTGAACTGGCCAGAGTAAGCTTCTAGATGTGACTGTTGTAAAACGGGGAGCAACCGACAGGAGTAAATATGACTCTCTTGAGGTAGCCAAATACCTCGTCAACAGGCGCAATAAATCGGCAAACTCGAGGAGCTCCCGGGAGGAGTACTGTGAAAGTCATTATGTTGACAGATAATGGCGTATCGCCTCAGGTGAACTTTCCAGAGTAAGCTTGAAAATGTCATTGTGGAAAACGGGGAACAATTGGCAGGAGTAACGGTGAGACACTGGCACGAGTAACTATGACTCTCTTAAGGTAGCCAAATGCCTCGTCAACAGGCGAAATACATCGGCAAACTCGAGAAGTTCCCGGCTGGCGTACTGTGAATGTCTTTATGTCGACAGTTAATGGCGTATCGATCCATGTGAACTGGCCAAAGTAAGCTAGCAGATGTGACTGTTGTAAAACGGGCAGCAACCGACAGGAGTAACTATGACTCAATAAAGGGACCCAAATGCCTCGTCAACAGTTGAGATACATTTGCAAACTGGAGGAGCTCTTAGCAGGAGTACTGTGAATGTCATAATGTCGACAAATAATAACGTATCGCTTGTGGTGAACTGGCCAGAGTAAGCTCGTAGTTGTGACTGTTGTAAAACGGGGAGAAACTGACAGGAGTAACTACGACTCTCTTAACGTAGCCAAATGCCTCGTCAACAGCCGAGATACATCGCCAAACTCGAGAAGTTCAGGGCAGGCGTACTGTGAATGTCTTTATGTCGACAGTTAATGGCGTATCGATTCAGGTGAACTGGCCAGTGTAAGCTTGTAGATGTGACTGTTGTAAAACGGGGAGCGACCGACAGGAGTAACTATGCCTCTCTCAAGGTAGCCAAATGCCTCGTCAACAGGCGAAATACATCAGCAAACACGAGAAGCTCCCGGCGGGAATACTGTGGAAGTCTTTATGTTGACAGATAATGGCGTATCGCTTCAGGAGAACTGGTTAAAGGAAGCTGAAAATGTGACTGTGGTAAAACGGGGTGCAACCGACAGGAGAAACTATGACTCTCTTAAGGTAGCCATATGCCTCGTCAACAGGCGAAATACATAGGCAAACACGAGGAGCTCCCGGGAGGAGTACTGTGAAAGTCATTATGTTGACAGATAATGGCGTATCGCCTCAGGTGAACTAGCCAGAGTAAGCTTGAAAATGTCATTGTGGAAAACCGGGAACAATTAGCAGGAGTAACGGTGAGACACTGGCACGAGTAACTATGAATCTCTTAAGGTAGCCAAATGCCCCGTCAACAGGCGAAATACATCGGCAAATTCGAGAAGCTCCCGGCAGGAGTACTGTGAAAGTCTTTATGTCGACAGTTAATGGCGTATCGATTCAGGTGAACTGGCCAGAGTAAGCTTCTAGATGTGACTGTTGTAAAACGGGGAGCAACCGACAGGAGAAACTATGACTCTCTTAAGGTAGCCATATGCCTCGTCAACAGGCGAAATACATCGGCAAACTCGAGAAGCTACCGGCAGGAGTAATGTGAAAGTCTTTATGTCGACAGATAATGGCGTATCGCTTCAGGTGAACTGGCCAGCCACAATAAGCTTGAAAATGTGACTGTGGCAAAACTTGGAGCAACTGACTGGAGTAACTATGACTCTCTTAAGGTAGCCAAATGGCCCTCAACAGGCGAAAAAAATGGGCAAACTCGAGACGCTACCGGCAGGAGTACTGTGAAAGTCTATATATTGACAGATAATTGCGTATCGCTTCAGGTGAGCTGCTAGAGGAAGCTTGAAAATGTGACTGTGGTAAAACGGGGAACAAATGACTGGCGTAACTGTGACTCTCTTAAGTTACCCAAATGCCTCGCCAACAGGCGAAACACATCGGCAAACTCGACAAGCTCCCGGCAGGAGTACCGTGAAAGTCTTTATGTCGACAGATAATGGCGTATCGCTTCAGGTGAACTTTCCAGAGTAAGCTTGAAAATGTCATTGTGGAAAACGGGGAACAATTGGCAGGAGTAACGGTGAGACACTGGCACGAGTAACTATGACTCTCTTAAGGAAGCCAAATGCCTCGTCAACAGGCGAAATACATCGACAAACTCGAGAAGTTCCCGGCTGGCGTACTGTGAATGTCTTTATGTCGACAGTTAATGGCGTATCGATCCATGTGAACTGGCCAAAGTAAGCTAGCAGATGTGACGGTTGTAAAACGGTCAGCACCCGACAGGAGTAACTATGACTCAATAAAGGGACCCAAATGCCTCGTCAACAGTTGAGATACATTTGCAAACTGGAGGAGCTCTTAGCAGGAGTACTGTGAATGTCATAATGTCGACAAATAATAACGTATCGCTTGTGGTGAACTGGTCAGAGTAAGCTCGTAGTTGTGACTGTTGTAAAACGGGGAGAAACTGACAGGAGTAACTACGACTCTCTTAAGGTAGCCAAATGTCTCGTCAACAACCGAGATACATCGCCAAACTCGAGAAGTTCAGGGCAGGCGTACTGTGAATGTCTTTATGTCGACAGTTAATGGCGTATCGATTCAGGTGAACTGGCCAGTGTAAGCTTGTAGATGTGACTGTTGTAAAACGGGGAGCGACCGACAGGAGTAACTATGCCTCTCTCAAGGTAGCCAAATGCCTCGTCAACAGGCGAAATACATCAGCAAACACGAGAAGCTCCCGGCGGGAATACTGTGGAAGTCTTTATGTTGACAGATAATGGCGTATCGCTTCAGGAGAACTGGCTAAAGGAAGCTGAAAATGTGACTGTGGTAAAACGGGGTGCAACCGACAGGAGAAACTATGACTCTCTTAAGGTAGCCATATGCCTCGTCAACAGGCGAAATACATAGGCAAACTCGAGGAGCTCCCGGGAGGAGTACTGTGAAAGTCATTATGTTGACAGATAATGGCGTATCGCCTCAGGTGAACTAGCCAGAGTAAGCTTGAAAATGTCATTGTGGAAAACCGGGAACAATTAGCAGGAGTAACGGTGAGACACTGGCACGAGTAACTATGAATCTCTTAAGGTAGCCAAATGCCCCGTCAACAGGCGAAATACATCGGCAAATTCGAGAAGCTCCCGGCAGGAGTACTGTGAAAGTCTTTATGTCGACAGTTAATGGCGTATCGATTCAGGTGAACTGGCCAGAGTAAGCTTCTAGATGTGACTGTTGTAAAACGGGGAGCAACCGACAGGAGTAAATATGACTCTCTTGAGGTAGCCAAATACCTCGTCAACAGGCGCAATAAATCGGCAAACTCGAGGAGCTCCCGGGAGGAGTACTGTGAAAGTCATTATGTTGACAGATAATGGCGTATCGCCTCAGGTGAACTTTCCAGAGTAAGCTTGAAAATGTCATTGTGGAAAACGGGGAACAATTGGCAGGAGTAACGGTGAGACACTGGCACGAGTAACTATGACTCTCTTAAGGTAGCCAAATGCCTCGTCAACAGGCGAAATACATCGGCAAACTCGAGAAGTTCCCGGCTGGCGTACTGTGAATGTCTTTATGTCGACAGTTAATGGCGTATCGATCCATGTGAACTGGCCAAAGTAAGCTAGCAGATGTGACTGTTGTAAAACGGGCAGCAACCGACAGGAGTAACTATGACTCAATAAAGGGACCCAAATGCCTCGTCAACAGTTGAGATACATTTGCAAACTGGAGGAGCTCTTAGCAGGAGTACTGTGAATGTCATAATGTCGACAAATAATAACGTATCGCTTGTGGTGAACTGGCCAGAGTAAGCTCGTAGTTGTGACTGTTGTAAAACGGGGAGAAACTGACAGGAGTAACTACGACTCTCTTAACGTAGCCAAATGCCTCGTCAACAGCCGAGATACATCGCCAAACTCGAGAAGTTCAGGGCAGGCGTACTGTGAATGTCTTTATGTCGACAGTTAATGGCGTATCGATTCAGGTGAACTGGCCAGTGTAAGCTTGTAGATGTGACTGTTGTAAAACGGGGAGCAACCGACAGGAGTAACTATGCCTCTCTCAAGGTAGCCAAATGCCTCGTCAACAGGCGAAATACATCAGCAAACTCGAGAAGCTCCCGGCAGGAATACTGTGGAAGTCTTTATGTTGACAGATAATGGCGTATCGCTTCAGGAGAACTGGCTAAAGGAAGCTGAAAATGTGACTGTGGTAAAACGGGGTGCAACCGACAGGAGAAACTATGACTCTCTTAAGGTAGCCATATGCCTCGTCAACAGGCGAAATACATCGGCAAACTCGAGAAGCTACCGGCAGGAGTAATGTGAAAGTCTATGTCGACAGATAATGGCGTATCGCTTCAGGTGAACTGGCCAGCCACAATAAGCTTGAAAATGTGACTGTGGCAAAACTTGGAGCAACTGACTGGAGTAACTATGACTCTCTTAAGGTAGCCAAATGGCCCTCAACAGGCGAAAAAAATGGGCAAACTCGAGACGCTACCGGCAGGAGTACTGTGAAAGTCTATATATTGACAGATAATTGCGTATCGCTTCAGGTGAGCTGCTAGAGGAAGCTTGAAAATGTTACTGTGGTAAAACGGGGAACAAATGACTGGCGTAACTGTGACTCTCTTAAGTTACCCAAATGCCTCGCCAACAGGCGAAACACATCGGCAAACTCGACAAGCTCCCGGCAGGAGTACCGTGAAAGTCTTTATGTCGACAGATAATGGCGTATCGCTTCAGGTGAACTTTCCAGAGTAAGCTTGAAAATGTCATTGTGGAAAACGGGGAACAATTGGCAGGAGTAACGGTGAGACACTGGCACGAGTAACTATGACTCTCTTAAGTTACCCAAATGCCTCGCCAACAGGCGAAACACATCGGCAAACTCGACAAGCTCCCGGGAGGAGTACTGTGAAAGTCATTATGTTGACAGATAATGGCGTATCGCCTCAGGTGAACTAGCCAGAGTAAGCTTGAAAATGTCATTGTGGAAAACCGGGAACAATTAGCAGGAGTAACGGTGAGACACTGGCACGAGTAACTATGAATCTCTTAAGGTAGCCAAATGCCCCGTCAACAGGCGAAATACATCGGCAAATTCGAGAAGCTCCCGGCAGGAGTACTGTGAAAGTCTTTATGTCGACAGTTAATGGCGTATCGATTCAGGTGAACTGGCCAGAGTAAGCTTCTAGATGTGACTGTTGTAAAACGGGGAGCAACCGACAGGAGAAACTATGACTCTCTTAAGGTAGCCATATGCCTCGTCAACAGGCGAAATACATAGGCAAACACGAGGAGCTCCCGGGAGGAGTACTGTGAAAGTCATTATGTTGACAGATAATGGCGTATCGCCTCAGGTGAACTAGCCAGAGTAAGCTTGAAAATGTCATTGTGGAAAACCGGGAACAATTAGCAGGAGTAACGGTGAGACACTGGCACGAGTAACTATGAATCTCTTAAGGTAGCCAAATGCCCCGTCAACAGGCGAAATACATCGGCAAATTCGAGAAGCTCCCGGCAGGAGTACTGTGAAAGTCTTTATGTCGACAGTTAATGGCGTATCGATTCAGGTGAACTGGCCAGAGTAAGCTTCTAGATGTGACTGTTGTAAAACGGGGAGCAACCGACAGGAGAAACTATGACTCTCTTAAGGTAGCCATATGCCTCGTCAACAGGCGAAATACATCGGCAAACTCGAGAAGCTACCGGCAGGAGTAATGTGAAAGTCTTTATGTCGACAGATAATGGCGTATCGCTTGAGGTGAACTGGCCAGCCACAATAAGCTTGAAAATGTGACTGTGGCAAAACTTGGAGCAACTGACTGGAGTAACTATGACTCTCTTAAGGTAGCCAAATGGCCCTCAACAGGCGAAAAAAATGGGCAAACTCGAGACGCTACCGGCAGGAGTACTGTGAAAGTCTATATATTGACAGATAATTGCGTATCGCTTCAGGTGAGCTGCTAGAGGAAGCTTGAAAATGTGACTGTGGTAAAACGGGGAACAAATGACTGGCGTAACTGTGACTCTCTTAAGTTACCCAAATGCCTCGCCAACAGGCGAAACACATCGGCAAACTCGACAAGCTCCCGGCAGGAGTACCGTGAAAGTCTTTATGTCGACAGATAATGGCGTATCGCTTCAGGTGAACTTTCCAGAGTAAGCTTGAAAATGTCATTGTGGAAAACGGGGAACAATTGGCAGGAGTAACGGTGAGACACTGGCACGAGTAACTATGACTCTCTTAAGGAAGCCAAATGCCTCGTCAACAGGCGAAATACATCGACAAACTCGAGAAGTTCCCGGCTGGCGTACTGTGAATGTCTTTATGTCGACAGTTAATGGCGTATCGATCCATGTGAACTGGCCAAAGTAAGCTAGCAGATGTGACGGTTGTAAAACGGTCAGCACCCGACAGGAGTAACTATGACTCAATAAAGGGACCCAAATGCCTCGTCAACAGTTGAGATACATTTGCAAACTGGAGGAGCTCTTAGCAGGAGTACTGTGAATGTCATAATGTCGACAAATAATAACGTATCGCTTGTGGTGAACTGGTCAGAGTAAGCTCGTAGTTGTGACTGTTGTAAAACGGGGAGAAACTGACAGGAGTAACTACGACTCTCTTAAGGTAGCCAAATGTCTCGTCAACAACCGAGATACATCGCCAAACTCGAGAAGTTCAGGGCAGGCGTACTGTGAATGTCTTTATGTCGACAGTTAATGGCGTATCGATTCAGGTGAACTGGCCAGTGTAAGCTTGTAGATGTGACTGTTGTAAAACGGGGAGCGACCGACAGGAGTAACTATGCCTCTCTCAAGGTAGCCAAATGCCTCGTCAACAGGCGAAATACATCAGCAAACACGAGAAGCTCCCGGCGGGAATACTGTGGAAGTCTTTATGTTGACAGATAATGGCGTATCGCTTCAGGAGAACTGGCTAAAGGAAGCTGAAAATGTGACTGTGGTAAAACGGGGTGCAACCGACAGGAGAAACTATGACTCTCTTAAGGTAGCCATATGCCTCGTCAACAGGCGAAATACATAGGCAAACACGAGGAGCTCCCGGGAGGAGTACTGTGAAAGTCATTATGTTGACAGATAATGGCGTATCGCCTCAGGTGAACTAGCCAGAGTAAGCTTGAAAATGTCATTGTGGAAAACCGGGAACAATTAGCAGGAGTAACGGTGAGACACTGGCACGAGTAACTATGAATCTCTTAAGGTAGCCAAATGCCCCGTCAACAGGCGAAATACATCGGCAAATTCGAGAAGCTCCCGGCAGGAGTACTGTGAAAGTCTTTATGTCGACAGTTAATGGCGTATCGATTCAGGTGAACTGGCCAGAGTAAGCTTCTAGATGTGACTGTTGTAAAACGGGGAGCAACCGACAGGAGAAACTATGACTCTCTTAAGGTAGCCATATGCCTCGTCAACAGGCGAAATACATCGGCAAACTCGAGAAGCTACCGGCAGAAGTAATGTGAAAGTCTTTATGTCGACAGATAATGGCGTATCGCTTCAGGTGAACTGGCCAGAGTAAGCTTCTAGATGTGACTGTTGTAAAACGGGGAGCAACCGACAGGAGAAACTATGACTCTCTTAAGGTAGCCATATGCCTCGTCAACAGGCGAAATACATAGGCAAACACGAGGAGCTCCCGGGAGGAGTACTGTGAAAGTCATTATGTTGACAGATAATGGCGTATCGCCTCAGGTGAACTAGCCAGAGTAAGCTTGAAAATGTCATTGTGGAAAACCGGGAACAATTAGCAGGAGTAACGGTGAGACACTGGCACGAGTAACTATGAATCTCTTAAGGTAGCCAAATGCCCCGTCAACAGGCGAAATACATCGGCAAATTCGAGAAGCTCCCGGCAGGAGTACTGTGAAAGTCTTTATGTCGACAGTTAATGGCGTATCGATTCAGGTGAACTGGCCAGAGTAAGCTTCTAGATGTGACTGTTGTAAAACGGGGAGCAACCGACAGGAGAAACTATGACTCTCTTAAGGTAGCCATATGCCTCGTCAACAGGCGAAATACATCGGCAAACTCGAGAAGCTACCGGCAGGAGTAATGTGAAAGTCTTTATGTCGACAGATAATGGCGTATCGCTTCAGGTGAACTGGCCAGCCACAATAAGCTTGAAAATGTGACTGTGGCAAAACTTGGAGCAACTGACTGGAGTAACTATGACTCTCTTAAGGTAGCCAAATGGCCCTCAACAGGCGAAAAAAATGGGCAAACTCGAGACGCTACCGGCAGGAGTACTGTGAAAGTCTATATATTGACAGATAATTGCGTATCGCTTCAGGTGAGCTGCTAGTGGAAGCTTGAAAATGTGACTGTGGTAAAACGGGGAACAAATGACTGGCGTAACTGTGACTCTCTTAAGTTACCCAAATGCCTCGCCAACAGGCGAAACACATCGGCAAACTCGACAAGCTCCCGGCAGGAGTACCGTGAAAGTCTTTATGTCGACAGATAATGGCGTATCGCTTCAGGTGAACTTTCCAGAGTAAGCTTGAAAATGTCATTGT
Organism: Schistocerca piceifrons; assembly: GCF_021461385.2. Lineage (NCBI taxonomy): Eukaryota > Metazoa > Arthropoda > Insecta > Orthoptera > Acrididae > Schistocerca > Schistocerca piceifrons. The sequence goes on along the minus strand of NC_060144.1, from coordinate 244,609 downwards.
GGAAAACGGGGAACAATTGGCAGGAGTAACGGTGAGACACTGGCACGAGTAACTATGACTCTCTTAAGGAAGCCAAATGCCTCGTCAACAGGCGAAATACATCGACAAACTCGAGAAGTTCCCGGCTGGCGTACTGTGAATGTCTTTATGTCGACAGTTAATGGCGTATCGATCCATGTGAACTGGACAAAGTAAGCTAGCAGATGTGACGGTTGTAAAACGGTCAGCACCCGACAGGAGTAACTATGACTCAATAAAGGGACCCAAATGCCTCGTCAACAGTTGAGATACATTTGCAAACTGGAGGAGCTCTTAGCAGGAGTACTGTGAATGTCATAATGTCGACAAATAATAACGTATCGCTTGTGGTGAACTGGTCAGAGTAAGCTCGTAGTTGTGACTGTTGTAAAACGGGGAGAAACTGACAGGAGTAACTACGACTCTCTTAAGGTAGCCAAATGTCTCGTCAACAACCGAGATACATCGCCAAACTCGAGAAGTTCAGGGCAGGCGTACTGTGAATGTCTTTATGTCGACAGTTAATGGCGTATCGATTCAGGTGAACTGGCCAGTGTAAGCTTGTAGATGTGACTGTTGTAAAACGGGGAGCGACCGACAGGAGTAACTATGCCTCTCTCAAGGTAGCCAAATGCCTCGTCAACAGGCGAAATACATCAGCAAACACGAGAAGCTCCCGGCGGGAATACTGTGGAAGTCTTTATGTTGACAGATAATGGCGTATCGCTTCAGGAGAACTGGCTAAAGGAAGCTGAAAATGTGACTGTGGTAAAACGGGGTGCAACCGACAGGAGAAACTATGACTCTCTTAAGGTAGCCATATGCCTCGTCAACAGGCGAAATACATAGGCAAACTCGACAAGCTCCCGGGAGGAGTACTGTGAAAGTCATTATGTTGACAGATAATGGCGTATCGCCTCAGGTGAACTAGCCAGAGTAAGCTTGAAAATGTCATTGTGGAAAACCGGGAACAATTAGCAGGAGTAACGGTGAGACACTGGCACGAGTAACTATGAATCTCTTAAGGTAGCCAAATGCCCCGTCAACAGGCGAAATACATCGGCAAATTCGAGAAGCTCCCGGCAGGAGTACTGTGAAAGTCTTTATGTCGACAGTTAATGGCGTATCGATTCAGGTGAACTGGCCAGAGTAAGCTTCTAGATGTGACTGTTGTAAAACGGGGAGCAACCGACAGGAGAAACTATGACTCTCTTAAGGTAGCCATATGCCTCGTCAACAGGCGAAATACATAGGCAAACACGAGGAGCTCCCGGGAGGAGTACTGTGAAAGTCATTATGTTGACAGATAATGGCGTATCGCCTCAGGTGAACTAGCCAGAGTAAGCTTGAAAATGTCATTGTGGAAAACCGGGAACAATTAGCAGGAGTAACGGTGAGACACTGGCACGAGTAACTATGAATCTCTTAAGGTAGCCAAATGCCCCGTCAACAGGCGAAATACATCGGCAAATTCGAGAAGCTCCCGGCAGGAGTACTGTGAAAGTCTTTATGTCGACAGTTAATGGCGTATCGATTCAGGTGAACTGGCCAGAGTAAGCTTCTAGATGTGACTGTTGTAAAACGGGGAGCAACCGACAGGAGAAACTATGACTCTCTTAAGGTAGCCATATGCCTCGTCAACAGGCGAAATACATCGGCAAACTCGAGAAGCTACCGGCAGGAGTAATGTGAAAGTCTTTATGTCGACAGATAATGGCGTATCGCTTCAGGTGAACTGGCCAGCCACAATAAGCTTGAAAATGTGACTGTGGCAAAACTTGGAGCAACTGACTGGAGTAACTATGACTCTCTTAAGGTAGCCAAATGGCCCTCAACAGGCGAAAAAAATGGGCAAACTCGAGACGCTACCGGCAGGAGTACTGTGAAAGTCTATATATTGACAGATAATTGCGTATCGCTTCAGGTGAGCTGCTAGAGGAAGCTTGAAAATGTGACTGTGGTAAAACGGGGAACAAATGACTGGCGTAACTGTGACTCTCTTAAGTTACCCAAATGCCTCGCCAACAGGCGAAACACATCGGCAAACTCGACAAGCTCCCGGCAGGAGTACCGTGAAAGTCTTTATGTCGACAGATAATGGCGTATCGCTTCAGGTGAACTTTCCAGAGTAAGCTTGAAAATGTCATTGTGGAAAACGGGGAACAATTGGCAGGAGTAACGGTGAGACACTGGCACGAGTAACTATGACTCTCTTAAGGAAGCCAAATGCCTCGTCAACAGGCGAAATACAACGACAAACTCGAGAAGTTCCCGGCTGGCGTACTGTGAATGTCTTTATGTCGACAGTTAATGGCGTATCGATCCATGTGAACTGGCCAAAGTACGCTAGCAGATGTGACGGTTGTAAAACGGTCAGCACCCGACAGGAGTAACTATGACTCAATAAAGGGACCCAAATGCCTCGTCAACAGTTGAGATACATTTGCAAACTGGAGGAGCTCTTAGCAGGAGTACTGTGAATGTCATAATGTCGACAAATAATAACGTATCGCTTGTGGTGAACTGGTCAGAGTAAGCTCGTAGTTGTGACTGTTGTAAAACGGGGAGAAACTGACAGGAGTAACTACGACTCTCTTAAGGTAGCCAAATGTCTCGTCAACAACCGAGATACATCGCCAAACTCGAGAAGTTCAGGGCAGGCGTACTGTGAATGTCTTTATGTCGACAGTTAATGGCGTATCGATTCAGGTGAACTGGCCAGTGTAAGCTTGTAGATGTGACTGTTGTAAAACGGGGAGCGACCGACAGGAGTAACTATGCCTCTCTCAAGGTAGCCAAATGCCTCGTCAACAGGCGAAATACATCAGCAAACACGAGAAGCTCCCGGCGGGAATACTGTGGAAGTCTTTATGTTGACAGATAATGGCGTATCGCTTCAGGAGAACTGGCTAAAGGAAGCTGAAAATGTGACTGTGGTAAAACGGGGTGCAACCGACAGGAGAAACTATGACTCTCTTAAGGTAGCCATATGCCTCGTCAACAGGCGAAATACATAGGCAAACACGAGGAGCTCCCGGGAGGAGTACTGTGAAAGTCATTATGTTGACAGATAATGGCGTATCGCCTCAGGTGAACTAGCCAGAGTAAGCTTGAAAATGTCATTGTGGAAAACCGGGAACAATTAGCAGGAGTAACGGTGAGACACTGGCACGAGTAACTATGAATCTCTTAAGGTAGCCAAATGCCCCGTCAACAGGCGAAATACATCGGCAAATTCGAGAAGCTCCCGGCAGGAGTACTGTGAAAGTCTTTATGTCGACAGTTAATGGCGTATCGATTCAGGTGAACTGGCCAGAGTAAGCTTCTAGATGTGACTGTTGTAAAACGGGGAGCAACCGACAGGAGAAACTATGACTCTCTTAAGGTAGCCATATGCCTCGTCAACAGGCGAAATACATCGGCAAACTCGAGAAGCTACCGGCAGGAGTAATGTGAAAGGCTTTATGTCGACAGATAATGGCGTATCGCTTCAGGTGAACTGGCCAGCCACAATAAGCTTGAAAATGTGACTGTGGCAAAACTTGGAGCAACTGACTGGAGTAACTATGACTCTCTTAAGGTAGCCAAATGGCCCTCAACAGGCGAAAAAAATGGGCAAACTCGAGACGCTACCGGCAGGAGTACTGTGAAAGTCTATATATTGACAGATAATTGCGTATCGCTTCAGGTGAGCTGCTAGAGGAAGCTTGAAAATGTGACTGTGGTAAAACGGGGAACAAATGACTGGCGTAACTGTGACTCTCTTAAGTTACCCAAATGCCTCGCCAACAGGCGAAACACATCGGCAAACTCGACAAGCTCCCGGCAGGAGTACCGTGAAAGTCTTTATGTCGACAGATAATGGCGTATCGCTTCAGGTGAACTTTCCAGAGTAAGCTTGAAAATGTCATTGTGGAAAACGGGGAACAATTGGCAGGAGTAACGGTGAGACACTGGCACGAGTAACTATGACTCTCTTAAGGAAGCCAAATGCCTCGTCAACAGGCGAAATACATCGACAAACTCGAGAAGTTCCCGGCTGGCGTACTGTGAATGTCTTTATGTCGACAGTTAATGGCGTATCGATCCATGTGAACTGGACAAAGTAAGCTAGCAGATGTGACGGTTGTAAAACGGTCAGCACCCGACAGGAGTAACTATGACTCAATAAAGGGACCCAAATGCCTCGTCAACAGTTGAGATACATTTGCAAACTGGAGGAGCTCTTAGCAGGAGTACTGTGAATGTCATAATGTCGACAAATAATAACGTATCGCTTGTGGTGAACTGGTCAGAGTAAGCTCGTAGTTGTGACTGTTGTAAAACGGGGAGAAACTGACAGGAGTAACTACGACTCTCTTAAGGTAGCCAAATGTCTCGTCAACAACCGAGATACATCGCCAAACTCGAGAAGTTCAGGGCAGGCGTACTGTGAATGTCTTTATGTCGACAGTTAATGGCGTATCGATTCAGGTGAACTGGCCAGTGTAAGCTTGTAGATGTGACTGTTGTAAAACGGGGAGCGACCGACAGGAGTAACTATGCCTCTCTCAAGGTAGCCAAATGCCTCGTCAACAGGCGAAATACATCAGCAAACACGAGAAGCTCCCGGCGGGAATACTGTGGAAGTCTTTATGTTGACAGATAATGGCGTATCGCTTCAGGAGAACTGGCTAAAGGAAGCTGAAAATGTGACTGTGGTAAAACGGGGTGCAACCGACAGGAGAAACTATGACTCTCTTAAGGTAGCCATATGCCTCGTCAACAGGCGAAATACATAGGCAAACTCGACAAGCTCCCGGGAGGAGTACTGTGAAAGTCATTATGTTGACAGATAATGGCGTATCGCCTCAGGTGAACTAGCCAGAGTAAGCTTGAAAATGTCATTGTGGAAAACCGGGAACAATTAGCAGGAGTAACGGTGAGACACTGGCACGAGTAACTATGAATCTCTTAAGGTAGCCAAATGCCCCGTCAACAGGCGAAATACATCGGCAAATTCGAGAAGCTCCCGGCAGGAGTACTGTGAAAGTCTTTATGTCGACAGTTAATGGCGTATCGATTCAGGTGAACTGGCCAGAGTAAGCTTCTAGATGTGACTGTTGTAAAACGGGGAGCAACCGACAGGAGAAACTATGACTCTCTTAAGGTAGCCATATGCCTCGTCAACAGGCGAAATACATAGGCAAACACGAGGAGCTCCCGGGAGGAGTACTGTGAAAGTCATTATGTTGACAGATAATGGCGTATCGCCTCAGGTGAACTAGCCAGAGTAAGCTTGAAAATGTCATTGTGGAAAACCGGGAACAATTAGCAGGAGTAACGGTGAGACACTGGCACGAGTAACTATGAATCTCTTAAGGTAGCCAAATGCCCCGTCAACAGGCGAAATACATCGGCAAATTCGAGAAGCTCCCGGCAGGAGTACTGTGAAAGTCTTTATGTCGACAGTTAATGGCGTATCGATTCAGGTGAACTGGCCAGAGTAAGCTTCTAGATGTGACTGTTGTAAAACGGGGAGCAACCGACAGGAGAAACTATGACTCTCTTAAGGTAGCCATATGCCTCGTCAACAGGCGAAATACATCGGCAAACTCGAGAAGCTACCGGCAGGAGTAATGTGAAAGTCTTTATGTCGACAGATAATGGCGTATCGCTTCAGGTGAACTGGCCAGCCACAATAAGCTTGAAAATGTGACTGTGGCAAAACTTGGAGCAACTGACTGGAGTAACTATGACTCTCTTAAGGTAGCCAAATGGCCCTCAACAGGCGAAAAAAATGGGCAAACTCGAGACGCTACCGGCAGGAGTACTGTGAAAGTCTATATATTGACAGATAATTGCGTATCGCTTCAGGTGAGCTGCTAGAGGAAGCTTGAAAATGTGACTGTGGTAAAACGGGGAACAAATGACTGGCGTAACTGTGACTCTCTTAAGTTACCCAAATGCCTCGCCAACAGGCGAAACACATCGGCAAACTCGACAAGCTCCCGGCAGGAGTACCGTGAAAGTCTTTATGTCGACAGATAATGGCGTATCGCTTCAGGTGAACTTTCCAGAGTAAGCTTGAAAATGTCATTGTGGAAAACGGGGAACAATTGGCAGGAGTAACGGTGAGACACTGGCACGAGTAACTATGACTCTCTTAAGGAAGCCAAATGCCTCGTCAACAGGCGAAATACATCGACAAACTCGAGAAGTTCCCGGCTGGCGTACTGTGAATGTCTTTATGTCGACAGTTAATGGCGTATCGATCCATGTGAACTGGCCAAAGTACGCTAGCAGATGTGACGGTTGTAAAACGGTCAGCACCCGACAGGAGTAACTATGACTCAATAAAGGGACCCAAATGCCTCGTCAACAGTTGAGATACATTTGCAAACTGGAGGAGCTCTTAGCAGGAGTACTGTGAATGTCATAATGTCGACAAATAATAACGTATCGCTTGTGGTGAACTGGTCAGAGTAAGCTCGTAGTTGTGACTGTTGTAAAACGGGGAGAAACTGACAGGAGTAACTACGACTCTCTTAAGGTAGCCAAATGTCTCGTCAACAACCGAGATACATCGCCAAACTCGAGAAGTTCAGGGCAGGCGTACTGTGAATGTCTTTATGTCGACAGTTAATGGCGTATCGATTCAGGTGAACTGGCCAGTGTAAGCTTGTAGATGTGACTGTTGTAAAACGGGGAGCGACCGACAGGAGTAACTATGCCTCTCTCAAGGTAGCCAAATGCCTCGTCAACAGGCGAAATACATCAGCAAACACGAGAAGCTCCCGGCGGGAATACTGTGGAAGTCTTTATGTTGACAGATAATGGCGTATCGCTTCAGGAGAACTGGCTAAAGGAAGCTGAAAATGTGACTGTGGTAAAACGGGGTGCAACCGACAGGAGAAACTATGACTCTCTTAAGGTAGCCATATGCCTCGTCAACAGGCGAAATACATCGGCAAACTCGAGAAGCTACCGGCAGGAGTAATGTGAAAGTCTTTATGTCGACAGATAATGGCGTATCGCTTCAGGTGAACTGGCCAGCCACAATAAGCTTGAAAATGTGACTGTGGCAAAACTTGGAGCAACTGACTGGAGTAACTATGACTCTCTTAAGGTAGCCAAATGGCCCTCAACAGGCGAAAAAAATGGGCAAACTCGAGACGCTACCGGCAGGAGTACTGTGAAAGTCTATATATTGACAGATAATTGCGTATCGCTTCAGGTGAGCTGCTAGAGGAAGCTTGAAAATGTGACTGTGGTAAAACGGGGAACAAATGACTGGCGTAACTGTGACTCTCTTAAGTTACCCAAATGCCTCGCCAACAGGCGAAACACATCGGCAAACTCGACAAGCTCCCGGCAGGAGTACCGTGAAAGTCTTTATGTCGACAGATAATGGCGTATCGCTTCAGGTGAACTTTCCAGAGTAAGCTTGAAAATGTCATTGTGGAAAACGGGGAACAATTGGCAGGAGTAACGGTGAGACACTGGCACGAGTAACTATGACTCTCTTAAGGAAGCCAAATGCCTCGTCAACAGGCGAAATACATCGACAAACTCGAGAAGTTCCCGGCTGGCGTACTGTGAATGTCTTTATGTCGACAGTTAATGGCGTATCGATCCATGTGAACTGGCCAAAGTACGCTAGCAGATGTGACGGTTGTAAAACGGTCAGCACCCGACAGGAGTAACTATGACTCAATAAAGGGACCCAAATGCCTCGTCAACAGTTGAGATACATTTGCAAACTGGAGGAGCTCTTAGCAGGAGTACTGTGAATGTCATAATGTCGACAAATAATAACGTATCGCTTGTGGTGAACTGGTCAGAGTAAGCTCGTAGTTGTGACTGTTGTAAAACGGGGAGAAACTGACAGGAGTAACTACGACTCTCTTAAGGTAGCCAAATGTCTCGTCAACAACCGAGATACATCGCCAAACTCGAGAAGTTCAGGGCAGGCGTACTGTGAATGTCTTTATGTCGACAGTTAATGGCGTATCGATTCAGGTGAACTGGCCAGTGTAAGCTTGTAGATGTGACTGTTGTAAAACGGGGAGCGACCGACAGGAGTAACTATGCCTCTCTCAAGGTAGCCAAATGCCTCGTCAACAGGCGAAATACATCAGCAAACACGAGAAGCTCCCGGCGGGAATACTGTGGAAGTCTTTATGTTGACAGATAATGGCGTATCGCTTCAGGAGAACTGGCTAAAGGAAGCTGAAAATGTGACTGTGGTAAAACGGGGTGCAACCGACAGGAGAAACTATGACTCTCTTAAGGTAGCCATATGCCTCGTCAACAGGCGAAATACATAGGCAAACACGAGGAGCTCCCGGGAGGAGTACTGTGAAAGTCATTATGTTGACAGATAATGGCGTATCGCCTCAGGTGAACTAGCCAGAGTAAGCTTGAAAATGTCATTGTGGAAAACCGGGAACAATTAGCAGGAGTAACGGTGAGACACTGGCACGAGTAACTATGAATCTCTTAAGGTAGCCAAATGCCCCGTCAACAGGCGAAATACATCGGCAAATTCGAGAAGCTCCCGGCAGGAGTACTGTGAAAGTCTTTATGTCGACAGTTAATGGCGTATCGATTCAGGTGAACTGGCCAGAGTAAGCTTCTAGATGTGACTGTTGTAAAACGGGGAGCAACCGACAGGAGAAACTATGACTCTCTTAAGGTAGCCATATGCCTCGTCAACAGGCGAAATACATCGGCAAACTCGAGAAGCTACCGGCAGGAGTAATGTGAAAGTCTTTATGTCGACAGATAATGGCGTATCGCTTCAGGTGAACTGGCCAGCCACAATAAGCTTGAAAATGTGACTGTGGCAAAACTTGGAGCAACTGACTGGAGTAACTATGACTCTCTTAAGGTAGCCAAATGGCCCTCAACAGGCGAAAAAAATGGGCAAACTCGAGACGCTACCGGCAGGAGTACTGTGAAAGTCTATATATTGACAGATAATTGCGTATCGCTTCAGGTGAGCTGCTAGAGGAAGCTTGAAAATGTGACTGTGGTAAAACGGGGAACAAATGACTGGCGTAACTGTGACTCTCTTAAGTTACACAAATGCCTCGCCAACAGGCGAAACACATCGGCAAACTCGACAAGCTCCCGGCAGGAGTACCGTGAAAGTCTTTATGTCGACAGATAATGGCGTATCGCTTCAGGTGAACTTTCCAGAGTAAGCTTGAAAATGTCATTGTGGAAAACGGGGAACAATTGGCAGGAGTAACGGTGAGACACTGGCACGAGTAACTATGACTCTCTTAAGGAAGCCAAATGCCTCGTCAACAGGCGAAATACATCGGCAAACTCGAGAAGTTCCCGGCTGGCGTACTGTGAATGTCTTTATGTCGACAGTTAATGGCGTATCGATCCATGTGAACTGGCCAAAGTAAGCTAGCAGATGTGACTGTTGTAAAACGGGCAGCAACCGACAGGAGTAACTATGACTCAATAAAGGGACCCAAATGCCTCGTCAACAGTTGAGATACATTTGCAAACTGGAGGAGCTCTTAGCAGGAGTACTGTGAATGTCATAATGTCGACAAATAATAACGTATCGCTTGTGGTGAACTGGTCAGAGTAAGCTCGTAGTTGTGACTGTTGTAAAACGGGGAGAAACTGACAGGAGTAACTACGACTCTCTTAAGGTAGCCAAATGCCTCGTCAACAACCGAGATACATCGCCAAACTCGAGAAGTTCAGGGCAGGCGTACTGTGAATGTCTTTATGTCGACAGTTAATGGCGTATCGATTCAGGTGAACTGGCCAGTGTAAGCTTGTAGATGTGACTGTTGTAAAACGGGGAGCGACCGACAGGAGTAACTATGCCTCTCTCAAGGTAGCCAAATGCCTCGTCAACAGGCGAAATACATCAGCAAACACGAGAAGCTCCCGGCGGGAATACTGTGGAAGTCTTTATGTTGACAGATAATGGCGTATCGCTTCAGGAGAACTGGCTAAAGGAAGCTGAAAATGTGACTGTGGTAAAACGGGGTGCAACCGACAGGAGAAACTATGACTCTCTTAAGGTAGCCATATGCCTCGTCAACAGGCGAAATACATAGGCAAACTCGAGGAGCTCCCGGGAGGAGTACTGTGAAAGTCATTATGTTGACAGATAATGGCGTATCGCCTCAGGTGAACTAGCCAGAGTAAGCTTGAAAATGTCATTGTGGAAAACCGGGAACAATTAGCAGGAGTAACGGTGAGACACTGGCACGAGTAACTATGAATCTCTTAAGGTAGCCAAATGCCCCGTCAACAGGCGAAATACATCGGCAAATTCGAGAAGCTCCCGGCAGGAGTACTGTGAAAGTCTTTATGTCGACAGTTAATGGCGTATCGATTCAGGTGAACTGGCCAGAGTAAGCTTCTAGATGTGACTGTTGTAAAACGGGGAGCAACCGACAGGAGTAAATATGACTCTCTTGAGGTAGCCAAATACCTCGTCAACAGGCGCAATAAATCGGCAAACTCGAGGAGCTCCCGGGAGGAGTACTGTGAATGTCATTATGTTGACAGATAATGGCGTATCGCCTCAGGTGAACTTTCCAGAGTAAGCTTGAAAATGTCATTGTGGAAAACGGGGAACAATTGGCAGGAGTAACGGTGAGACACTGGCACGAGTAACTATGACTCTCTTAAGGTAGCCAAATGCCTCGTCAACAGGCGAAATACATCGGCAAACTCGAGAAGTTCCCGGCTGGCGTACTGTGAATGTCTTTATGTCGACAGTTAATGGCGTATCGATCCATGTGAACTGGCCAAAGTAAGCTAGCAGATGTGACTGTTGTAAAACGGGCAGCAACCGACAGGAGTAACTATGACTCAATAAAGGGACCCAAATGCCTCGTCAACAGTTGAGATACATTTGCAAACTGGAGGAGCTCTTAGCAGGAGTACTGTGAATGTCATAATGTCGACAAATAATAACGTATCGCTTGTGGTGAACTGGCCAGAGTAAGCTCGTAGTTGTGACTGTTGTAAAACGGGGAGAAACTGACAGGAGTAACTACGACTCTCTTAACGTAGCCAAATGCCTCGTCAACAGCCGAGATACATCGCCAAACTCGAGAAGTTCAGGGCAGGCGTACTGTGAATGTCTATATGTCGACAGTTAATGGCGTATCGATTCAGGTGAACTGGCCAGTGTAAGCTTGTAGATGTGACTGTTGTAAAACGGGGAGCAACCGACAGGAGTAACTATGCCTCTCTCAAGGTAGCCAAATGCCTCGTCAACAGGCGAAATACATCAGCAAACTCGAGAAGCTCCCGGCAGGAATACTGTGGAAGTCTTTATGTTGACAGATAATGGCGTATCGCTTCAGGAGAACTGGCTAAAGGAAGCTGAAAATGTGACTGTGGTAAAACGGGGTGCAACCGACAGGAGAAACTATGACTCTCTTAAGGTAGCCATATGCCTCGTCAAGAGGCGAAATACATCGGCAAACTCGAGAAGCTACCGGCAGGAGTAATGTGAAAGTCTTTATGTCGACAGATAATGGCGTATCGCTTCAGGTGAACTGGCCAGCCACAATAAGCTTGAAAATGTGACTGTGGCAAAACTTGGAGCAACTGACTGGAGTAACTATGACTCTCTTAAGGTAGCCAAATGGCCCTCAACAGGCGAAAAAAATGGGCAAACTCGAGACGCTACCGGCAGGAGTACTGTGAAAGTCTATATATTGACAGATAATTGCGTATCGCTTCAGGTGAGCTGCTAGAGGAAGCTTGAAAATGTGACTGTGGTAAAACGGGGAACAAATGACTGGCGTAACTGTGACTCTCTTAAGTTACCCAAATGCCTCGCCAACAGGCGAAACACATCGGCAAACTCGACAAGCTCCCGGCAGGAGTACCGTGAAAGTCTTTATGTCGACAGATAATGGCGTATCGCTTCAGGTGAACTTTCCAGAGTAAGCTTGAAAATGTCATTGTGGAAAACGGGGAACAATTGGCAGGAGTAACGGTGAGACACTGGCACGAGTAACTATGACTCTCTTAAGTTACCCAAATGCCTCGCCAACAGGCGAAACACATCGGCAAACTCGACAAGCTCCCGGGAGGAGTACTGTGAGTCATTATGTTGACAGATAATGGCGTATCGCCTCAGGTGAACTAGCCAGAGTAAGCTTGAAAATGTCATTGTGGAAAACCGGGAACAATTAGCAGGAGTAACGGTGAGACACTGGCACGAGTAACTATGAATCTCTTAAGGTAGCCAAATGCCCCGTCAACAGGCGAAATACATCGGCAAATTCGAGAAGCTCCCGGCAGGAGTACTGTGAAAGTCTTTATGTCGACAGTTAATGGCGTATCGATTCAGGTGAACTGGCCAGAGTAAGCTTCTAGATGTGACTGTTGTAAAACGGGGAGCAACCGACAGGAGAAACTATGACTCTCTTAAGGTAGCCATATGCCTCGTCAACAGGCGAAATACATCGGCAAACTCGAGAAGCTACCGGCAGGAGTAATGTGAAAGTCTTTATGTCGACAGATAATGGCGTATCGCTTCAGGTGAACTGGCCAGAGTAAGCTTCTAGATGTGACTGTTGTAAAACGGGGAGCAACCGACAGGAGAAACTATGACTCTCTTAAGGTAGCCATATGCCTCGTCAACAGGCGAAATACATCGGCAAATTCGAGAAGCTCCCGGCAGGAGTACTGTGAAAGTCTTTATGTCGACAGTTAATGGCGTATCGATTCAGGTGAACTGGCCAGAGTAAGCTTCTAGATGTGACTGTTGTAAAACGGGGAGCAACCGACAGGAGTAAATATGACTCTCTTGAGGTAGCCAAATACCTCGTCAACAGGCGCAATAAATCGGCAAACTCGAGGAGCTCCCGGGAGGAGTACTGTGAAAGTCATTATGTTGACAGATAATGGCGTATCGCCTCAGGTGAACTTTCCAGAGTAAGCTTGAAAATGTCATTGTGGAAAACGGGGAACAATTGGCAGGAGTAACGGTGAGACACTGGCACGAGTAACTATGACTCTCTTAAGGTAGCCAAATGCCTCGTCAACAGGCGAAATACATCGGCAAACTCGAGAAGTTCCCGGCTGGCGTACTGTGAATGTCTTTATGTCGACAGTTAATGGCGTATCGATCCATGTGAACTGGCCAAAGTAAGCTAGCAGATGTGACTGTTGTAAAACGGGCAGCAACCGACAGGAGTAACTATGACTCAATAAAGGGACCCAAATGCCTCGTCAACAGTTGAGATACATTTGCAAACTGGAGGAGCTCTTAGCAGGAGTACTGTGAATGTCATAATGTCGACAAATAATAACGTATCGCTTGTGGTGAACTGGTCAGAGTAAGCTCGTAGTTGTGACTGTTGTAAAACGGGGAGAAACTGACAGGAGTAACTACGACTCTCTTAAGGTAGCCAAATGTCTCGTCAACAACCGAGATACATCGCCAAACTCGAGAAGTTCAGGGCAGGCGTACTGTGAATGTCTTTATGTCGACAGTTAATGGCGTATCGATTCAGGTGAACTGGCCAGTGTAAGCTTGTAGATGTGACTGTTGTAAAACGGGGAGCGACCGACAGGAGTAACTATGCCTCTCTCAAGGTAGCCAAATGCCTCGTCAACAGGCGAAATACATCAGCAAACACGAGAAGCTCCCGGCGGGAATACTGTGGAAGTCTTTATGGTGACAGATAATGGCGTATCGCTTCAGGAGAACTGGCTAAAGGAAGCTGAAAATGTGACTGTGGTAAAACGGGGTGCAACCGACAGGAGAAACTATGACTCTCTTAAGGTAGCCATATGCCTCGTCAACAGGCGAAATACATAGGCAAACACGAGGAGCTCCCGGGAGGAGTACTGTGAAAGTCATTATGTTGACAGATAATGGCGTATCGCCTCAGGTGAACTAGCCAGAGTAAGCTTGAAAATGTCATTGTGGAAAACCGGGAACAATTAGCAGGAGTAACGGTGAGACACTGGCACGAGTAACTATGAATCTCTTAAGGTAGCCAAATGCCCCGTCAACAGGCGAAATACATCGGCAAATTCGAGAAGCTCCCGGCAGGAGTACTGTGAAAGTCTTTATGTCGACAGTTAATGGCGTATCGATTCAGGTGAACTGGCCAGAGTAAGCTTCTAGATGTGACTGTTGTAAAACGGGGAGCAACCGACAGGAGAAACTATGACTCTCTTAAGGTAGCCATATGCCTCGTCAACAGGCGAAATACATCGGCAAACTCGAGAAGCTACCGGCAGGAGTAATGTGAAAGTCTTTATGTCGACAGATAATGGCGTATCGCTTCAGGTGAACTGGCCAGCCACAATAAGCTTGAAAATGTGACTGTGGCAAAACTTGGAGCAACTGACTGGAGTAACTATGACTCTCTTAAGGTAGCCAAATGGCCCTCAACAGGCGAAAAAAATGGGCAAACTCGAGACGCTACCGGCAGGAGTACTGTGAAAGTCTATATATTGACAGATAATTGCGTATCGCTTCAGGTGAGCTGCTAGAGGAAGCTTGAAAATGTGACTGTGGTAAAACGGGGAACAAATGACTGGCGTAACTGTGACTCTCTTAAGTTACCCAAATGCCTCGCCAACAGGCGAAACACATCGGCAAACTCGACAAGCTCCCGGCAGGAGTACCGTGAAAGTCTTTATGTCGACAGATAATGGCGTATCGCTTCAGGTGAACTTTCCAGAGTAAGCTTGAAAATGTCATTGTGGAAAACGGGGAACAATTGGCAGGAGTAACGGTGAGACACTGGCACGAGTAACTATGACTCTCTTAAGGAAGCCAAATGCCTCGTCAACAGGCGAAATACATCGGCAAACTCGAGAAGTTCCCGGCTGGCGTACTATGAATGTCTTTATGTCGACAGTTAATGGCGTATCGATCCATGTGAACTGGCCAAAGTAAGCTAGCAGATGTGACTGTTGTAAAACGGGCAGCAACCGACAGGAGTAACTATGACTCAATAAAGGGACCCAAATGCCTCGTCAACAGTT
Organism: Schistocerca piceifrons; assembly: GCF_021461385.2. Classification (NCBI taxonomy): domain Eukaryota; kingdom Metazoa; phylum Arthropoda; class Insecta; order Orthoptera; family Acrididae; genus Schistocerca; species Schistocerca piceifrons. The sequence continues at coordinate 229,600 of NC_060144.1, read as the reverse complement.
GAGATACATTTGCAAACTGGAGGAGCTCTTAGCAGGAGTACTGTGAATGTCATAATGTCGACAAATAATAACGTATCGCTTGTGGTGAACTGGTCAGAGTAAGCTCGTAGTTGTGACTGTTGTAAAACGGGGAGAAACTGACAGGAGTAACTACGACTCTCTTAAGGTAGCCAAATGCCTCGTCAACAACCGAGATACATCGCCAAACTCGAGAAGTTCAGGGCAGGCGTACTGTGAATGTCTTTATGTCGACAGTTAATGGCGTATCGATTCAGGTGAACTGGCCAGTGTAAGCTTGTAGATGTGACTGTTGTAAAACGGGGAGCGACCGACAGGAGTAACTATGCCTCTCTCAAGGTAGCCAAATGCCTCGTCAACAGGCGAAATACATCAGCAAACACGAGAAGCTCCCGGCGGGAATACTGTGGAAGTCTTTATGTTGACAGATAATGGCGTATCGCTTCAGGAGAACTGGCTAAAGGAAGCTGAAAATGTGACTGTGGTAAAACGGGGTGCAACCGACAGGAGAAACTATGACTCTCTTAAGGTAGCCATATGCCTCGTCAACAGGCGAAATACATAGGCAAACTCGAGGAGCTCCCGGGAGGAGTACTGTGAAAGTCATTATGTTGACAGATAATGGCGTATCGCCTCAGGTGAACTAGCCAGAGTAAGCTTGAAAATGTCATTGTGGAAAACCGGGAACAATTAGCAGGAGTAACGGTGAGACACTGGCACGAGTAACTATGAATCTCTTAAGGTAGCCAAATGCCCCGTCAACAGGCGAAATACATCGGCAAATTCGAGAAGCTCCCGGCAGGAGTACTGTGAAAGTCTTTATGTCGACAGTTAATGGCGTATCGATTCAGGTGAACTGGCCAGAGTAAGCTTCTAGATGTGACTGTTGTAAAACGGGGAGCAACCGACAGGAGAAACTATGACTCTCTTAAGGTAGCCATATGCCTCGTCAACAGGCGAAATACATCGGCAAACTCGAGAAGCTACCGGCAGGAGTAATGTGAAAGTCTTTATGTCGACAGATAATGGCGTATCGCTTCAGGTGAACTGGCCAGAGTAAGCTTCTAGATGTGACTGTTGTAAAACGGGGAGCAACCGACAGGAGAAACTATGACTCTCTTAAGGTAGCCATATGCCTCGTCAACAGGCGAAATACATCGGCAAATTCGAGAAGCTCCCGGCAGGAGTACTGTGAAAGTCTTTATGTCGACAGTTAATGGCGTATCGATTCAGGTGAACTGGCCAGAGTAAGCTTCTAGATGTGACTGTTGTAAAACGGGGAGCAACCGACAGGAGTAAATATGACTCTCTTGAGGTAGCCAAATACCTCGTCAACAGGCGCAATAAATCGGCAAACTCGAGGAGCTCCCGGGAGGAGTACTGTGAAAGTCATTATGTTGACAGATAATGGCGTATCGCCTCAGGTGAACTTTCCAGAGTAAGCTTGAAAATGTCATTGTGGAAAACGGGGAACAATTGGCAGGAGTAACGGTGAGACACTGGCACGAGTAACTATGACTCTCTTAAGGTAGCCAAATGCCTCGTCAACAGGCGAAATACATCGGCAAACTCGAGAAGTTCCCGGCTGGCGTACTGTGAATGTCTTTATGTCGACAGTTAATGGCGTATCGATCCATGTGAACTGGCCAAAGTAAGCTAGCAGATGTGACTGTTGTAAAACGGGCAGCAACCGACAGGAGTAACTATGACTCAATAAAGGGACCCAAATGCCTCGTCAACAGTTGAGATACATTTGCAAACTGGAGGAGCTCTTAGCAGGAGTACTGTGAATGTCATAATGTCGACAAATAATAACGTATCGCTTGTGGTGAACTGGTCAGAGTAAGCTCGTAGTTGTGACTGTTGTAAAACGGGGAGAAACTGACAGGAGTAACTACGACTCTCTTAAGGTAGCCAAATGCCTCGTCAACAACCGAGATACATCGCCAAACTCGAGAAGTTCAGGGCAGGCGTACTGTGAATGTCTTTATGTCGACAGTTAATGGCGTATCGATTCAGGTGAACTGGCCAGTGTAAGCTTGTAGATGTGACTGTTGTAAAACGGGGAGCGACCGACAGGAGTAACTATGCCTCTCTCAAGGTAGCCAAATGCCTCGTCAACAGGCGAAATACATCAGCAAACACGAGAAGCTCCCGGCGGGAATACTGTGGAAGTCTTTATGTTGACAGATAATGGCGTATCGCTTCAGGAGAACTGGCTAAAGGAAGCTGAAAATGTGACTGTGGTAAAACGGGGTGCAACCGACAGGAGAAACTATGACTCTCTTAAGGTAGCCATATGCCTCGTCAACAGGCGAAATACATAGGCAAACTCGAGGAGCTCCCGGGAGGAGTACTGTGAAAGTCATTATGTTGACAGATAATGGCGTATCGCCTCAGGTGAACTAGCCAGAGTAAGCTTGAAAATGTCATTGTGGAAAACCGGGAACAATTAGCAGGAGTAACGGTGAGACACTGGCACGAGTAACTATGAATCTCTTAAGGTAGCCAAATGCCCCGTCAACAGGCGAAATACATCGGCAAATTCGAGAAGCTCCCGGCAGGAGTACTGTGAAAGTCTTTATGTCGACAGTTAATGGCGTATCGATTCAGGTGAACTGGCCAGAGTAAGCTTCTAGATGTGACTGTTGTAAAACGGGGAGCAACCGACAGGAGAAACTATGACTCTCTTAAGGTAGCCATATGCCTCGTCAACAGGCGAAATACATCGGCAAACTCGAGAAGCTACCGGCAGGAGTAATGTGAAAGTCTTTATGTCGACAGATAATGGCGTATCGCTTCAGGTGAACTGGCCAGAGTAAGCTTCTAGATGTGACTGTTGTAAAACGGGGAGCAACCGACAGGAGAAACTATGACTCTCTTAAGGTAGCCATATGCCTCGTCAACAGGCGAAATACATCGGCAAATTCGAGAAGCTCCCGGCAGGAGTACTGTGAAAGTCTTTATGTCGACAGTTAATGGCGTATCGATTCAGGTGAACTGGCCAGAGTAAGCTTCTAGATGTGACTGTTGTAAAACGGGGAGCAACCGACAGGAGTAAATATGACTCTCTTGAGGTAGCCAAATACCTCGTCAACAGGCGCAATAAATCGGCAAACTCGAGGAGCTCCCGGGAGGAGTACTGTGAAAGTCATTATGTTGACAGATAATGGCGTATCGCCTCAGGTGAACTTTCCAGAGTAAGCTTGAAAATGTCATTGTGGAAAACGGGGAACAATTGGCAGGAGTAACGGTGAGACACTGGCACGAGTAACTATGACTCTCTTAAGGTAGCCAAATGCCTCGTCAACAGGCGAAATACATCGGCAAACTCGAGAAGTTCCCGGCTGGCGTACTGTGAATGTCTTTATGTCGACAGTTAATGGCGTATCGATCCATGTGAACTGGCCAAAGTAAGCTAGCAGATGTGACTGTTGTAAAACGGGCAGCAACCGACAGGAGTAACTATGACTCAATAAAGGGACCCAAATGCCTCGTCAACAGTTGAGATACATTTGCAAACTGGAGGAGCTCTTAGCAGGAGTACTGTGAATGTCATAATGTCGACAAATAATAACGTATCGCTTGTGGTGAACTGGTCAGAGTAAGCTCGTAGTTGTGACTGTTGTAAAACGGGGAGAAACTGACAGGAGTAACTACGACTCTCTTAAGGTAGCCAAATGCCTCGTCAACAACCGAGATACATCGCCAAACTCGAGAAGTTCAGGGCAGGCGTACTGTGAATGTCTTTATGTCGACAGTTAATGGCGTATCGATTCAGGTGAACTGGCCAGTGTAAGCTTGTAGATGTGACTGTTGTAAAACGGGGAGCGACCGACAGGAGTAACTATGCCTCTCTCAAGGTAGCCAAATGCCTCGTCAACAGGCGAAATACATCAGCAAACACGAGAAGCTCCCGGCGGGAATACTGTGGAAGTCTTTATGTTGACAGATAATGGCGTATCGCTTCAGGAGAACTGGCTAAAGGAAGCTGAAAATGTGACTGTGGTAAAACGGGGTGCAACCGACAGGAGAAACTATGACTCTCTTAAGGTAGCCATATGCCTCGTCAACAGGCGAAATACATAGGCAAACTCGAGGAGCTCCCGGGAGGAGTACTGTGAAAGTCATTATGTTGACAGATAATGGCGTATCGCCTCAGGTGAACTAGCCAGAGTAAGCTTGAAAATGTCATTGTGGAAAACCGGGAACAATTAGCAGGAGTAACGGTGAGACACTGGCACGAGTAACTATGAATCTCTTAAGGTAGCCAAATGCCCCGTCAACAGGCGAAATACATCGGCAAATTCGAGAAGCTCCCGGCAGGAGTACTGTGAAAGTCTTTATGTCGACAGTTAATGGCGTATCGATTCAGGTGAACTGGCCAGAGTAAGCTTCTAGATGTGACTGTTGTAAAACGGGGAGCAACCGACAGGAGAAACTATGACTCTCTTAAGGTAGCCATATGCCTCGTCAACAGGCGAAATACATCGGCAAACTCGAGAAGCTACCGGCAGGAGTAATGTGAAAGTCTTTATGTCGACAGATAATGGCGTATCGCTTCAGGTGAACTGGCCAGAGTAAGCTTCTAGATGTGACTGTTGTAAAACGGGGAGCAACCGACAGGAGAAACTATGACTCTCTTAAGGTAGCCATATGCCTCGTCAACAGGCGAAATACATCGGCAAATTCGAGAAGCTCCCGGCAGGAGTACTGTGAAAGTCTTTATGTCGACAGTTAATGGCGTATCGATTCAGGTGAACTGGCCAGAGTAAGCTTCTAGATGTGACTGTTGTAAAACGGGGAGCAACCGACAGGAGTAAATATGACTCTCTTGAGGTAGCCAAATACCTCGTCAACAGGCGCAATAAATCGGCAAACTCGAGGAGCTCCCGGGAGGAGTACTGTGAAAGTCATTATGTTGACAGATAATGGCGTATCGCCTCAGGTGAACTTTCCAGAGTAAGCTTGAAAATGTCATTGTGGAAAACGGGGAACAATTGGCAGGAGTAACGGTGAGACACTGGCACGAGTAACTATGACTCTCTTAAGGTAGCCAAATGCCTCGTCAACAGGCGAAATACATCGGCAAACTCGAGAAGTTCCCGGCTGGCGTACTGTGAATGTCTTTATGTCGACAGTTAATGGCGTATCGATCCATGTGAACTGGCCAAAGTAAGCTAGCAGATGTGACTGTTGTAAAACGGGCAGCAACCGACAGGAGTAACTATGACTCAATAAAGGGACCCAAATGCCTCGTCAACAGTTGAGATACATTTGCAAACTGGAGGAGCTCTTAGCAGGAGTACTGTGAATGTCATAATGTCGACAAATAATAACGTATCGCTTGTGGTGAACTGGTCAGAGTAAGCTCGTAGTTGTGACTGTTGTAAAACGGGGAGAAACTGACAGGAGTAACTACGACTCTCTTAAGGTAGCCAAATGTCTCGTCAACAACCGAGATACATCGCCAAACTCGAGAAGTTCAGGGCAGGCGTACTGTGAATGTCTTTATGTCGACAGTTAATGGCGTATCGATTCAGGTGAACTGGCCAGTGTAAGCTTGTAGATGTGACTGTTGTAAAACGGGGAGCGACCGACAGGAGTAACTATGCCTCTCTCAAGGTAGCCAAATGCCTCGTCAACAGGCGAAATACATCAGCAAACACGAGAAGCTCCCGGCGGGAATACTGTGGAAGTCTTTATGGTGACAGATAATGGCGTATCGCTTCAGGAGAACTGGCTAAAGGAAGCTGAAAATGTGACTGTGGTAAAACGGGGTGCAACCGACAGGAGAAACTATGACTCTCTTAAGGTAGCCATATGCCTCGTCAACAGGCGAAATACATAGGCAAACACGAGGAGCTCCCGGGAGGAGTACTGTGAAAGTCATTATGTTGACAGATAATGGCGTATCGCCTCAGGTGAACTAGCCAGAGTAAGCTTGAAAATGTCATTGTGGAAAACCGGGAACAATTAGCAGGAGTAACGGTGAGACACTGGCACGAGTAACTATGAATCTCTTAAGGTAGCCAAATGCCCCGTCAACAGGCGAAATACATCGGCAAATTCGAGAAGCTCCCGGCAGGAGTACTGTGAAAGTCTTTATGTCGACAGTTAATGGCGTATCGATTCAGGTGAACTGGCCAGAGTAAGCTTCTAGATGTGACTGTTGTAAAACGGGGAGCAACCGACAGGAGAAACTATGACTCTCTTAAGGTAGCCATATGCCTCGTCAACAGGCGAAATACATCGGCAAACTCGAGAAGCTACCGGCAGGAGTAATGTGAAAGTCTTTATGTCGACAGATAATGGCGTATCGCTTCAGGTGAACTGGCCAGCCACAATAAGCTTGAAAATGTGACTGTGGCAAAACTTGGAGCAACTGACTGGAGTAACTATGACTCTCTTAAGGTAGCCAAATGGCCCTCAACAGGCGAAAAAAATGGGCAAACTCGAGACGCTACCGGCAGGAGTACTGTGAAAGTCTATATATTGACAGATAATTGCGTATCGCTTCAGGTGAGCTGCTAGAGGAAGCTTGAAAATGTGACTGTGGTAAAACGGGGAACAAATGACTGGCGTAACTGTGACTCTCTTAAGTTACCCAAATGCCTCGCCAACAGGCGAAACACATCGGCAAACTCGACAAGCTCCCGGCAGGAGTACCGTGAAAGTCTTTATGTCGACAGATAATGGCGTATCGCTTCAGGTGAACTTTCCAGAGTAAGCTTGAAAATGTCATTGTGGAAAACGGGGAACAATTGGCAGGAGTAACGGTGAGACACTGGCACGAGTAACTATGACTCTCTTAAGGAAGCCAAATGCCTCGTCAACAGGCGAAATACATCGGCAAACTCGAGAAGTTCCCGGCTGGCGTACTATGAATGTCTTTATGTCGACAGTTAATGGCGTATCGATCCATGTGAACTGGCCAAAGTAAGCTAGCTGATGTGACTGTTGTAAAACGGGCAGCAACCGACAGGAGTAACTATGACTCAATAAAGGGACCCAAATGCCTCGTCAACAGTTGAGATACATTTGCAAACTGGAGGAGCTCTTAGCAGGAGTACTGTGAATGTCATAATGTCGACAAATAATAACGTATCGCTTGTGGTGAACTGGTCAGAGTAAGCTCGTAGTTGTGACTGTTGTAAAACGGGGAGAAACTGACAGGAGTAACTACGACTCTCTTAAGGTAGCCAAATGCCTCGTCAACAACCGAGATACATCGCCAAACTCGAGAAGTTCAGGGCAGGCGTACTGTGAATGTCTTTATGTCGACAGTTAATGGCGTATCGATTCAGGTGAACTGGCCAGTGTAAGCTTGTAGATGTGACTGTTGTAAAACGGGGAGCGACCGACAGGAGTAACTATGCCTCTCTCAAGGTAGCCAAATGCCTCGTCAACAGGCGAAATACATCAGCAAACACGAGAAGCTCCCGGCGGGAATACTGTGGAAGTCTTTATGTTGACAGATAATGGCGTATCGCTTCAGGAGAACTGGCTAAAGGAAGCTGAAAATGTGACTGTGGTAAAACGGGGTGCAACCGACAGGAGAAACTATGACTCTCTTAAGGTAGCCATATGCCTCGTCAACAGGCGAAATACATAGGCAAACTCGAGGAGCTCCCGGGAGGAGTACTGTGAAAGTCATTATGTTGACAGATAATGGCGTATCGCCTCAGGTGAACTAGCCAGAGTAAGCTTGAAAATGTCATTGTGGAAAACCGGGAACAATTAGCAGGAGTAACGGTGAGACACTGGCACGAGTAACTATGAATCTCTTAAGGTAGCCAAATGCCCCGTCAACAGGCGAAATACATCGGCAAATTCGAGAAGCTCCCGGCAGGAGTACTGTGAAAGTCTTTATGTCGACAGTTAATGGCGTATCGATTCAGGTGAACTGGCCAGAGTAAGCTTCTAGATGTGACTGTTGTAAAACGGGGAGCAACCGACAGGAGTAAATATGACTCTCTTGAGGTAGCCAAATACCTCGTCAACAGGCGCAATAAATCGGCAAACTCGAGGAGCTCCCGGGAGGAGTACTGTGAAAGTCATTATGTTGACAGATAATGGCGTATCGCCTCAGGTGAACTTTCCAGAGTAAGCTTGAAAATGTCATTGTGGAAAACGGGGAACAATTGGCAGGAGTAACGGTGAGACACTGGCACGAGTAACTATGACTCTCTTAAGGTAGCCAAATGCCTCGTCAACAGGCGAAATACATCGGCAAACTCGAGAAGTTCCCGGCTGGCGTACTGTGAATGTCTTTATGTCGACAGTTAATGGCGTATCGATCCATGTGAACTGGCCAAAGTAAGCTAGCAGATGTGACTGTTGTAAAACGGGCAGCAACCGACAGGAGTAACTATGACTCAATAAAGGGACCCAAATGCCTCGTCAACAGTTGAGATACATTTGCAAACTGGAGGAGCTCTTAGCAGGAGTACTGTGAATGTCATAATGTCGACAAATAATAACGTATCGCTTGTGGTGAACTGGCCAGAGTAAGCTCGTAGTTGTGACTGTTGTAAAACGGGGAGAAACTGACAGGAGTAACTACGACTCTCTTAACGTAGCCAAATGCCTCGTCAACAGCCGAGATACATCGCCAAACTCGAGAAGTTCAGGGCAGGCGTACTGTGAATGTCTTTATGTCGACAGTTAATGGCGTATCGATTCAGGTGAACTGGCCAGTGTAAGCTTGTAGATGTGACTGTTGTAAAACGGGGAGCAACCGACAGGAGTAACTATGCCTCTCTCAAGGTAGCCAAATGCCTCGTCAACAGGCGAAATACATCAGCAAACTCGAGAAGCTCCCGGCAGGAATACTGTGGAAGTCTTTATGTTGACAGATAATGGCGTATCGCTTCAGGAGAACTGGCTAAAGGAAGCTGAAAATGTGACTGTGGTAAAACGGGGTGCAACCGACAGGAGAAACTATGACTCTCTTAAGGTAGCCATATGCCTCGTCAACAGGCGAAATACATCGGCAAACTCGAGAAGCTACCGGCAGGAGTAATGTGAAAGTCTTTATGTCGACAGATAATGGCGTATCGCTTCAGGTGAACTGGCCAGCCACAATAAGCTTGAAAATGTGACTGTGGCAAAACTTGGAGCAACTGACTGGAGTAACTATGACTCTCTTAAGGTAGCCAAATGGCCCTCAACAGGCGAAAAAAATGGGCAAACTCGAGACGCTACCGGCAGGAGTACTGTGAAAGTCTATATATTGACAGATAATTGCGTATCGCTTCAGGTGAGCTGCTAGAGGAAGCTTGAAAATGTGACTGTGGTAAAACGGGGAACAAATGACTGGCGTAACTGTGACTCTCTTAAGTTACCCAAATGCCTCGCCAACAGGCGAAACACATCGGCAAACTCGACAAGCTCCCGGCAGGAGTACCGTGAAAGTCTTTATGTCGACAGATAATGGCGTATCGCTTCAGGTGAACTTTCCAGAGTAAGCTTGAAAATGTCATTGTGGAAAACGGGGAACAATTGGCAGGAGTAACGGTGAGACACTGGCACGAGTAACTATGACTCTCTTAAGTTACCCAAATGCCTCGCCAACAGGCGAAACACATCGGCAAACTCGACAAGCTCCCGGGAGGAGTACTGTGAAAGTCATTATGTTGACAGATAATGGCGTATCGCCTCAGGTGAACTAGCCAGAGTAAGCTTGAGAATGTCATTGTGGAAAACCGGGAACAATTAGCAGGAGTAACGGTGAGACACTGGCACGAGTAACTATGAATCTCTTAAGGTAGCCAAATGCCCCGTCAACAGGCGAAATACATCGGCAAATTCGAGAAGCTCCCGGCAGGAGTACTGTGAAAGTCTTTATGTCGACAGTTAATGGCGTATCGATTCAGGTGAACTGGCCAGAGTAAGCTTCTAGATGTGACTGTTGTAAAACGGGGAGCAACCGACAGGAGAAACTATGACTCTCTTAAGGTAGCCATATGCCTCGTCAACAGGCGAAATACATCGGCAAATTCGAGAAGCTCCCGGCAGGAGTACTGTGAAAGTCTTTATGTCGACAGTTAATGGCGTATCGATTCAGGTGAACTGGCCAGAGTAAGCTTCTAGATGTGACTGTTGTAAAACGGGGAGCAACCGACAGGAGTAAATATGACTCTCTTGAGGTAGCCAAATACCTCGTCAACAGGCGCAATAAATCGGCAAACTCGAGGAGCTCCCGGGAGGAGTACTGTGAAAGTCATTATGTTGACAGATAATGGCGTATCGCCTCAGGTGAACTTTCCAGAGTAAGCTTGAAAATGTCATTGTGGAAAACGGGGAACAATTGGCAGGAGTAACGGTGAGACACTGGCACGAGTAACTATGACTCTCTTAAGGTAGCCAAATGCCTCGTCAACAGGCGAAATACATCGGCAAACTCGAGAAGTTCCCGGCTGGCGTACTGTGAATGTCTTTATGTCGACAGTTAATGGCGTATCGATCCATGTGAACTGGCCAAAGTAAGCTAGCAGATGTGACTGTTGTAAAACGGGCAGCAACCGACAGGAGTAACTATGACTCAATAAAGGGACCCAAATGCCTCGTCAACAGTTGAGATACATTTGCAAACTGGAGGAGCTCTTAGCAGGAGTACTGTGAATGTCATAATGTCGACAAATAATAACGTATCGCTTGTGGTGAACTGGCCAGAGTAAGCTCGTAGTTGTGACTGTTGTAAAACGGGGAGAAACTGACAGGAGTAACTACGACTCTCTTAACGTAGCCAAATGCCTCGTCAACAGCCGAGATACATCGCCAAACTCGAGAAGTTCAGGGCAGGCGTACTGTGAATGTCTTTATGTCGACAGTTAATGGCGTATCGATTCAGGTGAACTGGCCAGTGTAAGCTTGTAGATGTGACTGTTGTAAAACGGGGAGCAACCGACAGGAGTAACTATGCCTCTCTCAAGGTAGCCAAATGCCTCGTCAACAGGCGAAATACATCAGCAAACTCGAGAAGCTCCCGGCAGGAATACTGTGGAAGTCTTTATGTTGACAGATAATGGCGTATCGCTTCAGGAGAACTGGCTAAAGGAAGCTGAAAATGTGACTGTGGTAAAACGGGGTGCAACCGACAGGAGAAACTATGACTCTCTTAAGGTAGCCATATGCCTCGTCAACAGGCGAAATACATCGGCAAACTCGAGAAGCTACCGGCAGGAGTAATGTGAAAGTCTTTATGTCGACAGATAATGGCGTATCGCTTCAGGTGAACTGGCCAGCCACAATAAGCTTGAAAATGTGACTGTGGCAAAACTTGGAGCAACTGACTGGAGTAACTATGACTCTCTTAAGGTAGCCAAATGGCCCTCAACAGGCGAAAAAAATGGGCAAACTCGAGACGCTACCGGCAGGAGTACTGTGAAAGTCTATATATTGACAGATAATTGCGTATCGCTTCAGGTGAGCTGCTAGAGGAAGCTTGAAAATGTGACTGTGGTAAAACGGGGAACAAATGACTGGCGTAACTGTGACTCTCTTAAGTTACCCAAATGCCTCGCCAACAGGCGAAACACATCGGCAAACTCGACAAGCTCCCGGCAGGAGTACCGTGAAAGTCTTTATGTCGACAGATAATGGCGTATCGCTTCAGGTGAACTTTCCAGAGTAAGCTTGAAAATGTCATTGTGGAAAACGGGGAACAATTGGCAGGAGTAACGGTGAGACACTGGCACGAGTAACTATGACTCTCTTAAGTTACCCAAATGCCTCGCCAACAGGCGAAACACATCGGCAAACTCGACAAGCTCCCGGGAGGAGTACTGTGAAAGTCATTATGTTGACAGATAATGGCGTATCGCCTCAGGTGAACTAGCCAGAGTAAGCTTGAGAATGTCATTGTGGAAAACCGGGAACAATTAGCAGGAGTAACGGTGAGACACTGGCACGAGTAACTATGAATCTCTTAAGGTAGCCAAATGCCCCGTCAACAGGCGAAATACATCGGCAAATTCGAGAAGCTCCCGGCAGGAGTACTGTGAAAGTCTTTATGTCGACAGTTAATGGCGTATCGATTCAGGTGAACTGGCCAGAGTAAGCTTCTAGATGTGACTGTTGTAAAACGGGGAGCAACCGACAGGAGAAACTATGACTCTCTTAAGGTAGCCATATGCCTCGTCAACAGGCGAAATACATCGGCAAATTCGAGAAGCTCCCGGCAGGAGTACTGTGAAAGTCTTTATGTCGACAGTTAATGGCGTATCGATTCAGGTGAACTGGCCAGAGTAAGCTTCTAGATGTGACTGTTGTAAAACGGGGAGCAACCGACAGGAGTAAATATGACTCTCTTGAGGTAGCCAAATACCTCGTCAACAGGCGCAATAAATCGGCAAACTCGAGGAGCTCCCGGGAGGAGTACTGTGAAAGTCATTATGTTGACAGATAATGGCGTATCGCCTCAGGTGAACTTTCCAGAGTAAGCTTGAAAATGTCATTGTGGAAAACGGGGAACAATTGGCAGGAGTAACGGTGAGACACTGGCACGAGTAACTATGACTCTCTTAAGGTAGCCAAATGCCTCGTCAACAGGCGAAATACATCGGCAAACTCGAGAAGTTCCCGGCTGGCGTACTGTGAATGTCTTTATGTCGACAGTTAATGGCGTATCGATCCATGTGAACTGGCCAAAGTAAGCTAGCAGATGTGACTGTTGTAAAACGGGCAGCAACCGACAGGAGTAACTATGACTCAATAAAGGGACCCAAATGCCTCGTCAACAGTTGAGATACATTTGCAAACTGGAGGAGCTCTTAGCAGGAGTACTGTGAATGTCATAATGTCGACAAATAATAACGTATCGCTTGTGGTGAACTGGCCAGAGTAAGCTCGTAGTTGTGACTGTTGTAAAACGGGGAGAAACTGACAGGAGTAACTACGACTCTCTTAACGTAGCCAAATGCCTCGTCAACAGCCGAGATACATCGCCAAACTCGAGAAGTTCAGGGCAGGCGTACTGTGAATGTCTTTATGTCGACAGTTAATGGCGTATCGATTCAGGTGAACTGGCCAGTGTAAGCTTGTAGATGTGACTGTTGTAAAACGGGGAGCAACCGACAGGAGTAACTATGCCTCTCTCAAGGTAGCCAAATGCCTCGTCAACAGGCGAAATACATCAGCAAACTCGAGAAGCTCCCGGCAGGAATACTGTGGAAGTCTTTATGTTGACAGATAATGGCGTATCGCTTCAGGAGAACTGGCTAAAGGAAGCTGAAAATGTGACTGTGGTAAAACGGGGTGCAACCGACAGGAGAAACTATGACTCTCTTAAGGTAGCCATATGCCTCGTCAACAGGCGAAATACATCGGCAAACTCGAGAAGCTACCGGCAGGAGTAATGTGAAAGTCTTTATGTCGACAGATAATGGCGTATCGCTTCAGGTGAACTGGCCAGCCACAATAAGCTTGAAAATGTGACTGTGGCAAAACTTGGAGCAACTGACTGGAGTAACTATGACTCTCTTAAGGTAGCCAAATGGCCCTCAACAGGCGAAAAAAATGGGCAAACTCGAGACGCTACCGGCAGGAGTACTGTGAAAGTCTATATATTGACAGATAATTGCGTATCGCTTCAGGTGAGCTGCTAGAGGAAGCTTGAAAATGTGACTGTGGTAAAACGGGGAACAAATGACTGGCGTAACTGTGACTCTCTTAAGTTACCCAAATGCCTCGCCAACAGGCGAAACACATCGGCAAACTCGACAAGCTCCCGGCAGGAGTACCGTGAAAGTCTTTATGTCGACAGATAATGGCGTATCGCTTCAGGTGAACTTTCCAGAGTAAGCTTGAAAATGTCATTGTGGAAAACGGGGAACAATTGGCAGGAGTAACGGTGAGACACTGGCACGAGTAACTATGACTCTCTTAAGTTACCCAAATGCCTCGCCAACAGGCGAAACACATCGGCAAACTCGACAAGCTCCCGGGAGGAGTACTGTGAAAGTCATTATGTTGACAGATAATGGCGTATCGCCTCAGGTGAACTAGCCAGAGTAAGCTTGAAAATGTCATTGTGGAAAACCGGGAACAATTAGCAGGAGTAACGGTGAGACACTGGCACGAGTAACTATGAATCTCTTAAGGTAGCCAAATGCCCCGTCAACAGGCGAAATACATCGGCAAATTCGAGAAGCTCCCGGCAGGAGTACTGTGAAAGTCTTTATGTCGACAGTTAATGGCGTATCGATTCAGGTGAACTGGCCAGAGTAAGCTTCTAGATGTGACTGTTGTAAAACGGGGAGCAACCGACAGGAGAAACTATGACTCTCTTAAGGTAGCCATATGCCTCGTCAACAGGCGAAATACATCGGCAAACTCGAGAAGCTACCGGCAGGAGTAATGTGAAAGTCTTTATGTCGACAGATAATGGCGTATCGCTTCAGGTGAACTGGCCAGAGTAAGCTTCTAGATGTGACTGTTGTAAAACGGGGAGCAACCGACAGGAGTAAATATGACTCTCTTGAGGTAGCCAAATACCTCGTCAACAGGCGCAATAAATCGGCAAACTCGAGGAGCTCCCGGGAGGAGTACTGTGAAAGTCATTATGTTGACAGATAATGGCGTATCGCCTCAGGTGAACTTTCCAGAGTAAGCTTGAAAATGTCATTGTGGAAAACGGGGAACAATTGGCAGGAGTAACGGTGAGACACTGGCACGAGTAACTATGACTCTCTTAAGGAAGCCAAATGCCTCGTCAACAGGCGAAATACATCGGCAAACTCGAGAAGTTCCCGGCTGGCGTACTGTGAATGTCTTTATGTCGACAGTTAATGGCGTATCGATCCATGTGAACTGGCCAAAGTAAGCTAGCAGATGTGACTGTTGTAAAACGGTCAGCACCCGACAGGAGTAACTATGACTCAATAAAGGGACCCAAATGCCTCGTCAACAGTTGAGATACATTTGCAAACTGGAGGAGCTCTTAGCAGGAGTACTGTGAATGTCATAATGTCGACAAATAATAACGTATCGCTTGTGGTGAACTGGTCAGAGTAAGCTCGTAGTTGTGACTGTTGTAAAACGGGGAGAAACTGACAGGAGTAACTACGACTCTCTTAAGGTAGCCAAATGCCTCGTCAACAACCGAGATACATCGCCAAACTCGAGAAGTTCAGGGCAGGCGTACTGTGAATGTCTTTATGTCGACAGTTAATGGCGTATCGATTCAGGTGAACTGGCCAGTGTAAGCTTGTAGATGTGACTGTTGTAAAACGGGGAGCGACCGACAGGAGTAACTATGCCTCTCTCAAGGTAGCCAAATGCCTCGTCAACAGGCGAAATACATCAGCAAACACGAGAAGCTCCCGGCGGGAATACTGTGGAAGTCTTTATGTTGACAGATAATGGCGTATCGCTTCAGGAGAACTGGCTAAAGGAAGCTGAAAATGTGACTGTGGTAAAACGGGGTGCAACCGACAGGAGAAACTATGACTCTCTTAAGGTAGCCATATGCCTCGTCAACAGGCGAAATACATAGGCAAACTCGAGGAGCTCCCGGGAGGAGTACTGTGAAAGTCATTATGTTGACAGATAATGGCGTATCGCCTCAGGTGAACTAGCCAGAGTAAGCTTGAAAATGTCATTGTGGAAAACCGGGAACAATTAGCAGGAGTAACGGTGAGACACTGGCACGAGTAACTATGAATCTCTTAAGGTAGCCAAATGCCCCGTCAACAGGCGAAATACATCGGCAAATTCGAGAAGCTCCCGGCAGGAGTACTGTGAAAGTCTTTATGTCGACAGTTAATGGCGTATCGATTCAGGTGAACTGGCCAGAGTAAGCTTCTAGATGTGACTGTTGTAAAACGGGGAGCAACCGACAGGAGTAAATATGACTCTCTTGAGGTAGCCAAATACCTCGTCAACAGGCGCAATAAATCGGCAAACTCGAGGAGCTCCCGGGAGGAGTACTGTGAAAGTCATTATGTTGACAGATAATGGCGTATCGCCTCAGGTGAACTTTCCAGAGTAAGCTTGAAAATGTCATTGTGGAAAACGGGGAACAATTGGCAGGAGTAACGGTGAGACACTGGCACGAGTAACTATGACTCTCTTAAGGTAGCCAAATGCCTCGTCAACAGGCGAAATACATCGGCAAACTCGAGAAGTTCCCGGCTGGCGTACTGTGAATGTCTTTATGTCGACAGTTAATGGCGTATCGATCCATGTGAACTGGCCAAAGTAAGCTAGCAGATGTGACTGTTGTAAAACGGGCAGCAACCGACAGGAGTAACTATGACTCAATAAAGGGACCCAAATGCCTCGTCAACAGTTGAGATACATTTGCAAACTGGAGGAGCTCTTAGCAGGAGTACTGTGAATGTCATAATGTCGACAAATAATAACGTATCGCTTGTGGTGAACTGGCCAGAGTAAGCTCGTAGTTGTGACTGTTGTAAAACGGGGAGAAACTGACAGGAGTAACTACGACTCTCTTAAGGTAGCCAAATGCCTCGTCAACAGCCGAGATACATCGCCAAACTCGAGAAGTTCAGGGCAGGCGTACTGTGAATGTCTTTATGTCGACAGTTAATGGCGTATCGATTCAGGTGAACTGGCCAGTGTAAGCTTGTAGATGTGACTGTTGTAAAACGGGGAGCAACCGACAGGAGTAACTATGCCTCTCTCAAGGTAGCCAAATGCCTCGTCAACAGGCGAAATACATCAGCAAACTCGAGAAGCTCCCGGCAGGAATACTGTGGAAGTCTTTATGTTGACAGATAATGGCGTATCGCTTCAGGAGAACTGGCTAAAGGAAGCTGAAAATGTGACTGTGGTAAAACGGGGTGCAACCGACAGGAGAAACTATGACTCTCTTAAGGTAGCCATATGCCTCGTCAACAGGCGAAATACATCGGCAAACTCGAGAAGCTACCGGCAGGAGTAATGTGAAAGTCTTTATGTCGACAGATAATGGCGTATCGCTTCAGGTGAACTGGCCAGCCACAATAAGCTTGAAAATGTGACTGTGGCAAAACTTGGAGCAACTGACTGGAGTAACTATGACTCTCTTAAGGTAGCCAAATGGCCCTCAACAGGCGAAAAAAATGGGCAAACTCGAGACGCTACCGGCAGGAGTACTGTGAAAGTCTATATATTGACAGATAATTGCGTATCGCTTCAGGTGAGCTGCTAGAGGAAGCTTGAAAATGTGACTGTGGTAAAACGGGGAACAAATGACTGGCGTAACTGTGACTCTCTTAAGTTACCCAAATGCCTCGCCAACAGGCGAAACACATCGGCAAACTCGACAAGCTCCCGGCAGGAGTACCGTGAAAGTCTTTATGTCGACAGATAATGGCGTATCGCTTCAGGTGAACTTTCCAGAGTAAGCTTGAAAATGTCATTGTGGAAAACGGGGAACAATTGGCAGGAGTAACGGTGAGACACTGGCACGAGTAACTATGACTCTCTTAAGGAAGCCAAATGCCTCGTCAACAGGCGAAATACATCGACAAACTCGAGAAGTTCCCGGCTGGCGTACTGTGAATGTCTTTATGTCGACAGTTAATGGCGTATCGATCCATGTGAACTGGCCAAAGTAAGCTAGCAGATGTGACTGTTGTAAAACGGTCAGCACCCGACAGGAGTAACTATGACTCAATAAAGGGACCCAAATGCCTCGTCAACAGTTGAGATACATTTGCAAACTGGAGGAGCTCTTAGCAGGAGTACTGTGAATGTCATAATGTCGACAAATAATAACGTATCGCTTGTGGTGAACTGGTCAGAGTAAGCTCGTAGTTGTGACTGTTGTAAAACGGGGAGAAACTGACAGGAGTAACTACGACTCTCTTAAGGTAGCCAAATGTCTCGTCAACAACCGAGATACATCGCCAAACTCGAGAAGTTCAGGGCAGGCGTACTGTGAATGTCTTTATGTCGACAGTTAATGGCGTATCGATTCAGGTGAACTGGCCAGTGTAAGCTTGTAGATGTGACTGTTGTAAAACGGGGAGCGACCGACAGGAGTAACTATGCCTCTCTCAAGGTAGCCAAATGCCTCGTCAACAGGCGAAATACATCAGCAAACACGAGAAGCTCCCGGCGGGAATACTGTGGAAGTCTTTATGTTGACAGATAATGGCGTATCGCTTCAGGAGAACTGGCTAAAGGAAGCTGAAAATGTGACTGTGGTAAAACGGGGTGCAACCGACAGGAGAAACTATGACTCTCTTAAGGTAGCCATATGCCCCGTCAACAGGCGAAATACATCGGCAAATTCGAGAAGCTCCCGGCAGGAGTACTGTGAAAGTCTTTATGTCGACAGTTAATGGCGTATCGATTCAGGTAAACTGGCCAGAGTAAGCTTCTAGATGTGACTGTTGTAAAACGGGGAGCAACCGACAGGAGTAAATATGACTCTCTTGAGGTAGCCAAATACCTCGTCAACAGGCGCAATAAATCGGCAAACTCGAGGAGCTCCCGGGAGGAGTACTGTGAAAGTCATTATGTTGACAGATAATGGCGTATCGCCTCAGGTGAACTTTCCAGAGTAAGCTTGAAAATATCATTGTGGAAAACGGGGAACAATTGGCAGGAGTAACGGTGAGACACTGGCACGAGTAACTATGACTCTCTTAAGGAAGCCAAATGCCTCGTCAACAGGCGAAATACATAGGCAAACTCGAGGAGCTCCCGGGAGGAGTACTGTGAAAGTCATTATGTTGACAGATAATGGCGTATCGCTTCAGGTGAACTTTCCAGAGTAAGCTTGAAAATGTCATTGTGGAAAACGGGGAACAATTGGCAGGAGTAACGGTGAGACACTGGCACGAGTAACTATGACTCTCTTAAGGAAGCCAAATGCCTCGTCAACAGGCGAAATACATCGGCAAACTCGAGAAGTTCCCGGCTGGCGTACTGTGAATGTCTTTATGTCGACAGTTAATGGCGTATCGATCCATGTGAACTGGCCAAAGTAAGCTAGCAGATGTGACTGTTGTAAAACGGTCAGCACCCGACAGGAGTAACTATGACTCAATAAAGGGACCCAAATGCCTCGTCAACAGTTGAGATACATTTGCAAACTGGAGGAGCTCTTAGCAGGAGTACTGTGAATGTCATAATGTCGACAAATAATAACGTATCGCTTGTGGTGAACTGGTCAGAGTAAGCTCGTAGTTGTGACTGTTGTAAAACGGGGAGAAACTGACAGGAGTAACTACGACTCTCTTAAGGTAGCCAAATGCCTCGTCAACAACCGAGATACATCGCCAAACTCGAGAAGTTCAGGGCAGGCGTACTGTGAATGTCTTTATGTCGACAGTTAATGGCGTATCGATTCAGGTGAACTGGCCAGTGTAAGCTTGTAGATGTGACTGTTGTAAAACGGGGAGCGACCGACAGGAGTAACTATGCCTCTCTCAAGGTAGCCAAATGCCTCGTCAACAGGCGAAATACATCAGCAAACACGAGAAGCTCCCGGCGGGAATACTGTGGAAGTCTTTATGTTGACAGATAATGGCGTATCGCTTCAGGAGAACTGGCTAAAGGAAGCTGAAAATGTGACTGTGGTAAAACGGGGTGCAACCGACAGGAGAAACTATGACTCTCTTAAGGTAGCCATATGCCTCGTCAACAGGCGAAATACATAGGCAAACTCGAGGAGCTCCCGGGAGGAGTACTGTGAAAGTCATTATGTTGACAGATAATGGCGTATCGCCTCAGGTGAACTAGCCAGAGTAAGCTTGAAAATGTCATTGTGGAAAACCGGGAACAATTAGCAGGAGTAACGGTGAGACACTGGCACGAGTAACTATGAATCTCTTAAGGTAGCCAAATGCCCCGTCAACAGGCGAAATACATCGGCAAATTCGAGAAGCTCCCGGCAGGAGTACTGTGAAAGTCTTTATGTCGACAGTTAATGGCGTATCGATTCAGGTGAACTGGCCAGAGTAAGCTTCTAGATGTGACTGTTGTAAAACGGGGAGCAACCGACAGGAGTAAATATGACTCTCTTGAGGTAGCCAAATACCTCGTCAACAGGCGCAATAAATCGGCAAACTCGAGGAGCTCCCGGGAGGAGTACTGTGAAAGTCATTATGTTGACAGATAATGGCGTATCGCTTCAGGTGAACTTTCCAGAGTAAGCTTGAAAATGTCATTGTGGAAAACGGGGAACAATTGGCAGGAGTAACGGTGAGACACTGGCACGAGTAACTATGACTCTCTTAAGGTAGCCAAATGCCTCGTCAACAGGCGAAATACATCGGCAAACTCGAGAAGTTCCCGGCTGGCGTACTGTGAATGTCTTTATGTCGACAGTTAATGGCGTATCGATCCATGTGAACTGGCCAAAGTAAGCTAGCAGATGTGACTGTTGTAAAACGGGCAGCAACCGACAGGAGTAACTATGACTCAATAAAGGGACCCAAATGCCTCGTCAACAGTTGAGATACATTTGCAAACTGGAGGAGCTCTTAGCAGGAGTACTGTGAATGTCATAATGTCGACAAATAATAACGTATCGCTTGTGGTGAACTGGCCAGAGTAAGCTCGTAGTTGTGACTGTTGTAAAACGGGGAGAAACTGACAGGAGTAACTACGACTCTCTTAAGGTAGCCAAATGCCTCGTCAACAGCCGAGATACATCGCCAAACTCGAGAAGTTCAGGGCAGGCGTACTGTGAATGTCTTTATGTCGACAGTTAATGGCGTATCGATTCAGGTGAACTGGCCAGTGTAAGCTTGTAGATGTGACTGTTGTAAAACGGGGAGCAACCGACAGGAGTAACTATGCCTCTCTCAAGGTAGCCAAATGCCTCGTCAACAGGCGAAATACATCAGCAAACTCGAGAAGCTCCCGGCAGGAATACTGTGGAAGTCTTTATGTTGACAGATAATGGCGTATCGCTTCAGGAGAACTGGCTAAAGGAAGCTGAAAATGTGACTGTGGTAAAACGGGGTGCAACCGACAGGAGAAACTATGACTCTCTTAAGGTAGCCATATGCCTCGTCAACAGGCGAAATACATCGGCAAACTCGAGAAGCTACCGGCAGGAGTAATGTGAAAGTCTTTATGTCGACAGATAATGGCGTATCGCTTCAGGTGAACTGGCCAGCCACAATAAGCTTGAAAATGTGACTGTGGCAAAACTTGGAGCAACTGACTGGAGTAACTATGACTCTCTTAAGGTAGCCAAATGGCCCTCAACAGGCGAAAAAAATGGGCAAACTCGAGACGCTACCGGCAGGAGTACTGTGAAAGTCTATATATTGACAGATAATTGCGTATCGCTTCAGGTGAGCTGCTAGAGGAAGCTTGAAAATGTGACTGTGGTAAAACGGGGAACAAATGACTGGCGTAACTGTGACTCTCTTAAGTTACCCAAATGCCTCGCCAACAGGCGAAACACATCGGCAAACTCGACAAGCTCCCGGCAGGAGTACCGTGAAAGTCTTTATGTCGACAGATAATGGCGTATCGCTTCAGGTGAACTTTCCAGAGTAAGCTTGAAAATGTCATTGTGGAAAACGGGGAACAATTGGCAGGAGTAACGGTGAGACACTGGCACGAGTAACTATGACTCTCTTAAGGAAGCCAAATGCCTCGTCAACAGGCGAAATACATCGACAAACTCGAGAAGTTCCCGGCTGGCGTACTGTGAATGTCTTTATGTCGACAGTTAATGGCGTATCGATCCATGTGAACTGGCCAAAGTAAGCTAGCAGATGTGACTGTTGTAAAACGGTCAGCACCCGACAGGAGTAACTATGACTCAATAAAGGGACCCAAATGCCTCGTCAACAGTTGAGATACATTTGCAAACTGGAGGAGCTCTTAGCAGGAGTACTGTGAATGTCATAATGTCGACAAATAATAACGTATCGCTTGTGGTGAACTGGTCAGAGTAAGCTCGTAGTTGTGACTGTTGTAAAACGGGGAGAAACTGACAGGAGTAACTACGACTCTCTTAAGGTAGCCAAATGTCTCGTCAACAACCGAGATACATCGCCAAACTCGAGAAGTTCAGGGCAGGCGTACTGTGAATGTCTTTATGTCGACAGTTAATGGCGTATCGATTCAGGTGAACTGGCCAGTGTAAGCTTGTAGATGTGACTGTTGTAAAACGGGGAGCGACCGACAGGAGTAACTATGCCTCTCTCAAGGTAGCCAAATGCCTCGTCAACAGGCGAAATACATCAGCAAACACGAGAAGCTCCCGGCGGGAATACTGTGGAAGTCTTTATGTTGACAGATAATGGCGTATCGCTTCAGGAGAACTGGCTAAAGGAAGCTGAAAATGTGACTGTGGTAAAACGGGGTGCAACCGACAGGAGAAACTATGACTCTCTTAAGGTAGCCATATGCCCCGTCAACAGGCGAAATACATCGGCAAATTCGAGAAGCTCCCGGCAGGAGTACTGTGAAAGTCTTTATGTCGACAGTTAATGGCGTATCGATTCAGGTAAACTGGCCAGAGTAAGCTTCTAGATGTGACTGTTGTAAAACGGGGAGCAACCGACAGGAGTAAATATGACTCTCTTGAGGTAGCCAAATACCTCGTCAACAGGCGCAATAAATCGGCAAACTCGAGGAGCTCCCGGGAGGAGTACTGTGAAAGTCATTATGTTGACAGATAATGGCGTATCGCCTCAGGTGAACTTTCCAGAGTAAGCTTGAAAATATCATTGTGGAAAACGGGGAACAATTGGCAGGAGTAACGGTGAGACACTGGCACGAGTAACTATGACTCTCTTAAGGTAGCCAAATGCCTCGTCAACAGGCGAAATACATCGGCAAACTCGAGAAGTTCCCGGCTGGCGTACTGTGAATGTCTTTATGTCGACAGTTAATGGCGTATCGATCCATGTGAACTGGCCAAAGTAAGCTAGCAGATGTGACTGTTGTAAAACGGGCAGCAACCGACAGGAGTAACTATGACTCAATAAAGGGACCCAAATGCCTCGTCAACAGTTGAGATACATTTGCAAACTGGAGGAGCTCTTAGCAGGAGTACTGTGAATGTCATAATGTCGACAAATAATAACGTATCGCTTGTGGTGAACTGGCCAGAGTAAGCTCGTAGTTGTGACTGTTGTAAAACGGGGAGAAACTGACAGGAGTAACTACGACTCTCTTAAGGTAGCCAAATGCCTCGTCAACAGCCGAGATACATCGCCAAACTCGAGAAGTTCAGGGCAGGCGTACTGTGAATGTCTTTATGTCGACAGTTAATGGCGTATCGATTCAGGTGAACTGGCCAGTGTAAGCTTGTAGATGTGACTGTTGTAAAACGGGGAGCAACCGACAGGAGTAACTATGCCTCTCTCAAGGTAGCCAAATGCCTCGTCAACAGGCGAAATACATCAGCAAACTCGAGAAGCTCCCGGCAGGAATACTGTGGAAGTCTTTATGTTGACAGATAATGGCGTATCGCTTCAGGAGAACTGGCTAAAGGAAGCTGAAAATGTGACTGTGGTAAAACGGGGTGCAACCGACAGGAGAAACTATGACTCTCTTAAGGTAGCCATATGCCTCGTCAACAGGCGAAATACATCGGCAAACTCGAGAAGCTACCGGCAGGAGTAATGTGAAAGTCTTTATGTCGACAGATAATGGCGTATCGCTTCAGGTGAACTGGCCAGCCACAATAAGCTTGAAAATGTGACTGTGGCAAAACTTGGAGCAACTGACTGGAGTAACTATGACTCTCTTAAGGTAGCCAAATGGCCCTCAACAGGCGAAAAAAATGGGCAAACTCGAGACGCTACCGGCAGGAGTACTGTGAAAGTCTATATATTGACAGATAATTGCGTATCGCTTCAGGTGAGCTGCTAGAGGAAGCTTGAAAATGTGACTGTGGTAAAACGGGGAACAAATGACTGGCGTAACTGTGACTCTCGTAAGTTACCCAAATGCCTCGCCAACAGGCGAAACACATCGGCAAACTCGACAAGCTCCCGGCAGGAGTACCGTGAAAGTCTTTATGTCGACAGATAATGGCGTATCGATTCAGGTGAACTGGCCAGAGTAAGCTTCTAGATGTGACTGTTGTAAAACGGGGAGCAACCGACAGGAGTAAATATGACTCTCTTGAGGTAGCCAAATACCTCGTCAACAGGCGCAATAAATCGGCAAACTCGAGGAGCTCCCGGGAGGAGTACTGTGAATGTCATTATGTTGACAGATAATGGCGTATCGCCTCAGGTGAACTTTCCAGAGTAAGCTTGAAAATGTCATTGTGGAAAACGGGGAACAATTGGCAGGAGTAACGGTGAGACACTGGCACGAGTAACTATGACTCTCTTAAGGAAGCCAAATGCCTCGTCAACAGGCGAAATACATCGGCAAACTCGAGAAGTTCCCGGCTGGCGTACTGTGAATGTCTTTATGTCGACAGTTAATGGCGTATCGATCCATGTGAACTGGCCAAAGTAAGCTAGCAGATGTGACTGTTGTAAAACGGGCAGCAACCGACAGGAGTAACTATGACTCAATAAAGGGACCCAAATGCCTCGTCAACAGTTGAGATACATTTGCAAACTGGAGGAGCTCTTAGCAGGAGTACTGTGAATGTCATAATGTCGACAAATAATAACGTATCGCTTGTGGTGAACTGGTCAGAGTAAGCTCGTAGTTGTGACTGTTGTAAAACGGGGAGAAACTGACAGGAGTAACTACGACTCTCTTAAGGTAGCCAAATGCCTCGTCAACAACCGAGATACATCGCCAAACTCGAGAAGTTCAGGGCAGGCGTACTGTGAATGTCTTTATGTCGACAGTTAATGGCGTATCGATTCAGGTGAACTGGCCAGTGTAAGCTTGTAGATGTGACTGTTGTAAAACGGGGAGCGACCGACAGGAGTAACTATGCCTCTCTCAAGGTAGCCAAATGCCTCGTCAACAGGCGAAATACATCAGCAAACACGAGAAGCTCCCGGCGGGAATACTGTGGAAGTCTTTATGTTGACAGATAATGGCGTATCGCTTCAGGAGAACTGGCTAAAGGAAGCTGAAAATGTGACTGTGGTAAAACGGGGTGCAACCGACAGGAGAAACTATGACTCTCTTAAGGTA
Source organism: Schistocerca piceifrons (assembly GCF_021461385.2). Taxonomy (NCBI): domain Eukaryota; kingdom Metazoa; phylum Arthropoda; class Insecta; order Orthoptera; family Acrididae; genus Schistocerca; species Schistocerca piceifrons. The sequence continues at coordinate 204,538 of NC_060144.1, read as the reverse complement.
GCCATATGCCTCGTCAACAGGCGAAATACATAGGCAAACTCGAGGAGCTCCCGGGAGGAGTACTGTGAAAGTCATTATGTTGACAGATAATGGCGTATCGCCTCAGGTGAACTAGCCAGAGTAAGCTTGAAAATGTCATTGTGGAAAACCGGGAACAATTAGCAGGAGTAACGGTGAGACACTGGCACGAGTAACTATGAATCTCTTAAGGTAGCCAAATGCCCCGTCAACAGGCGAAATACATCGGCAAATTCGAGAAGCTCCCGGCAGGAGTACTGTGAAAGTCTTTATGTCGACAGTTAATGGCGTATCGATTCAGGTGAACTGGCCAGAGTAAGCTTCTAGATGTGACTGTTGTAAAACGGGGAGCAACCGACAGGAGTAAATATGACTCTCTTGAGGTAGCCAAATACCTCGTCAACAGGCGCAATAAATCGGCAAACTCGAGGAGCTCCCGGGAGGAGTACTGTGAAAGTCATTATGTTGACAGATAATGGCGTATCGCCTCAGGTGAACTTTCCAGAGTAAGCTTGAAAATGTCATTGTGGAAAACGGGGAACAATTGGCAGGAGTAACGGTGAGACACTGGCACGAGTAACTATGACTCTCTTAAGGTAGCCAAATGCCTCGTCAACAGGCGAAATACATCGGCAAACTCGAGAAGTTCCCGGCTGGCGTACTGTGAATGTCTTTATGTCGACAGTTAATGGCGTATCGATCCATGTGAACTGGCCAAAGTAAGCTAGCAGATGTGACTGTTGTAAAACGGGCAGCAACCGACAGGAGTAACTATGACTCAATAAAGGGACCCAAATGCCTCGTCAACAGTTGAGATACATTTGCAAACTGGAGGAGCTCTTAGCAGGAGTACTGTGAATGTCATAATGTCGACAAATAATAACGTATCGCTTGTGGTGAACTGGCCAGAGTAAGCTCGTAGTTGTGACTGTTGTAAAACGGGGAGAAACTGACAGGAGTAACTACGACTCTCTTAAGGTAGCCAAATGCCTCGTCAACAGCCGAGATACATCGCCAAACTCGAGAAGTTCAGGGCAGGCGTACTGTGAATGTCTTTATGTCGACAGTTAATGGCGTATCGATTCAGGTGAACTGGCCAGTGTAAGCTTGTAGATGTGACTGTTGTAAAACGGGGAGCAACCGACAGGAGTAACTATGCCTCTCTCAAGGTAGCCAAATGCCTCGTCAACAGGCGAAATACATCAGCAAACTCGAGAAGCTCCCGGCAGGAATACTGTGGAAGTCTTTATGTTGACAGATAATGGCGTATCGCTTCAGGAGAACTGGCTAAAGGAAGCTGAAAATGTGACTGTGGTAAAACGGGGTGCAACCGACAGGAGAATCTATGACTCTCTTAAGGTAGCCATATGCCTCGTCAACAGGCGAAATACATCGGCAAACTCGAGAAGCTACCGGCAGGAGTAATGTGAAAGTCTTTATGTCGACAGATAATGGCGTATCGCTTCAGGTGAACTGGCCAGCCACAATAAGCTTGAAAATGTGACTGTGGCAAAACTTGGAGCAACTGACTGGAGTAACTATGACTCTCTTAAGGTAGCCAAATGGCCCTCAACAGGCGAAAAAAATGGGCAAACTCGAGACGCTACCGGCAGGAGTACTGTGAAAGTCTATATATTGACAGATAATTGCGTATCGCTTCAGGTGAGCTGCTAGAGGAAGCTTGAAAATGTGACTGTGGTAAAACGGGGAACAAATGACTGGCGTAACTGTGACTCTCTTAAGTTACCCAAATGCCTCGCCAACAGGCGAAACACATCGGCAAACTCGACAAGCTCCCGGCAGGAGTACCGTGAAAGTCTTTATGTCGACAGATAATGGCGTATCGCTTCAGGTGAACTTTCCAGAGTAAGCTTGAAAATGTCATTGTGGAAAACGGGGAACAATTGGCAGGAGTAACGGTGAGACACTGGCACGAGTAACTATGACTCTCTTAAGGAAGCCAAATGCCTCGTCAACAGGCGAAATACATCGACAAACTCGAGAAGTTCCCGGCTGGCGTACTGTGAATGTCTTTATGTCGACAGTTAATGGCGTATCGATCCATGTGAACTGGCCAAAGTAAGCTAGCAGATGTGACTGTTGTAAAACGGTCAGCACCCGACAGGAGTAACTATGACTCAATAAAGGGACCCAAATGCCTCGTCAACAGTTGAGATACATTTGCAAACTGGAGGAGCTCTTAGCAGGAGTACTGTGAATGTCATAATGTCGACAAATAATAACGTATCGCTTGTGGTGAACTGGTCAGAGTAAGCTCGTAGTTGTGACTGTTGTAAAACGGGGAGAAACTGACAGGAGTAACTACGACTCTCTTAAGGTAGCCAAATGCCTCGTCAACAACCGAGATACATCGCCAAACTCGAGAAGTTCAGGGCAGGCGTACTGTGAATGTCTTTATGTCGACAGTTAATGGCGTATCGATTCAGGTGAACTGGCCAGTGTAAGCTTGTAGATGTGACTGTTGTAAAACGGGGAGCGACCGACAGGAGTAACTATGCCTCTCTCAAGGTAGCCAAATGCCTCGTCAACAGGCGAAATACATCAGCAAACACGAGAAGCTCCCGGCGGGAATACTGTGGAAGTCTTTATGTTGACAGATAATGGCGTATCGCTTCAGGAGAACTGGCTAAAGGAAGCTGAAAATGTGACTGTGGTAAAACGGGGTGCAACCGACAGGAGAAACTATGACTCTCTTAAGGTAGCCATATGCCTCGTCAACAGGCGAAATACATAGGCAAACTCGAGGAGCTCCCGGGAGGAGTACTGTGAAAGTCATTATGTTGACAGATAATGGCGTATCGCCTCAGGTGAACTAGCCAGAGTAAGCTTGAAAATGTCATTGTGGAAAACCGGGAACAATTAGCAGGAGTAACGGTGAGACACTGGCACGAGTAACTATGAATCTCTTAAGGTAGCCAAATGCCCCGTCAACAGGCGAAATACATCGGCAAATTCGAGAAGCTCCCGGCAGGAGTACTGTGAAAGTCTTTATGTCGACAGTTAATGGCGTATCGATTCAGGTGAACTGGCCAGAGTAAGCTTCTAGATGTGACTGTTGTAAAACGGGGAGCAACCGACAGGAGTAAATATGACTCTCTTGAGGTAGCCAAATACCTCGTCAACAGGCGCAATAAATCGGCAAACTCGAGGAGCTCCCGGGAGGAGTACTGTGAAAGTCATTATGTTGACAGATAATGGCGTATCGCCTCAGGTGAACTTTCCAGAGTAAGCTTGAAAATGTCATTGTGGAAAACGGGGAACAATTGGCAGGAGTAACGGTGAGACACTGGCACGAGTAACTATGACTCTCTTAAGGTAGCCAAATGCCTCGTCAACAGGCGAAATACATCGGCAAACTCGAGAAGTTCCCGGCTGGCGTACTGTGAATGTCTTTATGTCGACAGTTAATGGCGTATCGATCCATGTGAACTGGCCAAAGTAAGCTAGCAGATGTGACTGTTGTAAAACGGGCAGCAACCGACAGGAGTAACTATGACTCAATAAAGGGACCCAAATGCCTCGTCAACAGTTGAGATACATTTGCAAACTGGAGGAGCTCTTAGCAGGAGTACTGTGAATGTCATAATGTCGACAAATAATAACGTATCGCTTGTGGTGAACTGGCCAGAGTAAGCTCGTAGTTGTGACTGTTGTAAAACGGGGAGAAACTGACAGGAGTAACTACGACTCTCTTAAGGTAGCCAAATGCCTCGTCAACAGCCGAGATACATCGCCAAACTCGAGAAGTTCAGGGCAGGCGTACTGTGAATGTCTTTATGTCGACAGTTAATGGCGTATCGATTCAGGTGAACTGGCCAGTGTAAGCTTGTAGATGTGACTGTTGTAAAACGGGGAGCAACCGACAGGAGTAACTATGCCTCTCTCAAGGTAGCCAAATGCCTCGTCAACAGGCGAAATACATCAGCAAACTCGAGAAGCTCCCGGCAGGAATACTGTGGAAGTCTTTATGTTGACAGATAATGGCGTATCGCTTCAGGAGAACTGGCTAAAGGAAGCTGAAAATGTGACTGTGGTAAAACGGGGTGCAACCGACAGGAGAAACTATGACTCTCTTAAGGTAGCCATATGCCTCGTCAACAGGCGAAATACATCGGCAAACTCGAGAAGCTACCGGCAGGAGTAATGTGAAAGTCTTTATGTCGACAGATAATGGCGTATCGCTTCAGGTGAACTGGCCAGCCACAATAAGCTTGAAAATGTGACTGTGGCAAAACTTGGAGCAACTGACTGGAGTAACTATGACTCTCTTAAGGTAGCCAAATGGCCCTCAACAGGCGAAAAAAATGGGCAAACTCGAGACGCTACCGGCAGGAGTACTGTGAAAGTCTATATATTGACAGATAATTGCGTATCGCTTCAGGTGAGCTGCTAGAGGAAGCTTGAAAATGTGACTGTGGTAAAACGGGGAACAAATGACTGGCGTAACTGTGACTCTCTTAAGTTACCCAAATGCCTCGCCAACAGGCGAAACACATCGGCAAACTCGACAAGCTCCCGGCAGGAGTACCGTGAAAGTCTTTATGTCGACAGATAATGGCGTATCGCTTCAGGTGAACTTTCCAGAGTAAGCTTGAAAATGTCATTGTGGAAAACGGGGAACAATTGGCAGGAGTAACGGTGAGACACTGGCACGAGTAACTATGACTCTCTTAAGGAAGCCAAATGCCTCGTCAACAGGCGAAATACATCGACAAACTCGAGAAGTTCCCGGCTGGCGTACTGTGAATGTCTTTATGTCGACAGTTAATGGCGTATCGATCCATGTGAACTGGCCAAAGTAAGCTAGCAGATGTGACTGTTGTAAAACGGTCAGCACCCGACAGGAGTAACTATGACTCAATAAAGGGACCCAAATGCCTCGTCAACAGTTGAGATACATTTGCAAACTGGAGGAGCTCTTAGCAGGAGTACTGTGAATGTCATAATGTCGACAAATAATAACGTATCGCTTGTGGTGAACTGGTCAGAGTAAGCTCGTAGTTGTGACTGTTGTAAAACGGGGAGAAACTGACAGGAGTAACTACGACTCTCTTAAGGTAGCCAAATGTCTCGTCAACAACCGAGATACATCGCCAAACTCGAGAAGTTCAGGGCAGGCGTACTGTGAATGTCTTTATGTCGACAGTTAATGGCGTATCGATTCAGGTGAACTGGCCAGTGTAAGCTTGTAGATGTGACTGTTGTAAAACGGGGAGCGACCGACAGGAGTAACTATGCCTCTCTCAAGGTAGCCAAATGCCTCGTCAACAGGCGAAATACATCAGCAAACACGAGAAGCTCCCGGCGGGAATACTGTGGAAGTCTTTATGTTGACAGATAATGGCGTATCGCTTCAGGAGAACTGGCTAAAGGAAGCTGAAAATGTGACTGTGGTAAAACGGGGTGCAACCGACAGGAGAAACTATGACTCTCTTAAGGTAGCCATATGCCTCGTCAACAGGCGAAATACATAGGCAAACTCGAGGAGCTCCCGGGAGGAGTACTGTGAAAGTCATTATGTTGACAGATAATGGCGTATCGCCTCAGGTGAACTAGCCAGAGTAAGCTTGAAAATGTCATTGTGGAAAACCGGGAACAATTAGCAGGAGTAACGGTGAGACACTGGCACGAGTAACTATGAATCTCTTAAGGTAGCCAAATGCCCCGTCAACAGGCGAAATACATCGGCAAATTCGAGAAGCTCCCGGCAGGAGTACTGTGAAAGTCTTTATGTCGACAGTTAATGGCGTATCGATTCAGGTGAACTGGCCAGAGTAAGCTTCTAGATGTGACTGTTGTAAAACGGGGAGCAACCGACAGGAGAAACTATGACTCTCTTAAGGTAGCCAAATGGCCCTCAACAGGCGAAAAAAATGGGCAAACTCGAGACGCTACCGGCAGGAGTACTGTGAAAGTCTATATATTGACAGATAATTGCGTATCGCTTCAGGTGAGCTGCTAGAGGAAGCTTGAAAATGTGACTGTGGTAAAACGGGGAACAAATGACTGGCGTAACTGTGACTCTCGTAAGTTACCCAAATGCCTCGCCAACAGGCGAAACACATCGGCAAACTCGACAAGCTCCCGGCAGGAGTACCGTGAAAGTCTTTATGTCGACAGATAATGGCGTATCGCTTCAGGTGAACTTTCCAGAGTAAGCTTGAAAATGTCATTGTGGAAAACGGGGAACAATTGGCAGGAGTAACGGTGAGACACTGGCACGAGTAACTATGACTCTCTTAAGGAAGCCAAATGCCTCGTCAACAGGCGAAATACATCGGCAAACTCGAGAAGTTCCCGGCTGGCGTACTGTGAATGTCTTTATGTCGACAGTTAATGGCGTATCGATCCATGTGAACTGGCCAAAGTAAGCTAGCAGATGTGACTGTTGTAAAACGGGCAGCAACCGACAGGAGTAACTATGACTCAATAAAGGGACCCAAATGCCTCGTCAACAGTTGAGATACATTTGCAAACTGGAGGAGCTCTTAGCAGGAGTACTGTGAATGTCATAATGTCGACAAATAATAACGTATCGCTTGTGGTGAACTGGTCAGAGTAAGCTCGTAGTTGTGACTGTTGTAAAACGGGGAGAAACTGACAGGAGTAACTACGACTCTCTTAAGGTAGCCAAATGCCTCGTCAACAACCGAGATACATCGCCAAACTCGAGAAGTTCAGGGCAGGCGTACTGTGAATGTCTTTATGTCGACAGTTAATGGCGTATCGATTCAGGTGAACTGGCCAGTGTAAGCTTGTAGATGTGACTGTTGTAAAACGGGGAGCGACCGACAGGAGTAACTATGCCTCTCTCAAGGTAGCCAAATGCCTCGTCAACAGGCGAAATACATCAGCAAACACGAGAAGCTCCCGGCGGGAATACTGTGGAAGTCTTTATGTTGACAGATAATGGCGTATCGCTTCAGGAGAACTGGCTAAAGGAAGCTGAAAATGTGACTGTGGTAAAACGGGGTGCAACCGACAGGAGAAACTATGACTCTCTTAAGGTAGCCATATGCCTCGTCAACAGGCGAAATACATAGGCAAACTCGAGGAGCTCCCGGGAGGAGTACTGTGAAAGTCATTATGTTGACAGATAATGGCGTATCGCCTCAGGTGAACTAGCCAGAGTAAGCTTGAAAATGTCATTGTGGAAAACCGGGAACAATTAGCAGGAGTAACGGTGAGACACTGGCACGAGTAACTATGAATCTCTTAAGGTAGCCAAATGCCCCGTCAACAGGCGAAATACATCGGCAAATTCGAGAAGCTCCCGGCAGGAGTACTGTGAAAGTCTTTATGTCGACAGTTAATGGCGTATCGATTCAGGTGAACTGGCCAGAGTAAGCTTCTAGATGTGACTGTTGTAAAACGGGGAGCAACCGACAGGAGTAAATATGACTCTCTTGAGGTAGCCAAATACCTCGTCAACAGGCGCAATAAATCGGCAAACTCGAGGAGCTCCCGGGAGGAGTACTGTGAATGTCATTATGTTGACAGATAATGGCGTATCGCCTCAGGTGAACTTTCCAGAGTAAGCTTGAAAATGTCATTGTGGAAAACGGGGAACAATTGGCAGGAGTAACGGTGAGACACTGGCACGAGTAACTATGACTCTCTTAAGGAAGCCAAATGCCTCGTCAACAGGCGAAATACATCGGCAAACTCGAGAAGTTCCCGGCTGGCGTACTGTGAATGTCTTTATGTCGACAGTTAATGGCGTATCGATCCATGTGAACTGGCAAAAGTAAGCTAGCAGATGTGACTGTTGTAAAACGGGCAGCAACCGACAGGAGTAACTATGACTCAATAAAGGGACCCAAATGCCTCGTCAACAGTTGAGATACATTTGCAAACTGGAGGAGCTCTTAGCAGGAGTACTGTGAATGTCATAATGTCGACAAATAATAACGTATCGCTTGTGGTGAACTGGTCAGAGTAAGCTCGTAGTTGTGACTGTTGTAAAACGGGGAGAAACTGACAGGAGTAACTACGACTCTCTTAAGGTAGCCAAATGCCTCGTCAACAACCGAGATACATCGCCAAACTCGAGAAGTTCAGGGCAGGCGTACTGTGAATGTCTTTATGTCGACAGTTAATGGCGTATCGATTCAGGTGAACTGGCCAGTGTAAGCTTGTAGATGTGACTGTTGTAAAACGGGGAGCGACCGACAGGAGTAACTATGCCTCTCTCAAGGTAGCCAAATGCCTCGTCAACAGGCGAAATACATCAGCAAACACGAGAAGCTCCCGGCGGGAATACTGTGGAAGTCTTTATGTTGACAGATAATGGCGTATCGCTTCAGGAGAACTGGCTAAAGGAAGCTGAAAATGTGACTGTGGTAAAACGGGGTGCAACCGACAGGAGAAACTATGACTCTCTTAAGGTAGCCATATGCCTCGTCAACAGGCGAAATACATCGGCAAACTCGAGAAGCTACCGGCAGGAGTAATGTGAAAGTCTTTATGTCGACAGATAATGGCGTATCGCTTCAGGTGAACTGGCCAGCCACAATAAGCTTGAAAATGTGACTGTGGCAAAACTTGGAGCAACTGACTGGAGTAACTATGACTCTCTTAAGGTAGCCAAATGGCCCTCAACAGGCGAAAAAAATGGGCAAACTCGAGACGCTACCGGCAGGAGTACTGTGAAAGTCTATATATTGACAGATAATTGCGTATCGCTTCAGGTGAGCTGCTAGAGGAAGCTTGAAAATGTGACTGTGGTAAAACGGGGAACAAATGACTGGCGTAACTGTGACTCTCTTAAGTTACCCAAATGCCTCGCCAACAGGCGAAACACATCGGCAAACTCGACAAGCTCCCGGCAGGAGTACCGTGAAAGTCTTTATGTCGACAGATAATGGCGTATCGCTTCAGGTGAACTTTCCAGAGTAAGCTTGAAAATGTCATTGTGGAAAACGGGGAACAATTGGCAGGAGTAACGGTGAGACACTGGCACGAGTAACTATGACTCTCTTAAGGAAGCCAAATGCCTCGTCAACAGGCGAAATACATCGACAAAACTCGAGAAGTTCCCGGCTGGCGTACTGTGAATGTCTTTATGTCGACAGTTAATGGCGTATCGATCCATGTGAACTGGCCAAAGTAAGCTAGCAGATGTGACTGTTGTAAAACGGTCAGCACCCGACAGGAGTAACTATGACTCAATAAAGGGACCCAAATGCCTCGTCAACAGTTGAGATACATTTGCAAACTGGAGGAGCTCTTAGCAGGAGTACTGTGAATGTCATAATGTCGACAAATAATAACGTATCGCTTGTGGTGAACTGGTCAGAGTAAGCTCGTAGTTGTGACTGTTGTAAAACGGGGAGAAACTGACAGGAGTAACTACGACTCTCTTAAGGTAGCCAAATGCCTCGTCAACAACCGAGATACATCGCCAAACTCGAGAAGTTCAGGGCAGGCGTACTGTGAATGTCTTTATGTCGACAGTTAATGGCGTATCGATTCAGGTGAACTGGCCAGTGTAAGCTTGTAGATGTGACTGTTGTAAAACGGGGAGCGACCGACAGGAGTAACTATGCCTCTCTCAAGGTAGCCAAATGCCTCGTCAACAGGCGAAATACATCAGCAAACACGAGAAGCTCCCGGCGGGAATACTGTGGAAGTCTTTATGTTGACAGATAATGGCGTATCGCTTCAGGAGAACTGGCTAAAGGAAGCTGAAAATGTGACTGTGGTAAAACGGGGTGCAACCGACAGGAGAAACTATGACTCTCTTAAGGTAGCCATATGCCTCGTCAACAGGCGAAATACATAGGCAAACTCGAGGAGCTCCCGGGAGGAGTACTGTGAAAGTCATTATGTTGACAGATAATGGCGTATCGCCTCAGGTGAACTAGCCAGAGTAAGCTTGAAAATGTCATTGTGGAAAACCGGGAACAATTAGCAGGAGTAACGGTGAGACACTGGCACGAGTAACTATGAATCTCTTAAGGTAGCCAAATGCCCCGTCAACAGGCGAAATACATCGGCAAATTCGAGAAGCTCCCGGCAGGAGTACTGTGAAAGTCTTTATGTCGACAGTTAATGGCGTATCGATTCAGGTGAACTGGCCAGAGTAAGCTTCTAGATGTGACTGTTGTAAAACGGGGAGCAACCGACAGGAGTAAATATGACTCTCTTGAGGTAGCCAAATACCTCGTCAACAGGCGCAATAAATCGGCAAACTCGAGGAGCTCCCGGGAGGAGTACTGTGAAAGTCATTATGTTGACAGATAATGGCGTATCGCCTCAGGTGAACTTTCCAGAGTAAGCTTGAAAATGTCATTGTGGAAAACGGGGAACAATTGGCAGGAGTAACGGTGAGACACTGGCACGAGTAACTATGACTCTCTTAAGGTAGCCAAATGCCTCGTCAACAGGCGAAATACATCGGCAAACTCGAGAAGTTCCCGGCTGGCGTACTGTGAATGTCTTTATGTCGACAGTTAATGGCGTATCGATCCATGTGAACTGGCCAAAGTAAGCTAGCAGATGTGACTGTTGTAAAACGGGCAGCAACCGACAGGAGTAACTATGACTCAATAAAGGGACCCAAATGCCTCGTCAACAGTTGAGATACATTTGCAAACTGGAGGAGCTCTTAGCAGGAGTACTGTGAATGTCATAATGTCGACAAATAATAACGTATCGCTTGTGGTGAACTGGCCAGAGTAAGCTCGTAGTTGTGACTGTTGTAAAACGGGGAGAAACTGACAGGAGTAACTACGACTCTCTTAAGGTAGCCAAATGCCTCGTCAACAGCCGAGATACATCGCCAAACTCGAGAAGTTCAGGGCAGGCGTACTGTGAATGTCTTTATGTCGACAGTTAATGGCGTATCGATTCAGGTGAACTGGCCAGTGTAAGCTTGTAGATGTGACTGTTGTAAAACGGGGAGCAACCGACAGGAGTAACTATGCCTCTCTCAAGGTAGCCAAATGCCTCGTCAACAGGCGAAATACATCAGCAAACTCGAGAAGCTCCCGGCAGGAATACTGTGGAAGTCTTTATGTTGACAGATAATGGCGTATCGCTTCAGGAGAACTGGCTAAAGGAAGCTGAAAATGTGACTGTGGTAAAACGGGGTGCAACCGACAGGAGAAACTATGACTCTCTTAAGGTAGCCATATGCCTCGTCAACAGGCGAAATACATCGGCAAACTCGAGAAGCTACCGGCAGGAGTAATGTGAAAGTCTTTATGTCGACAGATAATGGCGTATCGCTTCAGGTGAACTGGCCAGCCACAATAAGCTTGAAAATGTGACTGTGGCAAAACTTGGAGCAACTGACTGGAGTAACTATGACTCTCTTAAGGTAGCCAAATGGCCCTCAACAGGCGAAAAAAATGGGCAAACTCGAGACGCTACCGGCAGGAGTACTGTGAAAGTCTATATATTGACAGATAATTGCGTATCGCTTCAGGTGAGCTGCTAGAGGAAGCTTGAAAATGTGACTGTGGTAAAACGGGGAACAAATGACTGGCGTAACTGTGACTCTCTTAAGTTACCCAAATGCCTCGCCAACAGGCGAAACACATCGGCAAACTCGACAAGCTCCCGGCAGGAGTACCGTGAAAGTCTTTATGTCGACAGATAATGGCGTATCGCTTCAGGTGAACGTTCCAGAGTAAGCTTGAAAATGTCATTGTTGAAAACGGGGAACAATTGGCAGGAGTAACGGTGAGACACTGGCACGAGTAACTATGACTCTCTTAAGGAAGCCAAATGCCTCGTCAACAGGCGAAATACATCGACAAACTCGAGAAGTTCCCGGCTGGCGTACTGTGAATGTCTTTATGTCGACAGTTAATGGCGTATCGATCCATGTGAACTGGCCAAAGTAAGCTAGCAGATGTGACTGTTGTAAAACGGTCAGCACCCGACAGGAGTAACTATGACTCAATAAAGGGACCCAAATGCCTCGTCAACAGTTGAGATACATTTGCAAACTGGAGGAGCTCTTAGCAGGAGTACTGTGAATGTCATAATGTCGACAAATAATAACGTATCGCTTGTGGTGAACTGGTCAGAGTAAGCTCGTAGTTGTGACTGTTGTAAAACGGGGAGAAACTGACAGGAGTAACTACGACTCTCTTAAGGTAGCCAAATGTCTCGTCAACAACCGAGATACATCGCCAAACTCGAGAAGTTCAGGGCAGGCGTACTGTGAATGTCTTTATGTCGACAGTTAATGGCGTATCGATTCAGGTGAACTGGCCAGTGTAAGCTTGTAGATGTGACTGTTGTAAAACGGGGAGCGACCGACAGGAGTAACTATGCCTCTCTCAAGGTAGCCAAATGCCTCGTCAACAGGCGAAATACATCAGCAAACACGAGAAGCTCCCGGCGGGAATACTGTGGAAGTCTTTATGTTGACAGATAATGGCGTATCGCTTCAGGAGAACTGGCTAAAGGAAGCTGAAAATGTGACTGTGGTAAAACGGGGTGCAACCGACAGGAGAAACTATGACTCTCTTAAGGTAGCCATATGCCTCGTCAACAGGCGAAATACATAGGCAAACTCGAGGAGCTCCCGGGAGGAGTACTGTGAAAGTCATTATGTTGACAGATAATGGCGTATCGCCTCAGGTGAACTAGCCAGAGTAAGCTTGAAAATGTCATTGTGGAAAACCGGGAACAATTAGCAGGAGTAACGGTGAGACACTGGCACGAGTAACTATGAATCTCTTAAGGTAGCCAAATGCCCCGTCAACAGGCGAAATACATCGGCAAATTCGAGAAGCTCCCGGCAGGAGTACTGTGAAAGTCTTTATGTCGACAGTTAATGGCGTATCGATTCAGGTGAACTGGCCAGAGTAAGCTTCTAGATGTGACTGTTGTAAAACGGGGAGCAACCGACAGGAGAAACTATGACTCTCTTAAGGTAGCCATATGCCTCGTCAACAGGCGAAATACATCGGCAAACTCGAGAAGCTACCGGCAGGAGTAATGTGAAAGTCTTTATGTCGACAGATAATGGCGTATCGCTTCAGGTGAACTGGCCAGCCACAATAAGCTTGAAAATGTGACTGTGGCAAAACTTGGAGCAACTGACTGGAGTAACTATGACTCTCTTAAGGTAGCCAAATGGCCCTCAACAGGCGAAAAAAATGGGCAAACTCGAGACGCTACCGGCAGGAGTACTGTGAAAGTCTATATATTGACAGATAATTGCGTATCGCTTCAGGTGAGCTGCTAGAGGAAGCTTGAAAATGTGACTGTGGTAAAACGGGGAACAAATGACTGGCGTAACTGTGACTCTCTTAAGTTACCCAAATGCCTCGCCAACAGGCGAAACACATCGGCAAACTCGACAAGCTCCCGGCAGGAGTACCGTGAAAGTCTTTATGTCGACAGATAATGGCGTATCGCTTCAGGTGAACTTTCCAGAGTAAGCTTGAAAATGTCATTGTGGAAAACGGGGAACAATTGGCAGGAGTAACGGTGAGACACTGGCACGAGTAACTATGACTCTCTTAAGGAAGCCAAATGCCTCGTCAACAGGCGAAATACATCGGCAAACTCGAGAAGTTCCCGGCTGGCGTACTGTGAATGTCTTTATGTCGACAGTTAATGGCGTATCGATCCATGTGAACTGGCCAAAGTAAGCTAGCAGATGTGACTGTTGTAAAACGGGCAGCAACCGACAGGAGTAACTATGACTCAATAAAGGGACCCAAATGCCTCGTCAACAGTTGAGATACATTTGCAAACTGGAGGAGCTCTTAGCAGGAGTACTGTGAATGTCATAATGTCGACAAATAATAACGTATCGCTTGTGGTGAACTGGTCAGAGTAAGCTCGTAGTTGTGACTGTTGTAAAACGGGGAGAAACTGACAGGAGTAACTACGACTCTCTTAAGGTAGCCAAATGCCTCGTCAACAACCGAGATACATCGCCAAACTCGAGAAGTTCAGGGCAGGCGTACTGTGAATGTCTTTATGTCGACAGTTAATGGCGTATCGATTCAGGTGAACTGGCCAGTGTAAGCTTGTAGATGTGACTGTTGTAAAACGGGGAGCGACCGACAGGAGTAACTATGCCTCTCTCAAGGTAGCCAAATGCCTCGTCAACAGGCGAAATACATCAGCAAACACGAGAAGCTCCCGGCGGGAATACTGTGGAAGTCTTTATGTTGACAGATAATGGCGTATCGCTTCAGGAGAACTGGCTAAAGGAAGCTGAAAATGTGACTGTGGTAAAACGGGGTGCAACCGACAGGAGAAACTATGACTCTCTTAAGGTAGCCATATGCCTCGTCAACAGGCGAAATACATAGGCAAACTCGAGGAGCTCCCGGGAGGAGTACTGTGAAAGTCATTATGTTGACAGATAATGGCGTATCGCCTCAGGTGAACTAGCCAGAGTAAGCTTGAAAATGTCATTGTGGAAAACCGGGAACAATTAGCAGGAGTAACGGTGAGACACTGGCACGAGTAACTATGAATCTCTTAAGGTAGCCAAATGCCCCGTCAACAGGCGAAATACATCGGCAAATTCGAGAAGCTCCCGGCAGGAGTACTGTGAAAGTCTTTATGTCGACAGTTAATGGCGTATCGATTCAGGTGAACTGGCCAGAGTAAGCTTCTAGATGTGACTGTTGTAAAACGGGGAGCAACCGACAGGAGTAAATATGACTCTCTTGAGGTAGCCAAATACCTCGTCAACAGGCGCAATAAATCGGCAAACTCGAGGAGCTCCCGGGAGGAGTACTGTGAAAGTCATTATGTTGACAGATAATGGCGTATCGCCTCAGGTGAACTTTCCAGAGTAAGCTTGAAAATGTCATTGTGGAAAACGGGGAACAATTGGCAGGAGTAACGGTGAGACACTGGCACGAGTAACTATGACTCTCTTAAGGTAGCCAAATGCCTCGTCAACAGGCGAAATACATCGGCAAACTCGAGAAGTTCCCGGCTGGCGTACTGTGAATGTCTTTATGTCGACAGTTAATGGCGTATCGATCCATGTGAACTGGCCAAAGTAAGCTAGCAGATGTGACTGTTGTAAAACGGGCAGCAACCGACAGGAGTAACTATGACTCAATAAAGGGACCCAAATGCCTCGTCAACAGTTGAGATACATTTGCAAACTGGAGGAGCTCTTAGCAGGAGTACTGTGAATGTCATAATGTCGACAAATAATAACGTATCGCTTGTGGTGAACTGGCCAGAGTAAGCTCGTAGTTGTGACTGTTGTAAAACGGGGAGAAACTGACAGGAGTAACTACGACTCTCTTAAGGTAGCCAAATGCCTCGTCAACAGCCGAGATACATCGCCAAACTCGAGAAGTTCAGGGCAGGCGTACTGTGAATGTCTTTATGTCGACAGTTAATGGCGTATCGATTCAGGTGAACTGGCCAGTGTAAGCTTGTAGATGTGACTGTTGTAAAACGGGGAGCAACCGACAGGAGTAACTATGCCTCTCTCAAGGTAGCCAAATGCCTCGTCAACAGGCGAAATACATCAGCAAACTCGAGAAGCTCCCGGCAGGAATACTGTGGAAGTCTTTATGTTGACAGATAATGGCGTATCGCTTCAGGAGAACTGGCTAAAGGAAGCTGAAAATGTGACTGTGGTAAAACGGGGTGCAACCGACAGGAGAAACTATGACTCTCTTAAGGTAGCCATATGCCTCGTCAACAGGCGAAATACATCGGCAAACTCGAGAAGCTACCGGCAGGAGTAATGTGAAAGTCTTTATGTCGACAGATAATGGCGTATCGCTTCAGGTGAACTGGCCAGCCACAATAAGCTTGAAAATGTGACTGTGGCAAAACTTGGAGCAACTGACTGGAGTAACTATGACTCTCTTAAGGTAGCCAAATGGCCCTCAACAGGCGAAAAAAATGGGCAAACTCGAGACGCTACCGGCAGGAGTACTGTGAAAGTCTATATATTGACAGATAATTGCGTATCGCTTCAGGTGAGCTGCTAGAGGAAGCTTGAAAATGTGACTGTGGTAAAACGGGGAACAAATGACTGGCGTAACTGTGACTCTCTTAAGTTACCCAAATGCCTCGCCAACAGGCGAAACACATCGGCAAACTCGACAAGCTCCCGGCAGGAGTACCGTGAAAGTCTTTATGTCGACAGATAATGGCGTATCGCTTCAGGTGAACGTTCCAGAGTAAGCTTGAAAATGTCATTGTTGAAAACGGGGAACAATTGGCAGGAGTAACGGTGAGACACTGGCACGAGTAACTATGACTCTCTTAAGGAAGCCAAATGCCTCGTCAACAGGCGAAATACATCGACAAACTCGAGAAGTTCCCGGCTGGCGTACTGTGAATGTCTTTATGTCGACAGTTAATGGCGTATCGATCCATGTGAACTGGCCAAAGTAAGCTAGCAGATGTGACTGTTGTAAAACGGTCAGCACCCGACAGGAGTAACTATGACTCAATAAAGGGACCCAAATGCCTCGTCAACAGTTGAGATACATTTGCAAACTGGAGGAGCTCTTAGCAGGAGTACTGTGAATGTCATAATGTCGACAAATAATAACGTATCGCTTGTGGTGAACTGGTCAGAGTAAGCTCGTAGTTGTGACTGTTGTAAAACGGGGAGAAACTGACAGGAGTAACTACGACTCTCTTAAGGTAGCCAAATGTCTCGTCAACAACCGAGATACATCGCCAAACTCGAGAAGTTCAGGGCAGGCGTACTGTGAATGTCTTTATGTCGACAGTTAATGGCGTATCGATTCAGGTGAACTGGCCAGTGTAAGCTTGTAGATGTGACTGTTGTAAAACGGGGAGCGACCGACAGGAGTAACTATGCCTCTCTCAAGGTAGCCAAATGCCTCGTCAACAGGCGAAATACATCAGCAAACACGAGAAGCTCCCGGCGGGAATACTGTGGAAGTCTTTATGTTGACAGATAATGGCGTATCGCTTCAGGAGAACTGGCTAAAGGAAGCTGAAAATGTGACTGTGGTAAAACGGGGTGCAACCGACAGGAGAAACTATGACTCTCTTAAGGTAGCCATATGCCTCGTCAACAGGCGAAATACATAGGCAAACTCGAGGAGCTCCCGGGAGGAGTACTGTGAAAGTCATTATGTTGACAGATAATGGCGTATCGCCTCAGGTGAACTAGCCAGAGTAAGCTTGAAAATGTCATTGTGGAAAACCGGGAACAATTAGCAGGAGTAACGGTGAGACACTGGCACGAGTAACTATGAATCTCTTAAGGTAGCCAAATGCCCCGTCAACAGGCGAAATACATCGGCAAATTCGAGAAGCTCCCGGCAGGAGTACTGTGAAAGTCTTTATGTCGACAGTTAATGGCGTATCGATTCAGGTGAACTGGCCAGAGTAAGCTTCTAGATGTGACTGTTGTAAAACGGGGAGCAACCGACAGGAGAAACTATGACTCTCTTAAGGTAGCCATATGCCTCGTCAACAGGCGAAATACATCGGCAAACTCGAGAAGCTACCGGCAGGAGTAATGTGAAAGTCTTTATGTCGACAGATAATGGCGTATCGCTTCAGGTGAACTGGCCAGCCACAATAAGCTTGAAAATGTGACTGTGGCAAAACTTGGAGCAACTGACTGGAGTAACTATGACTCTCTTAAGGTAGCCAAATGGCCCTCAACAGGCGAAAAAAATGGGCAAACTCGAGACGCTACCGGCAGGAGTACTGTGAAAGTCTATATATTGACAGATAATTGCGTATCGCTTCAGGTGAGCTGCTAGAGGAAGCTTGAAAATGTGACTGTGGTAAAACGGGGAACAAATGACTGGCGTAACTGTGACTCTCTTAAGTTACCCAAATGCCTCGCCAACAGGCGAAACACATCGGCAAACTCGACAAGCTCCCGGCAGGAGTACCGTGAAAGTCTTTATGTCGACAGATAATGGCGTATCGCTTCAGGTGAACTTTCCAGAGTAAGCTTGAAAATGTCATTGTGGAAAACGGGGAACAATTGGCAGGAGTAACGGTGAGACACTGGCACGAGTAACTATGACTCTCTTAAGGAAGCCAAATGCCTCGTCAACAGGCGAAATACATCGGCAAACTCGAGAAGTTCCCGGCTGGCGTACTGTGAATGTCTTTATGTCGACAGTTAATGGCGTATCGATCCATGTGAACTGGCCAAAGTAAGCTAGCAGATGTGACTGTTGTAAAACGGGCAGCAACCGACAGGAGTAACTATGACTCAATAAAGGGACCCAAATGCCTCGTCAACAGTTGAGATACATTTGCAAACTGGAGGAGCTCTTAGCAGGAGTACTGTGAATGTCATAATGTCGACAAATAATAACGTATCGCTTGTGGTGAACTGGTCAGAGTAAGCTCGTAGTTGTGACTGTTGTAAAACGGGGAGAAACTGACAGGAGTAACTACGACTCTCTTAAGGTAGCCAAATGCCTCGTCAACAACCGAGATACATCGCCAAACTCGAGAAGTTCAGGGCAGGCGTACTGTGAATGTCTTTATGTCGACAGTTAATGGCGTATCGATTCAGGTGAACTGGCCAGTGTAAGCTTGTAGATGTGACTGTTGTAAAACGGGGAGCGACCGACAGGAGTAACTATGCCTCTCTCAAGGTAGCCAAATGCCTCGTCAACAGGCGAAATACATCAGCAAACACGAGAAGCTCCCGGCGGGAATACTGTGGAAGTCTTTATGTTGACAGATAATGGCGTATCGCTTCAGGAGAACTGGCTAAAGGAAGCTGAAAATGTGACTGTGGTAAAACGGGGTGCAACCGACAGGAGAAACTATGACTCTCTTAAGGTAGCCATATGCCTCGTCAACAGGCGAAATACATAGGCAAACTCGAGGAGCTCCCGGGAGGAGTACTGTGAAAGTCATTATGTTGACAGATAATGGCGTATCGCCTCAGGTGAACTAGCCAGAGTAAGCTTGAAAATGTCATTGTGGAAAACCGGGAACAATTAGCAGGAGTAACGGTGAGACACTGGCACGAGTAACTATGAATCTCTTAAGGTAGCCAAATGCCCCGTCAACAGGCGAAATACATCGGCAAATTCGAGAAGCTCCCGGCAGGAGTACTGTGAAAGTCTTTATGTCGACAGTTAATGGCGTATCGATTCAGGTGAACTGGCCAGAGTAAGCTTCTAGATGTGACTGTTGTAAAACGGGGAGCAACCGACAGGAGTAAATATGACTCTCTTGAGGTAGCCAAATACCTCGTCAACAGGCGCAATAAATCGGCAAACTCGAGGAGCTCCCGGGAGGAGTACTGTGAAAGTCATTATGTTGACAGATAATGGCGTATCGCCTCAGGTGAACTTTCCAGAGTAAGCTTGAAAATGTCATTGTGGAAAACGGGGAACAATTGGCAGGAGTAACGGTGAGACACTGGCACGAGTAACTATGACTCTCTTAAGGTAGCCAAATGCCTCGTCAACAGGCGAAATACATCGGCAAACTCGAGAAGTTCCCGGCTGGCGTACTGTGAATGTCTTTATGTCGACAGTTAATGGCGTATCGATCCATGTGAACTGGCCAAAGTAAGCTAGCAGATGTGACTGTTGTAAAACGGGCAGCAACCGACAGGAGTAACTATGACTCAATAAAGGGACCCAAATGCCTCGTCAACAGTTGAGATACATTTGCAAACTGGAGGAGCTCTTAGCAGGAGTACTGTGAATGTCATAATGTCGACAAATAATAACGTATCGCTTGTGGTGAACTGGCCAGAGTAAGCTCGTAGTTGTGACTGTTGTAAAACGGGGAGAAACTGACAGGAGTAACTACGACTCTCTTAAGGTAGCCAAATGCCTCGTCAACAGCCGAGATACATCGCCAAACTCGAGAAGTTCAGGGCAGGCGTACTGTGAATGTCTTTATGTCGACAGTTAATGGCGTATCGATTCAGGTGAACTGGCCAGTGTAAGCTTGTAGATGTGACTGTTGTAAAACGGGGAGCAACCGACAGGAGTAACTATGCCTCTCTCAAGGTAGCCAAATGCCTCGTCAACAGGCGAAATACATCAGCAAACTCGAGAAGCTCCCGGCAGGAATACTGTGGAAGTCTTTATGTTGACAGATAATGGCGTATCGCTTCAGGAGAACTGGCTAAAGGAAGCTGAAAATGTGACTGTGGTAAAACGGGGTGCAACCGACAGGAGAAACTATGACTCTCTTAAGGTAGCCATATGCCTCGTCAACAGGCGAAATACATCGGCAAACTCGAGAAGCTACCGGCAGGAGTAATGTGAAAGTCTTTATGTCGACAGATAATGGCGTATCGCTTCAGGTGAACTGGCCAGCCACAATAAGCTTGAAAATGTGACTGTGGCAAAACTTGGAGCAACTGACTGGAGTAACTATGACTCTCTTAAGGTAGCCAAATGGCCCTCAACAGGCGAAAAAAATGGGCAAACTCGAGACGCTACCGGCAGGAGTACTGTGAAAGTCTATATATTGACAGATAATTGCGTATCGCTTCAGGTGAGCTGCTAGAGGAAGCTTGAAAATGTGACTGTGGTAAAACGGGGAACAAATGACTGGCGTAACTGTGACTCTCTTAAGTTACCCAAATGCCTCGCCAACAGGCGAAACACATCGGCAAACTCGACAAGCTCCCGGCAGGAGTACCGTGAAAGTCTTTATGTCGACAGATAATGGCGTATCGCTTCAGGTGAACGTTCCAGAGTAAGCTTGAAAATGTCATTGTTGAAAACGGGGAACAATTGGCAGGAGTAACGGTGAGACACTGGCACGAGTAACTATGACTCTCTTAAGGAAGCCAAATGCCTCGTCAACAGGCGAAATACATCGACAAACTCGAGAAGTTCCCGGCTGGCGTACTGTGAATGTCTTTATGTCGACAGTTAATGGCGTATCGATCCATGTGAACTGGCCAAAGTAAGCTAGCAGATGTGACTGTTGTAAAACGGTCAGCACCCGACAGGAGTAACTATGACTCAATAAAGGGACCCAAATGCCTCGTCAACAGTTGAGATACATTTGCAAACTGGAGGAGCTCTTAGCAGGAGTACTGTGAATGTCATAATGTCGACAAATAATAACGTATCGCTTGTGGTGAACTGGTCAGAGTAAGCTCGTAGTTGTGACTGTTGTAAAACGGGGAGAAACTGACAGGAGTAACTACGACTCTCTTAAGGTAGCCAAATGTCTCGTCAACAACCGAGATACATCGCCAAACTCGAGAAGTTCAGGGCAGGCGTACTGTGAATGTCTTTATGTCGACAGTTAATGGCGTATCGATTCAGGTGAACTGGCCAGTGTAAGCTTGTAGATGTGACTGTTGTAAAACGGGGAGCGACCGACAGGAGTAACTATGCCTCTCTCAAGGTAGCCAAATGCCTCGTCAACAGGCGAAATACATCAGCAAACACGAGAAGCTCCCGGCGGGAATACTGTGGAAGTCTTTATGTTGACAGATAATGGCGTATCGCTTCAGGAGAACTGGCTAAAGGAAGCTGAAAATGTGACTGTGGTAAAACGGGGTGCAACCGACAGGAGAAACTATGACTCTCTTAAGGTAGCCATATGCCTCGTCAACAGGCGAAATACATAGGCAAACTCGAGGAGCTCCCGGGAGGAGTACTGTGAAAGTCATTATGTTGACAGATAATGGCGTATCGCCTCAGGTGAACTAGCCAGAGTAAGCTTGAAAATGTCATTGTGGAAAACCGGGAACAATTAGCAGGAGTAACGGTGAGACACTGGCACGAGTAACTATGAATCTCTTAAGGTAGCCAAATGCCCCGTCAACAGGCGAAATACATCGGCAAATTCGAGAAGCTCCCGGCAGGAGTACTGTGAAAGTCTTTATGTCGACAGTTAATGGCGTATCGATTCAGGTGAACTGGCCAGAGTAAGCTTCTAGATGTGACTGTTGTAAAACGGGGAGCAACCGACAGGAGAAACTATGACTCTCTTAAGGTAGCCATATGCCTCGTCAACAGGCGAAATACATCGGCAAACTCGAGAAGCTACCGGCAGGAGTAATGTGAAAGTCTTTATGTCGACAGATAATGGCGTATCGCTTCAGGTGAACTGGCCAGCCACAATAAGCTTGAAAATGTGACTGTGGCAAAACTTGGAGCAACTGACTGGAGTAACTATGACTCTCTTAAGGTAGCCAAATGGCCCTCAACAGGCGAAAAAAATGGGCAAACTCGAGACGCTACCGGCAGGAGTACTGTGAAAGTCTATATATTGACAGATAATTGCGTATCGCTTCAGGTGAGCTGCTAGAGGAAGCTTGAAAATGTGACTGTGGTAAAACGGGGAACAAATGACTGGCGTAACTGTGACTCTCTTAAGTTACCCAAATGCCTCGCCAACAGGCGAAACACATCGGCAAACTCGACAAGCTCCCGGCAGGAGTACCGTGAAAGTCTTTATGTCGACAGATAATGGCGTATCGCTTCAGGTGAACGTTCCAGAGTAAGCTTGAAAATGTCATTGTTGAAAACGGGGAACAATTGGCAGGAGTAACGGTGAGACACTGGCACGAGTAACTATGACTCTCTTAAGGAAGCCAAATGCCTCGTCAACAGGCGAAATACATCGACAAACTCGAGAAGTTCCCGGCTGGCGTACTGTGAATGTCTTTATGTCGACAGTTAATGGCGTATCGATCCATGTGAACTGGCCAAAGTAAGCTAGCAGATGTGACTGTTGTAAAACGGTCAGCACCCGACAGGAGTAACTATGACTCAATAAAGGGACCCAAATGCCTCGTCAACAGTTGAGATACATTTGCAAACTGGAGGATCTCTTAGCAGGAGTACTGTGAATGTCATAATGTCGACAAATAATAACGTATCGCTTGTGGTGAACTGGTCAGAGTAAGCTCGTAGTTGTGACTGTTGTAAAACGGGGAGAAACTGACAGGAGTAACTACGACTCTCTTAAGGTAGCCAAATGTCTCGTCAACAACCGAGATACATCGCCAAACTCGAGAAGTTCAGGGCAGGCGTACTGTGAATGTCTTTATGTCGACAGTTAATGGCGTATCGATTCAGGTGAACTGGCCAGTGTAAGCTTGTAGATGTGACTGTTGTAAAACGGGGAGCGACCGACAGGAGTAACTATGCCTCTCTCAAGGTAGCCAAATGCCTCGTCAACAGGCGAAATACATCAGCAAACACGAGAAGCTCCCGGCGGGAATACTGTGGAAGTCTTTATGTTGACAGATAATGGCGTATCGCTTCAGGAGAACTGGCTAAAGGAAGCTGAAAATGTGACTGTGGTAAAACGGGGTGCAACCGACAGGAGAAACTATGACTCTCTTAAGGTAGCCATATGCCTCGTCAACAGGCGAAATACATAGGCAAACTCGAGGAGCTCCCGGGAGGAGTACTGTGAAAGTCATTATGTTGACAGATAATGGCGTATCGCCTCAGGTGAACTAGCCAGAGTAAGCTTGAAAATGTCATTGTGGAAAACCGGGAACAATTAGCAGGAGTAACGGTGAGACACTGGCACGAGTAACTATGAATCTCTTAAGGTAGCCAAATGCCCCGTCAACAGGCGAAATACATCGGCAAATTCGAGAAGCTCCCGGCAGGAGTACTGTGAAAGTCTTTATGTCGACAGTTAATGGCGTATCGATTCAGGTGAACTGGCCAGAGTAAGCTTCTAGATGTGACTGTTGTAAAACGGGGAGCAACCGACAGGAGAAACTATGACTCTCTTAAGGTAGCCATATGCCTCGTCAACAGGCGAAATACATCGGCAAACTCGAGAAGCTACCGGCAGGAGTAATGTGAAAGTCTTTATGTCGACAGATAATGGCGTATCGCTTCAGGTGAACTGGCCAGCCACAATAAGCTTGAAAATGTGACTGTGGCAAAACTTGGAGCAACTGACTGGAGTAACTATGACTCTCTTAAGGTAGCCAAATGGCCCTCAACAGGCGAAAAAAATGGGCAAACTCGAGACGCTACCGGCAGGAGTACTGTGAAAGTCTATATATTGACAGATAATTGCGTATCGCTTCAGGTGAGCTGCTAGAGGAAGCTTGAAAATGTGACTGTGGTAAAACGGGGAACAAATGACTGGCGTAACTGTGACTCTCTTAAGTTACCCAAATGCCTCGCCAACAGGCGAAACACATCGGCAAACTCGACAAGCTCCCGGCAGGAGTACCGTGAAAGTCTTTATGTCGACAGATAATGGCGTATCGCTTCAGGTGAACTTTCCAGAGTAAGCTTGAAAATGTCATTGTGGAAAACGGGGAACAATTGGCAGGAGTAACGGTGAGACACTGGCACGAGTAACTATGACTCTCTTAAGGAAGCCAAATGCCTCGTCAACAGGCGAAATACATCGGCAAACTCGAGAAGTTCCCGGCTGGCGTACTGTGAATGTCTTTATGTCGACAGTTAATGGCGTATCGATCCATGTGAACTGGCCAAAGTAAGCTAGCAGATGTGACTGTTGTAAAACGGGCAGCAACCGACAGGAGTAACTATGACTCAATAAAGGGACCCAAATGCCTCGTCAACAGTTGAGATACATTTGCAAACTGGAGGAGCTCTTAGCAGGAGTACTGTGAATGTCATAATGTCGACAAATAATAACGTATCGCTTGTGGTGAACTGGTCAGAGTAAGCTCGTAGTTGTGACTGTTGTAAAACGGGGAGAAACTGACAGGAGTAACTACGACTCTCTTAAGGTAGCCAAATGCCTCGTCAACAACCGAGATACATCGCCAAACTCGAGAAGTTCAGGGCAGGCGTACTGTGAATGTCTTTATGTCGACAGTTAATGGCGTATCGATTCAGGTGAACTGGCCAGTGTAAGCTTGTAGATGTGACTGTTGTAAAACGGGGAGCGACCGACAGGAGTAACTATGCCTCTCTCAAGGTAGCCAAATGCCTCGTCAACAGGCGAAATACATCAGCAAACACGAGAAGCTCCCGGCGGGAATACTGTGGAAGTCTTTATGTTGACAGATAATGGCGTATCGCTTCAGGAGAACTGGCTAAAGGAAGCTGAAAATGTGACTGTGGTAAAACGGGGTGCAACCGACAGGAGAAACTATGACTCTCTTAAGGTAGCCATATGCCTCGTCAACAGGCGAAATACATAGGCAAACTCGAGGAGCTCCCGGGAGGAGTACTGTGAAAGTCATTATGTTGACAGATAATGGCGTATCGCCTCAGGTGAACTAGCCAGAGTAAGCTTGAAAATGTCATTGTGGAAAACCGGGAACAATTAGCAGGAGTAACGGTGAGACACTGGCACGAGTAACTATGAATCTCTTAAGGTAGCCAAATGCCCCGTCAACAGGCGAAATACATCGGCAAATTCGAGAAGCTCCCGGCAGGAGTACTGTGAAAGTCTTTATGTCGACAGTTAATGGCGTATCGATTCAGGTGAACTGGCCAGAGTAAGCTTCTAGATGTGACTGTTGTAAAACGGGGAGCAACCGACAGGAGTAAATATGACTCTCTTGAGGTAGCCAAATACCTCGTCAACAGGCGCAATAAATCGGCAAACTCGAGGAGCTCCCGGGAGGAGTACTGTGAAAGTCATTATGTTGACAGATAATGGCGTATCGCCTCAGGTGAACTTTCCAGAGTAAGCTTGAAAATGTCATTGTGGAAAACGGGGAACAATTGGCAGGAGTAACGGTGAGACACTGGCACGAGTAACTATGACTCTCTTAAGGTAGCCAAATGCCTCGTCAACAGGCGAAATACATCGGCAAACTCGAGAAGTTCCCGGCTGGCGTACTGTGAATGTCTTTATGTCGACAGTTAATGGCGTATCGATCCATGTGAACTGGCCAAAGTAAGCTAGCAGATGTGACTGTTGTAAAACGGGCAGCAACCGACAGGAGTAACTATGACTCAATAAAGGGACCCAAATGCCTCGTCAACAGTTGAGATACATTTGCAAACTGGAGGAGCTCTTAGCAGGAGTACTGTGAATGTCATAATGTCGACAAATAATAACGTATCGCTTGTGGTGAACTGGCCAGAGTAAGCTCGTAGTTGTGACTGTTGTAAAACGGGGAGAAACTGACAGGAGTAACTACGACTCTCTTAAGGTAGCCAAATGCCTCGTCAACAGCCGAGATACATCGCCAAACTCGAGAAGTTCAGGGCAGGCGTACTGTGAATGTCTTTATGTCGACAGTTAATGGCGTATCGATTCAGGTGAACTGGCCAGTGTAAGCTTGTAGATGTGACTGTTGTAAAACGGGGAGCAACCGACAGGAGTAACTATGCCTCTCTCAAGGTAGCCAAATGCCTCGTCAACAGGCGAAATACATCAGCAAACTCGAGAAGCTCCCGGCAGGAATACTGTGGAAGTCTTTATGTTGACAGATAATGGCGTATCGCTTCAGGAGAACTGGCTAAAGGAAGCTGAAAATGTGACTGTGGTAAAACGGGGTGCAACCGACAGGAGAAACTATGACTCTCTTAAGGTAGCCATATGCCTCGTCAACAGGCGAAATACATCGGCAAACTCGAGAAGCTACCGGCAGGAGTAATGTGAAAGTCTTTATGTCGACAGATAATGGCGTATCGCTTCAGGTGAACTGGCCAGCCACAATAAGCTTGAAAATGTGACTGTGGCAAAACTTGGAGCAACTGACTGGAGTAACTATGACTCTCTTAAGGTAGCCAAATGGCCCTCAACAGGCGAAAAAAATGGGCAAACTCGAGACGCTACCGGCAGGAGTACTGTGAAAGTCTATATATTGACAGATAATTGCGTATCGCTTCAGGTGAGCTGCTAGAGGAAGCTTGAAAATGTGACTGTGGTAAAACGGGGAACAAATGACTGGCGTAACTGTGACTCTCTTAAGTTACCCAAATGCCTCGCCAACAGGCGAAACACATCGGCAAACTCGACAAGCTCCCGGCAGGAGTACCGTGAAAGTCTTTATGTCGACAGATAATGGCGTATCGCTTCAGGTGAACGTTCCAGAGTAAGCTTGAAAATGTCATTGTTGAAAACGGGGAACAATTGGCAGGAGTAACGGTGAGACACTGGCACGAGTAACTATGACTCTCTTAAGGAAGCCAAATGCCTCGTCAACAGGCGAAATACATCGACAAACTCGAGAAGTTCCCGGCTGGCGTACTGTGAATGTCTTTATGTCGACAGTTAATGGCGTATCGATCCATGTGAACTGGCCAAAGTAAGCTAGCAGATGTGACTGTTGTAAAACGGTCAGCACCCGACAGGAGTAACTATGACTCAATAAAGGGACCCAAATGCCTCGTCAACAGTTGAGATACATTTGCAAACTGGAGGAGCTCTTAGCAGGAGTACTGTGAATGTCATAATGTCGACAAATAATAACGTATCGCTTGTGGTGAACTGGTCAGAGTAAGCTCGTAGTTGTGACTGTTGTAAAACGGGGAGAAACTGACAGGAGTAACTACGACTCTCTTAAGGTAGCCAAATGTCTCGTCAACAACCGAGATACATCGCCAAACTCGAGAAGTTCAGGGCAGGCGTACTGTGAATGTCTTTATGTCGACAGTTAATGGCGTATCGATTCAGGTGAACTGGCCAGTGTAAGCTTGTAGATGTGACTGTTGTAAAACGGGGAGCGACCGACAGGAGTAACTATGCCTCTCTCAAGGTAGCCAAATGCCTCGTCAACAGGCGAAATACATCAGCAAACACGAGAAGCTCCCGGCGGGAATACTGTGGAAGTCTTTATGTTGACAGATAATGGCGTATCGCTTCAGGAGAACTGGCTAAAGGAAGCTGAAAATGTGACTGTGGTAAAACGGGGTGCAACCGACAGGAGAAACTATGACTCTCTTAAGGTAGCCATATGCCTCGTCAACAGGCGAAATACATAGGCAAACTCGAGGAGCTCCCGGGAGGAGTACTGTGAAAGTCATTATGTTGACAGATAATGGCGTATCGCCTCAGGTGAACTAGCCAGAGTAAGCTTGAAAATGTCATTGTGGAAAACCGGGAACAATTAGCAGGAGTAACGGTGAGACACTGGCACGAGTAACTATGAATCTCTTAAGGTAGCCAAATGCCCCGTCAACAGGCGAAATACATCGGCAAATTCGAGAAGCTCCCGGCAGGAGTACTGTGAAAGTCTTTATGTCGACAGTTAATGGCGTATCGATTCAGGTGAACTGGCCAGAGTAAGCTTCTAGATGTGACTGTTGTAAAACGGGGAGCAACCGACAGGAGAAACTATGACTCTCTTAAGGTAGCCATATGCCTCGTCAACAGGCGAAATACATCGGCAAACTCGAGAAGCTACCGGCAGGAGTAATGTGAAAGTCTTTATGTCGACAGATAATGGCGTATCGCTTCAGGTGAACTGGCCAGCCACAATAAGCTTGAAAATGTGACTGTGGCAAAACTTGGAGCAACTGACTGGAGTAACTATGACTCTCTTAAGGTAGCCAAATGGCCCTCAACAGGCGAAAAAAATGGGCAAACTCGAGACGCTACCGGCAGGAGTACTGTGAAAGTCTATATATTGACAGATAATTGCGTATCGCTTCAGGTGAGCTGCTAGAGGAAGCTTGAAAATGTGACTGTGGTAAAACGGGGAACAAATGACTGGCGTAACTGTGACTCTCTTAAGTTACCCAAATGCCTCGCCAACAGGCGAAACACATCGGCAAACTCGACAAGCTCCCGGCAGGAGTACCGTGAAAGTCTTTATGTCGACAGATAATGGCGTATCGCTTCAGGTGAACTTTCCAGAGTAAGCTTGAAAATGTCATTGTGGAAAACGGGGAACAATTGGCAGGAGTAACGGTGAGACACTGGCACGAGTAACTATGACTCTCTTAAGGAAGCCAAATGCCTCGTCAACAGGCGAAATACATCGGCAAACTCGAGAAGTTCCCGGCTGGCGTACTGTGAATGTCTTTATGTCGACAGTTAATGGCGTATCGATCCATGTGAACTGGCCAAAGTAAGCTAGCAGATGTGACTGTTGTAAAACGGGCAGCAACCGACAGGAGTAACTATGACTCAATAAAGGGACCCAAATGCCTCGTCAACAGTTGAGATACATTTGCAAACTGGAGGAGCTCTTAGCAGGAGTACTGTGAATGTCATAATGTCGACAAATAATAACGTATCGCTTGTGGTGAACTGGTCAGAGTAAGCTCGTAGTTGTGACTGTTGTAAAACGGGGAGAAACTGACAGGAGTAACTACGACTCTCTTAAGGTAGCCAAATGCCTCGTCAACAACCGAGATACATCGCCAAACTCGAGAAGTTCAGGGCAGGCGTACTGTGAATGTCTTTATGTCGACAGTTAATGGCGTATCGATTCAGGTGAACTGGCCAGTGTAAGCTTGTAGATGTGACTGTTGTAAAACGGGGAGCGACCGACAGGAGTAACTATGCCTCTCTCAAGGTAGCCAAATGCCTCGTCAACAGGCGAAATACATCAGCAAACACGAGAAGCTCCCGGCGGGAATACTGTGGAAGTCTTTATGTTGACAGATAATGGCGTATCGCTTCAGGAGAACTGGCTAAAGGAAGCTGAAAATGTGACTGTGGTAAAACGGGGTGCAACCGACAGGAGAAACTATGACTCTCTTAAGGTAGCCATATGCCTCGTCAACAGGCGAAATACATAGGCAAACTCGAGGAGCTCCCGGGAGGAGTACTGTGAAAGTCATTATGTTGACAGATAATGGCGTATCGCCTCAGGTGAACTAGCCAGAGTAAGCTTGAAAATGTCATTGTGGAAAACCGGGAACAATTAGCAGGAGTAACGGTGAGACACTGGCACGAGTAACTATGAATCTCTTAAGGTAGCCAAATGCCCCGTCAACAGGCGAAATACATCGGCAAATTCGAGAAGCTCCCGGCAGGAGTACTGTGAAAGTCTTTATGTCGACAGTTAATGGCGTATCGATTCAGGTGAACTGGCCAGAGTAAGCTTCTAGATGTGACTGTTGTAAAACGGGGAGCAACCGACAGGAGTAAATATGACTCTCTTGAGGTAGCCAAATACCTCGTCAACAGGCGCAATAAATCGGCAAACTCGAGGAGCTCCCGGGAGGAGTACTGTGAAAGTCATTATGTTGACAGATAATGGCGTATCGCCTCAGGTGAACTTTCCAGAGTAAGCTTGAAAATGTCATTGTGGAAAACGGGGAACAATTGGCAGGAGTAACGGTGAGACACTGGCACGAGTAACTATGACTCTCTTAAGGTAGCCAAATGCCTCGTCAACAGGCGAAATACATCGGCAAACTCGAGAAGTTCCCGGCTGGCGTACTGTGAATGTCTTTATGTCGACAGTTAATGGCGTATCGATCCATGTGAACTGGCCAAAGTAAGCTAGCAGATGTGACTGTTGTAAAACGGGCAGCAACCGACAGGAGTAACTATGACTCAATAAAGGGACCCAAATGCCTCGTCAACAGTTGAGATACATTTGCAAACTGGAGGAGCTCTTAGCAGGAGTACTGTGAATGTCATAATGTCGACAAATAATAACGTATCGCTTGTGGTGAACTGGCCAGAGTAAGCTCGTAGTTGTGACTGTTGTAAAACGGGGAGAAACTGACAGGAGTAACTACGACTCTCTTAAGGTAGCCAAATGCCTCGTCAACAGCCGAGATACATCGCCAAACTCGAGAAGTTCAGGGCAGGCGTACTGTGAATGTCTTTATGTCGACAGTTAATGGCGTATCGATTCAGGTGAACTGGCCAGTGTAAGCTTGTAGATGTGACTGTTGTAAAACGGGGAGCAACCGACAGGAGTAACTATGCCTCTCTCAAGGTAGCCAAATGCCTCGTCAACAGGCGAAATACATCAGCAAACTCGAGAAGCTCCCGGCAGGAATACTGTGGAAGTCTTTATGTTGACAGATAATGGCGTATCGCTTCAGGAGAACTGGCTAAAGGAAGCTGAAAATGTGACTGTGGTAAAACGGGGTGCAACCGACAGGAGAAACTATGACTCTCTTAAGGTAGCCATATGCCTCGTCAACAGGCGAAATACATCGGCAAACTCGAGAAGCTACCGGCAGGAGTAATGTGAAAGTCTTTATGTCGACAGATAATGGCGTATCGCTTCAGGTGAACTGGCCAGCCACAATAAGCTTGAAAATGTGACTGTGGCAAAACTTGGAGCAACTGACTGGAGTAACTATGACTCTCTTAAGGTAGCCAAATGGCCCTCAACAGGCGAAAAAAATGGGCAAACTCGAGACGCTACCGGCAGGAGTACTGTGAAAGTCTATATATTGACAGATAATTGCGTATCGCTTCAGGTGAGCTGCTAGAGGAAGCTTGAAAATGTGACTGTGGTAAAACGGGGAACAAATGACTGGCGTAACTGTGACTCTCTTAAGTTACCCAAATGCCTCGCCAACAGGCGAAACACATCGGCAAACTCGACAAGCTCCCGGCAGGAGTACCGTGAAAGTCTTTATGTCGACAGATAATGGCGTATCGCTTCAGGTGAACGTTCCAGAGTAAGCTTGAAAATGTCATTGTTGAAAACGGGGAACAATTGGCAGGAGTAACGGTGAGACACTGGCACGAGTAACTATGACTCTCTTAAGGAAGCCAAATGCCTCGTCAACAGGCGAAATACATCGACAAACTCGAGAAGTTCCCGGCTGGCGTACTGTGAATGTCTTTATGTCGACAGTTAATGGCGTATCGATCCATGTGAACTGGCCAAAGTAAGCTAGCAGATGTGACTGTTGTAAAACGGTCAGCACCCGACAGGAGTAACTATGACTCAATAAAGGGACCCAAATGCCTCGTCAACAGTTGAGATACATTTGCAAACTGGAGGAGCTCTTAGCAGGAGTACTGTGAATGTCATAATGTCGACAAATAATAACGTATCGCTTGTGGTGAACTGGTCAGAGTAAGCTCGTAGTTGTGACTGTTGTAAAACGGGGAGAAACTGACAGGAGTAACTACGACTCTCTTAAGGAAGCCAAATGTCTCGTCAACAACCGAGATACATCGCCAAACTCGAGAAGTTCAGGGCAGGCGTACTGTGAATGTCTTTATGTCGACAGTTAATGGCGTATCGATTCAGGTGAACTGGCCAGTGTAAGCTTGTAGATGTGACTGTTGTAAAACGGGGAGCGACCGACAGGAGTAACTATGCCTCTCTCAAGGTAGCCAAATGCCTCGTCAACAGGCGAAATACATCAGCAAACACGAGAAGCTCCCGGCGGGAATACTGTGGAAGTCTTTATGTTGACAGATAATGGCGTATCGCTTCAGGAGAACTGGCTAAAGGAAGCTGAAAATGTGACTGTGGTAAAACGGGGTGCAACCGACAGGAGAAACTATGACTCTCTTAAGGTAGCCATATGCCTCGTCAACAGGCGAAATACATAGGCAAACTCGAGGAGCTCCCGGGAGGAGTACTGTGAAAGTCATTATGTTGACAGATAATGGCGTATCGCCTCAGGTGAACTAGCCAGAGTAAGCTTGAAAATGTCATTGTGGAAAACCGGGAACAATTAGCAGGAGTAACGGTGAGACACTGGCACGAGTAACTATGAATCTCTTAAGGTAGCCAAATGCCCCGTCAACAGGCGAAATACATCGGCAAATTCGAGAAGCTCCCGGCAGGAGTACTGTGAAAGTCTTTATGTCGACAGTTAATGGCGTATCGATTCAGGTGAACTGGCCAGAGTAAGCTTCTAGATGTGACTGTTGTAAAACGGGGAGCAACCGACAGGAGAAACTATGACTCTCTTAAGGTAGCCATATGCCTCGTCAACAGGCGAAATACATCGGCAAACTCGAGAAGCTACCGGCAGGAGTAATGTGAAAGTCTTTATGTCGACAGATAATGGCGTATCGCTTCAGGTGAACTGGCCAGCCACAATAAGCTTGAAAATGTGACTGTGGCAAAACTTGGAGCAACTGACTGGAGTAACTATGACTCTCTTAAGGTAGCCAAATGGCCCTCAACAGGCGAAAAAAATGGGCAAACTCGAGACGCTACCGGCAGGAGTACTGTGAAAGTCTATATATTGACAGATAATTGCGTATCGCTTCAGGTGAGCTGCTAGAGGAAGCTTGAAAATGTGACTGTGGTAAAACGGGGAACAAATGACTGGCGTAACTGTGACTCTCTTAAGTTACCCAAATGCCTCGCCAACAGGCGAAACACATCGGCAAACTCGACAAGCTCCCGGCAGGAGTACCGTGAAAGTCTTTATGTCGACAGATAATGGCGTATCGCTTCAGGTGAACGTTCCAGAGTAAGCTTGAAAATGTCATTGTTGAAAACGGGGAACAATTGGCAGGAGTAACGGTGAGACACTGGCACGAGTAACTATGACTCTCTTAAGGAAGCCAAATGCCTCGTCAACAGGCGAAATACATCGACAAACTCGAGAAGTTCCCGGCTGGCGTACTGTGAATGTCTTTATGTCGACAGTTAATGGCGTATCGATCCATGTGAACTGGCCAAAGTAAGCTAGCAGATGTGACTGTTGTAAAACGGTCAGCACCCGACAGGAGTAACTATGACTCAATAAAGGGACCCAAATGCCTCGTCAACAGTTGAGATACATTTGCAAACTGGAGGAGCTCTTAGCAGGAGTACTGTGAATGTCATAATGTCGACAAATAATAACGTATCGCTTGTGGTGAACTGGTCAGAGTAAGCTCGTAGTTGTGACTGTTGTAAAACGGGGAGAAACTGACAGGAGTAACTACGACTCTCTTAAGGTAGCCAAATGTCTCGTCAACAACCGAGATACATCGCCAAACTCGAGAAGTTCAGGGCAGGCGTACTGTGAATGTCTTTATGTCGACAGTTAATGGCGTATCGATTCAGGTGAACTGGCCAGTGTAAGCTTGTAGATGTGACTGTTGTAAAACGGGGAGCGACCGACAGGAGTAACTATGCCTCTCTCAAGGTAGCCAAATGCCTCGTCAACAGGCGAAATACATCAGCAAACACGAGAAGCTCCCGGCGGGAATACTGTGGAAGTCTTTATGTTGACAGATAATGGCGTATCGCTTCAGGAGAACTGGCTAAAGGAAGCTGAAAATGTGACTGTGGTAAAACGGGGTGCAACCGACAGGAGAAACTATGACTCTCTTAAGGTAGCCATATGCCTCGTCAACAGGCGAAATACATAGGCAAACTCGAGGAGCTCCCGGGAGGAGTACTGTGAAAGTCATTATGTTGACAGATAATGGCGTATCGCCTCAGGTGAACTAGCCAGAGTAAGCTTGAAAATGTCATTGTGGAAAACCGGGAACAATTAGCAGGAGTAACGGTGAGACACTGGCACGAGTAACTATGAATCTCTTAAGGTAGCCAAATGCCCCGTCAACAGGCGAAATACATCGGCAAATTCGAGAAGCTCCCGGCAGGAGTACTGTGAAAGTCTTTATGTCGACAGTTAATGGCGTATCGATTCAGGTGAACTGGCCAGAGTAAGCTTCTAGATGTGACTGTTGTAAAACGGGGAGCAACCGACAGGAGAAACTATGACTCTCTTAAGGTAGCCATATGCCTCGTCAACAGGCGAAATACATCGGCAAACTCGAGAAGCTACCGGCAGGAGTAATGTGAAAGTCTTTATGTCGACAGATAATGGCGTATCGCTTCAGGTGAACTGGCCAGCCACAATAAGCTTGAAAATGTGACTGTGGCAAAACTTGGAGCAACTGACTGGAGTAACTATGACTCTCTTAAGGTAGCCAAATGGCCCTCAACAGGCGAAAAAAATGGGCAAACTCGAGACGCTACCGGCAGGAGTACTGTGAAAGTCTATATATTGACAGATAATTGCGTATCGCTTCAGGTGAGCTGCTAGAGGAAGCTTGAAAATGTGACTGTGGTAAAACGGGGAACAAATGACTGGCGTAACTGTGACTCTCTTAAGTTACCCAAATGCCTCGCCAACAGGCGAAACACATCGGCAAACTCGACAAGCTCCCGGCAGGAGTACCGTGAAAGTCTTTATGTCGACAGATAATGGCGTATCGCTTCAGGTGAACTTTCCAGAGTAAGCTTGAAAATGTCATTGTGGAAAACGGGGAACAATTGGCAGGAGTAACGGTGAGACACTGGCACGAGTAACTATGACTCTCTTAAGGAAGCCAAATGCCTCGTCAACAGGCGAAATACATCGGCAAACTCGAGAAGTTCCCGGCTGGCGTACTGTGAATGTCTTTATGTCGACAGTTAATGGCGTATCGATCCATGTGAACTGGCCAAAGTAAGCTAGCAGATGTGACTGTTGTAAAACGGGCAGCAACCGACAGGAGTAACTATGACTCAATAAAGGGACCCAAATGCCTCGTCAACAGTTGAGATACATTTGCAAACTGGAGGAGCTCTTAGCAGGAGTACTGTGAATGTCATAATGTCGACAAATAATAACGTATCGCTTGTGGTGAACTGGTCAGAGTAAGCTCGTAGTTGTGACTGTTGTAAAACGGGGAGAAACTGACAGGAGTAACTACGACTCTCTTAAGGTAGCCAAATGCCTCGTCAACAACCGAGATACATCGCCAAACTCGAGAAGTTCAGGGCAGGCGTACTGTGAATGTCTTTATGTCGACAGTTAATGGCGTATCGATTCAGGTGAACTGGCCAGTGTAAGCTTGTAGATGTGACTGTTGTAAAACGGGGAGCGACCGACAGGAGTAACTATGCCTCTCTCAAGGTAGCCAAATGCCTCGTCAACAGGCGAAATACATCAGCAAACACGAGAAGCTCCCGGCGGGAATACTGTGGAAGTCTTTATGTTGACAGATAATGGCGTATCGCTTCAGGAGAACTGGCTAAAGGAAGCTGAAAATGTGACTGTGGTAAAACGGGGTGCAACCGACAGGAGAAACTATGACTCTCTTAAGGTAGCCATATGCCTCGTCAACAGGCGAAATACATAGGCAAACTCGAGGAGCTCCCGGGAGGAGTACTGTGAAAGTCATTATGTTGACAGATAATGGCGTATCGCCTCAGGTGAACTAGCCAGAGTAAGCTTGAAAATGTCATTGTGGAAAACCGGGAACAATTAGCAGGAGTAACGGTGAGACACTGGCACGAGTAACT
Organism: Schistocerca piceifrons; assembly: GCF_021461385.2. Lineage (NCBI taxonomy): Eukaryota > Metazoa > Arthropoda > Insecta > Orthoptera > Acrididae > Schistocerca > Schistocerca piceifrons. The sequence goes on along the minus strand of NC_060144.1, from coordinate 168,504 downwards.
ATGAATCTCTTAAGGTAGCCAAATGCCCCGTCAACAGGCGAAATACATCGGCAAATTCGAGAAGCTCCCGGCAGGAGTACTGTGAAAGTCTTTATGTCGACAGTTAATGGCGTATCGATTCAGGTGAACTGGCCAGAGTAAGCTTCTAGATGTGACTGTTGTAAAACGGGGAGCAACCGACAGGAGTAAATATGACTCTCTTGAGGTAGCCAAATACCTCGTCAACAGGCGCAATAAATCGGCAAACTCGAGGAGCTCCCGGGAGGAGTACTGTGAAAGTCATTATGTTGACAGATAATGGCGTATCGCCTCAGGTGAACTTTCCAGAGTAAGCTTGAAAATGTCATTGTGGAAAACGGGGAACAATTGGCAGGAGTAACGGTGAGACACTGGCACGAGTAACTATGACTCTCTTAAGGTAGCCAAATGCCTCGTCAACAGGCGAAATACATCGGCAAACTCGAGAAGTTCCCGGCTGGCGTACTGTGAATGTCTTTATGTCGACAGTTAATGGCGTATCGATCCATGTGAACTGGCCAAAGTAAGCTAGCAGATGTGACTGTTGTAAAACGGGGAGCAACCGACAGGAGTAACTATGCCTCTCTCAAGGTAGCCAAATGCCTCGTCAACAGGCGAAATACATCAGCAAACTCGAGAAGCTCCCGGCAGGAATACTGTGGAAGTCTTTATGTTGACAGATAATGGCGTATCGCTTCAGGAGAACTGGCTAAAGGAAGCTGAAAATGTGACTGTGGTAAAACGGGGTGCAACCGACAGGAGAAACTATGACTCTCTTAAGGTAGCCATATGCCTCGTCAACAGGCGAAATACATCGGCAAACTCGAGAAGCTACCGGCAGGAGTAATGTGAAAGTCTTTATGTCGACAGATAATGGCGTATCGCTTCAGGTGAACTGGCCAGCCACAATAAGCTTGAAAATGTGACTGTGGCAAAACTTGGAGCAACTGACTGGAGTAACTATGACTCTCTTAAGGTAGCCAAATGGCCCTCAACAGGCGAAAAAAATGGGCAAACTCGAGACGCTACCGGCAGGAGTACTGTGAAAGTCTATATATTGACAGATAATTGCGTATCGCTTCAGGTGAGCTGCTAGAGGAAGCTTGAAAATGTGACTGTGGTAAAACGGGGAACAAATGACTGGCGTAACTGTGACTCTCTTAAGTTACCCAAATGCCTCGCCAACAGGCGAAACACATCGGCAAACTCGACAAGCTCCCGGCAGGAGTACCGTGAAAGTCTTTATGTCGACAGATAATGGCGTATCGCTTCAGGTGAACTTTCCAGAGTAAGCTTGAAAATGTCATTGTGGAAAACGGGGAACAATTGGCAGGAGTAACGGTGAGACACTGGCACGAGTAACTATGACTCTCTTAAGGAAGCCAAATGCCTCGTCAACAGGCGAAATACATCGACAAACTCGAGAAGTTCCCGGCTGGCGTACTGTGAATGTCTTTATGTCGACAGTTAATGGCGTATCGATCCATGTGAACTGGCCAAAGTAAGCTAGCAGATGTGACTGTTGTAAAACGGTCAGCACCCGACAGGAGTAACTATGACTCAATAAAGGGACCCAAATGCCTCGTCAACAGTTGAGATACATTTGCAAACTGGAGGAGCTCTTAGCAGGAGTACTGTGAATGTCATAATGTCGACAAATAATAACGTATCGCTTGTGGTGAACTGGTCAGAGTAAGCTCGTAGTTGTGACTGTTGTAAAACGGGGAGAAACTGACAGGAGTAACTACGACTCTCTTAAGGTAGCCAAATGTCTCGTCAACAACCGAGATACATCGCCAAACTCGAGAAGTTCAGGGCAGGCGTACTGTGAATGTCTTTATGTCGACAGTTAATGGCGTATCGATTCAGGTGAACTGGCCAGTGTAAGCTTGTAGATGTGACTGTTGTAAAACGGGGAGCGACCGACAGGAGTAACTATGCCTCTCTCAAGGTAGCCAAATGCCTCGTCAACAGGCGAAATACATCAGCAAACACGAGAAGCTCCCGGCGGGAATACTGTGGAAGTCTTTATGTTGACAGATAATGGCGTATCGCTTCAGGAGAACTGGCTAAAGGAAGCTGAAAATGTGACTGTGGTAAAACGGGGTGCAACCGACAGGAGAAACTATGACTCTCTTAAGGTAGCCATATGCCTCGTCAACAGGCGAAATACATAGGCAAACTCGAGGAGCTCCCGGGAGGAGTACTGTGAAAGTCATTATGTTGACAGATAATGGCGTATCGCCTCAGGTGAACTAGCCAGAGTAAGCTTGAAAATGTCATTGTGGAAAACCGGGAACAATTAGCAGGAGTAACGGTGAGACACTGGCACGAGTAACTATGAATCTCTTAAGGTAGCCAAATGCCCCGTCAACAGGCGAAATACATCGGCAAATTCGAGAAGCTCCCGGCAGGAGTACTGTGAAAGTCTTTATGTCGACAGTTAATGGCGTATCGATTCAGGTGAACTGGCCAGAGTAAGCTTCTAGATGTGACTGTTGTAAAACGGGGAGCAACCGACAGGAGAAACTATGACTCTCTTAAGGTAGCCATATGCCTCGTCAACAGGCGAAATACATCGGCAAACTCGAGAAGCTACCGGCAGGAGTAATGTGAAAGTCTTTATGTCGACAGATAATGGCGTATCGCTTCAGGTGAACTGGCCAGCCACAATAAGCTTGAAAATGTGACTGTGGCAAAACTTGGAGCAACTGACTGGAGTAACTATGACTCTCTTAAGGTAGCCAAATGGCCCTCAACAGGCGAAAAAAATGGGCAAACTCGAGACGCTACCGGCAGGAGTACTGTGAAAGTCTATATATTGACAGATAATTGCGTATCGCTTCAGGTGAGCTGCTAGAGGAAGCTTGAAAATGTGACTGTGGTAAAACGGGGAACAAATGACTGGCGTAACTGTGACTCTCTTAAGTTACCCAAATGCCTCGCCAACAGGCGAAACACATCGGCAAACTCGACAAGCTCCCGGCAGGAGTACCGTGAAAGTCTTTATGTCGACAGATAATGGCGTATCGCTTCAGGTGAACTTTCCAGAGTAAGCTTGAAAATGTCATTGTGGAAAACGGGGAACAATTGGCAGGAGTAACGGTGAGACACTGGCACGAGTAACTATGACTCTCTTAAGGAAGCCAAATGCCTCGTCAACAGGCGAAATACATCGACAAACTCGAGAAGTTCCCGGCTGGCGTACTGTGAATGTCTTTATGTCGACAGTTAATGGCGTATCGATCCATGTGAACTGGCCAAAGTAAGCTAGCAGATGTGACTGTTGTAAAACGGTCAGCACCCGACAGGAGTAACTATGAGTCAATAAAGGGACCCAAATGCCTCGTCAACAGTTGAGATACATTTGCAAACTGGAGGAGCTCTTAGCAGGAGTACTGTGAATGTCATAATGTCGACAAATAATAACGTATCGCTTGTGGTGAACTGGTCAGAGTAAGCTCGTAGTTGTGACTGTTGTAAAACGGGGAGAAACTGACAGGAGTAACTACGACTCTCTTAAGGTAGCCAAATGTCTCGTCAACAACCGAGATACATCGCCAAACTCGAGAAGTTCAGGGCAGGCGTACTGTGAATGTCTTTATGTCGACAGTTAATGGCGTATCGATTCAGGTGAACTGGCCAGTGTAAGCTTGTAGATGTGACTGTTGTAAAACGGGGAGCGACCGACAGGAGTAACTATGCCTCTCTCAAGGTAGCCAAATGCCTCGTCAACAGGCGAAATACATCAGCAAACACGAGAAGCTCCCGGCGGGAATACTGTGGAAGTCTTTATGTTGACAGATAATGGCGTATCGCTTCAGGAGAACTGGCTAAAGGAAGCTGAAAATGTGACTGTGGTAAAACGGGGTGCAACCGACAGGAGAAACTATGACTCTCTTAAGGTAGCCATATGCCTCGTCAACAGGCGAAATACATAGGCAAACTCGAGGAGCTCCCGGGAGGAGTACTGTGAAAGTCATTATGTTGACAGATAATGGCGTATCGCCTCAGGTGAACTAGCCAGAGTAAGCTTGAAAATGTCATTGTGGAAAACCGGGAACAATTAGCAGGAGTAACGGTGAGACACTGGCACGAGTAACTATGAATCTCTTAAGGTAGCCAAATGCCCCGTCAACAGGCGAAATACATCGGCAAATTCGAGAAGCTCCCGGCAGGAGTACTGTGAAAGTCTTTATGTCGACAGTTAATGGCGTATCGATTCAGGTGAACTGGCCAGAGTAAGCTTCTAGATGTGACTGTTGTAAAACGGGGAGCAACCGACAGGAGAAACTATGACTCTCTTAAGGTAGCCATATGCCTCGTCAACAGGCGAAATACATCGGCAAACTCGAGAAGCTACCGGCAGGAGTAATGTGAAAGTCTTTATGTCGACAGATAATGGCGTATCGCTTCAGGTGAACTGGCCAGCCACAATAAGCTTGAAAATGTGACTGTGGCAAAACTTGGAGCAACTGACTGGAGTAACTATGACTCTCTTAAGGTAGCCAAATGGCCCTCAACAGGCGAAAAAAATGGGCAAACTCGAGACGCTACCGGCAGGAGTACTGTGAAAGTCTATATATTGACAGATAATTGCGTATCGCTTCAGGTGAGCTGCTAGAGGAAGCTTGAAAATGTGACTGTGGTAAAACGGGGAACAAATGACTGGCGTAACTGTGACTCTCTTAAGTTACCCAAATGCCTCGCCAACAGGCGAAACACATCGGCAAACTCGACAAGCTCCCGGCAGGAGTACCGTGAAAGTCTTTATGTCGACAGATAATGGCGTATCGCTTCAGGTGAACTTTCCAGAGTAAGCTTGAAAATGTCATTGTGGAAAACGGGGAACAATTGGCAGGAGTAACGGTGAGACACTGGCACGAGTAACTATGACTCTCTTAAGGAAGCCAAATGCCTCGTCAACAGGCGAAATACATCGACAAACTCGAGAAGTTCCCGGCTGGCGTACTGTGAATGTCTTTATGTCGACAGTTAATGGCGTATCGATCCATGTGAACTGGCCAAAGTAAGCTAGCAGATGTGACTGTTGTAAAACGGTCAGCACCCGACAGGAGTAACTATGAGTCAATAAAGGGACCCAAATGCCTCGTCAACAGTTGAGATACATTTGCAAACTGGAGGAGCTCTTAGCAGGAGTACTGTGAATGTCATAATGTCGACAAATAATAACGTATCGCTTGTGGTGAACTGGTCAGAGTAAGCTCGTAGTTGTGACTGTTGTAAAACGGGGAGAAACTGACAGGAGTAACTACGACTCTCTTAAGGTAGCCAAATGTCTCGTCAACAACCGAGATACATCGCCAAACTCGAGAAGTTCAGGGCAGGCGTACTGTGAATGTCTTTATGTCGACAGTTAATGGCGTATCGATTCAGGTGAACTGGCCAGTGTAAGCTTGTAGATGTGACTGTTGTAAAACGGGGAGCGACCGACAGGAGTAACTATGCCTCTCTCAAGGTAGCCAAATGCCTCGTCAACAGGCGAAATACATCAGCAAACACGAGAAGCTCCCGGCGGGAATACTGTGGAAGTCTTTATGTTGACAGATAATGGCGTATCGCTTCAGGAGAACTGGCTAAAGGAAGCTGAAAATGTGACTGTGGTAAAACGGGGTGCAACCGACAGGAGAAACTATGACTCTCTTAAGGTAGCCATATGCCTCGTCAACAGGCGAAATACATAGGCAAACTCGAGGAGCTCCCGGGAGGAGTACTGTGAAAGTCATTATGTTGACAGATAATGGCGTATCGCCTCAGGTGAACTAGCCAGAGTAAGCTTGAAAATGTCATTGTGGAAAACCGGGAACAATTAGCAGGAGTAACGGTGAGACACTGGCACGAGTAACTATGAATCTCTTAAGGTAGCCAAATGCCCCGTCAACAGGCGAAATACATCGGCAAATTCGAGAAGCTCCCGGCAGGAGTACTGTGAAAGTCTTTATGTCGACAGTTAATGGCGTATCGATTCAGGTGAACTGGCCAGAGTAAGCTTCTAGATGTGACTGTTGTAAAACGGGGAGCAACCGACAGGAGAAACTATGACTCTCTTAAGGTAGCCATATGCCTCGTCAACAGGCGAAATACATCGGCAAACTCGAGAAGCTACCGGCAGGAGTAATGTGAAAGTCTTTATGTCGACAGATAATGGCGTATCGCTTCAGGTGAACTGGCCAGCCACAATAAGCTTGAAAATGTGACTGTGGCAAAACTTGGAGCAACTGACTGGAGTAACTATGACTCTCTTAAGGTAGCCAAATGGCCCTCAACAGGCGAAAAAAATGGGCAAACTCGAGACGCTACCGGCAGGAGTACTGTGAAAGTCTATATATTGACAGATAATTGCGTATCGCTTCAGGTGAGCTGCTAGAGGAAGCTTGAAAATGTGACTGTGGTAAAACGGGGAACAAATGACTGGCGTAACTGTGACTCTCTTAAGTTACCCAAATGCCTCGCCAACAGGCGAAACACATCGGCAAACTCGACAAGCTCCCGGCAGGAGTACCGTGAAAGTCTTTATGTCGACAGATAATGGCGTATCGCTTCAGGTGAACTTTCCAGAGTAAGCTTGAAAATGTCATTGTGGAAAACGGGGAACAATTGGCAGGAGTAACGGTGAGACACTGGCACGAGTAACTATGACTCTCTTAAGGAAGCCAAATGCCTCGTCAACAGGCGAAATACATCGGCAAACTCGAGAAGTTCCCGGCTGGCGTACTGTGAATGTCTTTATGTCGACAGTTAATGGCGTATCGATCCATGTGAACTGGCCAAAGTAAGCTAGCAGATGTGACTGTTGTAAAACGGGCAGCAACCGACAGGAGTAACTATGACTCAATAAAGGGACCCAAATGCCTCGTCAACAGTTGAGATACATTTGCAAACTGGAGGAGCTCTTAGCAGGAGTACTGTGAATGTCATAATGTCGACAAATAATAACGTATCGCTTGTGGTGAACTGGTCAGAGTAAGCTCGTAGTTGTGACTGTTGTAAAACGGGGAGAAACTGACAGGAGTAACTACGACTCTCTTAAGGTAGCCAAATGCCTCGTCAACAACCGAGATACATCGCCAAACTCGAGAAGTTCAGGGCAGGCGTACTGTGAATGTCTTTATGTCGACAGTTAATGGCGTATCGATTCAGGTGAACTGGCCAGTGTAAGCTTGTAGATGTGACTGTTGTAAAACGGGGAGCGACCGACAGGAGTAACTATGCCTCTCTCAAGGTAGCCAAATGCCTCGTCAACAGGCGAAATACATCAGCAAACACGAGAAGCTCCCGGCGGGAATACTGTGGAAGTCTTTATGTTGACAGATAATGGCGTATCGCTTCAGGAGAACTGGCTAAAGGAAGCTGAAAATGTGACTGTGGTAAAACGGGGTGCAACCGACAGGAGAAACTATGACTCTCTTAAGGTAGCCATATGCCTCGTCAACAGGCGAAATACATAGGCAAACTCGAGGAGCTCCCGGGAGGAGTACTGTGAAAGTCATTATGTTGACAGATAATGGCGTATCGCCTCAGGTGAACTAGCCAGAGTAAGCTTGAAAATGTCATTGTGGAAAACCGGGAACAATTAGCAGGAGTAACGGTGAGACACTGGCACGAGTAACTATGAATCTCTTAAGGTAGCCAAATGCCCCGTCAACAGGCGAAATACATCGGCAAATTCGAGAAGCTCCCGGCAGGAGTACTGTGAAAGTCTTTATGTCGACAGTTAATGGCGTATCGATTCAGGTGAACTGGCCAGAGTAAGCTTCTAGATGTGACTGTTGTAAAACGGGGAGCAACCGACAGGAGTAAATATGACTCTCTTGAGGTAGCCAAATACCTCGTCAACAGGCGCAATAAATCGGCAAACTCGAGGAGCTCCCGGGAGGAGTACTGTGAAAGTCATTATGTTGACAGATAATGGCGTATCGCCTCAGGTGAACTTTCCAGAGTAAGCTTGAAAATGTCATTGTGGAAAACGGGGAACAATTGGCAGGAGTAACGGTGAGACACTGGCACGAGTAACTATGACTCTCTTAAGGTAGCCAAATGCCTCGTCAACAGGCGAAATACATCGGCAAACTCGAGAAGTTCCCGGCTGGCGTACTGTGAATGTCTTTATGTCGACAGTTAATGGCGTATCGATCCATGTGAACTGGCCAAAGTAAGCTAGCAGATGTGACTGTTGTAAAACGGGGAGCAACCGACAGGAGTAACTATGCCTCTCTCAAGGTAGCCAAATGCCTCGTCAACAGGCGAAATACATCAGCAAACTCGAGAAGCTCCCGGCAGGAATACTGTGGAAGTCTTTATGTTGACAGATAATGGCGTATCGCTTCAGGAGAACTGGCTAAAGGAAGCTGAAAATGTGACTGTGGTAAAACGGGGTGCAACCGACAGGAGAAACTATGACTCTCTTAAGGTAGCCAAATGCCTCGTCAACAGGCGAAATACATCGGCAAACTCGAGAAGTTCCCGGCTGGCGTACTGTGAATGTCTTTATGTCGACAGTTAATGGCGTATCGATTCAGGTGAACTGGCCAGTGTAAGCTTGTAGATGTGACTGTTGTAAAACGGGGAGCGACCGACAGGAGTAACTATGCCTCTCTCAAGGTAGCCAAATGCCTCGTCAACAGGCGAAATACATCAGCAAACACGAGAAGCTCCCGGCGGGAATACTGTGGAAGTCTTTATGTTGACAGATAATGGCGTATCGCTTCAGGAGAACTGGCTAAAGGAAGCTGAAAATGTGACTGTGGTAAAACGGGGTGCAACCGACAGGAGAAACTATGACTCTCTTAAGGTAGCCATATGCCTCGTCAACAGGCGAAATACATAGGCAAACTCGAGGAGCTCCCGGGAGGAGTACTGTGAAAGTCATTATGTTGACAGATAATGGCGTATCGCCTCAGGTGAACTAGCCAGAGTAAGCTTGAAAATGTCATTGTGGAAAACCGGGAACAATTAGCAGGAGTAACGGTGAGACACTGGCACGAGTAACTATGAATCTCTTAAGGTAGCCAAATGCCCCGTCAACAGGCGAAATACATCGGCAAATTCGAGAAGCTCCCGGCAGGAGTACTGTGAAAGTCTTTATGTCGACAGTTAATGGCGTATCGATTCAGGTGAACTGGCCAGAGTAAGCTTCTAGATGTGACTGTTGTAAAACGGGGAGCAACCGACAGGAGAAACTATGACTCTCTTAAGGTAGCCATATGCCTCGTCAACAGGCGAAATACATCGGCAAACTCGAGAAGCTACCGGCAGGAGTAATGTGAAAGTCTTTATGTCGACAGATAATGGCGTATCGCTTCAGGTGAACTGGCCAGCCACAATAAGCTTGAAAATGTGACTGTGGCAAAACTTGGAGCAACTGACTGGAGTAACTATGACTCTCTTAAGGTAGCCAAATGGCCCTCAACAGGCGAAAAAAATGGGCAAACTCGAGACGCTACCGGCAGGAGTACTGTGAAAGTCTATATATTGACAGATAATTGCGTATCGCTTCAGGTGAGCTGCTAGAGGAAGCTTGAAAATGTGACTGTGGTAAAACGGGGAACAAATGACTGGCGTAACTGTGACTCTCTTAAGTTACCCAAATGCCTCGCCAACAGGCGAAACACATCGGCAAACTCGACAAGCTCCCGGCAGGAGTACCGTGAAAGTCTTTATGTCGACAGATAATGGCGTATCGCTTCAGGTGAACTTTCCAGAGTAAGCTTGAAAATGTCATTGTGGAAAACGGGGAACAATTGGCAGGAGTAACGGTGAGACACTGGCACGAGTAACTATGACTCTCTTAAGGAAGCCAAATGCCTCGTCAACAGGCGAAATACATCGACAAACTCGAGAAGTTCCCGGCTGGCGTACTGTGAATGTCTTTATGTCGACAGTTAATGGCGTATCGATCCATGTGAACTGGCCAAAGTAAGCTAGCAGATGTGACTGTTGTAAAACGGTCAGCACCCGACAGGAGTAACTATGAGTCAATAAAGGGACCCAAATGCCTCGTCAACAGTTGAGATACATTTGCAAACTGGAGGAGCTCTTAGCAGGAGTACTGTGAATGTCATAATGTCGACAAATAATAACGTATCGCTTGTGGTGAACTGGTCAGAGTAAGCTCGTAGTTGTGACTGTTGTAAAACGGGGAGAAACTGACAGGAGTAACTACGACTCTCTTAAGGTAGCCAAATGTCTCGTCAACAACCGAGATACATCGCCAAACTCGAGAAGTTCAGGGCAGGCGTACTGTGAATGTCTTTATGTCGACAGTTAATGGCGTATCGATTCAGGTGAACTGGCCAGTGTAAGCTTGTAGATGTGACTGTTGTAAAACGGGGAGCGACCGACAGGAGTAACTATGCCTCTCTCAAGGTAGCCAAATGCCTCGTCAACAGGCGAAATACATCAGCAAACACGAGAAGCTCCCGGCGGGAATACTGTGGAAGTCTTTATGTTGACAGATAATGGCGTATCGCTTCAGGAGAACTGGCTAAAGGAAGCTGAAAATGTGACTGTGGTAAAACGGGGTGCAACCGACAGGAGAAACTATGACTCTCTTAAGGTAGCCATATGCCTCGTCAACAGGCGAAATACATAGGCAAACTCGAGGAGCTCCCGGGAGGAGTACTGTGAAAGTCATTATGTTGACAGATAATGGCGTATCGCCTCAGGTGAACTAGCCAGAGTAAGCTTGAAAATGTCATTGTGGAAAACCGGGAACAATTAGCAGGAGTAACGGTGAGACACTGGCACGAGTAACTATGAATCTCTTAAGGTAGCCAAATGCCCCGTCAACAGGCGAAATACATCGGCAAATTCGAGAAGCTCCCGGCAGGAGTACTGTGAAAGTCTTTATGTCGACAGTTAATGGCGTATCGATTCAGGTGAACTGGCCAGAGTAAGCTTCTAGATGTGACTGTTGTAAAACGGGGAGCAACCGACAGGAGAAACTATGACTCTCTTAAGGTAGCCATATGCCTCGTCAACAGGCGAAATACATCGGCAAACTCGAGAAGCTACCGGCAGGAGTAATGTGAAAGTCTTTATGTCGACAGATAATGGCGTATCGCTTCAGGTGAACTGGCCAGCCACAATAAGCTTGAAAATGTGACTGTGGCAAAACTTGGAGCAACTGACTGGAGTAACTATGACTCTCTTAAGGTAGCCAAATGGCCCTCAACAGGCGAAAAAAATGGGCAAACTCGAGACGCTACCGGCAGGAGTACTGTGAAAGTCTATATATTGACAGATAATTGCGTATCGCTTCAGGTGAGCTGCTAGAGGAAGCTTGAAAATGTGACTGTGGTAAAACGGGGAACAAATGACTGGCGTAACTGTGACTCTCTTAAGTTACCCAAATGCCTCGCCAACAGGCGAAACACATCGGCAAACTCGACAAGCTCCCGGCAGGAGTACCGTGAAAGTCTTTATGTCGACAGATAATGGCGTATCGCTTCAGGTGAACTTTCCAGAGTAAGCTTGAAAATGTCATTGTGGAAAACGGGGAACAATTGGCAGGAGTAACGGTGAGACACTGGCACGAGTAACTATGACTCTCTTAAGGAAGCCAAATGCCTCGTCAACAGGCGAAATACATCGGCAAACTCGAGAAGTTCCCGGCTGGCGTACTGTGAATGTCTTTATGTCGACAGTTAATGGCGTATCGATCCATGTGAACTGGCCAAAGTAAGCTAGCAGATGTGACTGTTGTAAAACGGGCAGCAACCGACAGGAGTAACTATGACTCAATAAAGGGACCCAAATGCCTCGTCAACAGTTGAGATACATTTGCAAACTGGAGGAGCTCTTAGCAGGAGTACTGTGAATGTCATAATGTCGACAAATAATAACGTATCGCTTGTGGTGAACTGGTCAGAGTAAGCTCGTAGTTGTGACTGTTGTAAAACGGGGAGAAACTGACAGGAGTAACTACGACTCTCTTAAGGTAGCCAAATGCCTCGTCAACAACCGAGATACATCGCCAAACTCGAGAAGTTCAGGGCAGGCGTACTGTGAATGTCTTTATGTCGACAGTTAATGGCGTATCGATTCAGGTGAACTGGCCAGTGTAAGCTTGTAGATGTGACTGTTGTAAAACGGGGAGCGACCGACAGGAGTAACTATGCCTCTCTCAAGGTAGCCAAATGCCTCGTCAACAGGCGAAATACATCAGCAAACACGAGAAGCTCCCGGCGGGAATACTGTGGAAGTCTTTATGTTGACAGATAATGGCGTATCGCTTCAGGAGAACTGGCTAAAGGAAGCTGAAAATGTGACTGTGGTAAAACGGGGTGCAACCGACAGGAGAAACTATGACTCTCTTAAGGTAGCCATATGCCTCGTCAACAGGCGAAATACATAGGCAAACTCGAGGAGCTCCCGGGAGGAGTACTGTGAAAGTCATTATGTTGACAGATAATGGCGTATCGCCTCAGGTGAACTAGCCAGAGTAAGCTTGAAAATGTCATTGTGGAAAACCGGGAACAATTAGCAGGAGTAACGGTGAGACACTGGCACGAGTAACTATGAATCTCTTAAGGTAGCCAAATGCCCCGTCAACAGGCGAAATACATCGGCAAATTCGAGAAGCTCCCGGCAGGAGTACTGTGAAAGTCTTTATGTCGACAGTTAATGGCGTATCGATTCAGGTGAACTGGCCAGAGTAAGCTTCTAGATGTGACTGTTGTAAAACGGGGAGCAACCGACAGGAGTAAATATGACTCTCTTGAGGTAGCCAAATACCTCGTCAACAGGCGCAATAAATCGGCAAACTCGAGGAGCTCCCGGGAGGAGTACTGTGAAAGTCATTATGTTGACAGATAATGGCGTATCGCCTCAGGTGAACTTTCCAGAGTAAGCTTGAAAATGTCATTGTGGAAAACGGGGAACAATTGGCAGGAGTAACGGTGAGACACTGGCACGAGTAACTATGACTCTCTTAAGGTAGCCAAATGCCTCGTCAACAGGCGAAATACATCGGCAAACTCGAGAAGTTCCCGGCTGGCGTACTGTGAATGTCTTTATGTCGACAGTTAATGGCGTATCGATCCATGTGAACTGGCCAAAGTAAGCTAGCAGATGTGACTGTTGTAAAACGGGGAGCAACCGACAGGAGTAACTATGCCTCTCTCAAGGTAGCCAAATGCCTCGTCAACAGGCGAAATACATCAGCAAACTCGAGAAGCTCCCGGCAGGAATACTGTGGAAGTCTTTATGTTGACAGATAATGGCGTATCGCTTCAGGAGAACTGGCTAAAGGAAGCTGAAAATGTGACTGTGGTAAAACGGGGTGCAACCGACAGGAGAAACTATGACTCTCTTAAGGTAGCCATATGCCTCGTCAACAGGCGAAATACATCGGCAAACTCGAGAAGCTACCGGCAGGAGTAATGTGAAAGTCTTTATGTCGACAGATAATGGCGTATCGCTTCAGGTGAACTGGCCAGCCACAATAAGCTTGAAAATGTGACTGTGGCAAAACTTGGAGCAACTGACTGGAGTAACTATGACTCTCTTAAGGTAGCCAAATGGCCCTCAACAGGCGAAAAAAATGGGCAAACTCGAGACGCTACCGGCAGGAGTACTGTGAAAGTCTATATATTGACAGATAATTGCGTATCGCTTCAGGTGAGCTGCTAGAGGAAGCTTGAAAATGTGACTGTGGTAAAACGGGGAACAAATGACTGGCGTAACTGTGACTCTCTTAAGTTACCCAAATGCCTCGCCAACAGGCGAAACACATCGGCAAACTCGACAAGCTCCCGGCAGGAGTACCGTGAAAGTCTTTATGTCGACAGATAATGGCGTATCGCTTCAGGTGAACTTCCAGAGTAAGCTTGAAAATGTCATTGTGGAAAACGGGGAACAATTGGCAGGAGTAACGGTGAGACACTGGCACGAGTAACTATGACTCTCTTAAGGAAGCCAAATGCCTCGTCAACAGGCGAAATACATCGACAAACTCGAGAAGTTCCCGGCTGGCGTACTGTGAATGTCTTTATGTCGACAGTTAATGGCGTATCGATCCATGTGAACTGGCCAAAGTAAGCTAGCAGATGTGACTGTTGTAAAACGGTCAGCACCCGACAGGAGTAACTATGACTCAATAAAGGGACCCAAATGCCTCGTCAACAGTTGAGATACATTTGCAAACTGGAGGAGCTCTTAGCAGGAGTACTGTGAATGTCATAATGTCGACAAATAATAACGTATCGCTTGTGGTGAACTGGTCAGAGTAAGCTCGTAGTTGTGACTGTTGTAAAACGGGGAGAAACTGACAGGAGTAACTACGACTCTCTTAAGGTAGCCAAATGTCTCGTCAACAACCGAGATACATCGCCAAACTCGAGAAGTTCAGGGCAGGCGTACTGTGAATGTCTTTATGTCGACAGTTAATGGCGTATCGATTCAGGTGAACTGGCCAGTGTAAGCTTGTAGATGTGACTGTTGTAAAACGGGGAGCGACCGACAGGAGTAACTATGCCTCTCTCAAGGTAGCCAAATGCCTCGTCAACAGGCGAAATACATCAGCAAACACGAGAAGCTCCCGGCGGGAATACTGTGGAAGTCTTTATGTTGACAGATAATGGCGTATCGCTTCAGGAGAACTGGCTAAAGGAAGCTGAAAATGTGACTGTGGTAAAACGGGGTGCAACCGACAGGAGAAACTATGACTCTCTTAAGGTAGCCATATGCCTCGTCAACAGGCGAAATACATAGGCAAACTCGAGGAGCTCCCGGGAGGAGTACTGTGAAAGTCATTATGTTGACAGATAATGGCGTATCGCCTCAGGTGAACTAGCCAGAGTAAGCTTGAAAATGTCATTGTGGAAAACCGGGAACAATTAGCAGGAGTAACGGTGAGACACTGGCACGAGTAACTATGAATCTCTTAAGGTAGCCAAATGCCCCGTCAACAGGCGAAATACATCGGCAAATTCGAGAAGCTCCCGGCAGGAGTACTGTGAAAGTCTTTATGTCGACAGTTAATGGCGTATCGATTCAGGTGAACTGGCCAGAGTAAGCTTCTAGATGTGACTGTTGTAAAACGGGGAGCAACCGACAGGAGAAACTATGACTCTCTTAAGGTAGCCATATGCCTCGTCAACAGGCGAAATACATCGGCAAACTCGAGAAGCTACCGGCAGGAGTAATGTGAAAGTCTTTATGTCGACAGATAATGGCGTATCGCTTCAGGTGAACTGGCCAGCCACAATAAGCTTGAAAATGTGACTGTGGCAAAACTTGGAGCAACTGACTGGAGTAACTATGACTCTCTTAAGGTAGCCAAATGGCCCTCAACAGGCGAAAAAAATGGGCAAACTCGAGACGCTACCGGCAGGAGTACTGTGAAAGTCTATATATTGACAGATAATTGCGTATCGCTTCAGGTGAGCTGCTAGAGGAAGCTTGAAAATGTGACTGTGGTAAAACGGGGAACAAATGACTGGCGTAACTGTGACTCTCTTAAGTTACCCAAATGCCTCGCCAACAGGCGAAACACATCGGCAAACTCGACAAGCTCCCGGCAGGAGTACCGTGAAAGTCTTTATGTCGACAGATAATGGCGTATCGCTTCAGGTGAACTTTCCAGAGTAAGCTTGAAAATGTCATTGTGGAAAACGGGGAACAATTGGCAGGAGTAACGGTGAGACACTGGCACGAGTAACTATGACTCTCTTAAGGAAGCCAAATGCCTCGTCAACAGGCGAAATACATCGACAAACTCGAGAAGTTCCCGGCTGGCGTACTGTGAATGTCTTTATGTCGACAGTTAATGGCGTATCGATCCATGTGAACTGGCCAAAGTAAGCTAGCAGATGTGACTGTTGTAAAACGGTCAGCACCCGACAGGAGTAACTATGACTCAATAAAGGGACCCAAATGCCTCGTCAACAGTTGAGATACATTTGCAAACTGGAGGAGCTCTTAGCAGGAGTACTGTGAATGTCATAATGTCGACAAATAATAACGTATCGCTTGTGGTGAACTGGTCAGAGTAAGCTCGTAGTTGTGACTGTTGTAAAACGGGGAGAAACTGACAGGAGTAACTACGACTCTCTTAAGGTAGCCAAATGTCTCGTCAACAACCGAGATACATCGCCAAACTCGAGAAGTTCAGGGCAGGCGTACTGTGAATGTCTTTATGTCGACAGTTAATGGCGTATCGATTCAGGTGAACTGGCCAGTGTAAGCTTGTAGATGTGACTGTTGTAAAACGGGGAGCGACCGACAGGAGTAACTATGCCTCTCTCAAGGTAGCCAAATGCCTCGTCAACAGGCGAAATACATCAGCAAACACGAGAAGCTCCCGGCGGGAATACTGTGGAAGTCTTTATGTTGACAGATAATGGCGTATCGCTTCAGGAGAACTGGCTAAAGGAAGCTGAAAATGTGACTGTGGTAAAACGGGGTGCAACCGACAGGAGAAACTATGACTCTCTTAAGGTAGCCATATGCCTCGTCAACAGGCGAAATACATAGGCAAACTCGAGGAGCTCCCGGGAGGAGTACTGTGAAAGTCATTATGTTGACAGATAATGGCGTATCGCCTCAGGTGAACTAGCCAGAGTAAGCTTGAAAATGTCATTGTGGAAAACCGGGAACAATTAGCAGGAGTAACGGTGAGACACTGGCACGAGTAACTATGAATCTCTTAAGGTAGCCAAATGCCCCGTCAACAGGCGAAATACATCGGCAAATTCGAGAAGCTCCCGGCAGGAGTACTGTGAAAGTCTTTATGTCGACAGTTAATGGCGTATCGATTCAGGTGAACTGGCCAGAGTAAGCTTCTAGATGTGACTGTTGTAAAACGGGGAGCAACCGACAGGAGAAACTATGACTCTCTTAAGGTAGCCATATGCCTCGTCAACAGGCGAAATACATCGGCAAACTCGAGAAGCTACCGGCAGGAGTAATGTGAAAGTCTTTATGTCGACAGATAATGGCGTATCGCTTCAGGTGAACTGGCCAGCCACAATAAGCTTGAAAATGTGACTGTGGCAAAACTTGGAGCAACTGACTGGAGTAACTATGACTCTCTTAAGGTAGCCAAATGGCCCTCAACAGGCGAAAAAAATGGGCAAACTCGAGACGCTACCGGCAGGAGTACTGTGAAAGTCTATATATTGACAGATAATTGCGTATCGCTTCAGGTGAGCTGCTAGAGGAAGCTTGAAAATGTGACTGTGGTAAAACGGGGAACAAATGACTGGCGTAACTGTGACTCTCTTAAGTTACCCAAATGCCTCGCCAACAGGCGAAACACATCGGCAAACTCGACAAGCTCCCGGCAGGAGTACCGTGAAAGTCTTTATGTCGACAGATAATGGCGTATCGCTTCAGGTGAACTTTCCAGAGTAAGCTTGAAAATGTCATTGTGGAAAACGGGGAACAATTGGCAGGAGTAACGGTGAGACACTGGCACGAGTAACTATGACTCTCTTAAGGAAGCCAAATGCCTCGTCAACAGGCGAAATACATCGACAAACTCGAGAAGTTCCCGGCTGGCGTACTGTGAATGTCTTTATGTCGACAGTTAATGGCGTATCGATCCATGTGAACTGGCCAAAGTAAGCTAGCAGATGTGACTGTTGTAAAACGGTCAGCACCCGACAGGAGTAACTATGACTCAATAAAGGGACCCAAATGCCTCGTCAACAGTTGAGATACATTTGCAAACTGGAGGAGCTCTTAGCAGGAGTACTGTGAATGTCATAATGTCGACAAATAATAACGTATCGCTTGTGGTGAACTGGTCAGAGTAAGCTCGTAGTTGTGACTGTTGTAAAACGGGGAGAAACTGACAGGAGTAACTACGACTCTCTTAAGGTAGCCAAATGTCTCGTCAACAACCGAGATACATCGCCAAACTCGAGAAGTTCAGGGCAGGCGTACTGTGAATGTCTTTATGTCGACAGTTAATGGCGTATCGATTCAGGTGAACTGGCCAGTGTAAGCTTGTAGATGTGACTGTTGTAAAACGGGGAGCGACCGACAGGAGTAACTATGCCTCTCTCAAGGTAGCCAAATGCCTCGTCAACAGGCGAAATACATCAGCAAACACGAGAAGCTCCCGGCGGGAATACTGTGGAAGTCTTTATGTTGACAGATAATGGCGTATCGCTTCAGGAGAACTGGCTAAAGGAAGCTGAAAATGTGACTGTGGTAAAACGGGGTGCAACCGACAGGAGAAACTATGACTCTCTTAAGGTAGCCATATGCCTCGTCAACAGGCGAAATACATAGGCAAACTCGAGGAGCTCCCGGGAGGAGTACTGTGAAAGTCATTATGTTGACAGATAATGGCGTATCGCCTCAGGTGAACTAGCCAGAGTAAGCTTGAAAATGTCATTGTGGAAAACCGGGAACAATTAGCAGGAGTAACGGTGAGACACTGGCACGAGTAACTATGAATCTCTTAAGGTAGCCAAATGCCCCGTCAACAGGCGAAATACATCGGCAAATTCGAGAAGCTCCCGGCAGGAGTACTGTGAAAGTCTTTATGTCGACAGTTAATGGCGTATCGATTCAGGTGAACTGGCCAGAGTAAGCTTCTAGATGTGACTGTTGTAAAACGGGGAGCAACCGACAGGAGAAACTATGACTCTCTTAAGGTAGCCATATGCCTCGTCAACAGGCGAAATACATCGGCAAACTCGAGAAGCTACCGGCAGGAGTAATGTGAAAGTCTTTATGTCGACAGATAATGGCGTATCGCTTCAGGTGAACTGGCCAGCCACAATAAGCTTGAAAATGTGACTGTGGCAAAACTTGGAGCAACTGACTGGAGTAACTATGACTCTCTTAAGGTAGCCAAATGGCCCTCAACAGGCGAAAAAAATGGGCAAACTCGAGACGCTACCGGCAGGAGTACTGTGAAAGTCTATATATTGACAGATAATTGCGTATCGCTTCAGGTGAGCTGCTAGAGGAAGCTTGAAAATGTGACTGTGGTAAAACGGGGAACAAATGACTGGCGTAACTGTGACTCTCTTAAGTTACCCAAATGCCTCGCCAACAGGCGAAACACATCGGCAAACTCGACAAGCTCCCGGCAGGAGTACCGTGAAAGTCTTTATGTCGACAGATAATGGCGTATCGCTTCAGGTGAACTTTCCAGAGTAAGCTTGAAAATGTCATTGTGGAAAACGGGGAACAATTGGCAGGAGTAACGGTGAGACACTGGCACGAGTAACTATGACTCTCTTAAGGAAGCCAAATGCCTCGTCAACAGGCGAAATACATCGACAAACTCGAGAAGTTCCCGGCTGGCGTACTGTGAATGTCTTTATGTCGACAGTTAATGGCGTATCGATCCATGTGAACTGGCCAAAGTAAGCTAGCAGATGTGACTGTTGTAAAACGGTCAGCACCCGACAGGAGTAACTATGACTCAATAAAGGGACCCAAATGCCTCGTCAACAGTTGAGATACATTTGCAAACTGGAGGAGCTCTTAGCAGGAGTACTGTGAATGTCATAATGTCGACAAATAATAACGTATCGCTTGTGGTGAACTGGTCAGAGTAAGCTCGTAGTTGTGACTGTTGTAAAACGGGGAGAAACTGACAGGAGTAACTACGACTCTCTTAAGGTAGCCAAATGTCTCGTCAACAACCGAGATACATCGCCAAACTCGAGAAGTTCAGGGCAGGCGTACTGTGAATGTCTTTATGTCGACAGTTAATGGCGTATCGATTCAGGTGAACTGGCCAGTGTAAGCTTGTAGATGTGACTGTTGTAAAACGGGGAGCGACCGACAGGAGTAACTATGCCTCTCTCAAGGTAGCCAAATGCCTCGTCAACAGGCGAAATACATCAGCAAACACGAGAAGCTCCCGGCGGGAATACTGTGGAAGTCTTTATGTTGACAGATAATGGCGTATCGCTTCAGGAGAACTGGCTAAAGGAAGCTGAAAATGTGACTGTGGTAAAACGGGGTGCAACCGACAGGAGAAACTATGACTCTCTTAAGGTAGCCATATGCCTCGTCAACAGGCGAAATACATAGGCAAACTCGAGGAGCTCCCGGGAGGAGTACTGTGAAAGTCATTATGTTGACAGATAATGGCGTATCGCCTCAGGTGAACTAGCCAGAGTAAGCTTGAAAATGTCATTGTGGAAAACCGGGAACAATTAGCAGGAGTAACGGTGAGACACTGGCACGAGTAACTATGAATCTCTTAAGGTAGCCAAATGCCCCGTCAACAGGCGAAATACATCGGCAAATTCGAGAAGCTCCCGGCAGGAGTACTGTGAAAGTCTTTATGTCGACAGTTAATGGCGTATCGATTCAGGTGAACTGGCCAGAGTAAGCTTCTAGATGTGACTGTTGTAAAACGGGGAGCAACCGACAGGAGAAACTATGACTCTCTTAAGGTAGCCATATGCCTCGTCAACAGGCGAAATACATCGGCAAACTCGAGAAGCTACCGGCAGGAGTAATGTGAAAGTCTTTATGTCGACAGATAATGGCGTATCGCTTCAGGTGAACTGGCCAGCCACAATAAGCTTGAAAATGTGACTGTGGCAAAACTTGGAGCAACTGACTGGAGTAACTATGACTCTCTTAAGGTAGCCAAATGGCCCTCAACAGGCGAAAAAAATGGGCAAACTCGAGACGCTACCGGCAGGAGTACTGTGAAAGTCTATATATTGACAGATAATTGCGTATCGCTTCAGGTGAGCTGCTAGAGGAAGCTTGAAAATGTGACTGTGGTAAAACGGGGAACAAATGACTGGCGTAACTGTGACTCTCTTAAGTTACCCAAATGCCTCGCCAACAGGCGAAACACATCGGCAAACTCGACAAGCTCCCGGCAGGAGTACCGTGAAAGTCTTTATGTCGACAGATAATGGCGTATCGCTTCAGGTGAACTTTCCAGAGTAAGCTTGAAAATGTCATTGTGGAAAACGGGGAACAATTGGCAGGAGTAACGGTGAGACACTGGCACGAGTAACTATGACTCTCTTAAGGAAGCCAAATGCCTCGTCAACAGGCGAAATACATCGACAAACTCGAGAAGTTCCCGGCTGGCGTACTGTGAATGTCTTTATGTCGACAGTTAATGGCGTATCGATCCATGTGAACTGGCCAAAGTAAGCTAGCAGATGTGACTGTTGTAAAACGGTCAGCACCCGACAGGAGTAACTATGACTCAATAAAGGGACCCAAATGCCTCGTCAACAGTTGAGATACATTTGCAAACTGGAGGAGCTCTTAGCAGGAGTACTGTGAATGTCATAATGTCGACAAATAATAACGTATCGCTTGTGGTGAACTGGTCAGAGTAAGCTCGTAGTTGTGACTGTTGTAAAACGGGGAGAAACTGACAGGAGTAACTACGACTCTCTTAAGGTAGCCAAATGTCTCGTCAACAACCGAGATACATCGCCAAACTCGAGAAGTTCAGGGCAGGCGTACTGTGAATGTCTTTATGTCGACAGTTAATGGCGTATCGATTCAGGTGAACTGGCCAGTGTAAGCTTGTAGATGTGACTGTTGTAAAACGGGGAGCGACCGACAGGAGTAACTATGCCTCTCTCAAGGTAGCCAAATGCCTCGTCAACAGGCGAAATACATCAGCAAACACGAGAAGCTCCCGGCGGGAATACTGTGGAAGTCTTTATGTTGACAGATAATGGCGTATCGCTTCAGGAGAACTGGCTAAAGGAAGCTGAAAATGTGACTGTGGTAAAACGGGGTGCAACCGACAGGAGAAACTATGACTCTCTTAAGGTAGCCATATGCCTCGTCAACAGGCGAAATACATAGGCAAACTCGAGGAGCTCCCGGGAGGAGTACTGTGAAAGTCATTATGTTGACAGATAATGGCGTATCGCCTCAGGTGAACTAGCCAGAGTAAGCTTGAAAATGTCATTGTGGAAAACCGGGAACAATTAGCAGGAGTAACGGTGAGACACTGGCACGAGTAACTATGAATCTCTTAAGGTAGCCAAATGCCCCGTCAACAGGCGAAATACATCGGCAAATTCGAGAAGCTCCCGGCAGGAGTACTGTGAAAGTCTTTATGTCGACAGTTAATGGCGTATCGATTCAGGTGAACTGGCCAGAGTAAGCTTCTAGATGTGACTGTTGTAAAACGGGGAGCAACCGACAGGAGAAACTATGACTCTCTTAAGGTAGCCATATGCCTCGTCAACAGGCGAAATACATCGGCAAACTCGAGAAGCTACCGGCAGGAGTAATGTGAAAGTCTTTATGTCGACAGATAATGGCGTATCGCTTCAGGTGAACTGGCCAGCCACAATAAGCTTGAAAATGTGACTGTGGCAAAACTTGGAGCAACTGACTGGAGTAACTATGACTCTCTTAAGGTAGCCAAATGGCCCTCAACAGGCGAAAAAAATGGGCAAACTCGAGACGCTACCGGCAGGAGTACTGTGAAAGTCTATATATTGACAGATAATTGCGTATCGCTTCAGGTGAGCTGCTAGAGGAAGCTTGAAAATGTGACTGTGGTAAAACGGGGAACAAATGACTGGCGTAACTGTGACTCTCTTAAGTTACCCAAATGCCTCGCCAACAGGCGAAACACATCGGCAAACTCGACAAGCTCCCGGCAGGAGTACCGTGAAAGTCTTTATGTCGACAGATAATGGCGTATCGCTTCAGGTGAACTTTCCAGAGTAAGCTTGAAAATGTCATTGTGGAAAACGGGGAACAATTGGCAGGAGTAACGGTGAGACACTGGCACGAGTAACTATGACTCTCTTAAGGAAGCCAAATGCCTCGTCAACAGGCGAAATACATCGACAAACTCGAGAAGTTCCCGGCTGGCGTACTGTGAATGTCTTTATGTCGACAGTTAATGGCGTATCGATCCATGTGAACTGGCCAAAGTAAGCTAGCAGATGTGACTGTTGTAAAACGGTCAGCACCCGACAGGAGTAACTATGACTCAATAAAGGGACCCAAATGCCTCGTCAACAGTTGAGATACATTTGCAAACTGGAGGAGCTCTTAGCAGGAGTACTGTGAATGTCATAATGTCGACAAATAATAACGTATCGCTTGTGGTGAACTGGTCAGAGTAAGCTCGTAGTTGTGACTGTTGTAAAACGGGGAGAAACTGACAGGAGTAACTACGACTCTCTTAAGGTAGCCAAATGTCTCGTCAACAACCGAGATACATCGCCAAACTCGAGAAGTTCAGGGCAGGCGTACTGTGAATGTCTTTATGTCGACAGTTAATGGCGTATCGATTCAGGTGAACTGGCCAGTGTAAGCTTGTAGATGTGACTGTTGTAAAACGGGGAGCGACCGACAGGAGTAACTATGCCTCTCTCAAGGTAGCCAAATGCCTCGTCAACAGGCGAAATACATCAGCAAACACGAGAAGCTCCCGGCGGGAATACTGTGGAAGTCTTTATGTTGACAGATAATGGCGTATCGCTTCAGGAGAACTGGCTAAAGGAAGCTGAAAATGTGACTGTGGTAAAACGGGGTGCAACCGACAGGAGAAACTATGACTCTCTTAAGGTAGCCATATGCCTCGTCAACAGGCGAAATACATAGGCAAACTCGAGGAGCTCCCGGGAGGAGTACTGTGAAAGTCATTATGTTGACAGATAATGGCGTATCGCCTCAGGTGAACTAGCCAGAGTAAGCTTGAAAATGTCATTGTGGAAAACCGGGAACAATTAGCAGGAGTAACGGTGAGACACTGGCACGAGTAACTATGAATCTCTTAAGGTAGCCAAATGCCCCGTCAACAGGCGAAATACATCGGCAAATTCGAGAAGCTCCCGGCAGGAGTACTGTGAAAGTCTTTATGTCGACAGTTAATGGCGTATCGATTCAGGTGAACTGGCCAGAGTAAGCTTCTAGATGTGACTGTTGTAAAACGGGGAGCAACCGACAGGAGAAACTATGACTCTCTTAAGGTAGCCATATGCCTCGTCAACAGGCGAAATACATCGGCAAACTCGAGAAGCTACCGGCAGGAGTAATGTGAAAGTCTTTATGTCGACAGATAATGGCGTATCGCTTCAGGTGAACTGGCCAGCCACAATAAGCTTGAAAATGTGACTGTGGCAAAACTTGGAGCAACTGACTGGAGTAACTATGACTCTCTTAAGGTAGCCAAATGGCCCTCAACAGGCGAAAAAAATGGGCAAACTCGAGACGCTACCGGCAGGAGTACTGTGAAAGTCTATATATTGACAGATAATTGCGTATCGCTTCAGGTGAGCTGCTAGAGGAAGCTTGAAAATGTGACTGTGGTAAAACGGGGAACAAATGACTGGCGTAACTGTGACTCTCTTAAGTTACCCAAATGCCTCGCCAACAGGCGAAACACATCGGCAAACTCGACAAGCTCCCGGCAGGAGTACCGTGAAAGTCTTTATGTCGACAGATAATGGCGTATCGCTTCAGGTGAACTTTCCAGAGTAAGCTTGAAAATGTCATTGTGGAAAACGGGGAACAATTGGCAGGAGTAACGGTGAGACACTGGCACGAGTAACTATGACTCTCTTAAGGAAGCCAAATGCCTCGTCAACAGGCGAAATACATCGACAAACTCGAGAAGTTCCCGGCTGGCGTACTGTGAATGTCTTTATGTCGACAGTTAATGGCGTATCGATCCATGTGAACTGGCCAAAGTAAGCTAGCAGATGTGACTGTTGTAAAACGGTCAGCACCCGACAGGAGTAACTATGACTCAATAAAGGGACCCAAATGCCTCGTCAACAGTTGAGATACATTTGCAAACTGGAGGAGCTCTTAGCAGGAGTACTGTGAATGTCATAATGTCGACAAATAATAACGTATCGCTTGTGGTGAACTGGTCAGAGTAAGCTCGTAGTTGTGACTGTTGTAAAACGGGGAGAAACTGACAGGAGTAACTACGACTCTCTTAAGGTAGCCAAATGTCTCGTCAACAACCGAGATACATCGCCAAACTCGAGAAGTTCAGGGCAGGCGTACTGTGAATGTCTTTATGTCGACAGTTAATGGCGTATCGATTCAGGTGAACTGGCCAGTGTAAGCTTGTAGATGTGACTGTTGTAAAACGGGGAGCGACCGACAGGAGTAACTATGCCTCTCTCAAGGTAGCCAAATGCCTCGTCAACAGGCGAAATACATCAGCAAACACGAGAAGCTCCCGGCGGGAATACTGTGGAAGTCTTTATGTTGACAGATAATGGCGTATCGCTTCAGGAGAACTGGCTAAAGGAAGCTGAAAATGTGACTGTGGTAAAACGGGGTGCAACCGACAGGAGAAACTATGACTCTCTTAAGGTAGCCATATGCCTCGTCAACAGGCGAAATACATAGGCAAACTCGAGGAGCTCCCGGGAGGAGTACTGTGAAAGTCATTATGTTGACAGATAATGGCGTATCGCCTCAGGTGAACTAGCCAGAGTAAGCTTGAAAATGTCATTGTGGAAAACCGGGAACAATTAGCAGGAGTAACGGTGAGACACTGGCACGAGTAACTATGAATCTCTTAAGGTAGCCAAATGCCCCGTCAACAGGCGAAATACATCGGCAAATTCGAGAAGCTCCCGGCAGGAGTACTGTGAAAGTCTTTATGTCGACAGTTAATGGCGTATCGATTCAGGTGAACTGGCCAGAGTAAGCTTCTAGATGTGACTGTTGTAAAACGGGGAGCAACCGACAGGAGAAACTATGACTCTCTTAAGGTAGCCATATGCCTCGTCAACAGGCGAAATACATCGGCAAACTCGAGAAGCTACCGGCAGGAGTAATGTGAAAGTCTTTATGTCGACAGATAATGGCGTATCGCTTCAGGTGAACTGGCCAGCCACAATAAGCTTGAAAATGTGACTGTGGCAAAACTTGGAGCAACTGACTGGAGTAACTATGACTCTCTTAAGGTAGCCAAATGGCCCTCAACAGGCGAAAAAAATGGGCAAACTCGAGACGCTACCGGCAGGAGTACTGTGAAAGTCTATATATTGACAGATAATTGCGTATCGCTTCAGGTGAGCTGCTAGAGGAAGCTTGAAAATGTGACTGTGGTAAAACGGGGAACAAATGACTGGCGTAACTGTGACTCTCTTAAGTTACCCAAATGCCTCGCCAACAGGCGAAACACATCGGCAAACTCGACAAGCTCCCGGCAGGAGTACCGTGAAAGTCTTTATGTCGACAGATAATGGCGTATCGCTTCAGGTGAACTTTCCAGAGTAAGCTTGAAAATGTCATTGTGGAAAACGGGGAACAATTGGCAGGAGTAACGGTGAGACACTGGCACGAGTAACTATGACTCTCTTAAGGAAGCCAAATGCCTCGTCAACAGGCGAAATACATCGACAAACTCGAGAAGTTCCCGGCTGGCGTACTGTGAATGTCTTTATGTCGACAGTTAATGGCGTATCGATCCATGTGAACTGGCCAAAGTAAGCTAGCAGATGTGACTGTTGTAAAACGGTCAGCACCCGACAGGAGTAACTATGACTCAATAAAGGGACCCAAATGCCTCGTCAACAGTTGAGATACATTTGCAAACTGGAGGAGCTCTTAGCAGGAGTACTGTGAATGTCATAATGTCGACAAATAATAACGTATCGCTTGTGGTGAACTGGTCAGAGTAAGCTCGTAGTTGTGACTGTTGTAAAACGGGGAGAAACTGACAGGAGTAACTACGACTCTCTTAAGGTAGCCAAATGTCTCGTCAACAACCGAGATACATCGCCAAACTCGAGAAGTTCAGGGCAGGCGTACTGTGAATGTCTTTATGTCGACAGTTAATGGCGTATCGATTCAGGTGAACTGGCCAGTGTAAGCTTGTAGATGTGACTGTTGTAAAACGGGGAGCGACCGACAGGAGTAACTATGCCTCTCTCAAGGTAGCCAAATGCCTCGTCAACAGGCGAAATACATCAGCAAACACGAGAAGCTCCCGGCGGGAATACTGTGGAAGTCTTTATGTTGACAGATAATGGCGTATCGCTTCAGGAGAACTGGCTAAAGGAAGCTGAAAATGTGACTGTGGTAAAACGGGGTGCAACCGACAGGAGAAACTATGACTCTCTTAAGGTAGCCATATGCCTCGTCAACAGGCGAAATACATAGGCAAACTCGAGGAGCTCCCGGGAGGAGTACTGTGAAAGTCATTATGTTGACAGATAATGGCGTATCGCCTCAGGTGAACTAGCCAGAGTAAGCTTGAAAATGTCATTGTGGAAAACCGGGAACAATTAGCAGGAGTAACGGTGAGACACTGGCACGAGTAACTATGAATCTCTTAAGGTAGCCAAATGCCCCGTCAACAGGCGAAATACATCGGCAAATTCGAGAAGCTCCCGGCAGGAGTACTGTGAAAGTCTTTATGTCGACAGTTAATGGCGTATCGATTCAGGTGAACTGGCCAGAGTAAGCTTCTAGATGTGACTGTTGTAAAACGGGGAGCAACCGACAGGAGAAACTATGACTCTCTTAAGGTAGCCATATGCCTCGTCAACAGGCGAAATACATCGGCAAACTCGAGAAGCTACCGGCAGGAGTAATGTGAAAGTCTTTATGTCGACAGATAATGGCGTATCGCTTCAGGTGAACTGGCCAGCCACAATAAGCTTGAAAATGTGACTGTGGCAAAACTTGGAGCAACTGACTGGAGTAACTATGACTCTCTTAAGGTAGCCAAATGGCCCTCAACAGGCGAAAAAAATGGGCAAACTCGAGACGCTACCGGCAGGAGTACTGTGAAAGTCTATATATTGACAGATAATTGCGTATCGCTTCAGGTGAGCTGCTAGAGGAAGCTTGAAAATGTGACTGTGGTAAAACGGGGAACAAATGACTGGCGTAACTGTGACTCTCTTAAGTTACCCAAATGCCTCGCCAACAGGCGAAACACATCGGCAAACTCGACAAGCTCCCGGCAGGAGTACCGTGAAAGTCTTTATGTCGACAGATAATGGCGTATCGCTTCAGGTGAACTTTCCAGAGTAAGCTTGAAAATTTCATTGTGGAAAACGGGGAACAATTGGCAGGAGTAACGGTGAGACACTGGCACGAGTAACTATGACTCTCTTAAGGAAGCCAAATGCCTCGTCAACAGGCGAAATACATCGACAAACTCGAGAAGTTCCCGGCTGGCGTACTGTGAATGTCTTTATGTCGACAGTTAATGGCGTATCGATCCATGTGAACTGGCCAAAGTAAGCTAGCAGATGTGACTGTTGTAAAACGGTCAGCACCCGACAGGAGTAACTATGACTCAATAAAGGGACCCAAATGCCTCGTCAACAGTTGAGATACATTTGCAAACTGGAGGAGCTCTTAGCAGGAGTACTGTGAATGTCATAATGTCGACAAATAATAACGTATCGCTTGTGGTGAACTGGTCAGAGTAAGCTCGTAGTTGTGACTGTTGTAAAACGGGGAGAAACTGACAGGAGTAACTACGACTCTCTTAAGGTAGCCAAATGTCTCGTCAACAACCGAGATACATCGCCAAACTCGAGAAGTTCAGGGCAGGCGTACTGTGAATGTCTTTATGTCGACAGTTAATGGCGTATCGATTCAGGTGAACTGGCCAGTGTAAGCTTGTAGATGTGACTGTTGTAAAACGGGGAGCGACCGACAGGAGTAACTATGCCTCTCTCAAGGTAGCCAAATGCCTCGTCAACAGGCGAAATACATCAGCAAACACGAGAAGCTCCCGGCGGGAATACTGTGGAAGTCTTTATGTTGACAGATAATGGCGTATCGCTTCAGGAGAACTGGCTAAAGGAAGCTGAAAATGTGACTGTGGTAAAACGGGGTGCAACCGACAGGAGAAACTATGACTCTCTTAAGGTAGCCATATGCCTCGTCAACAGGCGAAATACATAGGCAAACTCGAGGAGCTCCCGGGAGGAGTACTGTGAAAGTCATTATGTTGACAGATAATGGCGTATCGCCTCAGGTGAACTAGCCAGAGTAAGCTTGAAAATGTCATTGTGGAAAACCGGGAACAATTAGCAGGAGTAACGGTGAGACACTGGCACGAGTAACTATGAATCTCTTAAGGTAGCCAAATGCCCCTTCAACAGGCGAAATACATCGGCAAATTCGAGAAGCTCCCGGCAGGAGTACTGTGAAAGTCTTTATGTCGACAGTTAATGGCGTATCGATTCAGGTGAACTGGCCAGAGTAAGCTTCTAGATGTGACTGTTGTAAAACGGGGAGCAACCGACAGGAGAAACTATGACTCTCTTAAGGTAGCCATATGCCTCGTCAACAGGCGAAATACATCGGCAAACTCGAGAAGCTACCGGCAGGAGTAATGTGAAAGTCTTTATGTCGACAGATAATGGCGTATCGCTTCAGGTGAACTGGCCAGCCACAATAAGCTTGAAAATGTGACTGTGGCAAAACTTGGAGCAACTGACTGGAGTAACTATGACTCTCTTAAGGTAGCCAAATGGCCCTCAACAGGCGAAAAAAATGGGCAAACTCGAGACGCTACCGGCAGGAGTACTGTGAAAGTCTATATATTGACAGATAATTGCGTATCGCTTCAGGTGAGCTGCTAGAGGAAGCTTGAAAATGTGACTGTGGTAAAACGGGGAACAAATGACTGGCGTAACTGTGACTCTCTTAAGTTACCCAAATGCCTCGCCAACAGGCGAAACACATCGGCAAACTCGACAAGCTCCCGGCAGGAGTACCGTGAAAGTCTTTATGTCGACAGATAATGGCGTATCGCTTCAGGTGAACTTTCCAGAGTAAGCTTGAAAATGTCATTGTGGAAAACGGGGAACAATTGGCAGGAGTAACGGTGAGACACTGGCACGAGTAACTATGACTCTCTTAAGGAAGCCAAATGCCTCGTCAACAGGCGAAATACATCGACAAACTCGAGAAGTTCCCGGCTGGCGTACTGTGAATGTCTTTATGTCGACAGTTAATGGCGTATCGATCCATGTGAACTGGCCAAAGTAAGCTAGCAGATGTGACTGTTGTAAAACGGTCAGCACCCGACAGGAGTAACTATGACTCAATAAAGGGACCCAAATGCCTCGTCAACAGTTGAGATACATTTGCAAACTGGAGGAGCTCTTAGCAGGAGTACTGTGAATGTCATAATGTCGACAAATAATAACGTATCGCTTGTGGTGAACTGGTCAGAGTAAGCTCGTAGTTGTGACTGTTGTAAAACGGGGAGAAACTGACAGGAGTAACTACGACTCTCTTAAGGTAGCCAAATGTCTCGTCAACAACCGAGATACATCGCCAAACTCGAGAAGTTCAGGGCAGGCGTACTGTGAATGTCTTTATGTCGACAGTTAATGGCGTATCGATTCAGGTGAACTGGCCAGTGTAAGCTTGTAGATGTGACTGTTGTAAAACGGGGAGCGACCGACAGGAGTAACTATGCCTCTCTCAAGGTAGCCAAATGCCTCGTCAACAGGCGAAATACATCAGCAAACACGAGAAGCTCCCGGCGGGAATACTGTGGAAGTCTTTATGTTGACAGATAATGGCGTATCGCTTCAGGAGAACTGGCTAAAGGAAGCTGAAAATGTGACTGTGGTAAAACGGGGTGCAACCGACAGGAGAAACTATGACTCTCTTAAGGTAGCCATATGCCTCGTCAACAGGCGAAATACATAGGCAAACTCGAGGAGCTCCCGGGAGGAGTACTGTGAAAGTCATTATGTTGACAGATAATGGCGTATCGCCTCAGGTGAACTAGCCAGAGTAAGCTTGAAAATGTCATTGTGGAAAACCGGGAACAATTAGCAGGAGTAACGGTGAGACACTGGCACGAGTAACTATGAATCTCTTAAGGTAGCCAAATGCCCCGTCAACAGGCGAAATACATCGGCAAATTCGAGAAGCTCCCGGCAGGAGTACTGTGAAAGTCTTTATGTCGACAGTTAATGGCGTATCGATTCAGGTGAACTGGCCAGAGTAAGCTTCTAGATGTGACTGTTGTAAAACGGGGAGCAACCGACAGGAGAAACTATGACTCTCTTAAGGTAGCCATATGCCTCGTCAACAGGCGAAATACATCGGCAAACTCGAGAAGCTACCGGCAGGAGTAATGTGAAAGTCTTTATGTCGACAGATAATGGCGTATCGCTTCAGGTGAACTGGCCAGCCACAATAAGCTTGAAAATGTGACTGTGGCAAAACTTGGAGCAACTGACTGGAGTAACTATGACTCTCTTAAGGTAGCCAAATGGCCCTCAACAGGCGAAAAAAATGGGCAAACTCGAGACGCTACCGGCAGGAGTACTGTGAAAGTCTATATATTGACAGATAATTGCGTATCGCTTCAGGTGAGCTGCTAGAGGAAGCTTGAAAATGTGACTGTGGTAAAACGGGGAACAAATGACTGGCGTAACTGTGACTCTCTTAAGTTACCCAAATGCCTCGCCAACAGGCGAAACACATCGGCAAACTCGACAAGCTCCCGGCAGGAGTACCGTGAAAGTCTTTATGTCGACAGATAATGGCGTATCGCTTCAGGTGAACTTTCCAGAGTAAGCTTGAAAATGTCATTGTGGAAAACGGGGAACAATTGGCAGGAGTAACGGTGAGACACTGGCACGAGTAACTATGACTCTCTTAAGGAAGCCAAATGCCTCGTCAACAGGCGAAATACATCGGCAAACTCGAGAAGTTCCCGGCTGGCGTACTGTGAATGTCTTTATGTCGACAGTTAATGGCGTATCGATCCATGTGAACTGGCCAAAGTAAGCTAGCAGATGTGACTGTTGTAAAACGGGCAGCAACCGACAGGAGTAACTATGACTCAATAAAGGGACCCAAATGCCTCGTCAACAGTTGAGATACATTTGCAAACTGGAGGAGCTCTTAGCAGGAGTACTGTGAATGTCATAATGTCGACAAATAATAACGTATCGCTTGTGGTGAACTGGTCAGAGTAAGCTCGTAGTTGTGACTGTTGTAAAACGGGGAGAAACTGACAGGAGTAACTACGACTCTCTTAAGGTAGCCAAATGCCTCGTCAACAACCGAGATACATCGCCAAACTCGAGAAGTTCAGGGCAGGCGTACTGTGAATGTCTTTATGTCGACAGTTAATGGCGTATCGATTCAGGTGAACTGGCCAGTGTAAGCTTGTAGATGTGACTGTTGTAAAACGGGGAGCGACCGACAGGAGTAACTATGCCTCTCTCAAGGTAGCCAAATGCCTCGTCAACAGGCGAAATACATCAGCAAACACGAGAAGCTCCCGGCGGGAATACTGTGGAAGTCTTTATGTTGACAGATAATGGCGTATCGCTTCAGGAGAACTGGCTAAAGGAAGCTGAAAATGTGACTGTGGTAAAACGGGGTGCAACCGACAGGAGAAACTATGACTCTCTTAAGGTAGCCATATGCCTCGTCAACAGGCGAAATACATAGGCAAACTCGAGGAGCTCCCGGGAGGAGTACTGTGAAAGTCATTATGTTGACAGATAATGGCGTATCGCCTCAGGTGAACTAGCCAGAGTAAGCTTGAAAATGTCATTGTGGAAAACCGGGAACAATTAGCAGGAGTAACGGTGAGACACTGGCACGAGTAACTATGAATCTCTTAAGGTAGCCAAATGCCCCGTCAACAGGCGAAATACATCGGCAAATTCGAGAAGCTCCCGGCAGGAGTACTGTGAAAGTCTTTATGTCGACAGTTAATGGCGTATCGATTCAGGTGAACTGGCCAAAGTAAGCTTCTAGATGTGACTGTTGTAAAACGGGGAGCAACCGACAGGAGTAAATATGACTCTCTTGAGGTAGCCAAATACCTCGTCAACAGGCGCAATAAATCGGCAAACTCGAGGAGCTCCCGGGAGGAGTACTGTGAAAGTCATTATGTTGACAGATAATGGCGTATCGCCTCAGGTGAACTTTCCAGAGTAAGCTTGAAAATGTCATTGTGGAAAACGGGGAACAATTGGCAGGAGTAACGGTGAGACACTGGCACGAGTAACTATGACTCTCTTAAGGTAGCCAAATGCCTCGTCAACAGGCGAAATACATCGGCAAACTCGAGAAGTTCCCGGCTGGCGTACTGTGAATGTCTTTATGTCGACAGTTAATGGCGTATCGATTCAGGTGAACTGGCCAGTGTAAGCTTGTAGATGTGACTGTTGTAAAACGGGGAGCGACCGACAGGAGTAACTATGCCTCTCTCAAGGTAGCCAAATGCCTCGTCAACAGGCGAAATACATCAGCAAACACGAGAAGCTCCCGGCGGGAATACTGTGGAAGTCTTTATGTTGACAGATAATGGCGTATCGCTTCAGGAGAACTGGCTAAAGGAAGCTGAAAATGTGACTGTGGTAAAACGGGGTGCAACCGACAGGAGAAACTATGACTCTCTTAAGGTAGCCATATGCCTCGTCAACAGGCGAAATACATAGGCAAACTCGAGGAGCTCCCGGGAGGAGTACTGTGAAAGTCATTATGTTGACAGATAATGGCGTATCGCCTCAGGTGAACTAGCCAGAGTAAGCTTGAAAATGTCATTGTGGAAAACCGGGAACAATTAGCAGGAG
Source organism: Schistocerca piceifrons (assembly GCF_021461385.2). Taxonomy (NCBI): domain Eukaryota; kingdom Metazoa; phylum Arthropoda; class Insecta; order Orthoptera; family Acrididae; genus Schistocerca; species Schistocerca piceifrons. The sequence goes on along the minus strand of NC_060144.1, from coordinate 134,980 downwards.
TAACGGTGAGACACTGGCACGAGTAACTATGAATCTCTTAAGGTAGCCAAATGCCCCGTCAACAGGCGAAATACATCGGCAAATTCGAGAAGCTCCCGGCAGGAGTACTGTGAAAGTCTTTATGTCGACAGTTAATGGCGTATCGATTCAGGTGAACTGGCCAAAGTAAGCTTCTAGATGTGACTGTTGTAAAACGGGGAGCAACCGACAGGAGTAAATATGACTCTCTTGAGGTAGCCAAATACCTCGTCAACAGGCGCAATAAATCGGCAAACTCGAGGAGCTCCCGGGAGGAGTACTGTGAAAGTCATTATGTTGACAGATAATGGCGTATCGCCTCAGGTGAACTTTCCAGAGTAAGCTTGAAAATGTCATTGTGGAAAACGGGGAACAATTGGCAGGAGTAACGGTGAGACACTGGCACGAGTAACTATGACTCTCTTAAGGTAGCCAAATGCCTCGTCAACAGGCGAAATACATCGGCAAACTCGAGAAGTTCCCGGCTGGCGTACTGTGAATGTCTTTATGTCGACAGTTAATGGCGTATCGATTCAGGTGAACTGGCCAGTGTAAGCTTGTAGATGTGACTGTTGTAAAACGGGGAGCGACCGACAGGAGTAACTATGCCTCTCTCAAGGTAGCCAAATGCCTCGTCAACAGGCGAAATACATCAGCAAACACGAGAAGCTCCCGGCGGGAATACTGTGGAAGTCTTTATGTTGACAGATAATGGCGTATCGCTTCAGGAGAACTGGCTAAAGGAAGCTGAAAATGTGACTGTGGTAAAACGGGGAGCAACCGACAGGAGAAACTATGACTCTCTTAAGGTAGCCATATGCCTCGTCAACAGGCGAAATACATCGGCAAACTCGAGAAGCTACCGGCAGGAGTAATGTGAAAGTCTTTATGTCGACAGATAATGGCGTATCGCTTCAGGTGAACTGGCCAGCCACAATAAGCTTGAAAATGTGACTGTGGCAAAACTTGGAGCAACTGACTGGAGTAACTATGACTCTCTTAAGGTAGCCAAATGGCCCTCAACAGGCGAAAAAAATGGGCAAACTCGAGACGCTACCGGCAGGAGTACTGTGAAAGTCTATATATTGACAGATAATTGCGTATCGCTTCAGGTGAGCTGCTAGAGGAAGCTTGAAAATGTGACTGTGGTAAAACGGGGAACAAATGACTGGCGTAACTGTGACTCTCTTAAGTTACCCAAATGCCTCGCCAACAGGCGAAACACATCGGCAAACTCGACAAGCTCCCGGCAGGAGTACCGTGAAAGTCTTTATGTCGACAGATAATGGCGTATCGCTTCAGGTGAACTTTCCAGAGTAAGCTTGAAAATGTCATTGTGGAAAACGGGGAACAATTGGCAGGAGTAACGGTGAGACACTGGCACGAGTAACTATGACTCTCTTAAGGAAGCCAAATGCCTCGTCAACAGGCGAAATACATCGACAAACTCGAGAAGTTCCCGGCTGGCGTACTGTGAATGTCTTTATGTCGACAGTTAATGGCGTATCGATCCATGTGAACTGGCCAAAGTAAGCTAGCAGATGTGACTGTTGTAAAACGGTCAGCACCCGACAGGAGTAACTATGACTCAATAAAGGGACCCAAATGCCTCGTCAACAGTTGAGATACATTTGCAAACTGGAGGAGCTCTTAGCAGGAGTACTGTGAATGTCATAATGTCGACAAATAATAACGTATCGCTTGTGGTGAACTGGTCAGAGTAAGCTCGTAGTTGTGACTGTTGTAAAACGGGGAGAAACTGACAGGAGTAACTACGACTCTCTTAAGGTAGCCAAATGTCTCGTCAACAACCGAGATACATCGCCAAACTCGAGAAGTTCAGGGCAGGCGTACTGTGAATGTCTTTATGTCGACAGTTAATGGCGTATCGATTCAGGTGAACTGGCCAGTGTAAGCTTGTAGATGTGACTGTTGTAAAACGGGGAGCGACCGACAGGAGTAACTATGCCTCTCTCAAGGTAGCCAAATGCCTCGTCAACAGGCGAAATACATCAGCAAACACGAGAAGCTCCCGGCGGGAATACTGTGGAAGTCTTTATGTTGACAGATAATGGCGTATCGCTTCAGGAGAACTGGCTAAAGGAAGCTGAAAATGTGACTGTGGTAAAACGGGGTGCAACCGACAGGAGAAACTATGACTCTCTTAAGGTAGCCATATGCCTCGTCAACAGGCGAAATACATAGGCAAACTCGAGGAGCTCCCGGGAGGAGTACTGTGAAAGTCATTATGTTGACAGATAATGGCGTATCGCCTCAGGTGAACTAGCCAGAGTAAGCTTGAAAATGTCATTGTGGAAAACCGGGAACAATTAGCAGGAGTAACGGTGAGACACTGGCACGAGTAACTATGAATCTCTTAAGGTAGCCAAATGCCCCGTCAACAGGCGAAATACATCGGCAAATTCGAGAAGCTCCCGGCAGGAGTACTGTGAAAGTCTTTATGTCGACAGTTAATGGCGTATCGATTCAGGTGAACTGGCCAGAGTAAGCTTCTAGATGTGACTGTTGTAAAACGGGGAGCAACCGACAGGAGAAACTATGACTCTCTTAAGGTAGCCATATGCCTCGTCAACAGGCGAAATACATCGGCAAACTCGAGAAGCTACCGGCAGGAGTAATGTGAAAGTCTTTATGTCGACAGATAATGGCGTATCGCTTCAGGTGAACTGGCCAGCCACAATAAGCTTGAAAATGTGACTGTGGCAAAACTTGGAGCAACTGACTGGAGTAACTATGACTCTCTTAAGGTAGCCAAATGGCCCTCAACAGGCGAAAAAAATGGGCAAACTCGAGACGCTACCGGCAGGAGTACTGTGAAAGTCTATATATTGACAGATAATTGCGTATCGCTTCAGGTGAGCTGCTAGAGGAAGCTTGAAAATGTGACTGTGGTAAAACGGGGAACAAATGACTGGCGTAACTGTGACTCTCTTAAGTTACCCAAATGCCTCGCCAACAGGCGAAACACATCGGCAAACTCGACAAGCTCCCGGCAGGAGTACCGTGAAAGTCTTTATGTCGACAGATAATGGCGTATCGCTTCAGGTGAACTTTCCAGAGTAAGCTTGAAAATGTCATTGTGGAAAACGGGGAACAATTGGCAGGAGTAACGGTGAGACACTGGCACGAGTAACTATGACTCTCTTAAGGAAGCCAAATGCCTCGTCAACAGGCGAAATACATCGACAAACTCGAGAAGTTCCCGGCTGGCGTACTGTGAATGTCTTTATGTCGACAGTTAATGGCGTATCGATCCATGTGAACTGGCCAAAGTAAGCTAGCAGATGTGACTGTTGTAAAACGGTCAGCACCCGACAGGAGTAACTATGACTCAATAAAGGGACCCAAATGCCTCGTCAACAGTTGAGATACATTTGCAAACTGGAGGAGCTCTTAGCAGGAGTACTGTGAATGTCATAATGTCGACAAATAATAACGTATCGCTTGTGGTGAACTGGTCAGAGTAAGCTCGTAGTTGTGACTGTTGTAAAACGGGGAGAAACTGACAGGAGTAACTACGACTCTCTTAAGGTAGCCAAATGTCTCGTCAACAACCGAGATACATCGCCAAACTCGAGAAGTTCAGGGCAGGCGTACTGTGAATGTCTTTATGTCGACAGTTAATGGCGTATCGATTCAGGTGAACTGGCCAGTGTAAGCTTGTAGATGTGACTGTTGTAAAACGGGGAGCGACCGACAGGAGTAACTATGCCTCTCTCAAGGTAGCCAAATGCCTCGTCAACAGGCGAAATACATCAGCAAACACGAGAAGCTCCCGGCGGGAATACTGTGGAAGTCTTTATGTTGACAGATAATGGCGTATCGCTTCAGGAGAACTGGCTAAAGGAAGCTGAAAATGTGACTGTGGTAAAACGGGGTGCAACCGACAGGAGAAACTATGACTCTCTTAAGGTAGCCATATGCCTCGTCAACAGGCGAAATACATAGGCAAACTCGAGGAGCTCCCGGGAGGAGTACTGTGAAAGTCATTATGTTGACAGATAATGGCGTATCGCCTCAGGTGAACTAGCCAGAGTAAGCTTGAAAATGTCATTGTGGAAAACCGGGAACAATTAGCAGGAGTAACGGTGAGACACTGGCACGAGTAACTATGAATCTCTTAAGGTAGCCAAATGCCCCGTCAACAGGCGAAATACATCGGCAAATTCGAGAAGCTCCCGGCAGGAGTACTGTGAAAGTCTTTATGTCGACAGTTAATGGCGTATCGATTCAGGTGAACTGGCCAGAGTAAGCTTCTAGATGTGACTGTTGTAAAACGGGGAGCAACCGACAGGAGAAACTATGACTCTCTTAAGGTAGCCATATGCCTCGTCAACAGGCGAAATACATCGGCAAACTCGAGAAGCTACCGGCAGGAGTAATGTGAAAGTCTTTATGTCGACAGATAATGGCGTATCGCTTCAGGTGAACTGGCCAGCCACAATAAGCTTGAAAATGTGACTGTGGCAAAACTTGGAGCAACTGACTGGAGTAACTATGACTCTCTTAAGGTAGCCAAATGGCCCTCAACAGGCGAAAAAAATGGGCAAACTCGAGACGCTACCGGCAGGAGTACTGTGAAAGTCTATATATTGACAGATAATTGCGTATCGCTTCAGGTGAGCTGCTAGAGGAAGCTTGAAAATGTGACTGTGGTAAAACGGGGAACAAATGACTGGCGTAACTGTGACTCTCTTAAGTTACCCAAATGCCTCGCCAACAGGCGAAACACATCGGCAAACTCGACAAGCTCCCGGCAGGAGTACCGTGAAAGTCTTTATGTCGACAGATAATGGCGTATCGCTTCAGGTGAACTTTCCAGAGTAAGCTTGAAAATGTCATTGTGGAAAACGGGGAACAATTGGCAGGAGTAACGGTGAGACACTGGCACGAGTAACTATGACTCTCTTAAGGAAGCCAAATGCCTCGTCAACAGGCGAAATACATCGACAAACTCGAGAAGTTCCCGGCTGGCGTACTGTGAATGTCTTTATGTCGACAGTTAATGGCGTATCGATCCATGTGAACTGGCCAAAGTAAGCTAGCAGATGTGACTGTTGTAAAACGGTCAGCACCCGACAGGAGTAACTATGACTCAATAAAGGGACCCAAATGCCTCGTCAACAGTTGAGATACATTTGCAAACTGGAGGAGCTCTTAGCAGGAGTACTGTGAATGTCATAATGTCGACAAATAATAACGTATCGCTTGTGGTGAACTGGTCAGAGTAAGCTCGTAGTTGTGACTGTTGTAAAACGGGGAGAAACTGACAGGAGTAACTACGACTCTCTTAAGGTAGCCAAATGTCTCGTCAACAACCGAGATACATCGCCAAACTCGAGAAGTTCAGGGCAGGCGTACTGTGAATGTCTTTATGTCGACAGTTAATGGCGTATCGATTCAGGTGAACTGGCCAGTGTAAGCTTGTAGATGTGACTGTTGTAAAACGGGGAGCGACCGACAGGAGTAACTATGCCTCTCTCAAGGTAGCCAAATGCCTCGTCAACAGGCGAAATACATCAGCAAACACGAGAAGCTCCCGGCGGGAATACTGTGGAAGTCTTTATGTTGACAGATAATGGCGTATCGCTTCAGGAGAACTGGCTAAAGGAAGCTGAAAATGTGACTGTGGTAAAACGGGGTGCAACCGACAGGAGAAACTATGACTCTCTTAAGGTAGCCATATGCCTCGTCAACAGGCGAAATACATAGGCAAACTCGAGGAGCTCCCGGGAGGAGTACTGTGAAAGTCATTATGTTGACAGATAATGGCGTATCGCCTCAGGTGAACTAGCCAGAGTAAGCTTGAAAATGTCATTGTGGAAAACCGGGAACAATTAGCAGGAGTAACGGTGAGACACTGGCACGAGTAACTATGAATCTCTTAAGGTAGCCAAATGCCCCGTCAACAGGCGAAATACATCGGCAAATTCGAGAAGCTCCCGGCAGGAGTACTGTGAAAGTCTTTATGTCGACAGTTAATGGCGTATCGATTCAGGTGAACTGGCCAGAGTAAGCTTCTAGATGTGACTGTTGTAAAACGGGGAGCAACCGACAGGAGAAACTATGACTCTCTTAAGGTAGCCATATGCCTCGTCAACAGGCGAAATACATCGGCAAACTCGAGAAGCTACCGGCAGGAGTAATGTGAAAGTCTTTATGTCGACAGATAATGGCGTATCGCTTCAGGTGAACTGGCCAGCCACAATAAGCTTGAAAATGTGACTGTGGCAAAACTTGGAGCAACTGACTGGAGTAACTATGACTCTCTTAAGGTAGCCAAATGGCCCTCAACAGGCGAAAAAAATGGGCAAACTCGAGACGCTACCGGCAGGAGTACTGTGAAAGTCTATATATTGACAGATAATTGCGTATCGCTTCAGGTGAGCTGCTAGAGGAAGCTTGAAAATGTGACTGTGGTAAAACGGGGAACAAATGACTGGCGTAACTGTGACTCTCTTAAGTTACCCAAATGCCTCGCCAACAGGCGAAACACATCGGCAAACTCGACAAGCTCCCGGCAGGAGTACCGTGAAAGTCTTTATGTCGACAGATAATGGCGTATCGCTTCAGGTGAACTTTCCAGAGTAAGCTTGAAAATTTCATTGTGGAAAACGGGGAACAATTGGCAGGAGTAACGGTGAGACACTGGCACGAGTAACTATGACTCTCTTAAGGAAGCCAAATGCCTCGTCAACAGGCGAAATACATCGACAAACTCGAGAAGTTCCCGGCTGGCGTACTGTGAATGTCTTTATGTCGACAGTTAATGGCGTATCGATCCATGTGAACTGGCCAAAGTAAGCTAGCAGATGTGACTGTTGTAAAACGGTCAGCACCCGACAGGAGTAACTATGACTCAATAAAGGGACCCAAATGCCTCGTCAACAGTTGAGATACATTTGCAAACTGGAGGAGCTCTTAGCAGGAGTACTGTGAATGTCATAATGTCGACAAATAATAACGTATCGCTTGTGGTGAACTGGTCAGAGTAAGCTCGTAGTTGTGACTGTTGTAAAACGGGGAGAAACTGACAGGAGTAACTACGACTCTCTTAAGGTAGCCAAATGTCTCGTCAACAACCGAGATACATCGCCAAACTCGAGAAGTTCAGGGCAGGCGTACTGTGAATGTCTTTATGTCGACAGTTAATGGCGTATCGATTCAGGTGAACTGGCCAGTGTAAGCTTGTAGATGTGACTGTTGTAAAACGGGGAGCGACCGACAGGAGTAACTATGCCTCTCTCAAGGTAGCCAAATGCCTCGTCAACAGGCGAAATACATCAGCAAACACGAGAAGCTCCCGGCGGGAATACTGTGGAAGTCTTTATGTTGACAGATAATGGCGTATCGCTTCAGGAGAACTGGCTAAAGGAAGCTGAAAATGTGACTGTGGTAAAACGGGGTGCAACCGACAGGAGAAACTATGACTCTCTTAAGGTAGCCATATGCCTCGTCAACAGGCGAAATACATAGGCAAACTCGAGGAGCTCCCGGGAGGAGTACTGTGAAAGTCATTATGTTGACAGATAATGGCGTATCGCCTCAGGTGAACTAGCCAGAGTAAGCTTGAAAATGTCATTGTGGAAAACCGGGAACAATTAGCAGGAGTAACGGTGAGACACTGGCACGAGTAACTATGAATCTCTTAAGGTAGCCAAATGCCCCTTCAACAGGCGAAATACATCGGCAAATTCGAGAAGCTCCCGGCAGGAGTACTGTGAAAGTCTTTATGTCGACAGTTAATGGCGTATCGATTCAGGTGAACTGGCCAGAGTAAGCTTCTAGATGTGACTGTTGTAAAACGGGGAGCAACCGACAGGAGAAACTATGACTCTCTTAAGGTAGCCATATGCCTCGTCAACAGGCGAAATACATCGGCAAACTCGAGAAGCTACCGGCAGGAGTAATGTGAAAGTCTTTATGTCGACAGATAATGGCGTATCGCTTCAGGTGAACTGGCCAGCCACAATAAGCTTGAAAATGTGACTGTGGCAAAACTTGGAGCAACTGACTGGAGTAACTATGACTCTCTTAAGGTAGCCAAATGGCCCTCAACAGGCGAAAAAAATGGGCAAACTCGAGACGCTACCGGCAGGAGTACTGTGAAAGTCTATATATTGACAGATAATTGCGTATCGCTTCAGGTGAGCTGCTAGAGGAAGCTTGAAAATGTGACTGTGGTAAAACGGGGAACAAATGACTGGCGTAACTGTGACTCTCTTAAGTTACCCAAATGCCTCGCCAACAGGCGAAACACATCGGCAAACTCGACAAGCTCCCGGCAGGAGTACCGTGAAAGTCTTTATGTCGACAGATAATGGCGTATCGCTTCAGGTGAACTTTCCAGAGTAAGCTTGAAAATGTCATTGTGGAAAACGGGGAACAATTGGCAGGAGTAACGGTGAGACACTGGCACGAGTAACTATGACTCTCTTAAGGAAGCCAAATGCCTCGTCAACAGGCGAAATACATCGACAAACTCGAGAAGTTCCCGGCTGGCGTACTGTGAATGTCTTTATGTCGACAGTTAATGGCGTATCGATCCATGTGAACTGGCCAAAGTAAGCTAGCAGATGTGACTGTTGTAAAACGGTCAGCACCCGACAGGAGTAACTATGACTCAATAAAGGGACCCAAATGCCTCGTCAACAGTTGAGATACATTTGCAAACTGGAGGAGCTCTTAGCAGGAGTACTGTGAATGTCATAATGTCGACAAATAATAACGTATCGCTTGTGGTGAACTGGTCAGAGTAAGCTCGTAGTTGTGACTGTTGTAAAACGGGGAGAAACTGACAGGAGTAACTACGACTCTCTTAAGGTAGCCAAATGTCTCGTCAACAACCGAGATACATCGCCAAACTCGAGAAGTTCAGGGCAGGCGTACTGTGAATGTCTTTATGTCGACAGTTAATGGCGTATCGATTCAGGTGAACTGGCCAGTGTAAGCTTGTAGATGTGACTGTTGTAAAACGGGGAGCGACCGACAGGAGTAACTATGCCTCTCTCAAGGTAGCCAAATGCCTCGTCAACAGGCGAAATACATCAGCAAACACGAGAAGCTCCCGGCGGGAATACTGTGGAAGTCTTTATGTTGACAGATAATGGCGTATCGCTTCAGGAGAACTGGCTAAAGGAAGCTGAAAATGTGACTGTGGTAAAACGGGGTGCAACCGACAGGAGAAACTATGACTCTCTTAAGGTAGCCATATGCCTCGTCAACAGGCGAAATACATAGGCAAACTCGAGGAGCTCCCGGGAGGAGTACTGTGAAAGTCATTATGTTGACAGATAATGGCGTATCGCCTCAGGTGAACTAGCCAGAGTAAGCTTGAAAATGTCATTGTGGAAAACCGGGAACAATTAGCAGGAGTAACGGTGAGACACTGGCACGAGTAACTATGAATCTCTTAAGGTAGCCAAATGCCCCGTCAACAGGCGAAATACATCGGCAAATTCGAGAAGCTCCCGGCAGGAGTACTGTGAAAGTCTTTATGTCGACAGTTAATGGCGTATCGATTCAGGTGAACTGGCCAGAGTAAGCTTCTAGATGTGACTGTTGTAAAACGGGGAGCAACCGACAGGAGAAACTATGACTCTCTTAAGGTAGCCATATGCCTCGTCAACAGGCGAAATACATCGGCAAACTCGAGAAGCTACCGGCAGGAGTAATGTGAAAGTCTTTATGTCGACAGATAATGGCGTATCGCTTCAGGTGAACTGGCCAGCCACAATAAGCTTGAAAATGTGACTGTGGCAAAACTTGGAGCAACTGACTGGAGTAACTATGACTCTCTTAAGGTAGCCAAATGGCCCTCAACAGGCGAAAAAAATGGGCAAACTCGAGACGCTACCGGCAGGAGTACTGTGAAAGTCTATATATTGACAGATAATTGCGTATCGCTTCAGGTGAGCTGCTAGAGGAAGCTTGAAAATGTGACTGTGGTAAAACGGGGAACAAATGACTGGCGTAACTGTGACTCTCTTAAGTTACCCAAATGCCTCGCCAACAGGCGAAACACATCGGCAAACTCGACAAGCTCCCGGCAGGAGTACCGTGAAAGTCTTTATGTCGACAGATAATGGCGTATCGCTTCAGGTGAACTTTCCAGAGTAAGCTTGAAAATGTCATTGTGGAAAACGGGGAACAATTGGCAGGAGTAACGGTGAGACACTGGCACGAGTAACTATGACTCTCTTAAGGAAGCCAAATGCCTCGTCAACAGGCGAAATACATCGGCAAACTCGAGAAGTTCCCGGCTGGCGTACTGTGAATGTCTTTATGTCGACAGTTAATGGCGTATCGATCCATGTGAACTGGCCAAAGTAAGCTAGCAGATGTGACTGTTGTAAAACGGGCAGCAACCGACAGGAGTAACTATGACTCAATAAAGGGACCCAAATGCCTCGTCAACAGTTGAGATACATTTGCAAACTGGAGGAGCTCTTAGCAGGAGTACTGTGAATGTCATAATGTCGACAAATAATAACGTATCGCTTGTGGTGAACTGGTCAGAGTAAGCTCGTAGTTGTGACTGTTGTAAAACGGGGAGAAACTGACAGGAGTAACTACGACTCTCTTAAGGTAGCCAAATGCCTCGTCAACAACCGAGATACATCGCCAAACTCGAGAAGTTCAGGGCAGGCGTACTGTGAATGTCTTTATGTCGACAGTTAATGGCGTATCGATTCAGGTGAACTGGCCAGTGTAAGCTTGTAGATGTGACTGTTGTAAAACGGGGAGCGACCGACAGGAGTAACTATGCCTCTCTCAAGGTAGCCAAATGCCTCGTCAACAGGCGAAATACATCAGCAAACACGAGAAGCTCCCGGCGGGAATACTGTGGAAGTCTTTATGTTGACAGATAATGGCGTATCGCTTCAGGAGAACTGGCTAAAGGAAGCTGAAAATGTGACTGTGGTAAAACGGGGTGCAACCGACAGGAGAAACTATGACTCTCTTAAGGTAGCCATATGCCTCGTCAACAGGCGAAATACATAGGCAAACTCGAGGAGCTCCCGGGAGGAGTACTGTGAAAGTCATTATGTTGACAGATAATGGCGTATCGCCTCAGGTGAACTAGCCAGAGTAAGCTTGAAAATGTCATTGTGGAAAACCGGGAACAATTAGCAGGAGTAACGGTGAGACACTGGCACGAGTAACTATGAATCTCTTAAGGTAGCCAAATGCCCCGTCAACAGGCGAAATACATCGGCAAATTCGAGAAGCTCCCGGCAGGAGTACTGTGAAAGTCTTTATGTCGACAGTTAATGGCGTATCGATTCAGGTGAACTGGCCAAAGTAAGCTTCTAGATGTGACTGTTGTAAAACGGGGAGCAACCGACAGGAGTAAATATGACTCTCTTGAGGTAGCCAAATACCTCGTCAACAGGCGCAATAAATCGGCAAACTCGAGGAGCTCCCGGGAGGAGTACTGTGAAAGTCATTATGTTGACAGATAATGGCGTATCGCCTCAGGTGAACTTTCCAGAGTAAGCTTGAAAATGTCATTGTGGAAAACGGGGAACAATTGGCAGGAGTAACGGTGAGACACTGGCACGAGTAACTATGACTCTCTTAAGGTAGCCAAATGCCTCGTCAACAGGCGAAATACATCGGCAAACTCGAGAAGTTCCCGGCTGGCGTACTGTGAATGTCTTTATGTCGACAGTTAATGGCGTATCGATTCAGGTGAACTGGCCAGTGTAAGCTTGTAGATGTGACTGTTGTAAAACGGGGAGCGACCGACAGGAGTAACTATGCCTCTCTCAAGGTAGCCAAATGCCTCGTCAACAGGCGAAATACATCAGCAAACACGAGAAGCTCCCGGCGGGAATACTGTGGAAGTCTTTATGTTGACAGATAATGGCGTATCGCTTCAGGAGAACTGGCTAAAGGAAGCTGAAAATGTGACTGTGGTAAAACGGGGTGCAACCGACAGGAGAAACTATGACTCTCTTAAGGTAGCCATATGCCTCGTCAACAGGCGAAATACATAGGCAAACTCGAGGAGCTCCCGGGAGGAGTACTGTGAAAGTCATTATGTTGACAGATAATGGCGTATCGCCTCAGGTGAACTAGCCAGAGTAAGCTTGAAAATGTCATTGTGGAAAACCGGGAACAATTAGCAGGAGTAACGGTGAGACACTGGCACGAGTAACTATGAATCTCTTAAGGTAGCCAAATGCCCCGTCAACAGGCGAAATACATCGGCAAATTCGAGAAGCTCCCGGCAGGAGTACTGTGAAAGTCTTTATGTCGACAGTTAATGGCGTATCGATTCAGGTGAACTGGCCAGAGTAAGCTTCTAGATGTGACTGTTGTAAAACGGGGAGCAACCGACAGGAGAAACTATGACTCTCTTAAGGTAGCCATATGCCTCGTCAACAGGCGAAATACATCGGCAAACTCGAGAAGCTACCGGCAGGAGTAATGTGAAAGTCTTTATGTCGACAGATAATGGCGTATCGCTTCAGGTGAACTGGCCAGCCACAATAAGCTTGAAAATGTGACTGTGGCAAAACTTGGAGCAACTGACTGGAGTAACTATGACTCTCTTAAGGTAGCCAAATGGCCCTCAACAGGCGAAAAAAATGGGCAAACTCGAGACGCTACCGGCAGGAGTACTGTGAAAGTCTATATATTGACAGATAATTGCGTATCGCTTCAGGTGAGCTGCTAGAGGAAGCTTGAAAATGTGACTGTGGTAAAACGGGGAACAAATGACTGGCGTAACTGTGACTCTCTTAAGTTACCCAAATGCCTCGCCAACAGGCGAAACACATCGGCAAACTCGACAAGCTCCCGGCAGGAGTACCGTGAAAGTCTTTATGTCGACAGATAATGGCGTATCGCTTCAGGTGAACTTTCCAGAGTAAGCTTGAAAATGTCATTGTGGAAAACGGGGAACAATTGGCAGGAGTAACGGTGAGACACTGGCACGAGTAACTATGACTCTCTTAAGGAAGCCAAATGCCTCGTCAACAGGCGAAATACATCGGCAAACTCGAGAAGTTCCCGGCTGGCGTACTGTGAATGTCTTTATGTCGACAGTTAATGGCGTATCGATCCATGTGAACTGGCCAAAGTAAGCTAGCAGATGTGACTGTTGTAAAACGGGCAGCAACCGACAGGAGTAACTATGACTCAATAAAGGGACCCAAATGCCTCGTCAACAGTTGAGATACATTTGCAAACTGGAGGAGCTCTTAGCAGGAGTACTGTGAATGTCATAATGTCGACAAATGATAACGTATCGCTTGTGGTGAACTGGTCAGAGTAAGCTCGTAGTTGTGACTGTTGTAAAACGGGGAGAAACTGACAGGAGTAACTACGACTCTCTTAAGGTAGCCAAATGCCTCGTCAACAACCGAGATACATCGCCAAACTCGAGAAGTTCAGGGCAGGCGTACTGTGAATGTCTTTATGTCGACAGTTAATGGCGTATCGATTCAGGTGAACTGGCCAGTGTAAGCTTGTAGATGTGACTGTTGTAAAACGGGGAGCGACCGACAGGAGTAACTATGCCTCTCTCAAGGTAGCCAAATGCCTCGTCAACAGGCGAAATACATCAGCAAACACGAGAAGCTCCCGGCGGGAATACTGTGGAAGTCTTTATGTTGACAGATAATGGCGTATCGCTTCAGGAGAACTGGCTAAAGGAAGCTGAAAATGTGACTGTGGTAAAACGGGGTGCAACCGACAGGAGAAACTATGACTCTCTTAAGGTAGCCATATGCCTCGTCAACAGGCGAAATACATAGGCAAACTCGAGGAGCTCCCGGGAGGAGTACTGTGAAAGTCATTATGTTGACAGATAATGGCGTATCGCCTCAGGTGAACTAGCCAGAGTAAGCTTGAAAATGTCATTGTGGAAAACCGGGAACAATTAGCAGGAGTAACGGTGAGACACTGGCACGAGTAACTATGAATCTCTTAAGGTAGCCAAATGCCCCGTCAACAGGCGAAATACATCGGCAAATTCGAGAAGCTCCCGGCAGGAGTACTGTGAAAGTCTTTATGTCGACAGTTAATGGCGTATCGATTCAGGTGAACTGGCCAGAGTAAGCTTCTAGATGTGACTGTTGTAAAACGGGGAGCAACCGACAGGAGAAACTATGACTCTCTTAAGGTAGCCATATGCCTCGTCAACAGGCGAAATACATCGGCAAACTCGAGAAGCTACCGGCAGGAGTAATGTGAAAGTCTTTATGTCGACAGATAATGGCGTATCGCTTCAGGTGAACTGGCCAGCCACAATAAGCTTGAAAATGTGACTGTGGCAAAACTTGGAGCAACTGACTGGAGTAACTATGACTCTCTTAAGGTAGCCAAATGGCCCTCAACAGGCGAAAAAAATGGGCAAACTCGAGACGCTACCGGCAGGAGTACTGTGAAAGTCTATATATTGACAGATAATTGCGTATCGCTTCAGGTGAGCTGCTAGAGGAAGCTTGAAAATGTGACTGTGGTAAAACGGGGAACAAATGACTGGCGTAACTGTGACTCTCTTAAGTTACCCAAATGCCTCGCCAACAGGCGAAACACATCGGCAAACTCGACAAGCTCCCGGCAGGAGTACCGTGAAAGTCTTTATGTCGACAGATAATGGCGTATCGCTTCAGGTGAACTTTCCAGAGTAAGCTTGAAAATGTCATTGTGGAAAACGGGGAACAATTGGCAGGAGTAACGGTGAGACACTGGCACGAGTAACTATGACTCTCTTAAGGAAGCCAAATGCCTCGTCAACAGGCGAAATACATCGACAAACTCGAGAAGTTCCCGGCTGGCGTACTGTGAATGTCTTTATGTCGACAGTTAATGGCGTATCGATCCATGTGAACTGGCCAAAGTAAGCTAGCAGATGTGACTGTTGTAAAACGGTCAGCACCCGACAGGAGTAACTATGACTCAATAAAGGGACCCAAATGCCTCGTCAACAGTTGAGATACATTTGCAAACTGGAGGAGCTCTTAGCAGGAGTACTGTGAATGTCATAATGTCGACAAATAATAACGTATCGCTTGTGGTGAACTGGTCAGAGTAAGCTCGTAGTTGTGACTGTTGTAAAACGGGGAGAAACTGACAGGAGTAACTACGACTCTCTTAAGGTAGCCAAATGTCTCGTCAACAACCGAGATACATCGCCAAACTCGAGAAGTTCAGGGCAGGCGTACTGTGAATGTCTTTATGTCGACAGTTAATGGCGTATCGATTCAGGTGAACTGGCCAGTGTAAGCTTGTAGATGTGACTGTTGTAAAACGGGGAGCGACCGACAGGAGTAACTATGCCTCTCTCAAGGTAGCCAAATGCCTCGTCAACAGGCGAAATACATCAGCAAACACGAGAAGCTCCCGGCGGGAATACTGTGGAAGTCTTTATGTTGACAGATAATGGCGTATCGCTTCAGGAGAACTGGCTAAAGGAAGCTGAAAATGTGACTGTGGTAAAACGGGGTGCAACCGACAGGAGAAACTATGACTCTCTTAAGGTAGCCATATGCCTCGTCAACAGGCGAAATACATAGGCTAACTCGAGGAGCTCCCGGGAGGAGTACTGTGAAAGTCATTATGTTGACAGATAATGGCGTATCGCCTCAGGTGAACTAGCCAGAGTAAGCTTGAAAATGTCATTGTGGAAAACCGGGAACAATTAGCAGGAGTAACGGTGAGACACTGGCACGAGTAACTATGAATCTCTTAAGGTAGCCAAATGCCCCGTCAACAGGCGAAATACATCGGCAAATTCGAGAAGCTCCCGGCAGGAGTACTGTGAAAGTCTTTATGTCGACAGTTAATGGCGTATCGATTCAGGTGAACTGGCCAGAGTAAGCTTCTAGATGTGACTGTTGTAAAACGGGGAGCAACCGACAGGAGAAACTATGACTCTCTTAAGGTAGCCATATGCCTCGTCAACAGGCGAAATACATCGGCAAACTCGAGAAGCTACCGGCAGGAGTAATGTGAAAGTCTTTATGTCGACAGATAATGGCGTATCGCTTCAGGTGAACTGGCCAGCCACAATAAGCTTGAAAATGTGACTGTGGCAAAACTTGGAGCAACTGACTGGAGTAACTATGACTCTCTTAAGGTAGCCAAATGGCCCTCAACAGGCGAAAAAAATGGGCAAACTCGAGACGCTACCGGCAGGAGTACTGTGAAAGTCTATATATTGACAGATAATTGCGTATCGCTTCAGGTGAGCTGCTAGAGGAAGCTTGAAAATGTGACTGTGGTAAAACGGGGAACAAATGACTGGCGTAACTGTGACTCTCTTAAGTTACCCAAATGCCTCGCCAACAGGCGAAACACATCGGCAAACTCGACAAGCTCCCGGCAGGAGTACCGTGAAAGTCTTTATGTCGACAGATAATGGCGTATCGCTTCAGGTGAACTTTCCAGAGTAAGCTTGAAAATGTCATTGTGGAAAACGGGGAACAATTGGCAGGAGTAACGGTGAGACACTGGCACGAGTAACTATGACTCTCTTAAGGAAGCCAAATGCCTCGTCAACAGGCGAAATACATCGACAAACTCGAGAAGTTCCCGGCTGGCGTACTGTGAATGTCTTTATGTCGACAGTTAATGGCGTATCGATCCATGTGAACTGGCCAAAGTAAGCTAGCAGATGTGACTGTTGTAAAACGGTCAGCACCCGACAGGAGTAACTATGACTCAATAAAGGGACCCAAATGCCTCGTCAACAGTTGAGATACATTTGCAAACTGGAGGAGCTCTTAGCAGGAGTACTGTGAATGTCATAATGTCGACAAATAATAACGTATCGCTTGTGGTGAACTGGTCAGAGTAAGCTCGTAGTTGTGACTGTTGTAAAACGGGGAGAAACTGACAGGAGTAACTACGACTCTCTTAAGGTAGCCAAATGTCTCGTCAACAACCGAGATACATCGCCAAACTCGAGAAGTTCAGGGCAGGCGTACTGTGAATGTCTTTATGTCGACAGTTAATGGCGTATCGATTCAGGTGAACTGGCCAGTGTAAGCTTGTAGATGTGACTGTTGTAAAACGGGGAGCGACCGACAGGAGTAACTATGCCTCTCTCAAGGTAGCCAAATGCCTCGTCAACAGGCGAAATACATCAGCAAACACGAGAAGCTCCCGGCGGGAATACTGTGGAAGTCTTTATGTTGACAGATAATGGCGTATCGCTTCAGGAGAACTGGCTAAAGGAAGCTGAAAATGTGACTGTGGTAAAACGGGGTGCAACCGACAGGAGAAACTATGACTCTCTTAAGGTAGCCATATGCCTCGTCAACAGGCGAAATACATAGGCAAACTCGAGGAGCTCCCGGGAGGAGTACTGTGAAAGTCATTATGTTGACAGATAATGGCGTATCGCCTCAGGTGAACTAGCCAGAGTAAGCTTGAAAATGTCATTGTGGAAAACCGGGAACAATTAGCAGGAGTAACGGTGAGACACTGGCACGAGTAACTATGAATCTCTTAAGGTAGCCAAATGCCCCGTCAACAGGCGAAATACATCGGCAAATTCGAGAAGCTCCCGGCAGGAGTACTGTGAAAGTCTTTATGTCGACAGTTAATGGCGTATCGATTCAGGTGAACTGGCCAGAGTAAGCTTCTAGATGTGACTGTTGTAAAACGGGGAGCAACCGACAGGAGAAACTATGACTCTCTTAAGGTAGCCATATGCCTCGTCAACAGGCGAAATACATCGGCAAACTCGAGAAGCTACCGGCAGGAGTAATGTGAAAGTCTTTATGTCGACAGATAATGGCGTATCGCTTCAGGTGAACTGGCCAGCCACAATAAGCTTGAAAATGTGACTGTGGCAAAACTTGGAGCAACTGACTGGAGTAACTATGACTCTCTTAAGGTAGCCAAATGGCCCTCAACAGGCGAAAAAAATGGGCAAACTCGAGACGCTACCGGCAGGAGTACTGTGAAAGTCTATATATTGACAGATAATTGCGTATCGCTTCAGGTGAGCTGCTAGAGGAAGCTTGAAAATGTGACTGTGGTAAAACGGGGAACAAATGACTGGCGTAACTGTGACTCTCTTAAGTTACCCAAATGCCTCGCCAACAGGCGAAACACATCGGCAAACTCGACAAGCTCCCGGCAGGAGTACCGTGAAAGTCTTTATGTCGACAGATAATGGCGTATCGCTTCAGGTGAACTTTCCAGAGTAAGCTTGAAAATGTCATTGTGGAAAACGGGGAACAATTGGCAGGAGTAACGGTGAGACACTGGCACGAGTAACTATGACTCTCTTAAGGAAGCCAAATGCCTCGTCAACAGGCGAAATACATCGACAAACTCGAGAAGTTCCCGGCTGGCGTACTGTGAATGTCTTTATGTCGACAGTTAATGGCGTATCGATCCATGTGAACTGGCCAAAGTAAGCTAGCAGATGTGACTGTTGTAAAACGGTCAGCACCCGACAGGAGTAACTATGACTCAATAAAGGGACCCAAATGCCTCGTCAACAGTTGAGATACATTTGCAAACTGGAGGAGCTCTTAGCAGGAGTACTGTGAATGTCATAATGTCGACAAATAATAACGTATCGCTTGTGGTGAACTGGTCAGAGTAAGCTCGTAGTTGTGACTGTTGTAAAACGGGGAGAAACTGACAGGAGTAACTACGACTCTCTTAAGGTAGCCAAATGTCTCGTCAACAACCGAGATACATCGCCAAACTCGAGAAGTTCAGGGCAGGCGTACTGTGAATGTCTTTATGTCGACAGTTAATGGCGTATCGATTCAGGTGAACTGGCCAGTGTAAGCTTGTAGATGTGACTGTTGTAAAACGGGGAGCGACCGACAGGAGTAACTATGCCTCTCTCAAGGTAGCCAAATGCCTCGTCAACAGGCGAAATACATCAGCAAACACGAGAAGCTCCCGGCGGGAATACTGTGGAAGTCTTTATGTTGACAGATAATGGCGTATCGCTTCAGGAGAACTGGCTAAAGGAAGCTGAAAATGTGACTGTGGTAAAACGGGGTGCAACCGACAGGAGAAACTATGACTCTCTTAAGGTAGCCATATGCCTCGTCAACAGGCGAAATACATAGGCTAACTCGAGGAGCTCCCGGGAGGAGTACTGTGAAAGTCATTATGTTGACAGATAATGGCGTATCGCCTCAGGTGAACTAGCCAGAGTAAGCTTGAAAATGTCATTGTGGAAAACCGGGAACAATTAGCAGGAGTAACGGTGAGACACTGGCACGAGTAACTATGAATCTCTTAAGGTAGCCAAATGCCCCGTCAACAGGCGAAATACATCGGCAAATTCGAGAAGCTCCCGGCAGGAGTACTGTGAAAGTCTTTATGTCGACAGTTAATGGCGTATCGATTCAGGTGAACTGGCCAGAGTAAGCTTCTAGATGTGACTGTTGTAAAACGGGGAGCAACCGACAGGAGAAACTATGACTCTCTTAAGGTAGCCATATGCCTCGTCAACAGGCGAAATACATCGGCAAACTCGAGAAGCTACCGGCAGGAGTAATGTGAAAGTCTTTATGTCGACAGATAATGGCGTATCGCTTCAGGTGAACTGGCCAGCCACAATAAGCTTGAAAATGTGACTGTGGCAAAACTTGGAGCAACTGACTGGAGTAACTATGACTCTCTTAAGGTAGCCAAATGGCCCTCAACAGGCGAAAAAAATGGGCAAACTCGAGACGCTACCGGCAGGAGTACTGTGAAAGTCTATATATTGACAGATAATTGCGTATCGCTTCAGGTGAGCTGCTAGAGGAAGCTTGAAAATGTGACTGTGGTAAAACGGGGAACAAATGACTGGCGTAACTGTGACTCTCTTAAGTTACCCAAATGCCTCGCCAACAGGCGAAACACATCGGCAAACTCGACAAGCTCCCGGCAGGAGTACCGTGAAAGTCTTTATGTCGACAGATAATGGCGTATCGCTTCAGGTGAACTTTCCAGAGTAAGCTTGAAAATGTCATTGTGGAAAACGGGGAACAATTGGCAGGAGTAACGGTGAGACACTGGCACGAGTAACTATGACTCTCTTAAGGAAGCCAAATGCCTCGTCAACAGGCGAAATACATCGACAAACTCGAGAAGTTCCCGGCTGGCGTACTGTGAATGTCTTTATGTCGACAGTTAATGGCGTATCGATCCATGTGAACTGGCCAAAGTAAGCTAGCAGATGTGACTGTTGTAAAACGGTCAGCACCCGACAGGAGTAACTATGACTCAATAAAGGGACCCAAATGCCTCGTCAACAGTTGAGATACATTTGCAAACTGGAGGAGCTCTTAGCAGGAGTACTGTGAATGTCATAATGTCGACAAATAATAACGTATCGCTTGTGGTGAACTGGTCAGAGTAAGCTCGTAGTTGTGACTGTTGTAAAACGGGGAGAAACTGACAGGAGTAACTACGACTCTCTTAAGGTAGCCAAATGTCTCGTCAACAACCGAGATACATCGCCAAACTCGAGAAGTTCAGGGCAGGCGTACTGTGAATGTCTTTATGTCGACAGTTAATGGCGTATCGATTCAGGTGAACTGGCCAGTGTAAGCTTGTAGATGTGACTGTTGTAAAACGGGGAGCGACCGACAGGAGTAACTATGCCTCTCTCAAGGTAGCCAAATGCCTCGTCAACAGGCGAAATACATCAGCAAACACGAGAAGCTCCCGGCGGGAATACTGTGGAAGTCTTTATGTTGACAGATAATGGCGTATCGCTTCAGGAGAACTGGCTAAAGGAAGCTGAAAATGTGACTGTGGTAAAACGGGGTGCAACCGACAGGAGAAACTATGACTCTCTTAAGGTAGCCATATGCCTCGTCAACAGGCGAAATACATAGGCAAACTCGAGGAGCTCCCGGGAGGAGTACTGTGAAAGTCATTATGTTGACAGATAATGGCGTATCGCCTCAGGTGAACTAGCCAGAGTAAGCTTGAAAATGTCATTGTGGAAAACCGGGAACAATTAGCAGGAGTAACGGTGAGACACTGGCACGAGTAACTATGAATCTCTTAAGGTAGCCAAATGCCCCGTCAACAGGCGAAATACATCGGCAAATTCGAGAAGCTCCCGGCAGGAGTACTGTGAAAGTCTTTATGTCGACAGTTAATGGCGTATCGATTCAGGTGAACTGGCCAGAGTAAGCTTCTAGATGTGACTGTTGTAAAACGGGGAGCAACCGACAGGAGAAACTATGACTCTCTTAAGGTAGCCATATGCCTCGTCAACAGGCGAAATACATCGGCAAACTCGAGAAGCTACCGGCAGGAGTAATGTGAAAGTCTTTATGTCGACAGATAATGGCGTATCGCTTCAGGTGAACTGGCCAGCCACAATAAGCTTGAAAATGTGACTGTGGCAAAACTTGGAGCAACTGACTGGAGTAACTATGACTCTCTTAAGGTAGCCAAATGGCCCTCAACAGGCGAAAAAAATGGGCAAACTCGAGACGCTACCGGCAGGAGTACTGTGAAAGTCTATATATTGACAGATAATTGCGTATCGCTTCAGGTGAGCTGCTAGAGGAAGCTTGAAAATGTGACTGTGGTAAAACGGGGAACAAATGACTGGCGTAACTGTGACTCTCTTAAGTTACCCAAATGCCTCGCCAACAGGCGAAACACATCGGCAAACTCGACAAGCTCCCGGCAGGAGTACCGTGAAAGTCTTTATGTCGACAGATAATGGCGTATCGCTTCAGGTGAACTTTCCAGAGTAAGCTTGAAAATGTCATTGTGGAAAACGGGGAACAATTGGCAGGAGTAACGGTGAGACACTGGCACGAGTAACTATGACTCTCTTAAGGAAGCCAAATGCCTCGTCAACAGGCGAAATACATCGGCAAACTCGAGAAGTTCCCGGCTGGCGTACTGTGAATGTCTTTATGTCGACAGTTAATGGCGTATCGATCCATGTGAACTGGCCAAAGTAAGCTAGCAGATGTGACTGTTGTAAAACGGGCAGCAACCGACAGGAGTAACTATGACTCAATAAAGGGACCCAAATGCCTCGTCAACAGTTGAGATACATTTGCAAACTGGAGGAGCTCTTAGCAGGAGTACTGTGAATGTCATAATGTCGACAAATAATAACGTATCGCTTGTGGTGAACTGGTCAGAGTAAGCTCGTAGTTGTGACTGTTGTAAAACGGGGAGAAACTGACAGGAGTAACTACGACTCTCTTAAGGTAGCCAAATGCCTCGTCAACAACCGAGATACATCGCCAAACTCGAGAAGTTCAGGGCAGGCGTACTGTGAATGTCTTTATGTCGACAGTTAATGGCGTATCGATTCAGGTGAACTGGCCAGTGTAAGCTTGTAGATGTGACTGTTGTAAAACGGGGAGCGACCGACAGGAGTAACTATGCCTCTCTCAAGGTAGCCAAATGCCTCGTCAACAGGCGAAATACATCAGCAAACACGAGAAGCTCCCGGCGGGAATACTGTGGAAGTCTTTATGTTGACAGATAATGGCGTATCGCTTCAGGAGAACTGGCTAAAGGAAGCTGAAAATGTGACTGTGGTAAAACGGGGTGCAACCGACAGGAGAAACTATGACTCTCTTAAGGTAGCCATATGCCTCGTCAACAGGCGAAATACATAGGCAAACTCGAGGAGCTCCCGGGAGGAGTACTGTGAAAGTCATTATGTTGACAGATAATGGCGTATCGCCTCAGGTGAACTAGCCAGAGTAAGCTTGAAAATGTCATTGTGGAAAACCGGGAACAATTAGCAGGAGTAACGGTGAGACACTGGCACGAGTAACTATGAATCTCTTAAGGTAGCCAAATGCCCCGTCAACAGGCGAAATACATCGGCAAATTCGAGAAGCTCCCGGCAGGAGTACTGTGAAAGTCTTTATGTCGACAGTTAATGGCGTATCGATTCAGGTGAACTGGCCAGAGTAAGCTTCTAGATGTGACTGTTGTAAAACGGGGAGCAACCGACAGGAGAAACTATGACTCTCTTAAGGTAGCCATATGCCTCGTCAACAGGCGAAATACATCGGCAAACTCGAGAAGCTACCGGCAGGAGTAATGTGAAAGTCTTTATGTCGACAGATAATGGCGTATCGCTTCAGGTGAACTGGCCAGCCACAATAAGCTTGAAAATGTGACTGTGGCAAAACTTGGAGCAACTGACTGGAGTAACTATGACTCTCTTAAGGTAGCCAAATGGCCCTCAACAGGCGAAAAAAATGGGCAAACTCGAGACGCTACCGGCAGGAGTACTGTGAAAGTCTATATATTGACAGATAATTGCGTATCGCTTCAGGTGAGCTGCTAGAGGAAGCTTGAAAATGTGACTGTGGTAAAACGGGGAACAAATGACTGGCGTAACTGTGACTCTCTTAAGTTACCCAAATGCCTCGCCAACAGGCGAAACACATCGGCAAACTCGACAAGCTCCCGGCAGGAGTACCGTGAAAGTCTTTATGTCGACAGATAATGGCGTATCGCTTCAGGTGAACTTTCCAGAGTAAGCTTGAAAATGTCATTGTGGAAAACGGGGAACAATTGGCAGGAGTAACGGTGAGACACTGGCACGAGTAACTATGACTCTCTTAAGGAAGCCAAATGCCTCGTCAACAGGCGAAATACATCGGCAAACTCGAGAAGTTCCCGGCTGGCGTACTGTGAATGTCTTTATGTCGACAGTTAATGGCGTATCGATCCATGTGAACTGGCCAAAGTAAGCTAGCAGATGTGACTGTTGTAAAACGGGCAGCAACCGACAGGAGTAACTATGACTCAATAAAGGGACCCAAATGCCTCGTCAACAGTTGAGATACATTTGCAAACTGGAGGAGCTCTTAGCAGGAGTACTGTGAATGTCATAATGTCGACAAATAATAACGTATCGCTTGTGGTGAACTGGTCAGAGTAAGCTCGTAGTTGTGACTGTTGTAAAACGGGGAGAAACTGACAGGAGTAACTACGACTCTCTTAAGGTAGCCAAATGCCTCGTCAACAACCGAGATACATCGCCAAAATCGAGAAGTTCAGGGCAGGCGTACTGTGAATGTCTTTATGTCGACAGTTAATGGCGTATCGATTCAGGTGAACTGACCAGTGTAAGCTTGTAGATGTGACTGTTGTAAAACGGGGAGCGACCGACAGGAGTAACTATGCCTCTCTCAAGGTAGCCAAATGCCTCGTCAACAGGCGAAATACATCAGCAAACACGAGAAGCTCCCGGCGGGAATACTGTGGAAGTCTTTATGTTGACAGATAATGGCGTATCGCTTCAGGAGAACTGGCTAAAGGAAGCTGAAAATGTGACTGTGGTAAAACGGGGTGCAACCGACAGGAGAAACTATGACTCTCTTAAGGTAGCCATATGCCTCGTCAACAGGCGAAATACATAGGCAAACTCGAGGAGCTCCCGGGAGGAGTACTGTGAAAGTCATTATGTTGACAGATAATGGCGTATCGCCTCAGGTGAACTAGCCAGAGTAAGCTTGAAAATGTCATTGTGGAAAACCGGGAACAATTAGCAGGAGTAACGGTGAGACACTGGCACGAGTAACTATGAATCTCTTAAGGTAGCCAAATGCCCCGTCAACAGGCGAAATACATCGGCAAATTCGAGAAGCTCCCGGCAGGAGTACTGTGAAAGTCTTTATGTCGACAGTTAATGGCGTATCGATTCAGGTGAACTGGCCAGAGTAAGCTTCTAGATGTGACTGTTGTAAAACGGGGAGCAACCGACAGGAGAAACTATGACTCTCTTAAGGTAGCCATATGCCTCGTCAACAGGCGAAATACATCGGCAAACTCGAGAAGCTACCGGCAGGAGTAATGTGAAAGTCTTTATGTCGACAGATAATGGCGTATCGCTTCAGGTGAACTGGCCAGCCACAATAAGCTTGAAAATGTGACTGTGGCAAAACTTGGAGCAACTGACTGGAGTAACTATGACTCTCTTAAGGTAGCCAAATGGCCCTCAACAGGCGAAAAAAATGGGCAAACTCGAGACGCTACCGGCAGGAGTACTGTGAAAGTCTATATATTGACAGATAATTGCGTATCGCTTCAGGTGAGCTGCTAGAGGAAGCTTGAAAATGTGACTGTGGTAAAACGGGGAACAAATGACTGGCGTAACTGTGACTCTCTTAAGTTACCCAAATGCCTCGCCAACAGGCGAAACACATCGGCAAACTCGACAAGCTCCCGGCAGGAGTACCGTGAAAGTCTTTATGTCGACAGATAATGGCGTATCGCTTCAGGTGAACTTTCCAGAGTAAGCTTGAAAATGTCATTGTGGAAAACGGGGAACAATTGGCAGGAGTAACGGTGAGACACTGGCACGAGTAACTATGACTCTCTTAAGGAAGCCAAATGCCTCGTCAACAGGCGAAATACATCGGCAAACTCGAGAAGTTCCCGGCTGGCGTACTGTGAATGTCTTTATGTCGACAGTTAATGGCGTATCGATCCATGTGAACTGGCCAAAGTAAGCTAGCAGATGTGACTGTTGTAAAACGGGCAGCAACCGACAGGAGTAACTATGACTCAATAAAGGGACCCAAATGCCTCGTCAACAGTTGAGATACATTTGCAAACTGGAGGAGCTCTTAGCAGGAGTACTGTGAATGTCATAATGTCGACAAATAATAACGTATCGCTTGTGGTGAACTGGTCAGAGTAAGCTCGTAGTTGTGACTGTTGTAAAACGGGGAGAAACTGACAGGAGTAACTACGACTCTCTTAAGGTAGCCAAATGCCTCGTCAACAACCGAGATACATCGCCAAACTCGAGAAGTTCAGGGCAGGCGTACTGTGAATGTCTTTATGTCGACAGTTAATGGCGTATCGATTCAGGTGAACTGGCCAGTGTAAGCTTGTAGATGTGACTGTTGTAAAACGGGGAGCGACCGACAGGAGTAACTATGCCTCTCTCAAGGTAGCCAAATGCCTCGTCAACAGGCGAAATACATCAGCAAACACGAGAAGCTCCCGGCGGGAATACTGTGGAAGTCTTTATGTTGACAGATAATGGCGTATCGCTTCAGGAGAACTGGCTAAAGGAAGCTGAAAATGTGACTGTGGTAAAACGGGGTGCAACCGACAGGAGAAACTATGACTCTCTTAAGGTAGCCATATGCCTCGTCAACAGGCGAAATACATAGGCAAACTCGAGGAGCTCCCGGGAGGAGTACTGTGAAAGTCATTATGTTGACAGATAATGGCGTATCGCCTCAGGTGAACTAGCCAGAGTAAGCTTGAAAATGTCATTGTGGAAAACCGGGAACAATTAGCAGGAGTAACGGTGAGACACTGGCACGAGTAACTATGAATCTCTTAAGGTAGCCAAATGCCCCGTCAACAGGCGAAATACATCGGCAAATTCGAGAAGCTCCCGGCAGGAGTACTGTGAAAGTCTTTATGTCGACAGTTAATGGCGTATCGATTCAGGTGAACTGGCCAGAGTAAGCTTCTAGATGTGACTGTTGTAAAACGGGGAGCAACCGACAGGAGAAACTATGACTCTCTTAAGGTAGCCATATGCCTCGTCAACAGGCGAAATACATCGGCAAACTCGAGAAGCTACCGGCAGGAGTAATGTGAAAGTCTTTATGTCGACAGATAATGGCGTATCGCTTCAGGTGAACTGGCCAGCCACAATAAGCTTGAAAATGTGACTGTGGCAAAACTTGGAGCAACTGACTGGAGTAACTATGACTCTCTTAAGGTAGCCAAATGGCCCTCAACAGGCGAAAAAAATGGGCAAACTCGAGACGCTACCGGCAGGAGTACTGTGAAAGTCTATATATTGACAGATAATTGCGTATCGCTTCAGGTGAGCTGCTAGAGGAAGCTTGAAAATGTGACTGTGGTAAAACGGGGAACAAATGACTGGCGTAACTGTGACTCTCTTAAGTTACCCAAATGCCTCGCCAACAGGCGAAACACATCGGCAAACTCGACAAGCTCCCGGCAGGAGTACCGTGAAAGTCTTTATGTCGACAGATAATGGCGTATCGCTTCAGGTGAACTTTCCAGAGTAAGCTTGAAAATGTCATTGTGGAAAACGGGGAACAATTGGCAGGAGTAACGGTGAGACACTGGCACGAGTAACTATGACTCTCTTAAGGAAGCCAAATGCCTCGTCAACAGGCGAAATACATCGGCAAACTCGAGAAGTTCCCGGCTGGCGTACTGTGAATGTCTTTATGTCGACAGTTAATGGCGTATCGATCCATGTGAACTGGCCAAAGTAAGCTAGCAGATGTGACTGTTGTAAAACGGGCAGCAACCGACAGGAGTAACTATGACTCAATAAAGGGACCCAAATGCCTCGTCAACAGTTGAGATACATTTGCAAACTGGAGGAGCTCTTAGCAGGAGTACTGTGAATGTCATAATGTCGACAAATAATAACGTATCGCTTGTGGTGAACTGGTCAGAGTAAGCTCGTAGTTGTGACTGTTGTAAAACGGGGAGAAACTGACAGGAGTAACTACGACTCTCTTAAGGTAGCCAAATGCCTCGTCAACAACCGAGATACATCGCCAAAATCGAGAAGTTCAGGGCAGGCGTACTGTGAATGTCTTTATGTCGACAGTTAATGGCGTATCGATTCAGGTGAACTGACCAGTGTAAGCTTGTAGATGTGACTGTTGTAAAACGGGGAGCGACCGACAGGAGTAACTATGCCTCTCTCAAGGTAGCCAAATGCCTCGTCAACAGGCGAAATACATCAGCAAACACGAGAAGCTCCCGGCGGGAATACTGTGGAAGTCTTTATGTTGACAGATAATGGCGTATCGCTTCAGGAGAACTGGCTAAAGGAAGCTGAAAATGTGACTGTGGTAAAACGGGGTGCAACCGACAGGAGAAACTATGACTCTCTTAAGGTAGCCATATGCCTCGTCAACAGGCGAAATACATAGGCAAACTCGAGGAGCTCCCGGGAGGAGTACTGTGAAAGTCATTATGTTGACAGATAATGGCGTATCGCCTCAGGTGAACTAGCCAGAGTAAGCTTGAAAATGTCATTGTGGAAAACCGGGAACAATTAGCAGGAGTAACGGTGAGACACTGGCACGAGTAACTATGAATCTCTTAAGGTAGCCAAATGCCCCGTCAACAGGCGAAATACATCGGCAAATTCGAGAAGCTCCCGGCAGGAGTACTGTGAAAGTCTTTATGTCGACAGTTAATGGCGTATCGATTCAGGTGAACTGGCCAAAGTAAGCTTCTAGATGTGACTGTTGTAAAACGGGGAGCAACCGACAGGAGTAAATATGACTCTCTTGAGGTAGCCAAATACCTCGTCAACAGGCGCAATAAATCGGCAAACTCGAGGAGCTCCCGGGAGGAGTACTGTGAAAGTCATTATGTTGACAGATAATGGCGTATCGCCTCAGGTGAACTTTCCAGAGTAAGCTTGAAAATGTCATTGTGGAAAACGGGGAACAATTGGCAGGAGTAACGGTGAGACACTGGCACGAGTAACTATGACTCTCTTAAGGTAGCCAAATGCCTCGTCAACAGGCGAAATACATCGGCAAACTCGAGAAGTTCCCGGCTGGCGTACTGTGAATGTCTTTATGTCGACAGTTAATGGCGTATCGATCCATGTGAACTGGCCAAAGTAAGCTAGCAGATGTGACTGTTGTAAAACGGGCAGCAACCGACAGGAGTAACTATGACTCAATAAAGGGACCCAAATGCCTCGTCAACAGTTGAGATACATTTGCAAACTGGAGGAGCTCTTAGCAGGAGTACTGTGAATGTCATAATGTCGACAAATAATAACGTATCGCTTGTGGTGAACTGGCCAGAGTAAGCTCGTAGTTGTGACTGTTGTAAAACGGGGAGAAACTGACAGGAGTAACTACGACTCTCGTAAGGTAGCCAAATGCCTCGTCAACAGCCGAGATACATCGCCAAACTCGAGAAGTTCAGGGCAGGCGTACTGTGAATGTCTTTATGTCGACAGTTAATGGCGTATCGATTCAGGTGAACTGGCCAGTGTAAGCTTGTAGATGTGACTGTTGTAAAACGGGGAGCAACCGACAGGAGTAACTATGCCTCTCTCAAGGTAGCCAAATGCCTCGTCAACAGGCGAAATACATCGGCAAACTCGAGAAGCTACCGGCAGGAGTAATGTGAAAGTCTTTATGTCGACAGATAATGGCGTATCGCTTCAGAAGAACTGGCTAAAGGAAGCTGAAAATGTGACTGTGGTAAAACGGGGTGCAACCGACAGGAGAAACTATGACTCTCTTAAGGTAGCCATATGCCTCGTCAACAGGCGAAATACATCGGCAAACTCGAGAAGCTACCGGCAGGAGTAATGTGAAAGTCTTTATGTCGACAGATAATGGAGTATCGCTTCAGGTGAACTGGCCAGCCACAATAAGCTTGAAAATGTGACTGTGGCAAAACTTGGAGCAACTGACTGGAGTAACTATGACTCTCTTAAGGTAGCCAAATGGCCCTCAACAGGCGAAAAAAATGGGCAAACTCGAGACGCTACCGGCAGGAGTACTGTGAAAGTCTATATATTGACAGATAATTGCGTATCGCTTCAGGTGAGCTGCTAGAGGAAGCTTGAAAATGTGACTGTGGTAAAACGGGGAACAAATGACTGGCGTAACTGTGACTCTCTTAAGTTACCCAAATGCCTCGCCAACAGGCGAAACACATCGGCAAACTCGACAAGCTCCCGGCAGGAGTACCGTGAAAGTCTTTATGTCGACAGATAATGGCGTATCGCTTCAGGTGAACTTTCCAGAGTAAGCTTGAAAATGTCATTGTGGAAAACGGGGAACAATTGGCAGGAGTAACGGTGAGACACTGGCACGAGTAACTATGACTCTCTTAAGGTAGCCAAATGCCTCGTCAACAGGCGAAATACATCGGCAAACTCGAGAAGTTCCCGGCTGGCGTACTGTGAATGTCTTTATGTCGACAGTTAATGGCGTATCGATCCATGTGAACTGGCCAAAGTAAGCTAGCAGATGTGACTGTTGTAAAACGGGCAGCAACCGACAGGAGTAACTATGACTCAATAAAGGGACCCAAATGCCTCGTCAACAGTTGAGATACATTTGCAAACTGGAGGAGCTCTTAGCAGGAGTACTGTGAATGTCATAATGTCGACAAATAATAACGTATCGCTTGTGGTGAACTGGCCAGAGTAAGCTCGTAGTTGTGACTGTTGTAAAACGGGGAGAAACTGACAGGAGTAACTACGACTCTCGTAAGGTAGCCAAATGCCTCGTCAACAGCCGAGATACATCGCCAAACTCGAGAAGTTCAGGGCAGGCGTACTGTGAATGTCTTTATGTCGACAGTTAATGGCGTATCGATTCAGGTGAACTGGCCAGTGTAAGCTTGTAGATGTGACTGTTGTAAAACGGGGAGCAACCGACAGGAGTAACTATGCCTCTCTCAAGGTAGCCAAATGCCTCGTCAACAGGCGAAATACATCGGCAAACTCGAGAAGCTACCGGCAGGAGTAATGTGAAAGTCTTTATGTCGACAGATAATGGCGTATCGCTTCAGAAGAACTGGCTAAAGGAAGCTGAAAATGTGACTGTGGTAAAACGGGGTGCAACCGACAGGAGAAACTATGACTCTCTTAAGGTAGCCATATGCCTCGTCAACAGGCGAAATACATCGGCAAACTCGAGAAGCTACCGGCAGGAGTAATGTGAAAGTCTTTATGTCGACAGATAATGGAGTATCGCTTCAGGTGAACTGGCCAGCCACAATAAGCTTGAAAATGTGACTGTGGCAAAACTTGGAGCAACTGACTGGAGTAACTATGACTCTCTTAAGGTAGCCAAATGGCCCTCAACAGGCGAAAAAAATGGGCAAACTCGAGACGCTACCGGCAGGAGTACTGTGAAAGTCTATATATTGACAGATAATTGCGTATCGCTTCAGGTGAGCTGCTAGAGGAAGCTTGAAAATGTGACAGTGGTAAAACGGGGAACAAATGACTGGCGTAACTGTGACTCTCTTAAGTTACCCAAATGCCTCGCCAACAGGCGAAACACATCGGCAAACTCGACAAGCTCCCGGCAGGAGTACCGTGAAAGTCTTTATGTCGACAGATAATGGCGTATCGCTTCAGGTGAACTTTCCAGAGTAAGCTTGAAAATGTCATTGTGGAAAACGGGGAACAATTGGCAGGAGTAACGGTGAGACACTGGCACGAGTAACTATGACTCTCTTAAGGAAGCCAAATGCCTCGTCAACAGGCGAAATACATCGGCAAACTCGAGAAGTTCCCGGCTGGCGTACTGTGAATGTCTTTATGTCGACAGTTAATGGCGTATCGATCCATGTGAACTGGCCAAAGTAAGCTAGCAGATGTGACTGTTGTAAAACGGCCAGCAACCGACAGGAGTAACTATGACTCAATAAAGGGACCCAAATGCCTCGTCAACAGTTGAGATACATTTGCAAACTGGAGGAGCTCTTAGCAGGAGTACTGTGAATGTCATAATGTCGACAAATAATAACGTATCGCTTGTGGTGAACTGGTCAGAGTAAGCTCGTAGTTGTGACTGTTGTAAAACGGGGAGAAACTGACAGGAGTAACTACGACTCTCTTAAGGTAGCCAAATGCCTCGTCAACAACCGAGATACATCGCCAAAATCGAGAAGTTCAGGGCAGGCGTACTGTGAATGTCTTTATGTCGACAGTTAATGGCGTATCGATTCAGGTGAACTGACCAGTGTAAGCTTGTAGATGTGACTGTTGTAAAACGGGGAGCGACCGACAGGAGTAACTATGCCTCTCTCAAGGTAGCCAAATGCCTCGTCAACAGGCGAAATACATCAGCAAACACGAGAAGCTCCCGGCGGGAATACTGTGGAAGTCTTTATGTTGACAGATAATGGCGTATCGCTTCAGGAGAACTGGCTAAAGGAAGCTGAAAATGTGACTGTGGTAAAACGGGGTGCAACCGACAGGAGAAACTATGACTCTCTTAAGGTAGCCATATGCCTCGTCAACAGGCGAAATACATAGGCAAACTCGAGGAGCTCCCGGGAGGAGTACTGTGAAAGTCATTATGTTGACAGATAATGGCGTATCGCCTCAGGTGAACTAGCCAGAGTAAGCTTGAAAATGTCATTGTGGAAAACCGGGAACAATTAGCAGGAGTAACGGTGAGACACTGGCACGAGTAACTATGAATCTCTTAAGGTAGCCAAATGCCCCGTCAACAGGCGAAATACATCGGCAAATTCGAGAAGCTCCCGGCAGGAGTACTGTGAAAGTCTTTATGTCGACAGTTAATGGCGTATCGATTCAGGTGAACTGGCCAAAGTAAGCTTCTAGATGTGACTGTTGTAAAACGGGGAGCAACCGACAGGAGTAAATATGACTCTCTTGAGGTAGCCAAATACCTCGTCAACAGGCGCAATAAATCGGCAAACTCGAGGAGCTCCCGGGAGGAGTACTGTGAAAGTCATTATGTTGACAGATAATGGCGTATCGCCTCAGGTGAACTTTCCAGAGTAAGCTTGAAAATGTCATTGTGGAAAACGGGGAACAATTGGCAGGAGTAACGGTGAGACACTGGCACGAGTAACTATGACTCTCTTAAGGTAGCCAAATGCCTCGTCAACAGGCGAAATACATCGGCAAACTCGAGAAGTTCCCGGCTGGCGTACTGTGAATGTCTTTATGTCGACAGTTAATGGCGTATCGATCCATGTGAACTGGCCAAAGTAAGCTAGCAGATGTGACTGTTGTAAAACGGGCAGCAACCGACAGGAGTAACTATGACTCAATAAAGGGACCCAAATGCCTCGTCAACAGTTGAGATACATTTGCAAACTGGAGGAGCTCTTAGCAGGAGTACTGTGAATGTCATAATGTCGACAAATAATAACGTATCGCTTGTGGTGAACTGGCCAGAGTAAGCTCGTAGTTGTGACTGTTGTAAAACGGGGAGAAACTGACAGGAGTAACTACGACTCTCGTAAGGTAGCCAAATGCCTCGTCAACAGCCGAGATACATCGCCAAACTCGAGAAGTTCAGGGCAGGCGTACTGTGAATGTCTTTATGTCGACAGTTAATGGCGTATCGATTCAGGTGAACTGGCCAGTGTAAGCTTGTAGATGTGACTGTTGTAAAACGGGGAGCAACCGACAGGAGTAACTATGCCTCTCTCAAGGTAGCCAAATGCCTCGTCAACAGGCGAAATACATCGGCAAACTCGAGAAGCTACCGGCAGGAGTAATGTGAAAGTCTTTATGTCGACAGATAATGGCGTATCGCTTCAGAAGAACTGGCTAAAGGAAGCTGAAAATGTGACTGTGGTAAAACGGGGTGCAACCGACAGGAGAAACTATGACTCTCTTAAGGTAGCCATATGCCTCGTCAACAGGCGAAATACATCGGCAAACTCGAGAAGCTACCGGCAGGAGTAATGTGAAAGTCTTTATGTCGACAGATAATGGAGTATCGCTTCAGGTGAACTGGCCAGCCACAATAAGCTTGAAAATGTGACTGTGGCAAAACTTGGAGCAACTGACTGGAGTAACTATGACTCTCTTAAGGTAGCCAAATGGCCCTCAACAGGCGAAAAAAATGGGCAAACTCGAGACGCTACCGGCAGGAGTACTGTGAAAGTCTATATATTGACAGATAATTGCGTATCGCTTCAGGTGAGCTGCTAGAGGAAGCTTGAAAATGTGACTGTGGTAAAACGGGGAACAAATGACTGGCGTAACTGTGACTCTCTTAAGTTACCCAAATGCCTCGCCAACAGGCGAAACACATCGGCAAACTCGACAAGCTCCCGGCAGGAGTACCGTGAAAGTCTTTATGTCGACAGATAATGGCGTATCGCTTCAGGTGAACTTTCCAGAGTAAGCTTGAAAATGTCATTGTGGAAAACGGGGAACAATTGGCAGGAGTAACGGTGAGACACTGGCACGAGTAACTATGACTCTCTTAAGGTAGCCAAATGCCTCGTCAACAGGCGAAATACATCGGCAAACTCGAGAAGTTCCCGGCTGGCGTACTGTGAATGTCTTTATGTCGACAGTTAATGGCGTATCGATCCATGTGAACTGGCCAAAGTAAGCTAGCAGATGTGACTGTTGTAAAACGGGCAGCAACCGACAGGAGTAACTATGACTCAATAAAGGGACCCAAATGCCTCGTCAACAGTTGAGATACATTTGCAAACTGGAGGAGCTCTTAGCAGGAGTACTGTGAATGTCATAATGTCGACAAATAATAACGTATCGCTTGTGGTGAACTGGCCAGAGTAAGCTCGTAGTTGTGACTGTTGTAAAACGGGGAGAAACTGACAGGAGTAACTACGACTCTCGTAAGGTAGCCAAATGCCTCGTCAACAGCCGAGATACATCGCCAAACTCGAGAAGTTCAGGGCAGGCGTACTGTGAATGTCTTTATGTCGACAGTTAATGGCGTATCGATTCAGGTGAACTGGCCAGTGTAAGCTTGTAGATGTGACTGTTGTAAAACGGGGAGCAACCGACAGGAGTAACTATGCCTCTCTCAAGGTAGCCAAATGCCTCGTCAACAGGCGAAATACATCGGCAAACTCGAGAAGCTACCGGCAGGAGTAATGTGAAAGTCTTTATGTCGACAGATAATGGCGTATCGCTTCAGAAGAACTGGCTAAAGGAAGCTGAAAATGTGACTGTGGTAAAACGGGGTGCAACCGACAGGAGAAACTATGACTCTCTTAAGGTAGCCATATGCCTCGTCAACAGGCGAAATACATCGGCAAACTCGAGAAGCTACCGGCAGGAGTAATGTGAAAGTCTTTATGTCGACAGATAATGGAGTATCGCTTCAGGTGAACTGGCCAGCCACAATAAGCTTGAAAATGTGACTGTGGCAAAACTTGGAGCAACTGACTGGAGTAACTATGACTCTCTTAAGGTAGCCAAATGGCCCTCAACAGGCGAAAAAAATGGGCAAACTCGAGACGCTACCGGCAGGAGTACTGTGAAAGTCTATATATTGACAGATAATTGCGTATCGCTTCAGGTGAGCTGCTAGAGGAAGCTTGAAAATGTGACAGTGGTAAAACGGGGAACAAATGACTGGCGTAACTGTGACTCTCTTAAGTTACCCAAATGCCTCGCCAACAGGCGAAACACATCGGCAAACTCGACAAGCTCCCGGCAGGAGTACCGTGAAAGTCTTTATGTCGACAGATAATGGCGTATCGCTTCAGGTGAACTTTCCAGAGTAAGCTTGAAAATGTCATTGTGGAAAACGGGGAACAATTGGCAGGAGTAACGGTGAGACACTGGCACGAGTAACTATGACTCTCTTAAGGAAGCCAAATGCCTCGTCAACAGGCGAAATACATCGGCAAACTCGAGAAGTTCCCGGCTGGCGTACTGTGAATGTCTTTATGTCGACAGTTAATGGCGTATCGATCCATGTGAACTGGCCAAAGTAAGCTAGCAGATGTGACTGTTGTAAAACGGCCAGCAACCGACAGGAGTAACTATGACTCAATAAAGGGACCCAAATGCCTCGTCAACAGTTGAGATACATTTGCAAACTGGAGGAGCTCTTAGCAGGAGTACTGTGAATGTCATAATGTCGACTAATAATAACGTATCGCTTGTGGTGAACTGGTCAGAGTAAGCTCGTAGTTGTGACTGTTGTAAAACGGGGAGAAACTGACAGGAGTAACTACGACTCTCTTAAGGTAGCCAAATGCCTCGTCAACAACCGAGATACATCGCCAAACTCGAGAAGTTCAGGGCAGGCGTACTGTGAATGTCTTTATGTCGACAGTTAATGGCGTATCGATTCAGGTGAACTGGCCAGTGTAAGCTTGTAGATGTGACTGTTGTAAAACGGGGAGCAACCGACAGGAGTAACTATGCCTCTCTCAAGGTAGCCAAATGCCTCGTCAACAGGCGAAATACATCGGCAAACTCGAGAAGCTACCGGCAGGAGTAATGTGAAAGTCTTTATGTCGACAGATAATGGCGTATCGCTTCAGAAGAACTGGCTAAAGGAAGCTGAAAATGTGACTGTGGTAAAACGGGGTGCAACCGACAGGAGAAACTATGACTCTCTTAAGGTAGCCATATGCCTCGTCAACAGGCGAAATACATCGGCAAACTCGAGAAGCTACCGGCAGGAGTAATGTGAAAGTCTTTATGTCGACAGATAATGGCGTATCGCTTCAGGTGAACTGGCCAGCCACAATAAGCTTGAAAATGTGACTGTGGCAAAACTTGGAGCAACTGACTGGAGTAACTATGACTCTCTTAAGGTAGCCAAATGGCCCTCAACAGGCGAAAAAAATGGGCAAACTCGAGACGCTACCGGCAGGAGTACTGTGAAAGTCTATATATTGACAGATA
Organism: Schistocerca piceifrons; assembly: GCF_021461385.2. Lineage (NCBI taxonomy): Eukaryota > Metazoa > Arthropoda > Insecta > Orthoptera > Acrididae > Schistocerca > Schistocerca piceifrons. Next base: position 98,613 of record NC_060144.1, on the reverse strand, counting down.
ATTGCGTATCGCTTCAGGTGAGCTGCTAGAGGAAGCTTGAAAATGTGACTGTGGTAAAACGGGGAACAAATGACTGGCGTAACTGTGACTCTCTTAAGTTACCCAAATGCCTCGCCAACAGGCGAAACACATCGGCAAACTCGACAAGCTCCCGGCAGGAGTACCGTGAAAGTCTTTATGTCGACAGATAATGGCGTATCGCTTCAGGTGAACTTTCCAGAGTAAGCTTGAAAATGTCATTGTGGAAAACGGGGAACAATTGGCAGGAGTAACGGTGAGACACTGGCACGAGTAACTATGACTCTCTTAAGGAAGCCAAATGCCTCGTCAACAGGCGAAATACATCGGCAAACTCGAGAAGTTCCCGGCTGGCGTACTGTGAATGTCTTTATGTCGACAGTTAATGGCGTATCGATCCATGTGAACTGGCCAAAGTAAGCTAGCAGATGTGACTGTTGTAAAACGGCCAGCAACCGACAGGAGTAACTATGACTCAATAAAGGGACCCAAATGCCTCGTCAACAGTTGAGATACATTTGCAAACTGGAGGAGCTCTTAGCAGGAGTACTGTGAATGTCATAATGTCGACAAATAATAACGTATCGCTTGTGGTGAACTGGTCAGAGTAAGCTCGTAGTTGTGACTGTTGTAAAACGGGGAGAAACTGACAGGAGTAACTACGACTCTCTTAAGGTAGCCAAATGCCTCGTCAACAACCGAGATACATCGCCAAACTCGAGAAGTTCAGGGCAGGCGTACTGTGAATGTCTTTATGTCGACAGTTAATGGCGTATCGATTCAGGTGAACTGGCCAGTGTAAGCTTGTAGATGTGACTGTTGTAAAACGGGGAGCGACCGACAGGAGTAACTATGCCTCTCTCAAGGTAGCCAAATGCCTCGTCAACAGGCGAAATACATCAGCAAACTCGAGAAGCTCCCGGCGGGAATACTGTGGAAGTCTTTATGTTGACAGATAATGGCGTATCGCTTCAGGAGAACTGGCTAAAGGAAGCTGAAAATGTGACTGTGGTAAAACGGGGTGCAACCGACAGGAGAAACTATGACTCTCTTAAGGTAGCCATATGCCTCGTCAACAGGCGAAATACATAGGCAAACTCGAGGAGCTCCCGGGAGGAGTACTGTGAAAGTCATTATGTTGACAGATAATGGCGTATCGCCTCAGGTGAACTAGCCAGAGTAAGCTTGAAAATGTCATTGTGGAAAACCGGGAACAATTAGCAGGAGTAACGGTGAGACACTGGCACGAGTAACTATGAATCTCTTAAGGTAGCCAAATGCCCCGTCAACAGGCGAAATACATCGGCAAATTCGAGAAGCTCCCGGCAGGAGTACTGTGAAAGTCTTTATGTCGACAGTTAATGGCGTATCGATTCAGGTGAACTGGCCAGAGTAAGCTTCTAGATGTGACTGTTGTAAAACGGGGAGCAACCGACAGGAGTAAATATGACTCTCTTGAGGTAGCCAAATACCTCGTCAACAGGCGCAATAAATCGGCAAACTCGAGGAGCTCCCGGGAGGAGTACTGTGAAAGTCATTATGTTGACAGATAATGGCGTATCGCCTCAGGTGAACTTTCCAGAGTAAGCTTGAAAATGTCATTGTGGAAAACGGGGAACAATTGGCAGGAGTAACGGTGAGACACTGGCACGAGTAACTATGACTCTCTTAAGGTAGCCAAATGCCTCGTCAACAGGCGAAATACATCGGCAAACTCGAGAAGTTCCCGGCTGGCGTACTGTGAATGTCTTTATGTCGACAGTTAATGGCGTATCGATCCATGTGAACTGGCCAAAGTAAGCTAGCAGATGTGACTGTTGTAAAACGGGCAGCAACCGACAGGAGTAACTATGACTCAATAAAGGGACCCAAATGCCTCGTCAACAGTTGAGATACATTTGCAAACTGGAGGAGCTCTTAGCAGGAGTACTGTGAATGTCATAATGTCGACAAATAATAACGTATCGCTTGTGGTGAACTGGCCAGAGTAAGCTCGTAGTTGTGACTGTTGTAAAACGGGGAGAAACTGACAGGAGTAACTACGACTCTCGTAAGGTAGCCAAATGCCTCGTCAACAGCCGAGATACATCGCCAAACTCGAGAAGTTCAGGGCAGGCGTACTGTGAATGTCTTTATGTCGACAGTTAATGGCGTATCGATTCAGGTGAACTGGCCAGTGTAAGCTTGTAGATGTGACTGTTGTAAAACGGGGAGCAACCGACAGGAGTAACTATGCCTCTCTCAAGGTAGCCAAATGCCTCGTCAACAGGCGAAATACATCGGCAAACTCGAGAAGCTACCGGCAGGAGTAATGTGAAAGTCTTTATGTCGACAGATAATGGCGTATCGCTTCAGAAGAACTGGCTAAAGGAAGCTGAAAATGTGACTGTGGTAAAACGGGGTGCAACCGACAGGAGAAACTATGACTCTCTTAAGGTAGCCATATGCCTCGTCAACAGGCGAAATACATCGGCAAACTCGAGAAGCTACCGGCAGGAGTAATGTGAAAGTCTTTATGTCGACAGATAATGGAGTATCGCTTCAGGTGAACTGGCCAGCCACAATAAGCTTGAAAATGTGACTGTGGCAAAACTTGGAGCAACTGACTGGAGTAACTATGACTCTCTTAAGGTAGCCAAATGGCCCTCAACAGGCGAAAAAAATGGGCAAACTCGAGACGCTACCGGCAGGAGTACTGTGAAAGTCTATATATTGACAGATAATTGCGTATCGCTTCAGGTGAGCTGCTAGAGGAAGCTTGAAAATGTGACTGTGGTAAAACGGGGAACAAATGACTGGCGTAACTGTGACTCTCTTAAGTTACCCAAATGCCTCGCCAACAGGCGAAACACATCGGCAAACTCGACAAGCTCCCGGCAGGAGTACCGTGAAAGTCTTTATGTCGACAGATAATGGCGTATCGCTTCAGGTGAACTTTCCAGAGTAAGCTTGAAAATGTCACTGTGGAAAACGGGGAACAATTGGCAGGAGTAACGGTGAGACACTGGCACGAGTAACTATGACTCTCTTAAGGAAGCCAAATGCCTCGTCAACAGGCGAAATACATCGGCAAACTCGAGAAGTTCCCGGCTGGCGTACTGTGAATGTCTTTATGTCGACAGTTAATGGCGTATCGATCCATGTGAACTGGCCAAAGTAAGCTAGCAGATGTGACTGTTGTAAAACGGCCAGCAACCGACAGGAGTAACTATGACTCAATAAAGGGACCCAAATGCCTCGTCAACAGTTGAGATACATTTGCAAACTGGAGGAGCTCTTAGCAGGAGTACTGTGAATGTCATAATGTCGACAAATAATAACGTATCGCTTGTGGTGAACTGGTCAGAGTAAGCTCGTAGTTGTGACTGTTGTAAAACGGGGAGAAACTGACAGGAGTAACTACGACTCTCTTAAGGTAGCCAAATGCCTCGTCAACAACCGAGATACATCGCCAAACTCGAGAAGTTCAGGGCAGGCGTACTGTGAATGTCTTTATGTCGACAGTTAATGGCGTATCGATTCAGGTGAACTGGCCAGTGTAAGCTTGTAGATGTGACTGTTGTAAAACGGGGAGCAACCGACAGGAGTAACTATGCCTCTCTCAAGGTAGCCAAATGCCTCGTCAACAGGCGAAATACATCGGCAAACTCGAGAAGCTACCGGCAGGAGTAATGTGAAAGTCTTTATGTCGACAGATAATGGCGTATCGCTTCAGAAGAACTGGCTAAAGGAATCTGAAAATGTGACTGTGGTAAAACGGGGTGCAACCGACAGGAGAAACTATGACTCTCTTAAGGTAGCCATATGCCTCGTCAACAGGCGAAATACATCGGCAAACTCGAGAAGCTACCGGCAGGAGTAATGTGAAAGTCTTTATGTCGACAGATAATGGCGTATCGCTTCAGGTGAACTGGCCAGCCACAATAAGCTTGAAAATGTGACTGTGGCAAAACTTGGAGCAACTGACTGGAGTAACTATGACTCTCTTAAGGTAGCCAAATGGCCCTCAACAGGCGAAAAAAATGGGCAAACTCGAGACGCTACCGGCAGGAGTACTGTGAAAGTCTATATATTGACAGATAATTGCGTATCGCTTCAGGTGAGCTGCTAGAGGAAGCTTGAAAATGTGACTGTGGTAAAACGGGGAACAAATGACTGGCATAACTGTGACTCTCTTAAGTTACCCAAATGCCTCGCCAACAGGCGAAACACATCGGCAAACTCGACAAGCTCCCGGCAGGAGTACCGTGAAAGTCTTTATGTCGACAGATAATGGCGTATCGCTTCAGGTGAACTTTCCAGAGTAAGCTTGAAAATGTCATTGTGGAAAACGGGGAACAATTGGCAGGAGTAACGGTGAGACACTGGCACGAGTAACTATGACTCTCTTAAGGAAGCCAAATGCCTCGTCAACAGGCGAAATACATCGGCAAACTCGAGAAGTTCCCGGCTGGCGTACTGTGAATGTCTTTATGTCGACAGTTAATGGCGTATCGATCCATGTGAACTGGCCAAAGTAAGCTAGCAGATGTGACTGTTGTAAAACGGCCAGCAACCGACAGGAGTAACTATGACTCAATAAAGGGACCCAAATGCCTCGTCAACAGTTGAGATACATTTGCAAACTGGAGGAGCTCTTAGCAGGAGTACTGTGAATGTCATAATGTCGACAAATAATAACGTATCGCTTGTGGTGAACTGGTCAGAGTAAGCTCGTAGTTGTGACTGTTGTAAAACGGGGAGAAACTGACAGGAGTAACTACGACTCTCTTAAGGTAGCCAAATGCCTCGTCAACAACCGAGATACATCGCCAAACTCGAGAAGTTCAGGGCAGGCGTACTGTGAATGTCTTTATGTCGACAGTTAATGGCGTATCGATTCAGGTGAACTGGCCAGTGTAAGCTTGTAGATGTGACTGTTGTAAAACGGGGAGCGACCGACAGGAGTAACTATGCCTCTCTCAAGGTAGCCAAATGCCTCGTCAACAGGCGAAATACATCAGCAAACTCGAGAAGCTCCCGGCGGGAATACTGTGGAAGTCTTTATGTTGACAGATAATGGCGTATCGCTTCAGGAGAACTGGCTAAAGGAAGCTGAAAATGTGACTGTGGTAAAACGGGGTGCAACCGACAGGAGAAACTATGACTCTCTTAAGGTAGCCATATGCCTCGTCAACAGGCGAAATACATAGGCAAACTCGAGGAGCTCCCGGGAGGAGTACTGTGAAAGTCATTATGTTGACAGATAATGGCGTATCGCCTCAGGTGAACTAGCCAGAGTAAGCTTGAAAATGTCATTGTGGAAAACCGGGAACAATTAGCAGGAGTAACGGTGAGACACTGGCACGAGTAACTATGAATCTCTTAAGGTAGCCAAATGCCCCGTCAACAGGCGAAATACATCGGCAAATTCGAGAAGCTCCCGGCAGGAGTACTGTGAAAGTCTTTATGTCGACAGTTAATGGCGTATCGATTCAGGTGAACTGGCCAGAGTAAGCTTCTAGATGTGACTGTTGTAAAACGGGGAGCAACCGACAGGAGTAAATATGACTCTCTTGAGGTAGCCAAATACCTCGTCAACAGGCGCAATAAATCGGCAAACTCGAGGAGCTCCCGGGAGGAGTACTGTGAAAGTCATTATGTTGACAGATAATGGCGTATCGCCTCAGGTGAACTTTCCAGAGTAAGCTTGAAAATGTCATTGTGGAAAACGGGGAACAATTGGCAGGAGTAACGGTGAGACACTGGCACGAGTAACTATGAATCTCTTAAGGTAGCCAAATGCCCCGTCAACAGGCGAAATACATCGGCAAATTCGAGAAGCTCCCGGCAGGAGTACTGTGAAAGTCTTTATGTCGACAGTTAATGGCGTATCGATTCAGGTGAACTGGCCAGAGTAAGCTTCTAGATGTGACTGTTGTAAAACGGGGAGCAACCGACAGGAGTAACTATGCCTCTCTCAAGGTAGCCAAATGCCTCGTCAACAGGCGAAATACATCGGCAAACTCGAGAAGCTACCGGCAGGAGTAATGTGAAAGTCTTTATGTCGACAGATAATGGCGTATCGCTTCAGAAGAACTGGCTAAAGGAAGCTGAAAATGTGACTGTGGTAAAACGGGGTGCAACCGACAGGAGAAACTATGACTCTCTTAAGGTAGCCATATGCCTCGTCAACAGGCGAAATACATCGGCAAACTCGAGAAGCTACCGGCAGGAGTAATGTGAAAGTCTTTATGTCGACAGATAATGGCGTATCGCTTCAGGTGAACTGGCCAAAGTAAGCTAGCAGATGTGACTGTTGTAAAACGGTCAGCACCCGACAGGAGTAACTATGACTCAATAAAGGGACCCAAATGCCTCGTCAACAGTTGAGATACATTTGCAAACTGGAGGAGCTCTTAGCAGGAGTACTGTGAATGTCATAATGTCGACAAATAATAACGTATCGCTTGTGGTGAACTGGTCAGAGTAAGCTCGTAGTTGTGACTGTTGTAAAACGGGGAGAAACTGACAGGAGTAACTACGACTCTCTTAAGGTAGCCAAATGTCTCGTCAACAACCGAGATACATCGCCAAACTCGAGAAGTTCAGGGCAGGCGTACTGTGAATGTCTTTATGTCGACAGTTAATGGCGTATCGATTCAGGTGAACTGGCCAGTGTAAGCTTGTAGATGTGACTGTTGTAAAACGGGGAGCGACCGACAGGAGTAACTATGCCTCTCTCAAGGTAGCCAAATGCCTCGTCAACAGGCGAAATACATCAGCAAACACGAGAAGCTCCCGGCGGGAATACTGTGGAAGTCTTTATGTTGACAGATAATGGCGTATCGCTTCAGGAGAACTTTCCAGAGTAAGCTTGAAAATGTCACTGTGGAAAACGGGGAACAATTGGCAGGAGTAACGGTGAGACACTGGCACGAGTAACTATGACTCTCTTAAGGAAGCCAAATGCCTCGTCAACAGGCGAAATACATCGGCAAACTCGAGAAGTTCCCGGCTGGCGTACTGTGAATGTCTTTATGTCGACAGTTAATGGCGTATCGATCCATGTGAACTGGCCAAAGTAAGCTAGCAGATGTGACTGTTGTAAAACGGCCAGCAACCGACAGGAGTAACTATGACTCAATAAAGGGACCCAAATGCCTCGTCAACAGTTGAGATACATTTGCAAACTGGAGGAGCTCTTAGCAGGAGTACTGTGAATGTCATAATGTCGACAAATAATAACGTATCGCTTGTGGTGAACTGGTCAGAGTAAGCTCGTAGTTGTGACTGTTGTAAAACGGGGAGAAACTGACAGGAGTAACTACGACTCTCTTAAGGTAGCCAAATGCCTCGTCAACAACCGAGATACATCGCCAAACTCGAGAAGTTCAGGGCAGGCGTACTGTGAATGTCTTTATGTCGACAGTTAATGGCGTATCGATTCAGGTGAACTGGCCAGTGTAAGCTTGTAGATGTGACTGTTGTAAAACGGGGAGCAACCGACAGGAGTAACTATGCCTCTCTCAAGGTAGCCAAATGCCTCGTCAACAGGCGAAATACATCGGCAAACTCGAGAAGCTACCGGCAGGAGTAATGTGAAAGTCTTTATGTCGACAGATAATGGCGTATCGCTTCAGAAGAACTGGCTAAAGGAAGCTGAAAATGTGACTGTGGTAAAACGGGGTGCAACCGACAGGAGAAACTATGACTCTCTTAAGGTAGCCATATGCCTCGTCAACAGGCAAAATACATCGGCAAACTCGAGAAGCTACCGGCAGGAGTAATGTGAAAGTCTTTATGTCGACAGATAATGGCGTATCGCTTCAGGTGAACTGGCCAGCCACAATAAGCTTGAAAATGTGACTGTGGCAAAACTTGGAGCAACTGACTGGAGTAACTATGACTCTCTTAAGGTAGCCAAATGGCCCTCAACAGGCGAAAAAAATGGGCAAACTCGAGACGCTACCGGCAGGAGTACTGTGAAAGTCTATATATTGACAGATAATTGCGTATCGCTTCAGGTGAGCTGCTAGAGGAAGCTTGAAAATGTGACTGTGGTAAAACGGGGAACAAATGACTGGCGTAACTGTGACTCTCTTAAGTTACCCAAATGCCTCGCCAACAGGCGAAACACATCGGCAAACTCGACAAGCTCCCGGCAGGAGTACCGTGAAAGTCTTTATGTCGACAGATAATGGCGTATCGCTTCAGGTGAACTTTCCAGAGTAAGCTTGAAAATGTCACTGTGGAAAACGGGGAACAATTGGCAGGAGTAACGGTGAGACACTGGCACGAGTAACTATGACTCTCTTAAGGAAGCCAAATGCCTCGTCAACAGGCGAAATACATCGGCAAACTCGAGAAGTTCCCGGCTGGCGTACTGTGAATGTCTTTATGTCGACAGTTAATGGCGTATCGATCCATGTGAACTGGCCAAAGTAAGCTAGCAGATGTGACTGTTGTAAAACGGCCAGCAACCGACAGGAGTAACTATGACTCAATAAAGGGACCCAAATGCCTCGTCAACAGTTGAGATACATTTGCAAACTGGAGGAGCTCTTAGCAGGAGTACTGTGAATGTCATAATGTCGACAAATAATAACGTATCGCTTGTGGTGAACTGGTCAGAGTAAGCTCGTAGTTGTGACTGTTGTAAAACGGGGAGAAACTGACAGGAGTAACTACGACTCTCTTAAGGTAGCCAAATGCCTCGTCAACAACCGAGATACATCGCCAAACTCGAGAAGTTCAGGGCAGGCGTACTGTGAATGTCTTTATGTCGACAGTTAATGGCGTATCGATTCAGGTGAACTGGCCAGTGTAAGCTTGTAGATGTGACTGTTGTAAAACGGGGAGCAACCGACAGGAGTAACTATGCCTCTCTCAAGGTAGCCAAATGCCTCGTCAACAGGCGAAATACATCGGCAAACTCGAGAAGCTACCGGCAGGAGTAATGTGAAAGTCTTTATGTCGACAGATAATGGCGTATCGCTTCAGAAGAACTGGCTAAAGGAAGCTGAAAATGTGACTGTGGTAAAACAGGGTGCAACCGACAGGAGAAACTATGACTCTCTTAAGGTAGCCATATGCCTCGTCAACAGGCGAAATACATCGGCAAACTCGAGAAGCTACCGGCAGGAGTAATGTGAAAGTCTTTATGTCGACAGATAATGGCGTATCGCTTCAGGTGAACTGGCCAGCCACAATAAGCTTGAAAATGTGACTGTGGCAAAACTTGGAGCAACTGACTGGAGTAACTATGACTCTCTTAAGGTAGCCAAATGGCCCTCAACAGGCGAAAAAAATGGGCAAACTCGAGACGCTACCGGCAGGAGTACTGTGAAAGTCTATATATTGACAGATAATTGCGTATCGCTTCAGGTGAGCTGCTAGAGGAAGCTTGAAAATGTGACTGTGGTAAAACGGGGAACAAATGACTGGCGTAACTGTGACTCTCTTAAGTTACCCAAATGCCTCGCCAACAGGCGAAACACATCGGCAAACTCGACAAGCTCCCGGCAGGAGTACCGTGAAAGTCTTTATGTCGACAGATAATGGCGTATCGCTTCAGGTGAACTTTCCAGAGTAAGCTTGAAAATGTCATTGTGGAAAACGGGGAACAATTGGCAGGAGTAACGGTGAGACACTGGCACGAGTAACTATGACTCTCTTAAGGAAGCCAAATGCCTCGTCAACAGGCGAAATACATCGGCAAACTCGAGAAGTTCCCGGCTGGCGTACTGTGAATGTCTTTATGTCGACAGTTAATGGCGTATCGATCCATGTGAACTGGCCAAAGTAAGCTAGCAGATGTGACTGTTGTAAAACGGCCAGCAACCGACAGGAGTAACTATGACTCAATAAAGGGACCCAAATGCCTCGTCAACAGTTGAGATACATTTGCAAACTGGAGGAGCTCTTAGCAGGAGTACTGTGAATGTCATAATGTCGACAAATAATAACGTATCGCTTGTGGTGAACTGGTCAGAGTAAGCTCGTAGTTGTGACTGTTGTAAAACGGGGAGAAACTGACAGGAGTAACTACGACTCTCTTAAGGTAGCCAAATGCCTCGTCAACAACCGAGATACATCGCCAAACTCGAGAAGTTCAGGGCAGGCGTACTGTGAATGTCTTTATGTCGACAGTTAATGGCGTATCGATTCAGGTGAACTGGCCAGTGTAAGCTTGTAGATGTGACTGTTGTAAAACGGGGAGCGACCGACAGGAGTAACTATGCCTCTCTCAAGGTAGCCAAATGCCTCGTCAACAGGCGAAATACATCAGCAAACTCGAGAAGCTCCCGGCGGGAATACTGTGGAAGTCTTTATGTTGACAGATAATGGCGTATCGCTTCAGGAGAACTGGCTAAAGGAAGCTGAAAATGTGACTGTGGTAAAACGGGGTGCAACCGACAGGAGAAACTATGACTCTCTTAAGGTAGCCATATGCCTCGTCAACAGGCGAAATACATAGGCAAACTCGAAGAGCTCCCGGGAGGAGTACTGTGAAAGTCATTATGTTGACAGATAATGGCGTATCGCCTCAGGTGAACTAGCCAGAGTAAGCTTGAAAATGTCATTGTGGAAAACCGGGAACAATTAGCAGGAGTAACGGTGAGACACTGGCACGAGTAACTATGAATCTCTTAAGGTAGCCAAATGCCCCGTCAACAGGCGAAATACATCGGCAAATTCGAGAAGCTCCCGGCAGGAGTACTGTGAAAGTCTTTATGTCGACAGTTAATGGCGTATCGATTCAGGTGAACTGGCCAGAGTAAGCTTCTAGATGTGACTGTTGTAAAACGGGGAGCAACCGACAGGAGTAAATATGACTCTCTTGAGGTAGCCAAATACCTCGTCAACAGGCGCAATAAATCGGCAAACTCGAGGAGCTCCCGGGAGGAGTACTGTGAAAGTCATTATGTTGACAGATAATGGCGTATCGCCTCAGGTGAACTTTCCAGAGTAAGCTTGAAAATGTCATTGTGGAAAACGGGGAACAATTGGCAGGAGTAACGGTGAGACACTGGCACGAGTAACTATGACTCTCTTAAGGTAGCCAAATGCCTCGTCAACAGGCGAAATACATCGGCAAACTCGAGAAGTTCCCGGCTGGCGTACTGTGAATGTCTTTATGTCGACAGTTAATGGCGTATCGATCCATGTGAACTGGCCAAAGTAAGCTAGCAGATGTGACTGTTGTAAAACGGGCAGCAACCGACAGGAGTAACTATGACTCAATAAAGGGACCCAAATGCCTCGTCAACAGTTGAGATACATTTGCAAACTGGAGGAGCTCTTAGCAGGAGTACTGTGAATGTCATAATGTCGACAAATAATAACGTATCGCTTGTGGTGAACTGGCCAGAGTAAGCTCGTAGTTGTGACTGTTGTAAAACGGGGAGAAACTGACAGGAGTAACTACGACTCTCGTAAGGTAGCCAAATGCCTCGTCAACAGCCGAGATACATCGCCAAACTCGAGAAGTTCAGGGCAGGCGTACTGTGAATGTCTTTATGTCGACAGTTAATGGCGTATCGATTCAGGTGAACTGGCCAGTGTAAGCTTGTAGATGTGACTGTTGTAAAACGGGGAGCAACCGACAGGAGTAACTATGCCTCTCTCAAGGTAGCCAAATGCCCCGTCAACAGGCGAAATACATCGGCAAACTCGAGAAGCTACCGGCAGGAGTAATGTGAAAGTCTTTATGTCGACAGATAATGGCGTATCGCTTCAGAAGAACTGGCTAAAGGAAGCTGAAAATGTGACTGTGGTAAAACGGGGTGCAACCGACAGGAGAAACTATGACTCTCTTAAGGTAGCCATATGCCTCGTCAACAGGCGAAATACATCGGCAAACTCGAGAAGCTACCGGCAGGAGTAATGTGAAAGTCTTTATGTCGACAGATAATGGCGTATCGCTTCAGGTGAACTGGCCAAAGTAAGCTAGCAGATGTGACTGTTGTAAAACGGTCAGCACCCGACAGGAGTAACTATGACTCAATAAAGGGACCCAAATGCCTCGTCAACAGTTGAGATACATTTGCAAACTGGAGGAGCTCTTAGCAGGAGTACTGTGAATGTCATAATGTCGACAAATAATAACGTATCGCTTGTGGTGAACTGGTCAGAGTAAGCTCGTAGTTGTGACTGTTGTAAAACGGGGAGAAACTGACAGGAGTAACTACGACTCTCTTAAGGTAGCCAAATGTCTCGTCAACAACCGAGATACATCGCCAAACTCGAGAAGTTCAGGGCAGGCGTACTGTGAATGTCTTTATGTCGACAGTTAATGGCGTATCGATTCAGGTGAACTGGCCAGTGTAAGCTTGTAGATGTGACTGTTGTAAAACGGGGAGCGACCGACAGGAGTAACTATGCCTCTCTCAAGGTAGCCAAATGCCTCGTCAACAGGCGAAATACATCAGCAAACACGAGAAGCTCCCGGCGGGAATACTGTGGAAGTCTTTATGTTGACAGATAATGGCGTATCGCTTCAGGAGAACTTTCCAGAGTAAGCTTGAAAATGTCACTGTGGAAAACGGGGAACAATTGGCAGGAGTAACGGTGAGACACTGGCACGAGTAACTATGACTCTCTTAAGGAAGCCAAATGCCTCGTCAACAGGCGAAATACATCGGCAAACTCGAGAAGTTCCCGGCTGGCGTACTGTGAATGTCTTTATGTCGACAGTTAATGGCGTATCGATCCATGTGAACTGGCCAAAGTAAGCTAGCAGATGTGACTGTTGTAAAACGGCCAGCAACCGACAGGAGTAACTATGACTCAATAAAGGGACCCAAATGCCTCGTCAACAGTTGAGATACATTTGCAAACTGGAGGAGCTCTTAGCAGGAGTACTGTGAATGTCATAATGTCGACAAATAATAACGTATCGCTTGTGGTGAACTGGTCAGAGTAAGCTCGTAGTTGTGACTGTTGTAAAACGGGGAGAAACTGACAGGAGTAACTACGACTCTCTTAAGGTAGCCAAATGCCTCGTCAACAACCGAGATACATCGCCAAACTCGAGAAGTTCAGGGCAGGCGTACTGTGAATGTCTTTATGTCGACAGTTAATGGCGTATCGATTCAGGTGAACTGGCCAGTGTAAGCTTGTAGATGTGACTGTTGTAAAACGGGGAGCAACCGACAGGAGTAACTATGCCTCTCTCAAGGTAGCCAAATGCCTCGTCAACAGGCGAAATACATCGGCAAACTCGAGAAGCTACCGGCAGGAGTAATGTGAAAGTCTTTATGTCGACAGATAATGGCGTATCGCTTCAGAAGAACTGGCTAAAGGAAGCTGAAAATGTGACTGTGGTAAAACGGGGTGCAACCGACAGGAGAAACTATGACTCTCTTAAGGTAGCCACATGCCTCGTCAACAGGCGAAATACATCGGCAAACTCGAGAAGCTACCGGCAGGAGTAATGTGAAAGTCTTTATGTCGACAGATAATGGCGTATCGCTTCAGGTGAACTGGCCAGCCACAATAAGCTTGAAAATGTGACTGTGGCAAAACTTGGAGCAACTGACTGGAGTAACTATGACTCTCTTAAGGTAGCCAAATGGCCCTCAACAGGCGAAAAAAATGGGCAAACTCGAGACGCTACCGGCAGGAGTACTGTGAAAGTCTATATATTGACAGATAATTGCGTATCGCTTCAGGTGAGCTGCTAGAGGAAGCTTGAAAATGTGACTGTGGTAAAACGGGGAACAAATGACTGGCGTAACTGTGACTCTCTTAAGTTACCCAAATGCCTCGCCAACAGGCGAAACACATCGGCAAACTCGACAAGCTCCCGGCAGGAGTACCGTGAAAGTCTTTATGTCGACAGATAATGGCGTATCGCTTCAGGTGAACTTTCCAGAGTAAGCTTGAAAATGTCATTGTGGAAAACGGGGAACAATTGGCAGGAGTAACGGTGAGACACTGGCACGAGTAACTATGACTCTCTTAAGGAAGCCAAATGCCTCGTCAACAGGCGAAATACATCGGCAAACTCGAGAAGTTCCCGGCTGGCGTACTGTGAATGTCTTTATGTCGACAGTTAATGGCGTATCGATCCATGTGAACTGGCCAAAGTAAGCTAGCAGATGTGACTGTTGTAAAACGGCCAGCAACCGACAGGAGTAACTATGACTCAATAAAGGGACCCAAATGCCTCGTCAACAGTTGAGATACATTTGCAAACTGGAGGAGCTCTTAGCAGGAGTACTGTGAATGTCATAATGTCGACAAATAATAACGTATCGCTTGTGGTGAACTGGTCAGAGTAAGCTCGTAGTTGTGACTGTTGTAAAACGGGGAGAAACTGACAGGAGTAACTACGACTCTCTTAAGGTAGCCAAATGCCTCGTCAACAACCGAGATACATCGCCAAACTCGAGAAGTTCAGGGCAGGCGTACTGTGAATGTCTTTATGTCGACAGTTAATGGCGTATCGATTCAGGTGAACTGGCCAGTGTAAGCTTGTAGATGTGACTGTTGTAAAACGGGGAGCGACCGACAGGAGTAACTATGCCTCTCTCAAGGTAGCCAAATGCCTCGTCAACAGGCGAAATACATCAGCAAACACGAGAAGCTCCCGGCGGGAATACTGTGGAAGTCTTTATGTTGACAGATAATGGCGTATCGCTTCAGGAGAACTTTCCAGAGTAAGCTTGAAAATGTCACTGTGGAAAACGGGGAACAATTGGCAGGAGTAACGGTGAGACACTGGCACGAGTAACTATGACTCTCTTAAGGAAGCCAAATGCCTCGTCAACAGGCGAAATACATCGGCAAACTCGAGAAGTTCCCGGCTGGCGTACTGTGAATGTCTTTATGTCGACAGTTAATGGCGTATCGATCCATGTGAACTGGCCAAAGTAAGCTAGCAGATGTGACTGTTGTAAAACGGGCAGCAACCGACAGGAGTAACTATGACTCAATAAAGGGACCCAAATGCCTCGTCAACAGTTGAGATACATTTGCAAACTGGAGGAGCTCTTAGCAGGAGTACTGTGAATGTCATAATGTCGACAAATAATAACGTATCGCTTGTGGTGAACTGGCCAGAGTAAGCTCGTAGTTGTGACTGTTGTAAAACGGGGAGAAACTGACAGGAGTAACTACGACTCTCGTAAGGTAGCCAAATGCCTCGTCAACAGCCGAGATACATCGCCAAACTCGAGAAGTTCAGGGCAGGCGTACTGTGAATGTCTTTATGTCGACAGTTAATGGCGTATCGATTCAGGTGAACTGGCCAGTGTAAGCTTGTAGATGTGACTGTTGTAAAACGGGGAGCAACCGACAGGAGTAACTATGCCTCTCTCAAGGTAGCCAAATGCCCCGTCAACAGGCGAAATACATCGGCAAACTCGAGAAGCTACCGGCAGGAGTAATGTGAAAGTCTTTATGTCGACAGATAATGGCGTATCGCTTCAGAAGAACTGGCTAAAGGAAGCTGAAAATGTGACTGTGGTAAAACGGGGTGCAACCGACAGGAGAAACTATGACTCTCTTAAGGTAGCCATATGCCTCGTCAACAGGCGAAATACATCGGCAAACTCGAGAAGCTACCGGCAGGAGTAATGTGAAAGTCTTTATGTCGACAGATAATGGCGTATCGCTTCAGGTGAACTGGCCAAAGTAAGCTAGCAGATGTGACTGTTGTAAAACGGTCAGCACCCGACAGGAGTAACTATGACTCAATAAAGGGACCCAAATGCCTCGTCAACAGTTGAGATACATTTGCAAACTGGAGGAGCTCTTAGCAGGAGTACTGTGAATGTCATAATGTCGACAAATAATAACGTATCGCTTGTGGTGAACTGGTCAGAGTAAGCTCGTAGTTGTGACTGTTGTAAAACGGGGAGAAACTGACAGGAGTAACTACGACTCTCTTAAGGTAGCCAAATGTCTCGTCAACAACCGAGATACATCGCCAAACTCGAGAAGTTCAGGGCAGGCGTACTGTGAATGTCTTTATGTCGACAGTTAATGGCGTATCGATTCAGGTGAACTGGCCAGTGTAAGCTTGTAGATGTGACTGTTGTAAAACGGGGAGCGACCGACAGGAGTAACTATGCCTCTCTCAAGGTAGCCAAATGCCTCGTCAACAGGCGAAATACATCAGCAAACACGAGAAGCTCCCGGCGGGAATACTGTGGAAGTCTTTATGTTGACAGATAATGGCGTATCGCTTCAGGAGAACTTTCCAGAGTAAGCTTGAAAATGTCACTGTGGAAAACGGGGAACAATTGGCAGGAGTAACGGTGAGACACTGGCACGAGTAACTATGACTCTCTTAAGGAAGCCAAATGCCTCGTCAACAGGCGAAATACATCGGCAAACTCGAGAAGTTCCCGGCTGGCGTACTGTGAATGTCTTTATGTCGACAGTTAATGGCGTATCGATCCATGTGAACTGGCCAAAGTAAGCTAGCAGATGTGACTGTTGTAAAACGGCCAGCAACCGACAGGAGTAACTATGACTCAATAAAGGGACCCAAATGCCTCGTCAACAGTTGAGATACATTTGCAAACTGGAGGAGCTCTTAGCAGGAGTACTGTGAATGTCATAATGTCGACAAATAATAACGTATCGCTTGTGGTGAACTGGTCAGAGTAAGCTCGTAGTTGTGACTGTTGTAAAACGGGGAGAAACTGACAGGAGTAACTACGACTCTCTTAAGGTAGCCAAATGCCTCGTCAACAACCGAGATACATCGCCAAACTCGAGAAGTTCAGGGCAGGCGTACTGTGAATGTCTTTATGTCGACAGTTAATGGCGTATCGATTCAGGTGAACTGGCCAGTGTAAGCTTGTAGATGTGACTGTTGTAAAACGGGGAGCAACCGACAGGAGTAACTATGCCTCTCTCAAGGTAGCCAAATGCCTCGTCAACAGGCGAAATACATCGGCAAACTCGAGAAGCTACCGGCAGGAGTAATGTGAAAGTCTTTATGTCGACAGATAATGGCGTATCGCTTCAGAAGAACTGGCTAAAGGAAGCTGAAAATGTGACTGTGGTAAAACGGGGTGCAACCGACAGGAGAAACTATGACTCTCTTAAGGTAGCCATATGCCTCGTCAACAGGCGAAATACATCGGCAAACTCGAGAAGCTACCGGCAGGAGTAATGTGAAAGTCTTTATGTCGACAGATAATGGCGTATCGCTTCAGGTGAACTGGCCAGCCACAATAAGCTTGAAAATGTGACTGTGGCAAAACTTGGAGCAACTGACTGGAGTAACTATGACTCTCTTAAGGTAGCCAAATGGCCCTCAACAGGCGAAAAAAATGGGCAAACTCGAGACGCTACCGGCAGGAGTACTGTGAAAGTCTATATATTGACAGATAATTGCGTATCGCTTCAGGTGAGCTGCTAGAGGAAGCTTGAAAATGTGACTGTGGTAAAACGGGGAACAAATGACTGGCGTAACTGTGACTCTCTTAAGTTACCCAAATGCCTCGCCAACAGGCGAAACACATCGGCAAACTCGACAAGCTCCCGGCAGGAGTACCGTGAAAGTCTTTATGTCGACAGATAATGGCGTATCGCTTCAGGTGAACTTTCCAGAGTAAGCTTGAAAATGTCATTGTGGAAAACGGGGAACAATTGGCAGGAGTAACGGTGAGACACTGGCACGAGTAACTATGACTCTCTTAAGGAAGCCAAATGCCTCGTCAACAGGCGAAATACATCGGCAAACTCGAGAAGTTCCCGGCTGGCGTACTGTGAATGTCTTTATGTCGACAGTTAATGGCGTATCGATCCATGTGAACTGGCCAAAGTAAGCTAGCAGATGTGACTGTTGTAAAACGGCCAGCAACCGACAGGAGTAACTATGACTCAATAAAGGGACCCAAATGCCTCGTCAACAGTTGAGATACATTTGCAAACTGGAGGAGCTCTTAGCAGGAGTACTGTGAATGTCATAATGTCGACAAATAATAACGTATCGCTTGTGGTGAACTGGTCAGAGTAAGCTCGTAGTTGTGACTGTTGTAAAACGGGGAGAAACTGACAGGAGTAACTACGACTCTCTTAAGGTAGCCAAATGCCTCGTCAACAACCGAGATACATCGCCAAACTCGAGAAGTTCAGGGCAGGCGTACTGTGAATGTCTTTATGTCGACAGTTAATGGCGTATCGATTCAGGTGAACTGGCCAGTGTAAGCTTGTAGATGTGACTGTTGTAAAACGGGGAGCAACCGACAGGAGTAACTATGCCTCTCTCAAGGTAGCCAAATGCCTCGTCAACAGGCGAAATACATCGGCAAACTCGAGAAGCTACCGGCAGGAGTAATGTGAAAGTCTTTATGTCGACAGATAATGGCGTATCGCTTCAGAAGAACTGGCTAAAGGAAGCTGAAAATGTGACTGTGGTAAAACGGGGTGCAACCGACAGGAGAAACTATGACTCTCTTAAGGTAGCCATATGCCTCGTCAACAGGCGAAATACATCGGCAAACTCGAGAAGCTACCGGCAGGAGTAATGTGAAAGTCTTTATGTCGACAGATAATGGCGTATCGCTTCAGGTGAACTGGCCAGCCACAATAAGCTTGAAAATGTGACTGTGGCAAAACTTGGAGCAACTGACTGGAGTAACTATGACTCTCTTAAGGTAGCCAAATGGCCCTCAACAGGCGAAAAAAATGGGCAAACTCGAGACGCTACCGGCAGGAGTACTGTGAAAGTCTATATATTGACAGATAATTGCGTATCGCTTCAGGTGAGCTGCTAGAGGAAGCTTGAAAATGTGACTGTGGTAAAACGGGGAACAAATGACTGGCGTAACTGTGACTCTCTTAAGTTACCCAAATGCCTCGCCAACAGGCGAAACACATCGGCAAACTCGACAAGCTCCCGGCAGGAGTACCGTGAAAGTCTTTATGTCGACAGATAATGGCGTATCGCTTCAGGTGAACTTTCCAGAGTAAGCTTGAAAATGTCATTGTGGAAAACGGGGAACAATTGGCAGGAGTAACGGTGAGACACTGGCACGAGTAACTATGACTCTCTTAAGGAAGCCAAATGCCTCGTCAACAGGCGAAATACATCGGCAAACTCGAGAAGTTCCCGGCTGGCGTACTGTGAATGTCTTTATGTCGACAGTTAATGGCGTATCGATCCATGTGAACTGGCCAAAGTAAGCTAGCAGATGTGACTGTTGTAAAACGGCCAGCAACCGACAGGAGTAACTATGACTCAATAAAGGGACCCAAATGCCTCGTCAACAGTTGAGATACATTTGCAAACTGGAGGAGCTCTTAGCAGGAGTACTGTGAATGTCATAATGTCGACAAATAATAACGTATCGCTTGTGGTGAACTGGTCAGAGTAAGCTCGTAGTTGTGACTGTTGTAAAACGGGGAGAAACTGACAGGAGTAACTACGACTCTCTTAAGGTAGCCAAATGCCTCGTCAACAACCGAGATACATCGCCAAACTCGAGAAGTTCAGGGCAGGCGTACTGTGAATGTCTTTATGTCGACAGTTAATGGCGTATCGATTCAGGTGAACTGGCCAGTGTAAGCTTGTAGATGTGACTGTTGTAAAACGGGGAGCGACCGACAGGAGTAACTATGCCTCTCTCAAGGTAGCCAAATGCCTCGTCAACAGGCGAAATACATCAGCAAACTCGAGAAGCTCCCGGCGGGAATACTGTGGAAGTCTTTATGTTGACAGATAATGGCGTATCGCTTCAGGAGAACTGGCTAAAGGAAGCTGAAAATGTGACTGTGGTAAAACGGGGTGCAACCGACAGGAGAAACTATGACTCTCTTAAGGTAGCCATATGCCTCGTCAACAGGCGAAATACATAGGCAAACTCGAGGAGCTCCCGGGAGGAGTACTGTGAAAGTCATTATGTTGACAGATAATGGCGTATCGCCTCAGGTGAACTAGCCAGAGTAAGCTTGAAAATGTCATTGTGGAAAACCGGGAACAATTAGCAGGAGTAACGGTGAGACACTGGCACGAGTAACTATGAATCTCTTAAGGTAGCCAAATGCCCCGTCAACAGGCGAAATACATCGGCAAATTCGAGAAGCTCCCGGCAGGAGTACTGTGAAAGTCTTTATGTCGACAGTTAATGGCGTATCGATTCAGGTGAACTGGCCAGAGTAAGCTTCTAGATGTGACTGTTGTAAAACGGGGAGCAACCGACAGGAGTAAATATGACTCTCTTGAGGTAGCCAAATACCTCGTCAACAGGCGCAATAAATCGGCAAACTCGAGGAGCTCCCGGGAGGAGTACTGTGAAAGTCATTATGTTGACAGATAATGGCGTATCGCCTCAGGTGAACTTTCCAGAGTAAGCTTGAAAATGTCATTGTGGAAAACGGGGAACAATTGGCAGGAGTAACGGTGAGACACTGGCACGAGTAACTATGACTCTCTTAAGGTAGCCAAATGCCTCGTCAACAGGCGAAATACATCGGCAAACTCGAGAAGTTCCCGGCTGGCGTACTGTGAATGTCTTTATGTCGACAGTTAATGGCGTATCGATCCATGTGAACTGGCCAAAGTAAGCTAGCAGATGTGACTGTTGTAAAACGGGCAGCAACCGACAGGAGTAACTATGACTCAATAAAGGGACCCAAATGCCTCGTCAACAGTTGAGATACATTTGCAAACTGGAGGAGCTCTTAGCAGGAGTACTGTGAATGTCATAATGTCGACAAATAATAACGTATCGCTTGTGGTGAACTGGCCAGAGTAAGCTCGTAGTTGTGACTGTTGTAAAACGGGGAGAAACTGACAGGAGTAACTACGACTCTCGTAAGGTAGCCAAATGCCTCGTCAACAGCCGAGATACATCGCCAAACTCGAGAAGTTCAGGGCAGGCGTACTGTGAATGTCTTTATGTCGACAGTTAATGGCGTATCGATTCAGGTGAACTGGCCAGTGTAAGCTTGTAGATGTGACTGTTGTAAAACGGGGAGCAACCGACAGGAGTAACTATGCCTCTCTCAAGGTAGCCAAATGCCTCGTCAACAGGCGAAATACATCGGCAAACTCGAGAAGCTACCGGCATGAGTAATGTGAAAGTCTTTATGTCGACAGATAATGGCGTATCGCTTCAGAAGAACTGGCTAAAGGAAGCTGAAAATGTGACTGTGGTAAAACGGGGTGCAACCGACAGGAGAAACTATGACTCTCTTAAGGTAGCCATATGCCTCGTCAACAGGCGAAATACATCGGCAAACTCGAGAAGCTACCGGCAGGAGTAATGTGAAAGTCTTTATGTCGACAGATAATGGCGTATCGCTTCAGGTGAACTGGCCAAAGTAAGCTAGCAGATGTGACTGTTGTAAAACGGTCAGCACCCGACAGGAGTAACTATGACTCAATAAAGGGACCCAAATGCCTCGTCAACAGTTGAGATACATTTGCAAACTGGAGGAGCTCTTAGCAGGAGTACTGTGAATGTCATAATGTCGACAAATAATAACGTATCGCTTGTGGTGAACTGGTCAGAGTAAGCTCGTAGTTGTGACTGTTGTAAAACGGGGAGAAACTGACAGGAGTAACTACGACTCTCTTAAGGTAGCCAAATGTCTCGTCAACAACCGAGATACATCGCCAAACTCGAGAAGTTCAGGGCAGGCGTACTGTGAATGTCTTTATGTCGACAGTTAATGGCGTATCGATTCAGGTGAACTGGCCAGTGTAAGCTTGTAGATGTGACTGTTGTAAAACGGGGAGCGACCGACAGGAGTAACTATGCCTCTCTCAAGGTAGCCAAATGCCTCGTCAACAGGCGAAATACATCAGCAAACTCGAGAAGCTCCCGGCGGGAATACTGTGGAAGTCTTTATGTTGACAGATAATGGCGTATCGCTTCAGGAGAACTGGCTAAAGGAAGCTGAAAATGTGACTGTGGTAAAACGGGGTGCAACCGACAGGAGAAACTATGACTCTCTTAAGGTAGCCATATGCCTCGTCAACAGGCGAAATACATAGGCAAACTCGAGGAGCTCCCGGGAGGAGTACTGTGAAAGTCATTATGTTGACAGATAATGGCGTATCGCCTCAGGTGAACTAGCCAGAGTAAGCTTGAAAATGTCATTGTGGAAAACCGGGAACAATTAGCAGGAGTAACGGTGAGACACTGGCACGAGTAACTATGAATCTCTTAAGGTAGCCAAATGCCCCGTCAACAGGCGAAATACATCGGCAAATTCGAGAAGCTCCCGGCAGGAGTACTGTGAAAGTCTTTATGTCGACAGTTAATGGCGTATCGATTCAGGTGAACTGGCCAGAGTAAGCTTCTAGATGTGACTGTTGTAAAACGGGGAGCAACCGACAGGAGTAAATATGACTCTCTTGAGGTAGCCAAATACCTCGTCAACAGGCGCAATAAATCGGCAAACTCGAGGAGCTCCCGGGAGGAGTACTGTGAAAGTCATTATGTTGACAGATAATGGCGTATCGCCTCAGGTGAACTTTCCAGAGTAAGCTTGAAAATGTCATTGTGGAAAACGGGGAACAATTGGCAGGAGTAACGGTGAGACACTGGCACGAGTAACTATGACTCTCTTAAGGTAGCCAAATGCCTCGTCAACAGGCGAAATACATCGGCAAACTCGAGAAGTTCCCGGCTGGCGTACTGTGAATGTCTTTATGTCGACAGTTAATGGCGTATCGATCCATGTGAACTGGCCAAAGTAAGCTAGCAGATGTGACTGTTGTAAAACGGGCAGCAACCGACAGGAGTAACTATGACTCAATAAAGGGACCCAAATGCCTCGTCAACAGTTGAGATACATTTGCAAACTGGAGGAGCTCTTAGCAGGAGTACTGTGAATGTCATAATGTCGACAAATAATAACGTATCGCTTGTGGTGAACTGGCCAGAGTAAGCTCGTAGTTGTGACTGTTGTAAAACGGGGAGAAACTGACAGGAGTAACTACGACTCTCGTAAGGTAGCCAAATGCCTCGTCAACAGCCGAGATACATCGCCAAACTCGAGAAGTTCAGGGCAGGCGTACTGTGAATGTCTTTATGTCGACAGTTAATGGCGTATCGATTCAGGTGAACTGGCCAGTGTAAGCTTGTAGATGTGACTGTTGTAAAACGGGGAGCAACCGACAGGAGTAACTATGCCTCTCTCAAGGTAGCCAAATGCCTCGTCAACAGGCGAAATACAACGGCAAACTCGAGAAGCTACCGGCATGAGTAATGTGAAAGTCTTTATGTCGACAGATAATGGCGTATCGCTTCAGAAGAACTGGCTAAAGGAAGCTGAAAATGTGACTGTGGTAAAACGGGGTGCAACCGACAGGAGAAACTATGACTCTCTTAAGGTAGCCATATGCCTCGTCAACAGGCGAAATACATCGGCAAACTCGAGAAGCTACCGGCAGGAGTAATGTGAAAGTCTTTATGTCGACAGATAATGGCGTATCGCTTCAGGTGAACTGGCCAAAGTAAGCTAGCAGATGTGACTGTTGTAAAACGGTCAGCACCCGACAGGAGTAACTATGACTCAATAAAGGGACCCAAATGCCTCGTCAACAGTTGAGATACATTTGCAAACTGGAGGAGCTCTTAGCAGGAGTACTGTGAATGTCATAATGTCGACAAATAATAACGTATCGCTTGTGGTGAACTGGTCAGAGTAAGCTCGTAGTTGTGACTGTTGTAAAACGGGGAGAAACTGACAGGAGTAACTACGACTCTCTTAAGGTAGCCAAATGTCTCGTCAACAACCGAGATACATCGCCAAACTCGAGAAGTTCAGGGCAGGCGTACTGTGAATGTCTTTATGTCGACAGTTAATGGCGTATCGATTCAGGTGAACTGGCCAGTGTAAGCTTGTAGATGTGACTGTTGTAAAACGGGGAGCGACCGACAGGAGTAACTATGCCTCTCTCAAGGTAGCCAAATGCCTCGTCAACAGGCGAAATACATCAGCAAACACGAGAAGCTCCCGGCGGGAATACTGTGGAAGTCTTTATGTTGACAGATAATGGCGTATCGCTTCAGGAGAACTGGCTAAAGGAAGCTGAAAATGTGACTGTGGTAAAACGGGGTGCAACCGACAGGAGAAACTATGACTCTCTTAAGGTAGCCATATGCCTCGTCAACAGGCGAAATACATAGGCAAACTCGAGGAGCTCCCGGGAGGAGTACTGTGAAAGTCATTATGTTGACAGATAATGGCGTATCGCCTCAGGTGAACTAGCCAGAGTAAGCTTGAAAATGTCATTGTGGAAAACCGGGAACAATTAGCAGGAGTAACGGTGAGACACTGGCACGAGTAACTATGAATCTCTTAAGGTAGCCAAATGCCCCGTCAACAGGCGAAATACATCGGCAAATTCGAGAAGCTCCCGGCAGGAGTACTGTGAAAGTCTTTATGTCGACCGTTAATGGCGTATCGATTCAGGTGAACTGGCCAGAGTAAGCTTCTAGATGTGACTGTTGTAAAACGGGGAGCAACCGACAGGAGAAACTATGACTCTCTTAAGGTAGCCATATGCCTCGTCAACAGGCGAAATACATCGGCAAACTCGAGAAGCTACCGGCAGGAGTAATGTGAAAGTCTTTATGTCGACAGATAATGGCGTATCGCTTCAGGTGAACTGGCCAGCCACAATAAGCTTGAAAATGTGACTGTGGCAAAACTTGGAGCAACTGACTGGAGTAACTATGACTCTCTTAAGGTAGCCAAATGGCCCTCAACAGGCGAAAAAAATGGGCAAACTCGAGACGCTACCGGCAGGAGTACTGTGAAAGTCTATATATTGACAGATAATTGCGTATCGCTTCAGGTGAGCTGCTAGAGGAAGCTTGAAAATGTGACTGTGGTAAAACGGGGAACAAATGACTGGCGTAACTGTGACTCTCTTAAGTTACCCAAATGCCTCGCCAACAGGCGAAACACATCGGCAAACTCGACAAGCTCCCGGCAGGAGTACCGTGAAAGTCTTTATGTCGACAGATAATGGCGTATCGCTTCAGGTGAACTTTCCAGAGTAAGCTTGAAAATGTCATTGTGGAAAACGGGGAACAATTGGCAGGAGTAACGGTGAGACACTGGCACGAGTAACTATGACTCTCTTAAGGAAGCCAAATGCCTCGTCAACAGGCGAAATACATCGGCAAACTCGAGAAGTTCCCGGCTGGCGTACTGTGAATGTCTTTATGTCGACAGTTAATGGCGTATCGATCCATGTGAACTGGCCAAAGTAAGCTAGCAGATGTGACTGTTGTAAAACGGGCAGCAACCGACAGGAGTAACTATGACTCAATAAAGGGACCCAAATGCCTCGTCAACAGTTGAGATACATTTGCAAACTGGAGGAGCTCTTAGCAGGAGTACTGTGAATGTCATAATGTCGACAAATAATAACGTATCGCTTGTGGTGAACTGGTCAGAGTAAGCTCGTAGTTGTGACTGTTGTAAAACGGGGAGAAACTGACAGGAGTAACTACGACTCTCTTAAGGTAGCCAAATGTCTCGTCAACAACCGAGATACATCGCCAAACTCGAGAAGTTCAGGGCAGGCGTACTGTGAATGTCTTTATGTCGACAGTTAATGGCGTATCGATTCAGGTGAACTGGCCAGTGTAAGCTTGTAGATGTGACTGTTGTAAAACGGGGAGCGACCGACAGGAGTAACTATGCCTCTCTCAAGGTAGCCAAATGCCTCGTCAACAGGCGAAATACATCAGCAAACACGAGAAGCTCCCGGCGGGAATACTGTGGAAGTCTTTATGTTGACAGATAATGGCGTATCGCTTCAGGAGAACTGGCTAAAGGAAGCTGAAAATGTGACTGTGGTAAAACGGGGTGCAACCGACAGGAGAAACTATGACTCTCTTAAGGTAGCCATATGCCTCGTCAACAGGCGAAATACATAGGCAAACTCGAGGAGCTCCCGGGAGGAGTACTGTGAAAGTCATTATGTTGACAGATAATGGCGTATCGCCTCAGGTGAACTAGCCAGAGTAAGCTTGAAAATGTCATTGTGGAAAACCGGGAACAATTAGCAGGAGTAACGGTGAGACACTGGCACGAGTAACTATGAATCTCTTAAGGTAGCCAAATGCCCCGTCAACAGGCGAAATACATCGGCAAATTCGAGAAGCTCCCGGCAGGAGTACTGTGAAAGTCTTTATGTCGACAGTTAATGGCGTATCGATTCAGGTGAACTGGCCAGAGTAAGCTTCTAGATGTGACTGTTGTAAAACGGGGAGCAACCGACAGGAGTAAATATGACTCTCTTGAGGTAGCCAAATACCTCGTCAACAGGCGCAATAAATCGGCAAACTCGAGGAGCTCCCGGGAGGAGTACTGTGAAAGTCATTATGTTGACAGATAATGGCGTATCGCCTCAGGTGAACTTTCCAGAGTAAGCTTGAAAATGTCATTGTGGAAAACGGGGAACAATTGGCAGGAGTAACGGTGAGACACTGGCACGAGTAACTATGACTCTCTTAAGGTAGCCAAATGCCTCGTCAACAGGCGAAATACATCGGCAAACTCGAGAAGTTCCCGGCTGGCGTACTGTGAATGTCTTTATGTCGACAGTTAATGGCGTATCGATCCATGTGAACTGGCCAAAGTAAGCTAGCAGATGTGACTGTTGTAAAACGGGCAGCAACCGACAGGAGTAACTATGACTCAATAAAGGGACCCAAATGCCTCGTCAACAGTTGAGATACATTTGCAAACTGGAGGAGCTCTTAGCAGGAGTACTGTGAATGTCATAATGTCGACAAATAATAACGTATCGCTTGTGGTGAACTGGCCAGAGTAAGCTCGTAGTTGTGACTGTTGTAAAACGGGGAGAAACTGACAGGAGTAACTACGACTCTCGTAAGGTAGCCAAATGCCTCGTCAACAGCCGAGATACATCGCCAAACTCGAGAAGTTCAGGGCAGGCGTACTGTGAATGTCTTTATGTCGACAGTTAATGGCGTATCGATTCAGGTGAACTGGCCAGTGTAAGCTTGTAGATGTGACTGTTGTAAAACGGGGAGCAACCGACAGGAGTAACTATGCCTCTCTCAAGGTAGCCAAATGCCTCGTCAACAGGCGAAATACATCGGCAAACTCGAGAAGCTACCGGCATGAGTAATGTGAAAGTCTTTATGTCGACAGATAATGGCGTATCGCTTCAGGTGAACTGGCCAAAGTAAGCTAGCAGATGTGACTGTTGTAAAACGGTCAGCACCCGACAGGAGTAACTATGACTCAATAAAGGGACCCAAATGCCTCGTCAACAGTTGAGATACATTTGCAAACTGGAGGAGCTCTTAGCAGGAGTACTGTGAATGTCATAATGTCGACAAATAATAACGTATCGCTTGTGGTGAACTGGTCAGAGTAAGCTCGTAGTTGTGACTGTTGTAAAACGGGGAGAAACTGACAGGAGTAACTACGACTCTCTTAAGGTAGCCAAATGTCTCGTCAACAACCGAGATACATCGCCAAACTCGAGAAGTTCAGGGCAGGCGTACTGTGAATGTCTTTATGTCGACAGTTAATGGCGTATCGATTCAGGTGAACTGGCCAGTGTAAGCTTGTAGATGTGACTGTTGTAAAACGGGGAGCGACCGACAGGAGTAACTATGCCTCTCTCAAGGTAGCCAAATGCCTCGTCAACAGGCGAAATACATCAGCAAACACGAGAAGCTCCCGGCGGGAATACTGTGGAAGTCTTTATGTTGACAGATAATGGCGTATCGCTTCAGGAGAACTGGCTAAAGGAAGCTGAAAATGTGACTGTGGTAAAACGGGGTGCAACCGACAGGAGAAACTATGACTCTCTTAAGGTAGCCATATGCCTCGTCAACAGGCGAAATACATAGGCAAACTCGAGGAGCTCCCGGGAGGAGTACTGTGAAAGTCATTATGTTGACAGATAATGGCGTATCGCCTCAGGTGAACTAGCCAGAGTAAGCTTGAAAATGTCATTGTGGAAAACCGGGAACAATTAGCAGGAGTAACGGTGAGACACTGGCACGAGTAACTATGAATCTCTTAAGGTAGCCAAATGCCCCGTCAACAGGCGAAATACATCGGCAAATTCGAGAAGCTCCCGGCAGGAGTACTGTGAAAGTCTTTATGTCGACAGTTAATGGCGTATCGATTCAGGTGAACTGGCCAGAGTAAGCTTCTAGATGTGACTGTTGTAAAACGGGGAGCAACCGACAGGAGAAACTATGACTCTCTTAAGGTAGCCATATGCCTCGTCAACAGGCGAAATACATCGGCAAACTCGAGAAGCTACCGGCAGGAGTAATGTGAAAGTCTTTATGTCGACAGATAATGGCGTATCGCTTCAGGTGAACTGGCCAGCCACAATAAGCTTGAAAATGTGACTGTGGCAAAACTTGGAGCAACTGACTGGAGTAACTATGACTCTCTTAAGGTAGCCAAATGGCCCTCAACAGGCGAAAAAAATGGGCAAACTCGAGACGCTACCGGCAGGAGTACTGTGAAAGTCTATATATTGACAGATAATTGCGTATCGCTTCAGGTGAGCTGCTAGAGGAAGCTTGAAAATGTGACTGTGGTAAAACGGGGAACAAATGACTGGCGTAACTGTGACTCTCTTAAGTTACCCAAATGCCTCGCCAACAGGCGAAACACATCGGCAAACTCGACAAGCTCCCGGCAGGAGTACCGTGAAAGTCTTTATGTCGACAGATAATGGCGTATCGCTTCAGGTGAACTTTCCAGAGTAAGCTTGAAAATGTCATTGTGGAAAACGGGGAACAATTGGCAGGAGTAACGGTGAGACACTGGCACGAGTAACTATGACTCTCTTAAGGAAGCCAAATGCCTCGTCAACAGGCGAAATACATCGGCAAACTCGAGAAGTTCCCGGCTGGCGTACTGTGAATGTCTTTATGTCGACAGTTAATGGCGTATCGATCCATGTGAACTGGCCAAAGTAAGCTAGCAGATGTGACTGTTGTAAAACGGGCAGCAACCGACAGGAGTAACTATGACTCAATAAAGGGACCCAAATGCCTCGTCAACAGTTGAGATACATTTGCAAACTGGAGGAGCTCTTAGCAGGAGTACTGTGAATGTCATAATGTCGACAAATAATAACGTATCGCTTGTGGTGAACTGGTCAGAGTAAGCTCGTAGTTGTGACTGTTGTAAAACGGGGAGAAACTGACAGGAGTAACTACGACTCTCTTAAGGTAGCCAAATGTCTCGTCAACAACCGAGATACATCGCCAAACTCGAGAAGTTCAGGGCAGGCGTACTGTGAATGTCTTTATGTCGACAGTTAATGGCGTATCGATTCAGGTGAACTGGCCAGTGTAAGCTTGTAGATGTGACTGTTGTAAAACGGGGAGCGACCGACAGGAGTAACTATGCCTCTCTCAAGGTAGCCAAATGCCTCGTCAACAGGCGAAATACATCAGCAAACACGAGAAGCTCCCGGCGGGAATACTGTGGAAGTCTTTATGTTGACAGATAATGGCGTATCGCTTCAGGAGAACTGGCTAAAGGAAGCTGAAAATGTGACTGTGGTAAAACGGGGTGCAACCGACAGGAGAAACTATGACTCTCTTAAGGTAGCCATATGCCTCGTCAACAGGCGAAATACATAGGCAAACTCGAGGAGCTCCCGGGAGGAGTACTGTGAAAGTCATTATGTTGACAGATAATGGCGTATCGCCTCAGGTGAACTAGCCAGAGTAAGCTTGAAAATGTCATTGTGGAAAACCGGGAACAATTAGCAGGAGTAACGGTGAGACACTGGCACGAGTAACTATGAATCTCTTAAGGTAGCCAAATGCCCCGTCAACAGGCGAAATACATCGGCAAATTCGAGAAGCTCCCGGCAGGAGTACTGTGAAAGTCTTTATGTCGACAGTTAATGGCGTATCGATTCAGGTGAACTGGCCAGAGTAAGCTTCTAGATGTGACTGTTGTAAAACGGGGAGCAACCGACAGGAGAAACTATGACTCTCTTAAGGTAGCCATATGCCTCGTCAACAGGCGAAATACATCGGCAAACTCGAGAAGCTACCGGCAGGAGTAATGTGAAAGTCTTTATGTCGACAGATAATGGCGTATCGCTTCAGGTGAACTGGCCAGCCACAATAAGCTTGAAAATGTGACTGTGGCAAAACTTGGAGCAACTGACTGGAGTAACTATGACTCTCTTAAGGTAGCCAAATGGCCCTCAACAGGCGAAAAAAATGGGCAAACTCGAGACGCTACCGGCAGGAGTACTGTGAAAGTCTATATATTGACAGATAATTGCGTATCGCTTCAGGTGAGCTGCTAGAGGAAGCTTGAAAATGTGACTGTGGTAAAACGGGGAACAAATGACTGGCGTAACTGTGACTCTCTTAAGTTACCCAAATGCCTCGCCAACAGGCGAAACACATCGGCAAACTCGACAAGCTCCCGGCAGGAGTACCGTGAAAGTCTTTATGTCGACAGATAATGGCGTATCGCTTCAGGTGAACTTTCCAGAGTAAGCTTGAAAATGTCATTGTGGAAAACGGGGAACAATTGGCAGGAGTAACGGTGAGACACTGGCACGAGTAACTATGACTCTCTTAAGGAAGCCAAATGCCTCGTCAACAGGCGAAATACATCGGCAAACTCGAGAAGTTCCCGGCTGGCGTACTGTGAATGTCTTTATGTCGACAGTTAATGGCGTATCGATCCATGTGAACTGGCCAAAGTAAGCTAGCAGATGTGACTGTTGTAAAACGGGCAGCAACCGACAGGAGTAACTATGACTCAATAAAGGGACCCAAATGCCTCGTCAACAGTTGAGATACATTTGCAAACTGGAGGAGCTCTTAGCAGGAGTACTGTGAATGTCATAATGTCGACAAATAATAACGTATCGCTTGTGGTGAACTGGTCAGAGTAAGCTCGTAGTTGTGACTGTTGTAAAACGGGGAGAAACTGACAGGAGTAACTACGACTCTCTTAAGGTAGCCAAATGTCTCGTCAACAACCGAGATACATCGCCAAACTCGAGAAGTTCAGGGCAGGCGTACTGTGAATGTCTTTATGTCGACAGTTAATGGCGTATCGATTCAGGTGAACTGGCCAGTGTAAGCTTGTAGATGTGACTGTTGTAAAACGGGGAGCGACCGACAGGAGTAACTATGCCTCTCTCAAGGTAGCCAAATGCCTCGTCAACAGGCGAAATACATCAGCAAACACGAGAAGCTCCCGGCGGGAATACTGTGGAAGTCTTTATGTTGACAGATAATGGCGTATCGCTTCAGGAGAACTGGCTAAAGGAAGCTGAAAATGTGACTGTGGTAAAACGGGGTGCAACCGACAGGAGAAACTATGACTCTCTTAAGGTAGCCATATGCCTCGTCAACAGGCGAAATACATAGGCAAACTCGAGGAGCTCCCGGGAGGAGTACTGTGAAAGTCATTATGTTGACAGATAATGGCGTATCGCCTCAGGTGAACTAGCCAGAGTAAGCTTGAAAATGTCATTGTGGAAAACCGGGAACAATTAGCAGGAGTAACGGTGAGACACTGGCACGAGTAACTATGAATCTCTTAAGGTAGCCAAATGCCCCGTCAACAGGCGAAATACATCGGCAAATTCGAGAAGCTCCCGGCAGGAGTACTGTGAAAGTCTTTATGTCGACAGTTAATGGCGTATCGATTCAGGTGAACTGGCCAGAGTAAGCTTCTAGATGTGACTGTTGTAAAACGGGGAGCAACCGACAGGAGAAACTATGACTCTCTTAAGGTAGCCATATGCCTCGTCAACAGGCGAAATACATCGGCAAACTCGAGAAGCTACCGGCAGGAGTAATGTGAAAGTCTTTATGTCGACAGATAATGGCGTATCGCTTCAGGTGAACTGGCCAGCCACAATAAGCTTGAAAATGTGACTGTGGCAAAACTTGGAGCAACTGACTGGAGTAACTATGACTCTCTTAAGGTAGCCAAATGGCCCTCAACAGGCGAAAAAAATGGGCAAACTCGAGACGCTACCGGCAGGAGTACTGTGAAAGTCTATATATTGACAGATAATTGCGTATCGCTTCAGGTGAGCTGCTAGAGGAAGCTTGAAAATGTGACTGTGGTAAAACGGGGAACAAATGACTGGCGTAACTGTGACTCTCTTAAGTTACCCAAATGCCTCGCCAACAGGCGAAACACATCGGCAAACTCGACAAGCTCCCGGCAGGAGTACCGTGAAAGTCTTTATGTCGACAGATAATGGCGTATCGCTTCAGGTGAACTTTCCAGAGTAAGCTTGAAAATGTCATTGTGGAAAACGGGGAACAATTGGCAGGAGTAACGGTGAGACACTGGCACGAGTAACTATGACTCTCTTAAGGAAGCCAAATGCCTCGTCAACAGGCGAAATACATCGGCAAACTCGAGAAGTTCCCGGCTGGCGTACTGTGAATGTCTTTATGTCGACAGTTAATGGCGTATCGATCCATGTGAACTGGCCAAAGTAAGCTAGCAGATGTGACTGTTGTAAAACGGGCAGCAACCGACAGGAGTAACTATGACTCAATAAAGGGACCCAAATGCCTCGTCAACAGTTGAGATACATTTGCAAACTGGAGGAGCTCTTAGCAGGAGTACTGTGAATGTCATAATGTCGACAAATAATAACGTATCGCTTGTGGTGAACTGGTCAGAGTAAGCTCGTAGTTGTGACTGTTGTAAAACGGGGAGAAACTGACAGGAGTAACTACGACTCTCTTAAGGTAGCCAAATGTCTCGTCAACAACCGAGATACATCGCCAAACTCGAGAAGTTCAGGGCAGGCGTACTGTGAATGTCTTTATGTCGACAGTTAATGGCGTATCGATTCAGGTGAACTGGCCAGTGTAAGCTTGTAGATGTGACTGTTGTAAAACGGGGAGCGACCGACAGGAGTAACTATGCCTCTCTCAAGGTAGCCAAATGCCTCGTCAACAGGCGAAATACATCAGCAAACACGAGAAGCTCCCGGCGGGAATACTGTGGAAGTCTTTATGTTGACAGATAATGGCGTATCGCTTCAGGAGAACTGGCTAAAGGAAGCTGAAAATGTGACTGTGG
Source organism: Schistocerca piceifrons (assembly GCF_021461385.2). Taxonomy (NCBI): domain Eukaryota; kingdom Metazoa; phylum Arthropoda; class Insecta; order Orthoptera; family Acrididae; genus Schistocerca; species Schistocerca piceifrons. Next base: position 65,577 of record NC_060144.1, on the reverse strand, counting down.
TAAAACGGGGTGCAACCGACAGGAGAAACTATGACTCTCTTAAGGTAGCCATATGCCTCGTCAACAGGCGAAATACATAGGCAAACTCGAGGAGCTCCCGGGAGGAGTACTGTGAAAGTCATTATGTTGACAGATAATGGCGTATCGCCTCAGGTGAACTAGCCAGAGTAAGCTTGAAAATGTCATTGTGGAAAACCGGGAACAATTAGCAGGAGTAACGGTGAGACACTGGCACGAGTAACTATGAATCTCTTAAGGTAGCCAAATGCCCCGTCAACAGGCGAAATACATCGGCAAATTCGAGAAGCTCCCGGCAGGAGTACTGTGAAAGTCTTTATGTCGACAGTTAATGGCGTATCGATTCAGGTGAACTGGCCAGAGTAAGCTTCTAGATGTGACTGTTGTAAAACGGGGAGCAACCGACAGGAGAAACTATGACTCTCTTAAGGTAGCCATATGCCTCGTCAACAGGCGAAATACATCGGCAAACTCGAGAAGCTACCGGCAGGAGTAATGTGAAAGTCTTTATGTCGACAGATAATGGCGTATCGCTTCAGGTGAACTGGCCAGCCACAATAAGCTTGAAAATGTGACTGTGGCAAAACTTGGAGCAACTGACTGGAGTAACTATGACTCTCTTAAGGTAGCCAAATGGCCCTCAACAGGCGAAAAAAATGGGCAAACTCGAGACGCTACCGGCAGGAGTACTGTGAAAGTCTATATATTGACAGATAATTGCGTATCGCTTCAGGTGAGCTGCTAGAGGAAGCTTGAAAATGTGACTGTGGTAAAACGGGGAACAAATGACTGGCGTAACTGTGACTCTCTTAAGTTACCCAAATGCCTCGCCAACAGGCGAAACACATCGGCAAACTCGACAAGCTCCCGGCAGGAGTACCGTGAAAGTCTTTATGTCGACAGATAATGGCGTATCGCTTCAGGTGAACTTTCCAGAGTAAGCTTGAAAATGTCATTGTGGAAAACGGGGAACAATTGGCAGGAGTAACGGTGAGACACTGGCACGAGTAACTATGACTCTCTTAAGGAAGCCAAATGCCTCGTCAACAGGCGAAATACATCGGCAAACTCGAGAAGTTCCCGGCTGGCGTACTGTGAATGTCTTTATGTCGACAGTTAATGGCGTATCGATCCATGTGAACTGGCCAAAGTAAGCTAGCAGATGTGACTGTTGTAAAACGGGCAGCAACCGACAGGAGTAACTATGACTCAATAAAGGGACCCAAATGCCTCGTCAACAGTTGAGATACATTTGCAAACTGGAGGAGCTCTTAGCAGGAGTACTGTGAATGTCATAATGTCGACAAATAATAACGTATCGCTTGTGGTGAACTGGTCAGAGTAAGCTCGTAGTTGTGACTGTTGTAAAACGGGGAGAAACTGACAGGAGTAACTACGACTCTCTTAAGGTAGCCAAATGTCTCGTCAACAACCGAGATACATCGCCAAACTCGAGAAGTTCAGGGCAGGCGTACTGTGAATGTCTTTATGTCGACAGTTAATGGCGTATCGATTCAGGTGAACTGGCCAGTGTAAGCTTGTAGATGTGACTGTTGTAAAACGGGGAGCGACCGACAGGAGTAACTATGCCTCTCTCAAGGTAGCCAAATGCCTCGTCAACAGGCGAAATACATCAGCAAACACGAGAAGCTCCCGGCGGGAATACTGTGGAAGTCTTTATGTTGACAGATAATGGCGTATCGCTTCAGGAGAACTGGCTAAAGGAAGCTGAAAATGTGACTGTGGTAAAACGGGGTGCAACCGACAGGAGAAACTATGACTCTCTTAAGGTAGCCATATGCCTCGTCAACAGGCGAAATACATAGGCAAACTCGAGGAGCTCCCGGGAGGAGTACTGTGAAAGTCATTATGTTGACAGATAATGGCGTATCGCCTCAGGTGAACTAGCCAGAGTAAGCTTGAAAATGTCATTGTGGAAAACCGGGAACAATTAGCAGGAGTAACGGTGAGACACTGGCACGAGTAACTATGAATCTCTTAAGGTAGCCAAATGCCCCGTCAACAGGCGAAATACATCGGCAAATTCGAGAAGCTCCCGGCAGGAGTACTGTGAAAGTCTTTATGTCGACAGTTAATGGCGTATCGATTCAGGTGAACTGGCCAGAGTAAGCTTCTAGATGTGACTGTTGTAAAACGGGGAGCAACCGACAGGAGAAACTATGACTCTCTTAAGGTAGCCATATGCCTCGTCAACAGGCGAAATACATCGGCAAACTCGAGAAGCTACCGGCAGGAGTAATGTGAAAGTCTTTATGTCGACAGATAATGGCGTATCGCTTCAGGTGAACTGGCCAGCCACAATAAGCTTGAAAATGTGACTGTGGCAAAACTTGGAGCAACTGACTGGAGTAACTATGACTCTCTTAAGGTAGCCAAATGGCCCTCAACAGGCGAAAAAAATGGGCAAACTCGAGACGCTACCGGCAGGAGTACTGTGAAAGTCTATATATTGACAGATAATTGCGTATCGCTTCAGGTGAGCTGCTAGAGGAAGCTTGAAAATGTGACTGTGGTAAAACGGGGAACAAATGACTGGCGTAACTGTGACTCTCTTAAGTTACCCAAATGCCTCGCCAACAGGCGAAACACATCGGCAAACTCGACAAGCTCCCGGCAGGAGTACCGTGAAAGTCTTTATGTCGACAGATAATGGCGTATCGCTTCAGGTGAACTTTCCAGAGTAAGCTTGAAAATGTCATTGTGGAAAACGGGGAACAATTGGCAGGAGTAACGGTGAGACACTGGCACGAGTAACTATGACTCTCTTAAGGAAGCCAAATGCCTCGTCAACAGGCGAAATACATCGGCAAACTCGAGAAGTTCCCGGCTGGCGTACTGTGAATGTCTTTATGTCGACAGTTAATGGCGTATCGATCCATGTGAACTGGCCAAAGTAAGCTAGCAGATGTGACTGTTGTAAAACGGGCAGCAACCGACAGGAGTAACTATGACTCAATAAAGGGACCCAAATGCCTCGTCAACAGTTGAGATACATTTGCAAACTGGAGGAGCTCTTAGCAGGAGTACTGTGAATGTCATAATGTCGACAAATAATAACGTATCGCTTGTGGTGAACTGGTCAGAGTAAGCTCGTAGTTGTGACTGTTGTAAAACGGGGAGAAACTGAGAGGAGTAACTACGACTCTCTTAAGGTAGCCAAATGTATCGTCAACAACCGAGATACATCGCCAAACTCGAGAAGTTCAGGGCAGGCGTACTGTGAATGTCTTTATGTCGACAGTTAATGGCGTATCGATTCAGGTGAACTGGCCAGTGTAAGCTTGTAGATGTGACTGTTGTAAAACGGGGAGCGACCGACAGGAGTAACTATGCCTCTCTCAAGGTAGCCAAATGCCTCGTCAACAGGCGAAATACATCAGCAAACACGAGAAGCTCCCGGCGGGAATACTGTGGAAGTCTTTATGTTGACAGATAATGGCGTATCGCTTCAGGAGAACTGGCTAAAGGAAGCTGAAAATGTGACTGTGGTAAAACGGGGTGCAACCGACAGGAGAAACTATGACTCTCTTAAGGTAGCCATATGCCTCGTCAACAGGCGAAATACATAGGCAAACTCGAGGAGCTCCCGGGAGGAGTACTGTGAAAGTCATTATGTTGACAGATAATGGCGTATCGCCTCAGGTGAACTAGCCAGAGTAAGCTTGAAAATGTCATTGTGGAAAACCGGGAACAATTAGCAGGAGTAACGGTGAGACACTGGCACGAGTAACTATGAATCTCTTAAGGTAGCCAAATGCCCCGTCAACAGGCGAAATACATCGGCAAATTCGAGAAGCTCCCGGCAGGAGTACTGTGAAAGTCTTTATGTCGACAGTTAATGGCGTATCGATTCAGGTGAACTGGCCAGAGTAAGCTTCTAGATGTGACTGTTGTAAAACGGGGAGCAACCGACAGGAGAAACTATGACTCTCTTAAGGTAGCCATATGCCTCGTCAACAGGCGAAATACATCGGCAAACTCGAGAAGCTACCGGCAGGAGTAATGTGAAAGTCTTTATGTCGACAGATAATGGCGTATCGCTTCAGGTGAACTGGCCAGCCACAATAAGCTTGAAAATGTGACTGTGGCAAAACTTGGAGCAACTGACCGGAGTAACTATGACTCTCTTAAGGTAGCCAAATGGCCCTCAACAGGCGAAAAAAATGGGCAAACTCGAGACGCTACCGGCAGGAGTACTGTGAAAGTCTATATATTGACAGATAATTGCGTATCGCTTCAGGTGAGCTGCTAGAGGAAGCTTGAAAATGTGACTGTGGTAAAACGGGGAACAAATGACTGGCGTAACTGTGACTCTCTTAAGTTACCCAAATGCCTCGCCAACAGGCGAAACACATCGGCAAACTCGACAAGCTCCCGGCAGGAGTACCGTGAAAGTCTTTATGTCGACAGATAATGGCGTATCGCTTCAGGTGAACTTTCCAGAGTAAGCTTGAAAATGTCATTGTGGAAAACGGGGAACAATTGGCAGGAGTAACGGTGAGACACTGGCACGAGTAACTATGACTCTCTTAAGGAAGCCAAATGCCTCGTCAACAGGCGAAATACATCGGCAAACTCGAGAAGTTCCCGGCTGGCGTACTGTGAATGTCTTTATGTCGACAGTTAATGGCGTATCGATCCATGTGAGCTGGCCAAAGTAAGCTAGCAGATGTGACTGTTGTAAAACGGGCAGCAACCGACAGGAGTAACTATGACTCAATAAAGGGACCCAAATGCCTCGTCAACAGTTGAGATACATTTGCAAACTGGAGGAGCTCTTAGCAGGAGTACTGTGAATGTCATAATGTCGACAAATAATAACGTATCGCTTGTGGTGAACTGGTCAGAGTAAGCTCGTAGTTGTGACTGTTGTAAAACGGGGAGAAACTGACAGGAGTAACTACGACTCTCTTAAGGTAGCCAAATGTCTCGTCAACAACCGAGATACATCGCCAAACTCGAGAAGTTCAGGGCAGGCGTACTGTGAATGTCTTTATGTCGACAGTTAATGGCGTATCGATTCAGGTGAACTGGCCAGTGTAAGCTTGTAGATGTGACTGTTGTAAAACGGGGAGCGACCGACAGGAGTAACTATGCCTCTCTCAAGGTAGCCAAATGCCTCGTCAACAGGCGAAATACATCAGCAAACACGAGAAGCTCCCGGCGGGAATACTGTGGAAGTCTTTATGTTGACAGATAATGGCGTATCGCTTCAGGAGAACTGGCTAAAGGAAGCTGAAAATGTGACTGTGGTAAAACGGGGTGCAACCGACAGGAGAAACTATGACTCTCTTAAGGTAGCCATATGCCTCGTCAACAGGCGAAATACATAGGCAAACTCGAGGAGCTCCCGGGAGGAGTACTGTGAAAGTCATTATGTTGACAGATAATGGCGTATCGCCTCAGGTGAACTAGCCAGAGTAAGCTTGAAAATGTCATTGTGGAAAACCGGGAACAATTAGCAGGAGTAACGGTGAGACACTGGCACGAGTAACTATGAATCTCTTAAGGTAGCCAAATGCCCCGTCAACAGGCGAAATACATCGGCAAATTCGAGAAGCTCCCGGCAGGAGTACTGTGAAAGTCTTTATGTCGACAGTTAATGGCGTATCGATTCAGGTGAACTGGCCAGAGTAAGCTTCTAGATGTGACTGTTGTAAAACGGGGAGCAACCGACAGGAGAAACTATGACTCTCTTAAGGTAGCCATATGCCTCGTCAACAGGCGAAATACATCGGCAAACTCGAGAAGCTACCGGCAGGAGTAATGTGAAAGTCTTTATGTCGACAGATAATGGCGTATCGCTTCAGGTGAACTGGCCAGCCACAATAAGCTTGAAAATGTGACTGTGGCAAAACTTGGAGCAACTGACTGGAGTAACTATGACTCTCTTAAGGTAGCCAAATGGCCCTCAACAGGCGAAAAAAATGGGCAAACTCGAGACGCTACCGGCAGGAGTACTGTGAAAGTCTATATATTGACAGATAATTGCGTATCGCTTCAGGTGAGCTGCTAGAGGAAGCTTGAAAATGTGACTGTGGTAAAACGGGGAACAAATGACTGGCGTAACTGTGACTCTCTTAAGTTACCCAAATGCCTCGCCAACAGGCGAAACACATCGGCAAACTCGACAAGCTCCCGGCAGGAGTACCGTGAAAGTCTTTATGTCGACAGATAATGGCGTATCGCTTCAGGTGAACTTTCCAGAGTAAGCTTGAAAATGTCATTGTGGAAAACGGGGAACAATTGGCAGGAGTAACGGTGAGACACTGGCACGAGTAACTATGACTCTCTTAAGGAAGCCAAATGCCTCGTCAACAGGCGAAATACATCGGCAAACTCGAGAAGTTCCCGGCTGGCGTACTGTGAATGTCTTTATGTCGACAGTTAATGGCGTATCGATCCATGTGAACTGGCCAAAGTAAGCTAGCAGATGTGACTGTTGTAAAACGGGCAGCAACCGACAGGAGTAACTATGACTCAATAAAGGGACCCAAATGCCTCGTCAACAGTTGAGATACATTTGCAAACTGGAGGAGCTCTTAGCAGGAGTACTGTGAATGTCATAATGTCGACAAATAATAACGTATCGCTTGTGGTGAACTGGTCAGAGTAAGCTCGTAGTTGTGACTGTTGTAAAACGGGGAGAAACTGACAGGAGTAACTACGACTCTCTTAAGGTAGCCAAATGTCTCGTCAACAACCGAGATACATCGCCAAACTCGAGAAGTTCAGGGCAGGCGTACTGTGAATGTCTTTATGTCGACAGTTAATGGCGTATCGATTCAGGTGAACTGGCCAGTGTAAGCTTGTAGATGTGACTGTTGTAAAACGGGGAGCGACCGACAGGAGTAACTATGCCTCTCTCAAGGTAGCCAAATGCCTCGTCAACAGGCGAAATACATCAGCAAACACGAGAAGCTCCCGGCGGGAATACTGTGGAAGTCTTTATGTTGACAGATAATGGCGTATCGCTTCAGGAGAACTGGCTAAAGGAAGCTGAAAATGTGACTGTGGTAAAACGGGGTGCAACCGACAGGAGAAACTATGACTCTCTTAAGGTAGCCATATGCCTCGTCAACAGGCGAAATACATAGGCAAACTCGAGGAGCTCCCGGGAGGAGTACTGTGAAAGTCATTATGTTGACAGATAATGGCGTATCGCCTCAGGTGAACTAGCCAGAGTAAGCTTGAAAATGTCATTGTGGAAAACCGGGAACAATTAGCAGGAGTAACGGTGAGACACTGGCACGAGTAACTATGAATCTCTTAAGGTAGCCAAATGCCCCGTCAACAGGCGAAATACATCGGCAAATTCGAGAAGCTCCCGGCAGGAGTACTGTGAAAGTCTTTATGTCGACAGTTAATGGCGTATCGATTCAGGTGAACTGGCCAGAGTAAGCTTCTAGATGTGACTGTTGTAAAACGGGGAGCAACCGACAGGAGAAACTATGACTCTCTTAAGGTAGCCATATGCCTCGTCAACAGGCGAAATACATCGGCAAACTCGAGAAGCTACCGGCAGGAGTAATGTGAAAGTCTTTATGTCGACAGATAATGGCGTATCGCTTCAGGTGAACTGGCCAGCCACAATAAGCTTGAAAATGTGACTGTGGCAAAACTTGGAGCAACTGACTGGAGTAACTATGACTCTCTTAAGGTAGCCAAATGGCCCTCAACAGGCGAAAAAAATGGGCAAACTCGAGACGCTACCGGCAGGAGTACTGTGAAAGTCTATATATTGACAGATAATTGCGTATCGCTTCAGGTGAGCTGCTAGAGGAAGCTTGAAAATGTGACTGTGGTAAAACGGGGAACAAATGACTGGCGTAACTGTGACTCTCTTAAGTTACCCAAATGCCTCGCCAACAGGCGAAACACATCGGCAAACTCGACAAGCTCCCGGCAGGAGTACCGTGAAAGTCTTTATGTCGACAGATAATGGCGTATCGCTTCAGGTGAACTTTCCAGAGTAAGCTTGAAAATGTCATTGTGGAAAACGGGGAACAATTGGCAGGAGTAACGGTGAGACACTGGCACGAGTAACTATGACTCTCTTAAGGAAGCCAAATGCCTCGTCAACAGGCGAAATACATCGGCAAACTCGAGAAGTTCCCGGCTGGCGTACTGTGAATGTCTTTATGTCGACAGTTAATGGCGTATCGATCCATGTGAACTGGCCAAAGTAAGCTAGCAGATGTGACTGTTGTAAAACGGGCAGCAACCGACAGGAGTAACTATGACTCAATAAAGGGACCCAAATGCCTCGTCAACAGTTGAGATACATTTGCAAACTGGAGGAGCTCTTAGCAGGAGTACTGTGAATGTCATAATGTCGACAAATAATAACGTATCGCTTGTGGTGAACTGGTCAGAGTAAGCTCGTAGTTGTGACTGTTGTAAAACGGGGAGAAACTGACAGGAGTAACTACGACTCTCTTAAGGTAGCCAAATGTCTCGTCAACAACCGAGATACATCGCCAAACTCGAGAAGTTCAGGGCAGGCGTACTGTGAATGTCTTTATGTCGACAGTTAATGGCGTATCGATTCAGGTGAACTGGCCAGTGTAAGCTTGTAGATGTGACTGTTGTAAAACGGGGAGCGACCGACAGGAGTAACTATGCCTCTCTCAAGGTAGCCAAATGCCTCGTCAACAGGCGAAATACATCAGCAAACACGAGAAGCTCCCGGCGGGAATACTGTGGAAGTCTTTATGTTGACAGATAATGGCGTATCGCTTCAGGAGAACTGGCTAAAGGAAGCTGAAAATGTGACTGTGGTAAAACGGGGTGCAACCGACAGGAGAAACTATGACTCTCTTAAGGTAGCCATATGCCTCGTCAACAGGCGAAATACATAGGCAAACTCGAGGAGCTCCCGGGAGGAGTACTGTGAAAGTCATTATGTTGACAGATAATGGCGTATCGCCTCAGGTGAACTAGCCAGAGTAAGCTTGAAAATGTCATTGTGGAAAACCGGGAACAATTAGCAGGAGTAACGGTGAGACACTGGCACGAGTAACTATGAATCTCTTAAGGTAGCCAAATGCCCCGTCAACAGGCGAAATACATCGGCAAATTCGAGAAGCTCCCGGCAGGAGTACTGTGAAAGTCTTTATGTCGACAGTTAATGGCGTATCGATTCAGGTGAACTGGCCAGAGTAAGCTTCTAGATGTGACTGTTGTAAAACGGGGAGCAACCGACAGGAGAAACTATGACTCTCTTAAGGTAGCCATATGCCTCGTCAACAGGCGAAATACATCGGCAAACTCGAGAAGCTACCGGCAGGAGTAATGTGAAAGTCTTTATGTCGACAGATAATGGCGTATCGCTTCAGGTGAACTGGCCAGCCACAATAAGCTTGAAAATGTGACTGTGGCAAAACTTGGAGCAACTGACTGGAGTAACTATGACTCTCTTAAGGTAGCCAAATGGCCCTCAACAGGCGAAAAAAATGGGCAAACTCGAGACGCTACCGGCAGGAGTACTGTGAAAGTCTATATATTGACAGATAATTGCGTATCGCTTCAGGTGAGCTGCTAGAGGAAGCTTGAAAATGTGACTGTGGTAAAACGGGGAACAAATGACTGGCGTAACTGTGACTCTCTTAAGTTACCCAAATGCCTCGCCAACAGGCGAAACACATCGGCAAACTCGACAAGCTCCCGGCAGGAGTACCGTGAAAGTCTTTATGTCGACAGATAATGGCGTATCGCTTCAGGTGAACTTTCCAGAGTAAGCTTGAAAATGTCATTGTGGAAAACGGGGAACAATTGGCAGGAGTAACGGTGAGACACTGGCACGAGTAACTATGACTCTCTTAAGGAAGCCAAATGCCTCGTCAACAGGCGAAATACATCGGCAAACTCGAGAAGTTCCCGGCTGGCGTACTGTGAATGTCTTTATGTCGACAGTTAATGGCGTATCGATCCATGTGAACTGGCCAAAGTAAGCTAGCAGATGTGACTGTTGTAAAACGGGCAGCAACCGACAGGAGTAACTATGACTCAATAAAGGGACCCAAATGCCTCGTCAACAGTTGAGATACATTTGCAAACTGGAGGAGCTCTTAGCAGGAGTACTGTGAATGTCATAATGTCGACAAATAATAACGTATCGCTTGTGGTGAACTGGTCAGAGTAAGCTCGTAGTTGTGACTGTTGTAAAACGGGGAGAAACTGACAGGAGTAACTACGACTCTCTTAAGGTAGCCAAATGTCTCGTCAACAACCGAGATACATCGCCAAACTCGAGAAGTTCAGGGCAGGCGTACTGTGAATGTCTTTATGTCGACAGTTAATGGCGTATCGATTCAGGTGAACTGGCCAGTGTAAGCTTGTAGATGTGACTGTTGTAAAACGGGGAGCGACCGACAGGAGTAACTATGCCTCTCTCAAGGTAGCCAAATGCCTCGTCAACAGGCGAAATACATCAGCAAACACGAGAAGCTCCCGGCGGGAATACTGTGGAAGTCTTTATGTTGACAGATAATGGCGTATCGCTTCAGGAGAACTGGCTAAAGGAAGCTGAAAATGTGACTGTGGTAAAACGGGGTGCAACCGACAGGAGAAACTATGACTCTCTTAAGGTAGCCATATGCCTCGTCAACAGGCGAAATACATAGGCAAACTCGAGGAGCTCCCGGGAGGAGTACTGTGAAAGTCATTATGTTGACAGATAATGGCGTATCGCCTCAGGTGAACTAGCCAGAGTAAGCTTGAAAATGTCATTGTGGAAAACCGGGAACAATTAGCAGGAGTAACGGTGAGACACTGGCACGAGTAACTATGAATCTCTTAAGGTAGCCAAATGCCCCGTCAACAGGCGAAATACATCGGCAAATTCGAGAAGCTCCCGGCAGGAGTACTGTGAAAGTCTTTATGTCGACAGTTAATGGCGTATCGATTCAGGTGAACTGGCCAGAGTAAGCTTCTAGATGTGACTGTTGTAAAACGGGGAGCAACCGACAGGAGAAACTATGACTCTCTTAAGGTAGCCATATGCCTCGTCAACAGGCGAAATACATCGGCAAACTCGAGAAGCTACCGGCAGGAGTAATGTGAAAGTCTTTATGTCGACAGATAATGGCGTATCGCTTCAGGTGAACTGGCCAGCCACAATAAGCTTGAAAATGTGACTGTGGCAAAACTTGGAGCAACTGACTGGAGTAACTATGACTCTCTTAAGGTAGCCAAATGGCCCTCAACAGGCGAAAAAAATGGGCAAACTCGAGACGCTACCGGCAGGAGTACTGTGAAAGTCTATATATTGACAGATAATTGCGTATCGCTTCAGGTGAGCTGCTAGAGGAAGCTTGAAAATGTGACTGTGGTAAAACGGGGAACAAATGACTGGCGTAACTGTGACTCTCTTAAGTTACCCAAATGCCTCGCCAACAGGCGAAACACATCGGCAAACTCGACAAGCTCCCGGCAGGAGTACCGTGAAAGTCTTTATGTCGACAGATAATGGCGTATCGCTTCAGGTGAACTTTCCAGAGTAAGCTTGAAAATGTCATTGTGGAAAACGGGGAACAATTGGCAGGAGTAACGGTGAGACACTGGCACGAGTAACTATGACTCTCTTAAGGAAGCCAAATGCCTCGTCAACAGGCGAAATACATCGGCAAACTCGAGAAGTTCCCGGCTGGCGTACTGTGAATGTCTTTATGTCGACAGTTAATGGCGTATCGATCCATGTGAACTGGCCAAAGTAAGCTAGCAGATGTGACTGTTGTAAAACGGGCAGCAACCGACAGGAGTAACTATGACTCAATAAAGGGACCCAAATGCCTCGTCAACAGTTGAGATACATTTGCAAACTGGAGGAGCTCTTAGCAGGAGTACTGTGAATGTCATAATGTCGACAAATAATAACGTATCGCTTGTGGTGAACTGGTCAGAGTAAGCTCGTAGTTGTGACTGTTGTAAAACGGGGAGAAACTGACAGGAGTAACTACGACTCTCTTAAGGTAGCCAAATGCCTCGTCAACAACCGAGATACATCGCCAAACTCGAGAAGTTCAGGGCAGGCGTACTGTGAATGTCTTTATGTCGACAGTTAATGGCGTATCGATTCAGGTGAACTGGCCAGTGTAAGCTTGTAGATGTGACTGTTGTAAAACGGGGAGCGACCGACAGGAGTAACTATGCCTCTCTCAAGGTAGCCAAATGCCTCGTCAACAGGCGAAATACATCAGCAAACACGAGAAGCTCCCGGCGGGAATACTGTGGAAGTCTTTATGTTGACAGATAATGGCGTATCGCTTCAGGAGAACTGGCTAAAGGAAGCTGAAAATGTGACTGTGGTAAAACGGGGTGCAACCGACAGGAGAAACTATGACTCTCTTAAGGTAGCCATATGCCTCGTCAACAGGCGAAATACATAGGCAAACTCGAGGAGCTCCCGGGAGGAGTACTGTGAAAGTCATTATGTTGACAGATAATGGCGTATCGCCTCAGGTGAACTAGCCAGAGTAAGCTTGAAAATGTCATTGTGGAAAACCGGGAACAATTAGCAGGAGTAACGGTGAGACACTGGCACGAGTAACTATGAATCTCTTAAGGTAGCCAAATGCCCCGTCAACAGGCGAAATACATCGGCAAATTCGAGAAGCTCCCGGCAGGAGTACTGTGAAAGTCTTTATGTCGACAGTTAATGGCGTATCGATTCAGGTGAACTGGCCAGAGTAAGCTTCTAGATGTGACTGTTGTAAAACGGGGAGCAACCGACAGGAGTAAATATGACTCTCTTGAGGTAGCCAAATACCTCGTCAACAGGCGCAATAAATCGGCAAACTCGAGGAGCTCCCGGGAGGAGTACTGTGAAAGTCATTATGTTGACAGATAATGGCGTATCGCCTCAGGTGAACTTTCCAGAGTAAGCTTGAAAATGTCATTGTGGAAAACGGGGAACAATTGGCAGGAGTAACGGTGAGACACTGGCACGAGTAACTATGACTCTCTTAAGGTAGCCAAATGCCTCGTCAACAGGCGAAATACATCGGCAAACTCGAGAAGTTCCCGGCTGGCGTACTGTGAATGTCTTTATGTCGACAGTTAATGGCGTATCGATCCATGTGAACTGGCCAAAGTAAGCTAGCAGATGTGACTGTTGTAAAACGGGCAGCAACCGACAGGAGTAACTATGACTCAATAAAGGGACCCAAATGCCTCGTCCACAGTTGAGATACATTTGCAAACTGGAGGAGCTCTTAGCAGGAGTACTGTGAATGTCATAATGTCGACAAATAATAACGTATCGCTTGTGGTGAACTGGCCAGAGTAAGCTCGTAGTTGTGACTGTTGTAAAACGGGGAGAAACTGACAGGAGTAACTACGACTCTCGTAAGGTAGCCAAATGCCTCGTCAACAGCCGAGATACATCGCCAAACTCGAGAAGTTCAGGGCAGGCGTACTGTGAATGTCTTTATGTCGACAGTTAATGGCGTATCGATTCAGGTGAACTGGCCAGTGTAAGCTTGTAGATGTGACTGTTGTAAAACGGGGAGCAACCGACAGGAGTAACTATGCCTCTCTCAAGGTAGCCAAATGCCTCGTCAACAGGCGAAATACATCGGCAAACTCGAGAAGCTACCGGCAGGAGTAATGTGAAAGTCTTTATGTCGACAGATAATGGCGTATCGCTTCAGAAGAACTGGCTAAAGGAAGCTGAAAATGTGACTGTGGTAAAACGGGGTGCAACCGACAGGAGAAACTATGACTCTCTTAAGGTAGCCATATGCCTCGTCAACAGGCGAAATACATCGGCAAACTCGAGAAGCTACCGGCAGGAGTAATGTGAAAGTCTTTATGTCGACAGATAATGGAGTATCGCTTCAGGTGAACTGGCCAGCCACAATAAGCTTGAAAATGTGACTGTGGCAAAACTTGGAGCAACTGACTGGAGTAACTATGACTCTCTTAAGGTAGCCAAATGGCCCTCAACAGGCGGAAAAAAATGGGCAAACTCGAGACGCTACCGGCAGGAGTACTGTGAAAGTCTATATATTGACAGATAATTGCGTATCGCTTCAGGTGAGCTGCTAGAGGAAGCTTGAAAATGTGACTGTGGTAAAACGGGGAACAAATGACTGGCGTAACTGTGACTCTCTTAAGTTACCCAAATGCCTCGCCAACAGGCGAAACACATCGGCAAACTCGACAAGCTCCCGGCAGGAGTACCGTGAAAGTCTTTATGTCGACAGATAATGGCGTATCGCTTCAGGTGAACTTTCCAGAGTAAGCTTGAAAATGTCATTGTGGAAAACGGGGAACAATTGGCAGGAGTAACGGTGAGACACTGGCACGAGTAACTATGACTCTCTTAAGGAAGCCAAATGCCTCGTCAACAGGCGAAATACATCGGCAAACTCGAGAAGTTCCCGGCTGGCGTACTGTGAATGTCTTTATGTCGACAGTTAATGGCGTATCGATCCATGTGAACTGGCCAAAGTAAGCTAGCAGATGTGACTGTTGTAAAACGGCCAGCAACCGACAGGAGTAACTATGACTCAATAAAGGGACCCAAATGCCTCGTCAACAGTTGAGATACATTTGCAAACTGGAGGAGCTCTTAGCAGGAGTACTGTGAATGTCATAATGTCGACAAATAATAACGTATCGCTTGTGGTGAACTGGTCAGAGTAAGCTCGTAGTTGTGACTGTTGTAAAACGGGGAGAAACTGACAGGAGTAACTACGACTCTCTTAAGGTAGCCAAATGCCTCGTCAACAACCGAGATACATCGCCAAACTCGAGAAGTTCAGGGCAGGCGTACTGTGAATGTCTTTATGTCGACAGTTAATGGCGTATCGATTCAGGTGAACTGGCCAGTGTAAGCTTGTAGATGTGACTGTTGTAAAACGGGGAGCAACCGACAGGAGTAACTATGCCTCTCTCAAGGTAGCCAAATGCCTCGTCAACAGGCGAAATACATCGGCAAACTCGAGAAGCTACCGGCAGGAGTAATGTGAAAGTCTTTATGTCGACAGATAATGGCGTATCGCTTCAGAAGAACTGGCTAAAGGAAGCTGAAAATGTGACTGTGGTAAAACGGGGTGCAACCGACAGGAGAAACTATGACTCTCTTAAGGTAGCCATATGCCTCGTCAACAGGCGAAATACATCGGCAAACTCGAGAAGCTACCGGCAGGAGTAATGTGAAAGTCTTTATGTCGACAGATAATGGCGTATCGCTTCAGGTGAACTGGCCAGAGTAAGCTTCTAGATGTGACTGTTGTAAAACGGGGAGCAACCGACAGGAGAAACTATGACTCTCTTAAGGTAGCCAAATGCCTCGTCAACAGGCGAAATACATCGGCAAACTCGAGAAGTTCCCGGCTGGCGTACTGTGAATGTCTTTATGTCGACAGTTAATGGCGTATCGATTCAGGTGAACTGGCCAGAGTAAGCTTCTAGATGTGACTGTTGTAAAACGGGGAGCAACCGACAGGAGTAAATATGACTCTCTTGAGGTAGCCAAATACCTCGTCAACAGGCGCAATAAATCGGCAAACTCGAGGAGCTCCCGGGAGGAGTACTGTGAAAGTCATTATGTTGACAGATAATGGCGTATCGCCTCAGGTGAACTTTCCAGAGTAAGCTTGAAAATGTCATTGTGGAAAACGGGGAACAATTGGCAGGAGTAACGGTGAGACACTGGCACGAGTAACTATGACTCTCTTAAGGTAGCCAAATGCCTCGTCAACAGGCGAAATACATCGGCAAACTCGAGAAGTTCCCGGCTGGCGTACTGTGAATGTCTTTATGTCGACAGTTAATGGCGTATCGATCCATGTGAACTGGCCAAAGTAAGCTAGCAGATGTGACTGTTGTAAAACGGGCAGCAACCGACAGGAGTAACTATGACTCAATAAAGGGACCCAAATGCCTCGTCCACAGTTGAGATACATTTGCAAACTGGAGGAGCTCTTAGCAGGAGTACTGTGAATGTCATAATGTCGACAAATAATAACGTATCGCTTGTGGTGAACTGGCCAGAGTAAGCTCGTAGTTGTGACTGTTGTAAAACGGGGAGAAACTGACAGGAGTAACTACGACTCTCGTAAGGTAGCCAAATGCCTCGTCAACAGCCGAGATACATCGCCAAACTCGAGAAGTTCAGGGCAGGCGTACTGTGAATGTCTTTATGTCGACAGTTAATGGCGTATCGATTCAGGTGAACTGGCCAGTGTAAGCTTGTAGATGTGACTGTTGTAAAACGGGGAGCAACCGACAGGAGTAACTATGCCTCTCTCAAGGTAGCCAAATGCCTCGTCAACAGGCGAAATACATCGGCAAACTCGAGAAGCTACCGGCAGGAGTAATGTGAAAGTCTTTATGTCGACAGATAATGGCGTATCGCTTCAGAAGAACTGGCTAAAGGAAGCTGAAAATGTGACTGTGGTAAAACGGGGTGCAACCGACAGGAGAAACTATGACTCTCTTAAGGTAGCCATATGCCTCGTCAACAGGCGAAATACATCGGCAAACTCGAGAAGCTACCGGCAGGAGTAATGTGAAAGTCTTTATGTCGACAGATAATGGAGTATCGCTTCAGGTGAACTGGCCAGCCACAATAAGCTTGAAAATGTGACTGTGGCAAAACTTGGAGCAACTGACTGGAGTAACTATGACTCTCTTAAGGTAGCCAAATGGCCCTCAACAGGCGAAAAAAATGGGCAAACTCGAGACGCTACCGGCAGGAGTACTGTGAAAGTCTATATATTGACAGATAATTGCGTATCGCTTCAGGTGAGCTGCTAGAGGAAGCTTGAAAATGTGACTGTGGTAAAACGGGGAACAAATGACTGGCGTAACTGTGACTCTCTTAAGTTACCCAAATGCCTCGCCAACAGGCGAAACACATCGGCAAACTCGACAAGCTCCCGGCAGGAGTACCGTGAAAGTCTTTATGTCGACAGATAATGGCGTATCGCTTCAGGTGAACTTTCCAGAGTAAGCTTGAAAATGTCATTGTGGAAAACGGGGAACAATTGGCAGGAGTAACGGTGAGACACTGGCACGAGTAACTATGACTCTCTTAAGGAAGCCAAATGCCTCGTCAACAGGCGAAATACATCGGCAAACTCGAGAAGTTCCCGGCTGGCGTACTGTGAATGTCTTTATGTCGACAGTTAATGGCGTATCGATCCATGTGAACTGGCCAAAGTAAGCTAGCAGATGTGACTGTTGTAAAACGGGCAGCAACCGACAGGAGTAACTATGACTCAATAAAGGGACCCAAATGCCTCGTCAACAGTTGAGATACATTTGCAAACTGGAGGAGCTCTTAGCAGGAGTACTGTGAATGTCATAATGTCGACAAATAATAACGTATCGCTTGTGGTGAACTGGTCAGAGTAAGCTCGTAGTTGTGACTGTTGTAAAACGGGGAGAAACTGACAGGAGTAACTACGACTCTCTTAAGGTAGCCAAATGCCTCGTCAACAACCGAGATACATCGCCAAACTCGAGAAGTTCAGGGCAGGCGTACTGTGAATGTCTTTATGTCGACAGTTAATGGCGTATCGATTCAGGTGAACTGGCCAGTGTAAGCTTGTAGATGTGACTGTTGTAAAACGGGGAGCAACCGACAGGAGTAACTATGCCTCTCTCAAGGTAGCCAAATGCCTCGTCAACAGGCGAAATACATCGGCAAACTCGAGAAGCTACCGGCAGGAGTAATGTGAAAGTCTTTATGTCGACAGATAATGGCGTATCGCTTCAGAAGAACTGGCTAAAGGAAGCTGAAAATGTGACTGTGGTAAAACGGGGTGCAACCGACAGGAGAAACTATGACTCTCTTAAGGTAGCCATATGCCTCGTCAACAGGCGAAATACATCGGCAAACTCGAGAAGCTACCGGCAGGAGTAATGTGAAAGTCTTTATGTCGACAGATAATGGCGTATCGCTTCAGGTGAACTGGCCAGAGTAAGCTTCTAGATGTGACTGTTGTAAAACGGGGAGCAACCGACAGGAGAAACTATGACTCTCTTAAGGTAGCCATATGCCTCGTCAACAGGCGAAATACATCGGCAAACTCGAGAAGCTACCGGCAGGAGTAATGTGAAAGTCTTTATGTCGACAGATAATGGCGTATCGCTTCAGGTGAACTGGCCAGCCACAATAAGCTTGAAAATGTGACTGTGGCAAAACTTGGAGCAACTGACTGGAGTAACTATGACTCTCTTAAGGTAGCCAAATGGCCCTCAACAGGCGAAAAAAATGGGCAAACTCGAGACGCTACCGGCAGGAGTACTGTGAAAGTCTATATATTGACAGATAATTGCGTATCGCTTCAGGTGAGCTGCTAGAGGAAGCTTGAAAATGTGACTGTGGTAAAACGGGGAACAAATGACTGGCGTAACTGTGACTCTCTTAAGTTACCCAAATGCCTCGCCAACAGGCGAAACACATCGGCAAACTCGACAAGCTCCCGGCAGGAGTACCGTGAAAGTCTTTATGTCGACAGATAATGGCGTATCGCTTCAGGTGAACTTTCCAGAGTAAGCTTGAAAATGTCATTGTGGAAAACGGGGAACAATTGGCAGGAGTAACGGTGAGACACTGGCACGAGTAACTATGACTCTCTTAAGGAAGCCAAATGCCTCGTCAACAGGCGAAATACATCGGCAAACTCGAGAAGTTCCCGGCTGGCGTACTGTGAATGTCTTTATGTCGACAGTTAATGGCGTATCGATCCATGTGAACTGGCCAAAGTAAGCTAGCAGATGTGACTGTTGTAAAACGGGCAGCAACCGACAGGAGTAACTATGACTCAATAAAGGGACCCAAATGCCTCGTCCACAGTTGAGATACATTTGCAAACTGGAGGAGCTCTTAGCAGGAGTACTGTGAATGTCATAATGTCGACAAATAATAACGTATCGCTTGTGGTGAACTGGCCAGAGTAAGCTCGTAGTTGTGACTGTTGTAAAACGGGGAGAAACTGACAGGAGTAACTACGACTCTCGTAAGGTAGCCAAATGCCTCGTCAACAGCCGAGATACATCGCCAAACTCGAGAAGTTCAGGGCAGGCGTACTGTGAATGTCTTTATGTCGACAGTTAATGGCGTATCGATTCAGGTGAACTGGCCAGTGTAAGCTTGTAGATGTGACTGTTGTAAAACGGGGAGCAACCGACAGGAGTAACTATGCCTCTCTCAAGGTAGCCAAATGCCTCGTCAACAGGCGAAATACATCGGCAAACTCGAGAAGCTACCGGCAGGAGTAATGTGAAAGTCTTTATGTCGACAGATAATGGCGTATCGCTTCAGAAGAACTGGCTAAAGGAAGCTGAAAATGTGACTGTGGTAAAACGGGGTGCAACCGACAGGAGAAACTATGACTCTCTTAAGGTAGCCATATGCCTCGTCAACAGGCGAAATACATCGGCAAACTCGAGAAGCTACCGGCAGGAGTAATGTGAAAGTCTTTATGTCGACAGATAATGGAGTATCGCTTCAGGTGAACTGGCCAGCCACAATAAGCTTGAAAATGTGACTGTGGCAAAACTTGGAGCAACTGACTGGAGTAACTATGACTCTCTTAAGGTAGCCAAATGGCCCTCAACAGGCGAAAAAAATGGGCAAACTCGAGACGCTACCGGCAGGAGTACTGTGAAAGTCTATATATTGACAGATAATTGCGTATCGCTTCAGGTGAGCTGCTAGAGGAAGCTTGAAAATGTGACTGTGGTAAAACGGGGAACAAATGACTGGCGTAACTGTGACTCTCTTAAGTTACCCAAATGCCTCGCCAACAGGCGAAACACATCGGCAAACTCGACAAGCTCCCGGCAGGAGTACCGTGAAAGTCTTTATGTCGACAGATAATGGCGTATCGCTTCAGGTGAACTTTCCAGAGTAAGCTTGAAAATGTCATTGTGGAAAACGGGGAACAATTGGCAGGAGTAACGGTGAGACACTGGCACGAGTAACTATGACTCTCTTAAGGAAGCCAAATGCCTCGTCAACAGGCGAAATACATCGGCAAACTCGAGAAGTTCCCGGCTGGCGTACTGTGAATGTCTTTATGTCGACAGTTAATGGCGTATCGATCCATGTGAACTGGCCAAAGTAAGCTAGCAGATGTGACTGTTGTAAAACGGGCAGCAACCGACAGGAGTAACTATGACTCAATAAAGGGACCCAAATGCCTCGTCCACAGTTGAGATACATTTGCAAACTGGAGGAGCTCTTAGCAGGAGTACTGTGAATGTCATAATGTCGACAAATAATAACGTATCGCTTGTGGTGAACTGGCCAGAGTAAGCTCGTAGTTGTGACTGTTGTAAAACGGGGAGAAACTGACAGGAGTAACTACGACTCTCGTAAGGTAGCCAAATGCCTCGTCAACAGCCGAGATACATCGCCAAACTCGAGAAGTTCAGGGCAGGCGTACTGTGAATGTCTTTATGTCGACAGTTAATGGCGTATCGATTCAGGTGAACTGGCCAGTGTAAGCTTGTAGATGTGACTGTTGTAAAACGGGGAGCAACCGACAGGAGTAACTATGCCTCTCTCAAGGTAGCCAAATGCCTCGTCAACAGGCGAAATACATCGGCAAACTCGAGAAGCTACCGGCAGGAGTAATGTGAAAGTCTTTATGTCGACAGATAATGGCGTATCGCTTCAGAAGAACTGGCTAAAGGAAGCTGAAAATGTGACTGTGGTAAAACGGGGTGCAACCGACAGGAGAAACTATGACTCTCTTAAGGTAGCCATATGCCTCGTCAACAGGCGAAATACATCGGCAAACTCGAGAAGCTACCGGCAGGAGTAATGTGAAAGTCTTTATGTCGACAGATAATGGAGTATCGCTTCAGGTGAACTGGCCAGCCACAATAAGCTTGAAAATGTGACTGTGGCAAAACTTGGAGCAACTGACTGGAGTAACTATGACTCTCTTAAGGTAGCCAAATGGCCCTCAACAGGCGAAAAAAATGGGCAAACTCGAGACGCTACCGGCAGGAGTACTGTGAAAGTCTATATATTGACAGATAATTGCGTATCGCTTCAGGTGAGCTGCTAGAGGAAGCTTGAAAATGTGACTGTGGTAAAACGGGGAACAAATGACTGGCGTAACTGTGACTCTCTTAAGTTACCCAAATGCCTCGCCAACAGGCGAAACACATCGGCAAACTCGACAAGCTCCCGGCAGGAGTACCGTGAAAGTCTTTATGTCGACAGATAATGGCGTATCGCTTCAGGTGAACTTTCCAGAGTAAGCTTGAAAATGTCATTGTGGAAAACGGGGAACAATTGGCAGGAGTAACGGTGAGACACTGGCACGAGTAACTATGACTCTCTTAAGGAAGCCAAATGCCTCGTCAACAGGCGAAATACATCGGCAAACTCGAGAAGTTCCCGGCTGGCGTACTGTGAATGTCTTTATGTCGACAGTTAATGGCGTATCGATCCATGTGAACTGGCCAAAGTAAGCTAGCAGATGTGACTGTTGTAAAACGGCCAGCAACCGACAGGAGTAACTATGACTCAATAAAGGGACCCAAATGCCTCGTCAACAGTTGAGATACATTTGCAAACTGGAGGAGCTCTTAGCAGGAGTACTGTGAATGTCATAATGTCGACAAATAATAACGTATCGCTTGTGGTGAACTGGTCAGAGTAAGCTCGTAGTTGTGACTGTTGTAAAACGGGGAGAAACTGACAGGAGTAACTACGACTCTCTTAAGGTAGCCAAATGCCTCGTCAACAACCGAGATACATCGCCAAACTCGAGAAGTTCAGGGCAGGCGTACTGTGAATGTCTTTATGTCGACAGTTAATGGCGTATCGATTCAGGTGAACTGGCCAGTGTAAGCTTGTAGATGTGACTGTTGTAAAACGGGGAGCAACCGACAGGAGTAACTATGCCTCTCTCAAGGTAGCCAAATGCCTCGTCAACAGGCGAAATACATCGGCAAACTCGAGAAGCTACCGGCAGGAGTAATGTGAAAGTCTTTATGTCGACAGATAATGGCGTATCGCTTCAGAAGAACTGGCTAAAGGAAGCTGAAAATGTGACTGTGGTAAAACGGGGTGCAACCGACAGGAGAAACTATGACTCTCTTAAGGTAGCCATATGCCTCGTCAACAGGCGAAATACATCGGCAAACTCGAGAAGCTACCGGCAGGAGTAATGTGAAAGTCTTTATGTCGACAGATAATGGCGTATCGCTTCAGGTGAACTGGCCAGAGTAAGCTTCTAGATGTGACTGTTGTAAAACGGGGAGCAACCGACAGGAGAAACTATGACTCTCTTAAGGTAGCCAAATGCCTCGTCAACAGGCGAAATACATCGGCAAACTCGAGAAGTTCCCGGCTGGCGTACTGTGAATGTCTTTATGTCGACAGTTAATGGCGTATTGATCCATGTGAACTGGCCAAAGTAAGCTAGCAGATGTGACTGTTGTAAAACGGGCAGCAACCGACAGGAGTAACTATGACTCAATAAAGGGACCCAAATGCCTCGTCCACAGTTGAGATACATTTGCAAACTGGAGGAGCTCTTAGCAGGAGTACTGTGAATGTCATAATGTCGACAAATAATAACGTATCGCTTGTGGTGAACTGGCCAGAGTAAGCTCGTAGTTGTGACTGTTGTAAAACGGGGAGAAACTGACAGGAGTAACTACGACTCTCGTAAGGTAGCCAAATGCCTCGTCAACAGCCGAGATACATCGCCAAACTCGAGAAGTTCAGGGCAGGCGTACTGTGAATGTCTTTATGTCGACAGTTAATGGCGTATCGATTCAGGTGAACTGGCCAGTGTAAGCTTGTAGATGTGACTGTTGTAAAACGGGGAGCAACCGACAGGAGTAACTATGCCTCTCTCAAGGTAGCCAAATGCCTCGTCAACAGGCGAAATACATCGGCAAACTCGAGAAGCTACCGGCAGGAGTAATGTGAAAGTCTTTATGTCGACAGATAATGGCGTATCGCTTCAGGTGAACTGGCCAGAGTAAGCTTCTAGATGTGACTGTTGTAAAACGGGGAGCAACCGACAGGAGAAACTATGACTCTCTTAAGGTAGCCATATGCCTCGTCAACAGGCGAAATACATCGGCAAACTCGAGAAGCTACCGGCAGGAGTAATGTGAAAGTCTTTATGTCGACAGATAATGGCGTATCGCTTCAGGTGAACTGGCCAGCCACAATAAGCTTGAAAATGTGACTGTGGCAAAACTTGGAGCAACTGACTGGAGTAACTATGACTCTCTTAAGGTAGCCAAATGGCCCTCAACAGGCGAAAGAAATGGGCAAACTCGAGACGCTACCGGCAGGAGTACTGTGAAAGTCTATATATTGACAGATAATTGCGTATCGCTTCAGGTGAGCTGCTAGAGGAAGCTTGAAAATGTGACTGTGGTAAAACGGGGAACAAATGACTGGCGTAACTGTGACTCTCTTAAGTTACCCAAATGCCTCGCCAACAGGCGAAACACATCGGCAAACTCGACAAGCTCCCGGCAGGAGTACCGTGAAAGTCTTTATGTCGACAGATAATGGCGTATCGCTTCAGGTGAACTTTCCAGAGTAAGCTTGAAAATGTCATTGTGGAAAACGGGGAACAATTGGCAGGAGTAACGGTGAGACACTGGCACGAGTAACTATGACTCTCTTAAGGAAGCCAAATGCCTCGTCAACAGGCGAAATACATCGGCAAACTCGAGAAGTTCCCGGCTGGCGTACTGTGAATGTCTTTATGTCGACAGTTAATGGCGTATCGATCCATGTGAACTGGCCAAAGTAAGCTAGCAGATGTGACTGTTGTAAAACGGGCAGCAACCGACAGGAGTAACTATGACTCAATAAAGGGACCCAAATGCCTCGTCCACAGTTGAGATACATTTGCAAACTGGAGGAGCTCTTAGCAGGAGTACTGTGAATGTCATAATGTCGACAAATAATAACGTATCGCTTGTGGTGAACTGGCCAGAGTAAGCTCGTAGTTGTGACTGTTGTAAAACGGGGAGAAACTGACAGGAGTAACTACGACTCTCGTAAGGTAGCCAAATGCCTCGTCAACAGCCGAGATACATCGCCAAACTCGAGAAGTTCAGGGCAGGCGTACTGTGAATGTCTTTATGTCGACAGTTAATGGCGTATCGATTCAGGTGAACTGGCCAGTGTAAGCTTGTAGATGTGACTGTTGTAAAACGGGGAGCAACCGACAGGAGTAACTATGCCTCTCTCAAGGTAGCCAAATGCCTCGTCAACAGGCGAAATACATCGGCAAACTCGAGAAGCTACCGGCAGGAGTAATGTGAAAGTCTTTATGTCGACAGATAATGGCGTATCGCTTCAGAAGAACTGGCTAAAGGAAGCTGAAAATGTGACTGTGGTAAAACGGGGTGCAACCGACAGGAGAAACTATGACTCTCTTAAGGTAGCCATATGCCTCGTCAACAGGCGAAATACATCGGCAAACTCGAGAAGCTACCGGCAGGAGTAATGTGAAAGTCTTTATGTCGACAGATAATGGAGTATCGCTTCAGGTGAACTGGCCAGCCACAATAAGCTTGAAAATGTGACTGTGGCAAAACTTGGAGCAACTGACTGGAGTAACTATGACTCTCTTAAGGTAGCCAAATGGCCCTCAACAGGCGAAAAAAATGGGCAAACTCGAGACGCTACCGGCAGGAGTACTGTGAAAGTCTATATATTGACAGATAATTGCGTATCGCTTCAGGTGAGCTGCTAGAGGAAGCTTGAAAATGTGACTGTGGTAAAACGGGGAACAAATGACTGGCGTAACTGTGACTCTCTTAAGTTACCCAAATGCCTCGCCAACAGGCGAAACACATCGGCAAACTCGACAAGCTCCCGGCAGGAGTACCGTGAAAGTCTTTATGTCGACAGATAATGGCGTATCGCTTCAGGTGAACTTTCCAGAGTAAGCTTGAAAATGTCATTGTGGAAAACGGGGAACAATTGGCAGGAGTAACGGTGAGACACTGGCACGAGTAACTATGACTCTCTTAAGGAAGCCAAATGCCTCGTCAACAGGCGAAATACATCGGCAAACTCGAGAAGTTCCCGGCTGGCGTACTGTGAATGTCTTTATGTCGACAGTTAATGGCGTATCGATCCATGTGAACTGGCCAAAGTAAGCTAGCAGATGTGACTGTTGTAAAACGGCCAGCAACCGACAGGAGTAACTATGACTCAATAAAGGGACCCAAATGCCTCGTCAACAGTTGAGATACATTTGCAAACTGGAGGAGCTCTTAGCAGGAGTACTGTGAATGTCATAATGTCGACAAATAATAACGTATCGCTTGTGGTGAACTGGTCAGAGTAAGCTCGTAGTTGTGACTGTTGTAAAACGGGGAGAAACTGACAGGAGTAACTACGACTCTCTTAAGGTAGCCAAATGCCTCGTCAACAACCGAGATACATCGCCAAACTCGAGAAGTTCAGGGCAGGCGTACTGTGAATGTCTTTATGTCGACAGTTAATGGCGTATCGATTCAGGTGAACTGGCCAGTGTAAGCTTGTAGATGTGACTGTTGTAAAACGGGGAGCAACCGACAGGAGTAACTATGCCTCTCTCAAGGTAGCCAAATGCCTCGTCAACAGGCGAAATACATCGGCAAACTCGAGAAGCTACCGGCAGGAGTAATGTGAAAGTCTTTATGTCGACAGATAATGGCGTATCGCTTCAGAAGAACTGGCTAAAGGAAGCTGAAAATGTGACTGTGGTAAAACGGGGTGCAACCGACAGGAGAAACTATGACTCTCTTAAGGTAGCCATATGCCTCGTCAACAGGCGAAATACATCGGCAAACTCGAGAAGCTACCGGCAGGAGTAATGTGAAAGTCTTTATGTCGACAGATAATGGCGTATCGCTTCAGGTGAACTGGCCAGAGTAAGCTTCTAGATGTGACTGTTGTAAAACGGGGAGCAACCGACAGGAGAAACTATGACTCTCTTAAGGTAGCCAAATGCCTCGTCAACAGGCGAAATACATCGGCAAACTCGAGAAGTTCCCGGCTGGCGTACTGTGAATGTCTTTATGTCGACAGTTAATGGCGTATCGATCCATGTGAACTGGCCAAAGTAAGCTAGCAGATGTGACTGTTGTAAAACGGGCAGCAACCGACAGGAGTAACTATGACTCAATAAAGGGACCCAAATGCCTCGTCCACAGTTGAGATACATTTGCAAACTGGAGGAGCTCTTAGCAGGAGTACTGTGAATGTCATAATGTCGACAAATAATAACGTATCGCTTGTGGTGAACTGGCCAGAGTAAGCTCGTAGTTGTGACTGTTGTAAAACGGGGAGAAACTGACAGGAGTAACTACGACTCTCGTAAGGTAGCCAAATGCCTCGTCAACAGCCGAGATACATCGCCAAACTCGAGAAGTTCAGGGCAGGCGTACTGTGAATGTCTTTATGTCGACAGTTAATGGCGTATCGATTCAGGTGAACTGGCCAGTGTAAGCTTGTAGATGTGACTGTTGTAAAACGGGGAGCAACCGACAGGAGTAACTATGCCTCTCTCAAGGTAGCCAAATGCCTCGTCAACAGGCGAAATACATCGGCAAACTCGAGAAGCTACCGGCAGGAGTAATGTGAAAGTCTTTATGTCGACAGATAATGGCGTATCGCTTCAGAAGAACTGGCTAAAGGAAGCTGAAAATGTGACTGTGGTAAAACGGGGTGCAACCGACAGGAGAAACTATGACTCTCTTAAGGTAGCCATATGCCTCGTCAACAGGCGAAATACATCGGCAAACTCGAGAAGCTACCGGCAGGAGTAATGTGAAAGTCTTTATGTCGACAGATAATGGAGTATCGCTTCAGGTGAACTGGCCAGCCACAATAAGCTTGAAAATGTGACTGTGGCAAAACTTGGAGCAACTGACTGGAGTAACTATGACTCTCTTAAGGTAGCCAAATGGCCCTCAACAGGCGGAAAAAAATGGGCAAACTCGAGACGCTACCGGCAGGAGTACTGTGAAAGTCTATATATTGACAGATAATTGCGTATCGCTTCAGGTGAGCTGCTAGAGGAAGCTTGAAAATGTGACTGTGGTAAAACGGGGAACAAATGACTGGCGTAACTGTGACTCTCTTAAGTTACCCAAATGCCTCGCCAACAGGCGAAACACATCGGCAAACTCGACAAGCTCCCGGCAGGAGTACCGTGAAAGTCTTTATGTCGACAGATAATGGCGTATCGCTTCAGGTGAACTTTCCAGAGTAAGCTTGAAAATGTCATTGTGGAAAACGGGGAACAATTGGCAGGAGTAACGGTGAGACACTGGCACGAGTAACTATGACTCTCTTAAGGAAGCCAAATGCCTCGTCAACAGGCGAAATACATCGGCAAACTCGAGAAGTTCCCGGCTGGCGTACTGTGAATGTCTTTATGTCGACAGTTAATGGCGTATCGATCCATGTGAACTGGCCAAAGTAAGCTAGCAGATGTGACTGTTGTAAAACGGCCAGCAACCGACAGGAGTAACTATGACTCAATAAAGGGACCCAAATGCCTCGTCAACAGTTGAGATACATTTGCAAACTGGAGGAGCTCTTAGCAGGAGTACTGTGAATGTCATAATGTCGACAAATAATAACGTATCGCTTGTGGTGAACTGGTCAGAGTAAGCTCGTAGTTGTGACTGTTGTAAAACGGGGAGAAACTGACAGGAGTAACTACGACTCTCTTAAGGTAGCCAAATGCCTCGTCAACAACCGAGATACATCGCCAAACTCGAGAAGTTCAGGGCAGGCGTACTGTGAATGTCTTTATGTCGACAGTTAATGGCGTATCGATTCAGGTGAACTGGCCAGTGTAAGCTTGTAGATGTGACTGTTGTAAAACGGGGAGCAACCGACAGGAGTAACTATGCCTCTCTCAAGGTAGCCAAATGCCTCGTCAACAGGCGAAATACATCGGCAAACTCGAGAAGTTCCCGGCTGGCGTACTGTGAATGTCTTTATGTCGACAGTTAATGGCGTATCGATCCATGTGAACTGGCCAAAGTAAGCTAGCAGATGTGACTGTTGTAAAACGGGCAGCAACCGACAGGAGTAACTATGACTCAATAAAGGGACCCAAATGCCTCGTCCACAGTTGAGATACATTTGCAAACTGGAGGAGCTCTTAGCAGGAGTACTGTGAATGTCATAATGTCGACAAATAATAACGTATCGCTTGTGGTGAACTGGCCAGAGTAAGCTCGTAGTTGTGACTGTTGTAAAACGGGGAGAAACTGACAGGAGTAACTACGACTCTCGTAAGGTAGCCAAATGCCTCGTCAACAGCCGAGATACATCGCCAAACTCGAGAAGTTCAGGGCAGGCGTACTGTGAATGTCTTTATGTCGACAGTTAATGGCGTATCGATTCAGGTGAACTGGCCAGTGTAAGCTTGTAGATGTGACTGTTGTAAAACGGGGAGCAACCGACAGGAGTAACTATGCCTCTCTCAAGGTAGCCAAATGCCTCGTCAACAGGCGAAATACATCGGCAAACTCGAGAAGCTACCGGCAGGAGTAATGTGAAAGTCTTTATGTCGACAGATAATGGCGTATCGCTTCAGAAGAACTGGCTAAAGGAAGCTGAAAATGTGACTGTGGTAAAACGGGGTGCAACCGACAGGAGAAACTATGACTCTCTTAAGGTAGCCATATGCCTCGTCAACAGGCGAAATACATCGGCAAACTCGAGAAGCTACCGGCAGGAGTAATGTGAAAGTCTTTATGTCGACAGATAATGGAGTATCGCTTCAGGTGAACTGGCCAGCCACAATAAGCTTGAAAATGTGACTGTGGCAAAACTTGGAGCAACTGACTGGAGTAACTATGACTCTCTTAAGGTAGCCAAATGGCCCTCAACAGGCGGAAAAAAATGGGCAAACTCGAGACGCTACCGGCAGGAGTACTGTGAAAGTCTATATATTGACAGATAATTGCGTATCGCTTCAGGTGAGCTGCTAGAGGAAGCTTGAAAATGTGACTGTGGTAAAACGGGGAACAAATGACTGGCGTAACTGTGACTCTCTTAAGTTACCCAAATGCCTCGCCAACAGGCGAAACACATCGGCAAACTCGACAAGCTCCCGGCAGGAGTACCGTGAAAGTCTTTATGTCGACAGATAATGGCGTATCGCTTCAGGTGAACTTTCCAGAGTAAGCTTGAAAATGTCATTGTGGAAAACGGGGAACAATTGGCAGGAGTAACGGTGAGACACTGGCACGAGTAACTATGACTCTCTTAAGGAAGCCAAATGCCTCGTCAACAGGCGAAATACATCGGCAAACTCGAGAAGTTCCCGGCTGGCGTACTGTGAATGTCTTTATGTCGACAGTTAATGGCGTATCGATCCATGTGAACTGGCCAAAGTAAGCTAGCAGATGTGACTGTTGTAAAACGGCCAGCAACCGACAGGAGTAACTATGACTCAATAAAGGGACCCAAATGCCTCGTCAACAGTTGAGATACATTTGCAAACTGGAGGAGCTCTTAGCAGGAGTACTGTGAATGTCATAATGTCGACAAATAATAACGTATCGCTTGTGGTGAACTGGTCAGAGTAAGCTCGTAGTTGTGACTGTTGTAAAACGGGGAGAAACTGACAGGAGTAACTACGACTCTCTTAAGGTAGCCAAATGCCTCGTCAACAACCGAGATACATCGCCAAACTCGAGAAGTTCAGGGCAGGCGTACTGTGAATGTCTTTATGTCGACAGTTAATGGCGTATCGATTCAGGTGAACTGGCCAGTGTAAGCTTGTAGATGTGACTGTTGTAAAACGGGGAGCAACCGACAGGAGTAACTATGCCTCTCTCAAGGTAGCCAAATGCCTCGTCAACAGGCGAAATACATCGGCAAACTCGAGAAGCTACCGGCAGGAGTAATGTGGAAGTCTTTATGTCGACAGATAATGGCGTATCGCTTCAGAAGAACTGGCTAAAGGAAGCTGAAAATGTGACTGTGGTAAAACGGGGTGCAACCGACAGGAGAAACTATGACTCTCTTAAGGTAGCCATATGCCTCGTCAACAGGCGAAATACATCGGCAAACTCGAGAAGCTACCGGCAGGAGTAATGTGAAAGTCTTTATGTCGACAGATAATGGCGTATCGCTTCAGGTGAACTGGCCAGAGTAAGCTTCTAGATGTGACTGTTGTAAAACGGGGAGCAACCGACAGGAGAAACTATGACTCTCTTAAGGTAGCCATATGCCTCGTCAACAGGCGAAATACATCGGCAAACTCGAGAAGCTACCGGCAGGAGTAATGTGAAAGTCTTTATGTCGACAGATAATGGCGTATCGCTTCAGGTGAACTGGCCAGCCACAATAAGCTTGAAAATGTGACTGTGGCAAAACTTGGAGCAACTGACTGGAGTAACTATGACTCTCTTAAGGTAGCCAAATGGCCCTCAACAGGCGAAAAAAATGGGCAAACTC
This sequence comes from Schistocerca piceifrons, assembly GCF_021461385.2. Taxonomy (NCBI): domain Eukaryota; kingdom Metazoa; phylum Arthropoda; class Insecta; order Orthoptera; family Acrididae; genus Schistocerca; species Schistocerca piceifrons. Next base: position 35,102 of record NC_060144.1, on the reverse strand, counting down.
GAGACGCTACCGGCAGGAGTACTGTGAAAGTCTATATATTGACAGATAATTGCGTATCGCTTCAGGTGAGCTGCTAGAGGAAGCTTGAAAATGTGACTGTGGTAAAACGGGGAACAAATGACTGGCGTAACTGTGACTCTCTTAAGTTACCCAAATGCCTCGCCAACAGGCGAAACACATCGGCAAACTCGACAAGCTCCCGGCAGGAGTACCGTGAAAGTCTTTATGTCGACAGATAATGGCGTATCGCTTCAGGTGAACTTTCCAGAGTAAGCTTGAAAATGTCATTGTGGAAAACGGGGAACAATTGGCAGGAGTAACGGTGAGACACTGGCACGAGTAACTATGACTCTCTTAAGGAAGCCAAATGCCTCGTCAACAGGCGAAATACATCGGCAAACTCGAGAAGTTCCCGGCTGGCGTACTGTGAATGTCTTTATGTCGACAGTTAATGGCGTATCGATCCATGTGAACTGGCCAAAGTAAGCTAGCAGATGTGACTGTTGTAAAACGGCCAGCAACCGACAGGAGTAACTATGACTCAATAAAGGGACCCAAATGCCTCGTCAACAGTTGAGATACATTTGCAAACTGGAGGAGCTCTTAGCAGGAGTACTGTGAATGTCATAATGTCGACAAATAATAACGTATCGCTTGTGGTGAACTGGTCAGAGTAAGCTCGTAGTTGTGACTGTTGTAAAACGGGGAGAAACTGACAGGAGTAACTACGACTCTCTTAAGGTAGCCAAATGCCTCGTCAACAACCGAGATACATCGCCAAACTCGAGAAGTTCAGGGCAGGCGTACTGTGAATGTCTTTATGTCGACAGTTAATGGCGTATCGATTCAGGTGAACTGGCCAGTGTAAGCTTGTAGATGTGACTGTTGTAAAACGGGGAGCAACCGACAGGAGTAACTATGCCTCTCTCAAGGTAGCCAAATGCCTCGTCAACAGGCGAAATACATCGGCAAACTCGAGAAGCTACCGGCAGGAGTAATGTGGAAGTCTTTATGTCGACAGATAATGGCGTATCGCTTCAGAAGAACTGGCTAAAGGAAGCTGAAAATGTGACTGTGGTAAAACGGGGTGCAACCGACAGGAGAAACTATGACTCTCTTAAGGTAGCCATATGCCTCGTCAACAGGCGAAATACATCGGCAAACTCGAGAAGCTACCGGCAGGAGTAATGTGAAAGTCTTTATGTCGACAGATAATGGCGTATCGCTTCAGGTGAACTGGCCAGAGTAAGCTTCTAGATGTGACTGTTGTAAAACGGGGAGCAACCGACAGGAGAAACTATGACTCTCTTAAGGTAGCCATATGCCTCGTCAACAGGCGAAATACATCGGCAAACTCGAGAAGCTACCGGCAGGAGTAATGTGAAAGTCTTTATGTCGACAGATAATGGCGTATCGCTTCAGGTGAACTGGCCAGCCACAATAAGCTTGAAAATGTGACTGTGGCAAAACTTGGAGCAACTGACTGGAGTAACTATGACTCTCTTAAGGTAGCCAAATGGCCCTCAACAGGCGAAAAAAATGGGCAAACTCGAGACGCTACCGGCAGGAGTACTGTGAAAGTCTATATATTGACAGATAATTGCGTATCGCTTCAGGTGAGCTGCTAGAGGAAGCTTGAAAATGTGACTGTGGTAAAACGGGGAACAAATGACTGGCGTAACTGTGACTCTCTTAAGTTACCCAAATGCCTCGCCAACAGGCGAAACACATCGGCAAACTCGACAAGCTCCCGGCAGGAGTACCGTGAAAGTCTTTATGTCGACAGATAATGGCGTATCGCTTCAGGTGAACTTTCCAGAGTAAGCTTGAAAATGTCATTGTGGAAAACGGGGAACAATTGGCAGGAGTAACGGTGAGACACTGGCACGAGTAACTATGACTCTCTTAAGGAAGCCAAATGCCTCGTCAACAGGCGAAATACATCGGCAAACTCGAGAAGTTCCCGGCTGGCGTACTGTGAATGTCTTTATGTCGACAGTTAATGGCGTATCGATCCATGTGAACTGGCCAAAGTAAGCTAGCAGATGTGACTGTTGTAAAACGGGCAGCAACCGACAGGAGTAACTATGACTCAATAAAGGGACCCAAATGCCTCGTCCACAGTTGAGATACATTTGCAAACTGGAGGAGCTCTTAGCAGGAGTACTGTGAATGTCATAATGTCGACAAATAATAACGTATCGCTTGTGGTGAACTGGCCAGAGTAAGCTCGTAGTTGTGACTGTTGTAAAACGGGGAGAAACTGACAGGAGTAACTACGACTCTCGTAAGGTAGCCAAATGCCTCGTCAACAGCCGAGATACATCGCCAAACTCGAGAAGTTCAGGGCAGGCGTACTGTGAATGTCTTTATGTCGACAGTTAATGGCGTATCGATTCAGGTGAACTGGCCAGTGTAAGCTTGTAGATGTGACTGTTGTAAAACGGGGAGCAACCGACAGGAGTAACTATGCCTCTCTCAAGGTAGCCAAATGCCTCGTCAACAGGCGAAATACATCGGCAAACTCGAGAAGCTACCGGCAGGAGTAATGTGAAAGTCTTTATGTCGACAGATAATGGCGTATCGCTTCAGAAGAACTGGCTAAAGGAAGCTGAAAATGTGACTGTGGTAAAACGGGGTGCAACCGACAGGAGAAACTATGACTCTCTTAAGGTAGCCATATGCCTCGTCAACAGGCGAAATACATCGGCAAACTCGAGAAGCTACCGGCAGGAGTAATGTGAAAGTCTTTATGTCGACAGATAATGGCGTATCGCTTCAGGTGAACTGGCCAGAGTAAGCTTCTAGATGTGACTGTTGTAAAACGGGGAGCAACCGACAGGAGAAACTATGACTCTCTTAAGGTAGCCAAATGCCTCGTCAACAGGCGAAATACATCGGCAAACTCGAGAAGTTCCCGGCTGGCGTACTGTGAATGTCTTTATGTCGACAGTTAATGGCGTATCGATCCATGTGAACTGGCCAAAGTAAGCTAGCAGATGTGACTGTTGTAAAACGGGCAGCAACCGACAGGAGTAACTATGACTCAATAAAGGGACCCAAATGCCTCGTCCACAGTTGAGATACATTTGCAAACTGGAGGAGCTCTTAGCAGGAGTACTGTGAATGTCATAATGTCGACAAATAATAACGTATCGCTTGTGGTGAACTGGCCAGAGTAAGCTCGTAGTTGTGACTGTTGTAAAACGGGGAGAAACTGACAGGAGTAACTACGACTCTCGTAAGGTAGCCAAATGCCTCGTCAACAGCCGAGATACATCGCCAAACTCGAGAAGTTCAGGGCAGGCGTACTGTGAATGTCTTTATGTCGACAGTTAATGGCGTATCGATTCAGGTGAACTGGCCAGTGTAAGCTTGTAGATGTGACTGTTGTAAAACGGGGAGCAACCGACAGGAGTAACTATGCCTCTCTCAAGGTAGCCAAATGCCTCGTCAACAGGCGAAATACATCGGCAAACTCGAGAAGCTACCGGCAGGAGTAATGTGAAAGTCTTTATGTCGACAGATAATGGCGTATCGCTTCAGAAGAACTGGCTAAAGGAAGCTGAAAATGTGACTGTGGTAAAACGGGGTGCAACCGACAGGAGAAACTATGACTCTCTTAAGGTAGCCATATGCCTCGTCAACAGGCGAAATACATCGGCAAACTCGAGAAGCTACCGGCAGGAGTAATGTGAAAGTCTTTATGTCGACAGATAATGGCGTATCGCTTCAGGTGAACTGGCCAGAGTAAGCTTCTAGATGTGACTGTTGTAAAACGGGGAGCAACCGACAGGAGAAACTATGACTCTCTTAAGGTAGCCAAATGCCTCGTCAACAGGCGAAATACATCGGCAAACTCGAGAAGTTCCCGGCTGGCGTACTGTGAATGTCTTTATGTCGACAGTTAATGGCGTATCGATCCATGTGAACTGGCCAAAGTAAGCTAGCAGATGTGACTGTTGTAAAACGGGCAGCAACCGACAGGAGTAACTATGACTCAATAAAGGGACCCAAATGCCTCGTCCACAGTTGAGATACATTTGCAAACTGGAGGAGCTCTTAGCAGGAGTACTGTGAATGTCATAATGTCGACAAATAATAACGTATCGCTTGTGGTGAACTGGCCAGAGTAAGCTCGTAGTTGTGACTGTTGTAAAACGGGGAGAAACTGACAGGAGTAACTACGACTCTCGTAAGGTAGCCAAATGCCTCGTCAACAGCCGAGATACATCGCCAAACTCGAGAAGTTCAGGGCAGGCGTACTGTGAATGTCTTTATGTCGACAGTTAATGGCGTATCGATTCAGGTGAACTGGCCAGTGTAAGCTTGTAGATGTGACTGTTGTAAAACGGGGAGCAACCGACAGGAGTAACTATGCCTCTCTCAAGGTAGCCAAATGCCTCGTCAACAGGCGAAATACATCGGCAAACTCGAGAAGCTACCGGCAGGAGTAATGTGAAAGTCTTTATGTCGACAGATAATGGCGTATCGCTTCAGAAGAACTGGCTAAAGGAAGCTGAAAATGTGACTGTGGTAAAACGGGGTGCAACCGACAGGAGAAACTATGACTCTCTTAAGGTAGCCATATGCCTCGTCAACAGGCGAAATACATCGGCAAACTCGAGAAGCTACCGGCAGGAGTAATGTGAAAGTCTTTATGTCGACAGATAATGGAGTATCGCTTCAGGTGAACTGGCCAGCCACAATAAGCTTGAAAATGTGACTGTGGCAAAACTTGGAGCAACTGACTGGAGTAACTATGACTCTCTTAAGGTAGCCAAATGGCCCTCAACAGGCGAAAAAAATGGGCAAACTCGAGACGCTACCGGCAGGAGTACTGTGAAAGTCTATATATTGACAGATAATTGCGTATCGCTTCAGGTGAGCTGCTAGAGGAAGCTTGAAAATGTGACTGTGGTAAAACGGGGAACAAATGACTGGCGTAACTGTGACTCTCTTAAGTTACCCAAATGCCTCGCCAACAGGCGAAACACATCGGCAAACTCGACAAGCTCCCGGCAGGAGTACCGTGAAAGTCTTTATGTCGACAGATAATGGCGTATCGCTTCAGGTGAACTTTCCAGAGTAAGCTTGAAAATGTCATTGTGGAAAACGGGGAACAATTGGCAGGAGTAACGGTGAGACACTGGCACGAGTAACTATGACTCTCTTAAGGAAGCCAAATGCCTCGTCAACAGGCGAAATACATCGGCAAACTCGAGAAGTTCCCGGCTGGCGTACTGTGAATGTCTTTATGTCGACAGTTAATGGCGTATCGATCCATGTGAACTGGCCAAAGTAAGCTAGCAGATGTGACTGTTGTAAAACGGCCAGCAACCGACAGGAGTAACTATGACTCAATAAAGGGACCCAAATGCCTCGTCAACAGTTGAGATACATTTGCAAACTGGAGGAGCTCTTAGCAGGAGTACTGTGAATGTCATAATGTCGACAAATAATAACGTATCGCTTGTGGTGAACTGGTCAGAGTAAGCTCGTAGTTGTGACTGTTGTAAAACGGGGAGAAACTGACAGGAGTAACTACGACTCTCTTAAGGTAGCCAAATGCCTCGTCAACAACCGAGATACATCGCCAAACTCGAGAAGTTCAGGGCAGGCGTACTGTGAATGTCTTTATGTCGACAGTTAATGGCGTATCGATTCAGGTGAACTGGCCAGTGTAAGCTTGTAGATGTGACTGTTGTAAAACGGGGAGCAACCGACAGGAGTAACTATGCCTCTCTCAAGGTAGCCAAATGCCTCGTCAACAGGCGAAATACATCGGCAAACTCGAGAAGCTACCGGCAGGAGTAATGTGGAAGTCTTTATGTCGACAGATAATGGCGTATCGCTTCAGAAGAACTGGCTAAAGGAAGCTGAAAATGTGACTGTGGTAAAACGGGGTGCAACCGACAGGAGAAACTATGACTCTCTTAAGGTAGCCATATGCCTCGTCAACAGGCGAAATACATCGGCAAACTCGAGAAGCTACCGGCAGGAGTAATGTGAAAGTCTTTATGTCGACAGATAATGGCGTATCGCTTCAGGTGAACTGGCCAGAGTAAGCTTCTAGATGTGACTGTTGTAAAACGGGGAGCAACCGACAGGAGAAACTATGACTCTCTTAAGGTAGCCATATGCCTCGTCAACAGGCGAAATACATCGGCAAACTCGAGAAGCTACCGGCAGGAGTAATGTGAAAGTCTTTATGTCGACAGATAATGGCGTATCGCTTCAGGTGAACTGGCCAGCCACAATAAGCTTGAAAATGTGACTGTGGCAAAACTTGGAGCAACTGACTGGAGTAACTATGACTCTCTTAAGGTAGCCAAATGGCCCTCAACAGGCGAAAAAAATGGGCAAACTCGAGACGCTACCGGCAGGAGTACTGTGAAAGTCTATATATTGACAGATAATTGCGTATCGCTTCAGGTGAGCTGCTAGAGGAAGCTTGAAAATGTGACTGTGGTAAAACGGGGAACAAATGACTGGCGTAACTGTGACTCTCTTAAGTTACCCAAATGCCTCGCCAACAGGCGAAACACATCGGCAAACTCGACAAGCTCCCGGCAGGAGTACCGTGAAAGTCTTTATGTCGACAGATAATGGCGTATCGCTTCAGGTGAACTTTCCAGAGTAAGCTTGAAAATGTCATTGTGGAAAACGGGGAACAATTGGCAGGAGTAACGGTGAGACACTGGCACGAGTAACTATGACTCTCTTAAGGAAGCCAAATGCCTCGTCAACAGGCGAAATACATCGGCAAACTCGAGAAGTTCCCGGCTGGCGTACTGTGAATGTCTTTATGTCGACAGTTAATGGCGTATCGATCCATGTGAACTGGCCAAAGTAAGCTAGCAGATGTGACTGTTGTAAAACGGGCAGCAACCGACAGGAGTAACTATGACTCAATAAAGGGACCCAAATGCCTCGTCCACAGTTGAGATACATTTGCAAACTGGAGGAGCTCTTAGCAGGAGTACTGTGAATGTCATAATGTCGACAAATAATAACGTATCGCTTGTGGTGAACTGGCCAGAGTAAGCTCGTAGTTGTGACTGTTGTAAAACGGGGAGAAACTGACAGGAGTAACTACGACTCTCGTAAGGTAGCCAAATGCCTCGTCAACAGCCGAGATACATCGCCAAACTCGAGAAGTTCAGGGCAGGCGTACTGTGAATGTCTTTATGTCGACAGTTAATGGCGTATCGATTCAGGTGAACTGGCCAGTGTAAGCTTGTAGATGTGACTGTTGTAAAACGGGGAGCAACCGACAGGAGTAACTATGCCTCTCTCAAGGTAGCCAAATGCCTCGTCAACAGGCGAAATACATCGGCAAACTCGAGAAGCTACCGGCAGGAGTAATGTGAAAGTCTTTATGTCGACAGATAATGGCGTATCGCTTCAGAAGAACTGGCTAAAGGAAGCTGAAAATGTGACTGTGGTAAAACGGGGTGCAACCGACAGGAGAAACTATGACTCTCTTAAGGTAGCCATATGCCTCGTCAACAGGCGAAATACATCGGCAAACTCGAGAAGCTACCGGCAGGAGTAATGTGAAAGTCTTTATGTCGACAGATAATGGCGTATCGCTTCAGGTGAACTGGCCAGAGTAAGCTTCTAGATGTGACTGTTGTAAAACGGGGAGCAACCGACAGGAGAAACTATGACTCTCTTAAGGTAGCCAAATGCCTCGTCAACAGGCGAAATACATCGGCAAACTCGAGAAGTTCCCGGCTGGCGTACTGTGAATGTCTTTATGTCGACAGTTAATGGCGTATCGATCCATGTGAACTGGCCAAAGTAAGCTAGCAGATGTGACTGTTGTAAAACGGGCAGCAACCGACAGGAGTAACTATGACTCAATAAAGGGACCCAAATGCCTCGTCCACAGTTGAGATACATTTGCAAACTGGAGGAGCTCTTAGCAGGAGTACTGTGAATGTCATAATGTCGACAAATAATAACGTATCGCTTGTGGTGAACTGGCCAGAGTAAGCTCGTAGTTGTGACTGTTGTAAAACGGGGAGAAACTGACAGGAGTAACTACGACTCTCGTAAGGTAGCCAAATGCCTCGTCAACAGCCGAGATACATCGCCAAACTCGAGAAGTTCAGGGCAGGCGTACTGTGAATGTCTTTATGTCGACAGTTAATGGCGTATCGATTCAGGTGAACTGGCCAGTGTAAGCTTGTAGATGTGACTGTTGTAAAACGGGGAGCAACCGACAGGAGTAACTATGCCTCTCTCAAGGTAGCCAAATGCCTCGTCAACAGGCGAAATACATCGGCAAACTCGAGAAGCTACCGGCAGGAGTAATGTGAAAGTCTTTATGTCGACAGATAATGGCGTATCGCTTCAGAAGAACTGGCTAAAGGAAGCTGAAAATGTGACTGTGGTAAAACGGGGTGCAACCGACAGGAGAAACTATGACTCTCTTAAGGTAGCCATATGCCTCGTCAACAGGCGAAATACATCGGCAAACTCGAGAAGCTACCGGCAGGAGTAATGTGAAAGTCTTTATGTCGACAGATAATGGCGTATCGCTTCAGGTGAACTGGCCAGAGTAAGCTTCTAGATGTGACTGTTGTAAAACGGGGAGCAACCGACAGGAGAAACTATGACTCTCTTAAGGTAGCCAAATGCCTCGTCAACAGGCGAAATACATCGGCAAACTCGAGAAGTTCCCGGCTGGCGTACTGTGAATGTCTTTATGTCGACAGTTAATGGCGTATCGATCCATGTGAACTGGCCAAAGTAAGCTAGCAGATGTGACTGTTGTAAAACGGGCAGCAACCGACAGGAGTAACTATGACTCAATAAAGGGACCCAAATGCCTCGTCCACAGTTGAGATACATTTGCAAACTGGAGGAGCTCTTAGCAGGAGTACTGTGAATGTCATAATGTCGACAAATAATAACGTATCGCTTGTGGTGAACTGGCCAGAGTAAGCTCGTAGTTGTGACTGTTGTAAAACGGGGAGAAACTGACAGGAGTAACTACGACTCTCGTAAGGTAGCCAAATGCCTCGTCAACAGCCGAGATACATCGCCAAACTCGAGAAGTTCAGGGCAGGCGTACTGTGAATGTCTTTATGTCGACAGTTAATGGCGTATCGATTCAGGTGAACTGGCCAGTGTAAGCTTGTAGATGTGACTGTTGTAAAACGGGGAGCAACCGACAGAGTAACTATGCCTCTCTCAAGGTAGCCAAATGCCTCGTCAACAGGCGAAATACATCGGCAAACTCGAGAAGCTACCGGCAGGAGTAATGTGAAAGTCTTTATGTCGACAGATAATGGCGTATCGCTTCAGAAGAACTGGCTAAAGGAAGCTGAAAATGTGACTGTGGTAAAACGGGGTGCAACCGACAGGAGAAACTATGACTCTCTTAAGGTAGCCATATGCCTCGTCAACAGGCGAAATACATCGGCAAACTCGAGAAGCTACCGGCAGGAGTAATGTGAAAGTCTTTATGTCGACAGATAATGGAGTATCGCTTCAGGTGAACTGGCCAGCCACAATAAGCTTGAAAATGTGACTGTGGCAAAACTTGGAGCAACTGACTGGAGTAACTATGACTCTCTTAAGGTAGCCAAATGGCCCTCAACAGGCGAAAAAAATGGGCAAACTCGAGACGCTACCGGCAGGAGTACTGTGAAAGTCTATATATTGACAGATAATTGCGTATCGCTTCAGGTGAGCTGCTAGAGGAAGCTTGAAAATGTGACTGTGGTAAAACGGGGAACAAATGACTGGCGTAACTGTGACTCTCTTAAGTTACCCAAATGCCTCGCCAACAGGCGAAACACATCGGCAAACTCGACAAGCTCCCGGCAGGAGTACCGTGAAAGTCTTTATGTCGACAGATAATGGCGTATCGCTTCAGGTGAACTTTCCAGAGTAAGCTTGAAAATGTCATTGTGGAAAACGGGGAACAATTGGCAGGAGTAACGGTGAGACACTGGCACGAGTAACTATGACTCTCTTAAGGAAGCCAAATGCCTCGTCAACAGGCGAAATACATCGGCAAACTCGAGAAGTTCCCGGCTGGCGTACTGTGAATGTCTTTATGTCGACAGTTAATGGCGTATCGATCCATGTGAACTGGCCAAAGTAAGCTAGCAGATGTGACTGTTGTAAAACGGCCAGCAACCGACAGGAGTAACTATGACTCAATAAAGGGACCCAAATGCCTCGTCAACAGTTGAGATACATTTGCAAACTGGAGGAGCTCTTAGCAGGAGTACTGTGAATGTCATAATGTCGACAAATAATAACGTATCGCTTGTGGTGAACTGGTCAGAGTAAGCTCGTAGTTGTGACTGTTGTAAAACGGGGAGAAACTGACAGGAGTAACTACGACTCTCTTAAGGTAGCCAAATGCCTCGTCAACAACCGAGATACATCGCCAAACTCGAGAAGTTCAGGGCAGGCGTACTGTGAATGTCTTTATGTCGACAGTTAATGGCGTATCGATTCAGGTGAACTGGCCAGTGTAAGCTTGTAGATGTGACTGTTGTAAAACGGGGAGCAACCGACAGGAGTAACTATGCCTCTCTCAAGGTAGCCAAATGCCTCGTCAACAGGCGAAATACATCGGCAAACTCGAGAAGCTACCGGCAGGAGTAATGTGGAAGTCTTTATGTCGACAGATAATGGCGTATCGCTTCAGAAGAACTGGCTAAAGGAAGCTGAAAATGTGACTGTGGTAAAACGGGGTGCAACCGACAGGAGAAACTATGACTCTCTTAAGGTAGCCATATGCCTCGTCAACAGGCGAAATACATCGGCAAACTCGAGAAGCTACCGGCAGGAGTAATGTGAAAGTCTTTATGTCGACAGATAATGGCGTATCGCTTCAGGTGAACTGGCCAGAGTAAGCTTCTAGATGTGACTGTTGTAAAACGGGGAGCAACCGACAGGAGAAACTATGACTCTCTTAAGGTAGCCAAATGCCTCGTCAACAGGCGAAATACATCGGCAAACTCGAGAAGTTCCCGGCTGGCGTACTGTGAATGTCTTTATGTCGACAGTTAATGGCGTATCGATCCATGTGAACTGGCCAAAGTAAGCTAGCAGATGTGACTGTTGTAAAACGGGCAGCAACCGACAGGAGTAACTATGACTCAATAAAGGGACCCAAATGCCTCGTCCACAGTTGAGATACATTTGCAAACTGGAGGAGCTCTTAGCAGGAGTACTGTGAATGTCATAATGTCGACAAATAATAACGTATCGCTTGTGGTGAACTGGCCAGAGTAAGCTCGTAGTTGTGACTGTTGTAAAACGGGGAGAAACTGACAGGAGTAACTACGACTCTCGTAAGGTAGCCAAATGCCTCGTCAACAGCCGAGATACATCGCCAAACTCGAGAAGTTCAGGGCAGGCGTACTGTGAATGTCTTTATGTCGACAGTTAATGGCGTATCGATTCAGGTGAACTGGCCAGTGTAAGCTTGTAGATGTGACTGTTGTAAAACGGGGAGCAACCGACAGGAGTAACTATGCCTCTCTCAAGGTAGCCAAATGCCTCGTCAACAGGCGAAATACATCGGCAAACTCGAGAAGCTACCGGCAGGAGTAATGTGAAAGTCTTTATGTCGACAGATAATGGCGTATCGCTTCAGAAGAACTGGCTAAAGGAAGCTGAAAATGTGACTGTGGTAAAACGGGGTGCAACCGACAGGAGAAACTATGACTCTCTTAAGGTAGCCATATGCCTCGTCAACAGGCGAAATACATCGGCAAACTCGAGAAGCTACCGGCAGGAGTAATGTGAAAGTCTTTATGTCGACAGATAATGGAGTATCGCTTCAGGTGAACTGGCCAGCCACAATAAGCTTGAAAATGTGACTGTGGCAAAACTTGGAGCAACTGACTGGAGTAACTATGACTCTCTTAAGGTAGCCAAATGGCCCTCAACAGGCGAAAAAAATGGGCAAACTCGAGACGCTACCGGCAGGAGTACTGTGAAAGTCTATATATTGACAGATAATTGCGTATCGCTTCAGGTGAGCTGCTAGAGGAAGCTTGAAAATGTGACTGTGGTAAAACGGGGAACAAATGACTGGCGTAACTGTGACTCTCTTAAGTTACCCAAATGCCTCGCCAACAGGCGAAACACATCGGCAAACTCGACAAGCTCCCGGCAGGAGTACCGTGAAAGTCTTTATGTCGACAGATAATGGCGTATCGCTTCAGGTGAACTTTCCAGAGTAAGCTTGAAAATGTCATTGTGGAAAACGGGGAACAATTGGCAGGAGTAACGGTGAGACACTGGCACGAGTAACTATGACTCTCTTAAGGAAGCCAAATGCCTCGTCAACAGGCGAAATACATCGGCAAACTCGAGAAGTTCCCGGCTGGCGTACTGTGAATGTCTTTATGTCGACAGTTAATGGCGTATCGATCCATGTGAACTGGCCAAAGTAAGCTAGCAGATGTGACTGTTGTAAAACGGCCAGCAACCGACAGGAGTAACTATGACTCAATAAAGGGACCCAAATGCCTCGTCAACAGTTGAGATACATTTGCAAACTGGAGGAGCTCTTAGCAGGAGTACTGTGAATGTCATAATGTCGACAAATAATAACGTATCGCTTGTGGTGAACTGGTCAGAGTAAGCTCGTAGTTGTGACTGTTGTAAAACGGGGAGAAACTGACAGGAGTAACTACGACTCTCTTAAGGTAGCCAAATGCCTCGTCAACAACCGAGATACATCGCCAAACTCGAGAAGTTCAGGGCAGGCGTACTGTGAATGTCTTTATGTCGACAGTTAATGGCGTATCGATTCAGGTGAACTGGCCAGTGTAAGCTTGTAGATGTGACTGTTGTAAAACGGGGAGCAACCGACAGGAGTAACTATGCCTCTCTCAAGGTAGCCAAATGCCTCGTCAACAGGCGAAATACATCGGCAAACTCGAGAAGCTACCGGCAGGAGTAATGTGGAAGTCTTTATGTCGACAGATAATGGCGTATCGCTTCAGAAGAACTGGCTAAAGGAAGCTGAAAATGTGACTGTGGTAAAACGGGGTGCAACCGACAGGAGAAACTATGACTCTCTTAAGGTAGCCATATGCCTCGTCAACAGGCGAAATACATCGGCAAACTCGAGAAGCTACCGGCAGGAGTAATGTGAAAGTCTTTATGTCGACAGATAATGGCGTATCGCTTCAGGTGAACTGGCCAGAGTAAGCTTCTAGATGTGACTGTTGTAAAACGGGGAGCAACCGACAGGAGAAACTATGACTCTCTTAAGGTAGCCATATGCCTCGTCAACAGGCGAAATACATCGGCAAACTCGAGAAGCTACCGGCAGGAGTAATGTGAAAGTCTTTATGTCGACAGATAATGGCGTATCGCTTCAGGTGAACTGGCCAGCCACAATAAGCTTGAAAATGTGACTGTGGCAAAACTTGGAGCAACTGACTGGAGTAACTATGACTCTCTTAAGGTAGCCAAATGGCCCTCAACAGGCGAAAAAAATGGGCAAACTCGAGACGCTACCGGCAGGAGTACTGTGAAAGTCTATATATTGACAGATAATTGCGTATCGCTTCAGGTGAGCTGCTAGAGGAAGCTTGAAAATGTGACTGTGGTAAAACGGGGAACAAATGACTGGCGTAACTGTGACTCTCTTAAGTTACCCAAATGCCTCGCCAACAGGCGAAACACATCGGCAAACTCGACAAGCTCCCGGCAGGAGTACCGTGAAAGTCTTTATGTCGACAGATAATGGCGTATCGCTTCAGGTGAACTTTCCAGAGTAAGCTTGAAAATGTCATTGTGGAAAACGGGGAACAATTGGCAGGAGTAACGGTGAGACACTGGCACGAGTAACTATGACTCTCTTAAGGAAGCCAAATGCCTCGTCAACAGGCGAAATACATCGGCAAACTCGAGAAGTTCCCGGCTGGCGTACTGTGAATGTCTTTATGTCGACAGTTAATGGCGTATCGATCCATGTGAACTGGCCAAAGTAAGCTAGCAGATGTGACTGTTGTAAAACGGGCAGCAACCGACAGGAGTAACTATGACTCAATAAAGGGACCCAAATGCCTCGTCCACAGTTGAGATACATTTGCAAACTGGAGGAGCTCTTAGCAGGAGTACTGTGAATGTCATAATGTCGACAAATAATAACGTATCGCTTGTGGTGAACTGGCCAGAGTAAGCTCGTAGTTGTGACTGTTGTAAAACGGGGAGAAACTGACAGGAGTAACTACGACTCTCGTAAGGTAGCCAAATGCCTCGTCAACAGCCGAGATACATCGCCAAACTCGAGAAGTTCAGGCAGGCGTACTGTGAATGTCTTTATGTCGACAGTTAATGGCGTATCGATTCAGGTGAACTGGCCAGTGTAAGCTTGTAGATGTGACTGTTGTAAAACGGGGAGCAACCGACAGGAGTAACTATGCCTCTCTCAAGGTAGCCAAATGCCTCGTCAACAGGCGAAATACATCGGCAAACTCGAGAAGCTACCGGCAGGAGTAATGTGAAAGTCTTTATGTCGACAGATAATGGCGTATCGCTTCAGAAGAACTGGCTAAAGGAAGCTGAAAATGTGACTGTGGTAAAACGGGGTGCAACCGACAGGAGAAACTATGACTCTCTTAAGGTAGCCATATGCCTCGTCAACAGGCGAAATACATCGGCAAACTCGAGAAGCTACCGGCAGGAGTAATGTGAAAGTCTTTATGTCGACAGATAATGGAGTATCGCTTCAGGTGAACTGGCCAGCCACAATAAGCTTGAAAATGTGACTGTGGCAAAACTTGGAGCAACTGACTGGAGTAACTATGACTCTCTTAAGGTAGCCAAATGGCCCTCAACAGGCGAAAAAAATGGGCAAACTCGAGACGCTACCGGCAGGAGTACTGTGAAAGTCTATATATTGACAGATAATTGCGTATCGCTTCAGGTGAGCTGCTAGAGGAAGCTTGAAAATGTGACTGTGGTAAAACGGGGAACAAATGACTGGCGTAACTGTGACTCTCTTAAGTTACCCAAATGCCTCGCCAACAGGCGAAACACATCGGCAAACTCGACAAGCTCCCGGCAGGAGTACCGTGAAAGTCTTTATGTCGACAGATAATGGCGTATCGCTTCAGGTGAACTTTCCAGAGTAAGCTTGAAAATGTCATTGTGGAAAACGGGGAACAATTGGCAGGAGTAACGGTGAGACACTGGCACGAGTAACTATGACTCTCTTAAGGAAGCCAAATGCCTCGTCAACAGGCGAAATACATCGGCAAACTCGAGAAGTTCCCGGCTGGCGTACTGTGAATGTCTTTATGTCGACAGTTAATGGCGTATCGATCCATGTGAACTGGCCAAAGTAAGCTAGCAGATGTGACTGTTGTAAAACGGCCAGCAACCGACAGGAGTAACTATGACTCAATAAAGGGACCCAAATGCCTCGTCAACAGTTGAGATACATTTGCAAACTGGAGGAGCTCTTAGCAGGAGTACTGTGAATGTCATAATGTCGACAAATAATAACGTATCGCTTGTGGTGAACTGGTCAGAGTAAGCTCGTAGTTGTGACTGTTGTAAAACGGGGAGAAACTGACAGGAGTAACTACGACTCTCTTAAGGTAGCCAAATGCCTCGTCAACAACCGAGATACATCGCCAAACTCGAGAAGTTCAGGGCAGGCGTACTGTGAATGTCTTTATGTCGACAGTTAATGGCGTATCGATTCAGGTGAACTGGCCAGTGTAAGGCTTGTAGATGTGACTGTTGTAAAACGGGGAGCAACCGACAGGAGTAACTATGCCTCTCTCAAGGTAGCCAAATGCCTCGTCAACAGGCGAAATACATCGGCAAACTCGAGAAGCTACCGGCAGGAGTAATGTGAAAGTCTTTATGTCGACAGATAATGGCGTATCGCTTCAGAAGAACTGGCTAAAGGAAGCTGAAAATGTGACTGTGGTAAAACGGGGTGCAACCGACAGGAGAAACTATGACTCTCTTAAGGTAGCCATATGCCTCGTCAACAGGCGAAATACATCGGCAAACTCGAGAAGCTACCGGCAGGAGTAATGTGAAAGTCTTTATGTCGACAGATAATGGCGTATCGCTTCAGGTGAACTGGCCAGAGTAAGCTTCTAGATGTGACTGTTGTAAAACGGGGAGCAACCGACAGGAGAAACTATGACTCTCTTAAGGTAGCCATATGCCTCGTCAACAGGCGAAATACATCGGCAAACTCGAGAAGCTACCGGCAGGAGTAATGTGAAAGTCTTTATGTCGACAGATAATGGCGTATCGCTTCAGGTGAACTGGCCAGCCACAATAAGCTTGAAAATGTGACTGTGGCAAAACTTGGAGCAACTGACTGGAGTAACTATGACTCTCTTAAGGTAGCCAAATGGCCCTCAACAGGCGAAAAAAAATGGGCAAACTCGAGACGCTACCGGCAGGAGTACTGTGAAAGTCTATATATTGACAGATAATTGCGTATCGCTTCAGGTGAGCTGCTAGAGGAAGCTTGAAAATGTGACTGTGGTAAAACGGGGAACAAATGACTGGCGTAACTGTGACTCTCTTAAGTTACCCAAATGCCTCGCCAACAGGCGAAACACATCGGCAAACTCGACAAGCTCCCGGCAGGAGTACCGTGAAAGTCTTTATGTCGACAGATAATGGCGTATCGCTTCAGGTGAACTTTCCAGAGTAAGCTTGAAAATGTCATTGTGGAAAACGGGGAACAATTGGCAGGAGTAACGGTGAGACACTGGCACGAGTAACTATGACTCTCTTAAGGAAGCCAAATGCCTCGTCAACAGGCGAAATACATCGGCAAACTCGAGAAGTTCCCGGCTGGCGTACTGTGAATGTCTTTATGTCGACAGTTAATGGCGTATCGATCCATGTGAACTGGCCAAAGTAAGCTAGCAGATGTGACTGTTGTAAAACGGGCAGCAACCGACAGGAGTAACTATGACTCAATAAAGGGACCCAAATGCCTCGTCCACAGTTGAGATACATTTGCAAACTGGAGGAGCTCTTAGCAGGAGTACTGTGAATGTCATAATGTCGACAAATAATAACGTATCGCTTGTGGTGAACTGGCCAGAGTAAGCTCGTAGTTGTGACTGTTGTAAAACGGGGAGAAACTGACAGGAGTAACTACGACTCTCGTAAGGTAGCCAAATGCCTCGTCAACAGCCGAGATACATCGCCAAACTCGAGAAGTTCAGGGCAGGCGTACTGTGAATGTCTTTATGTCGACAGTTAATGGCGTATCGATTCAGGTGAACTGGCCAGTGTAAGCTTGTAGATGTGACTGTTGTAAAACGGGGAGCAACCGACAGGAGTAACTATGCCTCTCTCAAGGTAGCCAAATGCCTCGTCAACAGGCGAAATACATCGGCAAACTCGAGAAGCTACCGGCAGGAGTAATGTGAAAGTCTTTATGTCGACAGATAATGGCGTATCGCTTCAGAAGAACTGGCTAAAGGAAGCTGAAAATGTGACTGTGGTAAAACGGGGTGCACACCGACAGGAGAAACTATGACTCTCTTAAGGTAGCCATATGCCTCGTCAACAGGCGAAATACATCGGCAAACTCGAGAAGCTACCGGCAGGAGTAATGTGAAAGTCTTTATGTCGACAGATAATGGAGTATCGCTTCAGGTGAACTGGCCAGCCACAATAAGCTTGAAAATGTGACTGTGGCAAAACTTGGAGCAACTGACTGGAGTAACTATGACTCTCTTAAGGTAGCCAAATGGCCCTCAACAGGCGAAAAAAATGGGCAAACTCGAGACGCTACCGGCAGGAGTACTGTGAAAGTCTATATATTGACAGATAATTGCGTATCGCTTCAGGTGAGCTGCTAGAGGAAGCTTGAAAATGTGACTGTGGTAAAACGGGGAACAAATGACTGGCGTAACTGTGACTCTCTTAAGTTACCCAAATGCCTCGCCAACAGGCGAAACACATCGGCAAACTCGACAAGCTCCCGGCAGGAGTACCGTGAAAGTCTTTATGTCGACAGATAATGGCGTATCGCTTCAGGTGAACTTTCCAGAGTAAGCTTGAAAATGTCATTGTGGAAAACGGGGAACAATTGGCAGGAGTAACGGTGAGACACTGGCACGAGTAACTATGACTCTCTTAAGGAAGCCAAATGCCTCGTCAACAGGCGAAATACATCGGCAAACTCGAGAAGTTCCCGGCTGGCGTACTGTGAATGTCTTTATGTCGACAGTTAATGGCGTATCGATCCATGTGAACTGGCCAAAGTAAGCTAGCAGATGTGACTGTTGTAAAACGGGCAGCAACCGACAGGAGTAACTATGACTCAATAAAGGGACCCAAATGCCTCGTCAACAGTTGAGATACATTTGCAAACTGGAGGAGCTCTTAGCAGGAGTACTGTGAATGTCATAATGTCGACAAATAATAACGTATCGCTTGTGGTGAACTGGTCAGAGTAAGCTCGTAGTTGTGACTGTTGTAAAACGGGGAGAAACTGACAGGAGTAACTACGACTCTCTTAAGGTAGCCAAATGCCTCGTCAACAACCGAGATACATCGCCAAACTCGAGAAGTTCAGGGCAGGCGTACTGTGAATGTCTTTATGTCGACAGTTAATGGCGTATCGATTCAGGTGAACTGGCCAGTGTAAGCTTGTAGATGTGACTGTTGTAAAACGGGGAGCAACCGACAGGAGTAACTATGCCTCTCTCAAGGTAGCCAAATGCCTCGTCAACAGGCGAAATACATCGGCAAACTCGAGAAGCTACCGGCAGGAGTAATGTGAAAGTCTTTATGTCGACAGATAATGGCGTATCGCTTCAGAAGAACTGGCTAAAGGAAGCTGAAAATGTGACTGTGGTAAAACGGGGTGCAACCGACAGGAGAAACTATGACTCTCTTAAGGTAGCCATATGCCTCGTCAACAGGCGAAATACATCGGCAAACTCGAGAAGCTACCGGCAGGAGTAATGTGAAAGTCTTTATGTCGACAGATAATGGCGTATCGCTTCAGGTGAACTGGCCAGAGTAAGCTTCTAGATGTGACTGTTGTAAAACGGGGAGCAACCGACAGGAGAAACTATGACTCTCTTAAGGTAGCCATATGCCTCGTCAACAGGCGAAATACATCGGCAAACTCGAGAAGCTACCGGCAGGAGTAATGTGAAAGTCTTTATGTCGACAGATAATGGCGTATCGCTTCAGGTGAACTGGCCAGCCACAATAAGCTTGAAAATGTGACTGTGGCAAAACTTGGAGCAACTGACTGGAGTAACTATGACTCTCTTAAGGTAGCCAAATGGCCCTCAACAGGCGAAAAAAAATGGGCAAACTCGAGACGCTACCGGCAGGAGTACTGTGAAAGTCTATATATTGACAGATAATTGCGTATCGCTTCAGGTGAGCTGCTAGAGGAAGCTTGAAAATGTGACTGTGGTAAAACGGGGAACAAATGACTGGCGTAACTGTGACTCTCTTAAGTTACCCAAATGCCTCGCCAACAGGCGAAACACATCGGCAAACTCGACAAGCTCCCGGCAGGAGTACCGTGAAAGTCTTTATGTCGACAGATAATGGCGTATCGCTTCAGGTGAACTTTCCAGAGTAAGCTTGAAAATGTCATTGTGGAAAACGGGGAACAATTGGCAGGAGTAACGGTGAGACACTGGCACGAGTAACTATGACTCTCTTAAGGAAGCCAAATGCCTCGTCAACAGGCGAAATACATCGGCAAACTCGAGAAGTTCCCGGCTGGCGTACTGTGAATGTCTTTATGTCGACAGTTAATGGCGTATCGATCCATGTGAACTGGCCAAAGTAAGCTAGCAGATGTGACTGTTGTAAAACGGCCAGCAACCGACAGGAGTAACTATGACTCAATAAAGGGACCCAAATGCCTCGTCAACAGTTGAGATACATTTGCAAACTGGAGGAGCTCTTAGCAGGAGTACTGTGAATGTCATAATGTCGACAAATAATAACGTATCGCTTGTGGTGAACTGGTCAGAGTAAGCTCGTAGTTGTGACTGTTGTAAAACGGGGAGAAACTGACAGGAGTAACTACGACTCTCTTAAGGTAGCCAAATGCCTCGTCAACAACCGAGATACATCGCCAAACTCGAGAAGTTCAGGGCAGGCGTACTGTGAATGTCTTTATGTCGACAGTTAATGGCGTATCGATTCAGGTGAACTGGCCAGTGTAAGCTTGTAGATGTGACTGTTGTAAAACGGGGAGCGACCGACAGGAGTAACTATGCCTCTCTCAAGGTAGCCAAATGCCTCGTCAACAGGCGAAATACATCAGCAAACACGAGAAGCTCCCGGCGGGAATACTGTGGAAGTCTTTATGTTGACAGATAATGGCGTATCGCTTCAGGAGAACTGGCTAAAGGAAGCTGAAAAATGTGACTGTGGTAAAACGGGGTGCAACCGACAGGAGAAACTATGACTCTCTTAAGGTAGCCATATGCCTCGTCAACAGGCGAAATACATAGGCAAACTCGAGGAGCTCCCGGGAGGAGTACTGTGAAAGTCATTATGTTGACAGATAATGGCGTATCGCCTCAGGTGAACTAGCCAGAGTAAGCTTGAAAATGTCATTGTGGAAAACCGGGAACAATTAGCAGGAGTAACGGTGAGACACTGGCACGAGTAACTATGAATCTCTTAAGGTAGCCAAATGCCCCGTCAACAGGCGAAATACATCGGCAAATTCGAGAAGCTCCCGGCAGGAGTACTGTGAAAGTCTTTATGTCGACAGTTAATGGCGTATCGATTCAGGTGAACTGGCCAGAGTAAGCTTCTAGATGTGACTGTTGTAAAACGGGGAGCAACCGACAGGAGTAAATATGACTCTCTTGAGGTAGCCAAATACCTCGTCAACAGGCGCAATAAATCGGCAAACTCGAGGAGCTCCCGGGAGGAGTACTGTGAAAGTCATTATGTTGACAGATAATGGCGTATCGCCTCAGGTGAACTTTCCAGAGTAAGCTTGAAAATGTCATTGTGGAAAACGGGGAACAATTGGCAGGAGTAACGGTGAGACACTGGCACGAGTAACTATGACTCTCTTAAGGTAGCCAAATGCCCTCGTCAACAGGCGAAATACATCGGCAAACTCGAGAAGTTCCCGGCTGGCGTACTGTGAATGTCTTTATGTCGACAGTTAATGGCGTATCGATCCATGTGAACTGGCCAAAGTAAGCTAGCAGATGTGACTGTTGTAAAACGGGCAGCAACCGACAGGAGTAACTATGACTCAATAAAGGGACCCAAATGCCTCGTCCACAGTTGAGATACATTTGCAAACTGGAGGAGCTCTTAGCAGGAGTACTGTGAATGTCATAATGTCGACAAATAATAACGTATCGCTTGTGGTGAACTGGCCAGAGTAAGCTCGTAGTTGTGACTGTTGTAAAACGGGGAGAAACTGACAGGAGTAACTACGACTCTCGTAAGGTAGCCAAATGCCTCGTCAACAGCCGAGATACATCGCCAAACTCGAGAAGTTCAGGGCAGGCGTACTGTGAATGTCTTTATGTCGACAGTTAATGGCGTATCGATTCAGGTGAACTGGCCAGTGTAAGCTTGTAGATGTGACTGTTGTAAAACGGGGAGCAACCGACAGGAGTAACTATGCCTCTCTCAGGTAGCCAAATGCCTCGTCAACAGGCGAAATACATCGGCAAACTCGAGAAGCTACCGGCAGGAGTAATGTGAAAGTCTTTATGTCGACAGATAATGGCGTATCGCTTCAGAAGAACTGGCTAAAGGAAGCTGAAAATGTGACTGTGGTAAAACGGGGTGCAACCGACAGGAGAAACTATGACTCTCTTAAGGTAGCCATATGCCTCGTCAACAGGCGAAATACATCGGCAAACTCGAGAAGCTACCGCAGGAGTAATGTGAAAGTCTTTATGTCGACAGATAATGGAGTATCGCTTCAGGTGAACTGGCCAGCCACAATAAGCTTGAAAATGTGACTGTGGCAAAACTTGGAGCAACTGACTGGAGTAACTATGACTCTCTTAAGGTAGCCAAATGGCCCTCAACAGGCGAAAAAAATGGGCAAACTCGAGACGCTACCGGCAGGAGTACTGTGAAAGTCTATATATTGACAGATAATTGCGTATCGCTTCAGGTGAGCTGCTAGAGGAAGCTTGAAAATGTGACTGTGGTAAAACGGGGAACAAATGACTGGCGTAACTGTGACTCTCTTAAGTTACCCAAATGCCTCGCCAACAGGCGAAACACATCGGCAAACTCGACAAGCTCCCGGCAGGAGTACCGTGAAAGTCTTTATGTCGACAGATAATGGCGTATCGCTTCAGGTGAACTTTCCAGAGTAAGCTTGAAAATGTCATTGTGGAAAACGGGGAACAATTGGCAGGAGTACGGTGAGACACTGGCACGAGTAACTATGACTCTCTTAAGGAAGCCAAATGCCTCGTCAACAGGCGAAATACATCGGCAAACTCGAGAAGTTCCCGGCTGGCGTACTGTGAATGTCTTTATGTCGACAGTTAATGGCGTATCGATCCATGTGAACTGGCCAAAGTAAGCTAGCAGATGTGACTGTTGTAAAACGGCCAGCAACCGACAGGAGTAACTATGACTCAATAAAGGGACCCAAATGCCTCGTCAACAGTTGAGATACATTTGCAAACTGGAGGAGCTCTTAGCAGGAGTACTGTGAATGTCATAATGTCGACAAATAATAACGTATCGCTTGTGGTGAACTGGTCAGAGTAAGCTCGTAGTTGTGACTGTTGTAAAACGGGGAGAAACTGACAGGAGTAACTACGACTCTCTTAAGGTAGCCAAATGCCTCGTCAACAACCGAGATACATCGCCAAACTCGAGAAGTTCAGGGCAGGCGTACTGTGAATGTCTTTATGTCGACAGTTAATGGCGTATCGATTCAGGTGAACTGGCCAGTGTAAGCTTGTAGATGTGACTGTTGTAAAACGGGGAGCAACCGACAGGAGTAACTATGCCTCTCTCAAGGTAGCCAAATGCCTCGTCAACAGGCGAAATACATCGGCAAACTCGAGAAGCTACCGGCAGGAGTAATGTGAAAGTCTTTATGTCGACAGATAATGGCGTATCGCTTCAGAAGAACTGGCTAAAGGAAGCTGAAAATGTGACTGTGGTAAAACGGGGTGCAACCGACAGGAGAAACTATGACTCTCTTAAGGTAGCCATATGCCTCGTCAACAGGCGAAATACATCGGCAAACTCGAGAAGCTACCGGCAGGAGTAATGTGAAAGTCTTTATGTCGACAGATAATGGCGTATCGCTTCAGGTGAACTGGCCAGCCACAATAAGCTTGAAAATGTGACTGTGGCAAAACTTGGAGCAACTGACTGGAGTAACTATGACTCTCTTAAGGTAGCCAAATGGCCCTCAACAGGCGAAAAAAATGGGCAAACTCGAGACGCTACCGGCAGGAGTACTGTGAAAGTCTATATATTGACAGATAATTGCGTATCGCTTCAGGTGAGCTGCTAGAGGAAGCTTGAAAATGTGACTGTGGTAAAACGGGGAACAAATGACTGGCGTAACTGTGACTCTCTTAAGTTACCCAAATGCCTCGCCAACAGGCGAAACACATCGGCAAACTCGACAAGCTCCCGGCAGGAGTACCGTGAAAGTCTTTATGTCGACAGATAATGGCGTATCGCTTCAGGTGAACTTTCCAGAGTAAGCTTGAAAATGTCATTGTGGAAAACGGGGAACAATTGGCAGGAGTAACGGTGAGACACTGGCACGAGTAACTATGACTCTCTTAAGGAAGCCAAATGCCTCGTCAACAGGCGAAATACATCGGCAAACTCGAGAAGTTCCCGGCTGGCGTACTGTGAATGTCTTTATGTCGACAGTTAATGGCGTATCGATCCATGTGAACTGGCCAAAGTAAGCTAGCAGATGTGACTGTTGTAAAACGGGCAGCAACCGACAGGAG
The DNA here is from genome assembly GCF_021461385.2 of Schistocerca piceifrons. Taxonomy (NCBI): domain Eukaryota; kingdom Metazoa; phylum Arthropoda; class Insecta; order Orthoptera; family Acrididae; genus Schistocerca; species Schistocerca piceifrons. The sequence continues at coordinate 11,145 of NC_060144.1, read as the reverse complement.
TAACTATGACTCAATAAAGGGACCCAAATGCCTCGTCAACAGTTGAGATACATTTGCAAACTGGAGGAGCTCTTAGCAGGAGTACTGTGAATGTCATAATGTCGACAAATAATAACGTATCGCTTGTGGTGAACTGGTCAGAGTAAGCTCGTAGTTGTGACTGTTGTAAAACGGGGAGAAACTGACAGGAGTAACTACGACTCTCTTAAGGTAGCCAAATGCCTCGTCAACAACCGAGATACATCGCCAAACTCGAGAAGTTCAGGGCAGGCGTACTGTGAATGTCTTTATGTCGACAGTTAATGGCGTATCGATTCAGGTGAACTGGCCAGTGTAAGCTTGTAGATGTGACTGTTGTAAAACGGGGAGCAACCGACAGGAGTAACTATGCCTCTCTCAAGGTAGCCAAATGCCTCGTCAACAGGCGAAATACATCGGCAAACTCGAGAAGCTACCGGCAGGAGTAATGTGAAAGTCTTTATGTCGACAGATAATGGCGTATCGCTTCAGAAGAACTGGCTAAAGGAAGCTGAAAATGTGACTGTGGTAAAACGGGGTGCAACCGACAGGAGAAACTATGACTCTCTTAAGGTAGCCATATGCCTCGTCAACAGGCGAAATACATCGGCAAACTCGAGAAGCTACCGCAGGAGTAATGTGAAAGTCTTTATGTCGACAGATAATGGAGTATCGCTTCAGGTGAACTGGCCAGCCACAATAAGCTTGAAAATGTGACTGTGGCAAAACTTGGAGCAACTGACTGGAGTAACTATGACTCTCTTAAGGTAGCCAAATGGCCCTCAACAGGCGAAAAAAATGGGCAAACTCGAGACGCTACCGGCAGGAGTACTGTGAAAGTCTATATATTGACAGATAATTGCGTATCGCTTCAGGTGAGCTGCTAGAGGAAGCTTGAAAATGTGACTGTGGTAAAACGGGGAACAAATGACTGGCGTAACTGTGACTCTCTTAAGTTACCCAAATGCCTCGCCAACAGGCGAAACACATCGGCAAACTCGACAAGCTCCCGGCAGGAGTACCGTGAAAGTCTTTATGTCGACAGATAATGGCGTATCGCTTCAGGTGAACTTTCCAGAGTAAGCTTGAAAATGTCATTGTGGAAAACGGGGAACAATTGGCAGGAGTAACGGTGAGACACTGGCACGAGTAACTATGACTCTCTTAAGGAAGCCAAATGCCTCGTCAACAGGCGAAATACATCGGCAAACTCGAGAAGTTCCCGGCTGGCGTACTGTGAATGTCTTTATGTCGACAGTTAATGGCGTATCGATCCATGTGAACTGGCCAAAGTAAGCTAGCAGATGTGACTGTTGTAAAACGGCCAGCAACCGACAGGAGTAACTATGACTCAATAAAGGGACCCAAATGCCTCGTCAACAGTTGAGATACATTTGCAAACTGGAGGAGCTCTTAGCAGGAGTACTGTGAATGTCATAATGTCGACAAATAATAACGTATCGCTTGTGGTGAACTGGTCAGAGTAAGCTCGTAGTTGTGACTGTTGTAAAACGGGGAGAAACTGACAGGAGTAACTACGACTCTCTTAAGGTAGCCAAATGCCTCGTCAACAACCGAGATACATCGCCAAACTCGAGAAGTTCAGGGCAGGCGTACTGTGAATGTCTTTATGTCGACAGTTAATGGCGTATCGATTCAGGTGAACTGGCCAGTGTAAGCTTGTAGATGTGACTGTTGTAAAACGGGGAGCAACCGACAGGAGTAACTATGCCTCTCTCAAGGTAGCCAAATGCCTCGTCAACAGGCGAAATACATCGGCAAACTCGAGAAGCTACCGGCAGGAGTAATGTGAAAGTCTTTATGTCGACAGATAATGGCGTATCGCTTCAGAAGAACTGGCTAAAGGAAGCTGAAAATGTGACTGTGGTAAAACGGGGTGCAACCGACAGGAGAAACTATGACTCTCTTAAGGTAGCCATAAGCCTCGTCAACAGGCGAAATACATCGGCAAACTCGAGAAGCTACCGGCAGGAGTAATGTGAAAGTCTTTATGTCGACAGATAATGGAGTATCGCTTCAGGTGAACTGGCCAGCCACAATAAGCTTGAAAATGTGACTGTGGCAAAACTTGGAGCAACTGACTGGAGTAACTATGACTCTCTTAAGGTAGCCAAATGGCCCTCAACAGGCGAAAAAAATGGGCAAACTCGAGACGCTACCGGCAGGAGTACTGTGAAAGTCTATATATTGACAGATAATTGCGTATCGCTTCAGGTGAGCTGCTAGAGGAAGCTTGAAAATGTGACTGTGGTAAAACGGGGAACAAATGACTGGCGTAACTGTGACTCTCTTAAGTTACCCAAATGCCTCGCCAACAGGCGAAACACATCGGCAAACTCGACAAGCTCCCGGCAGGAGTACCGTGAAAGTCTTTATGTCGACAGATAATGGCGTATCGCTTCAGGTGAACTTTCCAGAGTAAGCTTGAAAATGTCATTGTGGAAAACGGGGAACAATTGGCAGGAGTAACGGTGAGACACTGGCACGAGTAACTATGACTCTCTTAAGGAAGCCAAATGCCTCGTCAACAGGCGAAATACATCGGCAAACTCGAGAAGTTCCCGGCTGGCGTACTGTGAATGTCTTTATGTCGACAGTTAATGGCGTATCGATCCATGTGAACTGGCCAAAGTAAGCTAGCAGATGTGACTGTTGTAAACGGCCAGCAACCGACAGGAGTAACTATGACTCAATAAAGGGACCCAAATGCCTCGTCAACAGTTGAGATACATTTGCAAACTGGAGGAGCTCTTAGCAGGAGTACTGTGAATGTCATAATGTCGACAAATAATAACGTATCGCTTGTGGTGAACTGGTCAGAGTAAGCTCGTAGTTGTGACTGTTGTAAAACGGGGAGAAACTGACAGGAGTAACTACGACTCTCTTAAGGTAGCCAAATGCCTCGTCAACAACCGAGATACATCGCCAAACTCGAGAAGTTCAGGGCAGGCGTACTGTGAATGTCTTTATGTCGACAGTTAATGGCGTATCGATTCAGGTGAACTGGCCAGTGTAAGCTTGTAGATGTGACTGTTGTAAAACGGGGAGCAACCGACAGGAGTAACTATGCCTCTCTCAAGGTAGCCAAATGCCTCGTCAACAGGCGAAATACATCGGCAAACTCGAGAAGCTACCGGCAGGAGTAATGTGAAAGTCTTTATGTCGACAGATAATGGCGTATCGCTTCAGAAGAACTGGCTAAAGGAAGCTGAAAATGTGACTGTGGTAAAACGGGGTGCAACCGACAGGAGAAACTATGACTCTCTTAAGGTAGCCATATGCCTCGTCAACAGGCGAAATACATCGGCAAACTCGAGAAGCTACCGGCAGGAGTAATGTGAAAGTCTTTATGTCGACAGATAATGGCGTATCGCTTCAGGTGAACTGGCCAGCCACAATAAGCTTGAAAATGTGACTGTGGCAAAACTTGGAGCAACTGACTGGAGTAACTATGACTCTCTTAAGGTAGCCAAATGGCCCTCAACAGGCGAAAAAAATGGGCAAACTCGAGACGCTACCGGCAGGAGTACTGTGAAAGTCTATATATTGACAGATAATTGCGTATCGCTTCAGGTGAGCTGCTAGAGGAAGCTTGAAAATGTGACTGTGGTAAAACGGGGAACAAATGACTGGCGTAACTGTGACTCTCTTAAGTTACCCAAATGCCTCGCCAACAGGCGAAACACATCGGCAAACTCGACAAGCTCCCGGCAGGAGTACCGTGAAAGTCTTTATGTCGACAGATAATGGCGTATCGCTTCAGGTGAACTTTCCAGAGTAAGCTTGAAAATGTCATTGTGGAAAACGGGGAACAATTGGCAGGAGTAACGGTGAGACACTGGCACGAGTAACTATGACTCTCTTAAGGAAGCCAAATGCCTCGTCAACAGGCGAAATACATCGGCAAACTCGAGAAGTTCCGGCTGGCGTACTGTGAATGTCTTTATGTCGACAGTTAATGGCGTATCGATCCATGTGAACTGGCCAAAGTTATCGATCCATGTGAACTGGCCAAAGTAAGCTAGCAGATGTGACTGTTGTAAAACGGGCAGCAACCGACAGGAGTAACTATGACTCAATAAAGGGACCCAAATGCCTCGTCAACAGTTGAGATACATTTGCAAACTGGAGGAGCTCTTAGCAGGAGTACTGTGAATGTCATAATGTCGACAAATAATAACGTATCGCTTGTGGTGAACTGGTCAGAGTAAGCTCGTAGTTGTGACTGTTGTAAAACGGGGAGAACTGACAGGAGTAACTACGACTCTCTTAAGGTAGCCAAATGCCTCGTCAACAACCGAGATACATCGCCAAACTCGAGAAGTTCAGGGCAGGCGTACTGTGAATGTCTTTATGTCGACAGTTAATGGCGTATCGATTCAGGTGAACTGGCCAGTGTAAGCTTGTAGATGTGACTGTTGTAAAACGGGGAGCAACCGACAGGAGTAACTATGCCTCTCTCAAGGTAGCCAAATGCCTCGTCAACAGGCGAAATACATCGGCAAACTCGAGAAGCTACCGGCAGGAGTAATGTGAAAGTCTTTATGTCGACAGATAATGGCGTATCGCTTCAGAAGAACTGGCTAAAGGAAGCTGAAAATGTGACTGTGGTAAAACGGGGGTGCAACCGACAGGGAGAAACTATGACTCTCTTAAGGTAGCCATATGCCTCGTCAACAGGCGAAATACATCGGCAAACTCGAGAAGCTACCGGCAGGAGTAATGTGAAAGTCTTTATGTCGACAGATAATGGAGTATCGCTTCAGGTGAACTGGCCAGCCACAATAAGCTTGAAAATGTGACTGTGGCAAAACTTGGAGCAACTGACTGGAGTAACTATGACTCTCTTAAGGTAGCCAAATGGCCCTCAACAGGCGAAAAAAATGGGCAAACTCGAGACGCTACCGGCAGGAGTACTGTGAAAGTCTATATATTGACAGATAATTGCGTATCGCTTCAGGTGAGCTGCTAGAGGAAGCTTGAAAATGTGACTGTGGTAAAACGGGGAACAAATGACTGGCGTAACTGTGACTCTCTTAAGTTACCCAAATGCCTCGCCAACAGGCGAAACACATCGGCAAACTCGACAAGCTCCGGCAGGAGTACCGTGAAAGTCTTTATGTCGACAGATAATGGCGTATCGCTTCAGGTGAACTTTCCAGAGTAAGCTTGAAAATGTCATTGTGGAAAACGGGGAACAATTGGCAGGAGTAACGGTGAGACACTGGCACGAGTAAACTATGACTCTCTTAAGGAAGCCAAATGCCTCGTCAACAGGCGAAATACATCGGCAAACTCGAGAAGTTCCCGGCTGGCGTACTGTGAATGTCTTTATGTCGACAGATTAATGGCGTATCGATCCATGTGAACTGGCCAAAGTAAGCTAGCAGATGTGACTGTTGTAAAACGGCCAGCAACCGACAGGAGTAACTATGACTCAATAAAGGGACCCAAATGCCTCGTCAACAGTTGAGATACATTTGCAAACTGGAGGAGCTCTTAGCAGGAGTACTGTGAATGTCATAATGTCGACAAATAATAACGTATCGCTTGTGGTGAACTGGTCAGAGTAAGCTCGTAGTTGTGACTGTTGTAAAACGGGGAGAAACTGACAGGAGTAACTACGACTCTCTTAAGGTAGCCAAATGCCTCGTCAACAACCGAGATACATCGCCAAACTCGAGAAGTTCAGGGCAGGCGTACTGTGAATGTCTTATGTCGACAGTTAATGGCGTATCGATTCAGGTGAACTGGCCAGTGTAAGCTTGTAGATGTGACTGTTGTAAAACGGGGAGCAACCGACAGGAGTAAACTATGCCTCTCTCAAGGTAGCCAAATGCCTCGTCAACAGGCGAAATACATCGGCAAACTCGAGAAGCTACCGGCAGGAGTAATGTGAAAGTCTTTATGTCGACAGATAATGGCGTATCGCTTCAGAAGAACTGGCTAAAGGAAGCTGAAAATGTGACTGTGGTAAAACGGGGTGCAACCGACAGGAGAAACTATGACTCTCTTAAGGTAGCCATATGCCTCGTCAACAGGCGAAATACATCGGCAAACTCGAGAAGCTACCGGCAGGAGTAATGTGAAAGTCTTTATGTCGACAGATAATGGCGTATCGCTTCAGGTGAACTGGCCAGCCACAATAAGCTTGAAAATGTGACTGTGGCAAAACTTGGAGCAACTGACTGGAGTAACTATGACTCTCTTAAGGTAGCCAAATGGCCCTCAACAGGCGAAAAAATGGGCAAACTCGAGACGCTACCGGCAGGAGTACTGTGAAAGTCTATATATTGACAGATAATTGCGTATCGCTTCAGGTGAGCTGCTAGAGGAAGCTTGAAAATGTGACTGTGGTACAAACGGGGAACAAATGACTGGCGTAACTGTGACTCTCTTAAGTTACCCCAAATGCCTCGCCAACAGGCGAAACACATCGGCAAACTCGACAAGCTCCCGGCAGGAGTACCGTGAAAGTCTTTATGTCGACAGATAATGGCGTATCGCTTCAGGTGAACTTTCCAGAGTAAGCTTGAAAATGTCATTGTGGAAAACGGGGAACAATTGGCAGGAGTAACGGTGAGACACTGGCACGAGTAACTATGACTCTCTTAAGGAAGCCAAATGCCTCGTCAACAGGCGAAATACATCGGCAAACTCGAGAAGTTCCCGGCTGGCGTACTGTGAATGTCTTTATGTCGACAGTTAATGGCGTATCGATCCATGTGAACTGGCCAAAGTAAGCTAGCAGATGTGACTGTTGTAAAACGGCCAGCAACCGACAGGAGTAACTATGACTCAATAAAGGGACCCAAATGCCTCGTCAACAGTTGAGATACATTGCAAACTGGAGGAGCTCTTAGCAGGAGTACTGTGAATGTCATAATGTCGACAAATAATAACGTATCGCTTGTGGTGAACTGGTCAGAGTAAGCTCGTAGTTGTGACTGTTGTAAAACGGGGAGGAAACTGACAGGAGTAACTACGACTCTCTTAAGGTAGCCAAATGCCTCGTCAACAACCGAGATACATCGCCAAACTCGAGAAGTTCAGGGCAGGCGTACTGTGAATGTCTTTATGTCGACAGTTAATGGCGTATCGATTCAGGTGAACTGGCCAGTGTAAGCTTGTAGATGTGACTGTTGTAAAACGGGGAGCAACCGACAGGAGTAACTATGCCTCTCTCAAGGTAGCCAAATGCCTCGTCAACAGGCGAAATACATCGGCAAACTCGAGAAGCTACCGGCAGGAGTAATGTGAAAGTCTTTATGTCGACAGATAATGGCGTATCGCTTCAGAAGAACTGGCTAAAGGAAGCTGAAAATGTGACTGTGGTAAAACGGGGTGCAACCGACAGGAGAAACTATGACTCTCTTAAGGTAGCCATATGCCTCGTCAACAGTGCGAAATACATCGGCAAACTCGAGAAGCTACCGGCAGGAGTAATGTGAAAGTCTTTATGTCGACAGATAATGGCGTATCGCTTCAGGTGAACTGGCCAGCCCACAATAAGCTTGAAAAATGTGACTGTGGCAAAACTTGGAGCAACTGACTGGAGTAACTATGACTCTCTTAAGGTAGCCAAATGGCCCTCAACAGGCGAAAAAAATGGGCAAACTCGAGACGCTACCGGCAGGAGTACTGTGAAAGTCTATATATTGACAGATAATTGCGTATCGCTTCAGGTGAGCTGCTAGAGGAAGCTTGAAAATGTGACTGTGGTAAAACGGGGAACAAATGACTGGCGTAACTGTGACTCTCTTAAGTTACCCAAATGCCCTCGCCAACAGGCGAAAACACATCGGCAAACTCGACAAGCTCCCGGCAGGAGTACCGTGAAAGTCTTTATGTCGACAGATAATGGCGTATCGCTTCAGGTGAACTTTCCAGAGTAAGCTTGAAAAATGTCATTGTGGAAAACGGGGAACAATTGGCAGGAGTAACGGTGAGACACTGGCACGAGTAACTATGACTCTCTTAAGGAAGCCAAATGCCTCGTCAACAGGCGAAATACATCGGCAAACTCGAGAAGTTCCCGGCTGGCGTACTGTGAAATGTCTTTATGTCGACAGTTAATGGCGTATCGATCCATGTGAACTGGCCAAAGTAAGCTAGCAGATGTGACTGTGTAAAACGGGCAGCAACCGACAGGAGTAACTATGACTCAATAAAGGGACCCAAATGCCTCGTCAACAGTTGAGATACATTTGCAAACTGGAGGAGCTCTTAGCAGGAGTACTGTGAATGTCATAATGTCGACAAATAATAACGTATCGCTTGTGGTGACTGGTCAGAGTAAGCTCGTAGTTGTGACTGTTGTAAAACGGGGAGAAACTGACAGGAGTAACTACGACTCTCTTAAGGTAGCCAAATGCCTCGTCAACAACCGAGATACATCGCCAAACTCGAGAAGTTCCAGGGCAGGCGTACTGTGAATGTCTTTATGTCGACAGTTAATGGCGTATCGATTCAGGTGAACTGGCCAGTGTAAGCTTGTAGATGTGACTGTTGTAAAACGGGGAGCAACCGACAGGAGTAACTATGCCTCTCTCAAGGTAGCCAAATGCCTCGTCAACAGGCGAAATACATCGGCAAACTCGAGAAGCTACCGGCAGGAGTAATGTGAAAGTCTTTATGTCGACAGATAATGGCGTATCGCTTCAGAAGAACTGGCTAAAGGAAGCTGAAAATGTGACTGTGGTAAAACGGGGGTGCAACCGACAGGAGAAACTATGACTCTCTTAAGGTAGCCATATGCCTCGTCAACAGGCGAAATACATCGGCAAACTCGAGAAGCTACCGGCAGGAGTAATGTGAAAGTCTTTATGTCGACAGATAATGGAGTATCGCTTCAGGTGAACTGGCCAGCCACAATAAGCTTGAAAATGTGACTGTGGCAAAACTTGGAGCAACTGACTGGAGTAACTATGACTCTCTTAAGGTAGCCAAATGGCCCTCAACAGGCGAAAAAAATGGGCAAACTCGAGACGCTACCGGCAGGAGTACTGTGAAAGTCTATATATTGACAGATAATTGCGTATCGCTTCAGGTGAGCTGCTAGAGGAAGCTTGAAAATGTGACTGTGGTAAAACGGGGAACAAATGACTGGCGTAACTGTGACTCTCTTAAGTTACCCAAATGCCTCGCCAACAGGCGAAACACATCGGCAAACTCGACAAGCTCCCGGCAGGAGTACCGTGAAAGTCTTTATGTCGACAGATAATGGCGTATCGCTTCAGGTGAACTTTCCAGAGTAAGCTTGAAAATGTCATTGTGGAAAACGGGGAACAATTGGCAGGAGTAACGGTGAGACACTGGCACGAGTAACTATGACTCTCTTAAGGAAGCCAAATGCCTCGTCAACAGGCGAAATACATCGGCAAACTCGAGAAGTTCCCGGCTGGCGTACTGTGAATGTCTTTATGTCGACAGTTAATGGCGTATCGATCCATGTGAACTGGCCAAAGTAAGCTAGCAGATGTGACCTGTTGTAAAACGGCCAGCAACCGACAGGAGTAACTATGACTCAATAAAGGGACCCAAATGCCTCGTCAACAGTTGAGATACATTTGCAAACTGGAGGAGCTCTTAGCAGGAGTACTGTGAATGTCATAATGTCGACAAATAATAACGTATCGCTTGTGGTGAACTGGTCAGAGTAAGCTCGTAGTTGTGACTGTTGTAAAACGGGGAGAAACTGACAGGAGTAACTACGACTCTCTTAAGGTAGCCAAATGCCTCGTCAACAACCGAGATACATCGCCAAACTCGAGAAGTTCAGGGCAGGCGTACTGTGAATGTCTTTATGTCGACAGTTAATGGCGTATCGATTCAGGTGAACTGGCCAGTGTAAGCTTGTAGATGTGACTGTTGTAAAACGGGGAGCAACCGACAGGAGTAACTATGCCTCTCTCAAGGTAGCCAAATGCCTCGTCAACAGGCGAAATACATCGGCAAACTCGAGAAGCTACCGGCAGGAGTAATGTGAAAGTCTTTATGTCGACAGATAATGGCGTATCGCTTCAGAAGAACTGGCTAAAGGAAGCTGAAAATGTGACTGTGGTAAAACGGGGTGCAACCGACAGGAGAAACTATGACTCTCTTAAGGTAGCCATATGCCTCGTCAACAGGCGAAATACATCGGCAAACTCGAGAAGCTACCGGCAGGAGTAATGTGAAAGTCTTTATGTCGACAGATAATGGCGTATCGCTTCAGGTGAACTGGCCAGCCACAATAAGCTTGAAAATGTGACTGTGGCAAAACTTGGAGCAACTGACTGGAGTAACTATGACTCTCTTAAGGTAGCCAAATGGCCCTCAACAGGCGAAAAAAATGGGCAAACTCGAGACGCTACCGGCAGGAGTACTGTGAAAGTCTATATATTGACAGATAATTGCGTATCGCTTCAGGTGAGCTGCTAGAGGAAGCTTGAAATGTGACTGTGGTAAAACGGGGAACAAATGACTGGCGTAACTGTGACTCTCTTAAGTTACCCAAATGCCTCGCCAACAGGCGAAACACATCGGCAAACTCGACAAGCTCCCGGCAGGAGTACCGTGAAAGTCTTTATGTCGACAGATAATGGCGTATCGCTTCAGGTGAACTTTCCAGAGTAAGCTTGAAAATGTCATTGTGGAAAACGGGGAACAATTGGCAGGAGTAACGGTGAGACACTGGCACGAGTAACTATGACTCTCTTAAGGAAGCCAAATGCCTCGTCAACAGGCGAAATACATCGGCAAACTCGAGAAGTTCCCGGCTGGCGTACTGTGAATGTCTTTATGTCGACAGTTAATGGCGTATCGATCCATGTGAACTGGCCAAAGTAAGCTAGCAGATGTGACTGTTGTAAAACGGGCAGCAACCGACAGGAGTAACTATGACTCAATAAAGGGACCCAAATGCCTCGTCAACAGTTGAGATACATTTGCAAACTGGAGGAGCTCTTAGCAGGAGTACTGTGAATGTCATAATGTCGACAATAATAACGTATCGCTTGTGGTGAACTGGTCAGAGTAAGCTCGTAGTTGTGACTGTTGTAAAACGGGGAGAAACTGACAGAGTAACTACGACTCTCTTAAGGTAGCCAAATGCCTCGTCAACAA